>NC_142251.1:3635200-4976033 GCF_052056855.1 Sturnus vulgaris | reverse complement strand
GCCTTACAAAGTTCTTCCCAGGGACTGGGAAAACTGACCCTTTGATTCTGTCCAGGACCTATGAAACATAAGGATTTGTCTGACTGACAATGCAAGAAGGATAAAAACCTCAATGGATAAGGCATAATTCAGGCAACAGTTCTCCTCTGGAACAGAGTATTAACCTGGTATGTGTCCACATCGAAGAAGGTCTGGTAGTACTCAAAAGTCCAGAAAGGGGCACTTTTCTTCTGTCCTGCAAGCAGCTGGATGGTGGGAAAGACAACATGGAAAGTGTTACAAGCACACAATTTATGCATTACTAGCTCATTTACACAGTAGTCACATGATTTTGGTACCCAAACTGAAAACAAACTTAACTCAGGGTAGTGCTTCCTATGGATTATGTAATGGTTTCCCTTTCCCCCTCCAATAGCTGTTGGCAGCCAGTCTGTTATCTCCCTGTAGGCAGAATCATGGCCTGAAGTTCTAAAGAACAGCCTGTTACTACCTGCTGCCACATCATCTGGAACACACACCCTCATCACCATGACAAGTTCCCTTTGCTGTCAGAACCATAGAGTGGCCTGTGACTGAAGGGACCTTAAAGATCATCTCATTCCAACCCCTGCTACGGGCAGGGACACCTTCCACTATCCCAGGTTGCTCCAAACCCCATCCAGCCTGGCCTTGAACACTTCCAGGGATGGGGCAGCCTCTGGGCAACCTGTGTCAGGGCCTCACCACCCTCACAGGAAAGAATTTCTTCCTAATATCCAATCTAAACCTCTTCTCTCTAAGTTTGAATCCATTCCCCCTTGTCCTGTTCTCTACATGCTCTTGTAAGAAGCCCCTCTCCATGTTTCTCACAGGCCTCCACCAGCAGGGCTGAGAGCATTACCTCTGTTTTATCGGAGTCATCAGTGCCCAGTAACTCATCATCCTCTTCCCTGCCTGGCTCCTGCAGGCGGCTGTGCTGATTCTTGGGGATTTCGACTGGCTCATCGATGCTTATGGTGGTGGCATCAGGATTTGCTGCAAGCAAATTAGCTGCATCGTCAAATTCTGCAAATAAGTACATTACAAGACAGGCGATGATCAAGATGCTTAAGTTTTTATTCTCATGGCTCAGATAAACACATGAAGACCCTGAGACAGGATAACCACTAGCTTAGGCATGTTAGGTACGGTCTGTTTCCTAAAGCCCAGACTGACACGGATCAAGCTGAACATTTAGTCAGTCAATAAAGTGTGAGTCTGCTTTTCCTGCCAATCTGCCTGCAGGATGTTACAGTGGCATCACCGGAGCCTGCCTTCCTGCCCTGCCAACAGCCCCGCAGGTCTCTCCCGCAGGAGAAATGGGTACTTTTAATATTCTCCAAAAATTGACATGAAATTTTTAAAGAAGAACTAAGGAAGTCTGAAACCGGGGCCTTTTGCAGCTTACAGAGCGCTCTGCCGCTTTCCAGCTGTCACTTTTTACCACGAAGACTTCAGTCCACGATTTCAGTCAACAACGGTTACATTTTTAAGCTTGCCAGGAGTACAATTTCACCTCAGAAAATTCATGATACCTGACCCCATCCCGACTCCACAAGCAAAACTCCTTGGACGTTTTTATTCCGCGAACGCTCAGAAACGCTCCCAAAGCCTCCAGCGCCTGACGGCCCCCACAGCTGGGCCCAGCTCCGCGCCCGCACCTGCGACATCGCCTTTACCTTGGAATTTGAGGTCGTCCGCCGTCGCCATTCATCCGCCTGGATGAGGATCAGCTCCCCTGGGCTCAACCCTCCTGCAAGAGGACAGGGGCAGCGCTGGGGCGGGTCCGGTGCCCCGCCCTGTGCCAGCGCTGCCGTGGCCGCGGCCGCGCCCCCCGAACCCCGCGGCCCGCCCGTGCCCCGCACCTCGGCCCGCACCCGCCGCTCCGCTCCCTTAAAGGCGCCGCGGCCGCCGCGCGGCCTCAGCCAATCAGCGGCGCCGCCGGGCCCCTCTGCCCCCCGCCCCTCGGGGCGCAACAGCCCCGCCGGCGACGCGCCTGGCACCGACCAATCAGAGCCCGTGCGGCGCTTCCGCGTGCGCGCCCGCCCGCCCCCTTAAAGGGCCTGCGGCAACTCGAGCGCGTTTGGTCAAGTGTGGTGGCGGCTGCTGTCTGTGACCGTCTGCGCACGAATATGCACGAACTGTAGATAAACTGTTATAAACGTACAGTGCATGTTTTGGTAACTGAGAGTTTTGTCAGAGAAGCACAGAACGGTTTGGGTTGGAAGGGACATTAAAGTTCATCATATTTCAACTCCCTGCCGTGGGCAGGGACACCTCTCACTGTTCCGGGATGCTCCAAGCCGTGCCCAACCTGGGCTCGGACACTTCCAGGGATGGGGCAGCCATCGCTTCTCTGGGAAACCTGAGCCAGGAGAGAATTTCTTCATCATACCTACTCTCAACCTGCCGTCTGTTGGTTTGAAGCCATTCCCCCTTGTCCTGTCACTGCAGGCCTCTGTCAATAGCCTCTCTCCATTCGTCTTGTCTCCCTTCAGGTGCTGGAAGGCCACAGTCAGGTCACCACAGCGCCTTCTCTTCTCCAGGCTGAATAATCCCAATTCTCCCAGGCCTTCCTCACAGCAGAGCTGCTCCATCCCGCTGATCCTGGTGGCCTCTTGAGGCCTCACTCCAACAGATCCATATCCTTCCTGCGCTGGGGGACCAGCTGGATATTATATATACTGGAGTATACATTTATATATATATATATTTTTTTTTTTTTAAATCCTTCAGCCCCAAAATGCCAAACCCTAGAGTGCAGCAGAGCCCCAGAGCAGGAGGAACAGGGCACTGTCTGCACCGCATCTGCACTACCCCAAGGCTCCAAGCACCAGCACCTCAGTCTTTACTCTGGGATTCAGGGAGAACACCCTGATCCAGCTCCCCTCATTTGTAAAACACAGACCACATTTGTTGATAAGCCTCACAGCTCTGCAGTGAGCACCACACACCCACCCTGGATGCACTTGATGCCTTTGGTGCAGCTGGAGGGAGCACAGCTGACAGGATCCTTGCTCACACAGGAGCTGAAGTGCAGGGAGAGGACAGTGTGCAAGGCAAAGCAGAAACTCAACCTAACACGTGAACCTTTTCCCTCCCCCTCACACTCTACCTTTGCCCCTGTCTCACACTGTGCTCCCATCCAAGCAGCCAGACCTCTCCACCACAATGCTGGGCATCAGGGTATTCCTACAGAAAATCCTGATTCTTCTGCAGGTTACTCTGTCCGTTGTTGTTGGCAAAACACTGATGATACTGTTCCCCAACGCCATGAAAAGGCACATCCTAAAGATGGGAGAAAAGAGCAGAATGAACCAGAATCCAAAGTTCAGCTACGAAAACTGGGGCCCAACTTTTTTCAGCTTCAAGTATTTGCAGTTTGTGCTGAAGGTGAAGTGGAAGAGGCTGGAGGATGAAGCCTACGAGGGACACCCTGCTCCCAACACGCCGGTGGTGACCCTCGATGGGGAAGTTTGTCACCTCCTGGATTTCATGGAAGGTCAGTAATTGAGCCATGTAGCTGGGCTGGGTTTGCTGACAGCATAAATGAGGAGATGCTGCTGAGGGAACAGGGACAGGCAGCTGGCACCTGAGTGCATCATGTGCAGAGCACCAGTACTCACCTGCTGGAGAAGATGCAGCACATTTACTCCAGCTGCTTCTTGATTTAAAAATAAAAACCTGTATTTATCATCCTGTCTGTGCTATCCCTTCACACCACTAAACTTTGCAAGAGCTGGCTCTGCCTGGAAACACTTCTTGCTGAAAGCCAAAGTAATAAATTTGTTTTAGGGAGAGAAGGTGCAGAACTGAACCGTGTGCAACAAATTCTGAGTGTTAGCTGTCGTTCCCTGTCCATACAGAAAATTCCACACCAGCTCCCTTAGCTAGCCTAAAGCCTAGAAAGCACACGGTGGGTTTTTCCAGATCCAAAGTGGCTGGGAATAAAGCAGATGTAGCTGCTTTGTACTTTGCCCGCTGCCTCCCACTGAGATCTCGGCAGAACGTGGAATTAATCATTAAGCTGCAGCCTCCATCCCCACGGGAGGGATTACCTTCATCTCTCACTCTGCATTCCTAATTATATATAGATATTTATGTAGAAAATGGGCTGCAAATTTGAAGAGATACACAGTATCTACAGGAAGGTACCACTGTTATTTAATTCTTTAGGATGTGGATCTATGTCAGCAGCAGCTTTTAAATTAAGCCATGCCAGAAAGATCTTGAACAAATTTCTTGGCATTTAGCATAACCAGACTAAAAGAGGTGCTTAAAAATCCTGCAAGCTCTCTTAAATCAAGGCCTTGCAAACAGATGCCAACATCAACACAATACTGTGTTAATTTGTAAGCAACTGCAAATACTTTTGCCAGTGTAAGGTTAATTTAATAATAATATATAACCAGAGTTCTGTTTGGACAGGAAATTGCAGAAATACATTGAAAGCATGAAAGCCTGTGATGCATGACTAAAAAATCTGCAGTTTCCCCTCAGCTCAGCTGGAACTGACACATCTAAAAAAAGTCTGGACATGAAAAGGCACTGGGACTCTGTCCTCAATGCCCACCGCTGAACCTCTGTCCCTGAATAACCTTGCAGAAGGCCATGTTTAGTATTTTGGAAGTTGCGCCATACTAAGGAACTCAGGGAGGCTGAGATGCCCATTTTGGATCAGTTCCCTATCCCAAAAACGTTGGTAACTTGCAGATTGGGTCTTGTGATGAGGAAAAGAGAAGCTGTGTGACTGCAGAGTGCCTCCTGCCTGTACTGGGCACGGGTCCCTCAGGTAAAATCCTTGCTGGATGCAGCACAGATTAGAGCCAGGCTAGGAAAAACACCTTCATGCTTGCTTTGCAGAGATGCAGAGGTTCTGCTGCTGATTTTACTGACCTAGGAGAAGTTTATGAAGTGACTTAAGTGTTGTCCAGGAATCTCTGCACCAGAGGCTCAGTTCAGTGTATTTAATTCTGTCCTTCCTCTCTTCCATTAACCACATTTCTTTTTTTTTTCTCCCAGATAACCGACCTTTAATCCTGAATTTTGGAAGTTGCACCTGACCTTCATTTATGCTAAAATTTGATGAGTTCAACAAGCTCATCAAAGATTTTAGCTCAATAGCAGATTTCCTTATAATCTACATTGAGGAAGCTCACGCAGTAGGTACAGTACAAACACCACAGTGATGCCAACCACAGCTGCAAATGCATCACTTCCTTTAGGGGAAAAAAAAGTGTGCTAGCAAAGGAGGGGGCTCCAAACAGGAGAAAAATCTTCAAATCAAGTGGCAACACCACATCCAGGCAGCAGTTTGTGTCCCTAATTCTCCTTAGATTCTACTTACACTTCTAACTTTGCACTGAATTACTGATGTGAAGGACATAGTTGTATCTTTTTAAAAATTGCTTCTCAATGTTAGTACAGCTCCTTTTGGAAAGGAGGAAGAAAAGACATTGCATAGAACAAAAGTTAAGTGTACAATATGCTATGTGTTATGCGTTAACAGAAAAAAAATAATTAGTTTTTAACATTTTCCAAGAACAGGATGCAGACTCCAATTTGAAAAATTTAGCAAGCAAACAAACCACACCAGTTTATCTACACTGGATTCTAAGCAACACGTTGGCACTGGTTTTATCCCAGGATTAAAAGTTTTTCTGAAACCTTATAGTTTTCTAGCAATATGTCATTTTCAGCAACTGAGAATCAGAAAATGACTAAGTCATCAAACCCTTTTACTAGTTTCTACTTTACTGGGAGTTGTGTGCAAATATTTGTTTGCATAGTTCTGAACAACAGAGGTGTGTCCTGGCTCACATTTCGCTTCTCACAGACCTGTAATTTTGGTTTATAGGCTTAATGAGTACAATCAAGCAGAATGAACAGCACTGACAAACCTTACCCAAATAGAATACATGGTCTCCACCTGGTGTCTTTCTAGGGTTGATTTATGTGGGAAACTTTCAGCTAAAATCCATCAAATATTGCTGAATCCAGGGCAAGAGGGAAATACGGTTTGATGAAATTAAGAGGGAAAAAAATAGGACCACCTATTGGAAAGCTCTAGTGCTGCCATAGTTTGAGGGAAGCTTTCATTTCATGGCAGGCTTTGATGTTAGGAAACAAACTGCAAAATTCTTTTAACCTAGTTTTGGGATATGACACACAGTACATGTCCACCCTTGCACCCATTCAAAACCTTCATTGCTAAATCCCTTCCTCATTTGTTTTAGACGGATGGGCTTTTAAAAACAATGTCATTATTAAAAATCACAGAAGCATTGAAGATCGAAAAATTGCAGCACAATTTCTTCAGAAAAATCATCCTCTATGTCCAGTGGTTTTAGACACTATGGAAAACCTGAGCAGTTCAAAATACGCTGCACTGCCAGAACGACTCTACCTGCTTCAAGGAGGGAAGGTCATCTACAAGGTAAAAAGCATCAGTAGCAATGAGCACAGTATACAGAGATTTTTAAATTTCAAGATAACTTCAGACTGCTTTACATTTAACAGTCAGTATTTAATTCTGTTTGAGAGCTAAACATTTCACAATGCACTGTAAATGTGCAGAGAAATGAACATGCAGCAAAACCAGTCTGGGCCTTTATAATGTACATATTTGATGTACATCTCAGTCTTGCTCAAATATTTGTCTTTTGGCTCACTAGTAACCCGAGGTACATCTAAGCTGTGAGATCCAGGAACATTTCCCACCTCCAGGATCCAGCCATTGGCTCTGTCCCAGTGACACAGCAGGGTGTAACCAGTGCATAGCATATCCCACTGGATGGCTCCAGTGGAAAGGGAGCCCAAGGCACACCTGCCCACAGTTCTGCTGCAGCTGCTGTGCCCTGAAGGATTTCTGATCTGTCAGGCCTGAGCATCACTGTGTCATTTTATTGCCTTTGCAGGGAGGAGTGGGGCCTTGGAATTACCACCCCCAAGAAATACGTGCCATCCTGGAAAAACTGGAACAGAAAAAGAAGAGGATTTCAAAGTAAAAACTATTTGGATAAAGAAGTTAAAAAATAATTTGTCACAGACCTAAGTCTAAGAAAAAAAAATTAAAAACAGCCATAGAGACAAGAAAAGAACAATGTTGTATGTGCATGTAAGGAGCATCTGGAATGAGGTTCATTATGTTGGTCTAGAAGCTTTCAGGTGTCATCCCTACAACACCAACTTCTGTTTTGTAGTAACTTACTACTCTTATACCACGTGCAGCAGTGTGAGAGCTGGGTCCACTGAGCTCTGGATATCAACATTTACACTTGTAAGGAATATTCTGCAGGATAAACTTCAGGGTGGTGACGTTTGCACAAGTCCACTAGCATGCAAAGCAACTGATTTCCCATTACTATACACATTGCACTTGTATATATAAAATATTCCCTTTCACTGACTTCAGAAGGCTTCTGAGCAAGACAATCTCTATCAACATCTGTTTCCATGAGTATTTGTTATGATGGTCCCAGCATAAAGCACTGGCAGCTGTGACCTGATTCTAGAAAATATTCATAGAAACAAGGGATTGATCTACAATTATTAAAAGTCTATCAAGGCACTTAATTTTGGTTTGGATTATTTCCCTTCCTGCCCTGCCTCTCTCCCCTGGGGTACTTCTAAGCATTAGCAGACATTTGTATTCATTCTAATAATCTCTGAGTTTGAGCTGATCAGAAAGTTACTAATTTAAGGACTTTTGAAGGACTTGTTTGACAGTAGGAAGTAATACATCCCACTTGAGTAGCTCATAGGTTTTTTTTATATTTAACTCAGAGTGCAGGGGAAACATTTTACAGGAAATTGAGTTTTAATTCATGTATTATGTAAGCCTGATATAAACATACTACCTTACATGGACTCAGTTATGCTCAGGTGTTCAGGGCTTACAGTTTAGGTTACAAAATGAGAAAGCTGTTACTACAATTAATAACAGCACTGTGTTGTGGTTGGACTTGATAATCTTAGAAGTCTTTTCCAACCTAAATCATTCTGTAGCCTCCTATTCTATTCCATACATTAAACCAGCAGAGAATACATACCACATCCAGACCTTCAAAAATCACTTTAATACAAGGTTCTAATAATAAACATTCTCTGCAGCGCAGCTATCAAAGTGTAGCTTCCTTATAAAAAATGAAATGGAGGCCCAAATTTAAGCTGGGCTCAAGTGTGCTCTGCTGTGCCCTCTGCCATCACCCGGTGCACTGACACAAAATGATCAAAGGCAGATTTGATGATGAAACGCAAGTAAGTGGCTTCAAACTCAGGAAGCTGCAGAAGGAATAAAAATCATGTTATTGCATTCTCTGAGGTAACAAAACTACCAAACCATATTTGCAGAAGGTTCTTAAACACAAGGATCAGAATATTTCAGTGTCTGTTTTTGAATTGCACATAAATTAAGTTCTTCGACCTGCAACTCAAAAAGTCCCATCACCTCCTGGATTCTGCAGCCTTAAAGGCAACAACTGAAGGAGGGAAGATTGCCACACTTCTGGAAAGGGCCCTTGCACCTCGTTAGGAGCACTAGGCAGGTGCAATTTCATAGCATAATCTACAGAGGAGCAGCTGGGAAGTGCAATTTCACACCACAATCTACAAATTCCTCTCTTTAACACCAACTGAGCAATAATTGTAAATAAAGACGTTTGGGTTTTTTATGGTTTCTCCCTACTTAGTCCAGACAACCCATTTCATGAACCACTACTGATGCACACTGTAAATACTCACTGGAAATTCTTCCATTTGGAGCTGTCCTTCTCTGTGCTGCAAATCTAGAAAACAAATTTTAAGGTAAATAAGGAAGAATAATGTGCAGTGCTGTGAAGTTTTCACTGGACTCAGAGTTCAAGTGAGTTTAAGGACTATGAATTTACACTGCACATAGACATTGTTCTTTTTTATTTTTGCAGGTGATTTAAGAGAATACGTTTTTGCAATATCCCAGTGTCCCACTCATTACAGTGTTGTAAAAGGTCACCCAAATGGCACTAAAAAAAGCCAATCCTCAAACCAAACAATGCAGGAAATGGCATTCTATTATACTATGTAAGCCTGTTTTTAGTTTTTGGAACATAAAGTGCACAAGTAGTGCTTTTAGCCCTTATACAGCATTTTACTCTCCAAACTGCTGCAGAAACCAGCAGTGTTAACAAAATTCACTTAAACGTGACTATTACACTAATGTCTAATAAAATAATCACCAGGCCACACTTTACTCAACAAATAGATGAGGGGTTACAGTGATTCACTGCAAAAGAACAGCACTGTTCCCACAAAACCCCACAAATTCAGTCTAACCTTTTTCAACGCACTGTTGAAAACCCACAGGGTCTTTAGATGTGCTTCTTTCAATCCTTAAGGTCCGCACTAAAAGATACATAAATTTGAAATATCAACACAAGTTCTGATTCTTTATTGATACTGGTATTTATTCCATCACTTTACAACCAACAAAGCACTTTCAGAGCATTAACTAATTTATTTTTTCCCCTAAGTTATGGAGATTGTGGATATGAAGGATGATTACTTTGTGAAAATGAATCAGTTAAAAGTGACTACATACTGACACTAGTGTGGGAACTTTCATTAAGGCACAGACACACATTTTAATGTAGAACATATTACCTACTGCAAGACACAAAGCCTTACCCAAATAACACTGGATGGCGACTTTGCTGATTTTTACACGTTTGGGAAAACCAATTATCAATTCCTGTGGGAACATGCCTGTCGTCGTCCAAAATGTTTTGGAACTTCTGCAGAGAGAACAGGACAAAACCCTCAATTGCAGCTTTCCATCTATAAACATCTGGAATGAAATTTGTCACAGAAAATTATGTGAATATGAATACGTGAAAAATATGTGGAGGGGAAAGGAAGGGGGAAAGCGGACGGGGAAAGAAGAGGGGTGGAAAAACAGGGGGATGGTGAGGAAGGGAAGGAGAGGGACGAAAACGAGGAGGGGAAAGAGGGGGGAAAGGACGGGGGAAGCATTTTTATTTGGGGTATTTTCAGCAGTGCCCTGTACAGCGACAGGGCAGCTCTCTGGAGGCATTTACAGCTCGCCGAGCAGGCTCTGTGGCCGGGCGGCCCCTCACGGCACCGCGCCATGGCAGTGGGCGCTGAGCACTCCCACCCTGAGGCGACTCCGGCGTGAGGGCGAGGGGCCGAGCCCGGGCCGGCCCCGGCGGGCTCCGAGCGGGAGGAGCCGCTCCCACCGCCCGCGCCCGACCCTCACCCATCCGCCACGTTCTCGGCGGGGTGCTCAGCATCGCTGGACGTGGCCAGGATCAGGGCGGCCCCCGCCGAGCTCCGGCACCAGTCGGCGGCTCTCATCACTAGCGGCGAGGCTGCCTCTCCCGGGCAACGCCGGCAGCTCCCCCCCACGGCCGCTGCCGGTGCCGGAGCTGCGGGAAGCCGGGATCGTCCCTGGCAGGGCGGGGCAAACCGGGCGGGACCCGCCGCTCCCGCCGTGCCCCGCTCCGTTCCGTTCCGCCCCGCCCGCCGCCCGCCCCCCGCGCGGCTCCGCCCGCCGCCCGCGGGCGCTGCGGGACGGGCGGCGGGAGCGCCGAGCCCCGGCCCGGCTGACGGCGCGGCCCCTCCCGGGGCAGGTAGGTGGGAGCCGGGGGGATCGGGGAATGAGCGGGGTTGTGGGCTCCCTGCGCGGCCGGGGACCCTTCCCCCTGCGCCCCCTGCCCTTGTACCCCTGCCCCTGTGCCCCCTGCCCCTGGCGCCCCTTCGGGGCTGTGCCCGCTCACGGCGCTCTCACCCTCGGGCACAACCTGGCCCCTTCATGGACCCTTCCCAGCGGAGCTCCTGACCCCGATCTGGGTTGGATGCGATCCCTTCGCGTCCTCAGCCCTTCGGTACCCCCGGCCCCCCTCGGGCAGGGCCCGACCTCCTCTCGCCCCGCAGAACCCGATCCCCAGGCCCGCAGGGCAGGAGCTGAGGGGATCCTGGGATCCTGTCCCTGCCCTGCCCCTCGCCATGGCAGCCCTGAGCTCTCCTGCCCCTGCTCACGAACCCGGCACCGGCGGGGGAAGGGGCACCGGGAGATGCCCACCCTCCCAGGGAGGGAGGTTCCAGCAGGCTCCATTGCCCAGCTGCAGTCAGACATGTGCCCTCCTCTTCCTCCTCCTTCTCCTTCTCCTGCCTGCAGCAGAGCCAGGCCTGGTTGTGGGGGCACTTCCCACTCAACCCCAGCCCCTCTCCCGCTGCCCCTATCTCCATCCCGGGGCTCTCAGCCAGACCCGAGTGGGGTCTGGTTCCTACTCGGAAGGGCTGCGTGGTTTGGTGGCAGGCAGCTCACAGCCCTGCTCCTCACAGCCTGCCCTCCTTGCACCGCAGGGCTACGTGGCCATGCTCAGGGCTCTAAGGGGAGCTGCCAGCATTGGGGGCTTCCCTGGGTCATGTTTTCCTCTGTGGCTGTTCTTCACCTGTCTGTGATTTGTTTTTGCAGAGCTGGTCGAGGGGAATGTCGTACTGTCTCCACTCAGAAAGCCATTTGGATACTGGGCCAATATACGTGCGTGAAAATGGGAAGCTGCACGTGGTAAATCGGGGTGCAGGCGGCGTACAGAATGTCATTCCCAAAGCAAGACCTTTTAGTTTGTTTTCCAGAAGTTTTTCAGTGGAGCTTTGCATGAACAGGGAGGATGATAGGGCAAGGAGGCAGAGGACTGATCATTTCATCTTCACGTACACTAAGGAGGGGAACCTCCGCTACTCGGCCAAGTCCCTCTTCAGCCTAGTGCTAGGTTACATTTCTGACAATGTTGATCACATTGACTCGTTGGTTGGTTTCCCAGAGCAGATTGCTGAAAAGCTCTTTTCAGCAGCAGAAGCAAGACAAAAGTTCACAGAGCCAGTGACAGGACTGAGAGCTCTGCAGAAGTTCACTGAAGCCTATGGCAGTTTGGTGCTGTGCTCACTGTGCTTGCGGAACAGGTAAGTGTGTCCCCTAACAAGTCTTGTCATCTGCTAGGGCTTTCTGCTAGCACACTTCAAGCTTCCCCTAAATTAAATAAAAACACATTTTGGGCTTATAACACCACCTAATTTTAGTGAAATGCCCTGAGCCCTACCTAATTCTTGTGCTTGCTGCCTTTTGTCCCATCCCTTTCCTACAAGTGCAGCTGCAGGTTTCATTTTAAGATACAAATCATTAATAGAGGTAACAGACTACATCTGTTTTAACCAACATGGATCTTATTTGGAGGATTAAACCTGCAGCTATTTTTTAACGATAATAATCAGCACTTCTGTGGAAATCCATGTGCTTAGTGCCTTCTCAGGCATTTCATGGGATGTTTCTGTAATTGCTGTTTAAAAGCTTTTTGACACGCTTAGCTGACTGTACAGATAAAATACACCCTTGCAAATTGTTCAGGTTTACTAACTATGAGCTTGCTGTCACATCTCATTTTGGGGGCTCAGAAGAAGATAGAGACTTGTGGGTAAGTTGCAGGATTTGAAATCAGTCAGGTTTTACCTTAATTTATTGTTGTTGCCACTCCCATAGTGAATGTACTTTAACAAGGCCCTGATTACAGTCCAGCACTAGTTTTTCCATCTTCTCAATGCCCACATCTTTCACTGAAAGAGTCTTGCCAAGTTTAAAACCGGATTATGTTTTTAAAGCCTTGCTCCTACTGAAGTCTTTCCCAGTAATAGAACCCGTCTCTTCCATCTCTACACTTGAAAAAGGGATGGTTTATCCAGTTTAAAATCAAAGTACTGGCATATTCATCTGAAGTGCCAAGGGTGTTCTGAGCACAGTAGGAATGTTTGAGTAAAAGTCAATTATCCTTTGTTTTATCCTTTAAACCTACTCCCTTTTTATCTCTAGCGCAGATAATTTTATGGGTTTAATTTGGAAATTAAGCTACTTCTGGCATCTTTTGCCATTACAGAAGGCTGAGTTAAGTATCAAGTCTTTGAAATCCAGGAAGTAAGGCATTAAGGCATTTTCTGATTAATTTTATTTCTAAAAGAGCCCACTCTCTCCAGAACCCCCCTGAGTTAATAATCTCTCTCAAGAACTGGCTTGTGCTCTGACTGTATGTTCTGCTTTTTGCAGAGCCAGATTGCACAGGAAAAGGGTGTGAGGGGTGGTTTGATGGGTAAAATTACACTGGGAGGATATTAAGGTCCTCTTATTTGCATGAACAAAGAGGGTTCCTGGAGGGATCAAATTAACAATCACCCCCAGTTTATGCAGTGAAGATGCTGACCTCAGGGTGTGTCTTGCCATGGGGAATACGAGGTAAATTCAGGAGAGATCAGTGAATTTGGAGCTTGTCTTGCCACAGGGACAGCAAGAGGTGACTGCAGGGGAGGTATTGAGGGCTACGTGCTCATTACTGCATACTCATGCCTGCCATTCTTCAGTGGTTTGTTCCCATCTCTAAACCTCCTACTGAATAGCTCCAGCACAGATGTTTGCGTGGCTGCTGAGTGAATCAGAGCAGGGAACCAGCACAGCTAAAAAAAAAAACCCACTGAGTAACTGCTGCCAGGGGTGTAGCCACAGCTCTGGCCAGTCCTGGGCTTTTACTCCTAGTCAAGTATTTTATTGACATATATAAAAAGTAAAATTTTGCCACTTACAAGCTATCCTGTCTCGTTTAAAATCCACATTTGAGGTGGACTTTAAACCTGGATGAATGTGGGTTTGTCTATACCCCTCGTAGACACTGAGGAAGAGCAGTTCGTGAGCTGACTTATGATAAACTGGGATATTTTGCATTATTCTGAAATAATGCAGCAATAATCTGTAAAGAAGCTCCTAATAGCAATGTTTTCAAGTTGAAGTCTTGTTAGTCCAATATTTTGCATCAAATCAAAACCATGATGGTGATTTAAGACTGGGAATTCAGACATGTTGTGTGCCAGCTGCACATAAAGAGGTACTTAGTGCAGCTGGGTAATTTCTGTCAATTTTCACATTGGTACTTAGCAGAAACGAGTGCACTGTGCTTATGACACTTGGGGATGTAGACACCTCCTCACATGCCTGAGCACTGAGGGCTTTTTTCTCTTTTTTTTTTTGGCTTTGCAGATACCTGGTTATCTCTGAAAAGCTTGAAGAAATTAAGTCTTTCCGGGAGCTGACGTGTTTGGATCTCTCCTGCTGTAAACTTGGAGATGAACATGAGCTGCTGGAACACCTCACCAAAGAGGCCCTGTCTAGGTACCAATTTCTTGAGCTAAAACTGACACTTTCTTTCCTACCACTTAGCAGTTCAAAGAATCAGGCTGAGACTTTAAAGGGAAGTTTCACAGGCTGCAGAGTGTAAGGCTGAAGATTTTGGTTGCTCATAAAACCTGTTCTGGAGGTAAACAAAATACAGAATTTATTGTACACAAAGCACGTACTGAATCATAAAAAGTACTAAAACTAAGCAAAATAATTTACTCTCTCATGTTTTATATCAGCTTTTTATACTTCTCATTGTCTGGGTAAAAAAAAAATGCATCTATAAGATTTGGAATAGTTTTACATTTCCTATTTTTAAGGGGGAACTTTATCAGCCAAATTTTTAACCAAGCTAGTGTTCTTGATGAAGATTTCTGCAAGCAAGAACTTGAATATTTGGTTAGTTAACATCGTAAAAGAATGTCTTTCTAACAAAGAATGACAAGTAGAAAATTTTGGAAACAACAGGTAGGATGACTACTAATTAAGGATAGTATGTTGCTGTAATATTTTGGTGCATTTTGCATCAAGGTTTTGTCTTAAAGTACTCTGAAGACTGCACTTTAGTGTGATGATTTTTCCTGAGTTCTACTAATCCGTTATAATACCTCATTATTTTATTAAAATCCATGCTGTATCACTTACCGAATCTGCCCTCTCTCATTTTGCCAAGCATTTTTTCTTAGTTTTGAGTGCATTCAGTTTGGCAGCCTTGGTATAAGGAATTCCAGGGTATAAAGAAGCTTATTGTCTCTGTTTGCAAATGTTTGGCTCTAGGATCAGTGGGAATAGCTGCTCAAGTAGTGCTTCTGTTGAGCTAGCAGAGAAATATAAAGATATTTGTTAGTCCTGCTAACCCAGCTCCTTTGACACTGCTTTTTACAGTGAGCCTGTAGAGTTTGGCACAGGATGACCCTTCTGACACAGAGCTTTAGGACATTTTGCAAAACTGTCAGAAATAATGACCATAAAGTACATGTTTATCTCTCTCCTGCCAGTGTGAAAAGGCTTCTCCTGAAGGACAACTCCCTGTCGGATGCCGGCCTGCGCAGGATGACAGCGCCCGTCCGTGTGCTGAAAAAGGGCCTTGAGAATCTGCTGGTGCTGGACTTGTCCTGTAAGTGCTCCATGCTTTCATAACAGAAAGAACCTCTGTCCTTTCTGATAAAGAACTTATCCTCCTTAGCACTGAAGGAATACAATTAATTTGTTGATTCCCATGAGCCAAGTGCTCAACCCCAGATTTCACCAGCAACCTCGCAGGAGGCACAGAGCAGACCTGAAATCTCAGGCATTTAGTACTTAAATCAGTATTTTTAGTAATTTGAGAGTTGGCTTTGCAAATATTTGTATTTTGATAGTTAGAGGGGGAAATTCAGTTCCAGCATTAGCTTTTGGAACAAATACTTCCTTGGTATTTTGATCATCTTTGTCCACATCATGCAATGTAATTTACTTGGCCTTACAGGTAACCCTAAAATCACAGATGTGGGAATTGGATACCTTCTTTCTTTCAAGAAATTGAATTGTTTGGACATTTCTGGGACAGGTCTCAAGGTAAAAATCATCAGAAAAAGTTTATTGGACAAGTGTAATAAAAGTTCTTGCCCTCTGACTGCATCATTTCCCTTTTCCCAGGATGTTGATGCTGTCATAAAGCGGCTCCAAATGCAGATAGGCCTGGTTCACTCGAAAGTGCCTCTGAAAGAATTTGATCACAGTAACTGCAAAACAGAGGGATGGGCAGAACAGGTAAGGGGAGTTAAACCTATTTTACTCTCTAAACATTTACCTTATCGAATACAAAATTGCTGAATAGGAAAGAGCAAGGGATGGAGTTGTTTCAATTATATTTCTGTAAATTTTACAAGACACATTTTAACTGCTTCATCTGTTCTTTCAGACAGTTCTGCAGTGGGAGCAGGCAGTTATGGAGGCCAGGAAGCCCCAGGACAACTTGAGATCCAGAGTAGCAGCTCTTCACTTCTGTACGTAACTGCACGGACAGCACAGAGTTGATTTATTTTCTTTTCTACAGGGAGTATTTCCATATTTTTGGGGGATATAGTACAAATAGCATCTCAGGTGTGCAATTTCAGCCCTTTATGTAACTGCATCACAATGTACTTGAGCTTTTTCATTTGTTAGACTGCTGGATAATTCAAGTACAGCGCATATAACAACTGAGTCTTTTCCTCAAAATTCTGAGTCCAAAATATATATTTTTTTTTTTCCTCTGCACATTTCTAAGTTGGCTTGGCCAAAACAATTTGTACCACAAAGTTATGCATTTTACAGCATAATTCTGTTTTTCCCAAAATCTAAACTTTATTTTATTTACTTGTAGATGGCAAGACACGCAGAATAGAGGAAGTAGTCAAATGCACACTGGTGGAGCCAGAAACTAAAGCATCTGGAAACTTGCAGTTTTATAAGGAAAACATTCAAAATTGCCATTTACCTTTGAAAAAGGAGGTTGCAGGCAGCCACGAATTAAAGAACAATAAAAAAAGAGCTTTGGCTGAACAAGAGAGAGAAAGGACTTCCAAACAGAAGCATCTGTGCCTCACTGTGGAGGACTGGGATTTGTTAAATACCTACTGAGTCAGAAAGAAGTGGGTCTTTTGTTTGTTGTTCTCTTGCTGATGACAGGATTTGGACATATTGAGAGAGTGTGACAAAGGAAACAAGTTCTGTTAAATCTGGTTGCTGTGATATTGCCTGTGGGGTAACCTGTGCTGGGGGAGGGATAGAGACAAGAAGGTTGGTAATGCTACTGTATATTTTCAATACATAATAATTTTTTCAAATAAAGTTTTTGTTGTCATCCTTAACTAACTCTTCTGATTAAGGTATTTTTTACTAAAACAGCTGGTCTTATCCCTGTTCCTCTATTGCCTCTCCAGGAGCAGGACACAAATCACTGCAGCTCATCTGAAATGAAGCTGCACTGGGCTTGTCAAGTGCCATGGGATGTTTACAGTGCTGCTAAAACAGAAACCTCAGCCTGAAAACACCAGGCTGTGCTGCTGGGGCTGTGTCAGAGGGAGGGAGCACAAAGGATAAGCACAGACCTCTGGGAAGGGAGGCAGAGGCAGCAACACTTCACCAACAGCTATTGCAGAAGCCCAAAGTGGAACACAAATCCCCTTTCTCATTTTCACCCAAGAAATCAGAGCTGGAATGAGGTTACTGTAGAGATTACGCTCTGCAGTTGTAATATATTCTCCCTTACAAGTAAATTCACTGCATTTGAGATCATTCTGTGGTTTAAAAGCCATTTTCAGCATGCCTGCAGTACATTAATTGTGCTTCTCCATCTGAAAACATTGAGAGGCATTTATAATTCAAATACTAATTATGCAGATCAGCTCTAAATCACCTGGACACTCAGACCTGTTCTGTGTTGGTCTGTGCAGCTGTAATGCTGCAGGTAACTGTTTAACATTGAATTCCTACCCTATTTCCATCAAAACTGGCTGAGGTGCATCATTCTCTCAGGCCTCAGGAGGCCAGATTTCCCCTACCAGTGCTTCTTCAGAGGGTATCTTTCTTTTACACTGTTGTTTACCATAATTCATCACCAAGAAAAGCAGCACATCCTTGGAAACCAGGAAGAGGCCAAGAAAATTAACTTCAGCTCAAAAATGCATAAAGAACAAAACCCCTTTGTCTTTTCCTTACTGCTGAATTTTCCTCAAAAAATTTGGACTACACACAAACAAAACAGGCACACTTGCATTCAAATCCTACTTTCTTTTCCCAGAAAACTCAAGGCTATTAATACCTTCCCCTGACAACTACATCAGCTCTCTGCTGAGACAAATAATGGCACAAATTGTGACTCAAAGCAGCAGCTCAGTGGGGAGGAAGATGTGCAATCTTCCCCCTCAAGCTGCTTCTGGTGCAATTGCCACCATGGAATTCTTGGCCACCCCTTCCACCACTGAAGATATGCTGATCTGACTATGGAGAGACGCACATTTTTTTACCAATCCTATTTTTACCAATCCCATTACCTGGGCTCTGTGCTGAGGATGAGGGTTCCTGTATTTTTGGGGTTTTTTTAAACAGCTGTTTAGTTCAATCCTTACTGCACTGGGATGACATTTTACAGGCACAGAGAAAACAAGCTGTGCTCCCTGGCCAGGCCTGGAGAAGGACAGGTGAGTAACATTTAACATTCCCCCATGCAGAGTTTTGCCTTCTCATTCCAGGTGAAGTGTGAGTCACAGTACTGTAAAGCTATTTATAAAAAGATCTCTCAGATTTCCAGCTGTATCCCAGTGACAAATTAGAAGCAACATTCACCACTGATCTGAGTTACAGTGACAGGCAGAGCTGCAGATCACAGGACAGAGAAGAAATGAGTGAACAGGGGTTTATTTTTAAATATCTACAACCTAGGGTGGCAGTGGGAAAAAAGATCACATCATGTTTATTTTGGGCCCAGAAAAGTAAGAGTACTCACTGTAAATGTGCGGGTTTCCTCGATGTTTTAGACACAGATGAGATTTTCAAAGGAGCAAAGAAAACCTCATCTTTGTTAAATTTCAGTGTCCTGCCCATACCTATATCCTGAGGACTGCTTTGAAGGCTTGGCTGATCCTGCCTTGCTGGCAGAGGAACAAAACAAGCAGCAAACAGATACAGTGTCATCCCACACCACCCTGAGAGCAGCACTTGATTTTCTGCTGCTCTCTGCACCAAGGCTGAGACTTCTTTTTCCTCCTTTCTTTGCCAACTTCAGCGAGACCTATCCCAGCTCCACGGTTGTTTTCAACCTGCTGCTGGAAAGCTGCACAGTCCTGAGTGAAGAGCACGTTCTTCACATGCTGGTTCCCTGCCCTGGCTGTCAGGGACAGCTACTCTGCCACAGGGATGATTTATCCCCTAAAACCCTGAAACTTCTCCAGTTTTTCATGTCATTACACTGTGCTGGTTTCATGGTTTGAGAAGAGAGCAGGAGGTGCCCTGAGCAGCAGCTCCCCACAGTGTCATCCCTGCACAGCATTCCCGAGAAGTGTCAGGAGCATCATTCCCAGGAGCATCAACACAAAGCCCTCAAAGCCACTACTGAAACCATCTGCAGAAGTGTTTTGAACACAAATAGAAGCTTCTCCTCCTGATGAGGAGAAGAAGATGTGTTGTAGGCTCACCTCACTCAGCTCCTGCTCCTCGGGGCAGTTCTCAGTGTCCATAGAGGAGAAACCCCTGGGCCAGGGCTGTGCCAGCAGTGGCTGGTGAAGCATCTCCAGCACAGCATCCAGGCAGTGCTGCCCATGAAGGAAGTGTCACCTTCACATGGCAGCAGACCCCTGGCAGCTGTCCCACAGCAGTGTCCAGCCAAGGGCTGCCACACGCCCCTGGTCCCTGTTCGGTGTCACTGCACTGCTGGGGAGGATTTGTTTGGGCTGAAGCTTCCCAAGCAGGTGGCAGGGCAGGATCCCAAGGCTCCAGGGTGACGTGTGGGAAGCACCCTGCTCTCTCCCCAGCAGGGACGGGTGCCAGGATTCAGGCTGTGCAGAGGAACTCGTCGGACCAGCCCAGGCAGTGCTGGATGCCATCCCGGCACAGCCTCCTGGGGATGCAGGAGCAGAACTCGTAGTGCACAGGGCTGCAGCTCCACCAATCCTGCCCACATGGGGGGCAGGCAGCCACTGGGAAAGACAGAAAACAAGGAACTGAAATGCTTCTGCTGCACTGACCCCCTCCTTCCTTCCTTACACGGGTAAAACCCTTTCATCCCCCAGCAGAAAAGCTGCTGGTGACAACCCTGTGACTGTGAGCCCACCAAAGCAGACATTGGCTTGGTGCTACTTGCGGGAGACAATCAGAGTGTGACATTGCAATGACCTTCATGGCAAAGAGGTCATCCTGGGGGGAAGCAACTAACTAATTTCCCACACGCCCCCCTTTTTTTTTTTTTCCCAAAAACATGGCAATGACTTAGGAGCAAATCTGCTGCTTATTTTGGCAAGATTCAACTCCTGCCCAACTTGGAGATCCACCCATCTGCTGACCAGCTACCAAAGGCCAATTTGAACAGTTACTATTAACTACAGCCACACATCCCGATGAAACTGCTTCACATCAGCAAGCCATGGAGGAAGAACAATATTTGGGAGCAAAAAGTTTTTTCCCTTCTCAGTTGCCACCAGGCTTTGACACAGAAGCCTCTGCAGCCAGGGGGACTGAGCCTGCATGGCTCATACTCACACTCTATCCCAGCTATTTTGTGTTTTAGTGTGGATGCCAGCCTCCAGGCATTCCCAGCAGTATCCATAAGCACCACACCTGTACAACCTGTAGCAATCCATCAGCAGCAAGGACAGGAGCCAGCAGACAGACTTACAGCTCCCTGTCTCATCAGAGCAGTCCCCGCAGTCGTTCATCCCATTACACCTCTGGTCAGCATAAACCCAGGACCTGGGGCTCCTGCAGTAGAAAACCAGGTGTCCTGGGAGGCTGTGGGGCAAGTCACCTGCAAGGGCACACACACAGGACATGGTGAATTCCCCCAGGCACAGCCACACCGGCTAAAATGGGGATGGCACACACCAAAGTGCTGCCAGGACACTTTCCCTGCAGTATCAAAATAACACAAACAAATGAGGAAGCTCTGTTGTTTAACACAGGAAGTCTGCCCCACCTTTATGCTGGATTAAATTTTTTCCCCAGGGTGACTGAACAATAAATCACCCATGTAAGCATACAGCTTCACTGATGGAGAAAAACTACATCATGGTTTAAAAAAACCCTAGGAAGATCAGATAAGCTTGGAATCTTTAATTCCTGGCATTCCTGCTAGGTTTTGGGCAGTGCCATCTCTCAGCACCTGCCCTACAAAGGCTCTGCCAGGCTTATCTGCTCCTGTGGGCAGCCAGAAGCACGGAGCAGGGTTAGAGGAACCCCAGCTGCTGTCTCAAGACCTTTGCAGGGAATATGCTCACAACAAAACCACTCACCACAGAGCTGCTCCTGCTCATCCTCTCCCTTCCTGCAGTTGCTGATGCTGTCACAGACCCAGCTGGCTGGGACACAGGTCACTCTGTCGTCACACAAGAAGCCTGTCTTGTTATTAGGGGCTGTGCAGAGGCGGTTCACTGAGGGGAAAGCAAGAAAACCTTCATTTTACAACATTTTTGTGATATGAGGAATAGATCAAGGAGAGTAAAAGGGGGGGTTTCTGAAATTAATTTTTTGTTCTGGAATTAATTTCTGGTAGGTTCACAGCAGAGTCTGAAAACCACATCAGTAGGTTTGAGTATGACAGTGCTACCCAGAGTTATCCCAGCCCTATGGAGCAGGACAGCAGAGCCAGGGAATGGCTGGTGGCCATTTGGGCTGAGCAAAGATGGTACAGCCCCCATTATCCTGCTCATCCCTTCCTCCTGTCTGTGCTGAGAGCACAAATAAGCACACAGTGATGGACACAAGGGCTGTGCTCATGCAACACCATTTCTGCCTCCCTTTCCAAAATCATAACCACTCTTGGGATACAACCTGGTGCCTGTGGCAGGAGTGCCAGAGCCAGCCACGAGGCCAGGGCAGCCACAAGGACGAGCAATACCACGACAGAGATGCAGAGGGGTCTCTGTGTGCAGCCAGTGTGGGCACCACAGGGATGGCAGCAGCCTGGGGGAGGCAAGAGAGAGAGAGGTGAGGGATTGAGGAAGGCTGTGGGGTATTTCAGAGGGGAACAGTGCAGGGACATGAGGCTGACATTTTGGGGTCTCTGCATGCAAGACTGGTATGGGCTGCTGGGGGTTAGGGGTTGATAATTGAGTTTAAAGAGCCAAACTCCAACATTAAACACCTCTATCCTAGGTTACAATATAAAGATGGGCCCAAAAATATGTATTCTATCACCATTTGTTGAAACCAGGCAGGGCAGTGATCCTTATCTCTGTGGGAGATATCCTCTGCTAATGGGCCATCTGTTAAAACAAGGTGGGGCAGTGTTGTTTATCTTTTCCAGACCCATCCTTCCTTTAGGAAGATATCTTCTGTTAATGGGCCATTGAGTCCTACTGTATTACTGATAAAATTACATCATCCCAGTCAGGGATGCCCCCACTCAGGGAGAGGAACCAAACATTTCCTACTTAGATACAATCTGAGATTTGGAACACCAAAGCAGCCCTTACAACTGGTTTCCAGAGGACAAGAGCTACCAGACCTTTCTACAGGATCACTACTTCAACAAGACCACTTCATCTGGACTGCTACCACCCCTTAATAGCGAGGTGTCAGCTTGTATTCTGACTCTGTCAGTGGTTTTCTTTCGTACTATTGCATGTATTTTATTTTTTCCCTATTGAATTGTATTTCTGACTTGGAGTCTCTTACTGATTTTGCTTTCAAACCAGTAGAACCTCCTCATGGGAGGAGCACTGGGGCTGAATGGCCCAAACACATCTCCATCAGAGCTCATCCTGTGGACTCAGATGCAGAAGGATGAAGGCCAAGCCCCTGCCCAGCCCTGTGTGACAGCAGTGACACTGAAACACAGGGCAGGCTGGAGTAAGGTGTCCTCCCAGAGCCCATAACAAAACTCCCCAAGAGCTAAGATTTCATTTTACAGCATTTCAGACTTTCTGCCCTAACCAGGCCCATGGAATGAAGCTGGATTATCAGCACAAAATGATGAGCAGGAATTGAAGAGCTGCCCTTTCCCTCAATACCTCCAGGGCACTGCAACCTTCCAGGGACTGCAGCTTTCAGAAAGTCAGGTACATAAATCAAACCAACTGCAGAAGCTAAAGGCCAAACCCAGTCACTCAACACAATGGTAGCACACGAAGGAGCAATGCCAGGCACCCGCCCTCACCTCAGCAACCTGCACTGGAGCTTTTTCTCTAAACCAACAGGGTGTTTTCCTCCATTCCTTCATATTCCCAATAGCAAAAATATATTTTGGCCATCTCAGAATACACGTAAGACAATCTTGCCTGTATAATTGGTTTTGGTATATCTGAACTTAAAAATCTTCAATTAGAATTTTAAAAAGCTTTCAGAAACTTAAAAGTTAAGTTAGAATTTGTCTTAGCTGTGCTTTGTGTTTACTTAGTTGTTTTAATGTTCAAACTCAAGGGAAGGCACAGCCTTTGCTCAACAGCAAAAGGATCCTGGTTCCAGCAACCTCCCCCTCTGCCATGCTCAAGGAGAAGCTAAACACAGATTTCAGCTCAGAAGAGAAATGGTGAATTACAGCATGTCTGTGTCTACAAAACACCTCTGACTACAAAGCACAACAGTTACAGACTTGAGTATAAAATAATGGTGGTGATGAAATGTTGCAAGCTGATCTGCAGGCTTGCTATTTGGTTCTGTTTGATCTCACCTCGTCCTTCAGAGTATGGGCAAAATTTGCTGAAGTTTGGCTATTAAGACATATGGAAAGGCCACAGCAAGGTCATTCTGAGCCTTTCTGTGACAGACAAGGATCACCTATCATAGCACTATACACATGACTGCCAGCTCCAAGCCAGCACAGAACAGCTGAAGTTTATTAATTTTATAGTCTGGACATTTCACTACACAGAAAAGAGGGAAAATCAGTCCAAACAGACCATAAATAGTGGTTGTGTTTTATATTACACTGATAGTTTCAACTGATTTATGCTTTAATAATAGAATTCTGCATTTTATTCATTACCTCTTTTTCCAGAGAAGGACTCTGTTGAACCAGAAGTAGCTACATCACCGTTTCTCTAGAAGGAAAGGGATAAAAGGGATTTACAGAACCTCACAGCCACACACACTTCACCTTTCTAGTTCTCATACCATCTTACCCATGACCATATCTTGTTCTCCATTAGTGTTACACAAAAGCAAAAATTGCCTCGGTGAAAACACGGCCCAGCTTTAATTCCCAAAGCAATCCATCACATCACCTTTTAAACCTTGATTACCCATTTGTAAAACAAGCACTAACCAAGTCCAGCGCTTTATATCAACTCTTCTCTTTTGTATCAAAGTAAGGAGAAACAACTCAGAACCTCAGAGAAAGCAGTGATAAAGAGGTCAGGCAAACAGCACTGTCAAGAACACACATACTTCAGGGAACAGCTGTATGCAGGATTTTTTTGAAGGACTGTACCTGGGGATGAGTTCTGTTCATGCTTCCCAGAGCTCCAGGGACCACAGGGAGTTCTCTGTGCCTGAGCACAGGAATGTTACCAGGATACAAAGCCAACAGAGGCAGGAGGGCAATGGCAGGGCAGTGCTGAGCCTCTGCTCCAGCCCATTGTGAAAGCCAATATCAAACACTCTTGTTCTTCTCTTCTTCTTGTTCTTTCCACAAAACCAAATGTGGTTTTGCAAAAATGCATTTGACAACCCAGGTACTGAAGGAGAGGGAGTACAGGAAGCTGAGGGTGGGAGATGAGCACTCACCTCTAGCTCATGCTGACTGCATTTATGCTTTGTCACAGGAAATCCTTCACAATGAAAGCTTGAGGGAAGAGAGTCTGCTCATTGTCATGGAAGTCTCATTTCTCCACATTTCCTTCCCAAGGCAGAGCTGTCACACTGCCCTTGTGGCAGCACCAGCCCAGGCTCCTGCCAGATGATGAGATCTCAGGAGAGCTGTGCAGGATACAACCATCTGGAACAGCTTTCTTGCTTGGGCAATGAGCACAGGCACAGGAAATCCTCCAGGGTCCTTTTTCACTTGTGTGCTTGAACTTCCAGAACGGCTGGAAACTTTTGCAGCTCAGCCTGCAGCAAACACAAACGTTCAAATACACTTGGAGCCTTCTAAACTGGCCACAGGTCTCAGCACAGCTCCCATAGAGGGGAGTTTTACAGCTTCAAGAATGAAATTTTATGAGCAGCCAGTTTTTCTGTGGGGGTGGTGGGGAGAAAAAGCACCAGCATAGTTTTTGAGAAGCCTGAGTTGCTCTTGCAAGAGGGTCCACAGGACTCAAGTGCTTCCAAATTGTTGCCACCCCAGAGGCCACGACTCCTCCCCAAGCAAGACAATCTCATCAGGGCTGTGGAAGAGAGGCTGGCAGTCAGATTGTCTCTAAGCTGCCTCTGGGAGCCTTGGACTGATTCAGAGCACCACATAATGCCTGACATGGAACAACAACTACAGCTCCAACTTCCCTCTCCATCCCCACATATAAACCCACCCCCAATTATACTGAGTTAATACACTCTTCATGACCAGGACATCTCCAAGCCTGTTCTCACTGCTCCTATCAGTCTTGCAGCAGCTCCTCCTTCAGTACAGCAGCACCAATTTGTCCAAAACAGAAGCTTCTCACAGGAATACATTGCTACTAAAGGTGGTGCTAGAAAACTCTCCTGTTTCACGAAGGATTTTGGGTGAAAACATCCAACACCAAGTAGCAAACAGTCTGCAAGTCTGGGAAGCTACTGCAATATAGAAAAATATCAGACCAAGTGGATCTTAAATTCTGGATCTCTTGCTCTTTAAAGAAGAAGCTTCAGTTTCTAATCAGACTTGATACAGGACTATTTTGAGCCTTCATAAAGCTTATTAGGTGATTGTGAGTTTGCTGAGAGCCCTGTGTAAGAGCGAGGTCAAGCAGGCCAGCTGTGCATACCCTGCAAAACAATCTACAATGAAGAGTTTTAAATGTGGAGTCAACCCCCCTTGGAGACAAATGTCTGTAAGAGATGTCCAGAGAAGGACAACAGAGCTGGGGAAGGCTCTGGAGCACAAGTGTAATGAGAAACTGCTGAGGGAGTTCAGCCTGGAGAAAAGGAGGCTCAGGGGGAACCTTCTTGCTCTCTGTGACTCCCTGAAAAGAGGTTGGAGCCAGGTGGGGGTCAGGTTCTTCTCCTCCCAATTAACAAGCATCAGGACAAGAGGAGACAGCCTCAAATTGCACCAGAGGAGGTTTAGATTGGATGGCAGAAAAAAAAATTCTTCACTGGAAGAGTTGTCAGGCATTGGATCAGGCTGCCCAGGGCAGTGGTGGAGGAAGTACCCCTAAAGCCATGTGGATGTGGCACTTGGGGAAGTGGGTTACTGGTGGCAATGGGTATTGGGGAAATGGTTGGACTCATTCTTGGAGGTCTTTTCTGAGCAAAAATTTCTACAATTCTACAGCCTCATATCTACCACCATCTGTTTCCTGCTCCAGGATTACCAAGCTCAGCTGTAGCCAACCAGGCAGTTGGATTTTAGAGCAGTTACCCCACATCAAAGACTGCTTAGAGTTCAGAAAAATGAGTTCATGACAGCATAAGTAAACTCTTCTGAAGTTTAAAGAAATTTTTAAAAATTGACAAAGATCAGAAAATCTGAAGAGGCAACAAATATCAAGGTTTCCTGTATGCAGAAGGTTATTATTAATTCTAGCACCTAAAAACCCTCAATTTCCCCAAATGTACCTTGGCTATTTCTGCCAGCAGTGAATTGCACACATTTAAGAGGGTCACCTCATTTTTGTCCAGATGATTCATTCTAAACCTGATACAGGTTCAGTTAGGCACATGCCTAAAGAGAATATAAAATGCTTTCTGCCTGCAATTTCAATAATTTAAGGCACTTCATTTAAACAGTGGTTTTGAGCAGAGATCAAACCCAAATTGCAACCTCTGAAAATGGAGATGTCAGTAAGTCAAACATTTAACAAAAAATGAATAAGAAATGACATTTTGCAAAGCCAAATGCCAAGATAGCTTAAAGACTCCATTTAGATTAGAAATCCTGAGAAGCAGTTCAATTACTTGCTAGTATCTGATTTTACTGAGGGAAGGTCTTTTGACAAGTTTACAAGTACAACACTCACCAGATTCCTCAGGCTCTGGCTTGCTCTGGGTACAGCAGTGCCAAGTGCCAGAGTGCCATAGGCACAGAGCTCTCTGTGACCCAAGAGCACATTGCTGAATCACTGGCTGCACTGCACAGATCACTCAGCTGAAATGTCATTAAACAGCAAACAAAAGACAAAACACCCAATGAAAGCATAAGTTGTTTGCTTAACTGAAGCCTAGGGCTGTAAGCAATGAGTTTTGAAGAGAAAATTTTGTGAAATCAAGTCGTCAGCCTAACAGAGGTTGTGCTGTCCAGGCTGGAACAGGCCAAGAGCCACGTGTGCACAGAGCAGCTCCCTCTGCAACCACGTGTAATGGTAAAGGAAAACATTTTAACAGGCCTGCAAACATTTCCATAAGCTATTCAGTTAGAAAAATGGGGATTGCTGCAGTCTCTTCTGGAAATTCCAACCACCACAGTGCTAAGAAGATGGGCACTAATCCCTGAAGTAAAGCCAGCACTGGCAGAGTAATTGCTGAACAGGGTTGCACACATCACATCTGAGCTCTGGCATCCCCAGCAGAGCAGGGCTGTGCTGGGCTTTGCCTGTGCCAGCAGAAACGTGGCTGAAGCGCTGCTGCAGCATCTCTTAGAGGCAGCTCCTGTCCCTGCCAAGTGAGCAGTGTCCCCAAACATCACTTTGTCCCTTCTCAGGCCTCTGCAATGGCACCTCCACAGAGGGCAATGGCTGCTGTCCAATTGAAGAGTTCAGCATGAAGAGGTAAAGGCAATTCTAGACTTCAGATTGCAGTTCCTGCAGGCTGATAGAAACCTGCTTAGAACAAACATCCTCAAGGATCTGAATGCTCCTGACAGCCACTGCTGGGATCTGCACATTCCTACCTGATGGCCCCTGAAAGGCTCCATCAGCTGCAGTCACACCTGCTCACAGGCAAGCTGGGAAGGACCACTGAGCCAGGTTTAAGTAAGGGAATATAAATATATCACTGTACCACCCAGAATCTTCACAGTCCTTCATTACTTTTTTTTAAACCTTTGAGGGAATTCTGTCTAATCAACAAAAACGTGACAGTGAACTGAAGACTCTGCATTCTAGCCAGCATTCACTTAAGACACCTTAAAATAAATGAGCAACACCCCCAACTTGCCAACACTGTGGGAACCAGAATATAATAAGATTCACAAAAAAACAGGTTAGACATGAGGGACATTGTTAGTTGTTGTTGCTGTGTTAGTGAATCACAGCAAAAATCAGGTCACGCTGCCCATGAGAGGAAGGCTACAGAGAGGATTTCACACTGAGCCTGCTGCGGCTCAATAATTAACCATAGCAAAAAGCTATATAGTCAACATTTTCTATACAGTCAATTTTATTTGTCTGCTCTCATTTCTCAGGAATCAACTTGTTTCTGTAAATGAAGTTACAAGACCAGAATAGTTAATCAAGAACAGAAAGTAGAATTTTTCGGAAAACACAGGTGGCTAACTTTACAAGCAATTTAAGACTTAAAAGCTAAAGTTTGACAAAATAACTGACCATGTAACGTTCTACATGTGAAGGGATATGTCTGTAAATTTTAACAAGTTTCCAACTTTCACAAGCTGAGTTTTAGCTTACAGTACCTCACAAATGCTTTCCACCTTGAATATTGCCACACTGTAGAAAAAATAGATTCCTATATTTGAAGACAGGGTTGTTTGTGCATGGACATTAACAAGTACAAAAAAAAATTCAGCAGATAATTTTATAATATTTTCTCTTAACTACAACAGAAAGTGCAACACTAGAAAGGCATCTCCTGCCTACTTAAAATGTCTTATACCTTTACAAAGCTAACTCTGACTGTACACATTACATCCTAGAACACACAAGTAAGTTTGAAAGTGTCCTGGCAGAAGTATGGAAAGCATGCTTACAACTTTTGTAAGCAAAAAGACACAATAGCAAACACCAGTGAAAAGTGATTATGCCTGGAAACAAATTCATGTCTGAATCTTCTCTACTAGCTGAAAACAAAATCCCATGACATTTGTTGATTCTGCAACTTTATTTGCATGTAAAGACTGGCTGCTAAGCTTCTCATCTGAAGAACCATCACAATCAATCAGGAGTTTCTAGCTCTGTTAGAATTAAGTCTATCGGACCCAATGGATTTAAATTGCAGATTGATCCAGATTGACTTTTGTAGGAAGAGGTCCTGCTTCTTCATGTTCCTCAGTCTTGCATCTAACCACAACAAGTGCAGAGGGTGGGTATCTGTTGAGTTTTTGCTCATTCATGTATTCCAAATCTCCATAGATGCTCAGTTTCTGAAACATTTAAACAAGGTACTTTAAGACAAAGACTCTCCATATTGTGTAAAATGAATTTCATTATGCAGCTGCATTCCAGTTCTGATGGCTGCAGCCCTGCAACACAAGGCTTTCTGTAACATCTGAAATTCACAGCTAGAACTAGACTTGCATCCAGAAGAAATGTATGAAATCTGCTAGAACAAGGGCAGACACTGTGCGTGTGTAACAGCTCCTTTGGAGTGCAAACACTGAGTCAGGACTCTCTGGGCATTGGGAGAGTGCCTGTTCCCCTCAATGAGACTCTGCACTCACCAGTAACTGTGCTGTCACTCTGCTCTCACTATTGATCCTCCTGCTTTAAACCCATACTGGGTCCCCCCTACCCCACCCAACCCTTTGGAATAGCTTCATTCCCAGAGAAATGAGAATCAGCCTCCATTTGTTAGGAGCAATCTGAAGGTTGTTCAGAGTACAGCACTACAAACCAAAAGACATTAAGTCTCAATAAGGCTCAGAGCTCCTGTGAGCCACAGGAATGAGCAAGAATGCTCAGCTATAAAACCATAATTTAAATAAACAAAATTGGTTTGCCATCCACAGCCGCAAAATAAAAAACCCTCCTTAACTGAACCTCCCTCAAATATTTCCTAGTCTCTAGACAGCTGTAACATAAAAGCAATACAATGAATAGATCCCAAATACTGTAGTTCTGAAATGCAGTACCTCAGATGGAACATACTGCTCCACAGCTGTAGCTACAGTCGCACAACAAATCCAGAGCAGCACGAGCACTGACAGGACAAGCGTAGTGGTTAAAATCCAACTGGAATTTCTGAAATGAGAAGAATGTTGATAGATTTCATAGACTGAATACAAGACAATGGACCTCTAAAAAGTTTGGCTCATTTCTGACTGCCTTTCCTGCCAATTCATTAGTCTCTGGCTCTTCCAGCTACACAGCCCAATGCAGACTTCTGGGTACTGATATCACAAAAGACTTGCTGGATTCTGTTATGGGGCCCTAAAAATCCTCCTGTTTACAGACTTAAAAACAGATTTTTCTGTTATGCATCTGCAGGGCAATTCACTGATCCTTCATGTGTGAACTTCTAAGGAGAAAGTAAAAAAGAGTTTTAATGAATACAAAGTATTTTCAGCCTGGAAACAAGACATACCAGTGTGCTACATGACACAATCCCAGAACAAAGTGCTTTGCCCTAAAACACATCCAGAGCTAATGAACAGGCAAAACACAGTATTGATTAAACAGTTTCCAGAACACACTCTAAAAACAGAGCAGGAAGTTATCAATATGTTGTTCACTTGAAATAGAAAGGAAAATCAAAGTTGGCAGGACAGCCAGCAGAAAACACGGGGCCAGCACAGCAAAGCAGCCCTAATGGTCAGGTACAAAACTGTGATGCTGTGCATCCTGAGCCTACAGACTTGGAGACTTTGAGACCTCCCAGCAGTGCTGCTTTCACCCTCCTCAGTGGGCACAGACAGCCCAGGACATACATACATGGACAGACACTTGAAGAAGCTGTCGTTGGCTCGCTCCTCAAAGAGTCCCCGGAATGTCTGAGAGCTCCCTGGGTGTCCGTCTGCTGAGGCACAACAGCACAAACAGAGCTCAGGAGAGCAGGGCAAGGCAAAACCCAAACTCCCACACTTTGTGTGCACAGACAGCATAAAAAGAAACTTTTAAAACAGCCCCAGCCTTGCAGGTTTCCATTTCCAGCAGAGCTTGGTTTCTACCACACTTTGCCAAGTGTATGCAGTGCACTCTGCACAGTAAATAATTATATTGAAGCTTTCTAAAAATTTGCTTTCATATGCCACCTGTAATGTCATTTTGTAAACCTGCATGACAGGGAATATTTGCATTTACTCTTCCAAAGCACAAAGAACAACTTACAGGCTGTTTTACTCAGCGACAAGGATCCTTTTGTATCTCCAGCTTCCTGATCAAGCTGTGGAACATACTGCACTTCTGGCTTTGACTAAAACAAAATAAGGAGTTAGGAGATCCTGCTAGAAAGCTTTCACTGATTTTGATAATTTACGTTTTCAGAACTAATACAGAAATTAACCTTAAGACATGCTCTATTCTTTTAAGTTTGAATTTTAAAATGGCCCTAAAGGCAGTGAAATACTAGGAAAAACAAATCACTTTTTACGGTGCTCTACAGTCTTTTCTCTTTCTGGAAGGACTAGAGTTGAAATCAGCAGCCAGGCCACCTTAATCTCAATGAAAAAAGGAAGCACCTGGAATATGACAATTTTGCCATCATCTGCTTGAAGGTAGAAAGTCCATGAGGATGTTATGAAGCTCTGAGCTGAGTCCATCATGTCACTCCAGAATGATCTCACCAGTGTCAGAGGAAAAAGGAGATGAATTCTTGGCATCAGGGACATGAGCTGCAAGCACAACATCAACATTTTTTTCCATTTGTTTTTATATGAAAAGGACAGAAATTATGTTCTTGCTCACCTCTCACCTCATGTCTAGATTTTAATCCCTAGGAAGATTTCTTTTCCATTTGAAGAAATTTAAAAAAGGGAAGACACACTGAACAGAAACAAGTAGGTGGTATTTGAAAAACATGTCACCTACTTACTTGCTCTTGCCTTAACTCAGCAAATGGCAACTGGTTCTGGCATCCAAGATGGCAAGCATATTGTTCATCAGATTGGGAGTATGCTTCAGTACAGGCTGCAAGGGAGAAGTTCCCCAAATGAGATGATAAATTCTGCATTTCAGTTAAGAAAACATTCTCAGTATAAGTTGGATCAGAAACAAAGCAGCAGTTGACAATCTCATTTGCAGGGAAAGCTATGGTAATCCCAGGGTAGCATTTGCTCTGAAGTCTAATGACAGAATCAGAGCTTCAACAGAGCAGGGAGTTGAAATCTGGCTGCAATCAGAGCAAATGATCACCAGTGTTACCCTGGCTGAGCTCAGGGATGCAAGTTCTCATTGATCCTCCCACCACCACTATAGCTTTCCTTTACAAATCACATAAAACATCAGAGAACAACAGAGATGGACTCTTAAAGAGAATAGAGGGACCATCAGTCCATTAAATCCCTTTGAGGTAACAACAGAAGCCATGGTAACACAGGAAAATCAAAGGAGCATTTCCTGCTAATACAGAAACTGCACTGAAAGTATTATGGAATAATTTCTTATGAAAAATGAAGCTAACTCTTTGTTTTAGAAAGAGCTTATATTAATCGCTCTCTAGAGATCATAAAGACCGAGAAATCGAAATTATTTGGAGAGAATAATTAATTTATTCTGCTCATGGACAAATCAGGCAGATGATACACAGGCAAAACTCTACTGCACAATTCTAAAGCTTAGTGGACAGTGTTGCAGTATTACCTGAACTAAAGAATCAAACCAAAAAGCAACACAGAGGACAGCAGCTCCCCCAGTTTTCCAGAGGAACAAATGGACCATCACAAGGACTAAGAAGCTGGCAGGAAGCATGGCAGCAGCAGCTAAACATTTGAATGTTCAGCTCATGGCACCTGAGCAGCCATTCCATGCTACAACCGCCACAGAGTCAGTGTTTGCAGGAGGCACCAGAGACAGAACTGAGCAGAGCAGCCAAGATGGATCTGCCAAGCACAGAACACTCACTCAGGGCACCCACCAGCAGATTACAGAACATAAGCCAGCAAAGACAACAACCCCAGAAAGGAGAGTTAAACCAGAAAGAAGCAACTGTTCCATTACTCTGCGTGTGCTCTATTGCTGCATTACCCTGCTTTATGGCACTCTTTCGTGTGTGGTTTGACAACTATGCTGACAGGCTGTATCACAGCTACTCACAGTGTGACAGACAGGAGCATTAGCCCATTTCTGGAGTATTTACTGCACTTTTGTAACATTAGCATCTTTGCATGCCAGGCTTTCTGCTTCCCTACCTGAGCTGGCCACAAGCTCTCTTCCCTTCAGGAGCTACTGAGAAGACAAAAACCTTCCCCAGGTGCTGGCCTGGTGCTCGATTGTATTGGTAGTAAAGGTGCAGAGTTCCTACCTTTCCTTTCAGAATAAAACTGTGAATCAGCTTCCTCAATATTATTGGAAGAAAGTCCTGTACAATTCCAAAACCACTATTAATTGGCTGTACCACACACCATTCCTGAAGGGACATAAAGGTGTGGCACTTGGGGACATGGTTTAGTGGTGGGCTTTGCAGTACTGAAGGAATGGTTGGACTTGATCTGGAAGGTCTTCTCCAAACTCAAATGATTCTATAGTTCGTCTTCACTGTTAAATCTTTGCTGTAACACTCACAGCCTCAGAGGATTAGTAACCAGTACTTAAAAGCCTATTCCAAACAAAACACGTACCTCATTCCCAAGGGTTTAGCTGCAGAAAAAGCTTAAGATGTAGGCTAGACCACAAGTTAAAAGGCACATTAAGATCTGTGCTCTTGCTCCACTGAACAATTCACTTCAATATACAAATTTGTCAGGAATGGCAAATGGGACTGATTGTCACAGGGAATTATTAAAAGACAAGGGTTCATTTGCCTGAATTTTCCCACAGGCATTGTGTTTTCTATGACAAACTGTTTATAGTAAAATGCAGTATTTCTAATTTATTTACAGAGACTGATGATACTTGAGAAATTCAGGAAAACAGCAACACTGAAGAGAAACTCACAGAGAATACAGAGAGACTCAGCAACACTGAGGAGAACTCACAGAGAACTTTCCCATGAGACTTTTTTTATATATATCCCGTATATAGATTTTAAGAAGCTGTTAAACCCAAAGCAACCGAAAGAATGCCACCAATTCAGCACCACCCTTTCAGGCACTGCAGCTCTCCCCTGAACTATGTCTTCAGCTGGTGGGATGCTGAAGGGGTCTGAGGGCTCACCAGAGTCACACTCCTGTTTGGTCCGATTCAAATCGGCGCCATCGTCCACGAACTGACAGATGGAGAAGAGTCGGCAGCCACGCTGGCAGGCAAACAGCTCCTCTTCCTGGGGAGGCACAAGGAAAGGCTTGCATCCCTCCAGCCCACAACAAATTGTCAGAAAACTAGCATTTTTTATTGTTTGGTTGGGTGGTTTTGTCCTCCTTCCCTCCACCAGACGCACAAGCCAACTCAAGGTGAAATGGGATGAACTGAAATAAACCCAAGCCAAGCAGCACTAACAACCTCTGGATTTATTTCACACTGAACTGTTCCTTCTGCAGTGGGCAAACCTGGAACAGCAAAGGCTATTTTGTAATTCCAGACGCACAACCCACAAGTAAAATGAATGTTTTAGAAAGTGTTGTGTTTGAAATCAAGAGACAGTGCTGTAAAGGATTTATTGATGCTTAACTCTACAAAGAGCAGAAAATCTCCAGTCTCAGAACTGAAATAGTAAAACCCAGCAGGAAAGGATAGATATCCTCTAATTTTGACAGTGGAATACAATGTATCTAAAGAGACTAACGACTCTAATCAGAGCTACAACAGAACTATCAGAAAAAGAGATTATTTTCTGATGTCCTACAAAGTATCCTGCTTATCTGCCTGCTCCACAAACACAAATGTTTATTTATTATATTGTACTGAAGGGCAAAAGTGCTTCCTCACTGCCAACTCTTAAAATTAGGCAAATATAGAAATCCTACACCTGGTATTTCTTCTGCCCACAGCTCCAGGGGGACGGATGTGAACTAAAGCCTTTGTCACAGGAGTGTCCCACTGACCACACCCTGCCACTGACCCATGAATCAGAACTTCGAAGCCAGCAGCCACTCAAACTGCACAGGTGCAAAACAGGCTCTGAATTACTTTAACAACAACCAAACACACCACACCTCTTGTACAACCTGCTGTAAATGACCTGGCTATTGTAACTCAGACCAAGAGCTTTAAAGGCACAAACGTAGAAAAACACGAATATAAACTAAAACCTAACGCTGACAAAGTGGGTGGTGCTGTAACAGAAAGCGTTTTGTAATTTGATATCCAGATAAATGAGCTGTACAGATATATTTCCACCACAGTCTCAATGAAGTTTGTCTTATTTTCCACTCACAACTAAAACAAATTTCTTTCAATTTCACCAGCAGTTTTGTAACAAACACTACATGTAAAAGAAGTGACTGTATTAGTGGACAGCTCCAACAACACATGACAAAATTCTTATTCAAAAAGTAAAGTAACAAAATTGAAGAGTGCAATAAAAATCACGTAAATATCAACCCTCCTTGAACTTCAAAGGTCTTGCAAGAGAAACAAGAGCAATATACCAAAACAAGCCATATATTTACTCATATTTCACACAACTCCCTGTTACTTCTTCCCAGCTAAAAAATCCAATTGAATTCCATGGGGAAGCAGACAAAGCCCTGTTACCTGACCCTGGCACTGCTCCACTTGCCTGCTGCCTTCCTGTGAAACCCCAAATACAGGGTAAGAGATCCACCTGCTACACAGCTGACAATAAAGTTTATTGGCAGCAAAGAACAAGGAAATATGAGATTTTTAATCTCGGATTTTCCGAATTTAAGCCCGTAGTTCAAAGGCATGCAAGCATGAACAGCAAATTCTGGGGGGTGAAATTAAATTCCTATCAGATACCACTTCAGTATTTTATAATGAGATAAAAATGCCCATGAAGGCTCTGACGAGCTACTTGTTTGTCATCATTTTATGCTTCATCCTTCAACATCCAAGTGCCACAATGGCACCCTGACTCAGGATCTCTGCCCTGCCACGAACACAGCACTGTTTCAGTGCCCAAAATATGGAACAGCCCCAAGACAAATTACAGCTGCCTTTTTAAGAACGGAAAGGGGAAAAAAGAGAGCAGCCAAACGCCCAAAACCCACAAAAACCCCAGCACTGACAAAGCTGTAGCTTGACAACAGCGCTTCACTGGCAAGCAGCAGCCTACCCATGTATTTACATAACGAAGTATCTGTCTGTAGAGAAGAGCCGGGGCTGCAGGGGGACAGGGGCAAAGGAAGGGCCGTGCCAGCCCCGGGGGAGGCAGAGGGAAGCGGCGCAGGTGCCGGGAAGGGCCCGCCCGTACCTTGGGGTAGGTGTGCAGGGGGTAGGTCAGCTGGCAGGCGCGGTGACACGATGCCGTGTTGCCCAGCACGGAGTCGAAGGCCTCGGAGGAGGCGGCAGGGAGCGGCCCCGAGGCGGCTCCCGCCTGGATCACCAGGAACAGCGGCAGGAGCAGGAGGAGGACGGGGAGGCCTCCCCGCCGCACCGCCATCTTCGTCCCTCCGCCCCGGCACCGGCCGCCGGCGGCTTCTCGCGAGATGTGCCTCTCACGGAGCCTGCTGGGAGGTGTAGTCCGCGCCGCGGGGCATCCCTGCCCATTCTGTCAAGCCTCGCCCCCGGAGGGAACTACCGTGCGGAAAGGGCGAGGCAGCGGCATCATCTCTCGCGCGAGGTTTGCTGGGAAATGTAGTCCGCACCGCGGAGTACCCCCGGCCATCCCATAGGGCCTCGCTCCCGGTGGGAACTACCGGGCGGAAATGGCAGGGCTGCAGTGGCGGCTTCCGTGAGAGAGGGCGGTAGGGCGAGCATGGATCGGTTCGTGGTGCGCCGCGCCCGCGGCCCAGAGAGTCCCCGCCGGGCCGCGCCCGGGCCCCGCGTCTGCCGGCAGGTCACCCTCGAGTCCCTCAAGGCAGGTCACCGGCGGGAGGGAGCGGGGGCACGGCCCGGTCCTGCCTCCCGCAGCACCGGCTGTGGCACGGGCGGGGCAGCGGGGGAGCAGCGGTGTGTGAACACCGGTTCTGCACCGGTGAAATCTTTGCAGCGTTTAGGTGGGATCCGAACAGGGAGGTGGTTGTACAGATGCAGAAGGCTCTACTGCTTTGGAAGGGGTTCCATGGGTTATAACTGCACGGTGCAGGGTCAGGCTGGGCACACGATTCGAGGACAGCTCGGTGACACTGCCAGCCTTGGCGTTTCCAGCTGGATCTCATCCCTCTCCAGCAAGGAAAACCCTTCCATTCATTTCATGGATGTCTTGCGTGAGACCTGCACGGGAGCTGAACCCCTCATGGTCACCTGCTTGCGGAAACACAACAGAAAAACATTTGCTGCACAAAAAATCTCATCGAGTGTGGCAAAAATGGTGCATAAAGCACTGCAGTTGTCTGACCACTGCTGGATAAGATGCCTCACATCCCAAATGCGAGACTTGCACTGTTTGCAGTCTGTTCTGTCGAGGTCTGTCGCAAAACCAGTGAAAAACACTGCAACTGTGCAGTGTATTCAGGTCTACATTCGTGTTCCCTAATGCTTTATTTCTCACCTTGCTGGCATTGTTTTACTTCTGAAGTCGATCTGAGCTGTATTCTAAGGATAATCAGCCACCTCCCTCTTAATCCTTTTTCCTATTTAGAAACATTTATACAATGGATTCCTTAAATCCAGAACACTTCTAAGGGGTATTTGCAACATCCCCATGAAGAGTTTGGCAAACCAGGGTGAAGCCTATCACTTTGTTTGCTGGTTACTTTGATTTGCATGAGTTTTCTAATTCCAAGCAAGTACCCATCATATATTCTGTGCCATGATCAATAATTCATGCATTGATAACAGCCCCATTAACTGAGATGAAGGTGGTGTCCTTATTTATCGTAACAATATTCCACTTTCCTAATGGCTTTTCTCTTTCCCAGAGAGTTGTGGTTGTGGAAGACATAAAACGATGGAAGTCTATACTTGAGCTTCCTGGGCAACCAAAAGAGAACCTGATGGAAGCTTTGGAGGAGCTAAAGAAGAAGATACCTTCCAAGGAAGTGTTACTTTCCACTAAAATAGGTACATCTGGTCTATCTAAACTGTGAATATTAGGCTGTCTTGTGTCTGCTTGGCTTGTCAGTGCACTAGAGATTAGTCTGGAAGCTTTTTAAGAAATGAGGAAATTGCTGCCAATGGAATATTGTTGATATCAAGCCTGCAGTTTTCACAGCTTGTACTGAAAAAGCTGATTTTCCTCCCAGAAAATACTGCATCACCCCTTTTGTGGTCAGAGTTTTGAAGAGCTCTTCTTGGTAAATGTGGTTTTTGTCTTACTCCTGCTGTCCATCAGTGCTCATTTATCTGATTTAGCTGAATCCTCTGAAGGTGTGAGAAAATCTCTCAGACTGGCCCGGAACTGCTTCTTGCATTCTCACACTGAGGAATCCCCAGCAGATGGGCAGCTCGGAGCAAATGGCACAGCCCGATGGCCGCCTCTTCTCCACGGGACTTGGGGGAGGGATAACGTGTGACCACATGGTCCCTGCCTTTCCTGAACAGAGAGAGCATGCCGGCCTTTGTTTGCCTTCTGAGCAGCCGGATCTCTGTTCACAGAGCGCTGGAAAAGGAGCTGCGATCCGCCCCTTTCCCTTTTCATTTGTCATGTTTAGCTTATTCAGGCTTTTCCCGGGATTTATCCCCATGCCTGCCTGAATAGCGCCGGCTGGGGAGAGCCACTGAAGCCTAACAGTGACATCTCCTGGCCGGCAGCGCTCCTGGCCAGGGAAAAACACCCCTTTGGAAGCAGGAAGGTCCCTTTTTTCTCCTCGCAGGGGAAAGCCTCTTCTGCGCTGCCATACAATGGGAAGACTGGAAAAGATGGGAAAGATTCTGCTTGGAGTCACTGTGGTGTTCCCGTGTTAAAATGCTACAGCCATCACCAACAATATCTGCTTCCTTAAAGGGGTTCCCAGTTAAAAACCAGCACTTTTTGTAGGCCAAGCTTAGAAGTCTTCATCAGATCCAGGAACAGTGTAAAAAGCCAGCGTAGCCCTGTGTTAAATAAGTGTTGCTCCACACCTTGGTGACTTGGGAAGGTGATTTTCGTAATTCCTCGCTAATTTCTCAAGCTCCATGCTTAAATCCTAGTAATTTTTTTTATTTACGTTTGTGTCAATGCTTGGTTGTTTTGCTGAGACTGGAGTTAAGGATGTGTGTGTCTGCTTTAGCACAGATATGATTTAACAAATTGTATTTTTCCCCACCTGGCAGTCCCAAAGGAGCTGTTCTGTTTTCCAGGTCACACTGTGAACTCGATGCGCAAACACCGTGACCCAGACGTGTCCAGCCTCGCCAAGGACATCTACAGGGAGTGGAGAACCTTCATCAAGGAGCACTCCAACAGGCCCCCCATTGAGGTCAGGAGTGATCCCAAGACCGAGGCTTTCAGGAAGAATGCTCGGAAACTGCTCTCTGAAGCCCTGGAATTAGAGGTACAGTGTAACAGTGGTGGGTGCTTTTGCACCACTTCATTAGTGGTTTGTCTTAAGTCTCTTCTGTCTTCACTCAGAGCCAGGATTAAAAAATACATGAAGGAAATGGATTTTCTCGTGTTTGGGCTTGGTTGTTTATTAAATCTTATCTAAAGTACAGAACGTTCAGCAACACTTATAAACACTTGCTAGAAGTGAGCAAAATGGAGACAGATCCAGCTAGCTACAAGTCTCTTAAAGCTAAACAGTCCAATAGAGAATTAACACCTGTATTATTTATACTTTTAACCCAATAACTAAATTCCTGTGACCCTCAGTGCGGCACTAACTGTCCAACTGGAAACTATTACCTGAAACCACGAAGAAGAAGGAAGATGAACACTGAAAGAGACACCACCCAAAAATCCTCCATCTTGTCCCATACTTATTAATATATTATAAAAACCTCAAATTTATAACCCTTCACCATGTGAAAGCACACTTCTATTTAACTACAGACCTGTGATTTTCACTCCATTACTCAAATTTGGAAGCCTTCTCCAAGGCCTCAGGTCAAAAGCAGTGTTTCTCCAGGGGGTCAGTGCCAGAAAGCACAGAAAGCTCAAAACCCCAGGTTTCTGGGATCCATTAGTACAGTTCACAGCCACTTTGTGGCTCCAAAAATTCCTTCTTGTGGGAGCAAGTTAAACCTTTTCCAGCTGGAGCTACTGCCAAGCTGGTCCTGCCTGCAGAGTGGGGACAAGACCAGGTGATCTGTTCCTATTTTTAGAGATTCCTAGCACATCCCTATTTATAAGTAACTTCATTTGCAAGGTAGATAATGTTTTTTGGTTGTTAACCAAGTGAACCTGCTAATTGTAACCAGCAAGGTGTACTTGCTGTCATTTCCATAACCTGTTTACTTGTGTGGCCACTGCAGTTGGGCTCTACAAGGAGGAAATTAATAGAACATGAAGTTTTTCGTACTAAACAGCTATAAAAGCAACAGTGGGACTTTTGGGGTGTTTCCTAGTTAAATATTTGTAAATTTAAATCTATAGCAAAAACTGAGAGACAAGGTTGACAGTATACAAAACTGATAAATAGCAGCTCCCTCAGGTATGTTTAACTAAATGAACAAGCCTTTGCTGTAAGGCCTAATAACTAGCTTGCTTGATCTATGAAATGCCCTAATAATTACAATTTTCAATTTATTCATTAATTATCCTTTAAATAAGTCAAGGCTGACAAAAACGATAAGGGAAGATGGGATTGAGTGGATCCAAGGGGCTTTTTGCTGGTGGGTAGTAAAACCTGTGTGGTGAAGGACTTGCAGGAATACTACTTAGCTCACTCGTTATCTCCTGCATGCAAAGCATGGGAGATTCCCCATCAAAAAAGGCAGAAGTGAAATTGAAGCCATTTCTTGAAGGGTGAGGGATTTTTTTTCCTAAACTATGCTGAATTACAGGTTTTGGCACGTGTTGAAGCAATAACTACATAATTAACATTTAGCAAATCCCTTTCTGCGTTCCTAATTACACCTCCTTCTACACACAGAGAGCCCACATTTCCCATTATAGCACCAGGCAGAGTTGCCAAGCGTTTGGCATGTCTTAGAGTTGCTGTTGGAATCAAGTTTAAAATAGTATCCAAGGTACCTTATATCAGCAAGATCAAAAGTGAGCTTTATGGAGACACTACAGCATAGCTTATAATTGCAGTTGAGCTTGATACCCAAAGCTTGTCACAGATTAGTTTCCTGTTGTGATGGCAAAGTACTGCCACCCAGCTGGAGGTGGGGATATGTTCCCTGCCACTGACCACATTGCCTTGTCCCTTAATTGCCAGGGTGGAATTAAATTGCTCTTCCTGTTACACTTGTGATGGGAAGCAGATTTCCTTGAGTCTAAGCTGATTAATGAAGAAACACCGAAAGGCACCAAACTCCAATTTCAATCAGCTGGCCTCCTTATTAAATGTAAAGATCTAATTTTATACTTTGCTGTTTTCAGATTGATCACCCACTGGCTGAAAATATTGAGCGTGAAGCTTTTCATCTCTGCTCCCGCCTCATTAGCGCTCCGTATCGCAGGGCCGTGCGAGCCCTTGTCTTCTCATTAAAGCACAAACCTGAGACCCGGGCAGGAGTCAAGGATGGCACACTCACTGTCCCTGCCTTTGTACAGAGCCATAAAAAGTGAGGTGTTTGTGCTCGATCCCGAGGGAGAACTTCCTGTGCCTGCATCTCCATGGAGCTGGGAGCCCTTCCTGCGGTGAGGGGAGTGCAGGTGACTCCCTGGCACCCCTCTGTGAACAGGTCTGCTGGAGGGAAGAACTAATGATGGAATGGGTGCTGTAAATCTGACTTGGTAGAAATCCATGTGGGCTTGTTGCAAGGAAAGTTTCTTCTGCTCTTCTGTGTATTTTCATTCACCTGTTTCTCTCTTCTGCCCGTTTGTTGTAGCTCAGTTTAGTTCCATCCCTGACGTGCATCTTCAGGTGTAATCAGCTGAATAACCCTTTTGAAGGAGCAGCTCTGTGCTGTGCTGGCTGGAAATACTGGGAATTATGGGTAATTGGTCCATGGGAGGGGATTCCTGGAGGATAATTGCAAACTCTAGTTAGCCTTAAATCAGCCAAGTCTGCTGCAGCTGGACCCTGCCTGTGGCAAGAGCTGTTTTGCCACAGTGATTTCCCTTTGCTGCATTCCAGAGCTGGATGCAAAATGGATTTCAGTTACTTCCATCATCTCAGCCATCTTGTGATTTGGGCATTTTCTAAAGCCCAGGGTAAAGGTGCTGTCTGATGCCTCTGCTGTTCAAGGAGCAGCTCGTTCAGCCTTCCAGACCTCACTCATGATGTCAACATGGTGCTTGTTCTTACTGTAATGTGAAAAAATCTTGTGATGAATTTTATAAATAAAATATTCCTTTTAAAGGCTTTTTTTCTTTCTCTAAAAGGAACATGGTTCAGAATGGTTGCATGAGCAAATCTAAGCAACAAACTATTGTTTAAATTCTTTCTAGTTATTGAAAATCGGAATTCTTGCCTCTATTTGCTCTGATTTCTTTTGTGCCAGAAGTTGTCTTGTTCTCTATAAGCTATTATTATGGCTGTTCCAGGCATGGTGTTCATATCTTCACCTAAAAAATGATTGACTGTCATGACTGGGACCTGCTTTCTCATCTGTAGACCTTTAGAAGAAACACCTAAAACTTACGTGAGTTGTTGAACTCCATAAATATAATTAGATAATTGCAGGTTCTCTTAAGAATATCTTAAACTGTTTTGTTTGCTTGGGCCAGTGCAAGACCAGTTTTGCCTGTATGCATTGCAGGTGTCCTCAAACAGCTGAACACAGAGGTTTCATTTGTAGGAAGTTAAAGTCAGGTGTGTTGGAGGCAGAAACTGGCAGATCCGTGGGTGGTGATGGTGTGGGTGATACTCAGTCAAACGTAACACTTGACCAGGCAGTAGCAAAAAATGGGAAAACCCTCAATTTCTTACAAGCAATCAGCTCAGAGCTGCAACGCCAAGACCTGCAGTGTTTATTTTCAGCTTCCTGTTCCTGGTGCCAGGCTGTGTTTTCTCTATTTGGGTAACGTGACAAGCAAAATTCCTGAAAATGATGAACTCCTGGTCTAATGAAAGTCAGGCTAAAGAAGTTTCCCATACAGGTCAGATACAGTCTGCTAAATATTTTTCACTTAGAAAATAACTTCAAAGATGCAGAGTTGCTGCAGATGAGCAGAAAACTCTCCTATAAATTTCCTCTTAAATGGTTGATATTTTTGCCTAACTTGTTTCAAAGGAACCCAAGTGTAAAGCTCTGGGTCCAGTTCTTTTGATGTTAAAGCTGGCACTAACATTTGGGCTGAGGATTCACAGACTCAGCTTTGCAGAAAACTAACTGGAAGAGTCTGGAGAGTTGGACTCAAGACCCACAGCAGGAGAGAACCAGAGAATGTTTTAAGGACAAAAACAGAAAGAAAGGTAGAGAAAGGAAACAAAAACAGAGAAGGGAAAGGAATAGGCCAAAAAGGGCTTGATTCTCCCAAAGGGTGATGCTGAATATGACAACAGGATACTTGATACCTGGCACTAATTAAGTTTTTAATTAGTCTATAAAAACCAGATTCCCTCCATGGAGCAGCCTCACCTGCACTGTGTGTTATTTGTGCCTTGGGTTACCTGCTGAATCAGTTTGCTGCTGCTTGGCTCCTCCATCCCTGCTGTGGGTGATGCAGCCCAGTCTTCATGCTGGGGAAACCCTTCTGGATTAAAAGGGGGGATGTAAGGGCTGAGCAGTGGTTCCCCTGGGTTCTCTGGCATGGGGACTGAAGCTGCTGGTTCCCTTTTAATAGAGGAAATGTTAAATGAGGGAGGCACCCAGTCTAGAGAAAAGTTCTTATTTTTCCCTTTTTTCTTCCAGATTAAGCCCATCCCACAGATTCCTTTCAGCAAAGGAGTACCTACATAAAGCTGGCAGACCTCTAGAAGCCTGCTACACCCAGCACAGAGAGGAGAGAAGCACCTTCTGGAGGTGTCACCTCCTGATCCCCCTCCTCATGCTTGGGGAATACAGCCTGGGCTCAGGGCAGCACCAGGAGGGATGGAAGAGGAAATTCACTCCTGCCAGAGCTGACTTCTCACCCTGGCTTTGAAGAGCAAATCTGGGAAGGCAGTAGGTGACAGCTTGCTCTGTTCCCCATCAGCAGGCACAGCTCAGGAGAGCTTTGTCCTGCTGCAAATTACTTGGGTGAAAGAAGATGGGAGTAGACAAGATCCTCCCTGTTCTTTGGAAAAGAGAGAGCTCAGCAGCTCACTCAGTTTTCATCTTTCAAGAGGCTCTTCAAAGGTTTCTTCACAAAGAACCCAAACTTTTAGATCTCATTTGCTTCCCTGGCAGCCCTGTAATATGAAGGGTTGGCTAAACTGGCCCTGGATTAAGAGACATTAAGGCAAGGAGCAGCCACAGAAATCCTTGGAGCCCGAAGGATGCTCCAGGAACTTCCAGGGTATGTTATGGAGCAGAAATAGGGGGCTGGAGCAGTGGAGGGACAGAGGGAAGCAGTAAAGAAGAAGTAGAGGGAGGGAAACACATGAGGGAATTCTCCAGCCCAGCTGACCACAACCAGCAAAGCCTTGCTCCTCCATGGAGGGCACAGCAACATTCAGGGGGTGAAGGTGGCACCTCACAGGAGGGGAAACTGAGGCACAAAGGAACTCTTACATGTCACAGTAAACAAAAAAAAAGAGAAGCCCATGCCAGTGCTACACTGCAATTAATGACACTCCAATCCTTGTGCTGGCAGTCCCCTGAACAACATCCATGGTCTCTGTCAATTAAACTAGATTATGGAATGATCCTTGCTAATTATATATTATTATCTAGCAAGCAGTTATCTCGTTATAAAGGGTGCTCCTATTATGGACAAACACTGTTCCTCTAGCACAGCCAGCCCCAATGGCAAGAAAAATGCAAAAGCCAAAATAATTTCTGCTGTGGCCAATATTTTGCCTGAGCTGGAATATTCACATTGCAAACACTGCACTCCTGTCCCAGATAGCGGGAAGAGGAGGAGGAGGGCTGCAACATGCAGAGCCAGCCAGAGGGAGAAGGCAGGATAAAATCTGTTATCCCCAAAGACATCACTGTAAGCTCAAAATCCAGCTGTGAACTCTTCCACCCATCATGGAGCACTCAGCCTCCACACACCAAAATCCCCACGAGCAGGGCAGGGCCCTCACTGTCCCTGGGGCTGTGATGATCAGGAAACTGGGCTTAAAATAAGCTTGGAAAACAGCTCCTGGTAAATGCCGTCATTGCATTTTTAATTGTCCATATGCTTGATCCATTATGTTTTCCCAGATGGCTGGGCTGCCTGACTACTGCTTCCTCATCTGTGCCACTCTGGCCAGGGTCTCCAGTAGGTAGCTGTGAGCTCCATCCTTCCCAGCACAAAACCATGCCCACTGACCCATCCATGCCAAGCTCCTGGGGAGCCATGGCTGGCTCGATGGCAAAAGTGGCTGGTGGCCTCCTGGCCTTACACACCAACCCCCAAGAAAGGTGGTCCTTGAGGAGCAGCAAACCTGCTCCTGCTCCAGCTCATGAACTGCCCTTGGGCCAGTCCCTGTTAAACTACCCAAAAATGTATAAGGAGAGGATGCAGAGGATGCACACACTGTGGGCTCAGCTCCAGCACTGGCTCCCTGGGCATCACAAACACCCCATTCCCAGTCTGGAATTAGAGAATAAAAACTGAAAAGACACAAATAACCCTCTGAGCAGAGCAATGGGGGAAGGTCCACCCATGGAGGACTACGGGTGTCACCACAGAAAACATACAGTGAACATTGCATAGAATAAATAGCCTGGGAAGGGGTGGATCACACCCTGTGCTTGCTGGGATGCCCAGTCCTGCCCAGTGCCCAGGGTCTCTGGGCAGAGGGAGCAGGGTCTTGTGTTAGCAGCAGTGCCCATTTTGGGGCACTTCCACCATCATTCTCTTGTCCAGTATAGCAGCACACCCTCACAGTGTGACACATCAGGAAAACCTTCCTGGCAAACAGAGAAAACGCAGAGAGCATGGCTGAGATTTTTCGGATATTTTAGCACAGCTTCTCTCCAGTAGAAGAGATCTCCCCAGGGAAGGAGAGGAATAAACCAATTGATCCCCTGGGTGCTCTTGCAGTCCTATTTTCTATGATCTACAATTTCCCAACAGTTCTTCACTGGATTTGCACGCAGACGTTTGCAGAGGGATAACAGAGGCTCTCCCTTCTGCACAACAGCCAAGCCTTTGTCTGCTCTGGAGAGACATGACTCCACTTCCAAAAGCAAAGCCAGGAAACAGGGAGGCTGCATCCAGCCTGACTCAATCCAGCCATCATGGATTTATTTATCATCAATAAATAATCAGATGAGCAACGGGAGGACTGCCCACGCCCGCTGCTCTCCTGCTTGCTCGGGAAGCACTGGGCAAATGCTACAGAGGGGAACTGAGGCCTGATGTGTGAGGACCACAGGCATGGTGGAGGGAAGGAGTGCTGGTGATGGACTCCTGATATCTGTTTGCCACTCATCTGAGCAGCTTTTACATGAGAAGAAGGGTTTGTTTCAGGAAATTACCTGGGCAGTCCCCCCTCTGCTGGGCTCCATCCCCAGCTGGGGCAGTATGTCAGGGAAGACCTGGTTTAACAGGGGATGCCAGTGAGCAAATTCCTGCAAGAAAGGGAGAGACTGCATGCCTAAATCTAGTAGAGAGGCTGAGACATGGTGAAGGAGGACTGGAGGCTGAGGAGGGCTGGTGTTTGGTGAGCACCAGAGGCTTTCCTTGCTCCAAGTGAGATGACTGCTCGAGTGGCTCACTGCTGGTGGCAGATGCTGTGAATGCCATCAGAAACAAGTGGGCTTTTGGAGCCATTCAAGTTTCATTAATCACCCTGTCCACGGCCCCTGGATAACACCCTGCAGGCCTGGGGCTGCTGAGGATCCCCTTGACTCAGGAGCAGAGCTGCTCCCACAGCACCAGTCCTGCATCCACAGGGATGTGTGCAGGGGGAGCACTTCACCCAGAGATGCTTGGATGGTTGTGAACTGGAGCCAGAGCTGGAAACCATCCCTGAAGTGACCAGGTCCAACTCCTCACTTGAATGCAACACCAACAGCTATCCAGAAAAGCCTTTTCCCCTGCAAATCGCAGGGCTTTGGAGACTCCAGCTGGGTGAGGAGTGACTGTCCTGCAGGCAAGGGCTGGATGCTGCTGGGTGCTGTGGGCTCCCTGCCAGGCATGAGCAGCCGCAGTGCTCACCTGTTTCAGCAAAATCTGGGCCACCAAGAAGGTTAATTATATCTTTAAGTTTCTTTCAGTTGTCAAATCTTGTAACTATGGTCTCAAGCTGACAGTTCTATACCCAGCAATTAACCGGCAGCGAGGCTTTGCAGGCAGCGGGGGAGGCTGGCCTTGTTTACCATCCCTGCACACAACAGGCTCTCAAAACATTCCCTTAATGGAGCTTAACGGTGCTGGCAAATATTTCCCTCGGAAATCTCGCATTTGCCGATGTGTTGCACCAACAAACGCCAAATCAATCCGGGCTCCAATAACGAAGGCTCCTCGTTAGGAGGCATGCACAGCCCTGTGCCTTCTTCCCTCCCCAGACACTCTCTCAGTGCCAATCCAGAAGGGAAAGCTGCTCCATCATCATCCTATTCCTTTGCTGCTGCTTCCTCTGCTTCCCTGATGAACAGAACTGTCCCAGAGGGAAGCAGGACATCAGTCAGGGCAGCCTGTCACCGATGGGACTCTCCTGCCAGTCCCTGCTAAATGCTGGATTCAACAGCACGAGGGGTTTGCTGTGCCCCAAATGACCACAGTTCTCTCCCTGCATTGCAGTGTGTTTCACAAACGCTGGAGGAGGAGGGGTGGCCCCTTTCCATAGCAAGATTTCATGTGGCTCTGACACATGCTGGCTCTGACCCACAGGCTGCTGTGACAGCCACCCCCTCTTTGATGCTAAAGGGGAATGTCCTTTGTGCTGGGGTGGCACAGAGGCAGGCAGAGGTCATCCAGCCATCCATCAGGGCTCTTGGCAAGGATCCCCAGTTTTCTAGAGGGGCAGATGATCACAGGACTCCTCTTTTTATGCTCTCAGATGCTGAGCTCACCTTCTGCAAGGACCACGAGTGGAGATCTGGTGTCACTGAGGTCCCAGGGGAGCCAACCCCTCCTGCCAAGGTTGTCTTTACAGAGTTACCAAAACCTCCGCACTCCAAGCCATAGCAGGATTTGTCCACGTTTTCAAACTTCAGAAGTAATGCTGGTAGAGAGTTCACAGCCATGAACACCTGGATATGCTGGAAAGGAGGAAAACACAGAGGAGAAAAGGATTGTTCTCCTCCCCTCCAGCTGCTGGTGGCTGAGGTGCTCAGGTGAGTCCTGTGAGAAGGTGAGACAACATGAGAAGATCAAACGAGGAGCTGCAGGGCACAGCAAATGCATCTCATCACATCACCCACAGACACCCAGAAACATCACCTGGGAGCACCTACATGAGCTACATCTGTGTGTGCCAGGTGGAGATCCCTGTAACACAGCTCCACACTCCCCCCCAAGCATGGGCCAGGAGCACAGAGAACATTTGTTGGGAATATAGCTACATTTGGGGATGGTTTGTACCTCCAAGAATTCAGCTAGAAATAATTGACAGGAAGATTTGCAGCCATCGGCAAACAACGTTACTTTCCTGAAAGCAGCAGCACTACAGGGAAAACAAATTGAAGCAGGTGCGGGAAGAGTTAGGGAGCACAAGAATTGCATTCCTGAGCCAAATGGACAGATTGAGACAGAGGAAAACAAATTGGGAAGGGAAATGGCTGCCTATTGCCCAGAATTTCAGGCACTAAGAGAAGGTGGAGGTTGGGTTCGGGCTCAGTTTCTGTGTCTCTGTTTGGGCGGCTGTGTTAGCATTCAGCCTGGGGCGAGGGTGGATTTTCCTGCCCTGGGCAGGACTGGGACTGCAATCCCTGGAGTCTGGAAGGAGCATCCTACAGAAGCACCAGCCCCACCACTGCAATGACCATGAGGAGCCCAGCCAGGATGCAGATGCTGATGAAGACGATGTCGCTGGTGTCCTGGCTCTTGATTTCGGGGGCATCGATCGCTTCCCCCTCCCACTGCTGGGCGTCCACCAGGTTTTCTGCCTGGCTGAGCCTGGATGTATCAGGGCCAGCAATAAGGGTCACTGAGGCTTCCTTCTTCTTTGGCTCACACTGCACCTCATACTGGTGGATGTCCTCCTGGTCTCCCACTGAAAAATCAATGTAGAGGGTGCTGACGATGACAGACGTGTTGTTGCGTCTCTGCAAGACAAGAGACACGGCTCATCAGGGCTTTGTGCAGCTCCTTTCCAAGGGGTTTGGAGGGGCTGGCCAGGAATCAGGTCAGCATCTACTGGGAAAATGTTGGAGGGAGTGGGAATACCTCTCTGCAGCCAGCACAGGGCTAACCATTTACACAGCTTGCTTTAAAGGAGGGTTTGCTGATCACTTACCTGGGATTCAGTGCCGCAGGTGTCAAACCTGGTGTGTATTTTAAAGTTCCTGCCAACCACCTGGGCTGCACAGGAGGGGGTCCCCAAATAAATCCTATTCCTCTCCAGCTGGGCCAGGGACTGCACGGGGATCTGGATGTGGAAGTCTGTCCGGGTGCAGCTGACGTTCATGGGCACAACTATTGGGACAGAAAAGAGGGTGCACGTGTAGGACTCGTGTGGGGGGGTTTCAGGTAAAAAGCTGCCTCCAGAATTCAGAAAGCAATCAATATCAGTATTTTAGCCCTGTCTCATGCCAAGGGCAGACATGGATGGCTCCCAGGCACTGCTCTGCTTTCTGCCCAAGGGAGAGATCTCACCATCAACCCTCTTGAACCTTATCCTCCTTTTCAAGTCTCCAAGTGACATGCAAGTGCCATCACAGTGACACCATCCTGCTGTCACTGCCACTCTCCATCACTGCGAAGCCAGCAGGACATTTGAGTTGCTGCCCAGGACCAGACCATGAGAGCTTTGTGGATGGCTTGCCATGGGCACAGAGCTCCCCTGCATCCTATAACACCCCTGCAAGAGGTTGATGAAACTACATTGATGAAACAGGAGACACATCTTGGGGGGACTCCATGCATGCCTTGGAGTGATGCAGCTTCATAGGTGCTACATGGCCCTCCTGAAAGGCTGAGCTGGGTCCATGGTGCTGGGGCATCCTCCTGGGGAATGGCCCAACCCAGGCAGAGTTTCAAGCATCACCAGCTCTCCACAGTCCTCAGAATGCTAATTTTGATGGGGAGCTGGTGAGCAGTGTGTGGAGGGAGCTGCTGTTGGGCTGCCCATGATGCCAAGATGAAGAGCAAGGCAATGGTGACTCCAGTCCCTCTCTATCTCTCCTTCTGGCACTATGTTTGGCCTCTCTGGATGTAGAAAGCATCCACACAGGGAAAGGAGTGGGAGGAAGAATACCCCCCTCTTTAAAGTGAATCCTTGCTCAGCTTGAACTAACCACTTGGGCAATATGAATTATTGAATTATTCCAGCTCCTTCTGAATCTCGGCCTTATGAAACTGGGAAGATGCAATAAAATCAATATGAAAAAACAGTGTCACTTTGCTTCGCTTAGTGCATTATAAAACCATTAGAAGATTTACCAAATAACTAAAGTGCATTAGATCAAGAGGAGGAGAAAGTGGATCCTCTCTCCTGGCGTGAAGGCTTTCATTTCAACAGCCATAAATCACACACGCCCCACCCAAGCCATGCCTTTTGGTGGGCCTGAAAGGGAAATATCTGCATGGCTGAAGGGCTGGGCTGTGGATGCAGTGAGACTGAGGTGCCCCTTTGCCTGTGTAGGCTGTTGAGGAGGCTGATGTGCCCGGTGGGAGCAGCCGCTCTCCCGGCAGTGCTGGCAGCTGGATGTGACACACAGGACGTTAATCACAAGCAGATGCTGGAATCACTGGGCAAACACAGTCAGCAGGCTCAGCTCTGTGGAGGGAGGCTCAGTTTCACATCCAAGCCTTTGTCCTCCCCTAGCATGCATCTGGCAGCGTGCACCAGGGGATGCAGGAGCCTCGGGCAGTTGGGAGATGTCACACCCCTCTTCTGTGATGAGACATTCCCCCCTCTTCAGCAGCACCCCATCTATCTGTCTGCAGGCTGCTCCCTCTGGAGCAGTGACACCAAGATTCTCTCCCCTGCACACAGCTGTAAACCAGTGAGGTTTACAGCAGGACAAGGACAGGGACAGACTTGCTGTGCACACTATAGCCCTTCTAAATATTCAGTACTACCTCTCTCCCTCCAGGGGCTCAGGACAAAACTCTATCCTATCTTTAACTCCACATACCTCCAAATTCTTTCTGCTATTCTGGAAGTGAAGAACGATTTTTCAGCTGAGGGATAAAACCCAGGGCCAGCCTCCCCAGCGCCTGTGCAGCCAGTCCAGCAGCCCTGCTGTGTCTCCAGCCCTCTGGAAAGGCTGGCCCTGGCTGAATCATCCCTGACCCACAGGTCAGCTCGGATGTAATTATACTGAAATACAACAAACGCCATAAATTTGCTGGCGTCTGAGGTGCAAAGGTTGGCAAATGGAGCAGGAAGGTTACACACTGCTCCTCCCACCAGCTGTGGACATGCCAGACATGCTGGCTGGGACACGGCATGCCAGCAGCAGGGGTGTGCCAGGCAGGGCTGGCAGGTGGATTTGGGAATGCTGTGCCCCGGGGGTCCTGCCGTCCTGTGCTGCTGCCAGTGAAGGAGGGGACACGGTTTATATCTGCCTGCTCAGCCACGTGCTGGCAAGGCTGGAATGTCCAGAGGAGCAGAGAACAAGGTTGTGATGCTTGAGCTGGTCACATGCTTTGGAGTTCTGGCCCACTAAAAGCCCCCGGGTTTTCTCTCCCTCACACCCTGAGAGAGGAACAGGAGCATGGCAGTGGCAGACACACAGGAATCTGAAGCTGGAAAGCATCTCCTGAATACTAAAAAAGCATCTCCTGAATACTAAACACAATGTGCAGCTCACTCACCACGTCTCCCTCTGCCCCATCCCTAAGGAGCCATGGGCTCTGCTGCAGACAGGAACCTTCACTGACGATCCTTCTGGAATCTACATGATCTCAGGCATGTCCCAGTGGAACTACAGCACCGAGGAGCACCCAAGTGGGACCTTACCTCCCACGTAGGAGATGGAGAAGCCCCTCTTGGCCGTGTTACGGTCGGTGTGGAGGACCAGGAGCAGGCGGTTGCTGCGGGAGGTGATGGGTGCCAGGCTCTCCCGCCCACACCACTGTCCCAGCAGGGATCCATTCTCAGTGCCACCATCAAAAGCAGACAAGTGATCATAGTCACAGCCTCCCGTCAGGCTGCTCCGGCCCTCCAGCTCCATGTCCAGGAAGAACACCTTGACCTGGTAGCCTGGGGGCAGCTGGATGCTCCACTGGCACTTGAGGTTGTTGGGGTAGAAGTTGGGGTACTGAGGGCTGGAGAAATTCCCTTTGATGGTGGTGAACACCTCCTGGCACTCGCCTGCTCAGGGAAAAAGGGGAAAGGAAAAATCAAAAGCAAACCTGAAGCCTCCAGGGTGTGAATGAGTGGTAACTTGTTTTACTGCTAAAGGATGCTCTGCCCTTCACCTCACTGCTCCCAGCCTTGTGTTTGGCTAATGGACAGCCAAGCAGTTTTGGGGGATGGAAACTCCCAAGGCAGTAAGAGTCCTACAGGAGCAATATCCCCATTACATTCCCACATCTCCAGGGAATAACATGAGCAAGGGTGACTCCTGCTCAAGAGGGCAGCCCAGGGCTTGGAATAGCCACAGTGATGCCATTTGCATTGTGTGGTGGTTTACACTTCCCAGCCTCATCTCATGGTCTCTCCCCAGTGGAACCCCCCATGATCATCTCCTCTTGCCTCTGTGGGAGGGAGAGAATCACCACCCCAACCCAGTGCCTGTCCCCACGTCCTTCCCACTGCCCCAGCGCCCTGAGACCCCCGCACCCGAGTAGAAATGGGCCTTGAAGCCCCTGCCACCGATGTTGAAGTCCGACTTGAAGATGATGAGGAGGTGTGGGGTGGAGGAGATGGTGCGGGGCGGGCGGGCGCTGCCGCAGTAACGTCCCAGGTGGGGGGCAGTGACGGTGGGGCCATCAAAAAGGGCCACGTAGTCAAAGCCACAGCCTTGCCCCCCCTCCATCTGGAAGTCAGCAAACACCAGGGTGAGGGGGCCACCCCCGCTGGCCCCCCCGATGCTCCAGCGGCACTCGGCATCGTTGGGGTAACTCTCGGGGTAGCGTGGGCTGGTGATCTCCCCAGAGAGCCCCGTCAGCTGCCCACCACAGGCATCTGCAAGGAGGCAAGGATGATGAGGGCAGTGGAAGAGGAAAGATGGATGGATGGATGGATGCTCAATGACCACCACACCTCCCTGCTACCTTTCCTGTAGGCGGCGGCGAAGCCGTGCTTGGCCACGTGCCGGTCGGAGCGGAAGACCACGGCCATGACGTGCCAGGCAGAGGAGAAGGGTGGAGGAGGGCTGTGGCCACAGAAAGTGCCCAGGAGGTTGCCCCGGTCCCGGGCAGCCCCGTTGTAGACCTGGAGGTAGTCGTAGGCGCAGGTGTCGTGGTACTCCAGCTCGAAGTGGCTGAAGGAAAGCAGGACGGAGGAGCCCTCGGCCACCACGATGAGCCACGTGCACTCTGTCTCGTAGGGATACAGCCCTGGGAAGTTGGGGCTGGAGAAATTGCCAGAGGGTGCTGAAAGTACTCCCCCACATTTGATGCCTGGGGGACACAGAAGTGGGTGTGATGTCCCCTTTCCAGGGGAAGCCTAAAAGAATGGAGACAGGATGCACAACACCAGATCCATCCCACCACCACAGTACCCAAAGATCGGGATCCTGCAGAACTCCACTGGGCTTGTTCACCCACTCTCCTTGGAGGACACGTGCCCCCATCACCTTTCATCCCTCTGTGTAGCCTTTTTTCCCCCTTGCCCTGCGGGAGCTGCAGCAGGGCTCAGCTGTACCCTTGAGCTTGTCCTGCCAGTGACAGTACAGCATCCCCACCTGTTTATGGCTAGGAAAAAAGGAAGTTGAGAGTGAGTTTTAAAGGCTCAGTGGTACCAGGCTGGCGCAAGTGGTGCCCAAGCCCTTCAGCTTTGTGCCTCCCACTGACCACACTCCCTCTGTTTAGTAGTGGTATCAGAGAATTTGAGCTGGGGGAAACAGGGGTGAAGAGCTTGATATGCTGAACAATGAGTTATGCATGTAGGGATCGATTTCCTAATGAAATCTTTATACTGAGACATGGTTATGATAAAATAAGGCTGAGAGAGGGCCGGCTGTCACCTGCCCCTGGGTCTGATTAGGGCTGGGGTGAAGAGGCTGATACAGGGGGAACATACATCATGTCTGGGAGGGATGCAGACCCTGCACAGCCCCCAGGAGACATGTGTGGGTTCCCAAACAAGGCTGGGCGCTCGCTGCCATCAATCTGGGCCAAGTATATTGCAAATCAATAGTCAGCCTGTGCACATTGCTTTTCATCGTGCTCGCTGGCACACTGACCTCCCAGCAAGGGGGGTCCTGGGATGTGTGGGATGCAGCACCACGAGTGTGTGTCTGGCCAGATCTAAAATCTCCTTGCTAATTATTGGAGATAGGCAGTGAAGTAATATGGGGCTGGTACTAAAGGAATAATGTTGTTGAAGTAAATACCCAAGAGGGGAGCCTGTGTGAGAGGTTAGTAGCCACAGTGAAGATGGATGGATGAAGGGCTGGGAGCCTTGGGGTGCTCTGGGAAGCCCAGGTGGGTGTATGTGAGGGATGAGCAGACACCACAGAGCAGTGGTGTGGCCTCAGGAGCACCTGCACCAGGGCCAGGGATAGGTTTTGATTTCTGGCTCAGTCCTTCTGTCAGAAAGGCCCTGCTGTTTTGGGATGGGGAATTGCTTGGGCCACCCTATCCCCTGAATTACTGTGTCATCTGCTAACCCTGCCCTGCATCCTGGGGGACCTTTTATCAGGGTAGGGTAAGAGGTTTATTGCATGCCTGCCACATACACATACATGCATACATTCACATATAAATGTATATGTGTATATAGATTTATATAGGCAAGTGCAACTCCAGAAGCTAACAAACTCTTCACCAAAGCACCTGCACACCACAAAAGGACAACCCCTACCTCAGTAAGGTAAGCATGAAGCAGAAACCCAAGCACAGAGCAGTATCCCACACTTGCTGCCACCACAACAGCGACTCCAGATCCCAGCTCCTTCCCCCGGGCCTGAGCCAGCCTCTCTCCCTGCAGGACAGCTGGAACCCACTCACACCCCAGAGCCACTGTGGCACCTGCAAATGGCCCTCCCCTCCTCAGGAACCATGGGCGCCCATCCAGCCCACCAGGAGTTGGGACCAGGCTCTTACCTCTGCTGGGAGCATCCCCGAGAGCCCCGCAGAGCACAGCCAGTGCTGCCAGACAGCCCAGCCCTGTGCACCCCATCCTCCAGCAGGCGAATCTCCCCTCACCAGTGCCCGAGCATCCTTTTGGAGCTGTCTATCTGGGAGGAAAAAAAATAAATAAAGAGAGAAATAAATAAAAAGCAGGAGGACTGTAGAATTAATAGCGGAATGAATAATTCATCGCTTGTTTGAATTAAGAGCAGCAAGGTAACTTGATCTATTCCTCCCTTCCTTCACTCAGTTTTAATGATCTGGATCAAATGTCCCAAGGATTTACACTATACCAGATACCTTGTCAATACACTATATTTAGAAGAGATATTAATGTTTCAGAAATGGTGTATAACTGCAGTAAGTCTGGGCTGACAATATGCCCTTAAGGGGCTATGAAAATAATTTAGTTCACCAGGCACGCCAGCGAACCAAAATGGGAATTTCAGACTTACCGCGGAAAAGCATCTCAGGAATTAACATGATTTATACTGCGGCACCCACTGCACAAAGCCAGCTGGTGGTGAAGGCTAGAGGAACAGGGAGCAGGATTGAAACGTGGCTGCCAGGTCAGCATCCCTGCAGCAGGAGTCCAGGCTCAGTGGGATGCTCAGCCCGGGAAAGCAGCAGTCGTGAGCACTAAAGATAGCAAATCCCACCTCCCCCGAGGAAGATTAGAGATGAATTGTGACTCATGGGCAAAAAGCATTGATTATTACAGAACCTGCTAAGGCCTTGGAGAATTGCCATGTTCTTCCACGCTGGCTCACGCTACTTCTCACCCAGGCTCTTTGGATCCACTCGGCTGAAGGTAATCAAGCCTTTGGGTTTGGTGGGAATGATGTGCTCCTTGTGCTGTGCCACATTAGCTGGAGAAACCCCAAATCCAACAGCAGCTCAGTTCCTTCCCTCCCGCCCAGGAGAGAAAAGACTTTCCTGCTGCCACAGCCCACACCCACATGAATGCCAGGAAACAAAATCCCACGAGGGCCTCCCAACGTGAGGGACCTGTGCTAAAAAAGTCACCTTCAAAGCAGCAGGGAGAGAAGCAGTGAGTATCTCTAAATCTCAGGCAGGAGACAAGTTGCATTTATTAATTAAGCAATGAGGATCGATGCCCGAGACATTTCCTGTGGATTAATGATGGGCTGGGAGGAGCTGATGGCCTGAGGTGCAGCTAAAGACCATTAACACCAACTGGTCATGAATCCCCAGGAAATGCTCCATGCCAAGGTCATTAAGTGCCTGCATATATTTATGGGGAATAACAGCAACAATAATATTTGTACAGGCTCTCTCCCCACTGCCCAGCCTTGCTGGAGCCATGCCGGGGGCTGCCGGGAGCATTGGGACATCCCAGCCAGGAGCCCTCTATCCTAAGCCCAGCTGAGGCAGGGAACACTGGGCTCTGTCCTGGGACATGGAGCACTGTGCCACCCCACCAGCATCAGGACTAAGAGCATGTGGAATGAGGAGGAGCAGGGGAGCTCCCCCTGTCCCTGGGCACCGTGTGAACATCCTGCCCCAGTGCAGGCTCTGGGAGATGCTGCAACGCTGGCAGATCTCCCACTGACCTCCCAGGAACATTACAGATCTTAATTAGCTGCTTCCCTAACAGCACGGAGAGGAGGTCTGTCCTTGTCAACAAGTGTAGGCCCACACAGCAAAGATGCAGGCCAGGTCTGGCCATGGCACAGGGGCCTCTCCTGAGTATTTTCCATTGCCACAACCCTGGTTCATCCAGGAGGAGTGCTCAGCCCTCCCAGCCACCATCGCCTGGGCTCAGGAACAACTTCGGCATCTCTGCACTACGGAGCAACATGTTTATCCCCATCACATCCGTCCTGGGCAGCACCCGCTGTCTCCCAGCCTTTCCACCACTGCCTCAGCACCAAGCCAGTGCCCAGGACACTGGAACCTGCACAGCTGCTCCTCTCCCTCCCCTTAGCTGTGCTCTGCATTGGGGATTCCCAGGAGATGGGGGGCCAGGGCTGTGCAGCACAGCAGCTGTGCCCCGCTCCCAGGAGATAGCATCCATCAATCCCCGGCATGTTCACCCTTCTCCTGACCCGGGGATGGCCATTCCCAGGCTGGGCCTGAGCCCAGGCAACCCGGCTGTCAGCTGAAGAGTGGTGGGAGGGTGGAGGGAGGCAGGGGGAGAGTGACATGCAGCAGGGAAGTAGAGAAACCAGGCACGGAAGATGCTCTGGATCAGCCCGGGGTACTTTTGCTCCAGCCACAGACATAGTGGGTGATTTCAAGGTGTGCCTCTGTTCCTCTGTGGGCAAATTTATAAATCATGAGTCAAAAAGGCATTTGATTTATTTAAACAGAAAGGACGTGATCAGGACTGTGAGACTTCAGAGAAGATCAAAGGTTTTAAAACGGTCCCCGGGAGAAACGGGAACTATTTAGGCAGGAAATAATGAGATGAAATTAAGAAGGTATTTAGGCTGCACAAGAGGAAGAAGAAAGGAAGCGAAGCAAAGCCCCTCTCCCCTGCACAGTGCTGCACGGGTGGCAGGGGCTTCCTGGGGGTAGCCAGAGACCAGGAGCATCCCAAAAGTGGCAGGAGAGGCAGGATGTGAGCCCCTGCCCTGGCTGGGCATCAGCCGAGCTCCAAACCTCCAGCTCCTCAGATACCCCAGTCACCAACAGCACCGACACAAATTCCCCACGAAACTGCCACCACGGGGTGGTTCTGGGCTTCCAAAGGGAAGGAAACCTCTCATCTTCCCCTGGCAAGGAATATTCTGCACCAGAGCTTTTCCACTCCACATGCCTGCGTTTGCAGGAATCCACGCCATCCTCTGAAAGGGGCTGTGCCCATGGGGGATGGTGGGGACGAGGGGACTCGTGTTAGAGCCAGCCTGAGAAACAACAAAAGGAGGGAGGGGGAAGGGAGAGAAGGGCAGAAAAATAGAGAACAAAATGCCTGCGGGCGGTTTAAAGGCCTCCTTCGAGCTCCTGCTTCCAAGGACATCATCTCCCCCGTGGAGAATGTCTCGCAAAGCCGCTGTCCCCGCGGGCAGGACAAGCCCCGCTCCTCCCGCTCGGCCCTTGCAGGATGGCAACCCGCGGCACTCACAGCTTGCTCCGTCTCTCACCACCCTCCCTTTGAGCCACGAACAAAGACGGAGCTGCACGGCAGAACGGCCGGACCAGCTGGGTAGGGTTTAAGCATCGTGGCCCATATGTGCTGAAATACCCAGACATATTGGGGTTGTGTTTAAAGGAACAGTCCCAGCTTTCACGCTGAAAGCCGGCGCTTTTCCAAGGCGAGCGTGAAGTTTTTTACCTTGGGCCTTTGCAAAAAAAGGTGGGGTGGGGTTTTAGCAAAATCTTAAAAATGCATAGTACTTAAAGCTAGAGGACTAGAAGGAAGGTTTTCAAATACTTCATATCTGACAAAAAATATTTTCTCCATATTCTTAGCTAAGGCCAAAGTAGGGAGAGCAACCTGGAGAAAGCATCTCATTATTTTACCAGCCTGTGTGCAAAGCAGCATCTTCACTACACAGTGACGTAGGGAGGCTGAAGCACAACCTGGATTGGAGATGACAGCTTGCCTTGGACTGACCATGGACAGCTTCCCTGGATTTCCATGCCTTTAAAGCCAAAATCCCAGTTTGGGTTAGGAAGATGGCTTTCTTGTCAGCCCTTTCTCCAAGGAAGTTAACATAAAAGCTGCAGCTACACTTGATTAATTCCAAGCATTTGGTAACTGGAGACAAATCTCAGCAGTGCAAAGGGAACTCACACTCCCTTCCAAATGTGTGAATCAAGCCACCACTTCAGTGCACACTGTGGTTTTTGTGTAACAAACGACATTTCCTTTGTGTAAGGTGTAATGTTAGACACAGGTACAAAAGAAGCATGAATGATAATGCAATAATCACCTGACACAGCCTGGAAAACCCCAACACAGGATGAACTGGGAATGAACAGAAAAACACAAGGTGTGCAGGAAAGCTGTATTTCCAGGTATAGATACTAAACACAGCAGTCTAAGAAGGTAAAAGAATGGACAGCAGATACCTCAGAGGAAAAGCAGCAGCATTTTGGACTGAAAAAAGAGGAAGGGGACCAGGTGCCCAGGCTGGGTGCTGTGCCCGGCTGCCATCCCTGAGGCTCTGCTCCCTGTCCTACAGGGAAGCACCCCAGAAGACCCAACGCAGCTTTCCCTCCTCAGGTGGTGTTCCTGTATGCTTAGGGAACCTCCTCAGGCACCTGAGAGAGTCCTGTGACAACACCAAACAGCTGCTTACTTGTAAAGAGGTTCAATTTAATGAGCCAGGGCTATGATACAACACTTAGGGGACATGGAAAGCAAACAACCATCCTCCCTGACAGACAGCAGCCACAACTCAGCCATGCTGTCCCAGTTTTAGGATGTGCTCGTCTCCCCAGGCAGCATTTCAAGGGCTAAGCACAGGGTAGGTAACACAGGCTGTGCCAGGGCAGGAGCTCAGCCTGCCTCAGTTCTCACCAGACAAAATGTACCATTCCATCCTTATGGATACTTTTTCCATATATAGTTGGAATGCCTGTTCTCAGAGACCAGTGCCACCTCCTCTGTATTAGTGTACAATGGGCAACTGAGGCACAGTGAGGTTGAGGGGACTTGCCTGACACCAGCCTGCACATGACAGAACCAAAATGATCCCGACTCTGCTGTCCCCTTGGCCTGGCAAGGATCCCTGAAGATTCTCTCTCTCCTCTGGACACCTAATAGGACACAACATCACTGCAGAATAACATGAATTGCAAAGCAAGTCACTAATCTTCATATTACAGCATAGCTGTATGCATGGATACTTTCTAGTATCCCCTTAAGAGATCTATCTCTTAAAATTGCACTTGAATACTTCCATTAAAATTGCCATGAGTGGCATACCATGTACAGGCCACTCTGCAATGGCACCTGTTCCTTAAAACACCCCGAAGTGAGCATCAACAAATAGTTGCTCCAAGGAGCTCAGTCTTCTGAGCAGGCTCATTTTGTGCAATGTCTGCAAAGAAATAAGGACATCCAAGGCTCAGCCTAAGGTTCCTCAGGTCAGGAATGTACTGCTAAAAGACAAAACAGGAGTCTTCTTCAATTCCTGCAGTTTTCAAGTATCTACTCATATCTTCATTGAATGCAGAAGAGCCACAAATTAATACAAATGGCTTTCTTCGACAGGAATTTACTATTGTCTTCATCAGGTCTTCATTGAGATGACCAGTGTACGTGTTTTCCTGATAGCTCTGAGGAAGGTTTTCCAGCGAAGATTCCTGAAAAGGAAAAAGGTTTGCTGTGTGTGACATTAAAAAGGACAACATTGCTTAGAGTTGGATCTCCCTCCTCCCCTCAGAGTAGTGCACAGGATGATTTTCACCTTTGTGACACCATGTGGGTGACACTGACCCTTCCTGAGAGCTGCATTCCTCTTCCTAAGCCCAGGTGAAATCTTTCCTTGCCACAGGACCTTGCTCAGAGGGGACTGAACAAAACCAGAGTGTAACTATCACTAATAAACACTGCAGAACTTTCTCCATCAAGAACCATCTCCCAGGGCACCTTTCCTATTCCCAAGTATCAAGTCTATTCCTCTCTATTGCCTCTCCCATTCCCAAGTCTCTTTCAGTTCCATCTCCCTTGACCAAAACTGAAAGAAGCCAGCTCTGCTCCAAATACAGCTTTGATCCCATGAGAAGTGTCAGATCCAGTGGTGCTGGATCCAGCAGGGACTTCCCTGCTGCAATTAATCAGGAGCAGAAGGTGCTCAGATGTGGTGGTGACAGGCAGCACAATGAAATACAGACAGATACATAATCCCAAGAGGGAGGATGCACGAGCCAGCCTTGGACTACCACAAACCTGCTAGGAGAGGAGGAAAAACGGAGAGAGGAGGGGCAGACAGTGTTGACAGGGGTCAGGTGGGCTTCGTGCCCTTCACTGATTGAATTTCAAGACCTCCTCATGCTCTTGAGACAGCAGTCAAAGAGTTTAAACACCCAGAAAAGGGCATTTAAGCCATGTCACCAGAGACAATTATGGTTATGCTCGTACAGAGCAGCTGAGGGGGTGCCCAAGTCACCAGCACTTTCCCCTCTACCAAATCTCATCTTCCTGAGGCCACATGTGGAACAGAATGTATGAGGCAGTTCCACTGTGAGAGATACAAGAAATGATTCATCTGAGAAACTAAAAATGCAATGGGATTCATTCCCTTAGCATAAATAATTCTTTCTATATCCTCCCAGCAATGAATCCTCATTTCTGACGGAAATAATTTTTAACCACCAAATCCATGCAGAACACAGGCAACTTTGGGACCAAACAGAAATGAAAAAGACTGCTCAAAATGTAAGACCATTGAGAGGTATGCCCTCATCCCATGAATGTGGCAGAAAAGTAATTTTACAGAAGGGGGAACAACTTTTAGAAGTTTAAAAATGGGTCAGCAAGGAAAAATAATTGCTGGGAAGTTGGTGCTAGCACACCAGAGGAGAGCTGTAGCCATGAGCAAAGAATGGAAGATAAGGACAGATTAAGGCACTGGTATGAGGAAGAAAAAACAGCTTATTTGCTGTTTAGATGCAGCAACAACTGCTTGAAATGGGGGGGAATAACCAACAGTGTCTACGGAACAGCAGGTCCATCCCAACAGAACAGGGAGGCAGAGAGGACAGTGATGGCCACTTCCCCAAAATTCTCCAGACTAGCAGCAGTGTGAGTACATGTAGCAGATTTAAGAACAGCAGCTACTGGACCACAAATTAGGCTGGATGACTGGAAAATAATTAAGATCATTCTTATGGAAAAGTGGAGGAGGCAGAGGCTCATTCAGCACACAGAACCTTCACACAAACACACTTCATATCCATTTATTTACCTGGCTTAGGACATAAAATATTCTGATATTCCAGTACCGAGCCAAATCCCGCAGAAGAGGTTTTAAATAAATTTTGTCAAAGGTAGGGAAGCAGCCAACAAGAGTTACAAAGGTTTCATCCTCTTCATCATCTGTTATGGACTGGAGGATGGGAATCATTGGTGCAAGGCCGGTGCCTGAGGCCAGCATGAGGAGTTCTCCATGCTAACAACAAAACAGAGAATTTGGAATGAGCTGTGGTGCCTGGAAATGGGTGTGTTCATGGGGAGTTCCTCTTGCTGCCACCCTGGTAAAGGGTCTCTTGAGAAACAACATACCAGAAGGTCATGAACTGGTAAATTCAGATCCCAAAATGTATTTTTCTGCGAAGGATTACAGATAGCACTTAAAGAGTTTACACATCAAATCTAACAAAACTGGATTTTACCCACATATAATAATTTATCCCAACTTTAGCCTTTATTTCAATTAATTCATGTTTCAGTTTCAATTCTGCAGTATGCTCTGCTGACCCACTGTGTGTTTTCTTCCACTGGAAATGCTCCCTGGGTTTCACTTGGTTGCTGCAAAGTAAAATCCTGAATGTCCTCTGGAGGAAACGAGATGTAGGAAACAATTGCTCTGCATAGAGCTTGGCCACTCAGATTTTACTTATTTTTGTTAGGGTAATAAAAAAAACAAAAAAAAAACAACCCAAAAACAAATCCACCAAAAACCCCAAAAGGCTTTGGGATCTTAATGACCAGTGTTTCAAATTTGCTCCTCATTTGAAAGGTCAGAATTAAGTAACTGAATTAGTGTGTGTGAGAAGCCTCTCCCTGAAACCAGATCAGCCTTTCCCTGCAGCCAGCCTGGTATTGGCAGGTGGGATCAGCGTTTGGGGAGCGACCTGACACCTCAACAGCTCAGGGAATACCCGAGAGAGGAGGAGATTAACACCTCCCCTACGCCCCTACTCAGTCACAACACAGAGATGTGGGTCAAATCAGGCAAAAACCCATCCACACTCATTGCTGGTGCAAAGTTCCCTTTGTTTGGCACATCAGGAACTCCTGATGCAAGTGATGAACACGGAGCCTTGCTAATATCTTCCTGTCTCCCATCCACCTCCTCTCTTAAATATTCTGCAGTTCAAGAAGGTGCTCCAACTGACTGCTAATGCTGTCACACTGTACAGTAACCCAGGAAGTCTCTAAAATAATCATGAAAACAGTAATCAAATGGATGTCTTCCCTTCTGAGTACTGAAGAAAGCTTGCTGCCACAGGCTGAAGCACCCTATGGCTTTTAGGAACTAACCTTATTAGGCTGATATGGGAACCCTCCAAACGGCCCACGCCAAAAGACCACGTCTCCTCTTTTCCACGTTTTTATGTATTGTGACATTAGCCCAGCTTCATAGCACTAATAAAAAACATTGCACAAAAGAAAAGAATAATTATACTCTGTTGGAAAGTTTCCCAGCTTAAAGTCGATTATAAAGTTATCTACATTTAAATGAAAAGGGGACCAAAAAAATTTCATGTATTTAAAAAAAGAAAGAAAGATCTTTCTGTTTGAAAAATAACTCGAAGTTATACCCAAAACAAAGACATTTAAATTGAATCATATTGGAGCCACTCCAGCTTGACTATAATGTAAACACAACCCCCCTCTCACGCAGCCTGAATTTCCAAAACTGGAAAAAGCTTATCAGAGTTCTTGCTTACAAAGCACACAGAGAAGAGTGTCTCGAATGCAAAGCACAGCGCAGGCCTTCAAGTGTTCTCCAAATCTCAGGGTATGGGGTCTGGAAATGCCCTCTGGGCACTGTTAGTTATATAAACACCGCATAGCTCTTGCTTTGTTTCAGTCTCTCAGATGCTGCAATTATAAATATTATTATTAATTATAAATAAAACTGATACAATTAGTGACCCAAAGTCGGGCTTCTCATTTGTAAAACTCTTTGTTTTCAGAACAGATCATCTGGATGCTGAGGGATGCCTCCACAGTTCCAGAAGAATATGTTAATGTTGGCCCCACGGAAGAAAAACACGAGCAAAAAGCCTGCCTCACTTTCTACCAGGCACAAACATTATCCAGGCTGTTGCCTGCAGGAATGCTGATCTCACTCATGACTGAGGAGAAGGGCTCAGTGCTTGCTGGAAACAGAGAAGGGACGAGAGGCTGGAAAAATGAAGGGCTTGTCCAAGCAGTCATGTTGCCATCCATGCCCTAAATGTGTGACCACTGAATGTTTTAAGAGAAAAATGTGAGCAAAGAGCAGCCACAGTCCAGGATGGGGCCAGAGAACCAGGACTGGCCCAAACAGCAAGAGCTGAAAAGCCCAAAGCTGCAGCACACAAGGATAAGCCTGGGGAAGAGCAACACAACAAGGGGTCAGAAAATGGGATGTGATACAAGCCTTTGGCAACTCCAGCCCACACAAAAGAAGTGTATTTGGGGGTATTTCCTGCACAGGCATTGGAGAGAAGCCTGGCTCCACACCCCAGTGCCTTGGCTGGCCACCAAGCTGCACTGCAGGCAAACAAAATTGGTGAACCACAAAGCAGCTCAGAGAAAGCGAGTGAGGGAGCCTGTGCTTGTGCTTGCAAGCAGTGTTAGCTAAGAAAGAACACAGATGCTCCTCCCCTCCCAGCCTCTCACTTAAACCTGAAATATTAAGAAGTATTAGCACCAGTTGTTACATTCAAAATGTAAATCACACACACATCCAGCCTCTGAGTTATTGTCAGAATTATTTTATGTTAGAGGGCTCTGGGCAGGTGTTAAGTCTCATGCAAAGAGTGTGCACTTGCTTCAAAGAAGCAAATTTTTTACCTCCCTTCTTCAAACACATCTGGAAACCCAAGGCAAGAACAGAAAAGTCAGGCCCACTTACTGCCTATTCCTAAAGGACTGGGGTAATGGAAACTAAAACAATTCTTCTTTCATGAAAATTATTTCGAAAAAATTGAAGTGAAAAGTGATTGAGTGGGTTTTAAATGAGTTTTTCTAAATAAAAAGAAAAAAATTATCTCCTGGAGGAAAACTTCCACACCCCATTTTACATGGAGAGAAACCCTAACATTATAAAATCACTCAAAAAGAGGGTTATGCTCTGTAAATGGCAACTCCCTTACTCTTAACTGTAGTATCACAAATGCAATGCTGTAATAACAGGAGACAGAAGGGTTTGAACAGTGCTTGGATTGCATAGTAATAATAATATACTACTTTCCAAAATTGCCTCAATAGTGTGAAATATACCACAACCTACAGAGTGAGTTATAAAAATGGCTGCTTTACACTGGGTGTTACCAACCTCTTTTGTCACTGCCAGAGAATAACTATAGCTCCTTTTGGGATGAAAGGTTCTATATAAAGGAAAGGTATCATTACAATCATTACTATTATTATTGAAATGCAAAACCTGTGAGTAATGAGCCGCTATACATGAAATTTCACAGTCATCCTGTGAATGCATCCTATTAATGCAACTCAAATGCAACATTTCTCTCCCCTACCACACACCAATTGCCACAAGAATGGGGAAATGACCCTCCCACAGGTGTCCTAGAGAAGCTGTTCACTTTTCTAAAGAGCAGGGTTTGTGTTCGAACATACAATGCATAATAAACCCCAGAAACGTGAAATCCTTCAAGACAGGCAGAGGACAAGTGGCCCTTCTCTGCAAGCCACCTGGGATACTCAGCACTCTGAATTTCACACCTGTACTGAAGTCTGTGTCTGCCCTGAGGAGTCTCTAGTGACATATAGATGCAGTATTGGAAAACTGTTCAAGTCAGTATTTGCCACGCAAAATAAAAATTTATGACAACCCTGAAGACTTACATGAGACAGATTTCCAGGCAAATCTCCTATAAAAGAATTTTGTGGCTGACTCCATAAAGGTGAGGACACTTGTCCAAAATGGGCTGTGCCACCATGTCCACCTCAATAGATGCAGCCTGTGCCTATGGGACACCTCTCTGCCCTGTGGGCCACAAAGTGCCTCTCAGACTGCAGCTCCAGAGCCCTGTCTGCACACCAGGAGCAGCTGCCCACTGACACAGGCGTGTTCTTCAAGTAAAATACAGAGGGGAGGATAAGGGCAAACATTTCCCAAAATCAGTGTTTCAGCTGGGCTGACAAATGGCTGTGATTTCAAAGACAGCCTGAAAAAGCAAAATCAAAGGAGAGAAGTGGAATGGACACATCTTTCCATCGGAGGGGCTCTCCCAAGTGATGCCAGAGCTTCTGCTGCAAAGCACTTGTTTGTGTGTCAACTTCTTCTGCTTTCAGTTTTGTGGGAAAAACTGCAATTTTTATCAGCAAAGCACAAATGCTTCAAAACCACAGAGAAACAGTCCATGAGGGATTTGAGAGAGTCTCACTTGAAGCACTGACAGCATGCTTGGCTCCTAAAGAAAACACCTTATACTCTAATCCATATTGTCCAGGCTTACTTACTTTAATTAGAACTTCAAAGTAACCTTCTGCATTCCTGGGGCTAATTGGAGTATAGGCTCTCTGGACCTCCAAACCATTCACCACTCCTCTGAGAAGAGAAACAGGAAACTCCTGTGACTTGGGTCATCCTGGGGAACTCCTGCAGATTTCTGGGAGACAGATCCTCTTCCCAGCGGCCCAGCCTGTGCACAGATGCAAAACATTTCCCTTCCAGAGGCAGAAATCCAGGGGGAACATAATGGCTAACAGCACCTTTTGTTTTCCCAGTGGTGGCCTCAGCTGTACCACATCCAGCTCCTGGACACACCCCTGAAAGGGATTTTGTAAGGACATGCAAGAGTGGCAAAGGGGAGAGAAAACACTTAAGTTTGCTATTCCTTTTGAGCTGGGGTCACTTTCTGCATCTGGTAATCAAATAACAAAAGCCAAGGCAAAGCCTTGACCTCGGGCCTTGTCAATATAGACTGTATTTTCCTGTAAGTCTTCCCTTTCCATGGAATTATCCACCCTGCTCTGTGCTACTGACCACAGAAATTGATTGAAGTGACCAAACCTTTTTTCTGTGCTGTGTGATGAGCCAGGGCTGGAGGGAGGAGCATGTGCTGTCAGCAGAGCCAGCTGCACACACCAGCCCTGAACGTACCAGGGACGTCAACAGATGCACATCAATGGCATCCTAACAGGACTTTGTCTGGCAATGATCACCACAGATGGCTCAGAGACAGAAACTTTCCCCAAGTGGCCCCTTTCTGGCAAGCAGCAAACTACATAGGAGGGTTGTTTTGCTAGAAATCAGTCAGGCAGTGCCTGGGTACTGGGGTGCTGAATTACCCCAAGATACGGGGCCTAAAACACTGAGCTCTGGGGCAAGAGCAGCTCATTGTCTTCATTCCAACACGCTAGAGTAAATAATCTGTTGTAACATCTATTATTTTAAATCTTGCTTTCTGCAAATGTATTTTCTTAATCACACCTAGTTCTTTCTGAGCCACCAACGCAGGGATAATGCTGAAGAAAACTACAGCTTCTACCATAGAATTAGTAGAGGCAGCGAGCTCACGAGCTCTTTCATCTGTGTCATTGTGGAGGTACAGAAATCATGATTTGCCTGCTATGAAGCCTTTGTCTATTGACAAAACCCTACGTGTTAGGTTACATAATGCAGACTGTTTAACTAGCACAGAGAACAATACCTTAACACGATATGTTGTCCTAAACTCAATCGCAGGCTGCTCTTTCCTGGTAATTCAAATTTGTACTGGTAGGTGTCCTCTGTCAGCTGCTCCACCGAGCTCACGCTGAATGCAGTGAATGTATCTGGATTCAGCTCTGAATTACTGCTCTGCAAGAACAACAATAAATAATTACTTGGTTAGATGGTGTCTTTTATTATTTCATTTTTCTCTGGAAGCAAACGTGCGTGCTAATTTAGTGCCAGAGATCCTCAGGACGTGAATTAAACACTAAGGCCCGGCACAAATTCCAGCTCTCTGCTGATTCATTATCATGTTCTGCAGCGTGCACTTTGGGATCTTGCATTTCTCCCCACCACCACCTATTTAAATTACATTTTTTTACACCTTACAGCAAGGTCATCCTATTATGACTCACTGCAATCATTTTCACATGTCTGGAAACAAACAGAAATAATTCTGCTAAAAGAGCCAAGCGCTGCTTTGGGGGCAACTTTGCAGCCTGCTGATGGCCACAGTGAACAGAAATTATTGTCAGTTGTTTCAGCTGATCTTTTTTACTTGACCCAGCATAGTTAATCTTATGTAAAAGGGCACTGACAGGCTTAAAAATTAGACTCTGAAGACAACTGCTCCACCACACACAACAGCTTTTTCTCAGCATCAAAATATGAGTCTAAAAATCAGGCAAGGATGAGAAAGGTAAGGAAAACAAAGCTTCTCCGAGGAAACTGGGAGAGGAGAAGCTGCAGAGCCAGAGCTGTAATGCGACACCAGGGAGAACTCTACACTTGGAAAATCACATTACAGCAGGGAGAGTGGCCAAGGGGGAGGGTGAAGGCTGAGTTTGGGGAATTGCATTCACAGCCCTCTCTTAAGGCACCGCTTGGATTTATCCCTGCATCCCTCACCCATCACAACCCCGCACCCGAACAAGTATGATCAAAGCACAGGCTCCAGGATGCGATGAAGATAAATGGACCTGCTCCTTTTTTCCCATGAGAAGGCTTTTGTCTTGCATTGCTTTGGCTCTCTCCCACTGTGCGAGCTCCTTCTCGTACACATCGTAGATGCACGGCTTGCAGCCGCTGCCGCAGCACTGGGATGGAGAAGGTTCCTGCGGCCTCAGAGCCAGCCAGTCCTGCTCACTGTCACTCATTGCCTGCAAAAAACACAAACTAGCACGATGAAAAGCAGTGGGTGCTTGTCAGCTGTGTGTTTTTGCAGAATGACTGAGAAAATGTCTCTCGAGCATCTCGCACGTGTGTCAAACTGAAAACCTGGAGCTGATCTGGGTTTGCAACGCCCTATTTTTGCTCAGTGCCTCTGCACAAATGCCAGACCTCGCAGCCACCAGCCCAGAGCAGAGCCTCACCCAGCCTCAGGCCCTCCTCCGCAGACAGGCTGCCCAGCCAAACCTTCACCCTCTAATCCTGCTCGTTCCGCCGGGGTGATTTCCTACAAAAGAGCCGCTTGGTCAGCCGGAGCAGAAACATCTTAAAAATCTGCTGCTGTGTCCAGGAGAAAGGGTAACAAAGCCAGCCACCAGGACAATGGGTGACAAACCCAGCCACCAGATGTGGCCTGAGTTTTGTGCAGCTTCAGAACAGGGGAGGGCAGCGAGCTGAAAGCAGCGTTCAGAGCCAAGAGACTCGAGGCAAAGAGGGCAAAGTCTCAGGGAAACAACAACTTTGGCTATGGACTTTGAATAGATGGATTCAGACGCACAGCTAGGGGAGGCCAAAAAGCACGGGATTTGTTTCCAAGTGAGTTGTACCCATTGAACACTGGTCAGGTCAGAACCATGCTGCAGACCCCGCTGTTTTTACACACGGGCTGAGTTAAGGCTGCTCACAGCGCACTTGTGTCCGCATCCCTTGGACACAAAGCGGCCCACAGGAAATTATGAACCACAGGTGACGAAGCGGAGGAAGCGAACATTTAGCACTTCCAGCAGTTTTATTGTCAAGGTCAATTAATTAACTAACCTTCACTCCTGTAACAGAAACACACTTATTTTAAGGAGGGGGGCGGGGAACGGAAGAGAGAACCAAAGGCGACTGGCCCGGCTTTCCACCGCGCCCGTTGTCCGGGGGCCCGGAGCACTCACGGGCTATGAACGGGGGGTAACCCGACGTGGCCGCGGGCGAGTCCGAGACGCCCGGGCTCGGGGCTGTGCAGATTTACGAGTTCCGAGCACTTACTGCGCGCACCCGGGGGTTCAGCCGGGCCGGCCCGGGGCAGAGCGGCCCCAGCCCCGGGACACGAGTACTGGCCCCGCCGGCTCCCGCCCAGGGACGGTCTCTCAAGTGCCCCCCCGCCCTACAGGCGAGGAGGTGCCTCTCTCCGCCCACCTCCCCACTCACCAGCCCAGCGCCTGTCCTCACCTGCCAGGCAATTTGCCGACCCTCCCTTACCGCGGGGCGCGCCTGCCCGCCATTGGCCGCCGCCGCCGTCAGTCACGGGGGTGCCGGTGGGGGGAGAGCCCGCGCCAAGATGGCGGCGGGCGGGTGGTGAGGCGGCGGCGGGAGGAGGAGGAGGATGGCGGCGATGGTGGCGGGGCCGATGGCGCTGAGGCGGGCGGGAGTGGCGGCGGGAGCGCGGGGTCTCACCCGCGGCATCATCACCCGCGGGGGGCGGCCCCGCCACCGCGGGGGGCTTCCACGCACGCCTTGGACCGTGCGCGGGCCGCCGCCCGAGGTGCTGGCGGAGATGGTGGAGCCGCGGCCGGTGCGGGAGCAGGTGGAGCTGGACACCGTCACGTACGCGGAACGGCTGCACTACGTGCCCGGCCTGGCCCGGCCGCGCTTCCCACCCTGGGAGCGCGGCTGGCGCGACCCCTGGCACTCGCCGGGGCCGCGCTACGAGGAGATGCCGCTGTACAAGGAGCGCGGGTGCTACATCTGCCACCAGGGTGTCCGCATGCTGGAAGGTACCACACGCCCCGCGCTGTCCCCTCCCCAAGCACTCGCCCTTCTCCTCCTGCCAAAGGTTCTCGCACAGAGTGTAAAACACGGGCTGTGAAGAGCCTGCCCGGCCCCATGAGCTGCCAGGCAGCCTCGGTCACGTCTAGATGGGTTGGAAGGGATCGCCACTGTCACCTGTGACAGATCGCCTTGGGTTGTGTTTCCAGGAGTGCGGCAGGCGCAGTGGCTCACCAAGACGAAGCTGGTGGAAGGTTTGCCCCCAGCCGTGCAGGGCATTGTGGATAACCCGGCTCTTGGGCTGCAAGAGCTCGAGGAGAGGGCGAAACATGTGGTGTCCCACGCACGGCTCTGGGACACGGCAGAGGCTGCTCCCAGGAGGGAAAAATATTGGTGAGTCCTCAGCTGAAGGGGAGGTTTTAAACGCTACAGAGAAAATTCATACACAGCTCTTCTGTGGAAAGAAGGTCTGCTGTGCAAGACCAGACTGTCAAACAAAAAAAACCCAACAACCAAAGCAACAAATAAAACCCAATTCTGAATATTGACAGTAGCACTGACATAAATACTATGCTAGATCAAAGCTTCTTTCAGGCCAGTGTCTCTGTTTCTACTCAATATCTACTTCTAGCTGGTGCAGAGTATCAATTTTAAAAATAATTGTAAGCATTACCTCTGCCAACTTGAAACAGGCCTGGTGTGTGTGATACCAATCTGCAATCTCTGTTAACCGTTTGGGAGTGTTATGCCATTATATGTTGTACATACAGTCATTTTACAGCATTTGTGCCCCAGAAGCATTTGCCTGCTATTATGATCTCATTTTTATGTAACTGTTTCTTTTCTTGTTTTACAGCCCGGTGCTGTTTGAAAACTTGATACACGTATGCCGGTCACTGTCTGCGAAGTATCCTTCTCTGAGTAAAAGGATGTTGGCTAGAAACTGCAGGATAGCAGCAACGTGGGAAAGAGGTCAGTTGCTGCTGTGGTGGAAGCATTTAGCTCTGTAAGATAAGAGGGATAGCAAAGCTCCTGGGTTTAAGGCTGAGGACTTGGATGAAATTAAACAATTTCTGGAACCAGGTAATTCTTTCTGGTTTAAATAATGCTGTTGGCATGGGCAGCCTTGGATGGTGGCAGGATGCTGTCCATGAGGAGATTATTAGGTGGTGAGATGGTGGGAGAAGGGAACCAGTGTCTTAGGCTTGATTGTTTATTTTCTTGTGTCCTAAGTCAGTGCTGTTGTTTTTTTAAAGGATGTTTAGTTAAGAACTTAACCCTAGCAATTAGCATTGGCATTTTAGAAGAAGAACCTATAGCTGAGCTACTATTTAAGATGGGTTTGGAGGTGAGGGGGAGATTGAGCCTTGCAGAACAGACTGGCAAAAGGAAACTTACATCTTTCCCTGATGTTATTTCACCAGTGTTTGACTGTAGCCTAATTTCCCTTCCCAGAATCCATCCTCCTTCAGGTCCGTGGCCTAAGTGGAATACTCATGAACTGTATGACCCCAATACCACCAGTAGCCTCCAAGGAGGAGATACTGGCCACCAAAGAACACGTTCTGGAGACCTTCTATCCCATTGCGCCTACAATCGATCTTCAGGAGGTGAATGTGTACAAAGAGCTCAATGATACAGGTCAGTGTGGATGAGAATTCTCTGTGTTTGGGTTAACTTGGGAGTCCTTGTCCTTCTGGGGGCAGCTGAGAGTAGGGAATGAGGGGGCAGAGGAATGGGCACAGATTTGCAGTGCAGGTGCTCCAGACCTGTGGTATTTTGTTGCCTAAGCAGGACTGAGGAGAAGAGCAGTTCCTGAAGATAATGGGAGAAAACCTTGGCTGCATAGTGTCTTCCTGAGTGGTTTCTGACATGAGTATGTGCCCTTTAGGTTTCAGAGATGGTTATCCCTACTCTCATCCTCACACCCTGTTCTTCTTGGAGTCTGCCAACGTTCGCACTGACAGGTTCAGACCAGAACAGCTCCGTGCTAAAATGCTGATGTTTGCTTTTGGCAACGCGCTGGCCAAGGCCAGGGTGCTCCACGGGGTACGTATGGGAGGCTGCTGCTGGGCCTCTCTTCTTCCCCTACTGCTGCAGCCAGTGCAGGGAGGCCTGAAAGCTCCTCACAGTAATTTTCACATCCAGGCTTCCCAGTCCGGAGGTGAAAATCCAACCTTCAAAAATCCAGAAATCTGCTGCTCAGTAAGGAGCGTGTTTGTGATGCAGCAGGGTGGTATGGGCAGGAACTAGGGAGTAAGTTCAGCTGTAAAACTCTAACCCATCTCACAGCTCAGTATGTAAATTGACACTTCATTGCTGGCTGAAGGAGGAATTTTAATTAAAATACAAAATCTGCATTCAAAACTAGTTTGACTAGAGTAATTTTCTGGGCAAGGTAACAATATATTTATTAAAGTCTTGGCTTTAAACCAGCCCAAAGGTGCAGAATCAGCAAGTACTCATACAATTTCTGTTGTAACTAGCTCTTGAAACATTCTCCCCACATGCCCCTTCTTTTCCTAGAATGATCCCAAGGTTTTGGAGCAGCCAATAGTGGTGCAAAGCATTGGCACAGATGGACAGCTCTTCCAGTTCATGGTGTTCCAGTTAAATACAACAGACCTTGTCTCTAATGATGGCATAAAAAATCTAGTCTGGATTGACTCTGATCAGAACCTGTATGAGAGAGCCCAATGTGTCCCAGAAATCAAGAAGAGAGTTGTTACGGTAAGGAAAACTTGGGAAATGGTTGTGGAAATGCTGCCCTTTCACCACAGCTGGGGGTCTGAGAGCTAACACAGAGCTGCAGCAGGTTTTAAACCAGCTGGAGGGACCTGAAGTGGACATTGGCCTCATTTTTACCTAAGCAGGTGTTTCTGAGTATTCTCAGTTCCTGAGTATTTGTAGTGCTGATGTGCAACATGCCAAGCTTTACATGAACTCCTAGATACAGACGCCCCCAGCTGTAATCCACCATCTCATAAAGTGCTTGTTTAAAACCAGCTCTGAGGAAGGGAGCGCTCACAAGCGGCCATCAGCCTCTCTGGGGAGTAAATGGAGCACAGGGCTGCCAGCACTGGTTATACTGGGAGGGCATCTCACTCACAGGCAAAGGGTTTCTGCCCTCTGAAATTGACACCAGTGGAAGTAGCCCCACACAAACCCTTCTGGGGAGGGAGAGCACAATTTGGAAGCTGCCATGCCTGAAAGTCTTATTCAAGCATGTTTAAAGCCGTTGTTTGTCTACATTAATCACTTCACTGCAAACTGAGCATCCGTGTCTTTCTCTGCAGAAGCCCGCTGGAATTTCTGGCTTTCAGCCAGACACATTCAAGAAGTTTCTGGCACTGTATCTGCATGGAACTGTGTGAAATTCAGCTCAAATGAAAATACTTCACCAACTGTACCTGCTGCTTCTCTTTGCCAGAACCATCGTATAATTAAAGAAAGGTGGATTAATTTACTTTAAAAAATAAATTATATTGTTACTGAAAGTAAAATTTTATTTTAAACTAAATAGTGCATGAAGAAACTCTTTCATTTTAGGGGCTCACCTCTGGATTTGGGTTAGAGAAGTCATCAGATACATCCTCCTGCACTCTTCCTCCATTGCCTGGGAAGAACATAAGCCAGTCATTATTCGTCTGCGCAGGCTCTGCTCTCAGTGTGCTTCTGCACAGAGCCAGACTCAAACCTATTCCCGAGGTTGCTTTGAGTCCCTCTGAATGCAGAAGAGACTTACAAAGCTTCAAGGGGAAAGCCTGAGCCACGAGCCTTTTTCATTCTGCCTGGCTTTGACTTTGTTTTACTCCTGGCTGCTGTGGGATGTGTCGTGCTGCCCTGTGCTTAGTTCCCAAAGCACTTAATCGGAGGGATTGCTTTGTTGGATCTGTAGAACCACAGTCCTTTTATCCCCCAATCCTGGATGAAGAGACCTGTGCATTTGGGGTGTAGAATGTAGCAGGGAAACTTTGGTGCCTGTAGCTGGTATTTGCTGCTAAAAATACAAAGGAAGAATTTCTTCCTGCCACACAGAGTTAACTGAGCAGGAAGCATATTCTTTTTAACATGGGGGGATTAGTGTGGGTTTTGTAAAATGAAAGCTAAATTAGCTGCAGCCAAATGTAGAATGTTTTGCAGTTCTGGTACCCTCCAGCACATGGGAAGGGAGAGGACAGCCTGCGCTATTTTAAGGTGTGGAAGAGCACATTTCCAAGAAATTCATCTCACTTCAGTGTCTTGTTTCAGAGGCTGGTCTGTGCTTTGTGATCCCTGGCCATCTGGATGAACACCCCAGTTGTGTGTTCCAGCCCCAGTCCATCAGGCAGCTGCACTCTGCAGGTTTTGGGAACATTCACCAGTCATATTTGAGATCAACGGTTGCACCCTGTAAATTGGGATGCAGTGGCTGCACTAAATTAACAAATCCTTCCATAGTTAGGAGAGGTGCTTGAAAGAGAAATAACCTCCTAAATGTTGCATTGCTCTGCATCATGTTAATCCTGCCTGCTCGAGGGATGCCTAATTCAGCTCATCGGAGTAAATCTGCTCAGGTCTGTGATTTGCACCCAGGTGTTTGGGAATACGTTTTAACAGAGCTGTGCTCTGTGGAGCCTGTCACACGCAGTGGGTGTTTCTTTCTCGGGCTGTTGGCTTCCTGCTGTGTCACACGGACTCTGCTTGACATCCCCTCTCTCTTCCAGCTTCGGGTCATTACCCGTCCTAGGGAGGAAGCCCTGTAGGGCAGCCAGCTGCCTGTTAGCATTCCTGAAGAGAGAATTTCCCTGAGGAAGCCTGGTGGAAGAGCAGCTGTGGTGGGGAGGGGTTGTGTAGAGGTGAAACACCTCGTGTGCTTCTCGTAGATGTGGGAATTTGTGGGGATGGCCTGTCTGGAAGAGGCAGAGTCCCTTCAGCTGCTTTTACCTCTCAACAAAGACATCTCTGTCAGAGCAGGCAGTTGAAGGGGAGAGAGTGAGGGAAGCTGGAACCCTGCTGTGTCCAAGCTGAGCTGAGACAAAGCACAAGCACAGGGAGGGATGGAGAAGGCAGAGCAAAGGGAGTTTTGAAAAATAGCAGAAGCAGGGAAACATGGGATGGTCAGCAAGAAAATGAGGCTCCAGGGGTTGTGTACAGCACCAGGGAGCCACTGGAGCTGAGAGGATCCTACACAAGTGTGTGAGGCCATGTCCCTGCTTTGCTGAGGCACAGCCACTCTCACCTGAGGATAGGGACAGGCAGTACTCGTGTGTCACTGGAAGGAGCAGCTGCTCCTCGTGCAGGGAATGCACCTCTGAGGACCTGGAGGGGAGCTCAATGTGGGGGCGAGCAAAGCTCCCAGCTTGGCACCTGGCACAGATGCTCGGGTTGGATTGTCGTGGTCCTTGAAGCAGGCAGCCCCTATCTCCTGTCCCTGGTGCCCTGCTGTGCTTCCCAAGCACTCTGTGCATGGCTCAGCTCTCCCAGTTCCTCCAGGGTGGCCTGCTGGAATGGGCCCAGCTGAGGGAGGTGGGATGGGGAGCCCAACAATGGGTCACAGAAACACATCTGGGCTGGCATCAATAAGTTATAAAGGCTCGTCAGCAGACGAATGGCGTTACCTCAGCACGGACCAGGGCCAGGCATTAACTTTTCATGAACGGCAGCCGGGGAAGCAGAACATGCAAGAATGGGGAGCCCGAGATGAGGAGGCAGAGGAGCCTGGCTGCCCGCAGGAGAGCTCTGCAGGACCCAGAGGAGCCTGCTTGCCTGCAGGAGAGCTCTCCATCACTCCACACTCCCTTCCCCTGAACTGCTCCCAATGCAAAATCCAGCTCCACAGGCTGCACACATCATGCCAACAAGTACACACCGTGCTCAGCCTGGAGCCCCTGGTTTTTCTGATCCTCCTCCTGCATTTAATTTAATGAAAACTAATGGGGGAGACAATTATCCCTGAGGCTGGGCTCAGGAGACGTTTCGAGGAGGGAACTTGGCAGTTTCATGGTGATATTTAATAATACCAGCCTGTAACCCTTAAGAACCAACAGGAAGGACTTTGCTATGCCCCACAATAAGAACACAACAGGCAGCAGTGCAGAGCCTGCTGCTCTGGGCAGCCAAGGGTAGGAAGGGATGGCAGGATTTCCTCATCAGCCTCAACCCCTCAGGGGTCATGAAATCAAGTGATGGACAATGCCCACACTCTGCTTTCTGCAAAGCACAGGGGACGTGATTGTCTGGACCAAAATCCACACTGGGGCATGGCTGTGGGCCCTGCACATGGGTATCTGTGGTGTTACCCTGGAAGTAAACCTACCCAGGCAGTACAGGGTGCAGACAGACTCTGCTCCTCTGCTGATGGGCTCTGCAGGCACGATGGTGGCTCCCAAACCCAGCAGCCATCCAATGCATTGCCCCTTCTGCTCCAGGAGCATCCAAACCTCACAGTGCTTACTGCTGGAATTCCAGCAGTACCGTGGCTGCGGGTGCCAGTGCCAGGCGGGAGCATTCCCCAGGAGCAGCAGAGCTCCAGGATTGCCCACAACCCCCTGAACCCACAGCCCACACCTGAACATTCCCACAAGGAGGGAGAGAGCTCCCAGCCAGCCATGTCCTGCCCCAACTAGTCAAAGGTAGAGAACAAGTCTCACACAGCAGCTCCCAGGTGCGTTCCAGGCACCTGGCACTTGCAAACACCCATCCAAATGCCCCAAAATTCCCAATCTTTCCCCCAGCCTCTGATGCTGCCCATTGGGGAACCAGGTTGGGTTGCCTGGGTTTCTCCATCCCCAGTAGCTCCAGTTTGTTCCTGTAATGGTGCTCGCTCCCACCCAGCACCGCAGCTCTTGCCCAAGGAGGGGGGCACAGCCCCCACTGCAAGCTCAGTATTTATATATCAGAAAACAACACTCATGTATTCCCCTCCCTTTCTTACCTCCCCGCAGTGCAGGACTCTGGCAAAACGGGAAGTAGCAGCTCCCAGCTCCTGGCACAGGGAGCTGCTACAGGGCAGACCAGCCTCCATCATCTCACTGGCATCCCAACTCCTCCCGCCTCGAACGAGCAAAGCCTGGGAAACTGTACCCCAAAAAATCCCTTTTCAGCCCCTAAAACACTCCTCTCTGTCTGCAACCTGATGGGCTGGGTGTGGGGAGGGCAAGGGTCTGGCCAGCACATCCTCAGCCTGGTGCAGACAACACTCACCATTTTCTAGGCTAAATTTTCAAAATGCTTAAAAAAAAAAAAAAAATCCAAGAAACAAACAGGCATCACTAAATCTCACCCAGCTCCTGAGCTGCATCCTGAAAGGTCCTGAATCCCTTTAGGATTTTGAATTCCCAGGCTCAGCCAGCCCCCCTAAAATGCCACTTCAGCTCTGCATCACTTCTGCTTCCACACCCCAAATCTGGGGTTTGGCCCTTGATAAAAGTTGGAAAAAAACACCCAACTCCCGCCCTGGGTGTGGCAGCAAACACCAGGAACAAACTGCAGAGCACCAAAATCAAATGTTTATGTTGATATTTATTACAGCAGGGGGAGGGGGGAGAAGGAGGGGGAACCGTTTCATTCAAAAAACCATCCCATACCAATGAAGACAATAATTTACCTATTCATTTTAAAATACATTAAAACCGGTCCTTTCATTTCCTCACATCAGAACAAAAAATTAAAAAAAAAAAAAGGAAAAACCCCCCCAAACCTGAACAAGATGTAAAGTGGAAAAGGTAAAAATTTGACTCCTTGGGGAGCCCCTGGGTATGCAATGCAACAAATCTGCATTACTTGGAAAATATTAACCTGACTGTAACTATGAAACTGACACCCTCAGACCCCCCCATCCCACCCGCCCCTCCCTCCCTCCTGACTTTCTACAGGTAAAGCAGAATGAAAATGCCTAGGAAAAAGAAGGCAAACATTAAAAAAAATTATTCGTATTACACACTAAAAAAAAAGTTGTTTTGTCATCTCATGTCTTGCAGTCAGAATAATAAAAACAAGCCAAATGTCCCCCAAAAACATTTCAATGAAGGGGTGCGGAAAAAAGACATCCCTTTAATAAAACATTATCAACAAATATCGTACACAAACTACAATGTATAATAATTATTTTTTTTCCCCTCTCGGTAATTTTCGAACCAGACTACAAGGTAAGAAAAAACACTGAAACAAGATACAATGCTTTCAATAATCCGCACAAAGGTCAAATCCAAGGGAGAGAATATTTTACAGAATATGATATACATGGAGCAGAAATGGGAGCTGGAGAAAAACCAAGACCAAACTACAGGGTAGTGTCATGTACAGAGATCCCAACCCGCCGCCTTGGCTCGTCCCTTCCTCTCCCACCAGAAGGAAGGGCCTTCGATGCTTGCCATTAATTTTTATTTTATTACAGAGCGAGCCTACAGAATAGCAAGGTTACATTTTAACAACAAGAATTCCTTAAAAAATATCTCCATCCAGTTCCAAATCATAGATAAGTGAAATCCTGACAAGAGCACATCTCTAAAGAAAATACCCCCCCCTGCAAAATGCCCCCAAAGCAAATAAAACCCCCAGAAAATCCCAAAGTTAGCTGGAGATCACAGTTTCAATGTCCCAGATCAGATTAACCCCCTTTTTTTTTCCAGTGGCTTTTTAAAAAAAATTATTAAAAAAATCAATTTTTGCAGTGAACCAGCTGAAGGACTCTGGGGAAGGGAGGGACAAGAGATTTCTTCTTGTACTCAGAGGGGGGGGAAAGACTAACACAGTGCATGCCACAGTCACAGAGAGCAAGATCACGATTCATTCGAGGATGTGATCCTAGAAGGGGTCACCTGCGTTAACAAGTTTATAACGAGGTGGTGGAGTCTCTTCCCCAAAGCAGATCTTGTTAACTGGAGGAGGAAGCGTTGTGCTGCAAACAAACAACAACAGAAAAAAAAAACAACCCAAAAAAATACAAGGGAAAAATCCCCCAAAATAAAAAAAAAGAAAAAAAAAGAAAAAAAAAAAAAGAAAAACAAAAACAGGCCTTCTGAACGAAAACCACCATTGTAAACTGTCCAGTTTATTTAAAAAAATGACTACAACAGAGACAACATGATTTCATATCTAGACTAGCTTCCTGGTGTCGCACGGCACAAACATACAACAGGTTCGGTTTCTGTCTTTATTTAAAAGAACAAAGCAAAGAGATCGGAGTTGGGTGCTAGAGGCTTCCATTTGTTTCCAAAAAGAAGTGTCATGTACATATATAAACCCTTCTGCACAAAGAAGGGTCTTGTCATGTCTTGAAATATTTTAAGTTTTGTCCTTCATGTTTTATGGAATAAAAAGTTCAGCCTTTTTATTGCATGAAACTAAACCTGGGGTTTTGGCCCCCGCCACGCGTGTCCCTGCCCATACACCTAGCTTCTTCTTCTTCTTCTTCTTGCATAATTCGTTGAGATCCTCCGAACGGCAGCTGACTCTCTTGATCCTGGAGAGGAGGAGGGGGAGGGAAATCACACACTCATCGTCATGCTGGGGGAATACTGGAAGAGAGACAGAGCCACGGTGAGAAACCAGGCAGGTCAGAGCCCTGGACATTGAAGAGAGGATGCAAAAGGAGGCTGATGACAACTACACAGCAACCTAATTGGATCTAATAAACCAGGAAGAGAGGATATGCTGGAGACTCCAATTCATCAGGGCTAATCTGCACTGTAACTTGCTTTTCCAGGAAGAAAATCATCAGAGCAGTATGGGGCGAGATGCAATTTAAAACAAATAATTAACATGCACATGTGTATATGCTGCTAATAGAGGGAGGAGGGATGTCTGCAGCCACCCATGGAGCCTTGAATCAGCCAGGCCAGCGCAGCCATCTCTGCACCAGCTCCTCTCCACCTGTGCACCCCCACCCCAAGCTTCCACCCTCCTGTTTTATTTCCTCCTGCCCACTTTTCCCTCCTGGAGCAGCTCACACATGGCACAACCCAAATTCAAAAGGCATCCACTGTGCCAAGCCCACCCATCCCAGTGCCAGGGCACCTCGGGGACCGTCCCCCCATGCCCAGGCAGGAACTCACTCACTCACTCACATTGTCATTTTGGAAGGAATGGAGAAAGTTGCCTCCCAGCTCCCCGTCGTCTCTTGGAGTGCCCGGGGGATTGCTAATGCCACTTATGTTGTTTGGAGAATTCTGTGGGAGATGGGAGGGGTGGTGGTGAGCAGGTCCCCAGGCTCCCCCCTGAAATGCCACAGGGGAAGGACAGAGCCCTGCCCACCCCAGTCACATTCCCTGTGTCCCCATCCATCAGGGTCACAGCAGCACCCCAGTGCTGAGGAAAGGGGAGAGCCCACACACCCACCCTGCAACCAACCCCACTTACTTTTGGAAGTCCATCTATGTCTCCTGACCCTGCAGAGAGGAGAAGAAGGAGGAGAGCCTTAGTGGGCCTGCAGCCATGGCCCCGTGACCCCACAGCCCTGCTGACTGCCACCCAAAGGCTCTGTTTTGAGCACTGGTGCGAACTGGGGGCTGACCCCAGGATGGGAGCAGCCACTGGGATGCTGTGCCAGTGTTCCCAGGGGATGAAGGACCATCATGGCTCACCTAATGATCCGTTCATGTGATGGGGCTCCATCCCACCCATGCCGCCCATGGGGCCGTCAGAGCCGGGGCCCATCGGGAACTGCGGAACAAAAAAGCAACAAAACCAAAATCAGCCACAAAACAACTCCAGCAGCTGCCATGGTGGCTCCTGAGGACTGTCCCTGCCCCAGCCATCCCTCTGGAGCAGGGCAAGGAGGGAGGTATCGTAGAATCACTGAATTGTTGAGGCTGCAAAAGTCCTTTGACATCACCAAGTCTAACAGTCAGCTCAGCACCACCACTAAACCATACCCTGAAGTGCCAGATCCACACATTCCTTGGACACTTCCAGGAATAGTGACTCCACCACTGCCCTGGGCAGCACATTCCAATGCTTGGCAACCCCTTCCATGAAAAAAAAATTTCTGAATATCCAACCTAAACATTCCCTGGCACAACCTGGGACTTATGGTCCTGTGGGTTCACCTAAAAAATTTGGCTGGACGGCAGACCTAGAGCTGCAGCACAGCATTCCAACCAGCATTCCACAGGATTTAAGGTTACCCATATCCCAAAAAACCCAGCACCTTGGCCGGAACAGCAGGACTGCTGCTCTCTTAATAAGCATAAAAAATTAACAAAGTCGCCCAAGAGTTAATCGCTTTTTGATGGTTTGTTTTATTTCTGTTTTGTAACAAATGGCTGAAATCAATTAAACTGCTTTACTCTCAACTGATGAAGTTAATTATGATTTGTTATGGTATCTGATATGTAAATTATTAGAAAGCAGACTTACATTCGATCGACTGCCTGCGGGCGGTACTGGATTAATCATTGTGTAGATGTTGTCACTTGAATTTGTTGAATCTGTGGAAAAGTGAAGCCCAGTAAGTCGGGTGATTAATTCATTTCTTAATTAAAACAAACTCATGCCACTTGAACTCATTCTTTTGTATTTTATCACCCAAAATTCCCTCTAACTACCACCATTTTCTGGCTAATTTGTATTTAATGAAGATCCACAAAGTTTTTAATCACAGAAATTCAACTGTGAAAAATAATTCAACTCCTGGCTGGGAAGGGTGGGGAAGTAATTCCTCACCTTCCTGAGTCCCACAGCATCCAAATCCACAGGGGGATGTAGGAACATCCCAAAATGCAACCCCAAAGTCAAGAAGCCCACGCAACTCACTTCCCAGAAAGCCAAAAGCCACAAAAATTGGTAATTTCCAATAGGGCAGGGATGGCCCTGGAGAGAGAGGGGTCTCAGGAGGCTCCTACCTGCAGGACTGGGCATGATGGGTGTCCCTGGAGGGCCACCACCACCGGGCGGACCCTGCGGAAACAAAGTCGGGGTCAGAGGTGCAAACATGAGCACTGCTCACCTTCCCATGTCTTCAAACACCCCCAAATTCCCAATTCTCAAACCCAGCCCAGTCACCTCCCACGGCACTGATTCCCCCCCAGACAATCTCAAAGGAAAGAGAAGAAAGGACAGACAGCTGGAGCAGGAGGACTCACCACGTATGTACCAGGTGATGAAGAAGAGTATGGGATCTGTAGGGACAAGAGAGACAGGTTCAGCCACGGGCTGGATCCCATCAGGGCACAGCTAAGACCCCCAGTGCCCTCTCAGCCTGCAAGGATGGGAGTCCCAGCAGCCTAAGCAAGAGGCTGGAGAACCCCCTCTCATTAGCAGGGCTCAGCTAGTGGGGAATGATCCCATTTGGAGGACACTTCCCAACCAACCCTGCTCCTGCTCCACGATACTCACTGAGTTAGCACTGCTGGGGTTCGGCCACGGTCTGCCGGCGCCCGGGCCCCTGGGGACAAAATTAAACAGGGGAAAAAATAAATGTTGTGCTGTTCTGTAGACAGTCCCAGTTCAGTGGTGAAACCTCCCGGTGTGGGGATTGCCTTACATGTTAATTCCAGGCATGCCAGGACCAAGGGAGTTGGGTGGAGGTCTCATGCCGCTGCCGTAGTTCTGCAACGATAACCAAGGGTCAGTCTACCAGAACGGGAAGGGACACCAGAGAGACAACAGAAAGGGGGAAAAAAGCCAATAAACAAACAAACAAAAACTAAAAACAAACAAAAAACCCAACAAACAAACAAACAAAAAAACCCAAAAAACAAAAAACCCAAGTGAGTCTGTGTGCAAAAACGAGCTTTAAAAAAAAATAATGATGATGAACACAAGAGGCGATTGTGTTTATAAAAAAAAACAGGCAGCTGAATATGGATGGGAGCCAGGCTGAGTCCTAAAGTTCCCCCTCCCTGCTCTCTGTGGAGGGAAAACATCCCCCTCCCAGCTCCAGGAGACAATTCTGTTCACAGCCCCCAGTGCCAGCAACACCCTTTTGGATTTTTCCCTTTGTGGAGAAGAAAACAGTGGCAAGGAGGAGGAGAAAAGGCACCACTTGGAAGGTTCCTGCTGCAGTGTAAGGATGAGGAAAGGCTGCATGAACTCCCCCTGAGATGGAGCACTCCCTGCTCCCTGGATGACTGCTGGAGTAGGGAATACCAAGCCAGGCTTGTTTTTCTGTTGCTCCCCAGCTCTCTGCTCCATCCCCTGGAGCAGAGGAGGTGAGGGCAGGCAGCCCTCTGGGCCTCCTCTCCTGCCTTATTCCTCCCTGGCTTAGCCTCCAGCTGGGACTGGGAGCCTGAGGTCTGCATCCCTCATCTCCTAAAACCAGCTCTAGTACAAAGCCAAGCCCAAGGCAGTGAAGGAGGAGGAATCCCCGAATGCTGTGCTGCATTTGGTCTGTGCTCTGCTCCCTGTGCCCTCCAGGCGACGTGCAGCCAGATTTAGGTCGCGTTGCTGCTCTTCCCCTCCCACCTCCCTCTCTTCTGTAATGCATCTTTTTGGACTGCGTTTCTGCCATTTAAAGAAAAAACTGCTACAGCAAGAGATGGCTGGCCACTTCCTACACCACAGCCTCTTGGAGTACTCCTGACTGGATTTTAAGTACAATACTTTAGTGCTTTTGTCAATTTTTACCTGGATTTACAGTTGCACCGGTGCTTGGTGCACTGCTGAGGGCATCACCAAAGTTTGTTTCGAAGAGGCAGAAAAGGGTTTTCCCCAAACAAATTACTAGCAAGTCCTTAATTGATCAAAATTTCATCCATTTACACTGAATAGCAGCATCAAGCCCCTTGTTTAAGGAAAAAAAAAAAAAAAAAAAAGGGCTCAGCGTTTTTAATTGGAGCTGAAAGGCTGGAAAACGAAGCCAGCTGAAAGATGCTCAGGGAGGGTGAGGAGGGAACACAGCTGTGCCGAGTGACCTGGGCAAGGCACCACCAAAAACAGAGAGCTACAAACCCTCTTCATATTGGCACTGGCAAACCCTGTCCTGGCTTCTGCAGAGCTACAAATGGGACTCTTAAAGGGAAAAAGGCAGCAGCAATCAGCTGAAAGGGATGATTCATCACTGCTGTGCAATAAGGAGCTGCTGTCAGGACGCCTCATGTCCTGGCTGAATGTTCTGCAGCCCTCTGGAATCGTTTGAGAAGCATTTAGGAAGGTCCCAGTGCAAAGCTTAAAGGAAAACAAGCCCTGGGCACACAAGGTGTGAGGGGCTGCCGGGTCTGGGTGGGTATTTTTGGAGGCTGCCTGCGCAGGCGCCGATTCCTGGATGGCTGCAGGGAGGCAGCGCCTGCGGGTGCCAGATTGGGAAGCCCAGCGCTTCTCCAGGGAAAGGCTGCCTCTTCAAAAACCTCTCCCTAATGTACATACACAGGGAACGGTGGAGTCAAAAATAAAGCTCTGAACATTTCACAACTCCAGCCGGCTCCCAGAGCCGCCGCCTTCCCACGCGGCGCTCAGCGTGCGCTCGCCGCTTCCAAGTTTCGCGGCGAGCTCTGCAAGTGGGAAGCAGCCTCCCCCGGGCAAGCCGCCGCCGCTCGCCTTGGCACAGGCCACGCTTGCAAATGCCTTTTTTTTTTTTTTTTTCCCTTTTTGGGTGCAATCCTCCAGGAAAGGAGGATTTTAAGCACAGCAGCAGCAGCGCTATGGGAGGGCTCGCCTGCGAAACGATGCTCGCGCAGGTTTTTTTGTGCCCTGCCCTAGGATGGATCGTGGACGTGACCGAGCGGCCCTGAGCAGCATCCTCAGGTTGGTGCTAAAGATATGACAGAAGTCCCTCTTTACACAACGTTCATTTATCTCAACAGTCTCCGGGGGAAAAACAAAACAAAGCTCCAGCGCGCCCGCTCGTCTCCTGACAGACTCTGATCCTCGCGCTACAAACTCCACGTAGGCGACGATGCAGAGAGGATAAACCTCCAACCAAAAGATGGTAATCTGGTTTTGAAGTCTCGTAGAAGGAACAAACAGGAGTGAGTCAACAACAAGCCACTCCATGAAGTGAATCAACGGAACGACAGCATATATTAACCCAGATCTGCTTAATTTCAAGAGTTTACTCCCCTTTCCTGAAATAGAGAGCTCAAGCAGGCAGCAGGAGGGGCAGGTGGAGGGGAACCTCGCAGGGGAAAGCCTTATTCCCTTTGCTAAAGGGATCTTTGCCATTTCTTTTTATTTATTAATTTCAAATGCAAGCCTCCCTTTCCCTTTCCTGCAGTTAGGGTCGTAACTGCTTCCCAGGCAGGCAGTGTAATGCACTCAAAGGCTGCTCTGGTGCAGAGCTAAGTGCCATCCCCTCTGACAGAAGGGCAGGAGGGAGGCTGCAATACCCTTAATGAGCTCGGAAGACCTCACTCCTGTTAAAAGGAGGGATTTCCAGATGCAAGACTAATGCAAAATGCATTAACACTAATGGGGGCATGGGGGGTGGGGGGGGAACTCCCAGCCCTCCGAGCCCCAGGAGGTTGTTCCCATGGTTTGTAGGATGCACTTTGGCACCGGGCTTACCTGTGGACCGGGACCCATGGGGCCCATCCCTCGCGGAGGATTCATCCTTTGCATGGGGCCGCCCATGTTAGGGTGCCCTGTTGGGAGAAAAGCAGGGGTGTTACACGGAGCCACAGCCACTCGGGGTCCCAAATTAACAGCTAATTAGGAACATCAGTGCTTGACGCTCCTCTGCTGGGTTTACCTTGCTGTCGCGTGGGATCCATCGAATTGGGCAGCAATGGCTGTGTACCAGGAACAGCACCCGGGGGCTGTGAAAGCAAGGGAGCAAGATTAAAAAAATAAACCCTGCCTCCCCACGCATCCTGCTGCACCCCACATCCCACTGCTACAGCCTCCAGGTCTTTGCCTTTCTCACTGTTCTGCAAACCCTCTTTAAACCCCAAACAAGGCGTTTCCCCCTCCCCCCAGGCCAAATGCTGTTGTATTTTAGGAAAGCAGGGGAAAACCCGAGCTGAGCAGGGCAACGGTGTCAAATCCAGCACGGAAAGGTGACAAGCAGCATGGCACCCTGGTAACACACAGCACCAGGGCCAAACTAGGCAGGGATTCACGGGCTGTGGTGCAGAGATGCTCCATGTACAGCAGAGCAAGGCTGGGACCCATCCCTGCACAGGCTGAGAGGAAGGTGGATGCTCCCCCTCCCCAAAATCACATCCCACTCGGGCAATGCTGCTATTTAAGCTTCAAAGGCTACTCCGAACAGATAAAGGGGAGGAAAAATGCAGATATTGTCTGCCTGAGGGAAGCAAGCTGTAAACAGCTTTGCTACGGCAGCGCTGCCTTTTATTTGGATGCTGACACTGAGGATCCCAGTGCTGGAGCACTGCACAGGCCCTGGGTACACATGGCTGTGCGAGGCACAATCAGCCCAATCCCAAGTTTTTTTGCAGGCTAGAAGCTGGCAGCAGGAGGAAGATAAACCAGGAGAGTTGCAGAGGTGGATATTTACACTTCTGCTGCCTGACCTTCCTGCCTGCCTATTTATTCCTCTTGTCCCTCAGGATGTGACCATAACCTCACTGAGCTCTGCCTAGGTACAAACATGTGTTTTTTATGTGGTGGTTGGGGGAAAAAAATGGAATCCTTCTAATTAACTTTACCCACTCCTGGATGCTTGATCCTGCTTGTTCCTGTGGGAACAGCCTCCTCAAACCAGTCTCCCCTGCTTCTCCTGCCTGCCCAGCTCACTGTGCTCACCTCTGAGCAGAGAACCACTGCAGGATGGGGCGCTGTTAAAACTGACCCATGAGGAGGTGCAGTGAATTAATACCTCGTTAGATCATCCATCAGTTGGAAGGCTCTTCCAGCCATCCCAGCATGGGGGTCCTCCATTAGCCCCTTCTGGGTTTTCCTCAGCTACATCTCAGCTGTCTCAGCATCAGTTAGCAAGTTCCAAAGATTCAAGTCTCAAACCCAGAAAGCACAAACCCAGAGCAAGCTGGTACATCCTACTTCCCGACCAGCCTCCTCTTTCTGCTAATTAGACCTACAGAAAAATAATGCTGATAGCCAAAAAAGCAAGCTCCCAAGATAATTTTTGAACAGACACCTTTGCTGCCCAAAGGAATTACAGGTTTCCTTTAATTTCCCTTTAGTGACAAATAACCTCTGGCTTGGTCATTACTCTATGGATGTGCATGGCAAGGAGATGAATTCCTTAACCAAAGGCCACGCATGCGTCCAGGCAGGGCGTGGGGTGGAAGCCTCCATCCATCCACAAGGCCAGAAACAAACTGCCCTTGTATAAGCTGGGATAAGAGGATAAACCCAACCCAAAAAATTTTCAGCAGTGACCCACCCTGCTTGACCCCGCCGCTGATCTAAACGCTCGGTCAACCCAGCAGCAGGATTATCTCCATCACTTTAATTTTCTGCGATTGCAGGGAAAATCCAGCTGGGCAGAGAGCATGCAGCATGGCACAGCCCTGCTGGCAACACCACAGCTGGAAAGCAGCACATTCCCCGCTGCTGTTTCCAACCTGGATAGGCCCAAACCTCAACATAAAATTAAACTATCATCGTTAAGTGACACCCCGATGCTCCAGCACTAGGAAAACAGAGGGTGACAAAGGAGGTGATGCACGCCACCCAAACCCAAGGAGCGTCTGCAGGGCGCCTGGCTCTCATCCCCCTTCCCAAATAACAGCTATGCCTAGGGAATGCAGAATCCTGGGAGCACAGTACCTGGTTGCCCATCCTGATGGGGGGCCGGGGACCTCCGGCGTAGCGCGGCGACATGAACGGCTGCGGGGACACAAAAGGGGGTCAGGGCTGAGCTGTGGGAGGCAGCACGCTCCCCACGCACGCTGGTTAGCCTGTACACACTGCTTTTGGCATTTTTGTTTTCGTTTTTTGGGTTTTTTTGACTTTTTTTTTTTTTTTTTTTTCTGGAGACATCCTTTTCAAAAAAGTTACGTTTCAAAAGGGGAAAAAAAAGAAAAAAAGAGAAAGGTGTCTGGAGTCCGTTTTTTTAGACATTTTCTCTGTAGGTTTATTGTTTGAGAGCGTGTTTGACATCGGCAATACTAGGTGAGGCTGTTAAAATTAGTGCATGGGAAACCCTGAGTGTTAGATAATGTTCAAGTTTAAATATATAGAGATATATTAAAAAAAAGTGGCAAATAAGCACATACAGACACGCACACATAAAAAAACCCAGTGCTAAGTACTGAAAAAAAAAAAAAGAAGAAAGGCTTAACATTACTTTTTTTACAACTGCTGCTACTAACAGAAGCTTAAAAACTCACATCGAGTTAAATTTCTCAGGCTACCTTGGGAAGGTAAAACAGTCTGATACCCACGATTGACTTCTCAGTCCATTGACAACTGCATATCCAAAAAACACAAAAAAAAAAAAAAGAAAAAAAAAAAAAAAAAGAGAAAGAAAAAAAAAAAGGGGGGGGGAAAAAACCAACGTTTTGCTTCAGAGCTGGGGTGCCCGGGGGGATGCTCCCCGGGGAGCGGGTACCCGCTGCCCAGCATGCTTACAGAGGGGGAAAAAAGAAGTAAATCGAGCGCACGTCCCGGTTCACAGCCCTACCCATCACTAGTGTCTTTACCTGACTGTGGGGTCCCATCATGCTGTTAGGATTGTGGGGTGGAGGCTGTGCGTGTGGCGAGGGCTGTGACCCAGGCGGTCCCTGTGAGGTCAGACAGTAGAAGGAGGTTATGGATTAGCACATGAAAGCGCAGAAAGAGCTAAAAAAAGGATTCACAGGTGGACCTGTTTAGTTAGGGAGTCAGTTCTCCCGGTTTTAAATCAGGTTTTTTTCTTTTTTTTTTTTCAATTGAGTTTCTTTTCATTTGAAGTTGAACAATGAGTAATGATATATGCAAAAAATATATATTGAAAATCAGAACATCTGTCAAAATACAGTGGCCACATTGAGAGTAAACGGTCCAGTGGTTCAACCAAGTCTGCAATGATAAACACACAGGGAAACACTTTGCAGGGGCGTGCAACGAGGAAAAAAAAATATGCAGGAGAGGACCAGAGAGGTTGGGGGGAAATAGAAAAACTACCCCCAAACCAAAAAAAAAAAAAAAAAGGAAAAAATTTCTAAAAAATAAAACTCAAAAATAATTTTTTTCCTCTCTCATCCCAAAGGTCGGAAACACCTCCGGGTTTGTGTTTTGACCGTGGTTCACTGGAGGTGCTGGAGCGAGGGCGGAGGATGAGCAGCACGTCCCAGCTCACGCCTGGGCAGCGTTTGGCCGGCACAAGCGGGGCTGCACCGCCACACTGAAGGGATGCAACATCCTTCCTCGAGGTGGATTCCCTAAGGATGCGAGTAAAATGGCTTGCGAGCAAAGAAAGGATGTCTAGGGGAAAAAAGGAGAGATTAGTTGGTGCAGGTTTAAGGCTGCAATGCAGCAGTCGCTGACATTTTGGGCTTGAACGCCCACTTTAAATTTTTTTTTTTTTTTTTTAAATTTCCCTTAAAAGCACGAAATGAAAATTTGCTCGGTGCAAGAAATATACCGGTGCGTGTTAATGTGAGGAGAAGAAAAAAGAAAAAAAAAAAATTATTTTTTGAGTCAAAGGAGGTGTAATTGGTAGAGAAAGCACAGGAGCTCTGTCAGTAGGTGATGGGAAGCAAACGGCAGCTCCAGGACTGGCGCCGGAGCAGATGTTCTCTACCTGCCTCGTTACTAATTTCAACAAGTGTTCGCCTTCTAGCTGCTGCCAGCAATGGCATGGTTTGTTACCATGAGCAATTTTCTTAATTAACAGACATTAATTAGCCATTTAGCAATTTTGCAAGCATTTGTTTAGCAGCTTTCCTAAACATGAATACCACTGTGATAATGGTACTGATTAGAGGGTCCCCTAATTAACAGTACAGGGAAGGAAAATTGAAATCACATAAATTAAAAAGGGAGGGGAAGTTAATGAAGGCAGGACATATTTGCACCTGCAAATCTTTTGTACGGCGGAAACTTGAGTGCAATGTAAATAAAGTAAGAGGGTGGGTTTTTTTCTTCTTTTTTTTTTTATTTTTTTTTTAATTTGAATGGTTTGGTGGCGAGATGGAGCCAAGCTGATTTAAACCAACAACCTCCTGCCAGCCTCTCAGCTCCAGTCGCTGAAATCCCACCACTTACACCACTATTTATTCTTCAGGAGCCAAAAGGAACCAGCCCCCACCCTTAATTCCTGACCAACCTCATCTGGACGAGGTCACAGCACTTCAAAAAATACAACCCTCCCCACACTGCCTTCTCCATCCATGTCCCACCAGAGCAGAGAAGGCAAACCTCTGAGGTCCAACTGCAGCATCAACCTCCTTTAGCAGAAGTCCTCTCCAGGCATGGAAGTTGACTTATTTTTGCTTCTGAGTTGCTAATTCTGTCTGTGATTGCAAAGTGCAGCAGGGGCAGCAGCCACCTCCCACCATCCACCAGGAAGGTCTGGCCACCCCCAAAGCCCTTCCTACACCTCTCAGCTGCAGGATTTAGGTAGGGAAGATCAGAAGAGGTGAATGAGTGATGAAACAAAGTTGAAGGTAAAAACCAGGGCTGGCAGAGGCCAAACCTGAAGCCCCATCAATGCAAGAGCCAGTGTCCCCCACGATGCCTGCCTTGTGCTGCAGGAGGGGGTCACTGCTGTCCAGGTACTGATGTCCCCTCCCCTTGTATCCCACAGCAGGTGAGGGTGTGGGGTCAACAGGTAGCAAACACAGGGGTGACGTGGCCACCTGAACGCACCCTGGCTGGGCTGCAGGTGATGCTTAGGGTCTGCATTTTGAGTTGGAGAACAAACACTGTTTGATCACTGGATAAAAAGCATTTATGAGACACTGCAGCATTTCCACCAGAGAAAAATCCCCTGTGGCAGCTGGACACAGAGAGCATCCCTTGTTTGTGCTGCTGAGTGCATCCTCTGGAGCACATCCTGCCCCGACACCAAGGCTGCTCCTGGGATGCTCCAGGCTTGGTGCTGCAGCATCCTTGCCCTTGCACTATCCCATGTGGTACCACTCCCAGAGGACACTTCTGGATAAGGTGATGCCCAGCTTGTGCAAACGTTTTGGCAGGCAGGGAGGAGCTGAAAGCAGCTTTTAAATTTTTCCTTCTTTTCTTGCTTTTTCTGTGCAGCGGCATCCAAAATGTTTGCTCCAAGCTGCGGCCCCCTCGGCACGGCTGCCCTGCTCTGTCAGAAACACAGCCCCTCTGCATAGTGTTATCTCCATAAATATTTGCAGATGTTTCAGGGCTTGGGACCCCTGTTGGAGTGGCTGCCTTTTCGCACGGGATTGTCTCGCTGCAGAGGGAGCAGCAGATGATCCAAGTGGATCATGGCAGTTGAGACAAGTGTTTTGCAGAGATGACATGTGGGCTCCAACCAACAAAACATCCCTTTTTTCTTAAAAAAACGTGTGTTTAGCAGTTATTAACTACTCCTGTTAAAGGAGGAGGCTGAACACATGCTGTCCTGCTTCTTCCACAACCCTCCATCCAGCCCAGAAGTTGCATCCCTGTGGCACAGCTCCTTCTGACACACCAGGCTTTGGTGAGAAGGACCTGCTCTGCAGTTGCTTCACTCTCATCTCCATGCCAGCACAGTCCCCAACCAGAGAAACCCCATCATCTCTCAACTTTTTCTTTTTTCCCCCCAAACTGGACACTCTTTATGTGGGGCTATTCTTCATCTTCCTGTAGCGGCTTAAAAAAAAAAAACCCGGAACAACCCCAACAGCTAAAATGGTGTTATAGAGGAAACTGTTTCCAACAGCTGTTGGTGCCCCAACCTCCACTCTGCTTCGTTTTTTTTCTCCTCTCTACTCCAGGGACTTTAAAGGCCCAACCTGGCCTGCAGGACAGCCCAAGTTTGCTGCCACAGCTGCTTCCTACAGGGAGTTTCCAAGAGATCAGGTTATTTCCACTCTGTCTTTCATGAGCTCGACTCCACAAACTTCTTGTAAAATATTAAAGATGGAAAATGGCACGAGCGATCATAGCTCTGTGTGTGTCAATTTATGCTTCCACCGTAATTCACCACAAATGGATCATGTTTTATGGGCTACATACTTTCAGCTAATGGGGGAGTTTTGCTATTTAAAAACATTTTCAAGCACCTCTGGGGGTGGCAGAACAAGGCAGGATGGTAGAAGAAGGCAAAGCATCACTGCCACGAGACACCGATGGTTTCGAGTTAGCAATAGGGAGGCATCTTGTGTTTAAAATACCTGCCCCTGCCTGCCAGTTTTGACGTTAGAAAATACTAAAATAAATTAGATGGATATTAATTAAAGCCATGCCTGGGTTTATTAGAGAGGAGATTTATTTCTACTAAAGGAGAGAGATGTCTTGCAAGTTGTCAAGAAAAAAAAAAGAGGTATCTCTCAAGGAGCCTTTAGGAGAGACGCTCCAGTTGCCTTCAAAAGAGAAAGACCCCGGTTGACTTCCAGCATGTGGTGCTGGGTGAGGACCTTCCCGAGACAGGGCAAGGTGAGGCCAAGAGAGGTTAGACAAGGCAAGGCAAGGCAAAGCAAGGCAAGGCAAAGCAAGGCGAGGTTAGGCAAGGCAAGGCAAGGCAGCAAGGCAAGGCAAGGCGAGGTGAGGCGAGGCCGGCCAAGTTCCCCCGCAGACAGCGAAAGGCAGTCGTGGGCAGGAGCTCTGCCTCGCCTGCAGCTGGGGCTCCCAACTGCAGAAGCCTGGTTTTAAGGAATATGTTTAACACAAGCTCTTCAGGAAACAAACCCGTGTCAGCCGGAGCCAAGAACAGTCACCTCCATCTGGCTGGAGCACCCGAGAGAAAGTTGACTGCAAATCCCACCATATGCTCCAGACGCTCGGTACAAAAGCCTCGGGCATCCTACTAAACTTCCAGAAAAAAAACTTTCTCTGATGCTTGCTTTTCCTTTCCTCCAGCTTTTAGGCTACCTTCCTTCCAACCTTGGTTGGCGCAGGCTGGTACCAAGTTCTAGCCCAGGATTTTGGCCAGAGCAGCCTGGTTTTATGGCTCTCGTGGTGCCTCACTGGAACTGGCTGACCGGAGCTGGTGGCACCTGCCAAGCAGTGGGAAATCCCACGGAGACATCAGGACAACAGGGGGAAAATGGTGGCATCCAAGGATGGAGCAGGACAACATGGACCCCTTCCTATTGTCCCTCGCTTCACCATCCTCACCCCACGGGCATCCTCCCCCGAAGAGGGAGGTCTCCAGGACGCGGGGAGGAGAGGTGGGGAAGGCAGGGGATGTGTGGGGGGAAGCCCCCCAGGCTCTGTAGCCCCCGTCCTCCCCAGCTCCCGAGGTCTGTCTGCATTAGGGGGCAGTGTGGGAACACGGAGCAGCCGGTGCTTTGTTTTGGTGCATCTCGGCGCCGAGCCGCTGATGCATAGCTAACGCAGCGCCGACATTGATTTATGGTCAACTTTCCATTTCATCAGCGCGGGGTACAGGGACCCTGCGCTGGGGACAGCAGGCATGGCTGGGGGGGCTGCTGACTCGCCCCTCCCGTTTATTTAGTGGTATAAAGGTGTGGTATTAATTGCTTTCAATTTTTTGTTTTCCTTCCTATGTTTCTCTGGCACACCGCCCCCCCCCTTCAGTCCCTCTTGTGAGGGATCTGCACCCCGGCATCAATCCAGCTTTCAAAACAAAAGCAGGAACGCCTCTGATGACCTTTAGGAGGATGAGCAGAGGGTTTGTTTGCTCATCTCAACGGGACAAAGAGAGAGATTTAAATAAAAGCATCTACCCATGCTGGCCGTCAACCCAGCCAACCTTTTGTCCGGAGCACAGACGATGCTGTGCTGCTGGCTGGCACCATGAAATGCCCCAGCGACCCAAGAGTGCCACTGGCTTCTCCTTTCCCAGCATTTGAGGAGATTCTGCACTTCCCCGGCCTGAAGGTCGCTGCTGAGCCCTGGCACTGGAAGGGACTCTCACTGCAAGACAGTGGCTGTGGACGGGCACTGCAGCCTGGAGTCCTCCTTGTTTCTCCCTTTCCTGGAGCATTCCTTCTACTCCAAGCTCACTCACATGTGTTTGGGCTACAAAGTCCCAGGAATGGTCCGTATCATTTTTTCCCTTTGCCAACCTGTGGTGGACATCCTCACATGCACGGCTGGGGAGGTTCATGCACCCCCAGGGTAGCAGTGCAGAGTTTCTGCTACCTGAGCTTTGCTGGTGACTCATTCCTCAGCTCCCTGTGTGACTCCCCACCATGTCTGGACACGATCAGGCTCTCTAATTCCTCTCAAAAACTATCTGCCCATGCCTGCTACCCTTGGGGATATCCCTTGCAGGTCCCTGGTGCAGAACAGCAAGATGCTGAAAACCCCTGAGCCCTCTCCAGCACTCTCCTGGCATGAGGATGGCACTGGCTGAGGTGGTACCACCTCACTCACTCCCAGGACTGGCATACGAAGGGTTGGGGAGAAGTCCTTTCTATCTTCTGTGACCTTTTTGTTTTTGCCCTCTGAATTTAGGCACTTTAATCTCCTACAGATAGGAAACTACCCCTGAGCTGTGGCTGGCTCGACACTGAGCCTCCAGCCCACCTCTGAAAGAGCTGCTCTCCAGCATCTCCTGAAGCTGGAATGAGCTCCAGCACTTGCAATAAATCAGACAGGCTTTCATGGGGGCGATGTTCAGACTGTGTTAAAAGGTGGGATTTTTCTTCTGCTTTCCATCCCAAGGGCTGGGAGGAGAAACCAGATGTTGGAGGTCTTTCAGGAAAGGCAGGCCCTTGAGATGTCACATGTGAGCCATATGCACCCATTCTCTCTTCCCTCTGGCAGTACTGGGGATGGGCAGCATAACCTGTATTGGTGTTACTACATTGTCTGGGGTTTCAGGATCCACTCCTGCTTCTGAGCCACCCCGTTCCCCAGCAGCTCCTGGGCTAGCTGCACGGGAAGCAGGGAGCTAGGATGGGTTGCTTGCTATAGGAGGGCAGAAAGGAAAGAGGTGGGACAGCTTGGAGGCTGTCAACGGGAAGAGTCGAGATGGCAGCATGAACAGTAAGTCTGGAGAGATGTGACTCCTCTTCCTCACCTTTCCCACTCTGGGAAAGCCAAACCCATACTCTCAATGCCTTGCCCTAAATTCATGCCAGTTTTGCAGCCCTCGCAGCTCGGCGTGAAGCAGAAGCCCCAAAGGACAGTCAGCTTCACCGCGGGGCGAGATCAGGACGTTTTGGAGACACATTTGTTGGAAGCAGCAGCTTGGCACTCGGATTGCTGGCAGCAGCTCTGACCTGCGAGATTGCATCTCCACCGTTGGCTTCACCCCCTGCCGCCGAGCGCTGCTACAAGATTCGCCTGTTTTAGGGTTCCCGATCAATATCGGATATTCTCACTTTGTCAGAAGCATGTTCAGGAAATGGGATCTCTCTTTCTCTCTCTCAAAAAAAGACAGGACCCTCCTTCCCCCTTCCCACACAAACGCAATCGCCGATATCGGGCTCAGATATCGCCACAATAAATCACAAGCTCCTTATCGAGCTCGCCTGTCTACTGCCCGAGAGGTTCTCCCATATACAAATCACAAGCTCAGATTAAAAAAAGCCCAGCTTGCCAAAACAAATATTCCTTTCAACTCTTATCCCATTTTTTACACAAGCAAGTGTTTCGTCCTCAAGCAGGAGGATTTTAAAGCACCAAAAGCTTATGTTGCTGCAAACCAGTGCAGCTCACTGCACTGCATGGGCAAAGAGATTCCTGAGAAAACCCCAAGGTTTAAGGTTTGAAAACTCCTTTTCTTTGTGCTTGTTGATATCATTTCTGTCAGTGTCACTCCGAATACATTACCCCCTCCTCTGTCATAGCCTGTTGTGGGATAAGGAAGGAGTGAGGGGACTTTGGGGACTATTTGCTTACAAGGTGCCTCCATGGCATTCAGGGATTTGGCTGGAGCCCACTCCTGCCTGCAGCCGCAGCCAGGGTTTGTTAATGCATTCAGTGATTGCATTTGGAAAAAATCAAGTGGTTAACCAGAGGAGGGGGAAAAAGTTTCAGGAATCAAAACCCAGAATGTTTTCAATTACACACGTCTGTTAGGACTGGAGAACAAATACAATCCCAACCCAAACACAAACCAAGCAGCTTTGGAAAAAAAACATTGGTTGTAAATACACAGTAACCTCTTCGAGCAAGAAAGGAATTTGCTTTAAGGCCACAAAAGACAGAAAGCAAACGTGGAAGGACAGCAGAACACAAGTTATTCCTAGACAGGTCAGCTGTGCAGGCATGCTGCTTTCCTAGCATCCTCTTGGGGGAAAAAAAAACCAACAACACAGGCAGGGCAGCGCTGACACCCAGAGCAAAGCAAACACGTGCACGGTGTGCAGGGAGCAGCGGGAGGAGCCTACCTGGAAGAAGCCGGGTGGGATGGGGCCCCCGGGCATCCCGTCATTCGGGGGAATGTTTCCAAGCACGGGACTCGGGGCAGCAGCTGCGCTCTGCAGGGAACAAAACCAGGGCAAACATGGTCAGAGTTACGACAAAAGCACGTCAAAAATGCCACCTTCGCCTGCCACATCACACTGAGTCAGTCTGCCTCGTGTCTCCTGAGCACCTTCCCCCGTGGAGGAACTGGTGGAGGATGCTCACAGCTGGAGGGGCACTGGCTTCTGTGGTTCACCCACGGAGGAGATGGCCACACAGAACCTGGAGATGATTCTGGGGTCTGTTTATTCATTTACCCAGGCAGTAATCCACCAAGGAGCCTCATCTGACGTGTAATTTTAGGCAGAAGCTGTTTGAAAGCTTTCAAAATGCTTCTCTCCCACCTCCCCACCACGCTTACTGGTTTAGCCCTGTCCTTCAAAAATTACACTTCCCTGACCTCACCAGCACGCCAAGGCTTTATTATTAATTACCAAGTTCACTGCATTCAACCTGTGGAGTTCCACATTCCCCCTCGTGCTTCCCCAGAATGAGCCACCAGCACAGCTCCAAAAAGGAGGGACAGGGACAGATGTGGGGTACCTGGACACCCCACTTGTTCATCTCAGCATCTCTATTTGTATTTATTCACTTCCTTTGGGAAAGCACCAGTATGATGGGATGCTCCTACTCCGAAGGAAAACATAAGAGAAAGATCTTGCTCTAAAAGCCACTGCTGGTGACACAACCCGTTGAGATTAGGAGCAGTACCTGTGCCATCCAAGTGCACCCCAGTTTGCCCACCACCAAGAGACCCCCATTCCATTTACAGGACAATTATAAAGGCACCTCAGTGGTGTTAATTAGATTTGCATTGCTGAACTACTCCCTCCACCAACTTTTATGATGGACGTACCCACCTAAAACCATAGTGGAAAATTTTTCCACTGAGGAAATCCCATGAACAGATGGGGTACATGTGAGCCTGCTCAGGCTTGGTTTTACCCAACAAACCCCACATCCCAACAGCAGCCGAGCCAGCCCCTGCTCCCGACCGCATCCGATGCAGCAACAACCACAAGATGTGAGCAGAGGGGGAAGCCAGGCTGTCAGGATAGCCTGGAAAATTAAGGATGATTACTAAGGACTAAGGATTGCCAAGATAGGATCCCCATGTTTGGTCGGCAATATTGCTATTCCTGACCAGAAAGCCTTGCAGAGGCAGGGGAGCACCAGACTAATCACTGCCTTGTGCCTTCCCAGGGCATCCCTTGTGCCCCTCGTCGTGCTCTCCAGCAGGAACTGGTGTGCAGGATGTGGGATGAAGGCCAAGATCATGCTGGAAGAGTGGTTGGTTTTCCCATCCCAGCATCTCAGAGCTGTAAGTGTCACAGACAACAGTGGGGGCTGATTCCCCAGTAAGAGCCTCCCTTTCTGAAATAACCAATTCCCCCAGAGGCTACAGGGGTCCTGAACCCCCAGGAACAGCCCTCACCACGCTTCCCCGTGCCCCTGAACAAGGCATCCCGAACAGCCTTCCCTCCATCAGCAGCAAAGGCCAGATCTGAGTGTTTTTACAGTTAATAAAAAAAAAAGTCCTGGCAGGAAAAATAAGCCTGCCCATTCCAGGCTCTTTTTATACATCAGACGGCAGCAAAAATAGATGGGAGAGGGAGTGAACCCACTTCTCCCCCTCCCTCCATTCCCCCAAGTGGGTCAGCTATAAAAGTAAAACCAAATCTTAATCCAAGGCCATGAACATATTGCAGTTTCTCTGCAAAGCAGATGACGGTTCTTAATGCAAAAATATATAAGACTGAGCCCCAAACTGCAGCGAGCCCATTTGGAATTTCCTTTATTAAACCCTCTATCACGCAAAACGCTTCTCTCCCAAGGCGGCAAGCGCTGCAATAAAGCTGCCAAGGTGATATTTTATGGTTTCAAGAGATTTCCAGCACACTATAATCCGTTGCTTGGGGAATCTCCCGAAGCGAAATGGATCCCGAAGTGGTGGGGAGTGAGGAGGAACACGGATTTGGGGATCTGGGGGAAAAGGACGCTGCTCTTCTCCTCCCCTCTGCAAGAGGGAGCAGAGAGAGAAGGGCAGAGGAGCCAAAGAAAATCTTGAAGCCAATGCCCATTTTTCCACAAAACCACAGAGTATTTTTCCGTGTTAAACACCCTGAAACCTCACCTATGCCTTCGCAGCGTAAACGGGGATTTAAAGTTCCTCGCACATGTGGCGCTTGGCAGAACTTGGTAATTAAAAACCCGCAAGTGCCCTGAGCATATTGTAGGATGGGAGCCAAATTGGTCAGCCCTTGATGAATGATTTACAAGGCTGCGAAGTGACATTTTATTTCTTTTCTTATTCCCCTCCCCATCACCGCTGCTAAGGTAAACACTGAGGTACCTTTAGCCCTGGCAAAGCAATGGGAGTGCAGCCGTGGCTGAAGCAGCTCTGTAAAACACTTGGGTGTACCAGCAATGAAAGACAAAAGGAAAAAAAAAAACAGCAAGAACAACTTTTCCAAACCTTAAAGGTGAGCACCCAAACCCTAAGGGTCAGCACCCAAACCCAAAGGCTTTCCAGCACCCACTTCCAGGACTTTTTTGGCCACAAAGCTCCTCCCACATTGTTTATTTTCAACATTTTGTCCCAGAAATTCTTTTTAGGGACTTTTGGTTGCAGTTTGCTTTCCAAAGTTCTTTCCTTAGGTGAGTATCTAAAACCCATTGAATCTCCCTGGTGAAGGTACAGACAATGTGCAGTTGCCATGGAAGCTGGCAGAAAATGGGCACAGAATTGCTGTGCCACCACAACCAAGCTGAAGCTGAACCAGAAGCACATCAGCCACACGGAGGCCCCCACTGGCATGTGACACCCTGAATTTCCTTCCACTGAAACCCACAGAAACCATTGCCAGAAATGAGCCAGGACAGCTCTGGCAATGCTGGCATGCCAGCTCATTTGCCTTTTTTAAGATGGCAAATTTTCCCCACGTTGGAAATCAATATATATGTGTTCCTGGGGCGCACATGTACAGCTATATACACAAACACACATATGTATTTTTAATTCCCTGCCACATACGTTGGTATTTTTCCTCCTTTTTTTTTGGTGGAAGCCAGTGGAATGACAATCTGGATCACCGTGTTTCGCTTCCAAACCCAAGCTCTCAGTTAACACACCGGCCTGGTACGCCAGCAGATGCCGTCTAAGCCTTTAAATCGCACACTAATTGCACTAATTGAGCTAACAGTCTCTGTTTCGTCTCCCTACCCTGAGTCAACCAGCATCTTCTGGTACTGCTGTAGAGATCCAAGCTGTTGACTGTAGTGTTATTTTGTCAGCCATTAAACGATTCATCAGAGTCATTAATTGATTTATTACCGCTGCCTGCGAGTATAGCTTTGCAAATAAAGAAGGATGGAGGTCAGGAGGCAATGGAAATCGGACAAAACAGCACAGCCAGGAGCTGGGCACTTGAATTATCGATAGGAGCTCACTTGTGCAGGACCACTGGCATCAGGTTATGGAGGGAAAAAAAGGAAAAGATGTGCTGTCTGGCTGTGCCACAAAGCTAGTTAGGGGTCTTCAGCTACAATCTATGCAGGATGTAAAAGGGCTATTAAAGCCATCTTGTTTTCTTAACGTAATCCTTCAGGAGAAAGCAGGTTATTCTGCTGTATTAACTGTGCTGAAGAGCAGCAGGGAAGAAGCACTGGTGTGGCTGCCCTCTGGAGCATCCCCACCAGCACTTTGGCGTCACCCAAATTTGCTTTGCCAGGCTGGCTGAGCTGGGAACACAACTCACCTCCGCTGTCCCACAGCCCTGGGAGGAGCTGTGGTCTGGTTTTATTTATTGACTTTCTTTACTGCAGGGTTGAGGTCTTTGCAGGGCGTGAGGGTTTGCTGTGAGCAGGGTGCGGCGAGCGTTTCCTGCCCCCCGCCCTGCTCTGCCCCAGAGCAGCCCTGAGGCACCACCGAGGCCCCAACAGGGTTTTGGGGGCTGGATTTACAAAACCAGAGCAGGTGGGTTGAAATCACCTCCACTGCCAGAATGTTGCAGCTCCCAGCTCCCAGGTACCTGACTAATAAAAGGCAGCACCCTACAACAGAGGGCTTGGGAAGTTTTCTGGATGTGTTGTCCACATATGGGGCTGCTGGAAGGGATTCTTCCTCCTCGTCCCCATTTGTGGACCTTGAAGAGCAGCCTGAAGGTGGGCTAAGGCACTGCACCCCATCCTGCAAGGCTCTCAGTGTCGTGGTGAGGCAGTGGTGGCAGGGCACCAACCAAGCCCCAGCTCACCATCCACCCAAACCTGCCACGCTTCACCAACACAAGCAGTGGTTCCTATTTACCACCTATGAAGAACAGGTTCCAACTGGTGGTAGTAACTCTGCCATTAAATGTAAGCTGATGTCTCCACTGCACCAGGTGTGCAGCTTGCCCCAGGATCCCATGCTGGCTTTCACCAAACATTTATTTTTAATAAAAATAACATGCCAAGAGTGGTGCAAGGCACTGCCAGGCAGCAGAGAGGATGCTCCATTCATGGGAAGCACCACTAGCACTGACTGCTTGGCCAGGCATAGCCTCCATCAGCCCAGAAAGGAGATGGGAAGAGCAAAATTATCTTCATGTCGCAGACCTAAAATCAAACTAAGGATGGCTGTGTATTTCCTTTTTGAGCTCCAGCTGTTTTTGTCCTCACTCGTCACCAGAAGAGCGGACCAGAGAATTTTGGCTGCATCTCACACCTTGCAGCCACTGTGGGAGCAGCACAAGACTTGAGGGCAGCTACCTATGGTAGGAGCACGCAGGGGTGCTCAGGACATGCTGGTGATCTGGTATCTATCTGTCTCCTTTGATTTTATTTTTTTGCCTAGAGCCCAGGCTTTGGAGCCTAAAGAAGAAACCAGCGTGCGGGTCAGGACTTAAGCAGGCTGCGTAAACAGGTAATACGGAATTTAATTGGACTCCAGTTAAGCCTTTTCATCTCGTTAAAGCTGCCTTCATCTTATATAGCCAGGTTTTAAATTTAATAATAGAACCCTCCCACACCTCGCAGTAACCCGATTAACGCCGGGGAGGACGACACGCCGACCGCTTCCTCCGGACCGAGCCCTCAGATCCTCTCCCACATCAGTCCCCTCCATGGGTCGGTGCCAGTGCCTGTGTTGTATCAACGTGCACCAAAATAAATAGAACATCAGCCTGCTGCAGGTTATGAGAGTGTGACTGCCAGCCCACGTGCCACCCACTGTGGCACCCACTTCAAAACCACGGTGCCTGCAGAGCCTCTCAGGTGGGCTCAGCAGTTTTTTGGGGCACACCATGCTCTCCAGCCAGGGTATGCCAGAGTCCATCCTTCCTCCAGTGCAAGCCACTTGGCTGGATGATACAGAAGACAAAACAAACCAATTTTGGTGTGTTTTAGGGTAAGAAAAGGTAAAAGAACAGTGGGTTGAAGCTTTGTGCATACCTGAGATACGAAAAATCCCCAAAACAGAATAAATGGACTCATAGCAGCATCACCAAACCACCCAAAAACCATCACTGTGCTCCCACAAGACATCACACCGTGCATACAAGTTCAGCTTAATTACACTTCCACAACAGCACAAGCTTTTTGTGCTCATTTTAAATCCATCACCTGCGAGCTGCACGGCACACAAAGCTCCAGCACACACCCTGGTCAGGAACAGCCACACTCGGCAACTTTTTCCCTCTCCTTTATGGAGAAAGAAACAACCAACCCCCAACCCTGTATTTTCCTTGAGCCTTAAAAAAACCCAAACCACGAAAAAAAAAAAAAAGGCACAGCAGTTGAATGGTGTTTCAAGCTAATACGGGGTTTTTTTGTTGGTTTTTTTTTTCTCCCCTCCCTTGTAAAGGATAATCTGAGACAGCAGCTCCGGCCACGAAACAATAGGATTTTAATCTCTTAAGTCGGCGTCCCCCTTATCCCCGGGAAGGAAACCCCTTCAGTCATTTACAAGTTTGTAAATAAGGCTCTTGGTAGCATCTCGCGGACATCTGCTCCGCCAGCCCGCCAGCGTTCCTGCTAACATTTACAAACATCCTTCCACAAACACCCAGCGCGCTCTGCTGAGCTGGCTTTCTCTAAATATATCCCAAGGAAATAACTTGGCAGGGCTGCAAAAATTTCACAGCGACCGAATTAAAGGGGGGTGGAGAGCGGGGAGGGGAGGGGGGGATAAGCATGGGAGGTGCAGAACAGACTAAATGCAATTAGGCTCAGTTTTGCACACGCGTGTGTACAGGGAGGTTTACACAGGGAAACTTGTGGGAAGCGAAGCTGGGCTTGCTGGAAGTGCTTCTCTTGACTCAGGAAGGGCTTTGCAGAGGAGAGCACTCCAGGGCTTCACACCGTGTGGTTGGGTGTGCAGATTCACACCAACCCTGGTATTTAGGGCAGCGGCCCCTGTCCCTGGCTTGGAGTGAAGATGATGGTCCTGGCTTTCCCACTGCCAACATCTTCCCTGGCACAAGAGCCACATCCAGCTACCCCTTAAAACCAGTGTATGAGACCAGTGTATGAACTCTCCCACTGCCAAACAGCTTAAATGGATCCCATGCAATTAGCACCCTGGAAAATGCTGTAAATACACAGGTATTAATTACTATCAATTCTCCTCTAATAATTCCAGCAACAGACAGGCCAGGCTCTTTTCCAGCAATCAATACCATCCATTTCAGGGTCTACCTGCCAAAAAAGTTATATAAAATAATTATATAAAAATTTCATTAGATAATGCAATTGCTTAGGACTATTAATCTACTGCTCATCTATCAGTGTGAGATGCTCAGCTCTGTGAGGGCCACTCAGCAGCTCCTTGCACCAACAACCTGCACTCCCCTACTGCACTGGACACACGGTGGTTCCACCGAAACGTGCTCCTGATGTACAAACACAAGACTTTATGGAAAGCTCACAGGTTAATTTCAGATTTTAAAAAACGTCACATTTCTTAAAACCAAACGGGAGATGTTCCCAGCAAGCAAAGCTGCTGGCAGAGGTAATTTCCTGGAGTTTGCCACGAAGTTGTGATGGTTTCAAGTTCCACAGGACTTTACTCCTAGCGATGTCCTTTGCTCCACGCTGCAGTTCCTGGGGTGTAACTATGTGGGATTGCATGGCTGGATGCTCAGTGCCATGTGCACCAGCTCAATTTCCATCCTTCCTTTAAGCATCACAGCTAAAATCAAGTCCTCTCTGTTACCAGCCTTTGAAAAGATCAGATTAAGGAAAATACTGACTACCTTCACAAAAAACTTGTAATAATGTGGTGATGAGGTGCAGGGGAGGCTGCTGGTGTTGGCAGCTGGACTTCTGCTTCCCAGTGCCTGCTGTTCTCTGCTCCTCTGCCTTCTTCCAGATTGAAACTGCTGAGTACATTTTGGAAGGGGTTGTAAGAAAAGACAGATTTAAATTGGTAATCCAATTCAAGAAGGAAAAATAATAATAACCCGTGACTTTAGAAAATGCCACGCCACTGCACCACGTGCATTTGAAGAAACTAGTTTTAACTTGTCCAAAGGATTTACTGACAACTAACGAGGATATTACCAATCCCATTGGCAAAACACCCCAAAGGCATCCAGAGGCCGGCAGTGATTTCCCCATTAAAGATGGGCACAGGTTATAAATACATTTTTCAATTTTTAATTTTTTTTCCGAATTTTTGCCACCTTGTGTTGCAGTCAGTTGATCTCATTTTGCAATCAAAAATAACACAAAACTAGCTGGGAGTTTGCATGGGGAGTCAGTGATGCCTGGCAACTAACCCTCATCCAAATCCAGGGAAAAGGGTGAGACCCTCTTTCCCGACAACTGCCTTGTAGTAGTGCAGAGAAACACTGTGACCTCCCTAGAAAAACATCCTTTCCCATTGTCTGGGCAGCTGGATGCTGTGGGATGGAGCACTGGCACCCCAGCACAGCATCCAGCACTTCCCACCCCTAATCCAGCCAGAGAAGACCAGGCCCTGGCTTTACCCCACGGGAAAACATCCCAGTTTTCTCCATCCTCTCCCGCCGCAGGGAAAGAGAGGAGAGAATTAATGCAAATACTCCCATTCTTGTCGTGCACTTGAATGCCAAAATATCCCATTTGCTTAAGCCTATTTTACTGCGAGCAGCTGCCCCGGTATTATTCCCCGACACCAAAGGCAAAGGGCAAAAGAAGTTGGTCCGGAGCAGGTGAACACCATCTGCCTGTCCCTGACAAGATGCTCGTGGCCACCATCTTCGTGTAATAGCACAAAGCCTGTCTGAGTGCCTGTGAAAGGTTACAGCAGCGCTTTCTGAGCAGTGCCGTAACCTTTCGCGGGTTTTGTGTACCCACGGAGGCGGCCAAGCATCCAGCCCCGCTCGCAGCGGCCCCTGATGGGTTTGCCTGCTGATCTGTGAAGTTTTACCACAGCGAGACCTTAAAAAAATGGAATAATTAAAAAATAAAATAAGAAAGAAAAAAAAAGAAAGAAAGAAAAAATCCCCTTCTCTAACAAAGCAGCAGGTTAAACAAAAAGAAATTGGCGTTTTTAAAGAAGGTGGCTCTGTTAATGTTTGACGGTGCTTTGTAGCACCTTCCCTGCACAGCATCTTCCACGAAAAATGCTGTTGAAGGAGCAGAAATGCCTTAAACTGAGGTGGAGGTGGCAGCTGAACTTAACTAAGGGCTGCGACTTGCTGCATGGGGACAAAGTCCGGCACATCCTATAAACCCTGGCGAGGCGGATGGCGAGGGAGGTGGTGGACTTTGCACGGGAGCAGCCAGCACTGCTGTGTCCAGACCTGGGGCAGCCCTCAGAGCCCTAAATTAACTGGGATGGATGGACTCAAGAGTAGATCTGAGGACTGCTGTATTCAGTAACAATGATGGCTATGGGCTTTTGTCCTTGCCACCACCCAAGTAGCACCCATCCTATAGGATTCACCCTCCCGGGAGCATTGCCATGAGTAACCCTCCGTTTCTGTACCTTTGACTCATCCCAAGAAGCCAGTAAGGGCTTAGAAATCCTTAATGAGGCTGCAGTGGTACTCCAAGAGCCAACCCAGTTCTCGACAAGCCATTGCTGGGACAGCAGCACAGGAGCACCATGAGGAAAGCTGCTGGCAAACCCCAATCCCAAGCAAGATGGGTTTTGCGACTGAGTGATGATGGAGAAAAGCCATAATGCCTTGGCATGATTCCCATGATTTCCAGGGTGATGTTTGAAAAATGGTGAAAATATTCTGCCCTCCACGCAGACCTTTTCACTGACATCCTGCCTTAGGGAAGGAGCTACGGAACATCTTGCATGCTGGCATCCCTGCAGTGTTTTGCTGTGGAGCAATGCAGCTGTGGTGCATCCTGGATCCCTGCAGTGTTTCACTGCCCAGTTTGGAGCTGCAGAACATCCTGCATCCCCACATCCCACAACAGCAGTGGTGACCCTCCCCAAGCAGTGGACGGCCACCAACGAGGTCACAAGACACACGACTTCCCAAGTGCTGTGTGCCAGGCTCATCCATCCCTGGGGAGCGGGTCTGAACATCCTTCATACTCCTTCCATGCACCTTGAGCAAGCAGCTCAGGTTGGAAACACACTGAGTGCAAAGGAAGGTGCAAGATGTGGGTGTGAGGTGGTGGCAGGAGGAAAATCCCAGCTTTCCTCACCACCTGCCAGCACAGGATCCCATCTCAGGCCGTGGGCATCGCTTCACCCCAGCAACACCAAGACTGAGCTGCGACTCCAGGGGCACACACAAACCCAAAGCAGTGCTAATCATCCCCAGAAATCATCTTTGTGCATCTGCCAGGGGTCAGAGATGAGGATTTTTGGGGAGGGGGGATTGCAGCAACTTTCCCCTCCTCTCCACTCATCTAATCCCCCAGGCTAATCCCTTGCAGCCATATGGAGCCCTCACATCCCAAACCTGCTCCCAGGCTGCCCCTTTGCACCCTCTATGCCCCTGGGAGTAATGCTTTGGACCTCAAAGGTGGTGTATAAGTGGGGAAAGAGTGTGATCCCCCCCTCCAGACCCCTGAGAGATCCCACAACCACTCTACACATATGGTTTCTGATGAAAATTCGCATTAAAACACTCGAAATCCAAGCAAGCACAGCCCCATGGCTGATGTTCCCTCCCCTTTTTCAACAGTAGGGTTGGTTTACTGCAGTTATTTGTGGGTGCTGCCCCCCAGAAATAGTGTTTCCCAGGTTTGATAATTGCTCAAGGCATTTCAAAATTAATAGAGCAGCTAGAGCAAAGGACAGGAGGAGTAAATCTGACGTAAGCCACTGTGTAATTCAGTGTTGTTCCCAAGAACTGGTGGCTTTCTCCACTGCCAAAAAAAGCCAGGGGCTAAGCTAGATTGGAGGGGGTGCAGATCTCCCCTGGTAGGCTGGGATTTCTTGGGAGGGGGAGGGTGAATGGGAAGAGGCATTTTAACCATTTCAGCATGTTCTGCAGGAGAAGAGATGCACATCCATGGGATAAGAGGGAATTCATCACACCACCTCCCCTCCTTCTCTGCTGCCTCTTGCCTGCCTTAACCTGGGGATCAGAAACACTGCTCTGAAGTGGCCTCCTGTTTTATTTACCTTAACACCACCTCCCTGCACTGCTTTGGTGTCGCTGGCACTGGTGATCCAGGCACAGCTGAGGAGCAGGACTTCCCTATGGAAAAGTCCTCCTGGGGTTGCAAAACTGACAAGCTGCACATTGGGATAGGGGAGGATTTGTTATAAAAATAAAGGTTTTTAAAAAAACCACTGTTTTCTGCAGAGCGGTTTTGTTAGATGCAACTCCAAGCCACATCACCCTTAAAGCTTACAAAACATTAATTGTTTCTCTTCTAAGAGCACCTCTCCCTGTCAAAACACAGTGGTTAATACAAACCCCCCATTTATGAACTGGGAGCTTTTTGAAGCCAGCTCTGGAGGGACCCTATAAAACCAGAGTGCAAACCCCTGCCCCCTGACCCAGCAATAAACTGGTACGTGAGGCAGGAAAACTTAAAAGTCTGGAGAGCAAGAGAAAAAAAAAAAGAAAAAGGAAAAAAAAAAAAAAGAGCCCCAGGCTTTCAGACAGCAGAGAGGGGGAGGGAGTGATGTGAGAGCTGAGCATCACTGCAAGGTCTTGTTTAGACTGGCAGTGCTGGGAAACACCTGGCTACAGAGCTGGTGAGTGGAGTTCAAGGGATGGACCAGGATGAGGAGTGGAGGGAGCACAGGCTTGGTGGTCATGGCCATGAATTGCTGGCAGAAACTTCCTGATAGGCTTTTTCTCTTCTGCTTTTTTCACATCCACTATTTGATATCCACAGGTAAGAACAGCTCCTTCACTCCCCAGAGTCAGAGAGCTGCTCTTGCAACACCCTGACACAAATCCAGGCACGGGCTGGTGAGTTGACACTGGTGGCACAGCCCCCACAGCACATCCTCTCCATGGTGACATCCTGGAGCACCAGCTTGTGATGCTGACCATCCTCAGTCCCCAAAACTGAACATCCCAAAACCTTCCAGCTTTGAGAGCTGCTGCCCCTCACCTCCCTAAACTCAACAGGGAGCTACAGGCAGACCCCGAGCTCCCCAAAAGGCAGAGAATGGCCCACGGCATTCCAGTTAGTTTTTGTAGGTCTTTGTAAATAAAGGCTGGAGAGAACTCCCCATCCCCTGCTCACCCCTCCTGGGGCACCCTGCAGATTCCCGAGCACTGGTGAAGCTCCAGGGCTCTTTGGGGTTTCTCCCTCCCTTTATCCCGGTGGGACAGGACGCCCACCATAGCAACCCCCAGCACCCACCAGGCTTTCGGTGGGCAACAGCCTCTCCTGGGAAAACTCTTCCCAGCTGCAGCATGGAAATGACACGAGGGGCTTTTGTGCAGGCAGCACCCTGCTAAGCCACACAAAGCTGGGAGCAGGGGGGTTCAAAGGCTCCCGGTGCAGGGAAGGGGCCCCTCCATCTTCCCCCCTCCCCGGGCACCGGCTTTTGTATCGCCTTGGCCGGATTCATCAACTCCCCTGCCGGAGCTGGCTGGGGCCTCCTCCGCCTGCAATCCCTGCGGATTTTACCTCCGGGCAAGAGCAAGGGGGGGGAGAAAAAGGGGGGGCAGCCCAGTGCCTTAAAAGAGCCTGGTAAAAACAACAGACTGCAGTTGGGGGATAGATACGCGATGGCTTTAAAAAAGCACACCGCGCCGAGGAGAGTTTGATGGCTCTGCCAAAAGGAAAGAAGTGTCTTCCCACTTGCAAACAAGAGTTAATTATAGAAAAAAAGGCCCAGGAAAGTGTTAAAACCATCTGTGCCATGAGGAAGAGGCTGGGGCTGGGCGGGTGAAGGCAGCAGTGCTGACAGCTGCTGTGTACAGGCAGCCTGGACCGCTCCCTCGGTGCCGCACTGTGCCCTGCCATCCTCCTGCCCTGACATCCTTGCTGTGACATCCTCCCACCCTGCCATCCTTGCCCTGCCATCCATGTCATGCCATCCTCCCGCCCTGCCGCTCCTGCTGTGCCATCTCTGTCATGCCATCTTCCCGCTCTGCCATCCTTGATGTGCCATCCCTGCCGTGCCATCCCCACTATGCCGTCCCTGACACACTATCCTTGCCCTGCCATCCTTGCCCTGCCATCCTTGCCCTGCCATCTTTGCCGTGCCATCCCTACTATACCATCTCTGACATACTATCCTTGTCATGCCATCCTTGCTCTGTCATCCTTGTCGTGCCATCCTTCCCCTGCCACCCCTGACACATTATCCTCGCCCTGCCATCCTTGTCCTGCCATTCTTGGCGTGCCATCCTTCCCCTGCCATCTCTGACACACTATCCTTGCCGTGCCATCCTTGTCATGCCATCCCTGACACACTATCCCTGCCATGCCATCCCGCCTAGCAAGCCACAGGTCCTACCTGCCCTAGCATGTACTGCGATCCCCAGGATACCCCCCCACCTTGCAGCCTCCCTCCTGCAGGGGTGCACAGGGCAGGAGCTCCAGGTTTATCAGGAAAAGGCACTACCAAGCCCCAGAAGTAACCTGGATGGCACAGAAGGGACATCCCTGGGATGCACAGTGCAGCCTCACCAGGAGATCTGTTCTAAATATGTCCTGCTGAAGCACCACACCAGTACACTCCAGGAGAGAGACCTCAAGGCACCCGTTTACACCCCAAACCTTAGAGAAACACGGCCCAAATGATGATGCCAAGTGCCCTGCAGTGCCTCCACCATCTCCTCAGCAGGGCTGAGGATGGACATGCCTCCTGCCTTGGGAAGGACGGGATCCACAGGAGGCCAGACCAGCCCGCAGGGCTGCGCACAGCGCCTGACCCCGCTGCCGGATCCCAACTGCTTCACAAATATTTACCTAGCTGGTTTTTAAACAAACCCCAAATGCCAGAGAGTTTAAAGTCCATGTCCTAAACAGCTCCTGTCTTGCTCTTGCCTGCCCTTGGGTCCCCAGCTGCCTGCCCAGGGAGCCTCTAAGTCCCTGCACCCTGTCCCAACCCCTGAGTTTAAAGAAAATGCAGGCACTTCTGTCTCTGATTTTATTAGGGACATTCAGGCTGGATGATGCCTGAACACGCAACTGATGCATTACAGAGGAGTCCTCATGTTGAGGAGCTTCCATATAGATTTATCGCAGAAAATAATTAGCCATAATTAAGGGCTTCTGGTTTATGGCTCCAACAATTGTTTAAACAGCAGAGCCCTGCTCAAATTAAGTTCAGGGCTCACCAATTAATACTTCTCTACCCTGTTATGGTTTAGTTTCAAACTTCTGCTCAGAGAGCAGCCTGGGCTGCTCGGATCAGGGCTGCTGCTCCTGTGAGCAGGCAAAGGAGCTGCATTGTTGGGCCTGGCCCCAAAATCACTTTGTTTTGAAGCAAAAACCTGTTGCAGGTAAGAGAAGGGAAGAAGGAATGGAAGCATAAAACTGACGGGATACATGACAGTGGATGAAGAGCAAGAAAAGGTGTTGCCCGTCTGTAGATGGCTCTGAGATGTGACATGGCACCAATGCCCACGGCACAGACGGATCAGCTGGAATCTTGGCTCACCAAGTCTGAGTTTGAGGCAGTTTCAGGCTCTTCTGTGTAACAATTACCCACCAGACCAGCCCCCACCCCACTTGTGGCACTCCCTCCCTATGGACAACATATGGCACGTCTCACCTCATTAGAGACATAACTAGCAGAAATAATAAGCAAGCCTTTACACAAAATCTGAACTAGTGCACCAGAACAGGCTCTTCAGCACTGAGGTTTTTTGGAGTGTCCCACCAAAAACCCTGTTCCAGAATCCAGCTGTGCATCTTGTAGCCTACTCATCCTCCACGCCGCCAGGCTGGGCAATATCAACTGGGCAAAGTAGAGTTAAATGTGGAGATCAATATTCATATCAAGGCAGCTTCTGAGAGGTTTCAGTTGGTTAAGTAGCCTTGAGATTTTGGCTATGAAAGGCAGTGCTGCTGACGTGGCCGTAGGTGCACTCCGGGGTCATCTATACAATTGTGATCTCCGGAGGAAGTTGCTGACGAGAGGGAATCATAGAATCATTTATGTCAGAAAAGACCTCTGAGAACATTGAGTCCTACCGTTGCCCCAGCCCTGCCAAGCCCACCAGTAAACCACGTCCCCAAGGGCCACATCTACACAGCTTTTAAATCCCTCCAGGGATGGTGACTCCATCACTGCCCTGGGCAGCCCGTTCCAAGACTTGACAAGCTTTTCAGCGAAGAAATTTTTCCTAATATCCAATCTAAACCTCCTCTGGTGCAACCTGAGGTCATTTCCTCTCATCCTGCCTGTTCCAGCAGTCGCAGGCTGTTGGGATAGGATGCAGGAACCCCTTGTGGGTGGAAACCTGCAAGCAACTCCACAACATATACACTAAAACTTTACTTTTCTCCACTTTTTAATTAACACCAGCCCTCCAGGTGTGCCACTGTCCACCACACTGTGATGCAGTCCCACCACACAGTCCCACCAGATAAAGGACAAGAAAAGAGGAGCCCATACAATGGCCTGCCACGAGTTTTGTCCCCAGCATGGTGGGAACATCACATGAGGAAGTTGGCCCTCAGCCTGGACAGCTTCTCCTCTCCAAGGCAGATCCAGAAGCCATGCCAGGGCCACCAAGGAAAAGGCCAGATGATGCTGAAAATCAGTAAAAGTCTTTCCACTCTTTGATTTGAGGAAAAAAATCTTTTCCACTGTGTCTGCTTCCTCCAGTGGAAAAAAAACTTTATAGACTAGGGGCAAAACCTCAGTGTTCCTGTGTCACCCAAAAGGGCATCTTCATTGACGTGTGGGGCCTGCCCAGAAGCACAAACCAGGAGCACTGCTGGCTCCTGCCAGCTGCAGGGTTTTTTCGAGTATGATCGAGGAGCACCGTGGGAAGCACACACAGAAAACAGCCATATCGTAAACCAACTCAACTTCATGACCTGAACGCTTTAAGACATAGCAGGAGCCTTTGTACTGTGGCCATAACTGCAATATATCAGTTAGCCATCGCTTCCACCAAGATCTAGTGCTCCAGATCTCACAGCAAATGCTGACTTAAAGACCCATATCAAATACATTATGATACCACTGTTTCCCGTTACCCACGCTGATGATTCAATTAATTTAAAAACAGCAGTGAAATTTAATTTCACCATTAACCCTGCAATCCCCAGCAAACACCAGCTGGGAAGGCAGCAGCCACCTGCCCAAGTCTGGATGGACCAGAGGGGTAAGAAGAAAGTGAAGGGGTAAAAGATGAGGAAATACAGATGTGAGAAGCAAAATGAGGCAAAGCCAGTTATTTTCTAAACTCTCTGAAGGGGCAGAAATATAGGAAAGTTTGCAGGATAGATGAGGGGTTGCAGAGCAGCACCTGCAAAGGGTTTCACTGGGAACAGACTCTCGCCAAGAAAGGTTCACTCTTCTCCTTTCACCTCCTTCCATAGGCACCACTCCGACTGACAGGGTCCTGCCCAACTCCAAAGACAAATGCCATGCAGAGCACAAAATCCACCAGCAGACACGCTCTGAAAGGGCAACCCCCAGATCCTGCCCAGGCCTTGCCTCAGATCCATCAGCAGGGCCAAGGGTTAACAAGAACCATCAAATGGAGAGCAAGCTGCTCTTTCACAGGGGTAAAAGGTTGCCCTTTGGAGCTCTGCAGTGATGGTCAGCACGTAGGCTCATGCCCCAGGTCAAGTGGGGTTCACCCAGGGCTTCATCAGCCCAGCTCACCGCAGAGGAACAGCACAGAAGGGACACGGCCGCCCGACGAGCTTCCCTCCCCGACACGTGGCTGGAGAAGAATAGTTAGCCCAAGCAGAGCTCTCCCATCTGCTTTTGTTTTCCACTCTTCAGTCCTGGGCTCTGCTAAAGCCCCTGAAGTCACCGGGCATCTGTTCTCCTCCACCCATCGCAATCTGCCAGCCACCACCGCTCTGACAGCCATCCATCACGCCGTAACACGCTGACCACCAGACCCAGTGGGACATCATTTTCAAGTCAAATGCAGCAGTTAGCATAAAATAAAGCATCGCCCTGGTTTGTTTTTTTTCTTTTTTCCCCCCCCTTCCTGACGATCCTGCAGCTGCAGCAAGGGACTCTGTATGCAACAAAAGTGAAGGGGGGGGAAAAAAGGCACAGGAAAATGGCAATTCTACTCTTCTGAGTCATAACAATTATGACGTTGTGATAAGAAACGTTTTCTATGAATTTTTAAGTACCAGTAATCCTGTTTTGCAATTGTCCCCCGGGAACAAGGCGACAGATTGAATGGGGCTGACAGTTATTTCCATCCTGACAAACGCGGCTCCGACGCGCCGTCCCCGCCCTCCAAACTTCCCGGCCCAGCGCTCAGCCCACCTTTCCAGCTTGTTTGGTGGAGCTGGCTTGGCCACTGGTGTGACTGAGGACATCCCCAAACACTCTCTGAAACCGCCCCACTGGCTCCAAGCCCCAAGCATAAACTCTACTGTGCACCCTCGAACAGCACCCACGGGAGGAGGTGTACCAGTGAAACCCCTTTTCCCTGGACACACAGCCATGCCCTCGAGAAACCTTCTGCTGTGAGCTACGAGGTGAGCTGAACGTCTTGGTTCCCCTGATCCTGCCACAGCAAACACCGTTGGTGGTCCAGGAAAGATGGGGATCAACAGGGAAAGCAGTGCTCGACGTTTCGCTACTTGAGATTCCAAAATTTTCACCACCACTCTAAAACTGCCGATTTATCTCATTGATACAGGAGAGAAGGCGGCAGGAAACACCTTTTTGTTCAAGTCTTTCAGACTGGGAACAAAACCAGCTCCTTTTACCTCTTTTGTAAAATGAGCACCGTCATCAGAATCAGTGCTGAGGAGCGAATTTGTTTTGCAGAGGATCAAATAAATAATGGATGACGAAGGAAAGCTGCCACGGCAAGACTGCTCGGGAGATGCTCTGCTCTAGGCAGCCCTTCCCGAAATGCTCCTAACATCCTCACACTCCAGCTCCAGCTGTGCTCCCCAAAGCCAGGTACCAAGGGGAGCTCTGGCCAAAGTGACACTCTCCAAGACATTAGTGACTCGTGGCTGTTGTCTTTGGCAACCTGTACCAATGATGGGAATGTGTTTTAATTGCTGCCAAGCAAGGAAAGAGATGTGGGATGTGCTCCTGCAAACCCAGGGCATTGCATGGGCCCTGGGATTCCAGCAGCCTGGCACAGAGCAGCATTCCTACAAGAAAACCCAGCTTGCTGTCCTGCGTTGGTCATTCTCAGCCACCAGCCTGTCAGTAACTCTCAATCCTTTCAAAAATCTGTTTTGTTTTTTTTTTTTGTTGTTTTTTTTTTAAAGAAAGTAAATACTAAATTTCTGCTTCCCTGCAAGCAGTCACCCCTTGCCTCTGCCACCTCCGCCCTGGAATGGCTCTGTACCACCAAGCCAGAACCCAGCAAGTGTGGGGGTGATGCCACATGCCCACCTACAAGGGAAGCCTGGGCTTTCAGTGCTCTATAGCCAGGAAACATTAAAATCAGCCTGTCAATTTACATGCAAATTTATTTTAGATGCGACAGAGGGCTTACAAAAGAAGGTGTACGAGATGCTGTTTGCTTCTGCTAAGGCTGCTGTGGCTTGGCTCCCAAGGGTATTGGATGGGTGAGCTTGAGGGGTAGGTGCTGGGGTGCAGAGGCTTTCACCTCTGGATCAGTCTCTGGCTGAAACCCAGCTCCCCAAGGACCAAAAAGCCTCAGTGTGAGGGCAGTGTAAGTGTAAGTGATGGAGCAGTGCAAGCACAGAAGCCCTGTGTGAATTGTGAGAGCATGCCCACCCACCACTGCCCCTCTGCCTGGCAAGCCCACCTTGCTAAGATACCCCCAGCATCCTTTGTCTTGAGCTTTGTTTCCCCTCCCTGAGCCTGGGGAAGCTTTCCTCCTGTCCTCCTCCCCTCCTCCCTGTCCCCAGCACCCAGCAGGTCCCCGGGGCGGTTTCTCAGAAAGCACAACCGTTTCTGCAGAAAGTTTGGCAGTTCGGGCCAATGGCAGTAGTTTCTTTAATCAACACAAATGGTATTTTCTGCAGATAAGTCTCCCACTCTCGGCCGCCAAGAAAAAGCCAGTCGGACAGCAGCAAGGAAAAAAAAAACAAAAAAACAAAACCCAACACAACCCCCCCTACACACAGAGGCTGCAAAGTCACCGCACAAGCTCGCAGGGTGATTATTTATAGCCTTTCCCTCTGCAAAAGCCAAAAATAATTGTTCCAGCCCAATTAATGAATTTCTGAACGCTGGGCTCAGGGGTAGCCACCAAAGTGCAGCATATTTGAGCTACCTGCAACATACTGGGCTCTAGAATAATGTATTTAAGAAGGGAGAAAACTTACTGTGCAGGAGCAACTGCAGACAGAGAAGAGAGGAGTGAGAACATGAAAGCAGCAGCCCTGCAGACCCCAAGGTCAGTGGGAAGGAGCAGAGATTCCCCTGAGCCCGTGGTGCAGCCCATGGTGAGGCAGCCGTGCCCCTGCAGCCCATGGAGCTCCATGGTGCAGCTGAGATCCACCTGCAGCCCATGGGGAACCCCAGGCTGGAGCAGGGGGATGCCCAAAGGAGGCTGTGACCCCATGGAAGGGACCCACGCTGGAGCAGTGTGGGAAGAACTGCAGCCTGGGGGAAGGACCCATGTTGAAGAATTTTGTGGAGGATTGTCTCTTGCGGGAGGAAACCCATGCTGGAGCAGGGGAAGAGTGGGTGGAGTCCTCTCCCTGAGGAAGGAGGAGCAGCAGAGACAACTGTGATGAACTGACCACAGCCCCCATTCCCTGTCCCTCTTCGCTGCTGGCAGGAAGGAGGGAGAGAAAACCAGGAGTGAAGTTGGGCCCAGAAATAAGGGAAGGTGTTTTAAGATTTAGTTTGTATTTCTCATTATCATTTTCTGATTTGATTGGCAATAAATTAAATTAATTTTTACTCTCAAGTTGAGTCAGTTTTGCCTGTGACAGTAGCTGGTGAGTGATGTTGCCCTGTCCTTATCCAAGCCATGGGCCTTTCGTGGTATTTTCTCTCCCCTGTCCAGTTGAAGAGTGACAGAATGGCTTTGGGGGCACCTAGCACCCAGGTGGGGCCAGCCCAACACCTGCAAGTGTCACCTGGTGAGGAGGGATGGCTGAAGGCCAGGGGCAGCTCTGGAGAGCCCAGAGCTGTGGACATGGCAGTGCTTCCTGCATGCCAGGGTTTGGTCAGGAGGACGTGTCTCATGAACTAACCTCCATGGGGTTGAACTGGAGCTCCCAAAAGGCTCCCCAGGAAAGGGCTGGGTTCTAACAAGGTTTAACTACAGCCAGTGCTGAACCCCAGAAACCCCTGTGAAGGTGTGACCATGGTCACCAGCTGGGAACAAATGTTGGAGAACACCGAGTTGGGATCCTTCCACCCTGTCCCAAAGCCCAGCAAGACCAAAAGCTTCCTGCAGCCCCCTCCTCAGGCACCTTCCCCAGATATTTCTGCCCTCCCTCAGCTTTCCATTTCTCCTCACAAGCCCTCTGGTTTTGTTTGGAGAGTATTATTCCTTCTCCACAAGCTCAACCCACTCACGCCACCGCTGCCTTTTCTATCAGCAGGAGAGGAGCAACTGCATTTGCATGGGAAGAGGGGGGGAAAAGCACCAGGCATCCTCTCCAAGTTCCCAAGTTCTGCAAGTAAACCTTCTTTAATATTAAAAAAAAAAAAAATACATTGTCCTGGTTTTGGCTGGGATAGAGTTAATTTTTTCCTAGTAGCTGGTACAGTGCTGTGTTATGGATTCAGTATGAGAACAACGTTGATAACACACTGGTGTTTTTGCTGTTGCTAAGTAGTGCTTACTCCAAGTCAAGGACTTTTCAGCTTCCCATGTTCTGCCAGTGAGGAGGTGCACAAGAAACCACGACGGAGAATGGCCAGGAGAGCTGACACAAACTGGTCAAAGGGATACTCCATACCACAGAATGTCATGTCCATGTTCCCCCATAAACTGGGGGAATTTGGCCAGGAAGCTCAGGGACAGGTTGGGCCTTAGTCAGTGGGTGGTGAGGAATTATATAGTGCACCAGTTAACTGTTTTATGTTTTACTTCTCTCTATCATGTCCCTTTCCATTCCTATTGTTATATTTTATTTCAATTAATACGCTATTCTTATCACAATCCATGGGTTTTACTTTCCTCTCCTGCCCCCCATTCTCCTTCCCATCCTACTGCAGCAGAGGTGTGAGCAGGATATATGGTACTTAATGTGGTTTAATCCCAACCAGCGAATCATATATACAAATATACTCCATATATACGGCATATGTGACAAACATTCACACACCAAAACTGCTGGTGGTGGAGCCAAGCCAAGGGGTAGTTCAGGGCTCCACAGTTGCTGTCCTTGCAGTTAAAACTGATCTCCCAGGATGGGTATCACACATCCTGGGAATATTCATCTCTTGGCTATCCCCTAAACAAGCCAACCACCCAAAACCCAGCATGAGCCCCAGGCACAGCTGCTGAGGACACGGCTGCCCTTTGGAGAGAGAAGAAAGCCTGGGGACCCTCTGCAGCCCATCTCTGTCTGGTGTAACCCAATGAGAAGTCTCAAAAAAATACCATTTTTGTAAAAACTGGTAAAGCAGAGAGAAATCCAATTGCTCTGGTGGCTCCAGCTGAAGAGCCAGCAGAAGAACTCGTGTGGGAACCCAGAGATGTTCCCAGAGAAAACCCACAAATAGACACATTTCTTTCTTTTTAGAGACACCATACACTTTTTCCCTTATTGGGGAAGGAGTTTTCCTTTGGTATCCCCCTTGGGAGGACCAGAAGTGTCCTGCTGAGCTGCTCTCATGACAGCAAACACCCGAGGTCCCTGTGAGAGGCACCCAACGCTACTGTGCCAGCAGGTGCTTCCAACTCAGGCAGCCAGCAGAGCTGCAGATGCCTAAACCCACCAAAACTTGCCCATTCCCTTTCACATGAAGGGGCTTCCCTTCCACATCCCACCCCACGACTATCTTCACCCTTGGATGACCCACAGAGGGAGAGGCGCACATCCCGCTGGGAATCCGCATCCACGGGCCGCCTCCAAGCAGCACGAGATGAAGCTCAAGCACGCCGGCGTGGGCTTCAAACCGACCTGTAGGACCCCAGATGGGAGGAATTCGGGGCAGGGGGACCCTATCTTTACCCCTGCAGAGCGTGGTGCCCCCCCCTTTCCCGCGAGGCAGCGCCGGCTCCAGGCGCTCCCGCGATCCAAGCGGAGCAGATGGCACGCGCAACACTTACGGCTTCGCTTTCCAGCCGCCATCGCAGAGCTGCTGCTCAGCAGGGCGGAGGCGGGGAGGGGGGAGACGGCTTTTTTTTTATTTTATTTTATTTTTTAATATATTTTCCCATGGAATTTTGATTTTCCTTAAAAAAAAAACAAAAAAACAAAACCCATGTATGATCCTGTGCTTGAGCGCCCGGAAGGACGGTGCGCGCTGGGTGATTGGCAGCCTGTCCGTCTGTCTGTCCGTGCCTGGGGACCCGGCTGACCGCCTGGAATCCCTGCCGAGAGGGACAAATCCTGGAAAGCCTCACAAAGCAGAGATAGGGGGGAAAAAAAAAGGGATGAAGTGATCAAAAAAAAAAGGGCTTTCTAGAGATTCGGCTGGCTCGCCTGGATTTCCTCCCTTTGCCTTCCTCCAGCCTTTGCCTCTGCCATCCCAGCCCTGAGTGGAGAAGACCCAGAGGGAAAGTGGAGCTGTTTCACCTCCCTGGGACATTGGTCCTCCTGTCTCCAGCCGATAAGATGGAGCAAGGGAGATGCTGTCCCACCCAGGGTGATGACAGCTCTGGGGCCATCTGCCAGCTTGGACCTAGGCTCCAGTGTCACTACATGCCATGGTCCTCTCATCCTACTCCGATGGCTCAAACCAGGTTTTCTACCTCCCACTGGAAGCCAACACCTCAAAAGAGGCTGGGAAACCATAAATCTGGGCATCGCAGACACCAGATTGCTTTCAGCAGCCGCGCTCTGCACAGAGCTCGGCGATAAGTAACAAAAAGTCTGTGCTTTGCACCGCTGATTTCTTGTCTGGGGATGCATAAAACCTGGAGATGACAGATCAGCACCTCGATCCAAGAGCATCCCCGCCCTCGCTCTGCCGGAGAGGCGGGTAAACAAAGGCGGCTCTCCCCGGCGTCCGCAGGCAGCTGCCACCGACGCCGTGGAGTAGTGGGAGGGGGAAAAAACAAAAGAGGTCTGCACACTGGGATCTGCGGGAATGGGATGCCCCTGGCGCTATCCTGGCCCTTTTATTCCACGAGGTACCCAGAGGGAGCTTGGCCCAGCCCTTTGGACACCTTCCTTCCTTCAGGGTGCCAAGGGCAGAGCCACACTCCACAACTACTCAGCATCCAGCAAGGGGGAAAACATCCCGGATTTGGGCACAGAGTGGCTTGGCCATGTTGGTAAAGACCTCAATGATGATTTGGACCAGGATGCAACAGTTCTGTACACGACAGGCACTGTCGGGTGCGACCAGCATCCATTTGAATCCCATGCAGGACTGAGCAGGCAGAAGTTTGAGCCCCCATCCAATGGTGCACAGAGATTTAACGAGGCCAAATCAGGCAAGGAAGTTTTGTAATGCAGTTGCTGGATTTAGATGGCTCAAGCACTGGCAAGGATGAGTGGGTGATCACCAATGCTTTAAATGGGGTGGTCAGTACAGCAAGGGAAAAGGGGGCAGCGCTAGGAAATGCCAACTTGAGGATGTTTCCAAGAAAAAAAAAAAATAGAAAGCGGCCATGGCTGTGGCACTGAAACGTTCAGGTCTTGGTCTATCCATCTGTGGGTATGTACTGGTTGTGCCACTTGGCCCAGTGTGCCCAGAGGAGCCTAAAGCAGCTGGAATAATGCTGCCACACTCCTCCCGAAGTTCACCAATATTCCCCAAAACCCTGGTTGGATGCTGCATCTCAACTCCATCACCTTTTCCAATCACTGTGCGTCCCTGTGCATGCCCCATCTGTTTGTTACTAGGGCCCCACAGACCCCAAAACACAGGCTCTGGAAGTGCCAATGAGCACACCTTTAGCTCTGGGGCCACATGGATTATTTCCTCTGAGGCCACCACGGCAAATCCTTTCAAAGGAGGAAAGGCGAGGTAGGAAACCATCTTTACAATCCTAAAGTTGAATAATTATCACCTGGGCTGCGGGAAGCCCTCTCCCCCTTTCTGAGCAAGAGCTCCCAGGACCCAGGAGCACCCAGGGAGGGGACAGTGCTGCTGGCCCCTCCGGGGCTTTGCCAAGGAATGCCGGGGGCGGCAGCGGGGGGAGCAGCGGCGGTGGCGGTGCTGGGAAGGGAACCAGCTGGAGAGCCGCAGCCTCATGAAATAATGAAATGCCAAACCAACCCCTGCATCTTCCACAGTCTCTCAGGTCACCTACCAGATTAGGAGGCCTGTTGCTAAGGCAACCATATCTTGCAAGTGCTAGCTGAACTTCCCCATCGGTTTTAACCCTTTAAGGAGCAAAAAAAAAAAAAAAACCAAAAAAAAAAACCAAAAAACCCCACCAACCCAATAAAAACCTCCCTAAGAAATACACGTAAAAATAAAACGAAGGGGTAACGCTGATGATGCAACCCACAGGAGACCGGTGGAGGCAAAGGGGGGGCAGCTGGGAAGGGAAGCAAAGGGAAGGCGCCCCAGCAGCCACCTCCCGCGCGGTGCACGCCGCGCTGGCTCCCTTCCAGGCAGCTAATAAAATTATTCGGCATCCGCACACGCACGCAAGACCCAGCAAACTTTTGATGCGCCTGGCAAGGCAGCAGGGGAGTGGGGGGAAATAAAAAAAATATTAAAAAAAAAAAAAAAAAAAAAAAAGACCCCCACCTCCCCCCGAAAGGCAACAAAAAGTCAGGTTATGCATATGAAATGGGGGTAAACAAAGCGAAAATGGAACTTTTTTTCCCCTTTGTATTTTTTTTTCCTCTGGTGGCCTCGCAGACGCCGGGCAAGCCCTGATGCCTCGGCAAGCAGCCGGCAGCCCGGCGCCTCACAGGAGGGGACAGATGGCCGGCGCAGAGACGTCGGGATGGAGGCCATGGGCACCCGTGGCCACCCCACCAGCTCTGCTGCAATCCATGGCCAGGAACATCCAGAACAGGGATACGCGACTTGTGCTCCGCGGCCATAAAACAGAATAATAAAAACAGCCCCTTCTACATGCAAGGATCATGTCCCAGTGGGGTGATGGGGGGGGAATCACGGTTCCTTCCTCTGGGAGAATAAAACCCCACTCAGAATGCACACCAGGCAGGGAGCCCTAAATCTTACAGCTTGCTGGGTTAAGAGTGAGACCTGTAAGCAATAAGAGAAAAAAAAAAAAAAAAAAAAAAAAAAAAAAAGAAGCAAGGCAAATGCACAGGCAGCACAAGAGAGAAAAAAAAAAAAAAAAAAAGGAGGGAGAGGAGCAAGAGGCATGGAAAGGAGGAGAAAATGTGGAGCGGCATAAATCAGGCGCGGGGGGAGCTGGGGAGCACAGCAGCACGTGCTGCGATCCAGGCGCACAGGCAGCACACGCGGATGGCTCCTGCTGCAGGCTGAGCACCGGGAAGCACCGGCCTCACACCCCAGAGAAAGGGGCCCCCAGCCCCTCCTGGTGCTAATTCCGTGCGGGGTATTGGCCAGCGCACTGGCATTTCCATGTTAAAGTCTCTTTGGGAAAGAAAAAGCCGCTGTTGGTGCTGGCGTAGAAGATGCTCACTCGATGGTAAAAATTAGAAGGGTTTTTGCACCCTTCTTCCCACCCTCAGGTCAGGTTGAGGACAGCAATTCCTGCTGAATTCCCCTCAAATGGGAGCAGCAAAATGGAAACTTGCTCCCAAAAGCCACTGTCTTCCCACCAGCCTGTTCCAAATTCATAATAAAGAGAGCAGCAAGGCTCAGTGCAAACCCAGCTTTGCTCCCACCGAGGAGTGGGATGGATGCAGTGAGATGGACTTACACCATGCTAAGTGGCTGCTGGTATTGCTGCCCGGCTGTGATCCTGCCCTCTGACCTTACCTCCATGCCAGCACCCCTGCACCCTGCCAACCAGCTGACAGGAGAAACTTAATTAGCCATGTCCATCAACCCCAAACATCTGTAACCAGCAATATTTACAACCAGAAATAAAGAGGAGTGACCTTCGCCGTGTTGAAAGACAGTTGGGTTCTTGTATTACAACAGTGGGGACAGGCAAAATTCATTATCTCTAATAGCCATCCTTATAACCAGATTAAACACAAAGGCAGCAATTCCATATTCCCTGACCTGCCACTGTCCCCATCCTGAGCAGAGGGGAACTCCCCCTGCCACAGCACTGCTCACACGTTCAGCTGATGTTTATGCATGTGGCCATCTCCATCCCTCCTACCCAGAAAAGACAATGCCCTGGCTCATTCAACTCCAAGGGCTGGGACACCCAGCTGGGGTCACATCTCCCCTGGTCCTTCTGCAGGCAGCTCTAAGGAGATGCTCAGCTCCCCTATGAACACTCCGGAGGTACCAGGGGTAAGCTCTCCGCTACACCAGGAATGCTGTGCTGGAGATGTCTGCTCACAGGATGCAAGCGAAAAGCACTGTTTCCAGAGCACAACCCTCCAGAATTCACCATCATCACATCCCCCACGCTTAGACATCCCCGGGCACAAGGGGTTTTGTCCTGAAGACGCAGCCAAGGCTTTCACCTCAGGCTGAGAGATCCTCGTGGTGCCAATCACCAGCCAGGGAGCCAGAGCCTGTTATTTTCATCAGAGGATGTTCTCTGTGGGGACCTTCAGCTGCCAGCCAGGAGAAACAAGCCACTGGAGAAAACCTGAGCCTCCTAATGGCTTTTCCTCCACCGGCTCCCACAGCAGTGTGAAGGCAGCTCCTTCTCCAGAAGATGGGCACCAGCGGGGCCAGCTGGTTTCTCCAGTGTTCAGCAGCAACAAGTCAAACTGCTTGGAAAACACTTAAGGTTGGGGGGGAAGCTTCAAATGGACCAGGCGGACGATGCACCGCGCTGGAGCAACGGTAAAAGTTAAAATTAATTAGCTGGCAGGATGACAAAGAAGCCATTGTGCAGCACGGTGGAACAATCCAAGTACAAAGGCTTTATATAAGTCATGTTGAAAACTCCTTGATGACTGCAGGTAAGGACAGACAAGCTGTCAGGACGTGCCACAACACCCTGAAGGGCTCTGGCACAAGCAAGTAAATCTGCTTTTAATGATGACATGAGCCCTAGGAGCCTCAGCCTGGACCTTCTCTCCAGCAAAGACTGGCAAAGGTGTGAAGCACCTGGGTGTTATTGGTGCTGTAATACCCAGGATAAAACAAAACCATCTGTTTTGGGGTTTCCATGGAAAACTGTGCTTGAGCTGGGCTAAAGGGACCCATATGCACCGTGGAGCAGTGTTTGCTTCCTTGTGAGCTCCCACCTCCATCCCCAACGATATCTCACAAAGCACATCCCTGCCAAAAGCCTTCCTGATGAGACCAAGCATTTCAAAGCGTGACTGTCCCTGGCCCAAACCAGACCCACCTCCTGGTTCACACCTTGCACAGGAAGACCCTAACAGGCAAAGGGCTTCCAGCACCAAGAGACACACCCAAGCTCTGCTCCTCAGGGAGGAGCAGACACTCCCCTAGAGCCATGGGGACACAGGAGAGGGGCTGAAGCTGATGGAGAGTCCCCGCAAGCTGCCATGAGCCGTGACCCCCCCACCATTCTACCAGCAGATAGGCACAGGGAGGCTGGGTGTGATTTACACCCCATCAGCTGCACAGCTCTCCAGCAGAAAGGGGGAGAAAAGTACCTGTCCCTCCTTCCTGCTGTGAGCACCACTCGTGGGCAGGGAGATGTGGGGGCTCAAGGTCTTCTGCACCAGAGGCTGCCTTATCCCAATGGGGCTTCCCCTCAAAAAACAGTATGAGCACCCAGGGAGGGCTGGGCAGAGCAGGAGGGCAAGGAGGATGCTCTGCTGGGCTTGGCAAGGCAGAGGAGCCAAGTGTGACACAGCACCCTTATCTGCCCACCCCAAACCAGGGTGCTTCAAGGAAGTGCCCTGCCCCCTTCCTCAGCCTGCCCTGCCTTTTTTTTTTTTTAACTTAAAAAAAAAAAAAGGCAAAAAACACAACGCCAAACAACCAACCTCAAGGCTGAGCTAAAAACCACTGCCTGGGGCAGGAAGCAACCACCTGCCTGGGGACACAGCTGGGCAATGCCAGCTACCCATGGGGTGATAGGAGGGCATGTCCCACATTGCAGTTACTAGAAATGGGTAAATAAGCAAAGCCAAGGCTTGGGACACCCTCACAGCAAAGCTGCTGTGGAAGGAAGGAGATGCCAGCCAGCCACTTGCCAGGGTGGGCACCAGTCAGTGCTGGACCAGGTGACCCAGGTACAATGACAGCTGTGTGGGTGGGAGCTGGGACAGCAGTGGGGCACAGAAGGAAATCCGTATCAGGTAGGAAGGATGGGCTGTGGGCTGTTGTACCTGCTGGGAATGCCATGGGATGTCAGCACCCCAGCTGTGCTGGGCAGGTCATGCTCACCAGCAAGTCAGAGCTGATGCAGTGCATCCCCCTGCTTCAGTTTATAGCCAAAAAACTCCAATTATAGGTGTGAGCTCAGCCTTGAGAGATTGTAAAAAAACCAGCCCAAATCCAGGGAAAAAGGGAAGGAAACCCCCCCTACTCCAGACCCTGTCTGAGGCAGGCAGGAGGGGTGGTGAGAGCTCATTTTCACTACAGAAAGCTGCCGCACCCCAGGAGGAGAGGCACCAGATCAAATGTTTAAGGGTTGATGCAGAAACATTAAGGAAAAAAAAATTAAAAAGAAAATGTTAGCTCAAGACACAGCCAGAGGTCTTCCTTTGGACTTTATCTTAAGGCAGCAGGCACAGCCTCACACATGGACAGACAGACAGACCGACCGACCACACATGCTCCCACCCAGCCCAGGGAACACAGAGGTGGAAATCACCTTGCTAAAAACCACTGGTGGTGATGGCAAAAGCCATGGGGGAGGAAGAGCAAGACAAGTGGGAGGGTGTTGGATGGCTGGGCACAAAGCACTGCTCTGTCCCACCACTCCAAAATATACAGGCACATTCCCCTTTATCCATATGTACATCTTAATAGTGCATATTCCACAGATATAATTGCATATACATTCCTTTTCTGCTTAATTTTGATACTAACAGTCACCATGCATGCCACATTAACCTCAGGCAGGAGAGTGAGCATTTCTCCTCTTACTAAAAAAAAAAAAAAAAAAAAAAAATATATATATATATTCATTAAATGCACAAACCCAACACAAAAGAAAAGCTGGTCTTACCACACAGACCTGTGCCCATATCCAAACCCAAATCTTACTCAAGCCACACAGGAGCCCCTCTTGCCCTGACTGGCACAGGAGACTGGTGTCACTACTATGGGGATGAGGGGAGGTGGCAGTGGGTGGGTGGGTGGGCAGTAGGGTCCCATCACACACAGGAAGCAGCACCCAGAAGCTATCTCGTATTTTGGAAAACCCCCCTTAACTGCACAGCTGTAGCTTGGAACTCAGCTCCTGGCACTTATGGCTATGACCAGGAGTTTTGAGAGAAGAAAACAAAAACCTACACCCCAAACCAAGGCAGAGGTGAGGTATTTGTTTACTTGCAGAGGTATTTTTGCTCCCTGCCAGCCTGGAGGAAAGCACTGTTTCTGCTCCACTGAGACCTCAGCCCTGGTGTCCCTCTAGGGATCTGCAGGGCGAGGACTCAGAGGGAGAAGATTCTGGGAAATAAGGAGGAACATGCCCATGGGCAGAGCAGAAGCCTCAGCAGAAGTCAGGGAGCCTCCCTGACCATGAGTGGGATGCTGGCAAGGAGGGTGTGTGATGCTCACGGGGATACAGCCCATTCTGTGTCCTGTGGGCAGGGCAGGTCAGATCCCAGCACCAGCCAGGCTGGACACAAGGTGCTCCGGGCGCTGCACCGCTCTCCCTCTGCCATCCCCTCTATTCCTAAGGAAAACCAGGAACACACAGGGCTGCAGCAGCTTCCCCCCGGAGCACCCCCCAGCAGCCAGGGCTCTGCACAGCCGGGTGCCATTTCGGCGGTGCCATTTCAGCAGTGCCAGCCCTGCCGCGGGGGCGTGAGCGGCAAGAGAGGAGAAACAGCCAGAGCCCCTCGCCCGCTCCCCAGGACCAGCTCCGGCAGCTGTTTCCAATAGAACCAGGGACAGCTTCGCAAGAGATAAACAGGGAACAAAAGGCAGGAGAAAATCCAAGTTTCTAAGGTAAGGAAGGAAATGATCAGGAGGACAGGAAAGTCCCACTCGTACCCAACAGACGGCGTCCTGACCTAACACCTCCCCACTGCCCGCGGCCGGACAGGAGCGCCCGCGCCGGCCACGGCTTCCCTGGCACGGCACGGCTTGGCACGGCACGGCGGCCCCTGGCCCTCTTTGTTCCTGCAAAGGGACCCCCCGAAGGCCGAGGAGGGCAGGGCTGCGAGCTTTGTGCTCGCCCGGAGCCCAGCATCTGCCGGGGGCAGGCGCTCCCCCCGCCGGGGTCCCCTCGCCGGCCTCACCGCGCTCGCCCACGTGGCCGCCGGGGCAAACAATGGGATGGCGCTGGGCTGCCGCGCTCGCCACGCAAGGCCTTCCTCCTCCTCCTCCTCCTCCTCCTCCCCGCTGCGGGATTTGCCTGCCACTGGAAGCTGGCCTCTCACAAGCACCGGGGGGAGGGGGATTTAAAAGATACTATAAAAAACACAAACAAACAAACCCCAAAAAAACCCAAAACAAAACAAAAAAAAAAAACAGGGAAAAGAAAAAAATACTCCAGTCTGGCTCACGGCTGCACATGGGCTTGTGCAAGGCAAGGGCAAGCTGACCCGCACGCAGCGGGATGGGCAATGGGGCAGCAGGGCAGCACCTCCATGGGCAGCAGCCAGACCCCAGCACCCAGCCATGCAGGGGTCCCCACCCGCGGCACAAACCCCCCCTGCTTGCCCTCCCAGTCTCAGGCAGGATTGAAGAAATCCTTCCTCTCATCCTGTCCCACTCCCGGCTTTTTTGGAGAACCCCCTCCCGGACTGGAGCCAGAGAAACTTTGCATGTTCGCACCATTTGTTGATATAAAATCCATCCCCTGCCTTACTTTTGCAGAGGCACTTGGGGTGGGGTGGAGGGGGGGAACGTCTGTTTCTATTTGAAACCGTCAAAATTAGCATTCAGTAATTAAAAATCACACCCTTTCTCTTAATAACCTAACCAGCATGATACAATCAGGTTGTGCCAACTCTTTAATCTAATTGACTAATTACAGATTTTAATTTAGTCAGTTACTGAACAACTGTTGACAATTTGTTTTCATTAGGGACAGAACAGGATAAATATTTAGGCTCCCCAGTCAAAGACTAAGACATAAGCTCTGGGCTCTGACCTCCAGTTTCACAATGGAGCCTTCTCCACGAGCTTCACCCGTGGAAAGGTGCTGCTCTGAAATGCCCCGGTCCTGCTGCTGGGCAGCAGGAAGTGTGGCAGTGGAGGTTTCTTTGCCACAACAGCTAATATTGTTTAAAATATAATATTAACCTAATCCATCTCCACATGGTACTCCAGCAAGATCGGGCTTTAAAGGACACCCAGGTTCACCAATACCCTAAACTGGGAGGGAAGGCTGAACCCAGCACTGCCAGGAGAGGGAATATCTGGATTTATTTATTATTGCTGCAATTTTTTTTTTTAAGTGATGTGGAGTTTTGCAGCTGCTCCTGGCAGCCTGCCACTCCTGAAGGAAACTCCTCTCTCTGGTTACCTACCAGGGAACCCTGTCCCTGCAGCATGGAGCTGGATGGAGCCCAGACAGAGCACAGTCCTGCATGGAAACAGGACAGAGCTGTGTGTGCCACTGCTGAGCCACGTGCCCAGGGCTCAGGCAATGCCTGTGGGAGCTCACAGTGACCACACAAAGCTGTTCCCAACCCCTGTCCCTGCCGTGCACTAAACCTGCCCCAAAAACACCTCTTCTCCTACACAACACGTTTTCAATACACTGGCTGGACACAACAGGAGAAGCTCTCATGGACCATCATCACCACCACCACAGAGGTACTCATGGATCAACACTCTCACACCTGCTGGTCCCACCCTCACTGCCATGGGTGCCTTGAACAAGGTCTTACAACCTTCACTGGTCCCGGAACAAGAAGAGAGCCTGGCATGGGAGAGGAGACAGTCAAACCAAACCTTTCATGCATGAAGAGCATCCCTTCCCAGGGGTCCCACAAGGCCATGTCACCTGCCAGTGCACCACACCATGAGTTGGCCACACAGACCCTGGGGAGCAGATGGTGCTGTGACAAGGAAATGCTCTGCTGCAGCTCAAAAATACCCAGGCAGTGATGCTGGGGTGCCCGAGTCACACCTGGGGTGTGATTGGCAGATTCAGCATGAAAGAACGACCCCTGGGACACCCCCAGTCTATATAGCCAGCAGGCCAAAGTCCTTCCAGCCTCTTGGTCTTCACCTTGTTCCCACTGAGGACACCAATTCTAGCAAGCCTGAATTCTCCAATTCTCCATCCATCCATCCATATGAGTTTCAGAAACCCAAGATCTCAATCTAAGGGGAATTGTTTCAGATGAGGGAAAAAGGAGGGGCCCTTGGTGTCCCCAGCCAAGACAGGAGGACAGGAGCCCCAAACACAACATCTTTTCCCAGATCAACCATTGAACTTCCAGCAGCAACCACCCCCACAGATGCACAGCATCCTTCCAGACCAAGTTAGAAAGAACTGCAGCAGCTTTCCAAAGTTAAAAACAAAAACAAATAAATCAATGCTTTGCGTTAATGGCAAGCTGAAGCCACAGCTCCGCAGATCTTGTGCTGCAAAGAAAACAGCATTTCAAATGATCCCAAGTGCAGGTCCTTCTCAGGAGGAAACTGGGGGAACCGAGGAAGGGAATGATGAAGTCAAAGTCTTCATCAGCTAAAAGCTACCCCGAGTTTTCTCTCCTGCATACTGACATGAGCTGGCTGTGCAGGCAGTGCAATACCACAAAAAAAGTATGTAGCAACAGTCAACTAGATTTAAGTTCATTTTCTGTAGCTCGAGGCCAAAATCGACTGAAGTGGTTCTGGTGATCAAGTTTTCTGCAATTCCCCTTTCTGTGTATTAGCTCTTTGACAGAAATTCACTGCGGTATTTAAACTGGCAGTCATCACCGCTAACTCAAATTGTATTGGCTTTCACGGCGTTGAAATGCTCAACTGCGACCAGCCATCGGCCAATTCCCAGATAACGCGGCGGCTGAAATCCCCTGTCATGACGAGCGATCCCCTTGCAAGCCTGCTGGCTCCAGGAGCGTGCCAGCACGCTGGTGTGCTCACCACAGGGCTTGGAGAAGCCTAAATCAATAGCTATGGGTTGAGTTTTAGGAGTTGGTGAGTGCTCGTTACCTTGGATAAACTCTTTGGAGACAGGTGGAAGAGGATGACTAACAACCCTCCAACCAACACAACTCAATAGTTGTGTTAACAGACACACAGACCTGCCAGAGATGGAAGGGTAGAGCAGAGCAGCATTCCTTCTGCCTGTGCCAGATGAATCCCCACTCCCATCACTCTTCTCCCAACAAGTACTCTCCTACAAAGTCCCAGCAGGTTTTTGTCCCAGCTTGGGAGAAAAACCTTAGGGGAAAGGTAAAAAAAGCAGTATTTCCAAGTGCTCACAAGACCCCACAGTTTTCAAGGGTCCCCACAAAAAAAGAGCGGTGGGATTTCTCCTTACTTCAATTTCTCGCTGAAGATTTAAATACTCAACACTGGAGAGGGAAATTGACAATTTGTCCTGCTGCTCCTAATAGTTTTCAAACCGTTATGCTGGAAAATGAAGTGGAAATGACATGCCATGCAAATCCCACCACCAGCACCCCGCTAATGAAGATAACCACTCCCCCTTTCCAAAGATTTGTCTCCCAGGCAAGAACCCTCTGGTGCTGGCTCTGGGAAGGTGACATGCCAGGCTCCCAAAGCATCCCCTCTTTCTGTCTTTACAGTAGCACAGTCTCTGGATTAACACACACCCTATTTTGGGCAAACACCAAGCAGGACACACGGAGTTTGCCCACTGCTGGGCAAGTGTAAATACAATGCTCTACCAAACTGGGGCAAGACTTAGATTGGGATATTTTTAACCACAACCACCACATGAAGAAATTCATGACTCACTGATCCAGCCCCATTTGGGGCTCATATTCCATTTTAGCTGTCATGCACCACTGATGGGTCACTGGCTTTGGGGTTTTACACTGCCCACCATACTCACTGGTACAAGCAGCCTGCCCCGGAAGCTGCAGAGAAACAAGGCTCTATTCACACTCCCACGGTTATCATTCAGTTCTTTGGTCAATATTTAAGTTTTGGCCAGGTAGGTCCCTCGCCCTGTAAAGTACACCAGAAAAACCACTCCTCTGAGAGGGACTTTACCGTGAGCATCCATCACCAGCCACACCACGGAGAAGCACAAGCACTGTCTTGGGGCCAAAACATGCCTGGGGAAACCAAACCAGTGCCACCAAGCCAAAGCACAGGGGACTGAAAATCTTCTTAGGAGTTGCCCAAAAGGTAAAGCACTTGGGGCTGTTACAAAACTGCATTACACCGAGAATTAAAAACAATCAGGATTGTGTCTATTTACTGTAAGCTTAAAGCAATGTGTATTAAAGAAGTTTATGCGAATCATCTAATGCACTCAGGCCTATTGTTAGAATTATTACCAAGCTAAAAAAAGATTAATTTCTCTAAATACACTAAATCCTCAGACACAATGAGGAGGCTGCTGTGGATGGAGCATTACCACGTCTTGTTTGCTAATGTCATCTTCACCTGTAGCTCTGCTGCCCAAAGATCTACCTTTGCCTTGCTCCTGATGAGCCCGCTGTCCCATCTGGGCTCCTAAAACCCCCACAATTTGACCCAAAACATCCAGGAGGCGAGCAGAAGCCAAACAACCGGTAGATGTGCTGCTGGTTGTCAGCTCTGACCCTTGGTTCAGGAGTTCACCATCTTAATCCAACCCAGTGAAAACAAGCAACACAGACAGCGGCCGCAGGAATGGACAGACAGACAAACTCCACCTAGCAAATACCCCGACACACTTCCCCCATGACCCAGCAGGGTGGGCAGAGACAAGAGGCAGCTCAGCAGCCAGCCAAGCCTCTCTGGCACTGCCCGTGCCCCAAGGCAACCACTGTGTCCAGTGCCAGCATGGAGAATGCCGTGGAGGACCCCGAGACACTCGCCTGGCACTGCTCGCCAGCAAACCCTCAACACATCCCGAGCCAGGCATGTCGAGGCAACGAGAAACTTGGGAAGGGAGGAAAAATGGTTTCCATACCATAGTCTCCCCGGAGCAGACAAAACCAGCTCCTGCTATGAGGTTTAAACACACTTGACTGGGGTCCAAGCCCGCAGCCAGGTGACTAATCCTTTGATGCAAATTCCTCCCAACGCTGCGGGTGCAGGACGGGAGTGGGCAGCCCACCCATCGCCCACTGGGGCAGACATGCCATGCACCCCTGCCAAGAGAGGTCCTCTGAAAGACACCTCAGACTCAAGCATGCCACCCCAGAAACATCATCCATCCCTGGGTCACGCTGCCACCTCTGCAGAGAGCAACCCGAACCACGGAGAGCCAAGACACACAAGGACCAACCAACACCACTGCAACACCAGCTTCAACAAGACAACAGCTCTCCCTTGCTGGGATCAAGGGAGGACTCAGGAAACCAAGGAAGCCTCCAGCCCTGCCAAAGGCAGGGAGATATTAACTGGGACATTCAAGAGCGGTTTGGGGAATTCCCCCTTCTCCTCCCCACCAAAAGCCAACCCCCGCCCACCCTTCGAGGTGTCCTCAGCATGAAACATCTCACCATCACATTGCGTCCTCAGCATGAAACATCTCACCATCGACCCTCCATAAACGCTTTGTTGTCCATTGCTATGCAAAACTTCTTAATTCTACCACTAGCCCGAATGCCTCTAAGTGCTTAAGATAAGTATCTGAGCTCATTTACATAATTGCAACATTATGAAATACTGTTCAGTCAAATCAGAACATTGCTGGTTAAAAAAACCCCACGCTTTTTGCCACTCTCGATTATGTTAGGTTGGCTCCCGGTGCGCCGGAGCTCCCCAACGCCGTAATTACCGCGAGGATTAGAAACTTGTTACTCACGTAGTCATGAAAGGCTTTGGCTTCACTCGAATGTTCACAAGTGTCTCGCCTTTCGGGAGCTGCGCAGTACAGGTCCCAAAACACGCTGCACGGCAGGGAGAGACGGGAGAAGAGCAGTTACTCATCAGGGATCGGGCACCCAGGTCAGCGCAGGTGAGCGGCTTCCCACCCCACGGGGCCCACGGCTGGGATGGGACCTCAGCTGGATCCAGCTGTGCATCATCCCAGCTTCGCACTGCTCGGACCTGACCGTCAGGAGCGGGGATGCTGAGCGCTTAAGGAAGCAAAAGTAGCCTTCAAGAGGCAACACCTCGAAGGGATAACCCCCGTGAGACTTCAGGGACTCCTCGCAGCCTCGCAGCCGCCCAGCCCCGCTCCCCTGGGCGCCCCAGTGGCACCGGCACAGCCCGGTGCCTGCGGCTGGCCCGGCAGCTCTCCAGCGGGAGCCCTGCCCGCCGCTCCCGCGGGGCCGGGGGTGGCTCCGCCGCGCCTCGACGCCCGCGGGGAGCGGGAGCCGGGGCGGTTCGGGGCTCGCCGCCGCTGCTGACTCACGCCACTACCGGGGCTGCACCCCGTAGGGCCCCGCGCCACCGGCGCGCACCCCCCCAGCCCAGGGGTCTGCTCCCACCCGCGACGGGACACCCCCGCACTTACCACCACCAGGAATGCAGGAAGCCGGGGGGCTCGCCCAGCGTAATGTTCTTCTCCCACCGGATCTGCGGGCAAGAGGGAGGCGGAGGGGGGTGGGTTGGGAGGGGGGGCGGTGCGGGTGGGGGGTGGTCGCGGGTGGGCGTGGGCCCCCACGCGCGGCGACCCCCCGGCGCCGCCGCCGCCCCGCGCAAGATGGAGGGCGGGCGTGCGGCGGCGCACAAAGGGCGCGGGGGGCGGCGGGGCTCACCTCGGACAGGAAGGTCTGCGCAGACTTCTGGGCGCCGACGTGCAGCAGGTACTCGTAGACGTACAGCGCCAGCCTGCAACAGCCGAGCGCCGGGTCGGAGGAGGAGGGAGAGGAGCCCCGCTCCCGCCCCGCACAAAGCCGCCCGCCGCCACCGCCGCCCCGCTCCCCCCGCCGCCACCGCCGCTGCTCTTACTTCTCCCGCGCCTGCCCGTCCGAGGGCACCGCCGAGCCCTTCCCTTTGGCGAACATGGTCCGCGCCGAGGAGGAGGGGGGCGGCCGCCGAGAGCCGCCGCTGCCGCCGGAGCCGCTGCGCCCGCCGCCGAGGGAACGCCGGGGGCTGTCAGAGCGCCGGCCGCCGCCGCGCCCCCATCGCCCCGCGCCCGCCGCCGCTCGCTGCGCCCAACGCGCCGCTGGCCGCGCACCCGAACGTGGCCGCGCCGGGCGCCGCCCCCGCCGCCGACGGGCGCCCGCTGCCGCCAATCACCGCCCGGCGGGGGCGGGGCCTCTCCGCGCCACGCCCCGCTCCGGAGGCGGCGGGCGGCCTCCCGCGGCGGGCAGGGAGGGCGGGCGGCGGCTGCGCGCGGTCCTAGAGCGCGCCCGGCTCGGCCCGCGGGCGGTGCCAGTTCCCCAGCGCCGCGCGGCGCGCGGGCCCTTTAAGGCGGCGGGCCGCGGCGCGCAGCGCGCGCTGATTGGCCCGCGCTGCGGAGACCTCGGAAGGGGGGACTTGAAACCGCCCGTCGGGGGGGGTGTGGGGGAGCGGCCGTGAGGCCGGGCAGGCGCTGCCGCTCCGCGGCGCCGGGCGGGACGGACCCGGCAGGAGGCAGGGACAGAGAGAGGGAAGAAGGGAGGAGGCCGGGGGCTGGGCACGCCGCCTTCTCCTCCGGACCGGCCCCGGCGGGTCCCGCCCGGCGCCGCGCACCCTAGCTCCGCGCTGCCGGCGATCACCTCGGGGCCAGGCGCGCCCGGCTGCGCGGACCCCTGAGGGGAGCCCGGGGCCAGCCTGTCCTGGCTGCCAGCTCCATTCACGGGTCTTGTTCGCTCCGCTGCCCTTAAAAACACGCGGGGAAAGCAACCCTCGCCGGGCTGGGTGGGGGTCGCGGAGGGTGGGCTGTGGGGGGCTCTTCTACCTCTCTCCGGGGGCTTGGACAAGGCCACGCTTGTGTCCCAGGGCATCTCTAATTTAGAAGCGAGGGCTTTGCGTCCCTCGCCCCACCAACATCCGTTTGTGCAGGAGCCCATCAAACTAACCATCGGTGCCGGTCTCGAGTGGCAGTGCCCATGGGGACAGATGTTGGAGCAGCACAAAAATCAGGGCTTCAAACAGCTCATTCCCCCTGCCCTGGCCTCACCTCTACCTCCGAAGTGACTGGCTGAACAAAAACCAGCCGGGACGGCGACTGCGCGCTTGGTTGGGGTTGTGTGTTGAGTTACCCACTGCTAAAACGGGGAGGTTGCACTGAAAGCACGGGGGATGTTGGGTGTGAGCGGGGCCATGGGCTCCGTGCGAGGGCAGGGAGGCTCGGGGCGGCGGCGCGGGGAGCCGCGGGGCGCGGGGAGCCGCGGGGCGTGGGAGGGACTCCCGCGGCGGCGGCGGCGGTGCGGCGCCCGTGGGAATGTTCACGGCCATCGGGACCTGCCTGAGCAGGGCCAAACTCGCTTCACAGTTTAAACTGAGGTTTAAATTGAGCTAGAGGGTGGGGGGGGTGCGGGGGGGGGGGGTGGGAAGAAAACAGTTGCCATGCGGTAGGTCGAAAAGGATCAAAACTTGCGGGCGTCCGAGATCGTCATAGCAGGAAAGGAAAACCTAGGGCTTCGCCCAAGTTTTGGGTTTTATGGTGGGGGCCGGGGTGACAGCGGCGATGACAAGGCAGAGACCGGCACACAGGCACAGACAAACCCCAGACTTTGTGTCTCCCGAGCCTTTGCATCCCTCTGCTCTGCTGCTCTGATGGGTTCAAAAATAACTGGGAGTGTCCCCTGGGACTGGGGCTATGGGATAAATCTGACCCTCCAGCAGCACGTGAGAAGTTCACTAAATATCCCTGGTTAAAAATAATACCGTGATATCCTGTACCTCCTGCGTGGAGGTGGAAAGCGCTAATGCCACTGGAATGATGGGCGCTGTGCCCTCGGCAGCAAGAGGGCCTCTCTGTGCCCAGAATATTGCCCTGCCCTGCTCCTGTTCATCGGGAGCTTGTTTTCTTCTAACTCGATGGTTTTCTGAGGTAGGTGAGTAGGCAAAACTCAGCCACTTCCTCTTCCCATCCCCTGGAGTAGTTTGGGACATGAATCAAGCCCAGGGAAGTGAGATGAGAGACAGGATCCCTTCCTCTCCAGGTGCCTCCAGCAGTCTGGTTCCAGGTCTCCAGACAGGAGTGGAGGATGTTCTGAGATGCTCACAGGGGAGAGCAGCCCGAGAAGGGAGACAGGAAACCACCTCGGCTTTCCCTCCTCTCTTCCGGACAGCTGTAGTTCCCAGCTCTTTCTAGAGGAAATGGCCAAGAGCAGTTGATTAAAAACTTCCCAAAGTGGCACCAAAAGAAATTATCAATATTGCCATGCCAGGGTGGCAGAGCCTAACCTGCCAGCTGCCAAATGCCGGCAGAGCAAGGGTGGAAACTCCCAGCCCGTGTGAATTCACCAGGCACCGGCCCTGCCTTCGCATCTTCCGCGACCTGATGATTAGAGCAAATTATAAGCTGGTGCTTTGGACCAACTTAGCTAAAGATCAGAAGGGAGACTAATTTCATATCATCACCACCGCAGAACGCAATTAAGTGGCTCTGCAAAGTTTTAGCGCAAGTTATGACAGGACATTTAGGAAAAAATAAATCCCCACACCCAAAGCGAGCAGCTTCATCTAGCCAAGTCGCAGGAGCATGTACCAAGGCTACCGAGCGCTCCCAAGGTGTGGAGGGCGACCTGTAGGCTACCTTACTTGGCCAGACTTTCTCTTCGTCAGGAGTTTTTCTTGGGTTGCAGCAATTAAAGCACCAGAAGTCATTAAAAACCCCAAACCATCACCCAGCTGGTTGTTTTAAACACCTGCCTGTGGACTTCTCCCATCTGTCAGGGTATCTCCCATGCTAGGGCTGTGTTGCATGGCACCCACCTGGTAGGTACCCAACAGATCATGCTCCACTGAGCCGCAAGGCAGGAGAAGGTGCCGGGTGCCAGAGGGAAAAGGCAGCATCCCCTGGGCACAGCAAAGGGAAGGCTCAAATTTACTGCACACTGCCAGCGGCTCTGCTGGGACTGCTGTGGGATCCCCGTGGGCAGGCTCCCAGTGGGCAGGGATGTGCAGCAGGAAGGACAGGTTTGGGAGGGAGTAGCTGTGGGAAGAGTGGCCTCTCCATGTTGCATATTAATGCTCCTTGTGCTTTAATTGCGGTGGGACCTCTCGAGCAGAGCCATTAGCATGCAATGCGGAGGAACATGTATTTTTGGGATGCCTGCCTGGCTCGCAGACTCTCAGCCGTGGGGAGGGGTAGGCTGTGGGATGCAGGGAGAGGTGTCTCGTCCCCCCCCCAGGGATGCCACTGGAGTTGCAGCTCCTTCCTCAAGCCCCTGAATCATCCCTGCTGCCATCTGCTGCACCCTCGCTCTTCCCCACAGATGTCCTTCTTCCTTCCCCAGAAGGAGATGAGAACCGAGGACAAGGTGCCAAACACGACTTCAAACAGCATCTAATAAAACACGGGATTAATTTCTTCTGACTGGTGCTCAATGGCTCTGATTAAGCAGAGCAGGATTTAATTAGCTTGTTTGGACTGCCTCAGAGCCCGTGCCAAAGGTGGGGGAGTCTCAGTGATTGGGTCTCCCCAGGCCCTGACCAAGAGCTGATGGGGGCCGGCAGAACCTTCCCCTTGAAGAGCAAAGACCGCTGCCTGTCCTTCCAGGATCCTCCTTCAGGATCCTCTGACCACCCTTTACCACCCGGGATGGGAGCCCTTGGCTGTGCTTAATCCCAATGATGCTCATGGGGCAGGCACAGGGGAATGACAAGAAGAGGGTGGGGTTTGATGGGAGACACAAGTTGGTGGCCCCACCGAGGAGACACACTATTGTCTTCCCCAACAGCGTCTCATCCTCTGAACCCTGTGCCTCTTGGCACAAACCAAACTTGCCCTGCCACCAAGACCTTGAATTTAAAGTAACCCTGTTCTCTCCCTGATTTACTACTAGTTGCTGGCTCCTCTCCTCTCCCTCCGCCTGTCTCCTTTAACCCATTTCATTATCTATGCTAGCTTAGGCTTGTCTATGTGGGAACATCATGGTGAAGTTATTGCAAAATAGATGGGCTGTGAATGTAAAGCGTGGCAGCTATTCCCAGCAGCTCCCTGCGTGGCAGCTCCAATTCCTCACCCGCAATTCCTGCGCTAACCTCGGCTGCAGGCAGGCACTGCAAAGTGCCGAGCAGAAGCACCCATGTGGGACATGGCTCCTGGGCTTTCCCCAGGGAAAGCTGGGAAACCATGCTGCATTCCCATAGCTGGCGCTCCTGGGATTTTAACTCTGTGGCTTCCTGTCATTGCAGAGGAGACAAACAGAGGTAGAAGGCGCAAAAGGAGAAAGTGACAGAGATGAAGCTGAGGAGAAGGACTTCCCTGTCTGAGGAGCACAGACAACTTGCAAGCCCCAAACTCATGCTCGTGGTTTGACTCCTGAGGACCGGGGCAAAGACAAAACCCAAAATGTGAGACCCTCGTTACCCTGTCGCCCTGACAAAGTGTCACCTCTGCTCACCTCTTGCCAGTGCCAGCTGCTCTGGTTCTCCTTGTTCCCTCGTCCTTTGCCACTAGCCTGCATCTCCCTGCAAGGGATATTTTGCAATGAAATATCCTCTCCCCAAGAAAACCAGCACACAGTCTGTGGTCCTGCAAGGTGACAACCCCAGCCTGGCTCCCAGCAGTGCTGCTGACATTCCCATGCGGTGCTGTCTGTGTCTGACCCTGCTCCTTCCCTGTGCCTGAGCTCTGGTGGCTGCTCTGTGGGGCCAAGCAGAGCACTGGCATGAAGTGAGGATGCCTCAAGGGGTTACATATAAGTGCTGCCTGTCGGTCTCCTATGGCAATGGCATAGCAGGGACCCTCCCAGGACATCCCAGCAGAGCTGTGTGTGCCTGCAGACCCTACAGACGATGGGATGGTGCCCGTCTTGGAGTTTTCTCAGCCATCCCACAGGACAGCCTGGGAGCTGTGCCCTGTGCCAGCCATTCTCAAGTGAAGGATCGCAGCCTCTCCAGAGTAGCAGCAGTTTTCAGCTGCCTTGGGAGCCAGGCAGAAGCCCCACTTCGCCACCTAAGTATCTGCAGCTCAACATCAGTATTTTCCTCACCCCTCTGCCCTCGGCAAGGAGGGGTTTAGGCAGGGAACAGGCGCCTAGCCGGCGTTACGGGATCTAAATCCAGCTCTGCTGGGTCTGGTTTTGAGCCTCCTCTCTCTGCCGGGGCAGAACATTTGGGTCCTATCTCTGCTGTTTCTTCTCCAGGCTGAGTCCCTTATCTGTCACCTCTTCCATCTGTCTCCGCCTGATACGTGCTGCCAGCAGTGCCCCGAGCCAGCCACCCCCTCCAGTGCCCTACAACGGGGCCAGAGCACCTCTGACGGAGGGTGACCTTGGGATTTGGAGCAGACTTTCCCCCTGCTGCCACTGGCCCCGTGGGTGCTCCCACAGCAGGGTGGAGCAGTGCCAGGTGCGTGCATGGAGCTGTAAATCTGCTGCGAGCGCAGTGACAGTTTGGGTACTTATTTTAGCAGCCTTATTTTAGGTAAAAAGCTGCTGCAGGGTGAGCTGTGGTCCAACTGGCTCTGCTGCCCACGAGGGTTTTCTCCATCACTCCTGGGAGTTTTGTGGGAGGAAGGGGGACCTCAGGGCTATAGAAAAGGCTTTCCAGTCAGCAGCCTGCCATTGGAGCCAGTGTCCTCAGGGACACTCGCCTCTGCAACATCCTCCAAGGTTTCAAACCCAGCTCTTCCTGCTTGGAGGGTTTGCTCTGGCTCTGCTCACACACCCAGCCATGCATGGCCACCTTGCTTCCCAGCAGGCACTGAGGAGACCTGGCTGGTGCTCATCCATCCCCTGGTCTGCAGAATGCTCTGTGGAACAGACTCATCCCCCAGGCCATAAACCACACTCCAAAAGGAACCCTTTCCTGCTCCCACACAGCACTGAGCATCCCTTTTTCTAACTAAAAAACCCCCAAACCAACCCATTTTATCAAGCCCATGTTCTTCTGGCTTGCACCTTCACTTTGTCATATGGAAACGCTATGACTGGCTCTCCCCCCGGGACCTTCAGGCAGGGAGCCACTTCCCCCCAGCCCAGCTTTTACCTTTACTGTTTTCAGCGCAGTCTCTTCCTTCTCCCTCTGAGCACTCACGGCTCATCCAGCCTGCACGACTTGCTGACCCAGCACTCCTGTCCGCTCCTCCATCCGTTTTGCCTCCGCACGTAATGCACTTTCATAATCTTCCCTAGGAAGGTCATGCACAGCAGGTCATGGTGCTGCATCGGAGGCTGTGACAGTGCAGGGGTCTCTGTGCACTGCCTGGGCCCCTGCACCTGGGCTTCCCTCACCATCCATCCCACTGCTTGGCCCAGACACCTGATGTATTTTTGGAAACCCCAAAACACCTAGTTAGAGGGCTGCCTGCAGGACAGATGCTCCTCTGCGGTGGCCCCGCTGTGCCGGCCGTGTCGTGTCACTGGCTCCAGGGAGTTTTGCACTAAGCTAGGCTCAGTGCTTAGGCTGCCCACAGCCCTCCCCACATCCTGGCCCTGGTTGCTGCCAGATGAGTGGGGAGTGGGCAAAGGCTGGTGACTGCCTGCAACAACAGCCTAGATGTGAACACCAGCCCAGATGTGAACACCAGCCCAGATGGGAACTGCAGCCCAGCTCTGCCAATGCCATAAGCTGAGGGATGCTTTGTACCAAGGCCACTGCCCCAGTGCCTCCTTCTGCTCCCAAATCTCTTCTAGGGGCTTTGCCATGCCCACAGTTTGCCCATGGCCACTGCTATCATCCCACCCACAGACAAACATGACAGCATGAGACCCAGCCAAAGCCTTTCCTATTCCGATCTGCAGAGGCGTGGGCTGCTCACCACAGGGCCTCGTTAGCTTAATGAATGAATTTCAAAGCTGGGCTTTCAGATGACATTTGGGCATATAGCTTTGGGCAAAAGACTTCTGGAGTGCTAGGCTAGAACACAGTCTCCATGTCTCCAAAAATCCTCATCTTCTGGTTTCTGAGTGAAATAATAACCAAACCAGGAGATTCTCATAAAGGAAATCAGCAAAGACAACTACTTTTATATGTGCGCTTAAGTATTTAGGTCAGTATTTTTAGAATAAATAGCCGTGGGTTGGTTCCTATCTTTTCACTTTCATTTTTCACACTTCAGCTTCATTTTCCTGAATCTGGTTATACTGAACCAGCAATTGGGTTTTTCAAAGCACTCACACCTACCAGTGCACTGACCTCACTGCCTCCTGCTTCTCCATGGCTCCTCTGGCCTTTCCTTCTCCTCCGAGATATCACCATGGTTAGAAGCTGTATCTGTCCTCCTCTGCTATAAAGATTTCTCCACAAGCTGGCGAGGAAAAGGAGGAAATGGGCTGCAGTGGGACCAGCTCTGCAAAGGGGTGAGGATCTTTGCTGGTCTGAACCAGGAAAAGGATGCACGTGTGCACTGCCATGGCCCGCGTGTGTGGCTCCCTGCACATCCCCAGTCCTGCTCCCAATGCCATCCAGTCCCTTCCTGCTCCAAAGAGAGCCCTGGCCACGAGCTGGGCGTTGCACCCTGCAGCCTGCTATTAAAAGCAAACCATCTAGAAGAGTCCTTCGGAGTGAAGGCAGCTTTTAAAGGAAACATTGGCAGCCTCGTTTGGCTGCAACAGCGCCTGCTTTGCTAACGGCCTCCAAAATTAGAAGAGGCTCAGAAACTTAGGATGGATGTTACTGCAGCAGAGTGGGGAGGGGGTATGAGGGGGAGGCTCTAGCCTGCTCAGCCTCAGCTGTGCTTCCCCAGGATGCTGCTCCATAGCTCATTGATACAACCTTTTTTTGGGGGGAGAAGAAAAGATTGGCATGGGAAGAGAGCATGGGGCACAATGCCTGGCCAGCATGGAAATCCCAGGCATGCACGTGCTGTTGGAAGAAGCAGCGATCTCTGCTGTGCTAAACACACTCCACAGGAGCGACGGAGATGTGCCAAAGCCTCTTCATGACTTAGCTCCTAATAAACACGCTGTGGATGGGAAACGAGCCCTCGGCTTCCCCCAGCGTGGGCGAGTGGAGAGCTCACCCCAGCGATGCTCCAGCCCTACAAGCTGGGGGGCCTGGGGGGCACGGAGCATGTCTCTGCTGGTCCCTGGAACTGGGTCTGGGCTCCTGCCTGCCCTGCATTGCCCCTGGGAGAGTTTTTCCAGAAGTAAAGCCTTCTTTTTCCCCGGCTCAACGGCCGCTTCACCTCCAAGAGTTATTCACAGATAAACTCCATAAATTTGGGGGACAGCCATTTTATCACTCCTGGCAGCTCTGTGCATTGCCTGCCACAAGGTGAAGCCGTGGGAGCTGGGAAGGGATGGGGAAAGCAGCTCCCAGGAGAGCTGGAGCAGCGGGATGCCTGGCCAGGACCAGCTCTGCTCTGAGACAGCTGGGGCCACGGCTGGCCGGATCCTGCCTGGCTCCTGCTGCCCACCTGGGCTTTCTGACGCTTTGTCAGATATAGGGAGGCTCGAGAGCAGCAAACCTCCCTCCTCCTCCCTGCCTTGCCTCCATGGATGATTTATTTCGACACGCGACTCCATCCTGTTTTGCTGCATCACTCCAGGCGCTTTTCTGCTTCTGGCCTGGGCTAGCGACATCCCTGCACCCATCCCTGACTTCCCGGGAGCAGAAAGGAGCCCTCAAGCCTCTGCCATCAGGGCTCGTCAGGATGTCAAAATGCTCCAAAGTTTTGGTGGCTAGTTGGCCTTTCCTGACCTCCCAGAGCAGCTTCCCCTCTCCTGGCCCCTTCCTTGAACTGTTGGTCCATCACTGCCTGGCAGCTTCTACCCGGGGCTCTTTTGGGTGCCCATTGCTGGGAAGAAAGCCCGTGCTTGTCAATTCACTGAGAATATTCTGCTGGAACATCACCTGTAAAAATAAACACATTTTAAAAATTTCCATCCTCAATTGTGCCCTGCACTTACAAAGGTGCAGTAGATCTAATGGCTGTGTGAAGCTCCAAAATGACATGGCCCTTATCCATAGTGCGTGTGTGGGCAGTGTGCTCTTGCAGATGGACACAGACCTGTACAGGCTACCTGGCATGCTGCACTCCAGCCTGTTGCAGGACTGTCCTCTCACTAGGTACCACTGCTGGCAGTTTGGACTTTGTATTTTAATTTTGACCAAGCTATAGGTTGTTTCATTTTCATGTTGCTGCCAGCCTGGTATTCCCTTTTCCCATGGGAAAAACCAAAAAACCAACGCAGACTGCTGGAGATGCTAATGGGGAGGACGGGAGAGGGGCTTCCATCCAACACACTCCCTGCACCTCTCCAAAACCAACTCCTTCATTTCACAGCCTCCCTGGAGTGCCGCGCAGCCATTGAGAGCAGCTTGATTTTGTGTCTAAAATTCCCTGTCTTTTAATAAGGCTTTTTTCCCTCTAAACCTGTGAGCAGGAAGAACCCCCTCCTCGTCTGGGCGAGATTTCCACACCTCAGTGGCGGTGGCGAGCGCTCTGCATGGCTCGCATTCAAATGAACTCGGCGCAGGCAGGCGGGCAGCGGTACCGGGGAGCTGCCACCCACCCGCGCTCCCACCCGGCCCCACGCCCGCGGAGCCGCTGGTGTTTTTGGGAAGGAGTCATTTGCCTGCCGTGGGGTTGGGGTTTTTGGGTCTGGCGGGAGCTGCGGTGTTGGGGTTTCCTGTTTACCCGCGCAGCTGTGCCGGCGGTTGGAGGGAGGTCGGGGCTGGAGGGAGGGCGGCGTTGGCCCGAGCATCACCGGTGCCAAAACATCGCCCGTGCCCACAGCGGCTCCGGGGTCCAAGGCCTGCGTGCAGAACTCCGGCCAGCAAAAAGCTTTTTATGAAAGCAACAGCAGCCATCGCTGGTAGATGCTGCGTGCGCATAATTAATTAAACTGCATGATTAGTAACACTGCATTATTGATAAAGGCATGGAGGGCGTCCCCACCATAACTAGAGGGCGAATGCCACCCTGACCCGGCAGCCCGGGACGCGGAGGCGAAACCCGGCGCTGGCAGCACCCGAACCCCCAAGGGCGCTGGCACGCGTGGGTGCGAAGCCTTCCCTCTCCTCTCCTCCCCTCCCCCGCGGCGGCAGGAGGGTGGGCAGCGGGGCCGGGCAGCGGGGCCGTGCCCCGGTCCCTCTCCCGGCCCGCGTCCCTCCCCCCTCGGCCCGTGTCCCCCCCGGGGCCGCGCGGCGCCGCGCGGGCGGGGCGGGGCGCGGAAGGGGCTTCTTGAAACCGCCGCGCGCTGATTGGCCGAGCCTCGCTCCGCCCCGCCCCCTCCTCCTCCTCACGGCTCCCCTTCCCTCCGTGGGGGCTCGGGGGGTGCCGGAGGGCGCCGTCCCCCCCGCGGTGCCCGCCCCCGGCCGCGGGGACAGGCGGGGACGGGCGGAGCAGGCGGGGACGGGCGGGGCGGGTCGCGGCTCCGGGCCGGGGAGGCCGCGGCCGCGGCGGGGGCGGGAGTGGGGGGGGAGTGAGGGGAAGGCGGGGGGGGTTGCGCGCCGCCGCTCGGAGCAACGGCGCCCCCTGGCGGCGTGCGGTGGCACCGGGACCGCGCGGACCCGCGGGGGTCGCGTGTCCGTGTGTCCCCTCGTGTCCGTGTGTCCCCCGTGGTGTCCGAGTGTCCCCCCATGTTCGTGTGTCCCCCCATGTTCCGTGTCCCTGTGTCCGAGTATCCCCGCGTGTCCGTGTGTTACCCCGTGTCCGTGTGTCCCCCTGTGTCCGTGTGTCCCCTGGCGGTGTCCGAGTGTCCTCCGTGTCCGAGTGTCCCCCCGTGCCCCAGTGTCCCCTGTATCAGTGTGTCCCCCGGCGGTGTCCATATCCCCCCATGTCCGTGTATCTCTCTGTGTCCGTGTGTCCCCCAGGGGGTCCCTGTCCCTGTGTACCCCGGGATCCTATGTCCCTGTGTCCAGGGATATCCCGTGTGTCCCCCCCACCCCATGAGTGTCTCTGTCCCTGTGTACCCCCAGTGTCCTGTCCCCATGTGCCCACGGGTGTCCTGTGTCCGTGTAACCCTTCCAGATGTACAAGTGTTGGTGGACTGTCCTGGGATGGCCCTGTCCTCATGTACCCCCTGAGTGCTCCTGTCCCCACAGATTCCCTGGGACTCTGTCTGCTCTTGTGGACACCTGGAGCTATTCCTGTCCCCATGGACCCGCCTCTTAGTCCTTGTTCACATAGGCCACCAGCACCTCCCAAAACTTCTCCAGAAAGTTCTCCTGCTGCCCAGGGAACTCCTGGTGCTCCCCATCCCTGTCAGTGCTGGACTCTGCCTGGGTGCCCCATGTCCCGTTCAAACAAACACTCATTGCTCTGAGCTTTGGTGTCCAAATTCAACCCAAACTAAACCCCACAACGAGTCAGAGCCTGGCTCAGTCCCGTGGCACACGTCCTCTCCCTGGCAGGGTAGGCAAGCTGGCCTTGAAATTAAGTAAATACCAATGGAGGAGTTGAAAAATAGGTTACCTTGTAATTGATTTTTTTTTTTTTTTTGCCTGCAGCTAAAGAAAAATTAGCCTCCCTGCTATCTTGTGCAGTGTGTTTGAGAATGTACTGGGGTGTGTAGTAGCTGAAGGGGTGACATGACAGCTCCTTGGCCCAGCCTTTCCCACTACCTCTCTTCTGAGGTTGGCTTTTTTTTGTCCCTTTCCCCAGCCTTTAAACTCCAGGGGCTGGCAGGGAAATCTAAAGCTTTGATAGCTTGGAGGAGCCAAGAACAGGACTCCTGGCAGAGTGATGCAGCCCTGATCCCATGCCAGGAGCCGTGGAAGAGCCCTTCTCTGAGGGAGACCCAGGATCGTGGGGTGCCAGTTTATCACCCTGTCCTCTCACCCTCTGCCACTGCCTCTGTGCCAGCCAGAGCTGCTGCAGCTGCCGTGGGTAGCAGAACCTGTCAGGATGAGAGGGGGATGCAAGGCAGGGCACCCCAATGCTGGTCCCTAAGCATCTGGAGGGCTCATCATCCCTGGTGTCCTTTGTACTCCCAGCCCAGGCTCTCCTCCTCGGTGGTGCAGAGCTCCTGATGCAGCAAGACATGAGAGTTTGATTTATGAAGTGCATTAGTATCACTTTTTTTCCTTTTCTCCATAACGAGCCATTTGTATGGCGGTGCCTGTGTGCTGCCCTCCCTTCTTCCCATCGGTGCACAGGTTTTGGGGGGCCTTTTCCAGGGAGAAGAGACCTTCAGCTCACCCACCCCTGCTACATTCTGGGGATATGGGGTCCCTGGACATCTCTCAGCGGCTGTGACTCCAGAGGCTGTGGGTACAGATTGTGAGGGTGCAGATTGTGGGTGATGATTGTATCCCATGGCTGGGAGTGGGATCCCTTCTAAGGGCAGTTTGGGACTCCCTGGAAGCCCATCCATGCCCATGGTGTTGTGGTCTCTCAGCAGTACAGGAGAGCTGGGGTCTCAGTCTCCACTAGCCCTGTGGACTCACAGGGTGCTGGGATTAGCTGTGGCTACATCAGCACCATCGCCAGCATCCCCTTAAAATCCAAGAAAACTACATTTCAACTAAGATCCACCTCACGCCGCAGCCCCTTTCGCCCACTGCCGAGCCCCTGAGCAATTCATCCTCCCAACTACTCCAAGAAGCAATAAAACCAATAGGTCATTTTTTTTTTTTTCCCCGCTCAGCAGTAATTAATGGTTTAATTAACACTCACGACATCCAATTCCCATTGCTTTGCATGAGCAGCCTCCGCTGCCGGGGCCTCTCTGCGAACTCTCCGGTAGGTGGGGGTGGAAAGGGTTAGCGGGGAGCTGGTGGGAGCCGCCGGCTGGAGGCCGCCCATCTGGCCCGGATTTCTCCCGAAGCTGCAAAGTTCTCCTCCTCCCGAGCAGCAGCGGCATATCCGACACGTTCCACAGCCTGCTCTGCTTTTGCACGGGCTTGTTTGCCGTGCGGCGCCTCTTGCAGCCCAGGCAGAACGCGGGCGCCATCAGCAACTCACGGCCCTCGTTATTTACCCCGAACGATTTTCCAGTATTTTAACACCAATCCCTGAGAAATTTTTGCTGTCCCAAGGAGAATAGCTGCTTGTAACCGGTTGCTAATTACAAGTATGAATGTCAATTAATTCATTTAGCTAATTATCCACTCTCTGAGCATCACGCACCAAAGAACTGTAAAAGACGGGCATATGGTGATGGATCAGAAGGAGGGAGCTGGTGCCGGCGTGCGCTCGCTGGGCGGCCGGGGCGAAGGGATGCAGGCAGCCGGAGAGCTCGGGAATTACAACATTATGCTAATTGGGCCTGGAAAACATCAACCCTCTCCTTGCAACTTTTGTTTGGAGGCTCGAGCGTGGGTCAAGCATCTGAAGTGTTTCTAATTGTGCTGTTCCCTCTGACTCTGACGAGTGGGAAGAATCATTTTCGCTGCACAGAACAAACCTTTTGATCCTAATCTCTGGCTGCAGAAACAAACAGTCCTAAGGAGGGAGGGAGAGATCCCTGAAGAGCTCCCTGGCCAGCGGCCTCGGTGCTAAAGGTGGGGAGATGCTCTGGAGGATGCTCGCTGTGATCTGGTTTGCAGGGCAAGTGGGTAGAGAAGAATGCTATTGAGAAATATCTTATTTGCTGTCCCAAAAGAGAATGCTTTAAAGGAAATGTTGTTTTCTGAAATGATGAAATTTAATCGCATCTGGGAGTGCAAAGACACCTGCAAGACATGGAAGGGGTTGTGCAGGGCGGAAGGGCCTCTCTGTTCCTGCTCTTGGAATGAAGAATGCAGATTTTATCCAAGCAGCTGAGCAGTGAATGCTCAGTGGGGTTAAAGTCCTCAGGCAACAATCTTCTTCCAGAGAGAATCTCCATCACCATAATCGGATCAATCACCTGGTGCAATGCAGCGCTGCTTCCTCCATCCCCCAAAGACTCCAAACCCCCTCAGGGGGTCATCACCCTGAGCTGGGCCCCACCTCCACCCCTGCCCAGCCCAGCCCTTGCAGAGGTATCCAGATGTTCCACCTCCCCTCTGCCTGAGTCTAGGGCTTTGATGAACATTTTCCACAACCAGCCTAAAATTTAGGTGGCTGAGGTAGGGGCTTTTGCCTTGTGTCAGTGCTTTGTTATTCTTATTTACCAAAAAAAGAGTGGGGCCTTATTTCCTGTTGAATTTGCTTAGTTATTTCTCTGCTGGCTTTCCAGTGGCAGTACTCGTGCTGCCGGTGCCTGCCGAGAGCTTTGATCAAACTCTTGTAGACTGATTACCAAGATTCACTTGTAAAAGTGTGTAAATCAAATACAACGAAACCCAATGGTCATTAACGTGGTGACGTGGCAATTTGCATTTTATTTCCTTGTTAAAAAAAAAAAGGTTTTGTGACAAGCCCTGTAAGAGGTACTTCAAAGGCGGCAGGGCCAAGGAGCAGCTGTGTGGAGTGGATTGACTTTAGAGAAGTTTTACCGAGTTTTTTTTTCCGGACAGTGAGCTTGGTGTCCGCACCTGCGTCTCTGGGGAAAATACTGATATTTTCAGGTAAGTTTAACTGAGTGCCCCTTGCTGAGGTGATGGGAGGAGAAGAGGATGATGAGTGGGCTGGGGAGGGGATCCCACAGCAGGAGCTGCTCCCTGGGGAGGGATGAAGGAAGCAGCAGCACCCCGCTCCGCAGAGCTGCTGGCAGCGCTCCGGTGCCTCCCGCCGCTCTTCCCGGCTCCGCAGCCAGCCCGACACATTCCCTGCTGCATCCAGAGCCAACCTCCCGAGCGCCGGCCATTTTCCAGGCGAGCGCAGATCTGCCAAGCGCTACCTTAAGAAAAGTTATGCGTGACCATATTTAAGGAAGCGGGAGGGGGTGTGCGCTGGCCCCATCCCAGGGCTCCGAGCCAGCCTGGCCTCGACGCCCGCGCCCGCAGGTGTCCGGACGCTTCTCCTCCGAGCCAGCCGTCGCCTGAACACCTCCCGCAAATGCTCAGCTTCTTCTGGCTGAGGTGAGGGCTGGGGGGAGCTGGGCACGATGGGGACAAGGGGGAAACCCCAGGGTCGGGTGAGCGGGAGCTGCTGTGCATACTTCCACTCCCGGCGGTGGAGCGGCGGCTTGTCCTGGCTTGCATCGGCGCTGGGCGGCTCTTCCAGGGGGAAGATGTAGGGTGAAAGGCCCTTGTGACCCTCTGCTCACTCGGGTGATGCTTTCTTGCCTTTGGGGTTTGCAGTGAGCTGTGCTGCTGCTCCATTGTGGTTGGCACTGGCGCCTTGTCCATGGGGACGTGGCATCCTCCGGCTGCAGCGGGGACAGCAGGCGAGAGCTGGGAATGTCAAGCCCCCCCAGGTCTTTCTGGGTGTGACAGGAGGAGTGCTGAGCGCTTTGGCTTGAATCAGCTTCTTTTCACTTAAAAATAGGAGCAGAAATTTGGGATGCATGGACACAGGGCTGCTGGGAATGGTGGCAGCATGGGGAGGGCAGAGGGATGTGCTGGGACTGGCAGAGGCAGTGTGGGTGGCACAATGCCATGGTGGTCTTCACCCCAGTAGCCTCAAATGAGGTGGTTGTGGCCAGGGTGACTACCACGGTGGGGACCACCACATCACCATGGTGTTCACCTGTGTTTTCCACCCCATGGTCTCAACCATGGTGACCCCCATTGTGAAGACCACAGAGTTAAGACCACCAGGGTGTCGACCTTTGCATCAGCTTGGTCTCCACTATGGTGGTTTCCAGCTTGGTGGTCTGAAACGTGGTTGTGTTGATGTTATGGCAATCTCCTCCCTGGGAACGCCGTGGGTGGCAGGGCAAAGGTGCCTGGGCTGGGCGGTGCTGTTGGGTATCCCCATGCATGTGAATTTTGGGCCTGGTGGTGTTGGCAGCTGCACCTGGGTGACATATGGCTCTGTTCTCCCCCTGCACTGGAGCCAGACCTTTGTCCCCTGGGACACTCCCTGGGGGACTTCGCCCCTATGCCAGCAAATCAGCACCAGCCTTCCTGGGAACCTCATGGGAGCTGCAAAGAGCACTCGGGCAAGGGTATGGATGGGGCTGTGGGCATGGCTAGGGCTGGGGATGCTTCACCCTGTGGTGGAGAGGGATGTGAGGGTGCTGGAGGTGTCCCTGCTGTGCTCACTCAGAAGCTTTCCCATGGGTGATGGCTGGGAAACCATCAGCCCCTTGTAAGAGGAGTCATCCTGTGTCTCGCTCTTGCCTTTGACCCTTGGTTTGCACTTTCATATCTTGCTTTGCTCCATGAACTCTAAGGAAACGTGATGTGTGGTCCCAAAAATACCGCTTGCAGTGCGTCCTGGCTTTTCTTCTGTGCTGGCCACCCTCCTGAGGTCCCACCGAGACCCACTGCAGGGAGCTGCTGTGTTTCCTCACCGTGCTGTGACCTGGCAATTCAGTCCCTCTTGTTCCGGTGGGGCCACATCCTGAGCAGCAGCTCTCATGCTGGAGACCCTGCTCCATCCTGATGTGCATGGGGTGATGGGGCTGAGCTGTGCTGAACATCTCCAATGCCACTTGCAGCAGGGCACTGCTGCTGGCAGTGGGACTGGCAGGCCAGGTCTCGGGGGATGGACAGCCCTCACTGCCCTGTCGAGATGGCAGAATTTCCCAAAGTAGGTCAGGTTAATTTTTTAACGCGTGCAGATTTGCTTGTTACCATGGATATTGCTCAATTATACACCAATAATCCGCCATGAGAACTTCATTGTCGCCGCTTTCTTCCCCACCATCTCCTCCATTTTTTCTTTAAATACTTCCAGGGAGGGGTAAGGTTGCACCGAGGGGCTGGGGTGGGGGGAGTAGGAGACAGAGATAGGTAAGATAGGGATTAAGTATTTGAGAGGTGGCACTGGGGTGGTGAGAGAGCTCTGAGGGCAGCTGGGGGTGGGTGGCTCAAGGTGTGAGGCTGCCCTGCTCTGCCCAGACCCACCCTAAAGCCCAGAACCTTGTCTCTCCTTCTCATCCACTGTCTTGGGGATGGCTGAAGCAAACACCCTGCTTTCAGTGGGCTCAAGGATTTGGGGGAATGACTGTTCTCCGGCATCTCTGCCCAACATCATCCTGGGGAGCTGCAGCACCCAGGAGGGCTTGCAGTGGAGGTTCATGCACAGTGGTGGTCCCCTGGTGATTTCTGAAGAGGCCAGCACTGAATTTCACAGCAGAAAACTTCCCTGGAGCTTGTGGGTGTTTTAGTGCCAGGGTATAGGGGTGCTGTGGGGTCCCTCTCCTCAGTATTTGCAGGGTTGTTGGTGTGTTTTCTTCTCTGTATCTTCCCTGTTTGCTCTGTGGGCTCTTCAGCAGCACAGGAAGTGAGCATGGCAGGAGACAAGGAAAATATTCTGCTGGAAGGGTTTTTTTCTCTAATGCAAACTTTTTTTTTTTTTTTTTTTGGGTAGAAGTGGGTCACTCGAGGGGTGACAGAGTAAGAGCATCATCGCCTGGGTACTGCATCCCGTTGCCATGGTGACCCGAGGGCTGCATCAGTCAACAGCTTTAAAAATGTGACAGTTGAGTGAGGCTGAAGATTCTAATGAGGACAGACACTTGCTCGCTTGGTTTCGATAACAAATACTCCATAAATACCCAGTGGCTGGATGGCTCCAGGTCTCTGGAGTGTAGCCAGGGCGCTCCCCTTCCCCAGGGAGGGAGCGTGGGCTGGGGCTGCCTGGAAAATAGCAGGGGGATGATGCAAAGCAGACAGCTCTGGGTATTTTACCCCCTTCTGCTAACGCAACCCAGAGGACAAGGTGACACGAATGCAGAGCCAGCAGCAGGTTTGGATTTCCAAGGAATGTGCCTCTGGTGCTGTTGGCTGGGGCTGTGGGGTGGAGCAGGACCACCCCCAGCCACCGCCTTGTGTCTGCAAGTGGGCAGAAACCCATCCTGTCAAACAGGAGAATAACTCTTGCACGGGCTCTTGCAAGGGCAGGTGAGCCACCAGGAAGCTCCCAAACCTCAATAACAAGCCTGGAGAGGTCATGGGGCTAGGGGAAAAGTCATGGGGCTGGGGAAAGCATGCTGCTGGGGCAGGGGTGGGAGGCTGTGAGAGGCTCAGCAGTGCTGTTTGTGTCTTGTTTTGTACTGACCACATTGGGTACACTCTGTGTGATGCCCCAGCTCCTGAGGGTGCAGGAGGCAAATCTACAGCTTCCACTTTTTTAATCCCATACATTGGGAAAAGAGCTGCTATCTCCAGCAGCCTAGATTTACCTGCATGGGAGAGGGATGTGTGCTGGCAAGCTGGGGGTATGCCAAGGGCCTGGCAGCGTTGTGTTTAAAAGCAAACTCTAAATAGGAAGCCTCTTCCACTTGTTTTTGCTGCAGCTCCCACACTGCTTTTCCTTGCAATGCCACCACAATGTCCAGCTGGGACACAGCCTGCAGGCACTCAAGGACACGCGATGCCCTTGTGGAATGCCAGGGCTTCGAAAGCAAAGGGGCTGGAGCAGGGCACAGCAGCATTGCTGGAGTCAGGTGCTTCCCATTTGCTGCCCCCAGTACCACCCATGGCAGCCTCAGCCCTGTCTGCTGCCAAAAATATGCCCCTGGCTGTCTTGTGACTGCAGCAGTGTCACTGCTCTGGCCAGGGGAGCTTCAAGGCACAGTCTTCTGTCACATGTAGCAACACGGGAAGCAGTGACAGCGTCACTGACTGAGGGGTTGGCCACAGCCCTGCAACGTGTGCGTGGTCCAGCTCCCCAGAATAGCTGGGACTCTTTCATCCAGGCTGGTGAGCGTGGGACCTGACCCCCATGGAATGGCAGGCACCTGCCCCAGGTCTGCCCTTCTCTGTTTCAGCTCTGACAGGCCCCTGATAGGTGCTGGAGAGGGGTCAGTGGTGTGGGGAGGGATGTCAGCATGGGCTGTGGGGACAGGGTGTGACAACCCGCCACACACACTGCCTTGTTCCCACCAGGAAACCGCCACTCCCATCTCTGCCAGCCCTGCCGTAACCAGAGCCACTCTTCTCCTTTCCAGGTGTCTCTTAAAAATGGTCAAGGGGAATATTATAGTCCCTGAAGACATCTTGAGCTTCTGTTGCAATGGCCTCCAGGTACCCCCCGTGCCGTGCAACTAACCCGTGGCTCCCTGTTGTGCCGCCGGCTACTAACCCAGCCTGTGCCAGGCAGATGCCAGCCTGTGCCAGGAGCTGCTCCCAGCCCTGCACCGGCCCTGGCTGCATCCTCTCCCAGCACATCCCCTCCCCATCAGCATTCCCAGCCTCATGCTGGCTACTGCAGGGCCAGGGCTCTTCCCACGGCTAGCAGCTTCTTCCCTAAAACTCAGAACTGTCAAAGGCCGGGAAAATGCCCGGCGGGATCTCGGGCCAGGCTGTCTGCTCACTCTGCAGCAGGCGGCTTTGGAGCTCTTTGCATTGCTGGCTCGTACCCCGGAGCCTGCTGGCTTCCCAAAATAGCTCTGTGCTACTCTTGTAGGCGCCTCTGCGTGCTGGGAAGCAGCCTGGGAGGTTCACAGAGGGGTTTGGAGGCTCCTGGAGTGGCTCTGGTGGCCTGGGGTTGGTGTCACTGTGGGATGGGGGCACCTTTGCCATCGGCTGGGCTCGGTGCCTGCTCTGCTGAGGCGAGGTTTGTGCCGTTCCCGGGATGTCGTGTACCAGTAGCTATGGAAACAGAGGTTAGACCCGTTGGAGAAAAATGCTATTCTGAGAGGCAGTGAGCTCAGGGCAGTCGAGAAAGCTTCATTTTCAGCACAAACCCATCTTTAAAAGAATCCGGGCAAAGCAGAGGGCAGAGAAGCTGCTGCAGTGGGACTCTCGCAACAAGTGCTGAGCGCAGGAGCTGCAGCGGGAGCAGAAAGCGGAAGGAAGGGCTGTGACGAAGCCCAGACAGCTCCTCGTGTCTCCTCAGTTACTCACCAGGCTAACTGAGTTCACCCCTTGTGTAACACGACTCACTTGACATCTCCCCATCGGCTGTTTTCCCTGCCAGCACCGCCACACCTCCTCTCTCTCCCACCCTGCTTCCCACCAGGCTGCCAGGGGAGCTGCTCTGTGCCCAGCAAATAGACAAGTCAGCAAGGAACTTATTTTTCTGCCCAAACAACCCCTAACTGAGGATGCTCCTCCTCTGCTGCTTGTACCACGCCACCAAGGAACCTATTTTACTGCCCAAACAACCCCAAACTGAGGATGCTCCTCCTCTGCTGCTTGTACCACATAGCTTCCAGTGCTTCCTTTGGTGAAGGGGAGGTGTTGGTGGAAGGCGTGGATCGCTGTCCAGCCCCAGCAGAGCAAACCCACCCTGTGCTGCAGCACCCTAAAAATGAAGCTGTCGGGGAGAAAAATTTCTTCTCAGAAAACTGATTAACTTTGGGAGGGGTTTCTCGTGGTGTTTGTGAGGGAGCAGTGGGGTTAGGTGATAAATGGCCTGAAAACCCGGAGAAGCTTTTTTTAGAGGGATTTTTTCCCTTTTGGCTGCGGGCACCTTGTCTTTGGCAAAGGCTGGGTTGGTTTGGTGATGTCCAGGGGTGTGCAGGGCTTGGCTTCTCCCGGCTCTGTGTGGGGAGCGTCTTTGTGTGTCCCTATTCTCTCAGGGGATTTGCTTCCCATTTGGGTAAAACGCAGCTTTTGTGCCCCACAGGGCTCGACCTCTCCACCACGTCCCCGAGAGCCAGAGGAGCGGGAGGAGGCGCCGGGGGCCATGGCGAGCCCCTCGCCTGCCCGCAACCCCACCGAGGTGCAGATGAGCCAGCTGGTGCTGCCCTGCCACACCAACCACCGCGGCGAGCTCAGCACCGGCCAGCTGCTCAAGTGGATCGACACGGCCGCCTGCCTCTCCGGTGAGCCATCCTCTCCCTCTGCAGCCCTCATCCTGCTGGGCTGCCAGGGAAGGCACCAGGCAGAATCCACAGGAGCCAGCTCATCAGCAGCATCCCTGGCAGTCCAGTGCCTCGGAGTGACGCCAGCTGGGGACCCACGTCATGCGATTTTGCTGAGTAATTAGCAAACAGGAGCAGGACGAGAAGGGGAGGAGACGTGCACTGCAGCATGCATGCTGGCTTGGGGACAGATCAAAATCTGTGCCTGCTTCGTCTATAATGCTGCCCTTTTCCTTGCCTGGTGTGCTGGGCATGGGGAGACCGGGCTGGTGGCATCTCTGGTATACCAGCAGCAGCTGGAGTGGGCTGAGCTCCTCTACTCAGCACGAAGCAACGGAGCTCACCAGCTCAGCCAAGCATGGGGAGGTTATGACAGGGAAACGCGAGCAATTCTGCAGTTGGATGAGGTTCCCAGAGCAGTTTTGCATCCTGAGGTTCCTGGAGTCCCAAGGGAAAGCTGCACTGGCAGAGCGGCCTTGAAATATTTGCTGTGTATGGGGAGATAGAATCAGCTGCTGGTGCATCTCCACAGCTGCAAACTTATGGAAGGAAAGCAAATACCAGCACACCCTCCAAACTATTAAACATCTGCAAACCTGCAATGCTGTGGGAGGAGAAACCCCAAATCCCACTCTGCAAACACAGCAATGGGCATCAGCAGGGAAAGGGACCCTGGCTGGGTGTCACCGGTGTCACCAGCATGGGGCAGAGGAGCCCTCGTGGCCCTCGCACCCTCACCACGTTGCTGCAGGTTGCTGATGCAGTTTGTTTTTCCTTTCCAGCCGAGAGACACGCCGGCTGCCCGTGCGTCACGGCTTCCATGGATGATATCTATTTTGAGCACACCATTAGGTAAATACTCCCCACTGGCAGGGCATGCGTAGGGGAACGCAGGGGTTTTTCCCATCTGCCAGCTGCAACGTGGACAGGAGCTGGAGCTGGAGCAGTGCTCCTGGGAGAGGAGGAGATGTGGTGGCAGTGCCGGGCTCACAGGGCAGCCAGGGGCTGAGGCTCAGTCTCTGCTGCAGGGCTGTGGATGGACTGTCTGCTCTGATTTATCCGCTGTCTGGTCGCCTGGGGAGCTCCTGCTGCGTTGGCTTCCCGGTATTTCCCCCAGCGCCAGCTCCTCCCTGGCTTTGTTCAGGAAATAGCTCTGATTTAGCGCTCTGGAAAAGTCAAATCTTGCAAATCGTGCCTTTGAAGGGGCTGTGTGGGTGGCTGAGGCGTGGTGGGGCTCACCCACCCAGCGGGTGCTGGGGGAGCTGGGACCTCCCGGCTTTGTGAGGCTGGGCATTGCCTGGTCAAAATTCCATCCCAGGCTCGTCCTGGCATCCCCTGGTGCTACCCTACAGAGGTGCCACCTCTGATTCCCGGAGCCTTTGGGATGTCCTGTGTCAGGCGACAAAGTTTCTCCTGACCTGAGGGGACAAAAACCCTCCCAAGGTTCCACCCACCACAGGCTCCCAGTATGGAGACCATTCCCAGCCAGCATTCCCGAAGTAGTCTCCTCCTTTTGTACCCCCAGTAAGCCCAGGTACTGCCACCCACCTTTACTCATCTCTCAGAGCCCCCACACCCCCTGTGCCTGTCTGTTCCCAGCTGGGAACCATTCCAGGGGGCTCCCTGGGGGTTTGCCATGCTATACAGGATCTTTGCAATATAGGATCCGTGCTGCCCAGCAGTTCCTGCCTTGCCATATGGGATCCATGCAGTACAGGATCCATACTGTCCAGCCACTCCCTGCTGTGCAGCTCTGCCTGCTGGGGCAGGCACCATTGTGGGTACCCAGGGCTGGCACTGGGGTCCCTGCCTGTCAGCTGATTTGTTTGGCACTGAGAAGTCTAACTCATTGCTGTGTTTTACTGTCATTCCCAGGAAATGCTGACCTCACACTTTAGCCCTATGACATGAGGTGCCCATCACCCTGGGGCTCTGCTCCATGGCAAATCCACAGTGTGGGGATGTGGTACAGCCGTGGTGCAGAGGTGGCACCACTGGGGCTGATACCCTGCTCCTGGGGCAGCTTTTCCTGGGACATTTTCCCCAACTCTCCTGGGTTTCAGGAGCAGGGAAGAACAGCACAGCATTACATCAAGCCCTGCAAAGCATTTGTCCCTCCTTGGGGCGAGCTGGGCACTGCTCCAAGGGGGCAGGGAATTTGTGCTGCTCCTGGCTCAGATCCCACTTGCTGTGGTCCAGCTTAAGGCTCCGAGCAAGGGGCCTGGCAAGGATTTCCTGCAGAGCTGTTGGAAGGTGGAGGAGTTTTGTGTCAGATCTCCTCGCCCAGCTGTTTGTGCTTTCTGCTGCCCTTGCTCTGCGGGGAAGAGGGAGGGAGGAGCTAGAGGTGCTTGAGGGCACAGAGGAGACCCCAAATTATCACTGGCTTAAAACTCACTGGCTGGGCAGCAGACTGTCACCATCCCTGTGTGGAAGTGCAGACTGGGGAGGATAACACATACCCTTGAGTGGGGCTTCGTGTGGCATTTATGGCTCTGCCTTCTACTGTTTGATAAAGACAGAGAAGATAAAGTATTTTTGGGGCTATATATAGACATGTGGGGCTGCCAGGATGCCTGCCTGGCCCCTTGCCCTTGCATGCCCCTCGCCACAAACCCATCCAGAGCATCCATCTGGCTGCTTCCATCGCCTCTAACCCTCTCCCCACATTTGCTTTCTCTTTCTGCCCCAGCCAGCCGTCTGTAAGCCCTGCTGGGCAGCGGGACGGGAGGAGCGGTGTCGGGTACGGACGTGTTTGGCCCTAGAGCAGCCAGCCTAGCACAGCGCTGCCGTGAGTTGGGAGCCTTAACCCCACTGACGTGGCATGGCATGTGGACAGAGGCTGCTCACGTAACCCTGCTAACGTTTTGGCATGTCACCAGCCCGGGGTCCGTGCTGGGGGACGGCCAGAGGCACCAGCTCATGCCACTCCTGCTCCAGCCAGAGCCAACGTGCAGAGCGTGTCATTTACAGAGCTCATTTGTAGCCTGAAGTCACGTGTAAAGGCACACTCTGACTGTCCCTCCCTTCTGGTTTTGAGAAGTGGTGGTTACAGGGTTTATTTTCCCCACTGAGTTTTCTAGCACTGGCGTCTTTTGGGGAATAAGGAATATGCCTGATTTAAAAATGTATTTGGTAAAGACTACTGTCAGGGTTACTAAAAAGTTAAATTTTCTCATTCCATGGGTACCAGCCTGGAGTAGCTCAGGCTGCAAGGCCAGAATTGTCTGTGTGTGTACTCTGAAGCCTGCTGAAGGCACAGAGGAGAGCAGCAGTTTGCTGCCAGCAGATGTTTCATTTAAGAGACGATGCAAAATGCCCCTGGCTGGTCCCTGCCATCTCCCAGCATCTCCATTGCTTGTGGGGAAGCCCGTGGCTGGTCCAGTTGTGCAGGACAGTGGATGCAAGACTGGAGAAGCTGTTTGCTCTGGCAGGAATGTGCATGCCCACGTGGGGAGGGGGTGCCAAGTAAGTCTCGGGCACCTCTGCATCCCTCAGGTGTCCTGGCAGCACCCCAGACCTGGCGACCCCTTGCACACAGCCGCTCAGGGGTGATATATCACTGCTCTCACATCTCAGGGGTGGCTGTCCCCATGTCCTGCTGGCCATCTGGCATGTCCCACAGTCCCAGGAAGCCTTACCACAGCCTTACCAGTGAGCTGGAATGCCTTGGCACCTCGGAGGGAGCTGCTCAGTGGCTGTTGTCCCTCAGTAACCCCACACTCTTTCTCCTCTTCCTGTTTTTCAGCGTTGGGCAAGTTGTCAACATCAAAGCCAAAGTGAACCGAGCCTTTAACTCCAGCATGGAGGTTGGTGTGTGTCCCTGCCCCCCCTTGCTGTGTGCCTAACCCCACCAGCCACATGGCCAAATCCCCAAATCCTCCCACAGTTCCCAGCTTGAATCCCATATATTCATCGTTTTTGGCTAGGTCTGGCCAGGGCTGCATGGTGGGATGTGGGTCCCTGGGGAGCAGAGCCAGCTCTCAGGGGTGCTGTTCCCTCTCCCAGGTGGGCATCCAGGTGAGCTATGAAGACCTGTGCAGCGGGAAGCACTGCAGCATCTGCAAAGCGTACGCCACCTTCGTGGCACAGGGCCCCTTGGGCAGCAAGGTGAGCAGTGGCTGGTGCCTGGGAGGACTCTGTTGCCTGCTGCACAGAGGCAGTAAGGAAATGGCCTCTGTGGGGCTGGGCTGGGCTCAGCTTTCCATCACAGCTGTTCATGGGTCAGGGATTTCCTGTCCCGTACTTGGGGGATGCGTGGTGGGTGGCTCTTGGCCCCTCTCTGGGCATGGAGGGCACCTGCTCGCTGCTGCTGCTGGTCCCCAGCAGGACTGCACCCTGTCCCATCCCTTTGCAGGTGAGGCTGGAGCCGCTGACCCCGCAGACAGAGGAGGAGAAGATCGAGTACAGCATCGCCGCCGAGCGCCGCCGCATGCGCCTGGTGCACAAGGACACCCTCAAGGACCTTCTCACCAGCAGCCCCCAGGAAACTGGTACTGTGCCCTGCAGCCTGGGCTCCCAAAATAGCCCTGACACCCACTGGTGACATCCCACTTCCTCAGCAGGATGTTGGTGGTGATCACCACATGGGGGTTTGGGAATGCCCTGGCCGTGGCGGGATAGGGATCAGCCCCACCATACCAGACTTCCCGGCCTGGAGGTTTGGGGAGGGTTAATGCAGTGGGAGGGCAGCTGTGGGGAGAGGAACAAGGGCTGGTGGGGTGCTGGGAGAGGGGTCCTAGTGGCCATACAACACACTGAACCCCGTTATCCCCCTGTGGCAGAGCGGGAGACGCGGGACGGCAGCGAGGCGGTGCCGGCGGAAAGGACACGGGTGGAGAGCGTGGAGCTGGTGCTGCCTCCACATGCCAACCACCAGGGCAACACCTTCGGTGGGCAAATCATGGCCTGGATGGAGAATGTGGCCACCATTGCAGCCAGGTGACCCGACAAGGGGTTCAGGGTCAGGGGATGACATGCTTGGAGGGGACCCATGCAGCTGAGTCTGGCCACAGCTGGAGTGTAGGGATTCTCCAAAGGGATGGTCCCCAGCAGGCCACCCATGGGTGACACTGCACAGGGAGTCCCACAGGTGCATGGTGCTGAAGGACCCCAGGGAAAAGTTCACACTCATTGCAGTTGGCTCATTGTTCCTTCTCATGGCTGGCTTTGGCCACTGGAATCCAGGAGTGACATTTTTTTGGGGTCTCCTTGTCTCTGGCTGGGTCGGGGAGGCTGCATGGGGCTGCCATGGCATGGGGCCATGACTGGGGGGTAACACCTGTCCCCACAGCCGGCTGTGCCATGCCCACCCCACGCTGAGGGCCATTGAGATGTTCCACTTTCGGGGACCATCACAAGTTGGAGACCGCCTGGTGCTCAAAGCCATCGTCAACAACGCCTTCAAAAATAGGTGGGTGCCGGAGGTGGGGATCCCCTTCCCACCCTCTCCACAGCCTTCTGCTCCCTCATCCCTTCTTTCTGGCAGCATGGAGGTGGGGGTCAGCGCCGAGGCCTATGGCCAGGAGATGTCCATCAGCCGCAGGCACATCAACAGCGCCTTCATGACCTTCGTGGTGCTGGACGAGGAGGGGCATCCCCGCACGCTGCCCATGGTGGCACCCGAGCCAGGGGTAAGGACCAGCAGGGCTGGCTTCCCCCCAGCCTGGCAGCACGGGACCCCCGGGAATCCCACTCAGCAAAACAAATGCAGTTTTATGATGATGGAAATGAAATTGCTCGATAGCAAGTGAATTAAATTGATTGCTCGGTATAACTAATAAAATAAACCACTTGCCTGTGCAAGAGATGGAGATGTATTAGCCATGCAAGGCTTAACAGAGTATTGCCTGCAAATTCCAACTCATCTTTTAGGGGAAGGAACGTTGAGCTTGTTTTTTACCTTTCAAAGTATCCTAATCCCATAATTTGCTGGGATCCAAATATTTAGGGAAATCTCTCATGAGAGCACAGCAGCAAAGTAAACGCTCATGCATCTCAGCTTCTCCTGGGCTGATCCTTGTCCAGCTCCCTGATTTTTTTGATGCCTTAAAACTAGGATCTCCCACTGTGATGGAGATAATCTCATGGCCAAAGTCGGACCCCCTGAAACCTCCTCTCATCCATTTTAAAACACCACACTAGCACTTTCTTCAAAATAAGGTGCTTTTTTTGGCTTTTGTTTCCCCAGTAGAGGACATTTTCAGGCGCTAGGGTACACCGGTTTTTTTTCAGAGGCTGTGCCACAACAAGGGTTTTCCCTAATGTGCCAATGCACATCCACTTGATCAGAGCAATGGTGACAATGCTGGAATAACTCACAATTAATCACAGACCATCACTGCAGTGTGGCCAGGGTGGCAGCTGGCAAGCAAGGGGGAACTTCACTGTCCAGCCCTTCCCTGCTGAATGTTTTACCCACTCCCAAAAAGACATGATTTTTTTTTTCATCCTCCTTTTCCTATTAACTTAATTGCCTTTTCCCATTTATCAGGATGGAGAAAGGAGGTACAGAGAAGCCAGTGCTAGGAAAAAAATTCGGCTGGACCGGTGAGCAGCAAAACGAATGGGATATGGGGATGGAGGAAAGAGGAAAGGGAGGCTCAGCCCTGGGGTGCAGGGACACTCTGGGGGTGGTTTGTGTCCCCTCATAAGGGAAACTGTTCTTTTGCTGCAGAAAATACGTTGTCTCCTGCAAACAGACCGAGGTGCCACTCTCCGTGCCCTGGGACCAAAGCAACAAGGTAGGATGATCCCCTGTGGGAGCTGCTGCCTCCTGCTCCTCCTCCTGCTCCCTCTCCTGCCCCTGACATGCTGCCCCTGCCCCAGGTTTATCTGAGCTACAACAACGTGTCTGCGCTGAAGATGCTCGTGGCCAAAGCGAATTGGGTGCTGGCCAGAGAAAAGGAGAAGGTACCAAACCCTGTCCCTTCTCCCTCAGCCCCAAAACGCGGGCAGTCCCAGTGGGAACAAGTCCCAGCTGTGCCCTGTGCTCCCGCAGGTGCGGATGTACACGCTGGAGGAGGACAAGTTCCTGTCCTTCCGCATCGAGATGTCCGTGTGCATCACGGCCAGCCGAGCCTTCTCCCTGCTCTCCAACCTGCGGCGCCGGCACGAGTGGGACAGCCACTACGTGTGAGTGCTGCAGTCTCCCCAAAAAACACACCCCAGGCTCAAGCCTTGTGCTCGAGCATCCCTCTGGGCATCCCTGGGAGCCCGTGTGGTGCTTTGCTTGCTCTTAGAGACCCTCACGGTGTGTCCCTGTCCTGGCTCCATCTGGGCTGATGGCTGCGCTTTGCTGGAGCAAACACCAATTTTGGGTCTCCCGAAATATTTTGGGTCTGTAAATGTGTAAGGCCCAGATTCAGGGGGCACGGCAGGGTTTCTGTGACCATTCCCCTTCCCTTACAGGAGTGCTGAGCTTGTCCAGAAGGTCGATGACGACGACATGATCTATCACGTGGTGAGCCAGAAGCTCAGAAATGAGAAAAAACCACAGGATTTCGTTATCCTGGCGTCCCGGCGCAAGCCCTGCAGCAAGGGGTGAGTGTCCAGCCCCACCCCTGCTCCCTGCCATCCAAGCTGTGCCAGCTCACCGGGCTCTCTTGTCCCCAGGGACCCCTACGTGGTGGCCTTTCGGTCGGTGACGCTGCCCACCCACCCTGCCAGAGCCGAATTCACGCGGGGGGAGACGCTCTGCTCCGGCTTCTGCATTTGGCCAGAGTCAGAGGAGATGAGCAAGGTGGGTGCTGTGGCTGTGTTCCCACGGCCCATAGGGGAGGCTGCTCCCTCCCCTGTGCCCCTGCTGACCTTGTCCTGTGCCTTGCAGGTGGCTTACTACAACCAGGCTATGCCGGGGTACCTCAACTATGTCACCACCAACGTGGCAGGACTGTCCTCTGACATCTGCTCCACCTTTGAAGCCTGTGAGAAGTTCCTGCTGAAGAACAAGCAGGACCTGATCTCACGGCTGCAGGACTTCTAGAGCCACGGCCCCCTGCTGACAGACGGACAGACAGATGAGGGGACACTTCTGTGGTGGAAGGGAACGTGGGATGGTGGCATCCAGGCCCTGCCTCCCTGGGGGCTTTGGTCCCAGGGGCTGGGGAGGAGAGGCATTACTGTACCACCTCATCCCCTTGCACTGACATGTCATACCTTTTCTTCTTTCTTTTTTAAAATTTTATTTAGAAATTTTATAAACTGATGTACAGGACTTGGTTTTCTAGTTCACTTAACGCTACTTGAATCTTTATATGATCCAAAATCTTCCCAAACCAGATTTTTTTTTTTTTACTAGTTCTTGGTGGGGCATAACTGGTTCCTTTTAAGGCAGCAAAGGGAGAGAGGGGGCAGTGATGTGGGGTGGGTGCTGTACCCCTCCCTGGTGTAGGGATGGCTGGTGGAACATCCCACTCTTCCCCAGTGCTGCTCCTTTTCCAGGGCAGGGCTGGCAAACAGCCCCTACTCCTTCTGGGCTGAAATCCCACCCATGGAGCTGTGGAAGGGGCAGCAATAAAAGTGTTTTGAAAGGACAAACATCCATATGTGCTCTGGGTGAGTGTCTGCTCCAGGGGCTTGCTGTGTGGAGAGCTTGGAGCAGGGATCCTGCAGCCACAGCACACCGGGGGCTCAGGTGGAGGTGGGGTCCTTTGAGGCAGGACTGTGCTGCAGGGAAGGGATGGTGCTCCGTTTAAGTGGCTTTTGGGGACAGCCCTCCTTGTCCCCCTCTGCTGAGTGCACCAACACCTTGAGATGTAAACCTCAAACTGCCTCAGAGGTGCTGAAAATGGAAAAGACAGGGCCAAACCTTGTTCCCTTAAGTCTGAGAAAGCCAACAGAATGAAGCAGGGGTGGCAGTGGAAGTGCTACTCATCAGTCACAGCACAGGGGACATCTGCCCTCAGCCACAGGCCTGTGGAGAGCCTGTGGAGGTTTTCTGATGGCACTGAGGTTTCTGGAAGGCTTGCCACCTGCTGGAATATGAGTGAGCCCTGGAAGCCCTTAGGGATGCAGAGCTTTGGGCACAGCAGGTTTTAGAGGTGCCAGCTATGCTCTTGCCTGTGCCTGTAGAGACTTGTGCTTAACCCCAAGGATTGGTTTTGTAGAGCTTAACCATGAGCAAGTGATGGTGATGCTGTAGTCGGGGTGAGACGAGGACATGGAATACCAGAAATGACCACAGGGTCTTTTCCAGGACCCCAGGTGTCCCTCTGCAGCACCCAGTCTCTTTGCCACCCAAATTCCCCACACAGTTTGTAAGCAGAAGGAGCTCCTGCCCCTCTCCTGTGGCCACCAGCCAGTGGCTCCCACCCCTGGGCTGGTTGTGGCCATAAACCCCTAATCTCTGCTGTATCTCCCATCATAAACATCTCAGCTCAAGGCCTGGCATGGCTGTGCCCTGACTCCAAAAGGTAAAGCCATCTCAGGCTGAACATAGTACAAAACATTCAGTTTTTATAGAGCCCTCTTATCTCCCAAAACTCAGAGCAAGCCTGCCTTTTTATCACTGGGATGAGAGCCATCCTTTCTACTAGGAATTGCTGCTGCTTGATTAAGTGGAGGGGATGATGTATTTGCCTGAACATTAAACTTTAACTGACCTCTCCTTCTCCTTAAGTATTGTGCTTTTTCTCGCTGGGAGGCCCTGGTCAGCCCTGGCTCCAGCCTGGCTGGGTCCCTGAGGATGCAGGGTGATGGAGCAGCAGTGACCTGGGGGCATGGCAGAGCGTGCTTTGTGCTTCTGGAAGGAAACTGCAGCCCTACAGCATCTGCTGGCCCTCAGGGGGGCATGGACAGCAGGACTGGGCAGCTTGGAGCATCTCTGGAGCACTCAGCTTGACTGCCTCATCCCACAGAGGAGGAGGGACCTGCTGGAGACTGTCCTTACCAGCCTTTCCCAGAGCCCTTTCTCTGCCCTCCCCAAATGCACAGCTCTGGGACCAATTCAGCAATCAATCACCATTTTTCTTATTCCCTTGATATAAAAAAAAAGGGAGTTACCCCCTGCTCTGAGCAACCTTCCAACCTGCAGCTTCTTAGCATGAAAACACCTTGGAGCTGCTAATTCTTGCATGGAGACAGGAATCATTTGGAGGGGCAGATCTGGGACCTTGGGAGCAGCAGGGCTCTGTGCTGGCTGCTGGCAGAGCCCATCACTGCCTTCCTGGCCAGGATGATGCAGGGAAGAAAGCCCCTCCTAAGGACCACGGTGCCTTCCCTGGGCCCCTGCCATCCAGGGGCTGCTGGAGGATGGAGCAGGGAAAAATCCCCAAAATGCCAAGAAGCGTTTGGAAAAGAAAAGGCCATGAAGACAGCTGGGGATTTACAGGCCAGCGCTCCAGGTTGGATGTGGGCGCCTTCTCCAGTGTGCTGCCATCATGAGAAGGTTTAAGGACCTGATTTTATAGATGCCTAGATAAATACATGGAGCTAATATATCACAATACAGGGTCTATTTATCTGCTTTGCAGGAGTGGGATAGAATTAGACAGCAGTGTCTCTCTCAAGGCCAGCCCCGCTGTAATTCATGCCCCGAGGCGACCAGCCGAGGGGAGGAGGAGGAGGAGGAATTCTGCAGGCAGCAGTATTGATGGGCTACTCCCAGAAGCTTTGTTTTAATTAATTGTCAGAGCGCTCCTTGCAGTGGATCAGGCAGCTCCTTCAAAGCTTCCTTCCACCCACTGCTGCCCGTGCTCTTCTGCAGGGTCTGGGGCAGTGGGGTGAGCTCAGAGCCCCTCTGCTCCTTTGAGCCCCCAGGCTTCTGGTTAAACAGTGCAGAAGCTGCTGCTGTTTTCAAACAGGGGGGCTTCCCCCTGGCCAAGAGGCCTCTTTGATGGCCACAGAGTGGGCAGGAGTATTTGTCACAGCTTTTCGCTTCCCTTCTTTATTGACTTTCTGCTCGTCCCTGCTGCCAGGGGTCAGTCGGGGCGTTGGCTGGACTTTGCCAAAAGTCCACCCCAACCATCTGGTTCCCAGGTGCTGACGCAGTGCCCTGCCCCTGAGATACCAGGGGTTTGAACAGCAGGTTTGCAGCCCAGTTGGGTGTGTGGTGGTGAGGCTGGGACGGGGCTGTGCCAGCTCCAAAGCTTTTCCTGAGCAAGCAGGTTTGTGAACCTGAACTGCATTTGCCCTGCGAGCAGCAAGGTGACAGCAGCAACCGCAGCTCAGCGCCGAATTCGGGGTGACCTGGCTGCCATGAAGGGACCTGTCCCCATCCAGGACGCCATGGCCAGTGACACGGAGCCCTCCCACACCATCAAACTGCTGCACCTGCTTTTCCTCTCCACCTCCTGGGGAATGCAGGTCTGGGTGACCTTCGTGGCCGGTAGGTTGGGCTGTGTTGTGCTCTCTGCCCAGGGGGGTGGCACAGGGGAGGGGGCTTTGCCCCAGCTCTCACCTGCTCTCCCCCTCGCAGGGTTTGTGATGAGCAGGCACCTCCCTCGCCACACCTTCGGCTCCATCCAGCGGGAGCTCTTCCCCTACTACTTCCACATCAGCTCCACTTGTGCCTTCGTCAACCTGACCCTGTTTGCCATGTCCCATCCCAGCGAGCGGCTCGGCGAGGAGCACACGGCCCAGGTAGCCCCTCCTGGCCACAGCCCCAACCCCTTCCTCTGCTCCACTGCCTGGCTTGCAAACCACGGAGATCCACGCAGGGCTCTGGTTAAGAGAACCCCACAAACACCCAAACTGCAGCAAGCCAGGGGGCTTGGGGGAGCGATTTAACCCACCACACCTGCGAGGTGCTCACGGAGGGCTTTGCTCCTCTGCAGATCATCATCTTCTTCATCTGCATCGCCGCTTCCGTGCTGAACACGCAGTGGTTTGGACAGGTCACCTCCGACGTGATGGCTGAGCTGCAGCTGGTGGAGAGCAGGCAGGGGCTGGGGCAGGAGCTGGGGCTGGCAGCCAGCGAGCCCCGCAGGCAGCTCCGAGCCTCCAACCCCGGCTACAGGCGGCTGTCCCGGCGCTTCGCCCTCTACCACGCCCTGTCCTCCCTCTGCAACCTCCTGTGCATCCTGTGCAATGGGCTCAGCCTGCACCACCTGGCTGCCCAGCTCTCTGCCCTCTGAGGCCAGGACACTGCCAGGTGATGGCTGGCCCTGCTGCCTTGCTGTAATGCAACCCCGAGCTTTGGACATTAAACTGCAGCATCTTCAGGTGGAGACACTCTTGCTGTGTTGGTGCACAGTGCAGGAATTTACGAATAGCGAAATGGAAATGTTTTCTCTAGAACTGCCTGCAGCCAGCGTCTGTGATCAAAGCAGGAGTGTTTTATAGCTGAACAGCTTTCTAATGCCCCATGCATTAGCTGTGTCTAAAGCTGCAGTGTATTCCTGCAGTCACAGAGAAACTGCAGAAGAGAAAGAAATGAGAGATTGAGAATTACTTCTAATAAAAAGCCAAATGCTAATACAGAAGCGCAGAAGACCCTGTATGTCTGCTGTACCAGTTAATGTAACAGATAAGGGTGTTATGTTGGGGTTTACAATCAGTGTCTGTCATTCTCTGGTATTTCACAAGGTGAGAAATCTCATTCATTAGGCAGAAGTCAGTCTACTTAAAATAGCCATGTTTATTCCAGGTTCTGTAGGACATTCAGTAAGGTATCAAAAGGGTCAGTCAAACATTGCTCCAAACAAAGAGCTCTGTTGTGCCTTGGCCAGCAGCACGGCCAAGCAGTGACAAAACAGCAGCTGCTGAGTCCCAGGCAGGAACCTGACTGCATCCACCCCTCTGCAGCAGGCAGGTATCTCCCCAGGCCACTGCTGTTAAACCCCAGCAGCAACAGCCCACCTCTGAGCAAATCTGTGATTCTTCTCAGGTAAGGAAGAACATTCCTAGCTGCTGTTATACTGCAACCACAGCTAGTGTTTGGCACTGCTTCAGGTTTATTTCAAAACCACATGCAAGCCTATCATAGAAGAAACCTTCTGCAAGCCAGCTGGATTCCCTTTTAAACAAATAATCCCCTCATGTTAGCCCTTCCTTCTCCTATGCTGCTCCCCTGGAAGCTTCCCTGTGTGCCAAGATTATTTTCCTCCCCTGAAGAGTGCAAGGTATTTTTGTTCAAGCAGAAGTCTGCAGCCTGGAGCTGGGCTGACAAACAGCATCCTCTTGCACAGGATTCCTTGTTTCTTTCTTGCTCATTACAACCGATGCACTTTCTTGCCAGAGAAGTATTTCTTAGAGAAAGGAGAACGTTTGGCAAATACCAAAACTGTCGGGGTCCCAGCCTTTACAAAATACCTGCAAAGATTAAAAGGAGTCCTTGGCTTCATTGTAGCTGGCCCAGTGTCCTGCAAAGCAAGTGACTCCTGCCCAGCTCCATAAGGACTGACCTCCCAAAGGCTGGTGACGAGCTTTTGTGCTGATTAGCAGAGCCTCTCGGAGCCAGGGCTAAGCACATCTGAGGAGGAGTGTTTTATGAATCAACCCGTCTCCCAACAGCTTCTTTTAATTAAGGCAGCTGTTATTCTCCCTCTGGAAGGAGGGTTCTTTTGCAACTGCCCTTACAGCCTGAAGTCTGAGGGCTTATGGACACTGCTGAGTTTTATGGAGTGACAGAGATCCCGCTCCCACTGCGGCAGACCGAGCCCCCCACGCTGTGCAGCAGCTCCAGCCAGCTACGGGATGGTGCAACTCAACAGCACAGCCTGCACAGGAACTTTTTGGCTTCACAAACAGCAAATTCTCCTCTCTCAGTAGCAGCACAACTCTTTAAAGGCAGTTTCAGAGCAGAACAGTGCTGCGTGCTGCACCAGGGGCTGCTCACGCAGCAGTATGAACAGCGAGAGCATTGTTAACCTTCAACATGCTCTTTATAGGCTGCTGCCTGTTTTCCCTTTTTTTTTTTTAAAGTAGTATTGTGTAGATGGGATCTGGAATAGCCCTTCTGTGCTGCTCAGCTGTGCCCAGCTCCCTTTCCCACCTCCACCCAGTCCTGGAAAAAGTTGTTCATTTTTTGGGGGGAAAACATATGTAAGTCACTAAAGCCAGGCACAAAAGCAATCCATGCAGCTTTATACATTCAAAAGGCAGGACTATTAAGTCAGAGAAGAGTTAGGACTATTTAAGAACAAACTGGACTTAAAGCTCACACTTTTTGCCTTTTTTTCCCTGGACATGGACATGTACAGCCTCACCTTTCGTGCTGCAGCACTTGTAGCAATGTGTGTTCTGGGTTCACCTCATACATTTCTTCTCTTTCTTCATCTTCAAAATAGAGCTGGAAAAAAATATTTGAGGGGGTTATCACATGCCTAAGGTACATGAAGGAAAGCACTAAGGTGCTGAAAGCCCAGTAACAGCACACCATTATCAGCTGGGGGTTTATCAAACCTCTGTAGCTTGACCTGACTGTCGGATGCAAAATTCAGCGACAGAAATTGGTTTGTGTGAATTCCAAGTTTTTTCCCTCTATAAACCAGCTTAGGTAGTCCTGGCAGTAGCAGCAGGAAGGCAAAATACACTCGATGTTCCCATGCTTTACAGGCTATCAATCCAAATCTAAGGGCTGCTTTATAACAGGTGAAATGCAGCAATGCTATGAGATAAACTGAGTGGGTTTAGAGATATTTGAACAAAACAGAGTTGATTAAAGAGATTAAAATCCAGCAATGGTGCCTTAGACTGTAAATACACATAGGATTTAACCTGGAAAAGTACACAGCCACTGTCCTTCTGGACCTGTCTGCTCACTGTACACAGGGCTGTGCTGCTGCCTGGCACAGATGACACTGAAGTGGAAAATGAAAAATAAACATTCATATCCTTCCATGTACAACTTCAGAAAAATCCTCAAAACCTGCTGCAGCCACAACCAACTCACAACCCACCTTTGCTACAGTGTTAATAGAGATATATTATCTTGATCTGATAATGTGCTTAAGTAACTCCACTTAGTTCTGAAAATAAACTATTTTTAAAATAATATTTTCTTATTTGCATTGAGCAATTCCACAGTGTAATTAAAAAAAACAGGCTACCTATTACCTTGATGGTTTAAATCTTAATTATTGTTACAAAGATGGAATCTAAGCAGTATCTATAAATACCTCCTGTCAAATACCATGTAAGTGGAAGACAACTTCCATTTTCAAAAGTTAATTCTGTCAGCACATGTGGGCAATGTTTGAGTTTATAAGTGAGGGCAGCTCTCTTGTTTCACATCTGTGCACTGTAAACAGATGCCAACACTTTCATACCCTCAGAGCTGTGCACTTTCTCACTCCAGAAATAAAAAAAATCACAACACAACAACTCTGAAATTGAAGGAAAGTCAAACTTCTCACCTCAAGATTGTTGGGAAGGTATTTTTTTTCTGAATCCCAAGGAGGTAACTCAGCAAACATCACCATTAAATGATCAATAAACCTAAAAGCCAAAATACACTTGGTCAGCTTAGACAAAGTTCTCAGCTTCAATAACTTGTATGCTTACATTTGAATAATGGCAAAAATACATTAGCAAATTAAACAAGAGACTTCAAAGTAAGTTTAGACCAGCAATAGTTCCTTCCCTTTAAACTCATCACCTTCCCAATGAATCCAAGGCCCTGTTGTAACTCAGGTTATTGGCTTCAAATTTAAGCAGTACAACAACAAATTATTTTTAACTTTACATTTTCACACTGAAAAATATGTCAAAATAAACACCCTGCATTTTGTCTAGAATGGATTTTCCTTCAACATAGTCCCATGCTTCACCAGATCAGATTGATGAGAATATGTCTGTGTGTCAAAGGCTTCTTTATTTTGGTACTTGAGGAGTGCTGCAGGCCAGTTTGTTCTAAAAATCCATTTCCACTTCCTTTAGTCACAAAAAGACATAGTTAACACTACCATGAAAGTACTACAACTTCACTAACCTGCTTGCACTGTAAGTCCTAAACTTATTAATAGATCTGAGAAACTTGTCTACCAACAAACAAAAAGTTACAAATTCCAAGCCTGTTTAACTTTATAAGATCAGAAATTGAAGTTAACATCAAGGAGAGTGGAATTCCCAGCTTGCCAGTCACTCACAGCCTGAAAACTCTGCAGAACTTCAGTCAGATCTGCTGAAAGCCCTGAGGAGAACTTTGGGGTCACTGCTGGTTATAAGGGGCTCTCTTTGGAAGCTTTTCATAATTTTTAAGTTTAACCTTTAATTTCCAAGACACCAGGGCTTTGAAATGACACCTTAATGAATCTCTAAAATCCACATGTGTGGATGGGTCACAGGTAGCCCTGGCCACTAATTAATTACTGGTCTGAGCTTGCTCTGCAAGCCCCTTTAGCCACTCTGGCTAAATGTGTTTGTCTGCACTACCAATTTATGTAAATCACACAATAATTCAGGTTAGGGAGGACCTCAGGAGGTCATCTAGTGCAGCCTCCTGCTCAAAAGCAGGGTCAGCTGAGTGATCAGAAACATGACACTGCTCCAACAGCATGGCAGTGTTTCACCTGCTGCCTGTTCTCATTTGCTCAAACAGCTCCTCTATGCAAGAATGCAGCTGGCAGTGCATTTACCTGGAGTTCTCATGAAAAGCCACAGTGAAATCTGTCTGCTCATGCTCAGGGTACAGGAAGAGGACAGGCCAGTTCAGGTTGCCATCAGCATCTAAGTGCACCTTTGCCCCTGTGGCACTGTCAGAGTGGAACCCATCTAAGGATATCTCAGCCAGGCCATCTGACACTTCCTCTTCTTCATCTGAAGGCTCAAGAACAAGCTTGATATTTCTTTCCTGGAGGATAGGGAGGGAAAAAACCAAAAATCAACTAAAAATCTAACAGTTATGGTGAGAAGAATAAGAACAAAAAATTAGCAATTAGTAAAAGGTCAAATTATGTTGTTCTTGTTAATGAGTCAGCTCTTATACATGCCATCCAAAGCTTTCCCACAGTATCAGACCCAGATGACTGGACCAGAATCCAGAACCTCAGCCAGATATCCAGACTCCTCCTAAACAAATGAGGAGAGGTGGGAATCCAGAGGGGCCCACACGTGGAGAGATGAGCCTGAGAAAACATGTGGAAAGGGATTCATCTAAAATCCTTTTCTCTGGGGCCTGCCAGGCATCACTACAGGGTGCAACTACACACACCAGCTCCTGAGAACATCTACTCCTTCAGAGAACTGAAGAAAACTCACTCTTTTCCTGGAAAGACAACAGCAGAAGAGATCTGACTGTATGTAAGAGCCCAAAATATTTTAATGTAGTTTAAACATTCACCAAGGAAGGAGAGGATCCAGGACTGATTCCCTCTCTACCCTATTGGTTATCTTCTATTCTTCCACAGAATTAATGTCTGTGGGCAGCAAAGAAAGCCAGGTTCATTGGGCTGATGTGATGCTACAGCCCAGCAGCCAGAGCACTCACAAAGCTCAGCCCATCTCCTAACACTGGGTCTGTATTTTGCATTAGTTGTTACCTGAAATACAGAAAGCTGTGAGGTGGGGCTAGAGCCATGCAGATCTGGAGAATCATGGCTTTAACTCAATGTTTTTTGCTTCAGCCCTCAAAAACCAATGTATGAGAAACAGCTTCTAAAGAAAAACGAGAGAGCCCCTAAAAAAACCCCAAACCACACAAAACCAGCCCCTCTCTGCAACTCACCTTTATTGCTGCAAGCAAAATTTCCTTTTGACACTGCTCTTTGCTCTCCATCACCTTTGCTTTCCTGGCATCCCGCTCCTGAATTCGCTACAGGTGAGAAAAGGATGCACAGTGGTCACACTGAGCAGGTCACTGCTCTTCCCTGACAAGGGTGGAGAAATCAGTTTGGGTACCCAGGAAGCTCCCCTCCAGCTCCTTCCCCTGCACATCTCAACACACAAAAAAAGAAATTCCCACTCGAACCTGTCTGGGGACATCACACTACACAGAAACCTGGATGGAGCACCCTCCCTCCACGGATCCCAAAGAGACAAGCACTGCAGATGCCAAGCTGCCTTCATATTTACCTTTAATTTGTCAGCTTTAGCTCTTATTTCCACAAACTTTTTCTCTTTTGAGTCTATTTGCATGCCTTCCTCACACCATGCTATTGCTTCCAAGAAATTCTTTAGCTCCATGTGACAGAGAGCTCCTGGAAGGATTAATATTGTAAGTTTCTAGTGTTGGAGTCAGTGTACAACTACTACACAAGTGGTGATTATAAAGACAGCATTAGGCCTGGTGCTTCTGCACTAAAACTTTTTTGTCTTGTGGGGTCATGTTCAACCAGAAACTACCAGCACATCAGTTGAGAAGGAAATTTAAAAATTTCATCAGTTCTTATATCACTTAGCCACAGAAAGCAGTAGAATTATGCTAAAAGTGTCTGTTACAAACAAAATTTTATCATTGTTATTAACACTTCAGTATTTGTCTTGTTAGGAAAAATAAAACGGGGATTTCTATGGAGTGGGAAAAAAAGAACAGACCCCAAAAACAGTATTGTGGAAAACAGGAAAAGCTATGATGTACTCTACAGAAACAGGTCTAGTGCCTCTGATAGATATAGGAGATGAAGAACAAAAGGATATTTTGATTGAAAATGCAAAGCAAAAGGCAGAGCTCTGTTTTGGGGAGAAACAGCAATAACAAGTGAAGAGATCTCTTCCAGTAACTGCTTTCCCTTTCTGAAATGAATTCTGTCCAGAAACAAAGTATGATGCCCACAGTAATTTAAGCTTTATAAACACAATTATTACACACCCAGAAACATGCAAGGAAGCAAGGCAACAAGTAACAACGGTCTGCTTCAGGGCTGGCAACAATGACAGCACAGTCAGTAAAGTTAACATCAGCCAAGTGTTTGGAAAGGACGCCCCTGGTGCTCCATGCAGCAACACCAGCTTTAACTCTCACCTCTTATGATGGCTTTGAGATGGGTGGGCTTCAGCTTTTTGGCTTGGATGGCGTCATTTAGAGCAGAACGGTAGTTACCTGTAAAGCAAGTAAAAGTGCTCAGAACCTTTCCCTTGTGTTTAAAATCCAACCAGATACCAAGGTGACAAAACGGTTTATGCAGGGAGCCTGTAATTCACTGTTTCCACCATCACAGCGAGGCGAGAGGAAGGTAAAAAAAAAGAGCAAACTAAGAACAAGAAGTGAAAGGACAGGGATCAATCATTCAGGTGAGAGGTAAATAACATGGTGTGAGCAGACCACCTCCCTGCTGCAACACACAGCAGCATTAAAAGGCCCAGAACACCTTCCCTGCTGCATGGACACTGTTGGGTGGATGGCAGTAACTGTAAGAGAGTCACAGGATTATTAAGGTTGATAAACACCTCCAAGATCATCAAGTAATGAGGGTAAATTTACACTAGATATAAGGAAGAAATTTTTCACAATGAGAGTGGCGAGACACTGGCAGAAGTTGTGCAGAGAGGTAGCAGGAGCCCCATCCCTGGAAACATTCAAGCTCAGGCTGGACAAGGCTCTGAACAAATTTGTTTAGCTGAAGATGTCACTGCTCTTTGCAGAGGGGTTGGATCAGATGACCTTTAAGGGTCCCTTCCAACCCAAACTAGTCTATGATTCTAAAAAAAACCACAGTTTTTGCCCTGTCCTGGAGCCAAGGCTCGAGCAGCAGGTGACAGCTGGAAGGAACCGAGAACAAACCCTGCACGCAGCCATGTGCTGAAGCGAGCCGGGTCTTCAGGGCCCAAGGAGCCTCTTATGGGTAAGCTACTAACTCTGCATATCACAAAACCGAAACGAACAAAAAGGAAACCCCAGACGGGGAGGAGAGGCAGCCCTGGAGCGCGGTCTGTCGGAGGGAGGTCCCTTACCCAAGTGGAAATGTGCAGCCGCTCGGTTCGTGAGCAGCACCGCGTCCAGCTCCGCATCCCCGCACCGCCTCCGCAGCCCCTCCGAGTAGGCGGCCACGGCTCTCCCGTAGTCCTTCTCCTTGAAGTACTCGTTCCCTTCGTTCTTGTACATGGTGGCCAGCTCTGCGGGGGTGCAGCGGGGTCAGGGTGGGGCAGGGACAGCCCGAGCCCCGGCCCGGCCCGGTGCGCACCTGCGGGGCTGCGATCCTCGTCGAACAGCAGCGACTGCAGGCAGGCGAGCTCGGGCTGCCGCGCCGAGTCGATCTCGGCCGGGCAGCGCTTCATGAACATGGGGATGGCCTCCAGCTCCTGCGGACGGACAGACGGACACACGCACAGCGCCCTGAGCCCGGCCCGTCCAGCCCCGCGCCCGGCCCCGCCGCCTCACCTGCTCCCAGGTGTCGGGGTTCAGCGCTCCCCGGTACCGCGGCGGCTCCGGCGCTCCGGCCATGCCGTCCTGCTGCTCGGGCTCCGCCATGCTCCGGCTGCTCCTCCCGCTGCCGCCCGGCCCCGCCTGCGACCGCCCCCGCCGCATCAGGCCCGGCCCCGCTCCTTCCGATGGGCGCCGGCATCCTACTGGGACCGACATCCCAACGGGACCGGCACCGGCACCTCACCGGTACCGGCACCAGCATCCCACTCTCCCCCATCTCAAGCCCGGCCACGCTCCTTCCGAGCCGCCCTGGCATCCCACCGGTACCGGCACCAGCATCCCACCCTCCCTCGCCTTAATCCCAGCCTCACTCCTTCTGATCGGCACCGGCCCCGGCATCGGACACGCTTCGGCATCCCACCGGCACCGGCATCCCACCCTGCCCCACCCCAATCCCGGCCCCGCTCCTTCCGATGGGCACCGGCATCCAGCTGGTACCGGCATCAGCCCCAGCCCCCCTCATTTAGACCCACTGTCGTCCCCCCCCAGTCCCAGCGGGGATATTAGGAAAAAATTCTTCATCAGAAGGGTTGTCAGGCATTGGAACAGCATGCTCAGGGAAGTGATGGAGTCATCATCCCTGAAGAGATTTAACGGGCAGTAGATATGGCACCTGGGGACACGGATTGAGCCTTGGCAGCTCAGGTGAATGGGTGGACTCAATGATCTTACAGGCCTTTTCCAACCTAAACGATTCAGTGATTTTATTACAGTGGTACCGCTGTTGCTCATGATCTCTCGATCTCACACAGAGGAGCTGTGGCACAGGGTGAGGTGACCCCCTCCAAGCAGGTCCCTGTCCATCAGTGCTGCTGGGATGGCACCAAGCTCTTCCTCACGGGAGCCCCAGGGCCTGCCATGGCAAGCTTCCACCTTCATGGGACCCGAGTGCTCCCAAAGAGATGCAAACAAAGGAAAGTCACCTTCCTTTGTCTCTCTTTTAGAATTCTTCATGCTGAGAATGTGGCAGTGAGGGGAGCCCTCCTGTGCCCCTGTGCTGTCTTGGCTGTCCTGTGCTCCTGACAGAGGCCATGACCAGTCTGTCCCTGCCAGGCGGTGTGTGCTCCCACAGCCAACGAGGCTACAAGTGCTGGAAAAAGCAGCTGCCAGGGACCTGTATCCAGAGGGAAGAACGTCCCCAGCCCTGTGGGGGAATGTGGGCTGATTCCAGCTCAACCTCAGCACCTGGCACACCTGCAGGACACTGTGGCTGGCTCTGATGTGTGCTGGATTTGCCTCTGCTCACCCAGAGCCATGGCCAGGGCTGCTCAGACAATCTCATTGCAGCAGAGATGACAGATTCAGAGAGGAGGCATTTAAGGGACTTGCACTTTACTCAGAAGCTCTATGACCCCTTCTTTGGTGAGGAACAAAACTTCGTCAGCATTCTGATTCCAAACCTCAAAAACTGGAGGGTCCTCGCAGACCCTCTTCCCAGCTACAACCACGTAGGGATAGCCCAGCCTTTTGGCGTCCTTCAGCCTTTTACCAATGGTCAGCTGGGTCCGGTCGTCCAGCACTGAGTCGCCAGCCAGGTGGGGCAGTGCTTCAGCCAGGTCATCGTACACCTGCTCCAGCAGCACCGCTCCCTCCTCCTCCTTGCTGCCCCTCTTGGGGGGGATGAAGCACAGCTGGTAGGGAGCGATGAGGCTGGGCCAGCGGATGCTGTCCTCAGTGGAGAGCACCTCGATGGAGGCCGCCAGGATGCGAGTGACACCCAGGCCGTAGCAGCCCATTTCTGCCAGCTGGGGCTTGTTCTCAGACGAGGAGAAGACGGCGTTGGCGACAGAGGAGTACTTGGTGCCCAGGTAAAACGTGTGCCCTACTTCAATCCCTTTGGTCTCAGTGAGTTTCTCCCCACACGTGGGGCACGAGGTTTGCTCCCCGTTTAGCGTCTCCACGTTGGCAGCAAAATGTCCCTGAGGGCACAGCAGCAGCCTGTCCTCGCCGATGTCCGCCGGGAGCTGGAACTCGTGGGACGTGGTGCCGCCGATGCTGCCCGTGGCCGCCTGCACCTTGACAAAGCGCAGCCCCAGGCGGGTGAAGAGGCTGCAGTAGGCGGCACACACCTGCTCGTAGGTGCGCCGAGCCGCCTCCTCAGAGGTGTCGAAGGTGTACATGTCCTTCATGTAGAACTCCCGGCTGCGCAGCAAACCGAAGCGTGGCTTGGGCTCATCCCGGAACTTCCTGGTGATCTGGTAGAGGCGCAGCGGGAGCTGCTTGTAGGACAGGCCGCTCTGCGAGGCCACCAGCGCTGTCACCACCTCCTCGTGCGTGGGGCCCAGGCAGTAGCCGTGGTTGTGCCGATCCACCAGCCGGAAAAGCTCCGGCCCCATCTGGTCCCAGCGGCCGCTGGCGCGCCACAGCTCGGCCGAGCACAGGCTGGGCAGGTTCAGCTTCTGCCCACCCACGGCCTGCATCTCCTGGTCCATCACCTTGATCAGCTTCTCCATGGCACGGACGGTGGGCGGCAGGTAGGAATAGCAGCCGGGGCTGGTGGGATGGATGAGCCCCCCCTGCAGCATCAGCCGCTGGCTGCGGCAGGTGGGCTCCCCGGGCCGGCCCTCGGCTCCTGCCTGGCCGCCCATGGGCAGGGCCAGCGGCTGGAAGAGCTGTGAGAGCAGCAGGCGCCTGGCCCTGCCCGGGGTGCCACCGTGCCGGGCCCTGATCCCGCATTGACGGGCGCCCAGTGCCAGGACACGGCACTTCCTCAACAAGGCCTCCATGGCGGGGATGGACAGGGCCCTGCGGAGAGAGACCAGGGGTCAGCGCTGACCACACCGAGTCTGTGGCCACCCTGACACCTTCCTACGTGCACCAGAGCTCACACAGACCCACACACACCTGGTGCCACACACGTGAACGCTCTCCAGGATGTACAGGTACCCCTACACGGACACGTGACTGCTGCACAGGCACACCTGCACACGCAGCCAGGTGTACACACCTGCACGGCTCCCGGCATACCGGTACCCCATCACACCTGAGCGCTGCACGGTGCGTTCACACACCCCTGCACATGTTCTGGGACACACAGGTACGCGGACATGCACGAACGCGGCACGCGCACACCTGCACACACACACACACGTGGCTGCACGCGCACCCGGGTACACACGCGGGAACACCTTCCGGGATGCACAGGTACCGCTGCACGGCCACGGACACATGGTAATTCCGCGGGGGAGCACCTGAGCGCACACCTGAGCACACGCTCACACACACACCTGAGCACACACGTGCACACGCTCACACACACCTGAGCGCACACGTGCACACGCTCACACACGTGCACACGCACTTACAGCCGCGAGGGCGCGCGCCCGGCCCCGCCGGCGCGGCCAATGAGGAGCCCCTCCCTGTCACGTGGGCGGACACACGCGGAAGGCGGGCGGCGCGCGCCGCTCTCTATGGTTCCGGAGGGCGCGGCGGGCGCCACCTGGCGGCCGGGAGGAGTGGCTGCAGCGGGGGGCGGTGGGTGGCACCAGGACGGGGACATGGCACACGCAGGGCTGACACAGTCAGGATTCGGGCGTCCCTTCCTAATTAGCAAGGGCCTGGAAGACTGATTAGGTTTCTTGGGAGAGGCTGCTGGTGTGGAACTTGCTGCTGTCCCACCGGCTCAGAGGGACGGTGAGCACTTGTCCATCCTGCTCTTGGAAGAACTGACCTTCATCACCTCAAACAGCGCCTTTGCCAGCTCCATCCTCCCCGCTCGTCATGGCTTTGGACAGCTGGGTCATGTCCAGAGTGTGGTTATGGCAGACAGCCCTCAGCTCCACAGGTGCTGGCTGGGAATTCCTCATCTTTCTGAACCCACTGTTCCATCTGTGCCTCGGCGTTTCTTCGGCCTCACCTGCCCAAAGTGGAGTCTGCAGGAGGCACCACAAGGTCTCGGGGGAGCCACACTGAGGTCAAAGACCTGCTCAAAGCACTCGATGCCAAATGTTTGCTGTTTGTCCCTGAGGAGCTGCAGTTTGGGAATGGCGTCATCCAGGTCAAACTCCACAGCTTGGCCCAGGAGTTTCATCCAACAGGGACAGTTCTTGCACAGTGTACACCCTCATATAAGAGTAAAAAACAGTAAATAGAGCCAGGACAGCACAAAATGGGTCCTTGAAAGCAATGAGCCCATTTCCATCCCCTTTCACTCCTGGGCTAGAATGTCCTGAGTGTTCAGGAGCAGAAGCACTTGGAGGGTGCCTGGAGGGCTGAGAGATCAAAAGCCACCTTCTGAGCTCATTCCAGCTTTCTGCAGTCCAGTCTGGCAGACAGATATCGCCTGACACACAGTGACCACCTCCACACTGCACTGTTCTGCCTCCTCCCTCAGCTCAGAGGGAGTTTAACATCTCTGGAGCACATAGTGAAGTCCTCCCCTGGAGGAGGAGACAGAACTTCAATGAAGAGTTAAATAATCCTGTTTAAATACAGGGAAATAAGAATGAATCCTTATTTTAAAAAAGGGATTTGAAGAAATCTTCACAATTCTATAATGTGAAATCTTCATGTGCACTCCTGTTTACAGAGGGCTGGAAATGAGCAAAAGCAAGGAATTAAGGAGCACATCTTTGATGCTCTGGGTTATCTAGAAACATTAGAGTCATTAAAGTTGAGACAGCTTTGCAAGGTGACTCAGAGTCCTGTGTGCCCAGAGGGACCTGTGGGAGTCCCTCAGCAGCTCAGTGCTGGAGCTGGGATCTGGCCCAGATTTCCTGGCTGACAGGTGGCAGCTTCCCTCCCTGACCAGCCTTCACTGGTTTTGCCAGGCAATTATTTCTCCCTACGTGTTTCTCACCACAATTAGACAGGCACTGCAAACGCTGTTTGGGAGAGGTGCTGTGGCTGTCTGGAGGATCAGGATGGATTCCAGTGGGAAGGGAATTTGCTCACACCTTGGACACGCAGGTGCTGCTGTGTGTCCCTGGGCACCTCCAGAGCCACACTGCAATCCCTTTGTCCATCTCCTGCTTGCCCAGGAATTGTGAGATTTTCACCAGGCAGTTCAGGATGGGAGGGTTGTCTCCATTTCTATTGTTGGAGCCAGAGAAGTGAAACACATTTCCATCGGTGACTTATTACCTGCTGTGCTGATCAAAGGGACAAAACCATCTTGGATTGATTCGCTGGGGCAGTGTTTTAACCAGGAGAGGTTAAGGCTACACAGGAGATGTGGTCTGTGGGGAAAGCTGATCTCTTATTAAATCAGCAGACAGGACTGGATGTGGGGCTCAGCTTAGGGGTTATGTGCCTGAAAGCCTGTCTGGGCTCCTTATTTTTTCCAGCTGTGCTGGGGGAACCTAATAAAGGTACTGCTGTCCCTGCAGCCTTTCACCTAACTGCTCCCCCGCTGCTTTGCTGGGGCTGATTTATGGCATTGGGGCCAAAAGCGTGGCCTGAGAGGGGCGTGCCCTGCACATGGTGAGACTGAGGGGCTCAGCTCCTGTCTGGGGCCTCCCTCTTTGCCCCGAGGGATTTCCGGGAGGAAAAATGCTGAGGATGGGGAGAAGATAAATGAAAGATCAAGCAGGCAATAGCAGCTGTCTTGAATCAGTCTCTGGCACAGCACCAAAGAGATCAAGGGGTCAGTGTGAGAGTAGCCACTGGGGTGGTGGAAAATGGTTCTTCTTTTTCCAGCAGCATCCTCAGATAGCACTAGGCCAGGGCTAGGGAAGAGAAGTCAGGGCAAGTGAGAGGCCAAGTCATTCAGTGGTCAAACTTCTCTCCATCCTGCAGAGAATGTGCAGTTTGGGCGTGGGGTTGGCACAGAGTGGTGGCCCATCCCATCCCATCCCATCCGTGCTCCTACACAGCTTATAGGGTCTGTGACCCCACAGTGCTGGCTCACACCCTTGGCTCACTGATTTGATCCCCTCCAGTGATATTACTGTAACTGCTGGACAATGTTTTTATGCCCACTGGAGTGGTGATTACAGGTCCTTTGATTTGCCCCTTGGAGAGTTGCTGAGGAATATAAAATTACTGCACACCCCCCCTGCACACTGGCAGCAACCCAAGGTGCAGGTGCTCCCTCCTGGGTGACCCTCGGGTGCTTTTAGACAGCTCCTCCTGAGCAGACAACACTTGTTTTTTTCCCTGCCAGGACCCTGCTGTTTTCCAGCCCTGTCTGCACAGGGGAGGGGACATTCCCTGGGGAATGGAGATGTTGGGTGCCACGGTGATGGTTGCCATGGCAAGGGCTGCCACCATCGCCATGGTCCTTAGGGACCAGAGCTGTCAGCATGTGGCTGCAGGCAGTCCTGGGGACATGGGCAGCTGGGTGAGAGCTGGATTATGTGGGGGGAGCTGGACTTACTGATGCAGCTCTTCTCACCTCCCAGACCGTCTGTGCCTGCTGGGAAGCAGCTCCTTGTACAGGGACTTTTAGCACAGGGAGTCCAGGACACCCAGTTCCAGCTGGGAGCAGCCTGGGGTGGAAGCATGGGATGTGCTGGGTACCCAGCACAGAGCACACAGTACCTGCAGGCAGGTGAGCCTGGCAGGAGCTCGGCAGTGACCACGTTACCTCTGCCTGCATCCTCAGGCCTTTGCCCTTTTCAAGGGATGCTTGGACAGCCCTTCCCATTAGTTTTGCTCTGTTTCACTTGCAAGCAAGTGGATGCACTTCATGGATGAGGGCAGCTGGGTTTGAATCCTTTTCGGTAACAGGAGCTCCTTGTATCCTCAAAAAAAGTTATACTCTGCTGCTTAAAAGCCAGTTTTTCCTCATATTTTCCTCATAGCAGCACATTGCAGAGCCAGTGCAGGTAGGAGCCCTTCCCTCAGTACCCATTCCTGGAGCTGTATTCATCTTGGCAGCTTCCCCGTGGAGAATCAGAACAAGGCCTAAAGGGCTTAAAGCAGACAGGGAAAGCTTTAGTCTGAAATAGTCCACCTTGGCTAGGGATGAACAGCAGGAATCCACATGGCTTCTCTCCTTTATCCAGCTGAGTGAGGAACAGGCAGCTTGAAAGAGGTCAAGGCATCTTCGTAATTGGTGGGGAACTTTCAGACTACACTTGAGTGGGAAGGTCGTGACACTGCTGCCCTTCCTCGCACTGCAGCTGGCAGTAGGTGACTGGTGAGTGTGCTCAAGCCTGCAGGATAATCAACTCTTTATGGCCTGCTGTGGCCAGAACTGTGTCCTCCTCCCTCCCCCGCAGTGTGGGCTCCCTTTGGCTAAGATGTGCCACTGTTGTTGTGTCACTTGCTGAGTGAGTGGCTCTGGTGCTGACACAATCAGCCTGGTCCTCAGAGGGTTTCTCAAACTGGGGGAACCTCAGGAGCAGCCAGGAGCCTGCAATTCACATGACAGTGGCTGATGGGACCTGGGGAGGCCCAGGAGCAAAGGACAAGAGAGAGAAACTGCTGGAATTGTACCATGCGTTTCCTGGGATAGATAGGGCTGACAGGAAGCACGACAGAGAAGATTCCCTGTCTGCTCTCTGCCTGGCTGAACACAGACTTAAAAGGAGGAGGGCAATGACCCTGCAGCTGAGCAGTAATTAACTATTCTCAATTGAGACTTTAGAGAAATTACATACATGAGAAGAGGATGCCAGATCCTGCACATCCTCCCAAGGAAGGTGTGTTGGCCCAGAGAGCTCACTCAGGGTTAAAACACCTCATTTCAATCTCTGCTAAATTAGAGGAGTTGCACATACCTGTTAAGGGTGGTGTTACCACACCTGAGTAGCCCCAGGTCCACCACAACTCCTCAGAGAACTGGGTCTGAAAAAGTGCATAGCAAAGATGAGCTGGGAATGAAAACTTGAAGGCAATGGAGAAAGTGAGAGGAGCAGAAAATGTCAGTAGCAATAAGAGCTGGCCATAAAAATGTACTGGGAGCACGCTGGTTCTCCTAGAGTTAAGCTTATCAGGTCTTGTAGAAGTGTTTAGACCAGACAGAAATAATTAAATCTAGGTGTAATTACATGTTAGTTGTGGCTGATTAAGTATGCTAATTAATCTGCAATTATCATTTGGTGGGGGGAGATAATGGAACACAGGTAAAACTGCAGCGATTTAAGGAAATCCTGGCTATTGTTCCAGAGGAGGAGGGCTCTGAAGGGAAATGCCTGAGCAGTGATGTGGGTGAGGTGCAGAAATGCTGCTGGGGCAACAAAGGAGAGTTGTGAAATATAGCCTGAGCCAAGGCCAGCCTGGAGTGTGATTAAAGATACAAAGGGCTTTGGCACCTGAACTGCAGCTTCAGCAGGGCTGAGGCACTTGGCAGCCTGGCTTTCTCCCTGGGAAAAGAGCAGTGTACACCCTGAGAGGTGTACCAGCTGTGATCAGGGAGGGGCAGAATACTTCCCACTGAGCCTACAGAGCTGCCATGAAGGCATTTATCAAGGAGATAGAAAAGGTGGGTGTGAAACTCCTCAGGCTGAAGAGTGCACGGAGTCTTCACTCGCACTTTTGGCTGCTCATTCAAGGCAGGGATTAGATTTATTAGCATGAAATGAGAAGAATGAAGTAACTACCTACTGCCAATGGGTAGCACCTAAATGCAAAATAGGAGTTTGTTCTCCTTGGACAAAATGTCACAGGGAAAGAAGGAAGTGATGTGCATGTGTGTGTAAAAAATTGGGACAATTGGCATCACGAAGCTGTGTGGAGCTAGTGGGGCATAACTGAAGGGTTAAAGGCTCAGCTATGAGGTATTTCTTTTATTGCAGGTGTGTCTTGGGGCAAAGATAAATGAAGGCTCACAGACTTCAAAGACATTCCTAAAAACATCACCTCCCACCACCTCCCTCACAATGCCTTGGGTCTCTTACCCAGAATTTTCTCAGTAATTGCTGGCCATGTGGAACGACACAAGAAGCACGACAGAAATGATAAACAGCTGTTGAAAAGCAAGCAATCACTCATGACAAGACACCCCTTGGAACAGTACGCCGGCCAGAGCTTTATTTTCAACAGCCCATACAACCAAAAACCAAGAGCAACAGCAATGATGTGTGTGCATGTGTGTGACTGATACAGTGCAGTACCAAATCACGGCATACAAAGTTTGCCAATAAATTAAGGAGTGAAAAAACAAACACAGTGCATACCTAAAGATCATCAGTACATAAGTGAAACACAGCCTAAGTAGAAGTATTTGCATATCCTCTAGCTGTTTTAACATTGCCCTTTCAAAGCTAACCAAACCATTCTTGCTCTGTGCAGACTATCATACAAGCACTGGGCTAAATCGTAGCTTCACCCCAAAGACAATTCCCTCGTAGGGGCAGGAAGGCAGGTCACACCCTGAGAATCAACACTTGCCTTCCTGTGTACCCCTGGTGCAGCCAGGAGGCGTGGCAGGCACTCCTGGATCACTGACACAGCCCCAGGGCTCGGGCAGCACTGAGGACACTCTGCACTGGCTCTGTCTCCCCACGGAATGCTGCCCCTGTGCAGGATTTGAGGGGGTACCTTACTTGCACACAATGTGCATCACTGAGTTACAGCCCAAGCTTATTCCTGCTACTGCTTTATCATTGGTTTCATCTGGACCTTAAACATCCATCTATCAATAAATAAAATCATTGGTTTAGCAAGCATAATAAAATTACACCTCCCACTGGTAACTGCTTGAGAAGTTCTCTGTCTTACCCCCTACACAAGCCTCAAGAAAATGACTTTCTTTTCCCTCAGGCTCAGTGAGGTTTCAAGTAACAATTTTCAGTACTGCTTGGACAAGACACAGGCTTGGTTTGGAACCCTGATTCTGGCTACAGGGTCAAAACATCTTCACACTTCTACACTCAACTGTATCAAGTCCACGACTGTGCCATTTTCACCTGCGAGCAGCAGAAGAGGGAACTAACAGTACTTGCTGTTATTTCCTCTCCAGGTGACTGAAACAGTCCTTTTACAAAGCCTATCAACCTAACCCAGCTAAAATGAAAAGCAAAAATGTCACTCAAGTCAGAACCGAAGCCTGTGTGTATCAAGTTTCACATCCAGAGTTCTTATCCACAGCCACTTGCTCTAACAAACCTCCTATAAACACAGCCTTGACTTCCTTCTCCTACAGGCCAGGACAGAACAGTCTGAGATAAGCCATATCTTTCTCCAACTGAGTACTTATAAGGCACTAAAATTAAGCCACAACCAAAACACCCCGAAAAACACAAACCCAAAAGAAACCCAAATAAACTGACCCACAAAGAAATTAAAATTTGGCTATATGAAATAGCAGCAATTTTTTTTTCAGTGGTCTACAAAGCCAGAACATTGATACTTTGGGGCAAAAAAAACCAATGCACTGTTGGCCACCTACAAAATACCTAAAAACCTACATCCATTCACACTTTATAATCAAAATCAGTACAAATCTGATAGGCACAAGTAAAAAGCATCTTCTTCACACCTCAATGCTCAGTTTTCCAGCAGAAGCCACACCCGGGGAGCTCAGCTGCTGTGCAGGACAACGTGAGCAGCCCAGCACCACCATCACACAGCTGGAGGATGATGGAGTGTGGATGAGCCACTGCAGAGCTGCTCCAGGATACTGACTGGAGGCAAATGTTTTTAACAACATGATTAATTAGACAATGTGTTCAGCTTTGGCACCTATTTCTGAGCCCTCCCTCCCGTTTTCTAAAGTCATGTTAAATGTAGCTGTGGTACACAGCTGGTGTAACTACAGTGTCTTCATCCATTCCCATTATTTTTCTTCTGCTTGGAAATAGGTGAACTCACCTATGTCACTACATTAGATACAAAGGCTAGCACTTCAGATTTCTTAAAAACAATCACTCTGAGTTTGGAAAACTGGTTTTAAAACATACGAAGAAATACTAAACATAAACGTGTAAAGCAGGAATTCATACCTTTAAACATCAATAAGAATGAGCTTATTTGGAGAGCAATAAAGCTTTTTTTTTTTAAAGGATATACTGACTAGCTATAGGTAAATTCCTCTTTCCCTGATTGCTTGGTGAGCTCAGCCAGGCTCAGTGCCTTGCAGCTTTGCAGATTTTGTCATACACTTCTGGAAAGGCATCCTTGCAATTCATCTCCTCCCTCAGCTTGTGGTACAACGAGCCATCAAACATATCCCAGAACTCCTCACGGGTCATGTAACAATCTGCATACAGCATCTGGAAACTGGAGACAAGGGAAAAAGAAGAGATTCAGTATTAATTGAGCCACAAGATTTGATAGAGAATATTACAAAAAAATTCAGTGCAAGCTATGAATAGCAAATAGCTAACAAAAACACCAACAATGTTTTTTAAAAACAAGCAAATGCAATAGCTCACATGGATTATGCTGAGACACTAAGCCAATTATGTTTTGTGGATTTTATATTTTTTTCTGTCTATTTTCTTAGGATTCATGTAGGTGCAGTTATGGAATCTCATATTTGCCTGCATTACAGTATCCATTCATGACAGATGTAACAATACATCCTTTGACTTCTTCATTTCTCTGGACATTGAGAATAGAACTAGGAAGGCAAGACACCACCAAATGAAATCAGGCCAAGAAGATAAATTCATAGTGTAAACAAAGCATGGTGTAACAAAGATCTATTTACAAATTAAATTCTTCTTCAGCCGTGGGCTCTTCCTCACTTCCATACTGTGCTCTCTAAGCTGCAGCTACCATCAGAGTACAGCAGCACAACACAGCCTAACATAAAAGCTCTATTGTTTTGTGTGATTACAAAACTGGAAGATTAAGCATTTGTCCATTGTTCATTTCCCAGTGACAGGTAGGAAACAGACCAAACTTTGTCAGTAAAGAGCTTTAAATTAAAATCTTAATTTCTAGTTAATGAAAAAAAAGCTTAAAATTAACTTAGGGTTGCTTTGTTCTCTGGCAAATCACTTCATGCAGCTCCAAGTCATTTGCAGTCCCCAAATCATCTTGAAGCAGCCTTGCCATTATTGCTCAGCCACATGGGACATGATCACTGTTAGACTGAGAAGTAGGTCAAAATAGAAATGGGGATAAATTATCCTGATGGTGTAAAAATACCGTGTAGTTGCTTTTTGTTCCTGAGAAACCAGCCTGTGGCTGCTTCTCCACTGACACCACTATAGCAAATTAGGCTGGCTCGAGTCTGTGACAGATGGTGGGCACATGGCTCACACCCACCGTGGTCCTGTGTAATAAGAACCCAGGCAGGGAAAAGGAAGCTCTGGAGCACAAGTTTTGAGGGAGGAAAGAATGTCACCAGCACATAGGGACTGACTGCAGGGACAGCCAAGGCTGGCCCCCTCGGCAAGGACATCCTGCTGCAAGGACAGGGCAGAGCCTCTCCATGATGCTGCAAGGACTGCAGGGAGAACAGTCCCAAGGGCAGGCAGGGAAGCTGTCCAAACTTTTGGGATTCCTGAATCATGTATTCCAAGGATGTATTTTGTAGCAGCAGACTCTACTCCCAGAGCAGCCTGGAGCTGAAAGGTGACCTGAAGTCACCAGCTCCCCACTACATTGCAAAAACTTCAGCCAGTGTGTCCTTTTGTTTGTTTTGTTTTGCAATCAAATAATAAAGTGACATCATATTTAAACCCCACCAAAATTAAAAATTTAAATTAGTTTTCAATTATTGTGGGGGTTAAATTAATGCAATATTAAATATTAAAGCTCTGTGGGATAAATAACTGTGATTAAACCACATGGGTGTGAATTATATGACATTATCACTATTCTGAAGAGTGGAGTCCTTACCCATGCACACTTCTTACAAACTTTTCCATTTGCCTCATTGAAGCCCTGGCTTCAAATTGTTTGCTTTTGGGCTCTCCATAAGCTCCTATATCCACGTAGAGTTCAGTTTCATTTCCTTTGGGATGGACCATACCAGGATTGTTGGGCAATATGAAAGGACATAACCAAACAGGGTATACCTGCAAGGGCAGGAAAATACTTTATTACTTTTTTTTAAACACGATCATCCTTTAAGCTCTTTAACAAATGTTAAAAAATGAAGAGTTAAGAGAACTTCCTCCCAGTCTCACACTGAAACCCTTGCTTTCAGCTCTGCCTCCCCAGCTATCCTGGTGTTGTTTTTATCTGGACTTTCTAACGACCATAATACAAATAGATTGAAAATGTCCTCCTAGAGTTACATCTTCTCCCCTTAAATATTTGAAATTAAAAGGAAAAAAAACCAAAACAAACCCACAAACAAACTACCTCTGATCTTGAAGCAACAACTGAATAAACATTCTGAGCAAAAAGAGAAGGAAGTGTTTTCTTTTCCAGGTCAGTCCAAAATGGAAATTATCAAAACTGAAATTCTACACTAACTAAAATAAATTCAGAAATAAAAGCAAGAAAGCGAAATGAAGCTCTACAGTTGGTGTTGCTTGAGACCACCAATCATTTTAGGTGAAGACCAGTTCAAATTTTAGTAAGTGATAAAATCTTTTAGAAACGTTGGCTTCTAGCAAAGCTTGAATCTTTTTTTTTTTTTTCATAAAGCTATGTTTATTTCTGCTGCAGCCTTGCATCATGGACTCACAAAGCACAGCACTCCCCAGGACACAATAATGAACTTTTGCACAAGCAGGATATTATGTCTCAAGATCAACAGTCACAGTTCTTATCACAAACAACCCAACATTTGCTGTGGTCTAGGGAGATGTGTTCTTACATTAAGGTCAACGTGGAAGGTCTGGATTGATTTTTCAAGGCTCTTCATTGGCACCAACATGTCCTGCACAACGTGGTGCTGCTCATAGAGCTTCCGAATGGCTTCTCCTTGGGTGAGCTTTAACAGAGAGATTTTTGGGGGCACCATCCAGCCAAACAGGTAACGGAACACTGGGTTGTTGCCAAAAGGAATGATATCCTTCAAAGAGGAAACAGAAAGAGTTTAACTCAAGAACGTGTAAGTGGACCAAAAGAATGCTTCAGAGTCCTCAGGGCAATATTAAGCCAGATTTTCAATAAATTTAATTGCTGATACTTTGCTGTAATACTAAAATACAAATTAGCAGATTAGAGGGACCTGACTGCACTTGGCTGCAGAGCCCTGTCCCAAGCCTCCTCTGCTTTCCACTGATTCTCAGTTGTATGAATCACAACATACCCAGCCCCAAATAATTTCAGAAAATAAAGTTCAGAGAGCAACAGGCTATTATCTTGCAACAGCCAAGGGAGGAGTGCACAAGGAACGAACCTTCCAGGAGTTTTGCAAGAATAACCAAATTTCTCAAACGCATTTTAAAGTTATAAAATTTTAATTACTACCTGCACAGCCAACTGTGCAGGTTTACCCTCTGCAGGAACTGACAGGATCTGATACCTCACTCTAGAAATTGAAAATGTAGTAACAGGAGTATTTCAGAATGTCAAATAAAGTCTTGCGTAAGTACACACGACAAACACATTTATAAAATTCTAAGTAATGACCTGATGACAATTACTTTATGTGGGGGAGTTTTTCAGCCAGAATGTCACATCCATGTTTTTCCCACCATCTGAATTTGAAAATCACTCAGTAGGTACAAAAATTGAATGCTGAAATACATACTTAAGGTCTAAATTCAGAAAAGCACTAAACCAAAAATTATGAGTTTCTGATACAACGCCTTGTATGTGAAGAAGTGTCTTTGGATTTGCTGTACTCAAATGTAGGACTCAAAAATTCGCCATAAACCTTGCTGGTTTTTTCTGCCATGAAAGAGAGAAGTTGCTGCCAAGGGGAAGAAGGTACATGGTACCTACACTGTGAAAGGGCAGAGTTCTTGCAGATTTATTTGAATTTTGGAATTGGTCTTACTTGGAGCTCCCAAAAGATGCTGCGAGTGTGTCTGTGGTAATAATGTCTGGAAGGAATGTATTCTACTCCAGTCCTGTCAGCTTTCAAATACTTCTCCACATGCTTAAAGAACCATGGCTTGTAGTAGTTGCCAATTCTGTTTATCTACAAGAAAACATGCATTCATTAGACAACAATTACACTTTGCTCGACAACAGAGTATGTTCCCAAATTCCTTTCCTGGGCGGAATCTATATATATCTGTATATACCTGTAATACCCTCTGGATAAGACTGTCACAAAACATCTAGGGAGCCTTCACTCCACCACCTGCAAGGCTCCTTCTTACCTTTCTTGCCATTAAGGTTTAAGTAAGGCTTGCCACTGACAAGCTATTTAAGAGGCCGTGAATGTGACAGAACTGAATTCCTAAAATGCCAATCTCTAAACCCACCATTAATCCAAAATCTCACATGGTAGAGAGGAAACATCCAGGTGCAGGGTTACATGAAAACTTAGCATGACCCTTCTGTGCATGCTCCTGATGTGTTTTTATTAATATTAACAGAATTAAAAGCTTGCTGGGAAGAGAGTTACTCTGAAAACCTGCAGCATTGTTCAGTCTATGAGAAAAGATCCTTTTCTTCCTCCTCAGGTACTGCAGTGAAGAGGCTGTAGACTGAATTATTTGCTAGAACAATGAAATCAATGGGTCATTTCTCATCAATGAAAGAGATTTAGAGAACAAACTCTGTTATAGTAGGAAAAGAGTTATACTTTAAAATATTCTGATGGACTGATCCAAATTTTAATCCTATGTTAAGGGATCATCCCAATTTTATAATGGTTTTATCCTAGTACAGCTTCAGTAAGACTTTGGGAGTATTCTTTTTCATTGTGAGTAACTTCCCTTTAGTTACCTTGCTTTGCTCAGCTTCATCAGTCAAGACTCCTGTCATGATGACTGCTTCATCCAAGGAATACAAAAGTCCTTCCACAAAACTATTCTCCTTTTTCTTAGACTCTTCAGTGAACTTCTCACATATCTTCTGCAGTCCTCTTACTGGCTCGTAATGTATTTTGACATATTTCTTTGCAGGAATCATTTTTATTTCTGCTGCAACCAGGAAACCCAGAGTACCACAAGACCAAGGCACTGCATAAAATAGGTCTGAGTTTTCAGTCTGCAAAAAGTATGTCATACTAAATCATATATCCACACCAATAACTGTCAATGACATTGTAAATGATAGCAAAGTAACATTTTGTCTTACTGGTGAACATCTCACAAGGCTTCCATCAGCAAGAACAAGTTCATAGGCCACACAGGTGTGCTGAAAAAGTCCATAGATATGGGATGAAGACTCAATGCCAGTTCCCATGATCAGGCCACCTTATCAAGAGAACACACAACAAATCAAATGAAACACACTCCAAAATGTGGGTGATTTATGACAGCAAACCCCCACTTTATAGGCTCTTTTAAGACTATTAAAAAAAAAAAAAAAAAAGGAAGTGCTTATAACATAAATACCACAAAGAACATAAGGTTCAAGAGAGTATTTCTAGGACCTTTAAAACAATGCAATGTTTTACTGCATAAAAGACCCTAATGAAAGTACAGCAGAATCAGTGAGTCTCTTGTCATCAGCAACCCTTACCTACAGTGAGATCATCAAGCTCTGGTACCACAGGAATAGTCCAGCCCATGGGATTCAGGTGTGCAGTCAGCTGGCCCATGGACACCAAAGGCTCCACACGAACAACCTAAAAAGCAAAAAAACACCCCCAAGTTCTCAACAAACATAAATGAGGAGTTCAGCATTAATGATGACAAAATATGGCTAACCGGATACACTTCCATCTGTTATCAGAACTCAGAGACTCACTTTCCTAAGAGAGCTACTAAAAATAGTGGGAACTGTTTAGTGATTCCTCCTCTGCCTCAACATCTTGTTGCTCAGTGCCCAAACCCATAAATCAATCTGGTCTTTTAGACTTCAGCACATAAAAGCCAAGCAACTCCATATGCTGGGTTTTTCTGATAGAACGATCCAAGCACACATTGAAAACCCTTGAAATTTGATAGGTCTGCTACAAAATCTTGTGGAATCTAATCCCTTCAGCTCTGAGTATTGCAAAGAAAACTGTAAAATCCATTACAGTGAATGCTTTGTGGTGGAATTTGTTACCTGTCTTTCACTGTCTACTTCCAGAACATCCATTAAATTGATCATGATGTTCTTGTGAGTCTTCTTGTACTTCCCAACACGGAGTGACACAGTCAGCCAGCCAGGCCTGCCTGTGCACATGTATCTCTTGCTGCCTTCCTTCTTCCATTCCCGGACCTGCAAGAGCCAACAACTGTCAGAGCAGGGATGCTTTGGAAGTCTCCTTGCAGACCTCTGAACTTCTAAATAAAATACAACCAGAGCGGTTTAGTTATTTAGAAGACACATTTCTAATACCCTGCAGCTCTGAGGTTTTCTTTTGGGAGAAGGATTCAGAAAGCTAAAGACACTAAAAGAGGGTTAAAAAACCCCTCCTCTAAGGGAGGTATTATCAGTGTTACAATCTTAGTTCTAATCCAAAACACATAAAAAGTGGGCTGAGCCTGCAAATGACTAGGCAAAGAGAGAAGACCTGGTCTAGTGGAAGCAACCTTGAGCAACCTGGTCTAGTGGAAGCTGTGAGGTTGGCATGAGATGATTTCTAAGGTCCCTTCTGACCCAAAGCCTCCTAGGATTCTAGGAAAAGTTGAACAGGAAAATGTGTAAGCCATACATATGAGCCCCGAATTCTGCAAAGCCGCAGCGGTTAACACCTAGAGAACAAACCATTGCATTTTCTTCAAAGCTGAGTTGCTACTACAGCAATCAACAATCCCAGCCCCTCCAAGAACAACGCCATGCACATTAATATCCATCTGTATCCGTGACGGAAGAGACAAGGCAGGAAACAGCAGCGGACGTGACAGAATTACCACAAATACCAGAGGGCACAGAATCACTACAGACATCTGCATTTCTGGGTGGAGCAAAAGTTTAATGGGCCCATGGAGAACCTCCTGGAACTTTGTTTTTCCCCGCTCGGGCTGGACTTTGTCCCGGGTGCGGAAAGGAGCGGGGCGGGAAAGGACGGGGATGGAGGGATGACAGAGAGCGGGACAGGGGGACAAGGACACGCTGTCCCCTCGTACCCGCGGGGGTCCCGCGCTCCGGTCACTCCTCACCTGCTCCTGGATGTGCCGGACGCGCTGGGCGTGCTGCCGCGGGGCGCTGTGCAGGCGCCACACGGCCCATGCGCGCAGCTGGTAGTAGATGTCGAAGAGGATGGAGAGCGGCAGGAGGAAGAAGCAGACGAAGACCCAGCGGTGGTGCACCAGCACGGCCTCCAGCCCGCGGTGCCGCACCCACAGCAGCAGGAGCAGCAGCCCCGCGCCCACCGACCACAGCGCAGACATGACGCCCACCGCCCGCTCGCGCTCCATCACGGCCGCGCTCCCTTATGGGACCCCGCCATGCCGCGCCCGCCGCTCGCGCGCTCGCCGCCCGGGCCACGCCCCTCCGCTCCCATTGGCCGAGGCGTGAGGCGAGGGGAGGGCGGCCGCCAATCGGAGAGCTCCGCGGAGATCGGACCAGGCGCTGAGGGCGCCGATTGGCTGCGGGCGGCCGGCCCCGCGCTCCCCCTCATCACCGCGGCCGCCGGGCCCCCCCCCGGGGCGGGGGTGTCACCGCCTGGGGACAGGGGGGACAGGGCTCAGACCCCGGGCAAGGCTGGGAATGGGGACCAGGACAGGACTCAGTCCCCGGGCATGGCTGGGAATAGGAATGGACAACGGGAATGGGCTGGGAATGGGGACCAGGACAGGGCTCAGACCCCGGGCAGGGCTGGGAATAGGAATGGACAACGGGACTGGGCTGGAAATGGGGACCAGGACAGGTTCTGACTCCCGAGCAGGGCTAGGAATGAGGACTGGAAAAGGTCAGACCCCCGGGAAGAGCTGGGAATGGGCACCGGGGCAGGGCTGGGAATGGGCACTGGGACAGGCTCTGATCCCCGGGAAGGGCTGGGGGAGCCGGGTCAGACCCCCAGGCAGGGCTGGGCACTGGTCCTGAGGCAGGGGCCGAGTGGACACAGGGCAGAGGACAAGGGCTGAGGGCTGAGGCAGAGGGGATGGACCCCCCAGGCAGGGTGGGGGACAGGCCCTTGGTGCTGTGGTGGCCAGTGTCTCCTGGGCAAGGGGTGCACCCTGGTGCCTTTAGGTTGGAGCAAAACTCCTGTACATCCCTCACCTGTGCATCCCTCACCTGTACATCCCTCACCTGTACATCCCTCACCTGTGCTTCCCTCACCTGTGCATCCCTCTCTTTTGCATCCCTCTGGAGCTGTAGGCACCAGAGAACCCGGCAGTGCAGGTGTCTCTGACAGAAAGTCCAAAGTGTCATGCAGTTCCATTTCTAGAATAAAGAAGGGGGCACCTCCTTCCAAAACACAGCTTTCTCTCTAAAACCCTGGCAGAAAATTCCTATCCATGACGGAACCATGTGACAGAGGATAAATAAAGTCTGTGAGAAATATGAGGCTTTGTTTTTTGAAGTTAAAATCCCTCAAGGGGATTGAGAGGACAGTGGCAGAGGTCCAATGACAGCCCCAGGAGGTCCTGGCACAGCCAGTGCTGCCAGGGACCCCGGAATGGCAGAGACTTTGCCATGGCACCGCTGGGTTCAGAGAGGAACACGGAATCAAGGTGTTCCGTGAGAACACAGCCATGGTGATGTAACACAAGTGTCAGGTGGAGACTCCTCTTTGCCAGCAGGAGAAATGCTGACCTTGTCCTTTAGATGATTGACAGCTGGGAGATGGAAATTCCAGACAGGGAGGGATCAAGGTCCAGAGCTCAGCTGTGGCAGGCCAGCCACACCTTTCAGCCTCTTCAGACAAAATTATGGCTTTGTTTTGAAGCCCATTTCATGGAATCATTCACAGAATGGTTTGGGTTGGAAGTACCTTAAAGATCACCTAGTCCCAACCCTTCAGCCAAGGGCAGAGCCACCTTCCATTAGAACAGTTGCTCCCCATGCAGCCTGGCCTGGAACAATTCTAGGGATGTGTCCTGGGGTACAATGCAACAATGTGTATTCTATCACCATCTGTTAAAATGTGGGACGGGTGGTGATCCTTATCTCTGTGGGACATATCCTCTGCTGATGTGCCATCTGATAAGATGGGGGGATGATCATCGTTATCTTTTCACAACCCATCCTTCCTCCAGAAGATATATTCTGTTAATGGGCCATTCAGACCTATTGTGTGACTGATAAGATTACATCTTCCCATTGGGAGATGCCCCAGCCAGGGGCAGGAGCCAAGCCTTTCCTACCTAGATAAAAAACTGGGGTTTGGGACGCGAAGGCAGACCTTTCTACTGGATCCCAGAGGAAAGTCGGACCTTTTCCACATCATCGCTGGATCTTCGGAGGAAAACTGCACCTTCTACAGGAGCACTGCTTCAACAGAACCACATCTGTCATCCAGGAGGACTGCAGCCACCATTTATACGGACTGCTACCAACACCCTGACTGACAGGGTGTCAGGTTGTATTTCTGACTGTGTTGGTGGTTTTTCTTTTGTATTATTGCATGTATTTTATTTTTTCTCTTTTCTCCTATTAAATTGTATTACTGACTTGGAGTCTCGCACTGGTTTTGCTTTCAAACCAACCCAGGATGGAAATTTTAGTGCAGTAACTTTTATGAGTTTTGTCCTCCTGTTTTTATTGAAGGACTAGACTGAGACTTCACAGCTTTCATATTTGGAAAGGGTCTTCTAATTTCCAGACGAAATTTATTTGTAGCCAAATTATATTTGTTGCACTTGTGCCTAGTCTGCTCACTAGCTCTTCTTGCAGATTGATGTTATCTGCTTTTATTTATCAGTTCATCTGCTGATGGAAATTATTCATGCAAAAGGAGGTTCCCACGCCCTAAGAGAGGTTATTTAAACCTCTCTGAAGGACCTAAATAATTATTCCTGATCTGAATGTGATCAAGTACTGGGCTTATTGAATAACAGCATCATTTATTCATAAGGGGATATTTATGCCTTCAGTGTAAATACTATTTTGAAATTGTTTTTATGAAGAACCATTAGAAATGCTTATAATGTTTTTCATGTTTTGCTCTTGTTTTTGTAAGGCCCTAGGCAACAAGAAGGGGGTAGGTAAGCTCAAGTATTGTGATGTGAAGCTGCTTTAAAGCAGAGGAGTGAACCACTGTTCAGATTATGGTCAAATTGCTCATGTAGCTACTGATGCCAGGCATAGAAAACACAGGAACAAGAAGGCGATGAGGGAAGAGGAGATAGATATTAGAAATGCTGCTGGTTTTCAATTCTGGTTATTCTAGCTATTTGAGCAAAACATCATCCAACGATCTATGTAGGCTTAGGAAAACATCATCTGCAAATCTGGTTGGAAGAGCTAAGGTTCCCTTGGTAGCTTGGTGAGACTAAAATCCTTGGTTTCTTCAATTAAATTCACATTTTAAGTGTGTTTAAGCTGTTAGTGCTTCTTAAAAAAGCAGTCCTTTTCCCTTCTTCTCCTCCCTCCCTCCCTCTCCTGCCATCCCATCCGCCCACTCATGCTGTTCTGGGCATGCTGTGCAGTACAAGTGCTTCTGCTGTCACTCAGTAAAACAGGTTGGAGAACTGATCTGACTGAAGAATTAAACATTTTCTTTTTAAATCAGTATTTTTTTTCTGCCTGGATCAGCTCCCTGGTGTGCTGTGCTGGGAGCAGAGCCGGGACCTGGCATTGACGGTGCCAGAGCTCCCCATCCTCTTGGTGGGGAGGTGACATCCATCATCCCAGACAGCCCTGCCAGCCCTGCACAGGACTGTTCCTTACCCAGCAGGGCACGGTGCTAACCATGCAAAGGATTTTGGATAAAAGATGCAGCTCTTTGTCCAAGGAGACAGGGAAAAGGGACACAGAGTCATGGAATCATAGAATGGTTTAGGCTGGAAAAGCTGTCTAAGACCATCAAATCCAGCTATTCCCTCAGCACTGCCAAGGCCACCACCCCAAATGCCACATCCACACAGCTTTTAAACCCCTCTAGGGATGATAATTCCACCACTGCCCTGGGCAGCCTGTCCTGTCATAAAGTATCTGATAACACTTTATGTGATGAAATTATTCCTGATATGATCCAAATCTCCCTGGCACAGCTTCAGGCTGCTCCCTCTTGTCCTGTCCCTGGGAGAAAATGTCAACATCCATCTGGCTCCAACCTCATTTTTGGGAGTTATAGAGACTGAGAAGGTCCCCTCTGAGCCTCCTTTTCTCCAGGCTGAGGCCCCCCTCCCACTCCCTCAACCTCAGACTTGTGCTCCAGACCTTTTCCCAGCTCTGCTGCCCTTCTCTGAACACATCTCAGCCCCTCAATGTCTTTCTTGTCATGAGAGGCCCAGAAATGCACACAGGATTCGAGGTGAGGCTTCATCAGCACCGAGCACAGGGTTCAATCACTGCCCTGATCCTGCTGGCCACACTGCATGGCCACAACATACAGAGCATTTGAGCTGCACACAAAAGTAGGCTGAAGGGTTCTGTCTCCACGAGAAAAATATTAAGAGGCCTTCAGCGACACCAAAGAAAGGCATTGAAAAGCATTAAAAAGCCCATTTTTTTCTTGCAAACTCTCACAGCCCTGGTACCGACTGCCACAGAGTTGCTGCTGAGCAGTACCAGGATGTTGAAAGGACAGGCATTTAACAGGAATAGTTATGAAAGCTAATAGAGAATTTTGGGAAGACTGCAAGCCTGCTTAAATCCATAAACGAACCAGCTGATGGTTACTCGGGGTTAGGAGTCACCTGCCTTTGGTTTCCCTGCACGTGTGTTTGGTACCAAGCTGCTGCTGTTTGGAACAGGAGTGTTTCTGAGGTTTGGAGGGAGGTGGTGCTCAAACTGCTTGTGAGAAGCTCCCCCTGCTGAGAAATTCAAAGTATGTTCAGTTTGCCTGAAGGAAAAGCCTGTAGGGGAATGTAGTGTCCCTGTGTTTACCTGATGTTGTTCAGCTGACCAGCTTCCAGTTGGGTTTTTTTGAAAGGTATTTATCAATGGGATATCTATTTGCCCCGGGCCTATTTCTCAGGTTTCACAAGTGTTTCGTGTGTGGGAGTGGAGGTGTGTGGTGGCTTGAAGTGGAGGAGGGCAGAGGGTTTGGTACAGCAGTTTTAGCTGGGGTGGCCCTCGGGAAATGGGTCAAAAAGGGAAAATTCATATTTAGTTACTTTAGAAACTTCCAGATAGCTCTCTGGGGAAGTGAAACACCAACAGATAGCATAGGCAAGGTTGGATTGGCTAGGTTGTTTTAGGTGTAGGGGGACCTAATGTGGAAGGACTTGTTTAACATCTGTGGTGGGGAAAGCTCTCCATGTGGGTTGGTCCACCCTGTCCAGCACACTGAGTCCTTGGGGACTTTGCTCTTTTTTCCTTGCCTTCCTCTGCCTTCTCAAGGCTGTAGTCACCCTGTTCACACTGGGAAGGGCTTCACCAAGAGAAGGAGTAGCTGGTGCTGCAGGAATCAAGGATACCTGGGCTGTATTATCCCTTGTGCTCTGATACCAATCATGTCGCAATCATGTCACTCCTCCAGTGATGAGCTACTGTAGGTGTCTGGTGGGGCCCATCCCAGGTGAAGCAGATGCAGGGTGTGAAGTGAAATGGGGAATACTGATGAAGGCAGAGTGTGTCCTATCCTTCAGTGGCTGTGCTCTCCATCAGGTCAGCTGCTGGTCAGCACGTTCACAGAGCCACCAAAAAAAAACCCCAGTGCTGCAGAACACACGAAAGCTTTAATGTATTCTCTGTGATGTGCATTAAATCCAGCATTACAACTGCCTCTGAAAGGATACCCTGTCTGGGATTTATAAAAAGAATTTCTTGTCAAAACAGAGAGCCAGACTGGGAAAGGATTTCAGCCCTCCATTGTCACCAGGGTAGTGTCCTCTGTGGCAGAAATGAAATGGCTGTAGCACGATAGAAGGTGTGGAGAGCTGGTCACTGCAGAACTTGGGGTTCCAGCACTCAAACTACAGGCTGAGGGAGGCCATGCTCCTCTGGGTGAGCAGTGGGGGACAACGAGCTCATGACAAACATCAGCCCTGAGAGTGAGGAGGAGAAGTGGGTGCAGGAACCATGATGCTCCCCTGTCTCCTATCAATGAGATCCTGGGGACACTGACTGTGCTGGGCACAGAAAGAAGCTGCAGGCACTGAAAGGCAACAAATGCATTATTTCAGACTTATGACAAAATGGACACAAGTGCCAGTGGCTTCCAGGGTGTGCAGGTGAGCTTTATCATGAAGGCAGCTGTGAACCACAGCTGGTGGGGAGTGACTGCAGGGTACCCTCTCCCATCACTTGCCTCTGGAATCTTCTTTCTTGGAGTGGCAAATGCTGTGGGAGCATCCAGGAATCATTCAGTGATGGTGAAGGCTTGCCAATGTCATTGGAGGAAAACACTACAAGTTGTTTTTCTGTACAGGCCAAATTTTTCACCCATTTTCAGCAAACCTGTGTGTTTAGCCTCCCAGTATCCAAATAAAGCTAAGGCTTGCACTGCCTTGGCTCTGGCCATTCTCTCTGTCTGCTGCTGTCACTCTGTCACCTGTCTGCTTTCATTTATTTTAAAGTTTTAAAAATTTCATGGGCCCACTCTCAGATGATGTAAACTGATAAAACTCCAGGCCATGCTCCAAAACCATCAAACTGTAGGATCTGACCCTTTGGGTTTACTTACCAATGCCAAAGAAAAATAGAAAAGCTGTGAGCAAAGCAAAAAAAAAAAGGCAAAAAATGGCTGGAAAAAAAGAGTTTAAGATGCTGGTTATATAAGAGTTGTATTGCTGTAAAAGTCACCTAGAATATCCTTTTAATAAATGAAGAAATCTCAGCCAGATAAGTTAATAATTAAGGGTGATAAAAATATACCATTGTTCCAGTAATAAGGAACTGTATTGGTCTTATTGAAGATAAATGGAGGCGTATTTAACGTGGTTCAGTGCTATGCTGATAGACTACAAACGTCCTTTTTTTCACTAGAAAACTCAGTATAAAATCAGGTCGAAAGCTGATTGCCAGTATTTGTTCCCTCCAAGTTGCTCGGCTCCTTTCAACAGCAGATGTGCCTTGGAAGCGACTCCCACGTGTATGGAACTGAGCAGAAGGAAGCTGGAGGCTTTGAGAAGAGGTTCCTGCCCCTTTCTGTGCAGAAGAACAAGATGTGCTCCCATGTGTGGATCATCTCATGGAGACACAGAACAATTTTCAGACTGAGATTGGATAAACTGACTGGTCCTCAGCTCTGCAAATCAGTGGCTGGAAAGGCTGTCTGCACGGAAGGTGATGAGGATGTGATTGCTCAGCTTCCTTTAATACAGGAAATTTCTGTAGAATCCAGTTTGGCAGACTTGGTTGGAGCCATACCTAGGAAAATGAGACAACAATTTCAGTACCTCCTGACACAACCAAACACCGATTTTTTTGTACTTCCAGTAAGCATCAAAATATGATTGCTGCAGCACGCTGCCCATGAGGAAGAGTAGCCTTTAAATACCCATCCAACAGAAACCCTGTGACACACAAAAAAATCTGAGAATGGGTACATGCACCCAGCTGATGTTAAACTTCAGGTGCACTTCCAAGCCCCTCATGTGCTGAGCTGCAGACTCAGCTGCTTTCTGTCTCCTCCTGCCCTCTCCATCCTTGGCAAGGCCCATTTTTTTTTTACAGAATGCTCAAGGAAAACATTGAGAAATCAGCCAGCAATAAACCACTGTTTCATCTCAGAGTCGTTAATTATGATTATCTATGGTATCAGCCCAGAGCCTTTAATAAGCTCTGAACTTTTATTGCACGGAGGTGTCTGCTTCTATCCAGGCTAATGCAGGTTATAGAGCTGGGATGAATTTCCCTCATGCTGAAACTGGCAGAGTGAATTAGGGCAGGAGAGTTTCATGCCTCTGTGAGGAAATCAGTCATCTGCCAAAAACAGATGACACTTCTCTGGCACAGGAGAAGCGCCAGGGAAGTGAAACCACACCTTTTCAGATGAGATGAGTAGCCAAAGAAAAGGACAGGATACATTTTGGGGAGCTAGATTAACTCTCTGCATGCTGGGTGGCTTCCCAGGGAGGTCGAGCAGGGAATCCTGTGCTCTCCATCTGGGATGGCAGGTCTGTGTCTCAGGGATGCTGCTCATGTGAGGTCTTGTCACAGTGTGAGGTGCTGATGTAAGTCATCTGCATATAATAAATGGAGACCTTTCTTTTCACTCTGAAGGTAACTAATTTAGGCAATGTCTTCCAGCTGTTTCTTCACATGCATCTTGGCAAATGCCTGTTACTCACATTCACATCCCCCTCTTTCTTCCAAGTCAGTACAGAGTCAGTTTTTCTCCGACAGATCGAGGGAAGAGATGGGAGCGACCTGCTCTTACACCTCCATAGGAAAAAAATCCCCTGCTAGTGCTGTTTTTTTCAGGCAAAGATCAGGAGAACATCAGGAGTGGGGTCTCCTCAGAGCCTCATACCACAGAGCTAACCAGAGTGTGAGGCAAATTCCCCATTGAGGGAGCTGTGGCACTGGAGATGTGTTGGTATCCTCTGACTCTTTTAATGCCATTACAGAGGAGCTGCAGCCTGTTATTTCCCAAACTCACCTCCTGTAATTTCTTGCAGTTTCAAAATTTTCTTCAGTTACCTAGAAACCCATGTAAGGAGATGTAAATGTTCTGGGTTAAAGCAAGACAAGGTGTGCGGGCAGAAATCACAGAGCTCTTACTGGGCCAACAGCTGATGTTGCAGATGAGCTTTAAAGAAAGCAGACAGGCTTTTGGGCACAGCAGGGCACCAAGGGCATCCCAGGTGAGTATTTCACTGAATTAGAAGGGAATTTCTTACAGGTATCTTGTACAGACTCTTTATGTCAGTGTGCATGCAGGTGTGCCTATGCTGCATCAAATGTCCTGGGAATGCTGCTCTCCTGGATTCTTAAACACTTTAGATTTGTAAGAAGGTTAGGCCTGTGGTATAGTAAATCCTATATGAATCTTTTGCTATGTTGTTTGACTTAACTGATAAAGTAAGTTAAATCTGGTAGATTTAAGTGCTGTTAAGTTTCAATGCTGTTAATTGAAGAACTGTCATGCCTTTTGTATGTATTAATTTTTATCCTTACCTTCTCCTATCCTTTTGTCTCCCCCTCCCCAGCCCAGCCTTCACATAGATTATGTTGGGTTTATATCAGCTCGGATTGACTGACATTGGATTTTTTGTTTGCTTTTTTTCTCTCTATGCTTTACCCATCTAGTAAGTAATAGAGTGAACCTTGCCAACAAACTTTGTTGTGCTGTCACTGTTACATTAAATCTGATTTTGCTGATACCTTTGCTGGTGATTCTTTAAGCAACCTTGAAACACTCCTCCTCTCAGCCACTCCTCGTGTCTCTCTCCAGGCTGTCATGTTTCCAACAAAATGTTTGCAAGGTTTGCTGGCAGCATTATAACCCTCAGCCCCCTCCCAGCACAGCACACTGATGTGAACAAGTGCTTGTGGGCAGCCCGATGCCAAGGCAGGCAGTGGAATAATGCAAGGACATTGGAAAAGGAAAACAGCTGTGGAACATCTGGGACAGATGTGTTGGCCACTGAGGGCTTCACACATGGTGGCAACCAGAAGAGCTAGATGGCTGCTCCACCCTTTTTCTCTAAAACTTTCTCTAAAATTAATGCTGCTTTGAGCTTCTCTTTTTCATTTTTGTGCTGAAAAATAAACAAACAACGCCCTGCCCATTCCCTGCTCCCTGGCGAGCTCTGTAATAGCTGCATGCAGCAGAGGCATGAAGAAGCATCGGCTCTTGGGGATGTCAGCATAGCTGTAGTTCATCTCAGATAATGTTGGGTTCACTGGAAGCAAATTTAGCCAGTTTTGTGTTTAATCAAAGTTCTTGCTGCTTCTTTGAACATGAGCATTTGGAATCAAGGATGCACAGGAGCTTCAAGCTCAGATATCCAACATGCAGAGTAAAGCAAACTGTGTTTGCTGTGTTTCAGCAGCCAGGGCATGTCTCCTATAGCTCTCTCTGCTCAGGTGTGATAGATGTGAATGACATCAAGCTTGAGTGAGGAGCCTGGAAATCAATGTTTCCTCACTGCAGCTCACACTCCAGCAGAGCTGCAGCAGCTGTGGCATGTAAAGCACACTACGTGGTGGGCTACCTGCGTGTAACACAACTGTGGTGCCTCTTCCTGGAGAAAGAAAGAAGCTCAGACACAGGGCTTCCCTAAGGCAAAAATCTCCAGAGGCTCAGGAAAAATTTTGTCTGACTGAAGACTGAGCTGACATGTCAGGATTTAACTCTTTTCTTTCCCCATCTCTTGTTAGGCAGATTTCGAATGTTTTGTAGATTTTGTTGGAAAGCTCCTAGGAAGCTCCTTCTGTCCTCATCTGCAACACAGAAATTTCCCTTACAGGGGAAACCCAAAGCATTATCACACCCATTTTTCTAGACAACAGCCCCAAGAGGAGTTGGCACCTCAGCCAGGTGCTCCTGTACTAACACAAATCCCACAGGAGGAGCTGAAGGAATTTGAGCACATTGCTTGTCCATAAAGCCCTCTGTGGATGATGCTATCAGTACTTTACAAGTCCCTTTCCAAAACTTTCCACCACAGCTGTGCTCCTCAGTGTGGTGCAGATTTACAGGCTGCTGGCTGGGACATCATTACAGTTGAGTAAGCAAATATTTAAGCTTTAAAACACTCTGAGGTTTTAGGTCCTGTGGTTTGGTAGATGATGGACATAGCTAGTGGAGGAACCACATCAGAAACTGATATTAAACAACTTTACACACATCTTATTCTTCTATTATAATTCAAACTCACTAAAGCCATTGGAAGGAAATAATAAGATGTATTAAAAAGTACATATTGTGGTACAAAAAGGACTTTGGTATTCAATAAAGTCTTGGCTCAAAAGCACAGCTGGTCTGCAGGAGTACTTCTAGGTGAATTAGCCAAAAAACTACACACCAATTTGTGGTCATGGAGCTGCTCCCCTTTCACATCCAAATTCTTGGCTTTTCCTGCTGGAGACCACAAAGGAATCCTCCCAAAGCTGCAGCTGCCCGTGCAGCAGGACTGCCACAGGGACATCCATGTCCAGCTGCAGGTCCAGCCCCAAAGGACACCGGTGAATGTTGCATCGTGTGAAGATGTAGAGCAAATATTTTCAAAGCCTGGGTTTGCTGACTGGATTAAGTAGGAGTGCCTGAGCCAGTATATCAACTAGCACGACTAATTAGGCATTTTAAGAAGATGCAAATTAAGGCAAAGATAAACAGCAGGAGGTTTCTCCTTTGCTTTACACGTGCTGGGTGCAGGAACTCTCTCCCATCTGCACATCCTCATGGCTGTGTGCTGCAGCCCTTATCAGCCTGGCAGGCTGCACCCAGTGTGCCCAATGGCCCATGCTAAGGGAAATACGAGGTGTGCCAGCCCCTGGGAATGGCTTCTCCATGGATCTGGACAACATGGACACCTTATGCCTGCAGAGATGTGACCCCTGAAACCACATCGGTGGCTCTTTATTGTCTCTGTCACAGGGGGTGTGACCAGAGGTGCTTGCTGGGGGCAGCTGGGCATGGGATGAGTGTCCTGTAAGGCAAATCACTGATGGACACCTGTGGCCTGGCCCAGGTTCCACAAATCAGGTTTCTGGCAGGGAGCCTGTGCTCTGGACTTGGTGCATCCAAATTCATTCTTGACTTGGTGCTCTTGGTGTCACTCATCCTGTCGTGACAGGGCAGAGAGTGCATGCATCTGCACACACACACATCCCTAATGAAAAAGCTGGCTTGTTTATCTTGATTATGCAGTGAAATGCACTATTTTACATGTGATTTGCTGCAGCAGCAAAATTAGGTGAAGAGTGAATCAAAAAGCAGCACTTTTTTTGTGCCAGCAGCATTGCTCAGGCTCAGCATCCTTACCTGGGGGAGGCAATTACTGGAACAATCTCTTTCCCCGTTCCTCCTTTGTTCTTGTTCTTGCAGGGGCTGTAACTGTCTTTTATATCTCCTTGTTTTCTCCACTGCAGTTTCACCATACATGGGATGTTTTACATATTTTGCACAGATATTCTGTCTTGATTCTGGAAAAGCCCTTTCCCTGTGCCTCATGTTGCAGCACCTTGTCCACCAGCAGGAAAGGAAAGGGAAAACACATTTTGGCCAAGTTGCTGCTAAGCAGACAGAGGTGCTGGTAGCACTCAGCACTTCTAGCCACAAACTCATGACAAATATTCTACCTTGTGGTGGAATATTTGTCATGAGTTTGTGGTTGTCTGTAGGCCAGACCTCTGGGCAAGGCAGAAGGTTGTGGATGGTTATGGGGCGGAAAAACCAGTGTGCTGGCACAAAGCCATCTCACTCTGCAGCCCTGTGCTGGGAATAGCGTGGAGCCATGCACTAAAACCACCTTGAAGTGCTTCAGATGCTGTTTCAGTCAAATTTCAGTTAAATACAATATCTGAGCAGGTAAGAAGCAGAAAAAGTTGTCTAAATATCCTTCAACAGCATGATTGCTGATTCACAGTGCCCCCACACCACTGGGTGCTGGCCTTGGGGACTTCTGCCCCCATGTTCCTCTAGGATGGAGACCCAACCTACTGCAGGGTCACTCCTGTGTGAGCCAGCCCTTCGTGTGCCTCGGTTTGCCATTTGTAAAACTCCACAGTGGCTGCAGGTAAATGGGGCTGTACACCCACACGTTCTCAGATGGGCTGAGCAGCTTCTCAAATCTATGAAGCAGATATGGATTCCACAGCGGGGCTTTGCAGCAGTCCCTGCAGCATGTGCAGGTAAACTTTGAGCTGGTTTTGAGCTGGTGAGATGAGGAGCTCCAAGGAGTGCAGGAACAGCAGCCCAGGGAAGCCACAGAAATGGCTCTGCCTGTCAGTGATGCTCAGCTGTAGCCCAAGGGCAGCGTGGTGGATCTGTGGGTCTGTAGATGTGTGGATGTGTGGATGTGTGAGATGCTCAGCCATAGCACAGCATGGTAGGGCAGCTCTTGATCAAATCTCCCTCCAGCTCCGTGATGAGGAATTGTGCCTGAATCCAGATGCTGTCATACTTAATATCCCGAAATTTGGATCACAGCACCCTCAGCTTTTTTAATATCCAGGTGTCCTGAGTGCTGCAGGTTTTAAACTAAAAAAAAAAAGGTTTTAAATTAAAAAAAGGGTTGGCTTAGATTAGCTACAAAGACAAAAAGTGTTTTTTACAGTGAAGTTGGTGAAATACTGTCATGGAGAGGCAGTGAATGCCTCATTCCCGGAAACATTCAAGGCCGGGTGAGATGGGACTCTGAGCAGCCTGATCGAATTGAAGATATCCCTGCTGGTTGCAGGGAGTTTGGACTACATGGCCTTTAAAAGGTCCTTCCAAACCCAAACCGTTCTAATTCAGAACGAGGAACGGAAAAAGAGGAAAAGGGACAATATTAGCGTTTGACATAGAGGTGAGGAGAACTAAAGTGAGAGGAGGAGAGTGAGGAGAGCTAAAGCCTTTGAGGGCAGAGACCCTCCCGTGCTGCAGCGCGGGTGTCCCACACAAAGGACAGCAGCGATGTCCCCAGCGCAGGAGTGTCCCAGCCGCACGGGAACCCGAACTCCCGGGAGCGCCGCGCCCCAGCGGGACGGGACGGAACGGAACGGGACGGGAGCGGGATGGAAGCGGGATGGGAGCGGGACGGGAACGGACGGGACAGGTATGGGAGCGGGATGGGAGCGGAACGGGAATGGACGGAACAGAATGGGACGGGACAGGGATGGGAGCGGGATGGGAGCGGAACGGGAATGGACGGAACAGAATGGGACGGGACAGGGATGGGAGCGGGATGGGAGCGGGACGGGACGGGAATGGACGGGACGGGACAGAACGGGAGCGGGCTGTGGGGAGCCGCTCGCCGCTCGCCCGCCTTGCCAGAAGGGAGGGAAGGAGGGAGCGGCGGTCCCTGCCCGCCCCGAGCCGCCGCCGCCCCCCGCCCGCCCCCGGCCCCGCCCGCCCCGCGGGCTCGGCGGAGCCGCCGCTCGGCCGGAGCGGGGCTGCCGGCGGCGGTGAGTACGCGGCGGGGCTGGGGCCGGGCGGGGGGACACGGGCACTCCCCGGCTGGGCGCTGTGCCGGGCGGGACAGACCCCGGGGACCACCACCTCCGCAGAGGAGGGGATGTGGGGCTCAGGCACGGCCCCGAAGCCCGGCTGAGGGGACACATGTGCTGTCCTCTGTCCCGGTGTCCTCTGCACACCGGAGTTCTCGGGTGCTCTTCCAAGGCATCACGATCACTTTGCTTTGAATGGGGACCAAGCTCTCGCTGATAACTATCACAACAAAACAGTGAATTTGGATAAAGGCAGGAAAGGATCTCCCTACAGGCATGCTCACGCTTTGGTGAGCGTCTTTGCCCGGCGTTCTTCTGTGATTAAAGGTCTCCAGCCCCGCATGGAAGGACGGTCTGTAAGTGCCGTGGAGGGACGGGTGTGGAGGTGGATTTCTGCTTGATGGCGGTGGGAGAGGTTCAAAACTCTTTTCTTTTCTCGTGTTGCTTGAAAAGAGCGTTTTTCTGAGTAATGCTTAGTAGACCCTATGAATCACCATCTGCATAACTTTATATGGGGGCTGCTATTCTCAGCATTTCACTGAAACTATGTAAACTATCAACATTTCTATCTGTTTGTACATGCAACGTGCAAATCTATTCCCTGGAAAAGTATTTCAGAGCAGGTCAAAGGAGGAGACAGGGCAGAACAAAATGTCAGGGTGGCTCGGAGAGTGGAGAAGGGTGTTTGAGAGCCGGCAGTTGCTGTGGCTCCGTGAAAACTTGTGCTGGGAATGCTCATGGAGAGGGAGAGCCGCTGTGCAGATGCTGAGTGCCCAGGGAGTGGAGCCGGGAGAGGCTCCGGGAGCCTCGGGTCCTGCCCCAGCCTCGCACCTCTGCTCCTTCAGTCTCTTCTTCCAGAGGTTGGTGTGCTGAGAAAACACCGTGAGTCTTTCAGAGAGGCTCAGGAGCACTGTGGCAGCCGGAGAAGGGGCTTGGCAAGGGGACGGTGCGGTAGCAATGTCACCCAGCGGTGGCGATGTCACCCAGCAGTGGCGGAGCTGCCCCCGCACAGCGCTGCGGGAACACGTGCGGGGAGGCTGGGGGAGCTTTCAGCGGCGCTCCCTGCGCTGCGCTGGATTTGTCAAGAGAGAGAAGAGTTTATTCTCTCGAGCTGTCAATCCATCACCTCCCAGAGGCTTCTCCACCAGAGGCTTCTCCGCCTCCCCCTCGCTGCCAGTTCTCCCAGATGTGCTCAGTGCTGGAGGCTGCAAAATTCCCTGTGCACGGGCAGGGGAATCACAGCATCTCCTAAATCTCACCAGGGAATTCAGAGCATCTCCCAGAGCTCACCAGTCTGACCCCAGAATGAGGAGAGTGTTTATTGCAGGAGGTGAACATTTCAACTCTTGGTGCACGTTCAGTCCAGTGTTCCAGCTTGGAGTGGCCTGACATTTCCATGCCGTTGGATTCAGAGCTTTGCTGTTGGAGGTTTCTTGGGTGATGTTTTTTTCTCTAAACATTATGCTGAAATTCCTACATGAAAACGCATTGCTGTCCAAAGGAGCTGCATTCACAGGTCAGTGGGATCCTTGCACTCTCCTCAGCATCCCCTGCTGCAAGGCAGCGTGAGTCCAGCTCTTCTGTTGTGTCCTGCTCATGTTCAGTGATGGTTTGGGGATGCTGATCCCTGACAGCATCTAATACCATCCCCAACAGTCTCTTCTCCATATCAGCTCAGCCAAGCCCCTGCCATTCAGGAGGGAGCATCCAAATATTCCCCCATTACAGAGGGAAGCTCTGCCTTTTCTCAGCCCAGGAGCATGACTGCCTTCCCAGCAGGTGGCCACAGCTGATGGCCACTGGCCACAGCCAGCCCGGGTGGCATTCTGGGCTTGTGACCCTGGGACAAAAGCTGGAGTGAGCTGTTGGAGCTCCCACTCCTGCAGCTTTCCTAAATGTCACTTCTCATCAGATTCCTTCATTAAATGTCGATTAGATCAGATAGTGTTTCTTTCACTACAAGGTAATTTGGCTTTCCATTTAGTGGGCCCATCTGATAAATAACAGCTTGAAATAACAAAATTCTACCTGACCTTGATGACACCAAGTCCACACTGGACTTCTGCTCCCTGCCTAGCTCTGGCTCTGCACTTCCAGATCTAAGGGCATAATTTAAGCTTGTCCAACATGGTCCAAAGCTTTTTGTCCATTGAAAAGCAGGAGCTGAACCTGCATCTTCTTGCTGGGCAGTGAGCAGGGCCAGAGGGCACGTGGTGGGACCTGTCTCTGTTAGTTGGTTAGTAGGGAGCTGGGGATGCACAAGCTGAGGGAGCAGATGCTTGCTGTTTGCTGGAGAAAGCAATGGGGACTGAGATCATAAACCAGCTCCCAGTCCCAAACTTTTCCAGCACCAGGGAAACTCTCTGCATGTGACATTTAGCTGAGAGGGGCCACCCAGCAGGAACATATGGCACTACCTCACCAGCTTTGTTGTCAAACCAGCCCCAAATCACTGTGATAGGGAGGGTGAAGGTGGTTTATCACCAGCAGGACAGATCTTGAATGGAACTTTAGAAGGTTTGCACTGGAGCTGACCCAGGCAAGCAAGGTTTTGTGTGCCAAACTTCATGTGGATGAAGATTGAGCAGATTTTTCCAATGTCATCAGTTCTGGAGGAGAAAACAAGCACACTGATAATTTGGAAGTGATGACATCTTAAAAATCTCCAACCTCTTCCATAAGCCATGCTTTGAAAACCCAGGAAACCCAGCTGGCATTTCTCCAGGTCTGGGAGGAAATCTGGAATAAAACCCAAAGAGAAGAGTTCAGCGCCTGGGGCTGGGGTGTCTCCTGTCTTTATAAGGAGTGTTGTTCCTTGAAAATTAGGATGTTTTTACGAGGCTGTTGGGAAGTTTATGGGTCCAACCTGGCACTGGCTTTGCTCTTCCCAAGGGCTTCCATCTGAGATGGTGGAAATGCCCTTTATGATGGATAATAATGACGGCTAAAGAGGCTGCAAGCCCTGGAGACCTCCTCGCTCGGTCGTTTTCTCCTCTGGCGGGTCTTCCACGAGCTTCTCCCTCTCAAACCTGTCACCCTTCTTGTCTTACAGGACGAGGGCTGTCTCTCATGCCGTGTCTCGCTCTTCTCCCCTCCTGAAACCTTCTCCTGAAGGATGGCAGCCGCCTCTTTCCGCTACGGCCTGACCATCACGGGGGCGGTGCTGCTGGTGACGGGGACGCTGTGCTTTGCCTGGTGGAGTGATGGGGAGGTGGGCTCCGGCAGCGGGGCTCGCCTCCTGCCTCCCCGGGAAGCCGAGGCTGTGCCCAGCTCCTCCTCCTCCAGCGCCCTGCTCCGCTCCGTCAGCTTCTTCTGCTGCGGCATCGGCGGCATCCTCCTCATCTTCGGCCTCCTCTGGTCCGTCAAGGCCAACGCCAGGGTGGTGTCCCGGCGCTACCAGTACCATTTTCCCAGGGACCTGCAGTATTTCACGGCGGAGCCTCCGGAGAAGTGGAATTGCAGGTGGGAGCCTCGTCCGTGCCACTGCCTGGGTGGGCAGAGGTGGAGGATGGGTCCGGCTAAACCTGAGGGTAAACCTGAGCCTAAACCTGGCTGGCTGGTGAGCTCACAGGAGTGGCAGCACTGCTCTGTGCTCTCCTCCTGCTCCCCGAGCAGATGCTCCTGCTCATTAATGTCAACCCAAGCCCCCAGAGTCCCTCCCTGCCCACCCCCTCCGTGCCCACGCTGGCTGCATCCAGCTCTCCTTGCCCTGCAGGGCCATCACATGCCGAGGGACACATCTCCTTAGCAGGGCCACCAAGCAGAAGAATACATTGGTTTTCTGGCAGAAGGTTTGGGTGTGGGGGTGGGGAGGGGTCACTCGGAGCTCCAGTTCTGGTCTCCCAAGTCTGCAATGCTCTGTAAGGGTGAGGGTGTTTATAACATCTTTAATGGAAGCAAAATCTTACTAGGGAGTTAAATGAGGGGGAAAAAAAAAAAGAAAATAATGATAGGAATGTAGGCAGAAGATCCTTTATGAAGCCCATTTCAGGGTATAGGAAGACTCCTTGCCCTGCCCTGAACACCACTGCTGCTTTTTAGGTTCCCTGAATCTTCCAGTCTGAGCCTGAGATTTACTCCCACTTCTTAATTTAATTTAAAAGTTTAGTTGTTTTTTTTTTTTTTTTTTTCCTGGAGACTGCTGTGGAAGCAGAGCCAGCCGACCCTTCCCAGTGCTGCTTTATGGGGTCACAGAAAAGATCGTGGCTTTGGCATAAATCGGGCTCTGGGGAAAAGCAGCACTGAAAGAAATTCTTAGGAACATTAAACCATAAAAACACAGTTGGAGTGGGAAGCACGTTCTTGGTTCTCCAGGGGTTTCAGTGCCCATCTGGATATCTGTGAGCTTGTGAGCTGGTCTGGGTATCTGGGGGGAGTTTCCTTGTCCCAGGGAGGGACTTTGCTGTGCCCCTGTGGGGAATGTCCCTTTCCCTGAGCTCCCAGCTCCCCTGCTGGACGGGATGCAGCACCCTGGCAGTGCTGGTGCTGCAACAGCTTCTCCAGCCTCAGCAAAACATCCTGTGCTGGGATAAATCCCCCTCTCCACATTCCCAAGGCAGCATTCCTGTGCAAGCAGAGGCTGTTTGGCAAAACCCCTGGCAGAGAAGCCCGGGATGGTCTGTCTGGGACAGAGATCTACATCCCATCAGGCATCCCTGTGGAGCACATGGCTTTTCCTTTGGACCAGCTGTGCCCTCCCATGCCCGCTGCCTCCCCAGCTCACTGGGCTGGGCTTCATCTGCAGTGATGAGCTGTTTTCACGGCATCCCCAACTTTGTGACTGCACCATTCTGTGGGGTGCTAAGCAGGGCAAAGGTTGCCAGAGGTTTTCCCTGTACACAAGCTGTGTTTGCTCAGAAAACTCTGCTGGAAGTGGCACCAGGCTTGGCCAGTGCAGGGAGGGCTCTGGCTGGCATGGGAGTGGGATGTGACCATGGTGGGGTGTCTGGTGCTCGTCCAGGTTCTTGTGCCAAACTGCTCCCTCCACTGTCGGCAGCCTCTGTTCTTCAGGAGATGAATTAGGGGTTAGACATGATGAGGATGCTCTTCTGCCCATGGGACCCTCTTGCAAAACTTCATGGATGCCAGGAAGCAGCTGACATGGTCACCCCTGGACACATGACACTTCAGCAAAACCTGCTGTCCCCACTACACGCATTAATGCTCAGGGATGCTCCAGACAATGGGGTTGATGGGATGTTGGGATATTCCAGCTGATGGGACACTGGGAAACTCCAGTTGGGTGCTGGGATGCTCCAGTTGGGTGCTGGGATGCTCCAGCTGGGTGCTGGGATGTTGATGGTGTGCACTGCTGGGTCTCTTCCTCTTCCCTCGCAGCACCTGGGACGCCACTGCCATCCCCACCTACGAAGAAGCCCTGACCTGCAGACCTGCCCACGGTGCCCAGGCCTATGTGCAGCCTCCGGGGAGGAAGGAGGAGCTCACGCCGCCCCTGTACCGCTACCTGGAGGAGGATGAGAGCTGGCAGGGCGGCCGCCGGCGCAGCTCCTCCGACAGCGCCTTGTTCCGCCCCAGCCCGTCCTGGCTGGACACGCCGCAGCCCGGGGAGCCGCAGGCGACACCTCCCCCCAGCTATGAGAACATCCATGAGAACATCCATGAGAACATCAGTGAGAACATCAGTGAGAACATCAGCTCTGAGCTGGGGCTGCCCGGGCCGGGACTCTGCGGGCGGCTGCCCAGTCCCACAGCTTTACACTGAGCCTCTTCACTGTGGGTGGGGTGAGAGGAGGGTGGGGAGGAGTGGGAAGGACAGCCTGGCTCTCCGGGCTGTCCCAGCCGTGTGTCCGGCGCTGCTGGGATTGTGGGTCCTGCGGGCCGTGTGTTCAGAGCCTCGGGGGTAACTGGCATGTTTGAAAGCTTTCATATTTTTAATAAAACCACTGCTGGTTTCAGAGGCTTTGTGTTCTCTGCTCTGGCCCACCCTGGGGAGCTCCTGTCAGGCTGGGGGCTGCCCAACTAATAATAAATCTGTAGCAAAGACCGAGTAATCTGGCCGGAGAAAGCCCAGCTCTGTCTGCCTCATTCGCTTCTGTGCCTTTGCAATGCCCCTTCCAGCCCTGTCTCCATCCCTTCCACCTTGCTTCCCTGAATATTGGCTCCCCATGCCTCACTTCATTTGGTTCTAGAGATGCTCAGTGGGTCGTGCCTGTGGTCAGAGCATCCAAGTGCACTTGGCATTTCAGGCAGCCTCCTAGAAAAGCCATCCTGAGTGGCACAGCCCAGCCCTCTGTGCCCTCCACGGATGGATGTGCAGCCTTGCCCAGAGGAAAGGCCAGCTATGGCAGGGATGCTGCCTGTTCCTGCATCCCACCAAAATAAAGGGCTGCCCTGGGCCCCCTGTGGCCCTGCAGGGCTGCAGAGTGGCTGAGGAGCTGCAGCCACATCTAACATATTGTTTATAATACAATTATTTGTCATAAACCAGGTGTATCAAGGGAATAAAATGAGGGAATAAATCAAAAGAACAAAACAAACACACTCCGGCTCTTGGATGTGTGGTGGGAAGATGATACCTTTTAACACCCCAGCTCCAACCTGAGTATACACAGGGCCCAGGGATACTTTGTCTTTACTCTCCGTTGGTGGACCAACCTCACTCCATCCTTTTTTGGCTTTAGTTCCTCCTCCACAGCCCATTTGCTGCCCAGTGAGGTAGCCTTAGCACTCAGCCAGAGCAAGGCAGGGTCTGTTCCTCCAAAAAGACCCTGGAGCACTCCCTCTTTTCCTGTTGCAGTCCCACAGCCCTTGAGAACTTGCTGGGCTCTGGCATCCCCCTTTTCTGGGGCTGTGCCAGCTCTGAGTTATGACCAAGTCCAGCCCCAGTGCCCAGGGCTGGGAAAATCCCAAGAGCACCAGCTGATCTCCGGGTCCCCATCCCTCCAGTCGTGCTCCCCTCTGCCTCCCTGTCCCTTCCCCAGGCCTGGGGTCCAGCTGAGTGTGCCTGCAGGGAAGGTTACCCGGACACGTGCAGGGTGGCTCCACTGGAGTGTGAACGGCGGGGCAGTGTTTGCATTCATTACAAACCCATTAAAAACTGGCTGGCTCAGCCCTGGGCAGGACCAGCTCAACGTGCAGCTGATCCTCAGCTCCTGGCAGCCTCTGGAGACAGAAACCACTCCTTGCCTTACGCTGCAGGTGTGCACAGCAGACAGCAGCCACAGGCTTCCCAAAATCTCTCCTCCTGCCTCTCGCAGCTGGAGCCCATGGCAGAGGAGAAGACCTTCCGCTACGGGTTCATCATCTTGGGTTTCTTCCTGGTGATGGTGGGGATGTTCATCATGAGCGTGGAAAAGCCTCAGTACTACATCACCTTCTGCGTCCTGGGTGTCCTGCTGGTAGCCGTGGGCATCACCTGGAGCATGTGCCAGTGCTACCCAAAGGTAGGATCCTTCCTGCTGCTGAGCACTTTGGGGGGCTCGAGGGCTCAGCTGGGTTTGGGGGGCTTTGGCTGCTGTGGATGTGCAGCCTCAGGCTATGCCTCAGTTTCCCCAGGGGAAGCCAGCTGCAGCAATCTGGAGGGGGAATAGTTTTGGGAAGCTTGTGCCCTGCTGATGCCTGCAGGATGTGCCCCATCTCCTTCACCCCCTGCACACCCCCTGAGCCTGGGGCTTTGCTTTCAAACAGACAGCAGGGAATAATCCCAAAGAATTGTGTTCATCTCTCCCATGCAGCCCCTTCCTTGGGATCCGAGGCTTGGGAAGCTCCCAGGACTTCCAGGAAGGGACTGTCATGGTCATGGAGGTCAGAGGGTCCTGGCCCCCCTGAGCCAGCCCTCACCTGCCAGTCTCCTTGGCAGAGGGCACTGCCAGCACGGGGAGCAGCCACGCGTCCCTGCCCTGGGAAACGGGTCTGGCAGAAAGGTTTTTTTCCAAAGAGAGGGCATCTGTAGGACTGATCTGGGCTCTGCTGGATGGCCTGTCAACAACCTGGCTGCCCTCCAAAATGTGGGGGGGTCACCTCCGGACCCAGGACCAGCTGGGACCTCTGAAAGCAGCTGTTTTCCCTGGGGCTGGGGTGAAGCAGGAACCCAACTCCCCTCAAAGCTGAGCTCAGTCCCAGCTAGGAGGGAGATGTGGCTTTGCCACTGTGCTCGAGGCTCAAGGATGGGACACCCTCAGTGTGGTCCCTGACCACTGACCTGCTGTGTGTGCCTTGGGACTCCCTCTGGGCTTGGGGACATGTGTGACTCCACAGGGGAAAGGCACTGAGAGAAGGGCTGGATTCATTCATTCCTTATTGATTCCCTCAAAACAGCCATTTCCAAGGAAGACATCCAAATATGGTGGGAAAGAACCCTAAACCCAGCTGAAGGGACACTCTGGCCCTTTTCCCACTCTGAGAGCTGAGGGTCCCCGTGATTCCTAGCACAGCCCCTGGGCTCTGCCTCTCTTTTCTCCCCAGATAACGTTCGTCCCTGCAGACATCGAGACCCAGCGGTTCCTGGACCACAAACCCATGGTGCTGCCACAGAAGGACGCAGGGTGGGTCCCACGACAGGGTGACGTGTGTGCTCCGAGGGCAGGCTCTGAGACTGGGGACAGCTGCACCTCCTACAGCACAAAATGCCAAGCAGGGATCAGGCTGGGAGAGGCAAGAGCTACCTGATCCCCCAGGGCTGAGTGATGCTGGGGGATGCAGAGCATCCACTGATGTTCCTGCAGGCTCTGTTGCTGGTGTGGGCAGTGACATGACCTTGGTGGCCTCTAAAACCACTCCCTCAGGTGATGGAGCCCTGTGTGCATGAGCATCTCCATGCTCCACGGGGTCCAGATCTGCTCAGCACCCTGTTATCCCTTTGCCTGCAGCTTGATTGCCCCCTGCCCCAACCAAGAGGCCACCAGCCCCTACGAGAAGAGCCTGCCATCCTATGAGCAGATACAGAGGCAGGTGCTCAGCTCAGCTCCACTCCCAGCCACGGCACAGCCCAGACCCCGCAGCTGCTCCCAGTCAGCCGTGCAGGCTAGAGCAGAGATCCACCGGGAGCTGGGGGGTGCTGGAGAGCCCCTCCAGGACCTGGCAACTCGCCTGGAAACAGCAGCAGGCAGCTGGTATGTGATTCCTGGGGGGTTGGGGTGGCACTGGTGGGATGTGGAGTGAAAATGGGGGGGGTCAGACCCCCAGTATTGGGGGAGGGAGAGGATGCAGAGGGGTTTTCAGCACTGAGCCTCCACGCTCTTGGCCCCACTGAAGTCTGGATGGTGTCTCAATCCACAAAGATTCTCTGAACCAAATTATTTCCCAGGAGGAAATTTAGATGGCCTTTGGTCGTAATTTGCATTTTGATGTTTGTTCTTTTGCCTTTTGCTTTTATTTCCTTTTATCAATATAAACAGCATCCCTCACAAGAATAACTCCAAAGTTCCTGGTCAGACTTTGATAGAAATGAGATGCTCAAATCAGATGCCAAGCATTGGTTTGGGAGGTTCCAAAGGGCTCTGCAGGTGATGGGGGTCACTGTTCAGGCTCAAGGCATAGGACTTGGGCACCTGCCAAAATGTAGCTACAGCTGGGACGGGTGCAATGCTTTCCCATCCCAGCTGTAGGTTCAGGAAATGCAAGGACAGCCACAACTTCACCCCGTGGGCAGCAGGAACCTGGCAGGCAGGTATCCCCATAAAGGCAGGCTCTGAGGGTTGGGTGCTCCAGCAAGGGGACAGATAATGCTGGGATGCTGCCTGAGCATCCAGGGGGAACCGCAGCTCCTGCCCAGCCGCGTTTGGTGTAACCCTGTCCCCGCAGCCCCGCCCGGCCAGCCCCGGGGGATGCTCCGCTGGCATCGCTGCTGGAGGAGATGGACACGCCATCGCTGGAGGGCTCCGTGCCCGGCAGCCCCACAACACCCAGCCGGACCCTGCCCTCCGCTGGCCGCACCCCGAGCAACTCCCCGGCGGGGGGAGAGCACCCCCGGTCCCCACGGAAAGGCCCAGGGGAGGAGGATGATCTCTACTATGGGCTCCAGGAGGAGTCGGATGCGCCACTCAAGGACAGTGATGGCCTTTTTGAGCCGGAAAACTGATTTCCTGGAAAGAATGGCCACTTGGCATGGGCTGGACGCATGGAGGGGACACACAGGTCACAGCCTGGAGGAAAGGGGGCTGTCCCCAAAAGTGCAGTGGCCCCAGGTTCCTGCCTATCCCTGTGCCATGCTGCGCCCCTTGTGCACACCCAGCCACTCAGGAGGTTCTCATTACCCCCAAACCCAAAGGGGGTACACCCAGATCCTGAATTCAACAGAATATGGACAAGGCCTCCTAGCCAAAGCCATTTGGGTGGGCACAGAGAAGCTGGGATGGGCACAATCTGGGCTAAATATTGTGCTTAGGAAGGGAAAGGATTGTCTGTGCAGTTTGGAACAGGATCAGGTTTAGGTAAGTAAAATGTGCTCAATGCAGGTGGGTTTTACCAGGCAGAGCTGTCCTCAAAGTCTTTTTCCCGCTTATCCAAGCTCTGCTGAAAGTAAAATTAGATCCTGAGTCTCCTGCAGCAGGCAGCCTTCCTATCTCCACGTTGGGAGAGGGGTGATGGAGGTGAAGATGCTGTCCCCTACCTCCTGCACAAGCACCAGCTTCTTGGGGGCACAGGAAGGAGGACACAGCTGAGCCAAAGCCCTGGTGATGGCACCTGAGGTGTTGGATTTGCACACTGCCTGCTGGGTCAGTGTAAACAGTTTGCACGCTGGCTCCCACCATCCCCAAACTTCCTGTGAATAAAAAGCGTTTGTTCCAAACCACGTGGATGGGTCTCAGCCTGCCAGGGACAACACAGGGGCTCTCCTCAGCCTGTGTCCAGCACACAGAGATGGCAGCACTGGTGATGGGAGCCACAACCTTTGGCTGCTCAGGACTGTGGGGATCTGTGAGGCTGAGCCTCCCCAGGACGGCTGGGTTTGGATCAAAGCCTCAGTGGCTCCAACAGCATGGGGATGCTGAGGGTCCCTTGTTCTGTTCTGGGAAACCTGGGCTGGATCTGTGCCTGGCATGGCCCTGGGAGGCTTGGGAGCACATGTCTCCAGCAAATTCCATATAATCACAGAACTGAGGTGGAAGGGAACTTAAAAATCCTGCAGTTCCAACCCCCCAAGCACAAAAGTGAGAGAAAGCTGTCCTCCAGCAACAAGGGAAAGGGAGCATGAGAGCCCTGGAAGGATGTTCCTGTGTTCCCTTGCCACCCAGGGAGTGCTGTGCTGGTACAGGGCAGGGTGTGCAAGAAAAGGCTGTACCTGAGGCGTCACACCCCTGTGACACTCCTGCACCCTTCGCTCACCTTGGTGTCACCAAAGCAGCCAGGCAGAAGGGCAGGGAGCACCTACGCACCTTGGGGTGTTTATGGCCTACAGGAGGGTGGGGAATGAAGGCTCCAGTGTTGGCTAAACATTGTCACAGGATTGTGAGATGCTCTCCAGGAGGAAGCATTACCAGATTGATTGCATGTACTCACTTCCTGCCTGTCCTTCCCAGTGTGGAGGAGCGTGGTGGCTCTAGGAATGCTGTTGGGATGGGGCCATGGCTCATTGAGTTTCAGAGGGTGCCCAGGGCAGGATGTCACTGTGTCACTGCTCCTGTGGAGTGTGGGAATCCGGTAGAGACCCAGAAGCTTTTACCTATAGAAACACAGAATGTTTGGGCTGGGAAAGGACCTTAAAGAGAATTTTGTTCTAAGCCCCCTGCCATGAGCACGGACACCTTCCACTAGACCAGGTTGCTCCAAGGCCCATCCAACCTGGCCTTGAATGTTTCCAAGGATGAGACATCCACAGCTTCCCTGGGATAACTGTGCCAGGGCTTTACAGTCCAAAGCCTCTCCCTGCTTTCCTGTGGCCTCTGTACTGGAAGGGGCTCTAAGCTCTCTGGAGCCTTCTCTTCTCCAGGCTGAACATTCTCAGAATTTCCTCACAGAGGAGATTCCTACCTCATGGCTTGGCACTCATTTTTGGCAAAAGAAATCTGTTTTTCAGAAGCATTTCTCCGGGCAGAAGCAGAGGAGGGGGCTGACATGGAGCCTGGACCCTCTTCCCCTGGCACAGCATCCTTGAGCCGAAGGACTCGGCTCCCGCGCCGGCAGAGGTTAAACATTGTGGGAATCGGGACATTCCTGCATGGCATTAAGCGCCGCCAGCAGCCCCGGGTCTGGCTCAGCTTGTGAAGGGGAGGGACGCATGTCACCCTCCCCAGGGACCCCGCGGCTGGGAGCTGATGGGCGGGGGAAGGGGCTGGCGGTGTCATCCACGCGTGTCACCCTCCCCAACGGCTGGCGGTGCCACCCACGCGTGTCACCCTCCCCAAGGGCTTGCAGTGCCACCTACACGTGTCACCCTCCCCAAGAGCTGGCGTTGTCACCCACGGGTGTCACGCACGCGGGACGGGGTCAGGCCCGACCCCTTGGTGGCCCGCGGGAGGCGGTGACATCAGCGCACCAGTGGTGTAGTGGTATCATGCAAGATTCCCATTCTTGCGACCCGGGTTCGATTCCCGGCTGGTGCAGCGCAGCACTTCCCCCATACCTTTAAGATGTGGCGCTCTAACGCTCAGATGCTCACACACGGGAAAGGTCTCACAAAATCTGTGGAAGAGCTTCTTTTTACCGACGGGATGCTCGGCCCAGGGCACCCAGCCCTGTGTGCGCACCGCCCGGAGCCCCATCTCTCCCCCCGGAGGGACGGCAGCAGGGATTTAGGAACCCTTCCCCCTTGTTGAGATCCTCTCTGATGTCTCCTCCGCTCTCTCATTCCTCTCCTCTCAGCAGGATCCCCTCCTTTATGCAGCCCCGCAGGGAGCCAGGACCGAAACAGAGCTCTTCTGTTCAAGGGGCAAATTTTAGGCTCTTTCTGAATAATTTCTCAATTAAAAAAAAAGAACCTTTCTATCCACTCCTGGAGTGTGAGAGCTGGGCCAGATCCCTTCCCAGGCGCTGGGGTCGGGTGTTCGTGCCAAGACCTCCGTGGGTTCATCAGCACGTGGGGATGCACATGGAACTGGGGGACCTCCACCACCCCCCCCTCCTCTTTGGGCTTCTTCCTTCCTTCCTTCCCTGGGACATGGATTGTCCCCCGTGCAAAAACGCAGGGAAAGGAAGACTTTTCCCTCTTGAGATGGAGTCCCCCCGTGCTCAGCTGTCTCAGAAGCCTCCTGAGGCCCCAGTGGTGCGTTGTGGGACTTAGCAGCACTGAGGAAGCTGAGCCCAAAATCTGGAGCGAGACTTGTCGCCATGATCAGTGTCCTGAATGCTGACCCCTTCCAGTGTCAGCTCTCTGCAGCAGAGTGGGTGACAAGCAGGGTCTGGTGTCCCTGCAGTTTGCCAAACCAGAGTTCAGGCACTCACTTGAGGTCTCGTTAAAAAAATTGACATTTCCCACACAAACTGTCCACATCCATATTAAACACACACATCCATATAAACCATGCACATCCTTATAAAACATACACACTTATATAAAACATCAATGTCCATGCAATCCATACACACAAATCTAAAACAGGTCCATCCATGTAAAACACATATTCATACAAACCATACACATCCACACGAAACACACACATCTGTATAAAACATGTGCATCCATATAAACATACAAGCTCTGAGAAGCTTATAAATAACGAGCCAAAACACAAATATGTTCCTATTTCCCTGAAAAGCCGGGAGCAGGGACAGGGTTTTCCGAAGGTCACTGGGGATGTGGGGCAGTGTGGGATCCCGATGCTGAGGTGGGAAGCGGCGTGGAGACCCGAGGGAAAGCGCCGCAAAAAGGACATTTGCGATGTGTGACGACTCTGTAAAAAATGCCCAAACAGGATTAGAGGATTTCACGGGAATTTATTCGAGGAGTGAGGCAGTAGGAGGCACATTAAAGCTTTCAGCCCTTTCTGAAAACAGTCCTTGAGCGGCTGCGCTTTGCTCGCCAGAGCCCCCAGCGATCCGCCGGGACTGGGGGTGAGCAGCGGCCCCATTTGCCCTCTCCCCGCGGCCCCACCGCCCCGCACCCCCTCCCGCGGCCCCGTTAATGCTTAACCCGCCCGGTTGGCCCGATGGGGCCGGCGGCCGTGGCGTGATCCCCGCCCCGCCGCTCTGAGCCCCGGCGAGACGGGCAGAGCCGCGGCTGCCGCTGCGCTCCGGGACCTGCACGGGTGCGCTCCGGGACCTGCACGGGTGCGCTCCGGGACCGGAGATCCGCGGTGCGCTCCGGGACCTGCACGGCTGCGCTCCGCTACCGGAGATCCGCGGTGCGCTCCGGGACATGCACGGGTGACCTCCGGGCTCCGGGACCGCAGATCCGCGGGTGCGCTCCGGCCCCTCGGCTCCGCTCCAGCTCCCCAGCCCCGCTCCAGCCCTTCGACTGCGCTGCGGCCTCTCGGCTCCGCGAGTGCGCTCCGGCCGCTGGGTCCCGCCGCCGAGGGTCCCGCGTCTCCCGGCGCTGCCCATCGGGTGCGGGATGTCCCCGCGGGTGCTGGAGCTGGCGCTGCTGCTGGCGCTGGCGGAGTTGGTTCTGGCCCTGGGGCCGGCCGAGGAGGGGGAAGCCGCCGTCGGGGCCGCCCCTCCGGGACTCGCTGCTTTCCATCGCGCCGCCAAGGTGAGGAGCGTGGGGTGGGGGGACAGCCACGCTCCTGTGTGCGTGTCCCCCGAACCCCAGCCCGGTGCTGGTGTCCCCGCAGGCGTCGTGGCGGCTGCCCGGGCGCTACGTGGTGATGCTGCGGGCGGGCAGCGAGGCCGAGCTGCGAGGCACGGCCCGGCGGCTGCAGGCCCGGGCGGCTCGGCGGGGACACCTGGCCGAGCTGCTGCACTTCTTCCACCTCCTGCCCGCCTTCCTGGTGAGGATGAGCAGCGACGTCCTGGACACGGTACGTGGAGTGGAGGAGAGGAGAGGGTCGTGGCAGGGGACAGCAGCTGCGGTGGGCACTGGTGGGAGTGGCAGTCACAGCTTTGGGGGTAAACGGGAGTTTTGTGTCCTCCCCGCAGGCGCTGAAGCTGCCGCACGTGAAGTACATTGAGGAGGATGCCTACGTCTTCGCCCAGAGCATTCCCTGGAACCTGGGCAGGATCGTACCGACACAGCCCAGCTCAGGCGCCTACAGCCCTCCCAGTAAGCGCTGGGGTGTGTGAGCAGGGCGACTCTTGGAGGAAGAGTCAGGTCCCCTCTCCTTAACTTGAGGGATGGGAATATTCCTCTGCCCCATGGTGCTGAGGGTCTGGAGCTTCATTTTGGGAGCAACTCAGGTGGCCTGTGCTGACCATGAGGGTGGTTGCCTTTCTCCCTTCCTGCATCCCTGGCAGATAAAGGTGACCTGGTTGAGATTTACCTGCTGGACACCAGCGTGCAGAGCACCCACCGGGAGATCGAGGGCAAAGTGACTGTGACTGGTTTCGAGAGTATCCCCGAGGAGGATGGCACCCACTTCCACAGGCAGGTGAGTCCTGAGGTGCCACATGCTGCATCCTGGCCAGAGCACCCCTCTGTATCTACCAAATCCTGGCCAGGGAGGGCTGGCCCTTGTGAGGCTTTCCAGGAAAAGGGAGACATTTGGCCTGGACCCAAATGCTGGGCAGAATGGGCAACAGGAGCTGTGGTCCTGGGGGATATTGGGACCCTCAAGATAGTCTATTTGGAGATATGGTTGAGTCAGGCAGGGCTTCTTTCTAGGAAAGTGTTCTAGGGTAGCATGGATGTGTGTGAGGTCAGAGGGAACCCAGGTGGGAAGGGGTAGGGAGGGATGTTGTGGGATTGCAAACCTGCTTTGATACAATGGGCTGGGTCATGAAACTGCGGTGCCTGTGCCAGGCCAGCAAGTGTGACAGCCACGGGACCCACGTGGCCGGGGTGCTGAGCGGGCGCGACGCCGGCGTGGCCACGGGGGCCAGCATCAGCAGCCTCCGGGTGCTGAACTGCCAGGGCAAGGGCACCGTCAGCGGGACCCTCATGGGTGAGTGATCTCGTGCCCCGGAGAGGAGCAGGATCCCTTCCGGAGCTTGGTGACAGTGTCTTGTCCCTCGCAGCCCTGGAGTTCATCAAGAGGACGCTGGAGGCTCGGCCGTACGCGCCGCCGGTGGTGGTGCTGCCCTTGGCCGGCGCTCGCAGCCCCGCGCTGAACGCGGGCTGCGGGCGGATGGCACGGATGGGAGCCGTGATGGTGGCCGCTGCCGGCAACTACAAGGACGATGCCTGCCTCTACTCGCCTGCGTCCGAGCCGGAGGTACGGGCTGTGGGGGACCCCTGAGGCTTGGGTGCCACCTCCTCCCCTCCAGCTCCGGTCAGCGGCGGGTGTTGAGTCCGGGGTTGGGCGTGCCATCGCTCCCCTGCTCCCCTGTCACTGCCAGGTCATCACGGTCGGTGCCACCGACAGCGAGGACCACCCTGCCTCCATCGGCACCCTGGGCACTAATTTTGGGCGCTGCGTGGACCTGTTTGCTCCGGGGGACGACATCATCGGCGCCTCCAGCGACTGCAGCACGTGTTTCACAGCGCGGAGCGGCACGTCGCAGGCGGCCGCACATGTGGCAGGCGAGCTGCGCTTTGAGGGGCAGGGAGGGCTGGCCCTCCACTTGCTGATGCTGGCACGGGGCTTCAGGCATGCCTGAGCTGGGGGCGTTTTTGTGCTCCATGACCTCTAGGTTCGGTCTGTTTCATTAGGGCGCTGCAGCCTGCACAGCGCTCCCGCACCCCGTGCTTGTGGGCGGTGGGCTGCCGAGATGCCTCCTCCAGGGTCCCTGGAGCTGTGCTGCCCATGGGAGCGCTGTGTAGGTGGCTGTGTCCCCTCTGGCTCTCACTCCCGGGCTCTTGCAGGCATCGCTGCCGTGCTGCTCAGCGCCGAGCCCCAGCTGCGCCTGGCCGAGCTCCGGCAGCGCCTCCTGCACTTCTCCACCAAGAACGTCGTGGACACGGCGTGGTTCCCAGCGGAGCAGCGCCTCCAGACACCCAACAGCGTGGCTGGGCTGCCCACCCGGCTGCGGGCAGGTGAGGACCTCGCTGCCTGCTGGGTGCTCGGCAGAACTCTGCCCTGGTGCCGGGGATGGCTGAGCCGGGGCGCCGCCGTTTGCATGGATGGGCGGAGATGGAGCCTTGGGCGCTGGGTGACACTGTGGGTGTCATTGTGGGTATCACTGTGGCACTGTGGGTTACACCATGGGTGTCACTGTGGGTGTCTCCCGGCTGATGCCCCGGCCCCGTTGCAGAGGAGCAGCTGCTCTGCCGCTCGGTGTGGTCGGCGAGCTCGGGGCTCGCCCGGCACGCCACGGCCGTGGCTCGCTGCGCCAGCACCGAGGAGATGCTCAGCTGCTCCAGCTTCTCCCGCAGCGGCAGCCGGCTAGGGGAGCACATGGAGGTGAGCAGAGCGTGCGGAGGCGGAGGTGCTGCCCCTGGAGTGCCCGCTGGCCTTAGGGGAGTGTCCCCAGCCCCTCGGTGACGCTGTGCTGCCCCTTCTCAGGACAAGGACGGGCAGAAGCAGTGCGTAGCCCACAGCGCTTTCGGGGGTCAGGGGGTTTATGCCATCGCCAGGTGCTGCACGTGGCCCAGGGCTGAATGCCAGATCAATGCCAGCTCCCCGGTGGCCCAGGGGGCCGAGTGCTCGCCAGGAGAACACGTGCTGACTGGTAACACCCAACACACGGGGTTACACACCTTTGAGCCTGATGGACAAGAGTGTTCCTTCCAGGAAAACTCCGGGATTTGGGGGTAAAAGGGTGGGTGTGGTTGCTGGGGGGACAGGAAAGGAGTTCATGTGCTGTGTGCGTGGAGGGGGCAAGATTCGTGGCTCTCTCAGGACATCCTTGGCACCAGTGTGTGCACTGGGCTGCTGCCATGGCTGCCCTGTGCCAATAACCCCTCTCCCCTGGGCAGGGTGCAGTTTCCACTCCCCATCCGAGGTGCTGGGTGCTGGTGGCAGGCCCGTGGTGGGGCTGGGGAGGGGGCCCAGCCGCTGTGCCAGCAGGACAGAGGTGATGGCACACGCCTTGTGCTGCCCCACTGCCAGCCTCGAGTGCCAGCTGAAGGAGCACACAGCCCTGGAACACGAGGAGAAGGTAGGGATGGGCCACCCTCCTCTGCCTGGGGTTGTCTTTGTCTCTGCCTGCCCCTCTGCCACCCTGATGGGTTTTGGGGTGGCTTCAGCCCATTTTGGCTGTCCCAAACCCAGCCTTCACTGCTGTCCCCAGCTGTAACGGGACACCCCATCCAATCCAGCTGGGTGACAGCAGTCACACCACCCTGAACTGTGGGGACATTGGGGATGGGCAGGCCCTTTGCTGACCCATGATGGCCTCTCCTCCCTGTTAGGTGACAGTGTCCTGTGACGATGGCTGGACGCTGACAGGCTGTAACACCCTTTCCCAGCGCCCTGGCTCCATGGGAGCCTACGCCGTGGACAATTCCTGCGTGGCAGCCGCTGTCCCTGGCAGCAGCTCGGCCGCGGCTGTTGCCATTTGCTGCCGGGGCCGGCAGTAGGGACAGGCTGAGCTGGAGAGGTTCCTGTGGCACAGCAGGGATGGAGGCTTTGCTGGAGCAGTGTGTCCCTGGCTCGGTGCCTTTCCAGTGTTTCCAGAACAATCCATGCCCTGACATGCAGCTGATGACCTCCACACTTGGGTTGCTGTGCTGATGGGGATGAACTTGTCTCCCCTTGCACACAGCAGGGTCGGGATCCAGGGCCAGCATCCAGGGCGGCTCTGCAAGAGCTCTCCAAGCATCCCCCATGCAGCTGGAGCCCTGTCCCATCACTGCAGCCATCCCAGAATCCTTTCCCTGCCATGCACTGAGTCCTCCTATGAACACCATGACAGAACAAGCCATGGTGTTGTCACCCAACATAGGAAAAATCCACCACCTTTTAAAGAAAAAAAGTATTGTGAGGATTGCTCCTTTCTTTCCTGGTTAGTTGCTCATTAGTTGTCAGCTAATGCTGCTTAGCACCTGGAAAATCTTAGTTTAGCCATTTTTGGGCAGTTTTATAATTGCCTAATCGTATTCCTAGGAGACTTCTTTACTTTTGAGTCAAGTGTAAGGGCTGTAGTTTAAACAGCCTGCTTGGTTAATTAGATTTTTATCTGCATTGCTACAGTCAGCTACTGCTTCATTAGTGCTTTTTTTGTTGTTAAGTCAAAGTTAATGATCTGCTGGTGTTAAGTGTTAACAGTTTCAGGTCTTCCCAGGACACATAGAACTGTAGGAGGCTGTAATTCCTTTAAAAAAAAACAGAATGAAGAAAAAGCTTTCATAGTACCTTAGTTTTTACATTTGTACCATAAATATTTATTTGGAGTTTTATAAATGAACATTTTATAAATGTCTTTCTAAAATAAAATTCATAGACCTGTGCTCTTGTCTGGCTTCATAGACATCCCCCTGGGGAACTGTTCTGGAAGAGGGAAGGGGAACCCATCCAGCAGCTCCCCCAAAGAGCTCTGCTTTGTTAGTGAGCAGCTTCAGGCCCCCACGTTGGGTCTGATCCCTGCCTGGGATCCAAGGTGCTCCTGGATGACACCTGGCAGCTTTGGAAGTTGACACAGACAGCACAGGCACCTTTGCCCACAGCTGGGTTGTGCTCTGGGACTGTGTTGTCCACACACACGGAGGACCAGAAGTTTGTTTTAACAACAGTGGTGCAGGGCAAGAGCTTCCAGTTATGGAAACAAACATCATCCAGCTTTGGGAATGTGCCCTTGAACCTGGGTTGCTGTTGTTCCTTCACTTGGGAAGGGCTGGAGCCCCAGGAAGGAGACAAAGCTTGGCTCAGAGAGATGCCAAATAGCAGGGAGAGGCTGAGAAGCCACCAGAGCTGGGTTTCACTTTTCTCCGTGTTTAGCAGCCTCCTGGTACTACAATATATAATTTTTGTGGTGTTATCTGAGGATAGATGAAAGAAAAATGCAGTTTGATACTTCAAGCTCCAGGTTAACCTGTCAGACTTGGCTGGGCTGGGTGTTTTTCCCCATCCAAAAGCCCCCTGCAGCTCTGTTACTACAGCTTTAATTGGCAAGAGAAGACAAACCCAGCACAAACCACCACTTTTAAAGATTGAAACTAATTCTACCTTGTTACCTAAAGCTGGCAAAAGCCCAACCCTAATCCAAACATGTAATTATATAACATGGACATAATTACACCCCATAATTTCATCAGCTGGAACCTGAGTTTTGCACAAAGAGGCAGAAAAGGAAAAGGGATATCAGCCTGAGAGCTCCTGGACAGCTCTGACACCGAGGGTGATTTTTCAGCAGACTCCTTGGGCTGTCACCTCTCAAAACACACACCAGGATTTCAGCTCTGCTGCCTTCCCTGTGAGAGGGGAGGATCCAGCACAAGGTGTGAGCATGTTCCACGCCTGATAAGCCAGACAGAGCTTCCCCAGCTCAGTTCAAGCCTTTAAAAGCTCGGTGGAAGGAAACAATATTAAAAGATTAGCCCTTGCTTTGTGCCTTGTACGTGGGTAGGTGGAAAAGCTCTCACATTCAAGAGAGCAGGGATGATCCCAAGGATGCTGATCCCAGTCCTGGCAGCAGTTTGCAATGCCCAGTCCATGCTCCCAGGACCATCAGTGGAGAGCAGAGGCTGGCTCAGGCTGGAAAAGTGAAAGTCCTTGTCTTTAGAGCAGGGGACAAAGGCAGAGTGGGCATGGCAGCCCTGGCTGTAGCTCCTGGTTCCCAAATAAGTGAGAAATGGAACACCAGCTCCGTGTGCACCTCTCTGCCCCCTGCCCCTGTCGGAGGCAGGCTGAATTCACACCCAGCTCGCCCACAAATCTCGGATCTGACACACAAAATCTGCTCTAATCCGTACTGTGAGCGGGGCCAGGGTAAATCTCTCTGCCGAGGTCAGGAGAGGCTGCACGGAGGTACAGATGTGACAGGGGCCCAGCACATGCTGTGGCATAAGGATATACAGCAGGGCAGCTCCAGGGCCACTCAGCTGCTTCCACTGACTCTGGACAGGAGCCAAAATAGCAATCAGGGCATCCTTGAGGAGCTCAGCAAGTGCAGGGCTGGCCCAAGGAGGTTCAGGATAAGAGGATCAGCAAGACAAGAGCGTAGCAGCGTGTGCACAGTCTAAAGATTACACTAGTTTTCTGTGAAAGGAATAACTTTATTCCATTGACCAGGAATCCCAAGACTTCATCAAGACTGCCTATTTTTCCAGTGCCAAATGTCTATGCATTAATCAGACAATATCTCCCCGAGTGCTCACAGGCAGGCTGTGGCTGCTCCTCACTGAACATTTTGTAAGCTGTATAAAAACATTTTCATCCAAAAAGATTGGCAGTAAAAATTACAACATATAAATGCATCACAATTTACACAAAAACTAGGTGGTTTTTTTTGTGTGTTTTTTTTTTTTTTTCTTGAACTCTATTTTCCAAAAAATAATCTTCAGCAGGTTCAAATGACAGCAGCTGGAAACAAAACTAAGTGACCAAGGATCATCTTATTGCAAATTATAACCACTGACTTTGTACAAGCGTGAGCAGAACCATGAAAAAGTTTGTATTGGTTTCAAGTATACAGTGGTGATGAAGCCATCCTGATGCAATTCCCACCAATGCTTCCCTGGGCCTGCAGCTATCGAGGATGTTGTTTCCATAGGAAATAACAGGAAGCTGAAGTGACAAGTGGTGCCAACCCAGCTTCTCCCATCACCATCACCACTGTGTACTGACTCCTTGGAAAGATTTGTGACCCATTACCAAAGCATTTGGGGGTGGGGGAAGGAAGGAAGGGGGTGTCCATAAGAAATTATTAGTTCAAAATTAATTTAAAACGTGTCACATTTAAAATGTCCCAGCACATCATCAGAAACATTTATAAAATGCTAACTCTGCCACGTGTCTATGAAGACATTGTTTGGAAAAGGAAAGTGAAATTCACTACGGTGCCCCCCTGCAATCTGTGATGCCAGCTCTCCTACCCCACAATAAGTTATAAAGCTGTACAGCTGACATCACATCCCATGGTTACTTCCAACAGTGAAATGACTGGTTACTTTCAATATTAGTGCACAACAGTGAAAAGCTGTCTGCTGCTCTGTGTTTTGGCAGCAGTGTGTGAAAAGAAACAAAAAAAGGCACTTTTTGGCTGGTTGTGCCTTTAACTTGGCAAATTTGTCTATTCTGGAGGTACCCAGGCACTCCTTAAGATGTCCCCCATTTCTGTGCATGTTTGTTTATATAATTTTTTTAAAGTAAGGCAGAATCCATAAATAAAGGCAAAAAGCAGTGCAGAAAATGTGACAAACACAAAATGTACAAAAGATGAAGTTAGCTGGCACAAAAGAAGCTTGAATCCAGAGCCAGAAATCACTGAACTGCACTTGACATAGAAAACAAAACTGTGCTCAAATCATCCCAACTGGTTTCCAGTTATTTGTGAGCAAATTAAAAGAGCTGTGATATTTTAAACGTTGCCTGGTCAAGTGAAAATACAAACAAAGCCAATTCTTTCTTTCCCTGTGTTAAAATTGCTATAAAATCTGCACAACAGTGTTCCCAGCTCACTCAAGGAATTACTCATCATATACAACCAATACCAACTTTCTCAGTAATTTCAAAGCATAAGCAAGTGATTGCAGATCCATGACTGAGACTACATTTTATTCAATATGTCTCCAAAGGTTAAAAAAATTCAATGAGTAAAACTGCAACAGAATTCCTTCTTAAAGTGCTTTTTTCTTTTAAACTACTCATTAACTTTTTTTTTTTTTTTTTAATTCACCAACATCTTTGAATAACAAATGCTTGCATACCTAGAGAACAAAGCATTTCTTTTACTGCCCTTCCCAGTTGTTCTGAGGGATTTTTGGAAGGGTACTGGGAAAGATGACTCATTCCAGAGCTCCTTTACCAACTCATTCTGTAAGGAATCACTCTTCTTACAGAGCAATTCTGCTGATCTTTCTCATCACCAGCTTTACAAATTAGCAGGGAGACATATTAAATACAGAAGTCCTTATGTAAACCCATTCTTTAACTAATATTTTACAATGAAATGTAAGTCATCACACATCTTTACAGAAATTTGAATATTCCTATTCAATATTATCAGAAAGATTAAAAATTTGCCCTCCATACATAAGGGCAGTCTGTTTCTTTTTTTTTTCCTGTATAAAAACCAAAAGAATTTTTTTTTGCAGCATCACAGAAAAGCAACAGTTTTACATTCACTCATTTAATGTTCACATAAAAATTCAACCACTAGCGTTTGTGTATTTGATAAAATCTTCTTGACAAACTTGGTTTCGGTGTTTTGGACTGTCACAAGCTACTGCAGGTGAAGATGCAGTTTTCTAGAGCATTTGTTGATCTGAAGCCTTTATGGCTAAAAAATGCTTTTATCTTTCAGGGAAACAACCTCCTCCAGCATCTCCTCTGGTCCTGTAAAGCCACTGCTCCCCCAGACTTCCAATGGCATAAGCAACACGACTCCAGCTCCAGCAGGTACCAGGCATTGAATGTTTGAGTTGGGTCTTGTGTTCACAGGGATCTCCTCTAAGGGTCAACATCATCAAGGTCACTTTTAGGCTCCCCAATCATCATAGGAGACTCTGAGCCCTTCAAACACACAAGGGATGGGGAGAGAAGCAAAAAGTGACTTTTGTAAGATGCACAATTGTTTTGTGTATGGTCAGTGATGGTTCTGACCCAAGCCCCAGGGAGCAGCTGCCCCACACCAGAGGGTAAATCTGCCCTTATTTTACCTGCTGCAGGTGCCTCTCTCCATTCTCATTGGCAGGGCTGCTTTCTGACCCATTGCTGCTTCCAGACTGATCCTTCTCATTCAGCAGGGCTGTGGCATAGGCCAGAGTGTCCTGAGGTGGAAACAGCCCAAGAGAGTGTCAAGGGTCATGGTGAGGCCTTCATTTCACAATTATTTAAAAAAAAAAATTTATTATTGTTTTAAAACAATAATAGCTGCTGTCATGAGACAGCTGAGTCACCACAGGTAATTATGAGTATTCACTAATATCACTCAAGAGTTAACCACAGGGTCTGAGCTTCTGAAGAAAAAACAGAAATATCACAGAAAATATCACAAATGCATTGAAATATCACAGAATCATTAAGGTTAGAAAAGATCTTTTAAGATCATGGAGTCCAACTGCCAAACCAGCACCACCACCATATTCAACACTAAACCATGGCCTCAAGTGCTGTATCCACATATTTTTTTAACACTTCCAGGGAAGGTGACTAAAGCTGCCAAACCCAAAGATGCTTCCAAGAAAAGAAGCAAGCAAGTTTAACATCCTCTGCCAGGACTGACACATACCTGTGCTGAAATAGTGCGCTGGAAGGTTTTTGCAGTGGATGTTTCATTGGACACGTTACTCTGGGGAGCCCAGTAATGTTCAGACATCTGTATAAAAAGCCAAGAAAGCCATAAATTTGCCATTTGATTTTTACTTGAGTAAAGCCTCAACCACTTGTGATGGTGGGTGAAGTAAGACTGGAACAAGCTTCCTGAATCTTCTGGCAGCGAGCTGGAGATGGGGGGCACGGACACTTTAAATGCAACCACAAAAGTTACTGCCCCTCATCTGAATACCAGCAACCAACTTCTGCTGAGCTCCAAGTTTCCAAAGTGTCCTTGGGTATTTATGAAAGATATGTTGGTCAAACTATGTTGAGTTTAGAGGGAAGAACAAACACTACACGTGTGGGAGGAAAAGCTGTATCAGTCAACAGCTGCGCTTTGTGCAAAGCTGTGATGATTCTGTAAGGAATCCAATCATTTAAACATTCTCCTGCATCAACACACAGGCAATGGAAAACTGCTTTTTTAAAAAAAACTGAAGCCTTTCAACACGAATACAGTGGCACTGAAATCTTCCCACATAGCAGAGAATAATCACTGCAACCATTCACGCTTGGTTTTATTCACTGTAAATGCATTTATGTCTGAAACACGTGGGGAGTTACTGAAGTTCTGGCATTGCATCAGATTTAGCTGCATCCCAGTAGTCCTTGTAAAAAATGAAGGAGTTTGTATTTTGTTTATAGAGCCATCTCAGAGAGCCATGCAGAGGATGGAGATTATCCATCCATGATTATTGTTGTTTACAAGTGACAATTTCCCTGCTACAGCCAAATTACCTTTTTCTGTAGCCACTGCACAGCCCAGCTCCAATGGTGTGAATTCTCCTTGAAGTAATCTTTTGCAGTAGGGCACCTTAGGAATTGAAATTACATTAATTAGTCAGGAACAAGGCATTCTGGCCAACACATAAAAAAATTACAAAGACTCCTCTCTTTTTGCACTGTTGCCCTCTGTGTGCACTGTGATCACTGCAAACTGACTTAAACTCTACAGCCCTGTTGTTAATTGAATTAGCAAGAGCAATAATGCCTAGCAAAATTTGCTCAAAGCAGTCTACCCCACAGGTTCACGTATTTCAGAATTATGCTTTATCGGGACATATGCTAAGTTCTAAACAAAGAGAATTTAGGAATCATAATATTTCAAAGATCTGGAACCATTTCCTTGTGTTTATCTGGTGTTAATGTCAGACTCCTGCTCTGTAGAATGGCTTTTTTCTTTATAAACAGCAATTACCATTTGTGACCTGAGAAATCCCTTCAGGTACCAACCAGTAAAGATTTCACTTCATACTGGCACGTGTACTACTAAGACCTTACACCAGTAACAAAGGATAAAACTGATCAAAAATAGGAGTAGTAGGTTTTTTAACAATCACAGAGGGACCTAAGGCAGGGATCTGAAACTCTGAAACCTTCATTACTCACTTCTGAGCCAGAGTAACCAGGAACTTGACACACTGGTAGCAACGGCTGCTGTCCACGTGGTTGCTGTGGTGCATCAAGGCTGTGGGGAGAAACACGTGGATTAGAAACCACAATCCACATTTCCATGTACCAGCCAGTCTGGAATCAAAGATGAAGCTGAAATTTTAAGTTAGGGAATAGATTTTGTTTCTACAGATGTTAGCATGAGTATTTGTGTTAAACACACTGCTGTAAGTGCTGGCAGTCTTGAGTACTTCCACAAATCTACTGGATTAAAAATAGAACTGCTGCATTTTCACTTTGATCTTTCAAATGCAGTACCTGAATTTTAAACAGCCCTAATGCAGTTATTCTTCCCCTATAATCCATTCTATGTTAGATAATCACTATGGTTACATTTGTCTGAAGGAAAAAAAAAATTGTCTGAAACCCCCATAAATGAACCAGATCACCAGCTTCCACCTGGATCAAAGTTTGCAAAGCCAGAGGAATGTTTAAAGCTTCTTCACATAAACAAGCACAGCAGAATTCAACAGCCATGAAACATCCACAGGAGACTTGGGCAAAACCCCAGGCCATTCCTACCAGGAAGTTTTCTGTACCATGAATTCCCACCTCTTTAACAAAATTCTTTGAGCAGAAGCACAAAAATTTCCATGGAGCTGCCCCAATCAGATTTGCTACTCAAAAGTTGCTCTGTCCACAGCAGTCAGCAAAGAACACTGTAGTGAAACCTCCAAAGCTGGCAGAAATTGTTTGGGAACTGCAAATTGCCAGTTTTAATACTGTTAAAGCAGAGCAGATGATTAAAATTTCAGCACTGCTGTACTACAAATTATGCACAAACATCCTATTAAGGACCACCAAAACCTATTATTTGCTGATTTCCCTTTCCTGGATTAAAACTAGTCAATGTGATGGATGCTGTTCAATGCTGTTGTGAGGAAACTTCAAGGTAAAAATACAACTTTCACTCCCAAACCTTAGGGCAGTTCTCCAATCCTTCAACATAAAAATCCAATTGAACACTTGCACTTCTCCTCTGTAGAGGAAAAAAGGTCATGTATTGCCCAAGTTACAGCACAGGATTGGTCCAACTGGGACCAATTTATCCAGAAATTAAAATAATCACTCAGCTATTCTCTTAGACTGCTGCATATTTCCTTCTCTGCCATCAGCTATACATGGAAACTACTAAACTGAGGAGCACTGATGAGAGAAACAAAGAACAAAGCTAAATATTCCTTCTCACTAAATCAGAATCCAAAATAACTGAAGGTGAAAGCCACAATCTGAAGCAGCTCCTCACCCAAAGAGCCATGAAAGAGCTTCTTGAGCTGCACTAACCCATCAGAGGGGCTCTCTGTGTTACCCCACATTCCATTTACACACCAAAGCTTCTCTTGACAAACATGAAATAAGCTCTCATCATGGGATTTTTCTGTAGCTTTTGAATGCTTCAGTAACTTCACTTCAGTAAAGTTCTGTATCCAGTGGAGAGAATATTTTGTACGAGCAGCAACAGGTGGGAGGCACCTGTCCCACTGTGAGGCTCTACTGCAGTTAGCAGGGCAAGCATCCTGCTGTGCTGAACCAGCTTCTTTTTATGGCAATTAGGATGCTGACAAAACAAAAAGACCAGCAGTGTCTTGAGATGTGCAGGGAATAAAAATTAATTTTAAGGTTACAGAATTCAAACAGTGCCTCTGTTATGGTAATTCCCCCCATTGCAAATATCTGCCCCTTATTTAAATAAGTTAGCTCTCTTTCCCAGTTCAATTCCTTTTTAGTTTGCTGTCACTACAACATTCCAATGCTTACTTTGGATTTTCTTAGAGCATTTTTGTAGTGACAGTGGTTAAATCAAACGTGTCAAGTTTTTTGTCCCTGAAAAATTGAACAGTTTAGGGGGTTTAGGAATCAGGAGATGGAGTGAACCACCACCACCATCAGGGTCAGTAGGAGACAGGAGTGTTCACCCACTGGCTTACTTGCCTATTAATCCATTTTCAGTTTCAAAGGCAAATTTGATGCGCTCTACTTGTAATGGGTCTTCAATAACCTGTTAGGAAAGAAAAGTATCAACTCACTTAAGTTGTGCATGATGCTGCATCTATTCTATGGAATGGTTTTACCCACCCCCACAACCAAAACAAGAAAGACTCTGAAGTTTCATGTCACTGGATTATCAAGACAGAAATTTAGGAAGTAATAAAACTTCTAACTGAAGGATTAAAATACATGTGGATATTGAAATTACCAACGCAGTCCCAACTTTTTTAATTACACATCAATACAAAATCTATCCTGTAGAAGTCTTTACCCTTCACCTACCAAGATCTCATGAAGTAACTGGAATATGTTTTTCAGTTCATGAGGTGGAGCAGTTTCCAATTGAGTCTGCATGTAAGAAACAAAGTTACTTAGATAGCAAAATATGCTGCTGAAGCAAAGAATTTCAAGACAGCTTTACAGATTTCTGAAAATTCATTAATTTAAACAGTAAAAGCCTAAAAAAAAATCTAAACCCCAACACCCCCTCCAAATCCAACAAACTGTACTGATTGTTCCGCAGTGCCGTTAAAACGCACAAGGCACGGGATGACCAAAGGCTGTGAGAAACACTGATGGGACAGGCTGGTCCTGGTTTTGTGTGTACCTTGATGAAGTGCAGCACAGTGAAGGAGAAGTGCTCGTTGCAGAAGCAGCAGTACACCACCATCTCCATGAGCACCGACAGCGACCCCGTGAGCTCCCGCAGCGCGTGCATCACCTGTGGGCACAGCACACCCTTCACACAAAGCTGTCCTCCAGAAAATAAATCTGTAACACCATGTTTGTCCTTCCCAGGAAGGATGCAGCTCTTTTTCCCAGTGTCTGCAGAGCCCAGGAGGCTGAACCCCTGCCCTCACAGCACTCCTTCAGCTCCTGATGCCCATGCAAGGGCCTGGTCGAGCATCATCCATTAAGTCAGATCAATTCAAGTTAGCACCTGCATTTGGCAGGGTAAAAAGCTGCATAGGTCCTTGCAAAATGTGCACAAAACCAGAAGCCAAAGCTTAGGGATACACTAGAATATGAAGAGGTCAAGAACCTGAAGGTGCTTTCTTGTTTAGGCTCAAAATAGCCACTGCTTTTGGATATTCAGTACTTTTCATGAAACGATATGTCAAAGGAATACATCAGATAAGTTTTTAAGTTCAAGCAGGGCAGAATTTAGAACAGATACCTCCATTAAGTAGGGTTTTCCCTCAGATAGGAATAGCAAGGCTTCCACTTCTTCATGGAGTGCCAGAAGTGGCCCTGAAGCGGTGATGCTGAGAGGTGGACGCTGCTTAAAGAGACCAGGAGCTATAATAGCAAATACAAAAACAATCCACTCATAGATTAGTTTGTTCTAACACACCTTGAACACCCTGCTGCTCATCTGGCACCATGAAATCCCTTGTGACACTCAACTAGTTTATAGCTTGTGTGCTACCATTCCAAGTAACAAATCTCTTGCACACTCAAGTGCCACTTATTTTAGTGACAGCAGACAAAAGAACTGCAAGAATGTCAAGGCAAAATGCCCATAGACTATCAATACCTTGAGCTTTAGTTTTACTCCAAATCACTCTTGCACATTGATCATATCCAGAATATTCATAAATCTTCTGTTACCTTTTGATTTTTGACTGCTTTGAACCTCAGACAGAAGTTATTATTTTAAAAGACAATGTCAAATTCCTCCTTCAGGGAACTGAAGATTTTAACTTATTCTTTTATTATCTTTATTTGGATATTTCTGCCTCTTGTAAGAAGTAACTAGGAGAGTGTTTAATTGTTTGTTACTCAGTAGCTTAGTCTAAATACTCCCCTTAGATTAACAAAAGACAGCACAAGTCTAAACAAAACACAGCCTGTGAGTCAGTTCAGCCAACAACACAGCTCAACTCACTCACATGAGGAAAGACCTTCTAGGCATGTGGGGAAGGGAAGAAGGTACAAAACTCTTAGTATCAATATTTCCATCTCCCTAAAATACTATGTTTGCCATAGGCTCTCACTATATTTACAGCAAAATCAGAAGTAATCAAACTTGTATCAACCATTTCTGCCTTAAATTCAAAATTACTGTTCCTCACTAATATTAAGTTACTCCCAGTCAATGTAACTGAAATGCCAAGTCACCAAAAGACAAAAAAAATCAATTCTTACCAACATTTCTTTGTGAGGAGACATCAGAGTGCAAGACAAGTAGTGCTACAGTGTTGTGAAGATATCCAAACTCACGTGCCTGTGCTGAACTCCACCTGCGGTTCTGCTTGAGCCAAGGACAGATTTAATTAACTTTGGTTTATTTAATCGACTTCGTTAAGCCTAAATAATGTTCTTACAGTCCCTCACCACGGTACAATACTTGAGAGTGGGCAAAAATTTTATTATTATCAAAACCATCATGCTCACTTCTGCCAAAACAGTTATTTCCATGCTAACTAGACATAGGTGTGCTCACACTTGCATGAGGTTTAGAGAATAATTGAAGGATTTGTCTATTCTACCACATGAAAAGTATTTATTCATAATTTAAACATCACAAAAATCATGGAGATGGCCAAAGTACAGCACAACACAACTGTACCTGATTGCTCTGCCTGTTGGGGCCAAGGAGAAAGTTGACCATGTGCCTCAGGGCAGAGTGTCTGAGGAGAAGACTGCTAGCCCTTATTCCCTGCTGTGAAACAAAAACAACACATTACCTTTCTGTGCAGGAGAAGAATTAGTACTCAAGAGAGCAAAAGTAAAATGCACAGGCTAAACTCTGCATTTTCCACCCTAAAATCCCCATAATAACCCAACACAGATCAATAAGGTAAACTGCTAAAGAGCTGTCTCATTGTACACAGCACATTACACAAACCAGAGAAGAATCAGCAGATGCACAATAAATGTCTTACAAGAAAAAAAAGAAGGCAAAAAGAATAGAGAAAAAGAAGTAGTAGATTCAGCCAGTTCTGCTCCCCATGGAATAAAAATCCTGAATGCTTGATTTTCATATATATACATACATATATATTTTAAGAACAATCCCATATAGTCCTTCAAAACAGACAATCAAAATTCAGATGCTGGAAAGGACATCTTCCATTGGTATATTTTGCTGGTGTATTTTTGTGTGATTTTATCCTAATCCATATTTAAAAAACAAAACCAACCTGCCTACTCCTAATAAAACTGAGTTTCACTGTGCTGCAAACCCTTCTATAAATAAGGATCACCAGCTGCTTTATTACTGTCTTTTAAAATTTAAATTAAAAAACAATGTTTTCTTACCTTCTGTACAAAGTTATTGAATAGCAAAAAGTACTGAGCACAGTTTTTACAGTTTTCAGGTACATCTTTATCCAGTAGAGCAAGTAGCACCTCCAGTAACTGATGTAGAGTTTTTAACTGTGGGGAAAAAAAACCCAAAGTGTTTCAAATACCTCCTGGGCAGGAAGAGATGAGCATTAACCTATTCCAGAACTGAAGAGCCACAGCCAGGATCAGCTCTGCCTACAAACAGAGCAAGAGGCAGCAGGGAGAGGCAAGCAAGGGGATGTTTGGAGAGGAGGTGACACTCACTGACCTTCTCCTGATAAAACAAGGCACTGTCGAGGGTTTTTTCAAGGATAGTGGCCACAGCAACTCGCACCTCTCTCACGCTGCATTCCAGGAGGAAAGTCCTGCAAGAGAAAAGGTGAAGCTGCAAAGAGAACTGGAATCAACATGTACACACAGCTGCTGAGATTAAATGTGGTGTTTAGCATTTATTATTTTAATAGGCCAGACACGTTTTGTATTGTACTTTTGTGGGTAAGCTTTAACTTACATTCACACACTCCTTGTAGTAAGGCCTATACAATCCCTATTAATATATTATTCATTTATATTAAAAAAGCTTTCATAGGATGCTGTCATTCCATGCACATTAAAGGTAACATTTTCTTTACACTGACATACTTCTTTCAGATCTCCATAATTTGCTTTCAAAGCACCTATTAGCTGATCCTTAGCTTAGCAAGAAGAAAATCTTTCCAGTTTATCTGTGATCTTTGTCAGGTAAGTATTTCCCTCACCTTACCCCAACACTTTCACCATGTTCTCCTTTCCCACCACTTGTGGGGCTGACCACACACACTGAAACACATTCCAAGTCCCTTCACTGAATTCATCACCTGCATCCTCCTCTAATTTGATTTTCAACATTCTCAGAAAGCTGCACAGAGAAAATACTAGAAATAAAACTCCAAGTCATTGTCTAAAGCGTCTGTTTAAAAAATGTGCACAGTCACCTTTTTGGGAATACATCAGTATAGGCCAGATCATGTTAAGAGGAAGCTTTATGCACACATGAGACACAAAACACCTCAGACAGAATTACCAGGACTTACTTTACAAGCTCCCGGCCCTCTGGCCCAACGAAATACTCAACCAACCACTGACAAGCATCAATGCTTTTGGAGAGCAGTGCATCTATGGTGGCAATCCATTCTTCTGTATCAGCCCTTCAACAAAACAGGGACGGCTATCAGTAATCCAGGAGGAAAAAACACCTCCCAAAACTAAACCGTGTTTCTTGTTTGCCTTACCTGAGTTTCTTCTTGGTTCGGAGATAGGTTTGGAAGAGGAATTGGACTGCCAGCTGTAAGCTCACCTTTGCCATGCAGGGATAATAAGGATGCTTTACCTTAGTCTGAAAGAAATATCAAATTTACTCCAGAGCAGAAGGATGTCTGCAGCACACATGCTGTCTCTTAAACACATCAACATGTTCTATTCAAGTTATTTGCTTCATTTGGAAAAAACAAACCACAGCATTTTTCTGTGCTAAGTCAGTCCCCAGTGCTGACTCTGCTACTTTATAAATATGCTAAAACAGAAGCAAACTTGCTGTAAGGCTAACTAGATCTGTGGATTTCAAAAATTTAATGAATGCTGTTTGTTTATGACTCCATTTAGAAAAACTTAATTAAGAAACTATTACCAATTAAACTCTATCAACTTTGAGGTAATTAACACCAACTTCTGGACCTTCCATATGGAGAGGGATTTCTGTCCCTCTAGAGCTCAGTTTACATCATTATGAAAGGTATGGTTTATTTAATAAATTTTACTGGGGCAAAATGATGTTTCTCCCAGTACTAGAAAAGGAAGCTGGAGTTTGCTTTCAGACAGATGTTATCAGCATCAAAAATTACTGGAGACCAGGAATAGCTTGTCTGGAAAAGCAAAACCATGTCAGCTCTTCTCTTCCAGTTTTCCTGGTTTGATCCAAATAGCTTTTGTGGCCATTTTACCCAACATACTTTGAACACTCTAAGATTAAAATCCAGGTACTTACAGCATTCAGGGAGGCTAATGACAGAACAAAACTGAAGTAGTCACTACTGTATACATCTCTGTTCTTCATAAATTTCAAGTTTTCATCTCTCACCATCTGTAAAAGTAAAAGAAGGCAAAAAAATTAAAAATGTTGTCAAAATACACTTCTCTAACTAAATCTTCATCTCTTATGCAAATGTGTGGTGTTTGAAAAGCAGTGTGAAACTTACTCTATTTGCTTCTGAATCACTACTTCAGCAGAGGGAAAAATACATACAAGAGACTTAGAAGATCTGGTATAAAACCAACGATTTTCTTTCAAAGATATTACAAAACAGCAGATGAGGGATTTAATCATTTGGCCATTAAGGGAGAAAAGGAAGAAATTGCAGATAAATTCTGTTTTTTGCTTGTTTTTAATAAACAAGTCAAGAGAACACCCCTCAAACCAGAAAGGCTTGCCTAACAAATTTCGATGCAGAGAGCAAGGAGTCCTGGTGTAATTACAAGCTGCAGCCACAATAAGGTTTTAAATGCCAAGCCCTTCTTTTTTCAAATGAGATTTTGCTGTAAGACTCTCAGTAAATCGGAGCCAAGTTCTGTTCATTGTAATAATACAATCCCAGATACAAGAATGCCTAAAGTGACAGTGAATGCCCTGAAACAGCTCACGTGGAGGGCCAGACACAGCCTGCAGAGTTTATTCTCCCTGTGTGTGTGATGCAGGCTCTCTTCACTGCTCCTCCTCTTTCTACATTCTTGTGAACTCAACAACTTGAGGATCACTGTAATTTGCCATCATCTCCATTCCTTCTCAAGTGTGCTCCAAATGAAACACCTTCTCTGCTGTTCTCTCCCTGCCTGCATGCTGACTGCTGCCAGATCTCATGTTTGATTCATCCGCCTGCAGTTTCTTCAAAGCAAAGAACTGATGGGCAAATTTTGGGAAAAGGTACAGCAAAACTTAGCTATCACTAAATAGCATGTTAGTAACTTTATATCAGAATCCAGAATTGCTTTCTAGTTTTGCTACAAGGGAATTACTTCAAGGTAACCTTTAAAAGCTACTATGTTTCTCTCACTATGTGCTCAAATTTTACATGAGCAGAATTCAGTTCCATGGTTCTTTACCTGATATATCCGCACAGGCATTTTCTCCACAAAGAGTCCCTTTTTTTCTCCTTTTCGAACCAGCTTAGTCAAGATGGAGAGACGGTCACTGTTAGGCCTGTGGGGTCGAGGTGATGACTGGGGAGAAATTTCTGGTGAAGAGGGAGCAGATCTGAAATATAAATAAGCTGAATGTGAATAAAGAAGTCTTACAACAAATCTATAGTTTAGGTATAAAATACCAGTGCAGCCAGAGTGATCTTAAGGCAATTTTGATGGCAGCCTGAATATTTCTTGAGGCTGTCAGCCTGAACGTGCTGAAACTACAGTAATAAACAAGCAGCTTAAAAACCAACTCAAAACAACAGAAGGGCAAATACATCGTTTTTCTAGACATGAATTATTCAATTCTTAGTTGTGGAGAGAGGTCTAGATATCAATGAGAGAAACCTTTATGGATACTGTACGGGGTTTGCTCTTGCACCACTTTATTAGTGGCTTCTCTTTCATCTTCTTCTTGCCTAACTCTCATAGAGTCAGGATAAAAGCACAAGAGACAGATTTTTTTCATGTTCAGGCTCAGTTGTTTACTAAATCTTATCTAAAGTACAGAGAGTTCTTGCAGCACTTCTAGCTACCAGCTAAAAGTGAGTAAAATGGAGGTAGATCTAGCTAGTTACAAGGTTTTTTTAAAGCTAAATAGTCCAATAAAGAGCTAACATCTGTATTATTTATACTTCTGACCCAATAACCAAACTCCTGTGACCTGCACTGCAGCACTAACCATCCAACTAAAAACTACTACGTGAAACTAGGAAGAAGAAGGAAGGAACAAAGAAGGAAGAAGAGACAATATCCAAGAACCTCCATCTTGTTCCATACCATTACTATATTCTAAAAACCCCAAACTCCAAACCCTTCACCATATGACACCAACACACTTCCATTCAACTACATATTCCTAATTTTAACTCTATCACTCAAATTTGGAAGCCTTCTCCAAGGCCTCAAGTAAAAAGCAGTGTTCCCCTGGGAGTCAGTGTCAGAAAGCACAGAAAGTGCAAAACTCCCAGGCTTGTGGGGTTCCAACTGATACAAGAGGAACTTACAAGGAGAGGTCCTCAGCTTCCTGACGCACGACACTGACTCTGCTCTTCTTTGGTAGGACAGGAGAGTTCTGCTCGGACACTCTCTGGTAGAACAGCATGTAGGCATTCCAGTAGCGCCGGCGCACGTCGGGGTACGGATTTGCTGTTGGGAAAAAAAAAAAAATAAAAAGCTCAGGAAGGCCCTTGAAGGTTTAGTTCCTTTCCCAATTCCTATATGGAAGTGAAACTGGGGGTACAAGTAATGTGAACTGCAGCAGTATAAATTTGTCAGATCAAAACATGTGGTTAGAGCTGTCTGAAGTATGAAACAAGTGAATATTGGAAATGTATTTGGAATAAATGCCTTAAAGCATTTTGAAGTTCAACAATATGATGCCACACTATGAAGTCATTTTCACTAGCTTAAAATAAGGGCTATTTTATGTTTAGTTGGGTTTTTTTAAAAACTATATTAACGGGGTGCCATTTTGCTTTTCAATTTCTGCTATTAAGTCTACAGAGTGCTGAATAACAGTGAATATAGCTCAATGGATATTAGGCCATACACAAACTGCTCTATCCTTCAGTAAAGGGAAGGCTTTAGGGAAAAAATGGTTCAGAAGGATTATTAGTCCAAGTAACTCAACAAACCTATAAAGGACTAAGCTCTACTGCTACTGAAATCAGTATGGAATATGAAGCTACTGTAAATCAGTCTGTACTTCTGCTTACATTGATCATAGACTTTAGGTCTATACTCTCCACCAAAACATTCATATTCCAGGGTTTCATCTGTCAAATCAAATTCTTCAACAACGGTGTCATTAAATTTATACCACTTTCCTTTTCCACATCCTCTGTGATCAAAACAGAACAGAAACACAACAGAAACAAAGTTAGTTGATTGTCTCAGTAAAACAACAAACCTCTCTGAATAGCCTAGAAATGACAAGTCTGAACTCACATTTGTTTTGACAGTAAGAGGAAAAAGCTTAGTTCAACTGGTGTCAAAGTTGCATTTTAAAAAATAGCTTTGATTAAAACTTTGAGAAGCACAACACCTGCAACTCAGTGTCACAGGAAGCCCTCAAGCTGCAATACAAGGTACGTAAGAATTAAGGAGAATTTTATTCTAAGATGTTCCATATCACTGTGTCATTGCCTCATGACAGGTGTTGAGAAAGGCAAGAGTGGTTCCAGTAGAGCTCTGGATGGCTCCATGCACCTTCCCAGAACAAGAAGCCTTTAGACAGCTCTCAAACCTCCCCCACGAACCTTCTTGCCCGTTACCTCCTGTCCTTGATGAAGGAGTAGTAGTGCCCTGCATGAGCCTGGCCACTGTGGACAATCACACCAACGAGCTCGTAGTTCTCTGTAGGGGCAACTTTCTTCCTGGGGGAGCCTCCTCCTCCCTGGTCTGTGTTCCTGCCATTTTCCCCCACTTCTGAGGATGAGTCCTGACGAGCCATCCCTGACACAGTGTAAGGTTCCATGTTCAGCATCCAGGGAAACTGTTTGAAGAGATATTTTGGATTAATCAAGACATTGCAAGGTGTACATGCTTCTTGTAATTTTATGACAATGTTATCAATACTTCCCACATTGGGAACACCGAAGGAAAATATGGAACTTCAACTTCTTATGCTTATTACACAGATGTTAAATAATAAACTCTTTAAGGAGGTTTTTTGCCTTGCTTTCTGAAAGGACCCTGAGAACGTTGCTAACAAGGAAAGCTCTAAGGAAAAACACTTATTTTCTGTAGCACTACCATGTTGTAACTGTACACATACTCAAAATCCCTGCATCAAAACGTGAGGAAAAGAAGGAAAAATAAATAGCAAGAACGAGAGACCACTACACAAAGTAGCTGGGGAAGGCAGCAGCATGAAGAGAAGTTTTCTTACCCTTATTTGTTCATCATATTTAATAGAACGGCCGCTCTCCCAGTCAAAGCCAAATCTCATCAGGTGAATCACCAGCAGGCTTGGCAAGACCTTAATGCAGGTGCGCTTCACTGTAGTTCTCTTGAAAAGAAACAAGAATATCACCTCTATCTGACACCCCAGGCAACCTGCAGCATCCTTCTAGAGATTCACAGTGAAAATCCAGCCACGGGAAGCAGGGTGTCCATAGGATCACTGGGATACATCTCAACTCCTTAAACAAAAACTTTATCATCCTGCCATCCCTCTAAATTTTTAGTTTATAACATGAGTTACAGGCATTGAACCTTTTGTCTTCAATGTAGCAAGAGTGAGCAGCATCTAAGCATGGTTTCCTTGAATATGTAATGCCTAGAAAACAAACTGCACATGAATCTTCTTTCACAAAAATTAAGAATCAATACCTTTTCTTTGCACTTTTCACAGTAGTATGCATTGCTTCCTTCCAGAACCTCTCCTCTAACAAACTGATCCAGTGATATTTCCAGGCTTTGACATGAAGTCACACCAAGGTTGAGAGCCATGAAGGCTTCCTCACGTTCATACCTAAATTCAAGAAGAAAAACAGATTAGGACTTATCCAACTGGCAGGAAAAAAACCCATATGTTTAGGAAAGAATACTGCATTTACCCCACAGCTACCAAAGCTATGATGCCCACAGGGACATTTATCTACTTTCCAGTGCTACTTTGACCTACATATTTTAATAGTTCTGGGAGCACATGACTTGGTAACTGATGCACTAAATGTGACATTACCTGTGAGGACAGTCCTTGCAGATCTTCTGATCAGAGAAGATTCCTTGAAATGTATTCTTAAATATTTGGTCTCTTCCTATTTTCTGTTGGAGATAGAAAGTTAGACATCAGTTGGATATATTGCAAGAAATTAGTAGGAATTTTACACTCCTGAATACTGTGCAGATTATAAAATAAACCAAATGGCTCTCTGCCTTCTTTTCTAAAGATCAAAGCATAAAGAGAAAAAAAGTACCAAGGATATGCATATGAACCAGAAAAGCAATTGCTGAGGTTTTTACCTTGAGGTACTCATCCATTTGATCTATAAGACTGGTAAAAAACTCGTAAGCATCCTGTTGCTCTCTAACATAAAGTTCCTTATTCCACATCTTGAAAATCTATATAAAATAGAAATATATGTTAAAAGGTGGTTGTTTCATACATATATCATTAGGAAAAGTAATTTTTAATATAAATTAGATATTTTAACATGTTTTGATTTTTTGAATTAGAATTTACTTTATAAATTCTGCAATTAGAAAAGGCTGAATAAATTATTACTTTTTAAGTAGAAAAGCTACATATTGTAAAGAAAAAGATGCAATACCTTCCAAAAGTTCTCAGGTACATAATACTGCAGCTTGCTTTCCATCAAATGACCAAAAAGAGATTGAACTTGATAGAACACATTGTCATCAGGATTGTCTGTATCATCATCAATGGAAAGCAAGGCCTGGAAGGAAATGAATAATCTTATTAAATTGGTTTTTGACACACAATTACTGTATTGTGTGTCATGGCACACAGCATTACAACTTAAAACGTATGTATTTATTGTGCATATTTATACATGCACAGTTGACTTTTTATTTTACCAATTTATTTACCAGTAGTGCTAAGATGAAGTGGTTCAAGTAAAAGTAATTCCAAAAAAAAAAGACTTTATGGGATGTTGAACTAATTACCTCTGGGAGACCAGGCTGCATATACAGCTGCTGGAAAACAGCATTCATGTAACAAGTAGCACCACCATTCTTCAGTCCCACAAACCCAGAAATGGAGCGACTGTCCACTGGTGGAAGGTACTAGAATGACAAATACATTTTTTGTCCCAGTAACTTAAAAAAGCATGAGACTTCAACAACATTCTATAGATTTTATAACCACCTTTATATTGTAGAATCACAGAATGGTTTGAGCTTGAAGGGCCCTTAATCCAGCTCCACCCCCTGTCATGGGCAAGGACACTTCCCACTATCCCAGGCTGCTCTAAGCCCTCTCCAACCTGGCCTTGGACACTTCCAGGGATGGAGCAGCCACAGCTTCTCTGGGCACCCTGTGCCAGGGCTTCTCCTTCCTCACAGGGAAGAGTTTCTTCCTAATATGTAATCTGAAACTACTCTCTTTCAGTTTAAAACCACTCCCCCTTGTATATGAGCTGTTAAGAACAATTTAATGGAGAATCAGGAATACAAATCCCGAAAAACTGCAAAACCACTGTATATAGTAATTTAAGTATTTAACACATTGCACAACACTGTTGAAAATGGCCTAAAATGTAATACTAAGTAAAATTTGTGATATTTAGGAAATACTTCTTCCTTACTCAGATAATAACAGACAAAGACACACTGGAGTATCTGCTTCTGAGGAAGATCAAATGTATCTGCATTTACCCTTAGCTGCATTGTGGCATTTTAAATTGAAGACCATGGCAATCTCATGAATGAAGCTACAAAGTAAACCATGCACAGAACTCCAAACCCTGATAACACAAATAAAAAAAGGCTTCTTGCTTACATCAAACTCTTTGGTGAGTGCAGGGTCACACTGGTGGTGCATGGAAAGCAGCTCCTTTGTAATAAGCTGGAGATTGGAGGGTGAGCTATCAGCCAGCATTACCAGCACTTCATAAGCAGCTAATCTGCTGTCTGCTGTACTGCACCTGCAAAGAAAACCACATCTGAGATCTACTGGCTAGATGACTCAATTATTTCTAATTCCAGAAAGCTGTATTACTCAGAACAAGCAACAATTAATGTTCTAAAGAACACTTTGAGTGATTAAACACTCCTGAGGGACTGCAGAGTGCTATTTTTTTCCCCTTTCTTGGGGCAGGAGAATGGGGAAGAATTCAATGAGAAGAGTGGCAAGAGGAATACTCCTTTAAACAAGCCTTCTTTGCTGACATGGATACACTTCTAGCATTCAGTAGCAAGGAAAAGGAGGTGCTTTAAAATAACTGGTTGCATGTCTGAGGACAAACAGACAGATACTGTCCATCATGTAACACTGATGAAGACAAAATTACTTTTTTACATGGAGGGAAGATTGGGAAGAGCTAGACCAGACAATAGCCTTGCTACAAGATATGAGCTTAGGCCTGAGCTAAGGACCAGTACAAAAGCCTCCCAACTCAGCTCTTTTCAGTGGTCATTCAACACAGCAGCCCTTTCTTCTGAAGGCCAAAGAAAAAGGCTTTATTTACTTTACAACAAAAAAAGCATGCTTGGAATGAACTGCAATGGTGCAAAGCACTAAGGTGGATCAAGTCCCACTCATTTCAGGGGGTGTTAAATGCTCCACTGGAACCTTCTTTTGGGTTTGTGGAAAGGCAGTGAGGATATGCCTGATCTAACACCAACTACTCAATGCAACAAGAACAATCCAGCTGCATTAGCTCAAAACTCTACATGAGCTAATTTACACCCACCCCTTCAGATATTGTATGGCCATAACGGCTGTGACAGGAAGGAGAAAAAACACCCTTTTTTTCTCCAGTTGATCCTTCTGAGCAATATCAGCTTTCTCAAGTGCAAGGAGACTTGCTTGGTGTTAGCTTTTTTACAAAATAGGTAGGGAGAAGGGAAAAAAGTAGTGGAACTTTGGAGATTCTCCTTTACAAGGAGCTTGAGAAGTTAATTTCCTGCTCATGCTCAAATTTAGCCAACTTCCCAAGCAGTAACAAGCCAAAGGGATATTCTTTGGACTCATGAAATCAGCACTAAATTGTGCCTGAAGTTCATAATTGATCCAACAAAGCACAGACTTTGAAGTACAGAAATGCAAGGACATTGGATCACACAAAAACGCATAAAATGCTATTTGGGCATTTATGTAGAAGTGTAGAAAACTGGAGAAATGCTCCACCACTGGTATTAAATCCTACTGCCTGTAGGATTTAATACTGACATTCACATTCATGACATTCAAGGCAAAACTCAACATAAAAAAAAAATTTAAAAAAAAGAATTTTTACTTTGGATGAAAGTCTTGCTGGCTGATGGCAGCACTGCCTGCTGGGGAATGGCTGTTCAGAATAATCCTGGATGCTCGGAAAAGGAAATCATCCAACAATGGCTTAATCAAAGATGAACCTGAAACAGCAATCCACATCTACTGTTAAATACTTACATTATCACTGCAACTGCCAAAAAGGTGTTTCATAAAAACAAAATCACTTCATGGTACCACATCAACAAATGTTTTATCAAATATTAAAGGTACTGCCAAAATCAGTCCTTAGAGCTCTGTATCTTCTACTGATGTCTTCACACGACTGCCTAGTGATGTCTTAATGCAGAATTCACACCAGTTTAAGTCAATTTAAGGAGGAATACTCACCAACCATCTCCTTCTCTGCCCCACAGAGTGAAAGGAGAGTCTTGATGAGCCTCAAGTGTCCTGCCAACAGGATGTTATCAGCCTCACTCGTCTCACACTCTGCCGTGCGGTTGGGCTCGAAGTTGTCCAGCCAAGTGATCTCATCTTCCAACATGGCAGCTGGGCTTATCTTCAGCTGCTCCATTTCTGATGCTGTAAGGAAAAAAAAGTGAAAATCAGCAGCTTTGGAAATGTAGAATATAGATACAAAGAATTTCAAACAGGTTGGTAATTGTCCAGTTTTGCCCCCCAGGTGTATCAAGTAAATCTTCCACCAAGGAACTCAGTTCACTTTCCAGAAGGATGAGCTGCCCTGCAGTTACCCAATGCCAAAAACAGACCCTGCCAGGCACTAGCACACTGGCAGATCACTCTGAGTTCAAGGTGTAGTAACCCCTTTCTGCAGGCAATTCTACATCTTTTCTATAGAAAAATGTAGACTAAACTTGGAAGCTGCCATCAGAATGACTGAATCAAGTGTCTGCACATACTTACATGTCAGGTCATCCAGTAATTGACACCTCAGGTCAAAATATTCTGTACACTGGGACAAAAGTCTGAAAGAGGTATAAATAGAAGAAAGGTACACTTAAAATCATAAACTTTTCTCTAGCCAGCTGTCCTTAAAGTCTGTGTTCTCTGTCCATCTAATCCAAAGCAGCATAACCATTTAGGTGTGCTGCATGCTGCAGCTTTAAAAAAACATTCATTCCCAACAGCTACTTCTGAATGTTAGGAAACATATTTAATCCTCATTTCTTCCCTCACCTCATAGCAACTCTAGTTAGTTATCAGTTGACAACAGAACAACAACATGCTTTAACTTCTCAGGTACTCCTCTAGAAACTGCAGGATGTCTACTTCCAACACTTGCCAAGTGCTCATCCCTTTTTCCTCAGAGCTTCCACAGTGCTGCTCATTGCAAAATGTGTCAGATTTGCTTCCTCCACAAACACCCAGTGACTTACCTCTGGTTGATTCCTCTCATGATGCTGGTTGGTGACCAGAGAGGCAGCTGGGCCCCAAGAACAACGCTCAGGAGGAACTGGTTTGGCTTTTGTACATCTGGGTGAGCTGACGTGTCTGTCTGGCTAAGGGTGTACAACTGGTCACAGGCAACGCGACGAATCTGGAACAGCATCATTGTCACTGTCAAACACCAGCACTTACCCAAAGATCCCCACACTCCAGTTATGTTAGAAAGCAAACAGAAAAAAATGGACATTGCAATGGTGCAAACCAAGCTATGAGCTCTGCACCCACCTGCCAGAGTTTCTAGAAATTGAACAAACCCTGTTCATCCCTGAGTGAAAACCTCTGATAAACACAAATTATAAATACAGATAAAGGGGAAAGTTTCAATGACTTCATGCAAAATAGATGACACATGATGAAATGAAGTAAGCATAAAAGTCAATAGATTTTTGAAGATAATCTTGAATCATAAGAATTAATTTTAGGAGGGTTCTGACATTTGGAATAAATTTTCAAAAGTTCAGAAGAATCCATTAAAGTTTACCCAAAACAAAGTTATTTGAAGCTTTCCCTAAAGTACTAGTTTTACAGAATTTATGTTACCAAAATGAGACTATTTTCTTTAGACTAGTCACAACACAGTCCTGTGCATCTCATGGATGAAACAAGCCTAGAAAATGTAATACTACAGCATTTTCATCAACCCCATCACCAGACACTGGAATTGTTAGCAATTAGACAAAGGTTATTTATTCAAATACTAATCTGTGGGAATACTTGCAATAAACAATATTATGTTCAGACCATATGAAATTATTAAAACATACACATTTCAGAAAGAGCATTTAGAAAGTTTTCCAAGGAAGATCCTCACCTCAGCACTTGGTGATCCAAGCAGAATATCAATGATGAAATCAGCAACACAAGGCAAATTGTAAAAAGATCCTGGAACAGAAAAGTACCAGGCTATATTATTAAAATATTATTTTAAAATAAATCAGTCTTGCATTAAAATACCACAGGATCTAGAGGACATCAATACAGAAAAGCAGTAAAGGCTATTTCCTGCTCTCCTTCCCTCACCATGATATAACAGCATTTTCCTTGCCTTCCTGCACCACCAGTGTTTACATTTCCTGTACACAAAGACTCAAGTACTAAACAGGAGCTATGCAAACAGCAACACTTAGAGAATTACAGACTTCAAAGGCAGTGCAAATATTTATATTCTGGCAGTAAGTCAGCTTTCCCAAAACATTTCACTAAGGCATAGCACTACAAGCCTTATTTCAGTCCTGGAAAAAAAATCCCTGTAATTTTTAATGAAATGTTGCGTTTTCAGCTTGAGCTGTCTCAGCTAACAAAGCTACAAGTTTCTGTATTTTTTTTTTTACTCTACTATATCCAAAAGCCTCCTCTCAGCTGGCTTATACTCCAAATAGTGAATAATCCAATTTTTTAACATACCTAGTTGCTGACTACGTAGCTGAAGGCAGGTTACTAGCAGAGACAAGGCTTCTCCAGCAATGAGAGCATCTTTGGTGGACACAGACTGCTGCCTCACACAGATCCCAGCGTGCAGGGCTGTGGGCTCCCCTTCGCTTCCTGAACTGCAGTTACTTCCTGCATTAAAAAAAAAAAAAACAAAAAAAAAAAAACAAAAAAAAACAACAACAAGTGCTGCAATTAATTAAATTTTACTCAGATGTTTTCAGCTTTTGGTCAGTTCTCTGCAATTTAAAGACTTCTCTGAACGTCTGATGAATGTACATAAATTTGCTCAGATTTTTTGTAATTTAATTGTATAATATCGCAAGCTAGAGGACACCCAGGAGGATGAACATCCAATGAATTCAGCTTCAAGCTCCTGAAAAGCGTTCAATTAAGATTAAATTAAATACTTTTAGATTGGTTTAGGGACACAGTTAACTCACCTGAGCTGCTAAGTCTGTTCCTAATCCCAGCAGGAAAGAGAGTGTTGCTCTCTTTGATGGGCTGACTGCTTCCCACGAGGTCCAGGCGTCCTGCAGCAGCAGCCCACGAGAGGCGCATGAAACAAGCCACTGTGGAGGTGAAATCATTCACCTCCATGGTCTGGAGGAACAAGGAACAGCATTTACTTCTGTGATATTCACCAGTCTTTGTTAATCACAGGGATAAGAAAAATATGTCTACTGGATCGTGTCAAATGGACATTTACATTTGTTTTCCTCTCTCTTCTCTACACAGGTTCAAGGATTCAAGAGTCTCTGTTCCCAATGAGAGATTGGTCTTGCTATCTTAGGAGAAGTAATTAATTTTTAAATTCTCCACCAGGATAGATACCCTTGCCACCTATCTGGAGTCAGGCATGCTGATTTCAATAATTCAATCCATTTAGGAAGCACTGCCCAACAACCTAACATAGCATACTTGTCACATTAACTATGAAGTTTCTTTCAACTGGACTCAGTGGACTTTGAAATAACATTTTCCTAAGGTACTGAAAATAAAAAATTTCCTTTTTCTCCACAGTACTGTCAAGCAAAATTAATTTTTAATGAGCTATTTGAAAAAAAGAATCCTGTCCAATTCTAATTCAAAGTATCATGGATTATAAAGACACAAGTTCAAGCAGGAACCTCCTCCTTTCAATTCACAGAAAATTAATAGGAGTAAGATCTTAAGTTAAGTTATGACTGAAGATAAACCACAAGTAAGATTTCTGTGTACATCTATTTCTTCTAAGAACTTCTGGGGTACTGCTTCCCTTTGTAGTGCCAAAATAATTTATAAGAATATGTCAAAATTCAGATCAAGACTGGAAGAGACACTGATGGTCAAGATTTTCAGCGGCTTTTAAATGAAGCCAGGGCAAAAACCTGTATAAAAACAGATTGATTGGAGATGACACTGCTACATCAGAGCCATCAAACACTTCCTTACTTGTATGGCAACTCTGGCAGCTGGGATGATTTCTTCTACCCTGATGGAGGATCTGTCAGACACGGAGAGCTGGCGGTAGGAGGATTTCTCCGGGGTTCCACAGATGGACATCTGCCTGCTCGCCTGCCGGCTCACGTTGCGGAAGGGCCGTGAGGACAGAGCCTCCACCCCATCCTTGATGAAATCCTCATCCAGCAGCGTGGGCATGGTCTGGCCAACCAGCAAGAACCTGCAGTCACAGAGGAAAAACATCAGGCTTGCATTGGGAAGCTCACAGAGTGAATGAAACAGAATTCGAAGTACCAATTAATCTTAAATATTAAAAGCTGCATGTTGAAAGCCAGGAAAGCAGCACTTGCTCTAATGAGAAGCAATTATGTACCTTGCAAGCTGCAGGCAGATGGAATAGACTCCTTGTCTTGTTTCATAGTCCACCTCTGATGGGATGGAATCTCTCTGCATCACATTCACCACCAAACTTAAAAACAAATCGATAAGACAGACTCCATTTGGAAATGTTTCACATTAGGAGAGCTGCAATTAATTTGACTCTATCTATCCTTCCTCCTATTCACTCAGCTGAGTCCCAGTTCAAACTGACTTGTTTGGAGGCCAACATTCTCATTTTCCCCTTTTATATCTACAGATGGAAGCTTTCTGCTCCTGCTGGAAAATGCTTCAGGATCTCTTGGGCAGAGGATTGTCATGAATAGAATTACTAAGAGCAAAGTATCCTTGATGAATTTCCCACTATCAGTACTGTCAGATCTTCCAAACCACTCACACTGGGCCTCAACTCTTATCTGAAGTCTGAATTTTCAAGACTATAATTACAAATTTAATTTGGTTCCCACTTCATGACCTATACGTTGACTGCTTAAAATGTCCACTGCTGTCTACACAGAAGAGTGCAATGTACGCACTTGCAAATTTGGATTGAAACACTTCAATATCAAAAACTATCCAATTATCAACTACTTTAGTACAAGCCATATTTCAGAAGCTTATTTGTGCCTAATTTGATTTTGAGGTTTAACAAACATGTACTCTGTTAAATATGATAGCTACTGGACAGTGGTAAAACAGCCTTGGGTGGATTTTTTTCTCTGAAAAAGAAGCTGACAGGTGTATTAGTGTGCTACAGTGTGGAAATAGGAAACGACACACAACTGCTAACTAAATGAAGTGCTACAAATTGAGTCAAGGTTTTGAAATCTAACCTCAAACCTCCTGCTCTAAGGAAGTTTTCACAGAAAGACTTGGCACAGTTTCTTGCCATTTCATCATCTGCAGTTGGCATCAGTTTGGAGCTCAGCACCTACAATAAATAAATAAATAAGATGTAAACTACCACCCCTCTTAGTGTTCTTTAACTGTTGAAATTGGAAAGTGTAACAGAAAAAAAATCCACTACAAATGAAGCAATTAATAATACACAAAACTGAAGTCAATAAGAGAAATTTCATATATTCACTAAATCTCAAATATTTAGGACAACTATGGCAACTACAGACGTTTATTCTGAACCAAAGGCTTTTTTTTTTCACTGCAGTTTGCATGTTAAGGGAATGGATGAAGTACATCTGGTTCACTTAGTGCTTCTTAGGAGTCCAAATTCTTCTTGGTTCTGGATTTTCAATTCACAGTATTCTGCAAAACTCCCTACAAATGGCTTACTTATTGATTCACACCTTCTGAAATATAATTGTACTACTATTATTCTGGTGTTTCTTTGTAAAAGATGGCTCAGGTAATTCTAGAGACCTTATGAACATCACCACTCTTTCATCCCTCCTGTTTTAAATCAGCACTAAACTTCAGAGTGTAAATACCTCAGAAACATGGCTAGAAGGAAGTCTGTGGTCTCTGTGGGTCAGTTCTCATTTATGTTTATAATCTGTTTCATTTAACATAAAAATACCTCAACAGCCAAACAAACAAATCTCCCAACAAAACCCTGGCAAAAACCTCAAACCCATCAACCAAACACTGGCCCCTCCCAAAATCCCAGAAAATCCCACTGATACTATCTGCTTTCTTGAAGTCTCCTTGGCATGTACAGCCAACAATGCTGCAAACAAAATACATCTCTTCCAAGTTCACAGATCAGAAGAATGTTTTACAGAATTACAGGCATGAAATCTGATAATTCCCTGGACATCTGCAACATTCAATTTTCATCTCTTTCATATGTTCTGCAAATTTCCTGTGCACATTTTTTGCAGAAAGCAGTTCAGACTGGTTCCCATATTTTCACCAGATCACCAGCTGAGGGGATAAAAAAGCACATATTCCCTTTCCTGAGAGAAACTATCTTCCAATTGGCTTGACTGGAGCTGAGGAACAAGTCCACTCATATAATCTACACATGTAATCCAATTCATTACTTCTTATCCCTTGCCAGAAAAGGAAGCCATTTATTACTTGCTTTTATTATTTTCTGTGGCACAGAAGCAGCAGATAACTGTCCCATCCTGCTGCAATGTAACCTGTCAGTTCAACAAGACACCCTGAACCATTTGCTTTGTGTTGTAGAACTTGTCAACATAGTCTGAAGACATAATCAAGTGTCTTTCACTGCAGCTGTACAGAAAAGGGGGAATCCTAAGGCAGGAGTGTGATGACAGTGTTGGAAGATGAAGAGCTAACATTAGACTGTGGAAACCTAAAGGGAAGCAACCAAGAGAAAATTCCTACAGTAATCTTGGCACATACCATGAAGGAAAGAGAATAATTTTGTCTAATGTTCTGGAAGCAGTTGGCAATTGGTCCTCCAACCTCAAGTTGTTCAAATCACATTTGTCATGGGTACTTATAAACAGTGGGACCTCTAAGTAGAACTAAACACTGAGCTTTTAGTGTGCAAGTTACTGTGTCCTACCAACAACACCAGCTGAACTCCTGTAACCCTTAAAATCTATTCACTGAACTCTAGGAAAGAACCTTTACAGGGCCCAATCCAGCATTTTGGCTAAAGAACTTAGGAGAATGCTTAGGGGTAAAAAAGTTCTATGTATTTGACTCCACCTGTGCAGCCAAAACAGGCCAGAGGCCTCTTGGCAAAAGCCCTGAACGTTTGGATGGTGAAAATTCTTCCCAGCTGAATGCTTTGTAAAAACACTCCTCCTTAGACAGAAAATGGGAGACTTATACAGCACAGAAGTTTCTGACAAATTTAATCAAGCAAAGCCAATCCAACTTAAAATAGCTCCCATTAATTTTTAAGGGCAAACTTTTTTTTGTAATATGTATTTTTTATATACACACGCTAAAAATTTCATATTCAGAGATCGAGAGAGTCAAGCAGGAATTTTATCTAAACAGTAAGAATTTGATGTTTCTTTGCCCCTCTCCACTTACTTCAGAACACTTCTTCCACCTTGCAAATCACACAAAGATGGGCCTGGTTTCGCATTTAAGTCTCTGAAAGGGAACTTTCTGTCCCTTTCATTCTGTGTAAAATTTACCACATGCATAAAAGCAGCCTGTGTCACGATATTTTTCATAATGACTCCATCACAGTGGGCTCCTGCCCAGAAAACCTAGGAATACTAAACTCTTACTGCTCAGAAACACAGAAAGAAGCAAATTTGTTTCCTTACCTCTAAATTGTAGAGCACTCTGAATGTGGACATGCCTGGAGCAAAAGATCTGAAAAGACTTTCTAGTATTGAACTGGCACTAGGCTGATGTTGGTGTTTTGAAGACAAGGATGGGGATTTTGAGGACTGAGAACTGGATTCTGAAAGCAGTGTTTTCTAGGAGGAAAAAGCCACAGAAGAAATATTTTGAGACTCCTGTGTTGCTGTAATTGGGAATACATTTCCTACAATCCTTTCACCCCTGGCTGCTTGGAAGTAAGTCAATAATGAACATTGACTTAACATGAACATTATATTTTGCTGTAGTTTCAAACCCTCTGTGTATAATAATCTGACAGGGAATTAAAGGAACCTGGTAGTAAAATCCAATTTGTGTAGCTCACCATGATCAATTATTTCATCCATACCTTCCTTCCCAGGGAATCAAGCTGATCGAGAGCCTCCTGAATAGCTGGGTCAGTGGGAATCAGGAGCAGAAGTTTCCTCACTCGCAGTGTTATCCTGAAAAGAAATCAGAAGTTACATGCACAAACCAAAGGCTCAGCCACGCTGCACACAGTGGAGCGAGTATTCAAACTGGGCACTGTCAGCAATTCTTTACTACTCAGTAACCATTTAATCTGCTTACCTTGGCTCCTCCAGGTTGGCAAGCTGGTAAAGCATATCAAACACATTACACACGAGAGCCATGACGACTCCAGGGAGGGATTTCTCCTGAGAATTAAGCAGAAATACAAAAGCCTTTTTCTCCCTTCTCTATTATGTGTACATTTAACAGAGCTCTTCACCGAAGCAAATGGCCCAGATGCCAACCTGACCCACAGAAATCCCAGCTACTTTCTAGGCTGAGACAACATTTACATCATTCCATTTCCCTTTTAACAGTCAATTTTTGAAGTCAGCTGTTATGACAAAGCAAACCAGGAGTGATCTGAACATGCCAGTTGATGCTTCTTAGTCTACTTTTATACTGCAGCTTTATTAGTTGTGAAAATGTGGAAATCTCTACCTTCAACAAATACACAGTCTCAAAATTAAACCAGATAGGTCCTATTTGTAAAGACCCTGTGGAGATGAATAAACACCAAGCAGGCTACCAGAGGTGACAGAGTACAGATTATAAAGTCCAGCCTGCATGCACAAGGCACTTGTGTATTTAAATGATGTGTTTCAATTTCAGTTTGAAAGGAAAATCAGATTACTTAAGACTGGAAGATCTTACTGGAGCTCCTACTCTCTCCCCCATCTATCCCTGCTTCAGGAAAAATCTGAGGGAAGGCTTCAGGTCATACTATGCTCTACCTGTTCCATTGCATAGGATGAACTAAATACACTGCTGCTGTTGCTGGAACTGGTTGAAGAATCTGCAGACGTCCCTGATGGAGTCCCACTTCCTGATGTTTTTACTGTAAGGATTTGTTCATCAGAGAAGCCCAGCTGGTGGAGTAGCTTCTGATCTTTGTTTACTGTTAGCTGCAAAAAAATATTTATTGCTTAGTTCTGGGAAAAACTCAATTTCATAAAGAATGGGAATTCCTTGTAGTTAACATACCAGGCTGTCATTGGCAAATATCTGTATATTTTCCACAGGTGAATTCAACATCTTTGCTATCTTCCACCTGACGCTTCCTACAGTTTCATTGCTATGAGCCTGTGAAATTAAACAACACTGGTTCAGTAAGTTTGCTCGAGCAGTAAATGCCAAGAAAAATTAAAATCTTCCAGAAGAGTCTTCCTGCATAGGGTGGTAAAAGTATTGTTCATAAGAGTGACAGGATAGGACAGCACAGAAATTCTCCAACACCCACAGTGAGCAAAAAACTTATTTTTCCCATCCTGGAATTCATTAGTGATCAAAATACATTAGGTCCACAGACACTTCCATATATATTTTTTTAACATCTTCAAGAAGAGCTTTCAAGTTGACTGGAATCTTTATAACCATCTTACTCTTTTCAGTCCAGGCATAAAACCCACCCACAGTGGCTACACAACCAACAGACCATGGCACACCTACCTCTATGGTGAAGGTATCTTTGGTAGACTCATATGTAACATTAAGGGTTAAAAGATGTCCATGGAAAGAGGCACCATGAGGTAGAATAGTTCGGGGAACAGAGTAAAGGTCCTACAGGAAGAGAAGGATGACAGTAAATATCTTGAAAATGAAGACATTTCTGTAATGGTGAGTAACTAGGGTTTCATGTTTAAATAACTTTGACTGTTTTTAATAAAACTGAAAGTTGTGTTCTTAGCCTTGCCTAGTAGGAAATTACACATCTTACCTCTATTGTTATCACGTAACGCTCTGCCAACAGCAGCAGCCTCTCAATTATTACAAGTTTAGTTGACCTAAAGATAAACATTGAAAACAAGAGTAACTTGTCTCGCAGATTCATTTCCAATGCCCACGGGTAACTACCACGAATTGTCTGGTTTTGAAGGTACCTCCTTAAACTTGGAGTTAATTCAGCAGAAATGAACTAGGAAAACAGGCCAAGAGGTTCACTTTGTACTGCTTGAGATGTTGCCAGCTTCAGAGGAAAATTCCTGTTTCTAAAGGTCCCACCCTATGCTCCTATATTTAAGTTACACATATTCAGGTATGACTAAATTAAGCAGGAGGTTGAAAAAACAACATTTTCTCTCCTAATTTAAGAAGAACCATACCTAAATCCCACTGCCTCAGAAATATGATATGATTAATAGGCTGGTAATAACCTGTGGGGTTTTTTGTTTTGGTTGGTTGGTTTTGGTTTTTGGGGGCAGGGTGGTTTTCTTGGTTTTGATTTGCTGTTTTGGGGTTTTTCAAATGTCTATTTGGCTTCGGTTTTCTTTGTTTCCTTGCTGTTTTTTTCAAAACACAGGTTCTTCAAAATCTCTGGAACTCCCATTGCATAGCAATTGGAATATTCAATTGGGGAACCACCAGAATGTACAATTACCAATTACCGAGAATTTTAATTTGCACTCAAAATCTTGTTGGAAGCAGCTGGGAGCAAATGTCTACTGCCATATTTATTCCTTGAGAGGCTGGCCTACCTGTAAGGAGACTGAACTGATGTTGCCACTGTAGGCATGGCAGTTGCTGTAAGCATTTTTGTAGCTCTTGTGACAGCGTGTGTTAATGTTGGACCTCCGAGTGCAGAGCTGGCTGCCTGCAACACAGAGCACAGCAAGGGACAGTCAGGATGACCTGGAAAGCTCAGAGGACAAAAAATATTTGTGGAAAGAATTTTTTTCTTTAAATGAAATTATCACAGACAAGTATTCTTATTCTAAGATACAGAACCAAAAGGATGTAGGCACAAGAATAACTAAAATTTGTCTTTTACCTCTAATCGTGTGTAGCAATCAGCAATGAATTTCTTGTGCAGTGATACTGAATCCTAAAGATAAAATGTACAAATTAATTAGAACTTACACTAAAATAATGGGAATTACTCATAAACTGACAGAACCCAACAAATCACACAGCTGAACACGCAGAGTATCAAGACTTTATGAATGTCAAAGCATATTTATGTACTAATATATGCCTACCTTTTTCAATCTGGGAGTTAGATTAATATAGCTGTAATTTATTATGAGTTGAATAGCTTCATTGGCAATTTCTTCATCTGGTGACTCCATTGCAATCTTCCAAATGAAATCCATTCCTATTAATTCCAGTTTTTCTACACTCTACACAAGAAACAACAACAGTAAAACATGACTGGATTTCTTGCACAATAGCGAGTTGAACCACAGAGACAAAACTGTTGGAAAAGCACCTTTTGATTAAAACTTAAAAATTTTCTTTTCCAACATGCTGCAAAACTTCACAAACACTTCACAGCGTGAAGTTAAATAAACTGCTGCACATTTGTGTATTTATACAAGGAAAAAAATTGTTTACTGGTGGATAAACAAGTTCGAAAGAACAATCTCAGTCAAGCCAACTGAAAAATTAAAAAAATTTAAAAGCATGGAGAAATTTAATCTAGAATGGAATTTGTTTCAAAAAAAGTCAATATGATAACTAACCACACAATAAACCATTACAAAACCTGCTATGATGCTTGGCAAAAAATTCTGCATTTGAAGTAAGTTCTCTGTGATAAAGATCTAAAATGCCTATGGAAAACTACTTAACATATAACCATTAATTTAACAAAACTACTGAAGGATCAGAGTTAAAAATTATAATAGGTTAGAATTTAAATATGATAAGTCTAACTCCCATGCAAAGAAGAAAAATAAAAAGTAATTTTATAAAAAGACTTTCCTTGCTAGGGAGATGAAAAAACTGCATACCAGAATTCATGATTATTTAAAAAAAATAGTTCAGGCATTCCTCCTGCAAAGCTTTACAAGCTACAAACCAGCTTCCAGCTATCAATTGCTGAATTTTAGCTGTTGAAATTGTCAAAGTTTTAGCTTCAGAATTTAACAGTGCTAATGCTACAAGGACAATCTGGTCATTAATACAAACAGGACCATGTCAAACAGCTGCTACACAATCCTTGTCTCACCTCCTCCTGTCCCTAAGAGGACACAGCAACAAACTTGCCAGAACACACTCACCAGCTGAGTTCCTTGCCTCTTCAGTCGATGGTCACACAGGTTCACATTTTCAAAGAATGTCTTAAATAAACTAAAACCTGAGAGTGGAAAAAAAGTTATCAAATATAGGAGATGAACTTTTCCCTCTCTAACTAATAAAGCTCAAAATGATAGACCCCTTTATTACATTGATTTATAGAACTGGCTAGATGTTTGATGTGAAGGCTTAGAAAGCAAATTTCTGGTATATATTTCAACCCCAAATCTGTTCACCAAATCCATTTTCTTACCGTTCATAGTAATTTCATATGATTCCAGTTTAAGAATTTTCTCTTTGAAGAGCTGTTGCTGCACATCACTCTCCAGATCATGCTGCCCTTTTGTAAACCACTCAAAGCACATCTGTGAATGAAAGGCAGACATAGTTTGCTGTATAAAACTAAAATATTCAATGTGACAATGGGGTAAAAATTATGTCAGATACCACAGTAACTCATCTTGCAGTAATTTTATCTACAGCAAGAGGTTCAAAACCTCATCTCCTGATAACCTCACATGTTATGGAGGCTGCCTTGCAGCTCTAGGGTACTACATAGTCATCTTTCAGCCAAATAATGCTGAATGTCTCTTGTCTGCACCAACCTCCATGTACCCCTTTTCAAACCAGCATCTCCAACTAATCTCCCAGCCAATGTCCCTCTCCCAGACAAATTTAATGTTAAAAGAGCATCCTGCCCATAAGTGAACTCCTAACAGTGGCTGCTGCAGCCTACACAAAGCACAAAATGCATGACTAGTTTGTGTTTGCTACTGACACTCCACATGTCTCAACAAACACACATGCTGCTCATGATCCATTAAAATTCCTTCTGCAACCACAGAAACCAACTTTTCAAGTTTTTCTTACCTCTCGATCCAACTCACAAACATCTTGGCCAGTTACAAGGCATTCCCAGATCTCCCTGGCACGATTCCAGCCCAAATAAAGGGTGGCTTCTTGCAGAAAAAATGCCAAAAATTTTAGATGTGCCTCCAAATACTGAGAAAGAGGAAACAAAAACTCAAGCTTTTCTTTCTGAAACAAGCACTCTGAGCCGTCTATTTTTTTTATATAGTTGTCAAACAACAGTACACTTTGAAAACCCTGGAAACAGAAACTGTTTATGAGATTTATTTCTATTTTAAGCATACTATGTGGCTACCTTTCTAAAAACAAACAATGAAGTCCCCTTGGATTTGGTCTTACTCTGCTGGTGATGATATTTGAACTAAATCAAAACTAGCATAGAAAAAAATAATTATCAAAGCATTAGCAACAAACTGCTATTTGTGTGTGAGGCTTCTATGTACTAATTAGCAAGTCTGTTGCAGGTATTAAGAGCTTCACAACACATTCAAGGGTATCATCTCTACCAGGAACTGAAGCTGGTGGAGAAACTGGAAGCTGCACAGGCTTAGCAGCAACAGATCCTAGGGATGGGGAGATCTACTCTTCACCAGGTAAAGATTTTGCTAAGGAACTTGTGTAATTTTGTGTAATGTCTACACAGCTTTCTTTTATGTAATAACAAGGGTACAACAAACCTTCATAGATAAGTAGTAGAACTTGTAAAAAATAAGAACTAGAAATAAAAACTAGAGTAATTATTCACCAGTGAATTTCAAAAATGAAACAACAAGGTAAAGAAATTCGGTACCTCCCGGTAAGTGTATCGGCCATCCACCAGTGTTGCTCCCACCAGCCCTCCTGGGCCTGCCACAGATGCAGCCAAACGGTGGCAGGATATCAAGCTTCCTGTCACCAACTTCACTATTTCAAAGTTTTTCTTTAAATCTTGAATAATGCTCTTGGCAATAAAATAAAAGAGAGCAAAGATGTTTTTAAAGCAATAGTTAAGCAGGGATATGCATATAGCAATTTGCTCTTCCACAGACACACATCTTTTAACAGAAGGAGTTTATGTTCCCCTCTCAGAGTCAGCTGCTCCCCTTTCAAGAACCCAACACCCCTGATGTTGGTGTTTTCAGCATGTGCTGCAGATTGCAAAGCCCCACACCTCCACACAGCCATTCCACAGCACACATGACTGCTGGTAGTTTAGTCTGTTTTCCAAGAGTCAATGTCAATTCAATTACAAAGCAGTTGGTCTAAACATTAGCCATTGTTCACTTCTTAACACAAACATGCCTGTTAATTATTCTACAAAAAGCTGAGAATAAAATAAATTAGTCCTGACACAGCAAACAGATTTATACATACACAAACACACACAAAGGGAGAGTTCTCCCACAGTTCATTTATATTACATCACGAAACTGCTTTGAAAATTGTTTATTAGCTAATTTATTTTTTTTTCTAAATTCAAACTTCCATGTTTAGCAGAGCTACACCGGCACAACAAAAGCTTCAAAAAATCTTGTCAGCATATAGCCTTACCTTGTCTTGTTTTTGGTAAGTTTGCTTAATAAATGAACGCGTGATTTCATGGAGCTGACGCAAGGCTGGCACCACCCACACAAACTGAGGATTATTGTGCTGGGACGACTGGTAGCAGGAAAGGTAAAAACAATTACACATGTGGTACATGCTCAACAACAGATTAACTTTCCTCTCTCTCAGACTCTTGGAAGCCTATTGATATCTGTTAATGTTGCTGTTTCAAAACAACAGCTACCACCTCTGCTGGCTTCAGTTACTTGTTCCTACTCCCTTTTCAAAGTGCCCTTCTTGACTTTCTACAAGAAGTCCCTTAAAACACACATATGCCATTTTGCTATCCCTATTATTAAGCCCAAAGTACCAGCTCCTTGCTAGAGAACATGCAAATTAAGTAGCCAAAAAGAACTCAGTTGCACCAGGGAGAGATGATAACCACCACCTTCCTCAATTACGGGAGATGAAGCAGGTCTAAAATGCCATAAAAGGGCAAATCCAATCAAATTACGTTACTTACTGCTAAAGCAAGAGCAACAGAAGAAAGAATTTCAAATACTACTGAGGCTTAAGAGACAAGAAATTTCTGATTGGTACTGCAAGCAGCTTCCTGACAGGAAGCAAAGGATACTTAAGCTGTATTTTGAAAGAGATCCTACAAAGAATAACCCTCCTACCTCATTTTTAGAACTGCTCATCACTTTTCTGGCAGGCTTCATTTTCTGTAAAGTTTGACCACACAGACCAGTACTGAGGTTGCTTGTTCAGAGAAGTGATGCCTGGTTTAAATACTGACAACACCCAAATACCACCTACACACTCAGAGAGGTTGAAGGAGCCTGCCCATAACAGAGTGCTCTCCACTGAAGACTCCCTCACAAATTTGAGAAAGCTGCCTTAACATTACATTCCCTCCCAGTTTATGTCTTCATTTCCCTAATGAAGGGAAATTAGAAAACCATTTATTTTAGAAGTCTGCTGTATGCTTACCCCAATCCCTCTTAGTTTACAATTACAGCTTTTGTTAGTGTTTCCCACTGCAGCACCTCTGTAAAGCCCTTGCCAGAATATAATTAAAGGGAATGAGATTAGGAAAGCATAAGAGAAGATCCAAAAGAAAGAAAACACCTAACTTTCACAGACATTGAGAACCCAAGATTTGAAATTAATATTAATGAACATACACACTGAAGTGTGATCAATATCAAGAACCAATATATTATACCTCCTAAACATCTAAAATCCTCTACAGATGCTGCAACACAGACAAAACCTAATTTATCATAAAAGAAATGAACAAAAAAAGTACAAGCCTTTTTCTTTATTTACAGCATACTTCAGGATGAAAAAAAAAGAAGACAGGAGCATTCCTGCAGGCCTCAAGAAAATCTGCCTGCTATGTGAATAGTGCAGGAGAGAATATATGCAGTCTTTTAAGCCATGCACATCTCTGCTGCTGCCAGGAAACAGTACAGGCAGCTTTGGGAATGGCTTCTTTATGTTATAGGAAAAGAGTTAAGTATTTTAATAAAATACAAAACTACTACAATTGCAATATTGATTTGCATTTTGAGACTTAATGGTCATGCCAGAACACATGCTTAACTCAAAAAAAACTAATCTAGGCTTTCACATGAAAGGGACAGTTAAAATACTGACATACCTTTACAGTGGTTCCATTTGCAAATTCTAACCTTGGGCCCATCCTGGTAGTTTCCCATAAACTGATCACTCCTTGTGCTGAAAATTTGCTTAAAACAAAGGCAAGAGACTTACTATGAGTCTCATGATCAACAAAGTGGCTCACACAAAGCCTACCCCTCTCGAGGACTCCCCAAGGTAAGAACTTACAGATGGGACACACAATTTGTGCATCTTGAAAGAAAAGGGCAACATTGAGGCTAGATAAGATCTCATTTTGGAAAAGATAAAATAATAAACCAACCCTCTTAATATCCTCTATGCATTTGATGATGTAGCTCCTTTTGATTGCCTCTTTCACTGCATAAGCATCACTGAGGATTGTCAGGTGCTCCTCCAAGGCCTGCTGGATAAGACTACACGGTAACGTTGGAAGGTGAGCCAGCTCCCAAAGTACCTCCAGAACCTGGAGGAAGAAGGGCAAGGATAGTCAGGACCTAGGAACTACAGAGGATAGCAACTCTACATTTAAATAAATCAAAAACCCAAAGGAAAACCATCCACTTGCCTTGCCAGTGGTTGTTTCCACTCGTGCTTCTCGGCCAATGCGCCCGATGAGGCTCAGCAGCTTCTGCCTCACTCGGTCACTCTCTGTCTCCCAGCTCTGGACAGCAAAGAAATCAATGTTAGAGCACCTCTGTCAGGCTGCTACACCTCAAGTGTACACAAAAATATAATCCACAATTGCTTTACTGTAGGAAAATCAAAATACAAACAAGTATGTTTCCACCATAAGTATTTCTTTATTTCTGTTGCTGGGAGTTACAGTACTAATTTACTCAACTCTTTTTCAAGTACTATTAGGGATTAAATATAAAAATAAAATCTCACTTTAAGTCCCTTAAGACTGGATACCTAATGTACTTAAAATCCAAGTCAATTAGCAAGACAGCAGATTAGGCTTCTGGGTTAACATGAAAGTTAGTAGTAAAGGTGCTTTTTTAATAGCAAATTTTACATTTATATAGAAAATATTAATGTATTCAAGGCATTTGCCTTTCAGTAGGCAGGATGCACAAGTATATCTTATCAATTCTCTTCCTAAGTAATGTAAATTCATGTGAAAACTCACCTTTTGGATTAGAACAAATAAATGATTGAGCTGATCAGAGCTAAACTTCACAGCAGCTGCAGCAATAATAGTGTGTATGTTCTCAATCACAGTGGAGGATTGTCCCGACTGAAAAGGAGGAAAACACAGGAAGGTAGATATTTAACCCAAACAAGCCAGAGAAAAACCTTCATGTAAGCATTATCCTACTACTCATACTAAAGAGTGAGAATAGCAGCTTTTGACATGGTAGAAACACAAGTTCAGAGAAACTGTCTGTGCTCCTCATTTCCCTGGCTGAGAAATTTTTGGAAGTGATTCTAAAGCAGGAAACTACAAGTCTGCCATCATTACAGCAGCTCCAAGCTGCTCCAGTGGCAGCAGTACAAACATCACCTTTTCTATTGCTTGGTGAGGTTCACGTTTGTGGTGTTGAATCTTTGAAACTCTTCCAGGCTTTACTCAAAAATGAGCAATACAAAATCTCCTCCCACACGGATGGGAGCACCATGGTAACAACAGCCAGAGAGGGGGAGGAAGTATTGCTTTTTATTAAAGAATAAAAGTGAGACATTTCAACTCTGCTAAGCATTAAAGACTTGCTACCATGCTACACAAACTGCATGTGACAGTGTTCAATGAGTTTAGTCTAAAATATCAACATTTGCACAGAGAAGAAAGCCATTTCCTGCAGTGGAAGATTAGTTTGTTGTTACAGTTTCCATGTGTCATTTGCACAAACACTCAAACCACCTTCCCCACACAGCAATAAGTTGAATATCCTTAAAGTGAAGGCCAAAAGATGACCTGTCAATCAATTATACATCTGTACAGGAAGGTAAATGGGAATCCATACAGTTGGAGCCCACTCTCTTTAAAGTTACACTCTGACTTTAAATCCATACTTCCAGCCACAAACAATATCCTAGTCTGGTCTAGACAAATATTCTTGTCACCTGTTTCAACCTCTTATGCCAAGTCAAATATTTTTGCAGTCTCTTAACACTTATTGCAAAGAACTGAACTTCATCACAGGATTTAACAGCTGTGATGCAAGTAATTGCCAGAACAATTGATTTTACATGGTAAAGGAAGAAGCAGAAGTAAGTCTTTACATTGATTTCACTGTTAAAATCTCAACACCTCCACACTGCAATAGAGATGCATAGATAATTTTTAAAAATCCCTTCATTGGAATGTTTGCTTTTATAAGACAATCTAAAAGCACCTGCCTAGTCTTGATTGCTTACCTGAATTCTCCAAATTTTAGTGAGCTCATCTAAAGATAATTTACTGCCCAGCAGTTCAATAATTCCCTTTATACGATCACAGTATTGCGCTTGGTCTATATTACCTGTGAGACAAAGAAAGGCAACTCAACGAATACATTTCAAGCAGTATTAGACACATTAAATTAATATAAAAGAACTAATTATTTTAAAAGGAAGAACAAAGCTATCTTAATTTGGAAAGTCTTTGCTGTTGCAGACAAGTATCAGTACAAAGAAAAAGAACAAGGCTGTTTCCATTTTTAATTTGTTTTGCTTCATACATTTGATAGCACACCTACAGAATGTTACTATTTGGGGAGAAAAACACCTCTTTTCTCTCTTTTTCAGAGGCTAACAATATACAAACAGAGTAAAAAAACCCAGGTACAGCAGAAGACATCTGCACAGATGTCAAACAGAGGACAAAATGATCGTCACAGGATTTGCAGGATTTTACTTTATTTTGGAGACAACAAAAACCTTGAACTCTTTGGTTGATAGTGCTCATTAAAATGTACTGAAAGGGAGAGATGAGACTTTTAAACTTAAGTCATTCAAGTAATTTGCCAAAAGGCTTTGTGAGAGTTCTTACCTTCCAGAGCAATCGACAGGACTGAATTCTCCACGAGCCAATTTAGCAGTCGGTCTGTGTCTATTGCATTCTTCACTGACTTGGACACAGTGCTGTCTTCTATTAATTTTGTTACCTAAAAATTGCAAAATGTAAGATTTTAACGAAAAATTCCCACCTGCATCACACACACACACAGAGTGAAATCTATTCAAAAAGGCTCACGATGAAGCTTAAGTGTGAATCCTGAAATATTTTGAGTACAGAAGGTGTTTGGGGTTTTTTTGGGTTGGTTGTTTTTAATTTGTTTTTTAATAAGCCATTTAAAGGCAAATGCTTAACCAGAAACACCATGTCATCAGTCTCTGATGCAGCAGAATCTTATTCCCATTCTGACACAGAAAAGCTGGCCTGTGCTGCCAGGTATTTTTCTACAGATATGCCAGAAGTAGGTTATTTCAGGCTTTTGCTTGTTACACTCAAATCAGTGTCCTACATTTTATCCAATACTGAATTGATACAAGCTCCTCACTTGAGGAAGAAAGAGCACATTTCTGCTAAAATCTTCAAAAGCTGCACTTTTATAAATTCACCACGGATACACAGCATTTATGATTAAGAACCAAATAGCAGTGAGGTTTAACATCTCCATATTCCCATAAATAGAGAAGGAAAAAAGCAGAAAAGATGGACTCTGAAAAACTACAGTGTTCACATAGAACTGTAATAAAAATACAATATAAAATACTACAAATATGTAGTGCAATGACCTGATATGAGTGAACTAAGACATTGATACAGGTTCAAGTCCCATTTAGGTTTTTTTGTTTCTTCTCAGTGAAAGGAGAAAAATGGGATACACCACAGGATTATCCTAGAGTGAACATTCAATGAATAGCATAGACCACTGCTTATAAATCAATCAAAAACTGCATTTCTTAGAATAGTGCACTTTTCAAACTGTGTCTAACTGGGAGGCCTTGCAGTGGCTACTATACTATAAACAATTCCTGTTATATTAACTTGTTTTGGTGTTTATTTTGAACCGAGCTTTTTCTAAGGCAACATAATTCGCAAGGAAATATTGCACCATCTCTTTTTTGAAGGCTGTGGTTTCAGTGGCTTATTAACAACCCATCCAACCTAAACACATGCTCTTGTGCACGCACACAGGCAGACAAAAAGCCAACCTACTTCTTTGAGGGAATTCATTTTTGCACTGAAGTGGGGGGATTTCAACATGCGCAGCAGAATGTCCAGCCGCAAGTCATCGACCGCCGTGACCAGGTCGGGCTGGAAGCGCATACACAGCAGTTTGATCCCAGACAAGAGCTCAGGGATACTCACCAGTCTCTGTTTGAAACAAAACAACAAAAAAAGGGACAAACAGAGGCATTGGTATTTTTGTTATTCTGCTACAGCTGTCAGTGACTCACAAAGAATAGGTTTAGTGACCAAATAGAGAGTGTTTAATCAAAACACAGTACCTGCTACATCTGAAAGTATTACTTGTACTGTAGAAATTTTAAGATAATGAAACCTTTGGTTAAAGCTTCAGATTTGGTAGAGTAAATTGCTCTCCTTCGGTTCAACAACTCATGAATACTTTCTTGTTTAAAATTAACAATTTAAAACTAAGTAAAAAGTCAAGAGAATTTAATAGAACTGAATGCCAAATTCAGGGTAATGCAGGAAGTAGCCACAAGTTACACAGATACTTTACTATGAAATTGTCAGAAGCAAACAGCCAATGCAAAAGTAATATGAATTTAACAGACTGCAAGACAGTAAATATCTTTGAGTCAGAGAAGTGAGCATTAAGCAAGCTGCACAAGGGGACCAACAAAACCAAAAATTTGCTATCAACAGCAGCAAAATATTTTAAAAAGGGTCATAAACCAGATATTTACTGAAGAAGGTATTGAATGGAATTGTGGAAATGCATTTTCATTATGTCATTCAGTCAGAATTCAGAACAGGTTGTACTCTTGCCAGTGAGAAGAAAGCTATTCTAGTTTACACTGACAGCATTTCCAAGACACACAGGAAGTTCTCCCTAAATATTTAATATGTAAAACATTACCTTGTCTTTCAAGTCCTTCTCTTCTACATTCTGTACATATTTAATCATTTTATGAATGACTGGATCCAGCATGGGCTAAAGAATGTGAGAAAAGGCATGACAATCATTTTAATGTTTCCTGAAATCAACTGAATTACTTGAAAGACGTGACTACAGGAAAAGGAAATACTTAGCTGAAAGCTCACCATTACCTTAGAAATAAAGCAACACCTATGACAAAGATAAAACTATCCTGGTAGCTATGTCCAGGGAGAAAAAAGCAATTAGAATAAGAACCCATTTCAGACCACTGTAATGCAGGTTTGAAAAAAAAGACAGACCAATTGCCCTCCATAAACACATCACTTATTAGGTGCATGTGCTTCTCTCACTCCCAGGAGCTTCTAAACTTCACCCTCTTCAATTAAAGTCTTTCAGTCTCTTAAGTCAACAGTTTTGGTGGTGAGGGCAAGAGTGAAGCCTGGAGTACATTTGCACACACAAGAGATCCTGATGAATTTTTTTCCCATACCACAATTTTTGCACTGTCAACTCTCATATCCATGTGCTTGATCTCAGCCAGAAAATTAAAATAAAAGCAAAATTCATCCTTCAGGCTGGATTCTTTTCCCACATGGTTTCTACTGCTGAAGCTTACTAATGGCAGTGGTAAAGCTTCTCCTACTGCAGATGTAGATACATAACTAGAGATGACTGCTTAGAAAATGAATCTGAACATTGTCTAAGCCCTCTATTCATCACCTCAGGATGCTCAAAATGTTCTTGTACTTTCTGCAACGTGAGGTTTGAAGGCTTTTCAAATTAGTCACCAGTTTCACACCAACACAGTTGGAAATTAATTTTCAGTCTTCTTACAAGTCATAACAAAGACATTTTACCTGTACTACAGAAGAGTTAAGATATTCTGCACAAACTCCAAATGGTTGAACTAATGCAGAGATTGCCTGAAAGAAAGACAGCAAATATTTAGGTGCATATTTAAGAAATCTTCTCATAGTTAGTAATCTATAGCTTAAAAGGCAGATGAAAGTGAACAAGTATTATTTATATCATATATTTCCAGTCATTTGCTATGATTGTTTTTGGTGTGCAGCTCCTTTACAACAACACATGGTTTAAAGAAGATTTACTCTATGGCACACAGTAGAGTATGTGCTATATATTATACATGGCATACAGTATGTGTTATATATTTTTGTCTGAAATAAAAAATGCCTTCCCAGTTTTCACTAATCTTGGTCCTCTCATCACTCTGTTCAGTGTTCTCTGACGGATCCTGTTTCAGTCACAGAAATAAACAGACGGAAAGGAACATATCACATTTTTGCTTGCTCTCTACAGCAATCAGAAGTGTGAATGCAAAATTTTAAGGTTAAAGCCATATGGCAAATTTCTTTCCCAAAGCAATACGTGGGAGAAAGCTTTTGTAAATGTGTCATACACATGTCAAGATCTCTTCAATGCATGATTTTAAAGTGGTATCTATCATCAAGAAATTAAATGTATAAAAGCATTTGTTTGCCAATAAATAATATCAAGATCAGTTTCTTTTCACACTGGATCAAGAACTGTGGAACTGAGTGTGCAGCAGTGCAATCCAAGGCCCAAATTAAGTGACGCTGACCCAGATTTCCTTCCTAAGCAAGCAGTTATTAATCATTAAACAAAGTCAAAGTTTTTATTACAGAACTGGCATGTAAATCAAGGTTTTCTTATTTCTTCTGTCAAGATCACTTATGAACTTGTCTCTATATAAAGCAGGAAATATCAATATCCCAAGAAAAGAAGTTGAATTCCCTCCAAGTGGCACGTCACTGAAAGCAGACTGATTTTATACTGGGGGACAAGGTTCCAGATGACATAGTTTTCCTTTAGCCTCCTCATTCCCCAAAGCCTGAAAGAATGGGAAATCTCCTGAATATAGGTTAGGAAGATAAAACTAACCAAGTTAGACTTCATCACCAAAAATAGTTTAGCTCTGTTGAACCAGTCAGTTTTAAGACACTGCTCTTAAAAGTTATTTAGGATTAGACACTGTCTTCCTAAGGATTTTTTCCCTTAAACAGTGATTTCTGTAATAAATGACAGAAGTTAATTCACTTGCAGCTAAATGCAGCTATGGGTGCAGTAAACAGAAAACTCAGGACATACTGGTGAACATACAATGAAACTATTTTGATTGATGTCTAACCAGAAGGCTGAATACTAGCAGAAAGGTACACTAATTTCTCTATTCTGTGAAGTCTTAATTGCTCTTCAGTCAGGATTCTTATGTACAACTTCATTTGACCTCCAGCCTGACAGCACTTCTCCAGGGCTCTGTGGGAATGTTGCTCTGGTACCAAAGAAAAGATAAAAGCACTGCCAAAAGGGACACTGCTGGTTCTGCATGAAGGGTAAAATGGAAAGGGAGAAGTCTAATGACAGAAGATGGACTTACCCCAAGTTCAATATCTTCAGAATTGAGTTTGGACTGAATTGCTGAAAATCCACCCAACTCTGCAAACTGAAATAAAATAATCAGTATTACACAGTGAACTACAGTATTTTATTTTTAAAATAAGAGATTATAGAAAATACTCCACTGACAGTTCCTGAGATGACAACAAGTGTCCTTTACTGTGAAATATCCCATCCAAAAAAAGCTTTATAATTTCACGGAAATTCGGGGCACACTGGGGAATGCAATGCAATTGTACATGGTAGCAGTGTAAATTTAAGCATCAAGCTGGAAACTCTGTCTTGAGTAAAAATGGACATAGGGAAGAAAGGCAGAGCACAAACAGCAACAGCTGACTGGACTGGCACTTTTGCTTGGGGGACCTTTGATTGCAGCCTCAGCTGGGCTCTCAAATTCCTCTAGTCACAGATACCACGTTAGGGTAAAGGTGCCCAAGGGAGAAAGCAGCAACTCGACAAGCTATACTTTACAAGGCAAGATTAAAATCTCAAACTATTTTTTTGTGGTTGTCAGAAAAGTGAGAAATGATAAACAAGTCAAGGGAAGGTCAAGGGGGAAGAAGAAATTATCTCTGCAGACCAATGAATTCAAGTGACAAACAAAAATTCTAAATTACATTTACCTACCCTGTTTACCAGATCCACCAGCCACCCATGAGGTTCCTTAAACAATAAGAACAGGAACACATTAGCAGCTGCAACATCATGACAAATGCTAAACGTTTGTCTTCTGAAACAGACATTTGGACAGACACATTCAGCCCATTAAGCCACACCTCAAATGGATGCATATTACACAAATAAAACAACGTTTGTACCAGTTCCTGTATTAAGTGCAGCTGGAGCTCTGGTTGGCTCTCATGAGCATCATCCCGTTTTGGACTCTGCCTGACATCACTGCCCATGTGCTGTGACAACAGATCACATTGTGGCTGCTGACTCACAAGCAGCTGTATTTATAGCACTGTAGCAGTGAGGAACATTACTTTCCCAAAGCAGCAGAAGTAGAATTTTCTTTCTACGGCCACAAACTTGTTTCCTGAAGGAGAAATCAACTCCACTGATGCTGTTTTGGACCCACCCATCTGGAACAACTGCGACAAGACAGTGCAAACCTCAAAAATTGCCTCTTTGCCAGTGTGTTTGAGTTGAAGATATTTTATCCTTAGCTGTGAGAAAAGCCTGAATTCTCTACTAGAACTGAACACTTGGAGTTATCCTGGTCATTTCACACTCAAAAACCAAACAGATGTCAGTCCTTAGATACACAGATCCACTCACTGTGTGCTTCATGTCTAAAGCAACACACAGATTGTTGTGCTACTTTAAACATGAAAGTACACCCATTTCTAAATGTAGCCTCTAACAGAGAAGTGGAACAATCTGAGAGCACAAATTAATGTCTACAGATCAACATGCACTCCACATCTATTTGCAATAATTCTTGGTGACATATTTTAACTTGGTGTTACAAATACCTACTAAACGAATAATCTTATCTGAAACAAAGCCATCCGCCCTAAAATTAGTTTTTAGAGCATGGCTATGCTTACCTTCTGAAAAGTGGATATGGGTGAGACAGCATGCATGTTCCCCTCCCCAAAGACTTCTGCCCAGTTTCTCTGGCACACCTTCATTCGATTCTTGAAATGATATTCATTGTCGGGGTTAAATGCCTTGAAAGAAAAGCCCATGGCAATAAACAAGTGCCTTATGCCAGTTTCAAAACTTATCTTGATGATATTTTACTGTTTCAGCTGAGCATTCTCCTGGCTGACAGTTAAAGATCTAGCAAAAAATAAAGTTGAATACAAGCCCCCTGCTCCTGCCTCTCGGTTTGCACCATACAAAGCATTTTGAAGCCTTTATTCTGTACAGACAATATCCAACAACCATGTGAACCAGAGGTCCATAAAACAGAGAACTGAACAAAAAGTATCAGTTAAAAAAAACCAAAAAAACCCAGCAAAGTGACAATAATGTAATTTTTTTTTAAACTGGCAGTTTTCAGGAGTTTTGAGCAGCACCCACTCCTTTGAATTGCATACTGGCTGTAAAATATCTGCAGCAAGCAATGGCTGCAGATTTTAAGACAATGAACTACAACTTAAACAGCTGGAAAAAGCATCAGCTGCATAAATACAAAATGCCAAATACCCAAATATTAGAAACTGCATCAGAGAGTCAAATACCATTGTAAGCACACCAAGCAGGCCCACGGGGATAGGATCTTGTTTGACTCTTTCTGCAACCAGGTCCACCAGCAGCATGAGCATGTTATAGATTCCTTCATGGATTTCAGTTCCCCACTTGTGAACAGCACTGGATGTTAACAGCTAACAAGAGGGAAAAAAGTAATTTTTTAAAACTTTGAGCACAATCACAAACAAGGACAAATTTGTCAACTCTGGAGACTGTTTTCAGAATAAATGTTTCCCTGGAATGTACTCTTCACTGCCTGGTGTGTTTTTCAGATGTTTTTTCTGCACTAATGGCTCAGGAGTTAATTCAATTTGTAATTTTGTGGAAGAACACCTTAAATCACAGTTTATGACAGAAAATAAAATCTATCAAAGTGTTTTCCATTTGCATGCACTAGTAGAGACTGTAACCTTTGCAAAGAACAACTAATATGAACCTAATCTGTCTGCAGATTGAACATGCAACTATTAAATCTTGAAACAGGCAGCCATAAAGCTGCACTGATTCAGCTGAGTTCAACCATTTACCAATTCACATTTTTGGAGCAGCTTCTATTGGAAAACAAAGCACATGTACCAGGAGAGAGAGGTATCTACTGCTGCTTCCTCCTACTGAAACATGTTCTTTAAATCTGGTTTCAAGCTTGTTTATTAAGGACACTTGGCTGCCATCTGCAAATTTCATTTAATTTCTGCTGTGTCTGAACAGAAGCAGATAAAAGACTTAATAGTTTAAATACAATCACTTTTTGTACCATTAATAGAGCTTCTTGTAAATATTTCAGCAAACTGTAATCCAGCACATCCTGAATCTAGATTTCTACAGATTATCCTTCTGGAGGAACAATCTACATTGTTTATTTCATATGCAAAAAATACCAAGTGATATAAAACTACTGTAGGTAAGATTAGTACCCTGAGAACTAAATAGAAAAATAATTTTTCCTTAAATTTCTGCCTTCCTTAAATGGAGTTATATTCTCAGTATTTTAACACTTGGACAGAATAACATTTTAAAGGGTATGCATGTGTTTTTATACCCATGGTCTAAAAACTGGGCAGGAAATTTAGACAGTACCTAAAGTGGATGGAATAGTGGGAAGTCACTATCCATCCACTGTATTAGTTTGGGGAGCTCTACAGAGAAAATTCACACCAGCTCAGAGAAACACAAGGCATTGAGAACTGAGGTGAAAGATAAATTCTAAATGGATTGTGGAAAGAATTTAGCAACCCTCTCAAGAAATAACAGAAAGAATAGTTAATGGAAATCTGACCATCAGCTTGCCACCAGAACCCATTCAGTAGTTGCCTGAATTACAAAACATTATTTCCACCATGAACAACACAAAAACATTGAACTGGCCTACTGTACCTACTTACCTTTTTAAATGCTTCAGGCATGCATCTGTCCATGAACCTCTTGCAATTCTCATCAGAATCGGAAAGACCTTTACAGAAAAGAGAGTGCTTTTTAACAGTATTTTAAAAAAATTACTTTTTAAGATGACCTCAGGGATCTTGTTGCAAATTTGAGGGAGCACCAACTGAAACCAGCAGTAGTAAACATGCTACTGTTCCTTCATAACTAGCATACTTTTTAAGCCACAAAAAGCATGACTTGAAAGAACTTGCCTTTCAGAACTAAGAATTAATTTCCTAATACCGTTTATAGCTTCTTCAAGCATTATTAGCACCGTAAGTAACTTGTAAACTTCAGAGTTTACAATTCATACATCACTGATGCTTCACAGCCTCCCTCCAAAACCAAATTAAAGCACAACCTTTTAATAAAGATTGGAAACAGAAGCAAACCAGAACCACCTAACAACTTCTATTCTTCCAAGAGATTACAACATTCCTTCAGTCTGCCATCAGGCATGACTGAAAAACTATCTTGTACTCTCATTATACACCAGTTGTTGGGTGTGGTGCCTCCATAACATTCAACCTCAGCCAAAATACTGAATAAGAAGAGTCAAATTCAGATTTAATGCAATATAAGAATTTCACCGGGGAAAAACAACCACTTATACAAGCATGGTATGGCAAGGATTGAGAGGACAGCTCGCTTTTATGAATGGAAAATAACCAGCACAAGGAAAAAGAGAGTCAGTAATTTAGCTCTGAAAAGATGTAATTCTCACAATTATTAGAACACTAAGAAACATGTGCGTCACTTTTTGAAAAAAAAAACTCAAGTAAACAAATTACTTTAGAGAGAAAGAAAAGAGATCAATGTTTTTTTACAGCATTGGGTAGAATAGTTCACTGTTCACCACTTTCCCAGAGATGTGATTGTTGTGCAGGGTGCAAGTAAACAGCAGCAAGATTAAAGAGAAAGACTTTAAAGGCCAACATTCTGTCTTTGGCATTCTCTGAACAGATAATCTCTGCAATTGTGAAAGGGAACTTACCCAGTCTTGCCAGGTAGGTGGATGCAATCAGGCACTTGCCTAGAGACTCCTCCCGCTTGTAGGGTATGGACCAGTGATCTGTCAAAACTCTGCTCTCCAGCTCATACAAGTTGGTTGTTGGGAACTCAATCCCTTCACCAGAGCAATTCCCATTTTCATCATTTTTCTGCGGGTGAAAAAAACCAAAACCCGTGCAAGTGAAACAGTTTCCTAGACATTAAAGGGTTTAGAAAAGGCAGCTGTGCTTGTAACAACCATGTCAGATTCTCAACCCTGAGGCTGCTTGTGTTTTTTCAAGTAGAATTTAATATTTCAATTTGAATTGAAGGGATTACATACCTGGATGTATTTAGTGTAGATAACTACTATGTTTATGTAACTAATTGCTAACTAATTGCTTATTTAAGCAGCAAATCTTGTTCCATAGCATATCAGATCCTGGAGCCAGGTGATAAGTACTTCCAGTCCCTGGGAGACTGCAGAGTACGAATTTAGATCTCCATAGATCTGCACATTAATCCTCTGTTCAACAACTCATGTAGAACATGGGAATAATTTACTCTAAGGGAAGTCCATTTCACCCCATCACATTAGAAACACAGATACTGTTTCAGTATATCAAGATTTTCTTTTACTAACTAATAATCTAAAGATAAATCTACATCAAATAAAGTTGTCCAACAAGGTAATGTAATTTTCCTTCTCCTGAAGTCATAAGGAGTTACTGGCAAATATTATGGAAGGTAAGAGGGAAAAGGCAAGCAGGAGACTGCAGCTGAGCTTTACAGGTTTCCTTGCTAGTGGCACTAAAGAGCAGCTATTTCTGTGTACAGGACACAGAATTACCCCCTGCTCTCCACTAAGTGCCATATGAGGTAACTGCCCCAGCAGTGCCAAAGAAAGAGTAGACAAGTTATTCATTTATTTTCTTTTGTTTATTTTTTAACCTCCCATGGATGCCAGGTACCCAATGTGTCAAAGAGTTCACATGGAATACCTTTCCCTGCCTCCACAACAGCAGGCACAGCCAGCAGCAGAAAGGACAGAATGTCTGGATCAGGCCTGGCAGCAAACAGGAGCCAGTGACAGAGCCAGTGGAAAACAAGAGCAGTGATGGTAACAAGATCCCACTGAGAATGCAGCCAGGGACGTGGAGGGAGGAAGGACATGAAGAAAACACATTCGAAAGTAAAACCAGACAGTGTCAGAAAAGTGAATGGAATAACTAGAAAGGAATAAACCAAAAGAAAGAACTGAACTCTGGAGGAGATGGTATACCAAGAACGAAATCAATATATGCATACAGGTGTGCTTCTAGCTCTCTCACTGCATTTCCTATTTGTAAAATTAGACTTCTTTTAAAAAAGTACATCTGTCATTCACTTTCATAATGGTACAAAACTATTAAGCCAAGGGAACAGCAATTGTACAGAGCTTAACCTTTAAAGTTCATGGACAGCAAGCAGGCTGGACTTACTAATGTTCTGGAGAGCAGCAGGACAATTTATAGGAACAGAACACTGCTTAGGAAAAAAACACATATTGGTTTTGGGAAATAAAGTTCCACCTTTCTCCAACCCCCTACTAAACACTTAGTCCTCAGTTTGTCTTCTTGGGAAGTTGTACTTTAGCAGACCTGAATATCAGCTTCTGAAACTGTGGTCACTTGATCCAGCACTGTGCATGGAAGCCTGATGTAATTTCCATCCAGCAAATCATGCCCTGTTTAAACACTTCAGGTTTTGGAGAAGGGATGTTTGAAGGTCTACCCAAAAAGACACTGAAATTACTTAGAAGTATTTTTTAGGAATTAAACTGTTAATTATACAGCTTCTGTAAAGAACACCCATGCTGAAAACAAGACAATTTTCTACAGAAAACAAGTGTGCAGTTATAAAGAAAGTGCTCACAATTACAAAGCGGGAATGAACTTTTAGTATAATAAAGGCAGACTGAGTATAACAAACACCCAACTGCTGGGCGTTCAAGGACTACAGCCCAGCCTCGAATTGTAGCCAAGGAAAGCAACATTTCAATAAATGTTACAGAAACAGCAGCAACAATTGCTTCATTCCCTGGAGGAAAGCGTCCACCTTAAATAAACACAGGGACAGCAACTGGTATCTTAAGAGGTGCAGATTAGCAATGCACACCTTCAACTGTGGCTGAAAAATCCATTTGTTGTTCTGTTTCCCCATCTGCATCCAAGCAATGCTGCTCATTAGTTGTTTCCTCACAAGTGATTGCCAGGGTCCATGACACAGAAATTCACAGGGAAAGTGAAATAATACATGTTTTTCACGGCACATTCAGCTCCCACATTATCATAAGTTATGCTTAGAACACATCTGGACTATTGCTCGATTGAGTCTACCAACAGTGCAGTGAAAAGATGGTGTTACACAAAAAATGAGTGCGGTATTTGGAATATTGCCCTAATAATAATGGGAACTATTTGCATTGAAGGAGTACACTTTTGGCACTTTCCAGGAATTAGAGGCAATGAAGCTTCTTGCTTGACAGTGCTCTGCTACTAAAACCATTTGCAGAAAGTATCAAGTTCATTTATTAATTTTAGAACAGATCACATCCACATAGCTTCAGAGCTTCTGAGAAACCTGTGAGTCTGAAACACATACCCAGGCAGTTTAAAATCTAAATTCCCCTCCAAACCATTAATCAATTCAACACTCTGCATTTCTGGGAGATTACAGCTATGTTCAGATTGTATTAGTGCAGACTGAGTTGCATTTCTTAAATCTACTACAAGAAACAGTCTCTTCAAAGACTTACTGCTGCTCTTTCATAATTAGTGTCTTTCTGCACATGGAAAAGCCCAAACTGTTCACCACACAATTTTAAAATCGATTTGGGCACTGCTCTTTAAAGTGAGGGATTTATTACCAGCAGTTACTGCAGCAAGGTGAAACATCAGCTCAGTTCTTGCATCATCTTATATTGGCTGGAGATCTGCACACAGATCTCACACACCAACACAGCCTGGAGAACTCACTTCTCTGCTGACATTCACAAATACCACACAGCCCTGAACACATATCCACAATTAATGCTCTGTAACTGAGGAGCTCAGGAACTGTCACTGCAAACTCTGCTGACAAAAGTCCATGGAGGAAACAAAAAGATTTTGAAGAAAAATTACGGTATATGCGAAAGTAAATAGGATACAAGGCCATGTCAGCATCCCAAAAAATGGTTTTCTGAATTTTGGCTTTGGGGAATTACATGGGGTTTGTTTGCTTGTTTATAGATAAATATATATTTAAAAAGCTATCTCCCTCCCCTCAAGTAGACTTCAGAATGGTGCCTGCCAGTTGATGATGATATCTGCATCAGGACTCTGCAATTCTGGCTGAACAGACAGCACTGGACTGGCCCTCAACATGATGAGGATTTGTAGGGATGTTCTTCCATAGAATAGCGAAAAGTAAAAAAACACCCCAACCCTATTCCTGGTAACCAAAGATAAACTGTCATCCAAAAATAAACTGTCTAAAAGGCTGTTACAATCACTTTCTGCAGCAGGAAGTCATGGTGCACATCATAAATCTGTGACTATTTCTGCAGCTGAAATACTGAGACCAACAAACTTTTGCTGACAAACCTTTAATATAGTTTTCCACACCTGATATATCTCTTATTGCACAAAACCCTGAAGATCCTCTCATTCTAATAGTCTTGGCTCTTCTGGCTTATTTTCAAGGTGTGAAAATGCAGCTATGGCTAAACACACACACAGGCTCCCAGGAGAAATACTCTCACAGCAACAGGCTCAAGGACTGATTCAAGATTCCCTCTCTGGGGACCTGGCACCTCCCAGATTTGCTTGCAAGGCTGAACAAACAAAAATTGTTCAACATCTGATCAATAAAGCATTGCTTAAATCTGTAGCATAAAACCTTCTACTGAAGAGTAACACAGAACAAAGACTAGCAAAAAAAAGTGAAATACGAATTAACTTTAATTGCCAAAAGGTCACAGTTTAAAGCTTTAAAACGTATTCATGCAGTATTCAGCTAATTAACTCATCAAACACTGTTTAACTAAAGCCACTGACAGTTCCCATACCACTCACTTTACATAAAATAACAAGGAGTTTAAGACTTGTTTTGATTCTAATTGGCAGCGTTAGTAATGAAATTACAGTCAAATTATAATTTAAATTTGTTAATTTGATTTTGATAGAAGGCTACCAACAGAAATCTACCACCATAGCTAAATAACATTCACACTCTTGAATCCAGTGTAACTCAGGAAACAAAACCACAAAGTCACGTTTCTTTCAACAAGCAGCAGGATCAGACTTCCTAAGAAACCAGCAGATCAAGCAGTTACCTCCATCTCATGCCTCACTAATAAGTGATTTTCACAAAATAACCATTATTTTATAGTCAAGAAAACAGATTTTGAAGTTTCATTGCATTGTTTTAAAAAACCCCCACAAAACCTTGTTACTATGTACCTACAAACAGGACAAAGTGTAACTGCTCTGAAAAGCAGCAATGAAAAAAATACATAAAGCCAAAACTAGCAGGCAAAAATTTTAGGTCCACCCTTCAGTTTTTATCACAGACATAGTCAACATAAAGAAATCAATTTTTCCATTCTACAGCTTTCCCAGCTGCCAAGTGTCAGCAGGGATGGTCCCCTCTGCCACAGCACTGAAGGACCACTCATAAATGTTTGCAGAGCACTGCAATGCTCAGGTGGAGGTAAGGTGAGAGAAATATATCAAATACCCATAAAAACTGAGCATTTCTCTGCTCTGATGTACTGTGCCCATCAATTTGTGGGAGAAGCTATGAATCCTGAAGTCATGACCTGACAGTCCCTCCACCTGCCAGACTATTGATTAAAGCAGCTTTTACTTTCAAGCCTGGATGTCAAACCTTTTTTTCTTTTAATTAACTCCTAAAAGGGGATATTCTGTTACCTAGAACTGAAACACAAGTGTAAGAATTCAAAGCCTTTCAAATAACTCAAAGTTATCACCTTGCACTTTCATATAAACACTAAGAAGAAGGTATTGAACGTTCAAAAAAAAACTGTCATATTTTCATATCTATAACTTATTTGTTTTTTTATAAATTGATATTCCAGACAGCTAAAGAACTTTCAAACCTTGTTAAGTGGCAGACGTGGGAACAAAACTGGAGAGCATTTCCTAGCTGCCTGTTCCATTGGACTCACACTGTTAAGAGCAAGCTTGGTGTATCCTCTTGTGAATATGTCAGTATTAGTAAGACTCAAAAAATAGTGTCACGTATAGAATTTCCACATAATGTTTCTTATCTGGCAGTAAGAAAACCCACTGTGATTTCCTGAATGTTTTACTGACAAACACACATTTACTTGCAAAGTATTGTCACAGTTTTTAACTGTTTTAAGTAAGAGATACAGCATCTCACCCTTGAATTTTCATCCAGAGAAACATATTTGGATGCAAAAATTTTAAGTGTAGCAACAGATAGGAATGTTTTTTGCTGTTTATGTTCTGCTAAGAGAACATAAGCTTGTTGGTGAGATACACAGATGTTTTGGTTTTTTTTCATAGAAATGAAGCTCTTAAAATTTCTACTACGTACTACTTTACACAAACAAATGCTGTCTCGTCACAAGAAAAAACGCTAGCATTTTGTAATGCTAAAATGAAAGAATGATACCAATCTACTATTAAAGGCCAACAAAATCTTCTTTACAGACTCCACCTAAGTTGAAGTTGGTCTGGACTCTCATCCCATCATAGAGATGCCCTAAGAAAAACCCAATTTATTTAGTGAACTTTCTCAGAGATGATTTTAGATACTGACCTTAAGTGAGAGTTGCACAAGGAAACCATCAAGGATGCACGTTTAGACTAAACCTTACGTAGCTGTAAAGGATTATGACAAATTATAACCACAAAACTCCTATGGCTCCACCTTCTCTCTGCCCCCCATCTCTCACAACCAAGAACTGTGTAAGACTGGGAAAAAGAACATGATATGAATTTGAAAAATAAAAATAAACTCAGCATAGCTGAGAGTTAACTCAGAGCATCTGAAAACATGAGTTCTACTCTCTCCCTGATTTCCAGGGTGATGGTGTGATGTTACCAGGCAATACTCTCTGATGTACTTGCCTGCTTGTTCAAAGATAAACACAGCCCTGAGCATCACAGCAAAACAAAACAACCAAGGCTTTGTAAAAATAGCACTTGAATTAAAACCTTCATTTAACTTCAAAATTACAAGGAGCCTCTTTGTCCTTTTATGCTGCTATTACCACAGTATTCAGTGAAATATGAGGCAGAGATTCACTACAGCCACTTTTGGCAACCTATTTTGAAGTCTGATAACTTGCAGGTGAGGGAGAGGTCATGGAAAACACTGTTAGGAATGCCATTCATAAGGAACCAAGGAAAACACTTATCTTCCATGTGTTTTCACTATGGTCTGTGGATATATTTAAAAACTTACTCCATTAGTGTAACTACAAACAGCCAGACTCGGCGTCAACACCATTATTCCTCCCAACCCTTGAGTTTTCATAAGCACAAAACCTCATGCTTGTTCCCAAATAACTCAAATAACTGAGATAAACATTGTCCTTTAAAACAATAAAACAATGAATCACAAAAGCTTAACATTTCAGTACTTAATTTTAAGTCAATACATGTATATCCCTTTGCCAAAATACCAGAAATTAATAGAGAAGTGCTGGAGAACCACTACATAAAGTGGTTACTGTAACATTTTAGTGACCAAAGGTCACGCTCTGGAAAGGAAAATTAATTCAACAACGTTGCTAAATACTCATCTATACTTCTGTTCTACTGACGTATAGTGAAACAGAAACCAGAACTGACAAAGAAGCTGATTTTGACAGTGTATAATACCAAAACTGTGACTTACTAATATGAAAAAAATCTTTAAATGACTCTCAAGAGGCATTCTGATCTGGCATCAGAAAAGCAGCGGCAGGAAGAACAAGTGGCAAGAAACACTGGGAACATTGGCTTTTAAAATTAATTTGTAATTTGGCCCCTGAAACATATATACCAAAGGCTATTCCTACAGCAGCACAAATACGTGCTTTTTTCAAAATAAAAGCTTACAAAAGAAACAGGCACTTCCTCTTTGCCCTCCTCATACAAAGAGCTACTGTTCCTTAATCCAAAAGCAATCCAAATGATTTGCTGGAATTAACTTCTAACACTGGCTAATTTGTTTTTATTCTCATTCTTCCTCAGTATTTCACTTCCTTATTAAACAGCTGCCACAGAACAGCACTGTAAACTGGGAAGATGACCAAAAAATGCTTCCAGAGGACATTATAGGAGAGACACTTCCTGCCCAGCTGAGAATTTGGCTGTACAGAGCTGTCTCCCACCTTCACCGACCCTGCAGGCATCACCTTCACCAATGAACCAGTAATTAGAGTGCTCCTCTCAATCCAGCAATTACTTTAACGATCACATTACATGATAATGACTTTGTGAGTTATTCACAACAAAGCTTACATTTAAAATTAACCAGCTGCACCTCTCAGTATCACCCCTACTTCCCTAACTTCATGTAGCATCTCTATTAGTCTGTGTTATATCAGGAATGAAACCCAGAGTACTTCCTTTCAAATGCTTTCAAGGAAGTGTTAATGGAATCAGAATACAGAAAGAGGTTCCACACCAGGGCCACTCATTTTTGAAAACAGTGATGCTGAAAACCAGGAGTGCTAAAACACTAATTCCACTTGACATTCTGATGGCATCCAGCCAGGGACTCAATGCCAGAATCCACCACAGAGCTTTATTTGATTGCTTAATTGTTTTACAAGGCCAATTCGTAGACAAGCCACACTGTTAAACTTCCACACAAGAATGCAAGAAATACTCACTTTTGCAAAGCTCAACCCTACTTACAAGAGAGAAGGCTGACTTTAAATGTGCAGAATTGTAGCGTGAAATCCATCTCATTTGCTTGAAGGCTAAATACCTTCTTTGTCTTTAAATAAATACAGCTCCTTCCATTCAAAGATCAAAGAACTTCACAAGCCTAAGGTCCATGGTTCTCCTAATAAAGCACACCCCATTATCCTCATTTTACACATTAAAAGCTAAAGCAGAGGTTAAGTTACACACCCACCGTGACGCAGCACATCTGTGGCAGAACTGCTTTCAGTCCTGAGCTTTAATAATGAGGAGAGGTAGGGTTTGAACACCACAGTTCTGCAGCATGACTAGTGAGAATGTTCCTGGCACTGGCACTCACTACAGTAGCCAGCCCGTTTTTTTTTTTTTCACAAAATTCCTTCTCTTGCAGTCAAACAGCACCTCAAAAGCAATCTTGGGCAAGTTTTATTATAAACCTTACCTAGTAAAATCTGGCACGTATGAGCTTTTGATCCAGTTCAACTAAAAAAACATAAATCAAAAGAGCACATGCTGAAGGGGACAGGAATAGCCAGGGGGTAATATAATCTGTTCAACACAATTTAGACAAAAGGTCACAGTAATGGCTCTCAGAACCTGTTTTAAAAGCAAATTAAGATTGTGACCAGAGAACTTGAAATTGTGGGGAGGGGCAGGTAAAAATATTAAACATACACCAATGGTTTGTATAACCTTCACTAAAACAATCTCCACATTTGTTTAGCCTCCTCTTCTCCACTCCATTCCTCTCAAACTCATTAAAGCCAGCAATTGTGGCACTTGTGACAATTCATGGACACACTGACAGACGTTGTCATCACACTCATTTATAGTCTTGTCTTAAATTATAAGGATTTAGCAGCAGTTCATAAAGCAGCTTATCTGTCAGTCAGATGAAGAGATGAGCATAGCATCCTTCACCCGCCTCCCTCGGCACAGAATCACACCGTGACAATCTGCATGTTGCCTAAGGAATAAACACAGAAACCCCACATTCCTGCCAAACTGCGAGATTTACTTCTGTCGACAGACATAAACATAGAAGTTATGTCAAACACACGAAGTTACCTCTTGGAAAAGCAGGTGACCTCAGTCTATCAGTGTGGTTTGGTGCTACAAAGGGCAAAACTTCCAACCAGCTGTAAACCTCAGGCTGAATTTCCAGTGGTTTCAGGAAGACTGCACAAATGAACTGAAGCCCCCTTTGCATTTCCAAGTTTGTCTGGCCTTTTCCTTTGGATGAGTTCAGGGTGGTCATGCTGCCAGCATCAAAGCCAGATACACACCACAGCTATTGACCTAAAACTGAAGCAACTGGGAAACACCAGCCTGCTGAAACTGGAGTTTTAACCTCATGGAATTGAAATTTATGCACATCTTCACCTCAAGTCTCATACAGAAAGAAAGCACAGGACAAACACTGGGCCAGCTCACAGCAGCTATCTTGCTTCTGGGCCAGTTACTCCAAATTCAGGCTTCTTTAACACTTTCAGGCAGCCCTGAAGACAAGCAGTCTGGACCACTGAAAGAGAATTCACACTGATTTTTAAAATCTTATCTAAAGAAAACATGTTTTAACTAGTAGGATATGTATCTGGTTGCTGTGTTCTTCTCAAAGAAAACCACTAGACAAGCCTTTCTTTGATCTACATGAATGCTGAACAGATTTTAACATTATGTAATAGAGACCAAATAAGCATATGCAAACATAATGGATTCATTACTGATTAGGGAAAATGTAAAGTGTTTAATCATTCATAGACCTATTCTTATATGCATGCTAAAGTGTGCTCAGCCAAAAAAAGCACGTAAATTCAAAGTACAGACCCGTTAAACGTGTCTTGAAGAATGACTGAAGCATTCTTGTTATTTTTAAATTATAACATCTATTCCTAACTTTTGTTCATGGAGCCTTAGACTGGAACATTTTACTTGGGGGAAAGTTTCTAAGAATTCTTTTCCTGGGATTTATCTCTTGCTGCTGATATATAAAATCCAAAAATCTAACACACCACTTCCTCCCGAATGAATAAAAGTTAAAACTGGTATTATGAAGGCAAGGAGGAATACACACTCGAAGAGCTGTTAGAAAGAGAGATGATACTGAGAGGAAGAAAACCAGAAATAACATCTGAATTACCACAAGACAGCATGGGGTACAATATGTTTCACCATAATGTGTATGACTACAATGAATAATATAGTTGCTTCTGCAGTGGCTCTCTGTACAGCTTCATATGCCATAAGCTTCTGCTGAATGGAAAACTACTGATTAACCTGATTAATTACTGATTAACCATTTAAAGAATAGTTGTAGCTTATTAAATGTAATGCTAGGTTACAGCTGTAAATAAAAATACAAAAACCCAAGAACTGATCATATATCACTTTCCCCCTTTCATAAAATGTACATCAAAAGGTGTTAAATTGTACTGCAGTGTTAGACAAATATGCACAGGCAACAATTACAATCTCAGGACTTTTATAGATGTAACTCTTTTATTACAAAAATACTGTTTTGCATTCACGTGCAGGAGCTGACAGATGCTCATATGCAAATGAATCCAATTACTAAATTGAGGTATGAATTTATATAAAGTTTCATATAGCAAGACACCACAATCCTTCTGAAATGCCTGCTCTGTGCAGTGATTTACCTACATTGAAATGTTTTGACTTCCCTCCTGTGGGTTAAAAAGAACACAAGTCAGAGCAAACAAGAACATGAATGGCAAAGGAAACTATTATAAAGCATAAGTAAATTTGATCAGAAATACAGGATGAAATAATGGGGGGGGCGGGAGAATCCTCTGAGAGTTGTCAAAGTGCCATTTGTAGTGGGAACAAGAGCAGGGAAAAAAGTGCTTCTCTGAAGTTTACACTGACAGCTCCTCTTGAAATGTCACACTGACAAGGCAGACTGTCCCAGCTATAACTACATCCAACCCAAATGCCAACAAAACCTTTCATTCACTCTCAATCCTTCACGGGAAAGGCTGGAAACCATTTCCCCGGCGCTTCGGTCAGGGAAGTTAAAGAGCGGCTCCGTTTCTGTGCGGAACACGTGCCATCCCACGGATCACCTTACTCCACAAGCACACATCAGCAGCTTAGAGGAGCTCAGCATGTAACCCAGTTAACTCAGCGAGCAGGATCACCTATCTTTATTCCACAGGGCTGGACGTCAGTACACCGAGGCTACGGATACGGATGATCTGTGCAAGTGTAGTTACGCACCAGATACGCCCATGGATTCTTCATGAATGTATTTATAGACACATGCATGCACAGAAAGGGAGCACTTTTCTGGCACAGAAAACCCGCAGGATACTCTCCACTGGAGCCTGGGAGGGTACATGAGGTTCCCTGGTTTTATTCATGAGCTTAAGCATCTGGTCTTGACCATTTCTTGAGACAGAGACTGTGTAAGGTGGCCCTTTGGTATCACACAGAGGGGTCTTCTGCTGTTCTCACCCTCACAAGTCCCAGAGTCTGGACACTACTAATTAGCTCTTTTCTTATGAGCACTCTGTGAAGTTTTGGGAAAAAGACCAGGAGGAGGAGAAGGCTTAATAGGAAAGCACTACAAGAGTGTTCCAGACAGCAAGGAGAGCACTAGGAGTGTATCTGCTAGCTGAAGGGCTCAGAGTTCTGGAACACGATGGAAGAGAGAGAAAGGCAAACAAGGAGGAAAGAGAGAACCTGGGAAAGGCTGACATTCTCCAGGACTCCTATCTAGTTCAGTTTTGTTTTACACCACAGCCCTAAGTTAGGAGTTTAAGCTCGGTTCTGCAAAACATTTGACCTCACTGCGTTCCTATTTCAGAACTTACGCTCAGCTTATCCAAATAAAACTGTACGTAAAGTCATACCCACACTGTGCTTTCCTTCATATTGTGCAAACAGTTAAAAAAAATAGACAGCCCTTAGTCACTGGGATTATGCAAGAAGGCACAAGAGGGGGAGCGAAAAGCAGAGCCCTACGGTAGCCACACATTCCTGGAATGCCAAGGAAAACCCTGGGTGCGCTTCACCTTGCAGCGATGGCAGGGAACGGGCTCGGGAGCGTGCGGCAGGCAGGGAACGCGGAGGGACGAGGAGCCCCCGGCCCGGGGAGTGACGGAGGGTCCCGGGCACCTCCCGCCAGCCCCATGCCCGGGCCGACCCCCGCCCCGGGGCCCCGGCAGAGGGGAGGTTGTTGGTGGCTCCTGTAGCCCCGGGACCACCCGCCCGCAGCTCACCTCGGTCTCCACCACTTCGTGGTAGGCGGGCGGAGGGTCGAAGCCGCCCCCGCCGCCTCCGCCGTCCCCGTCGCCGCCGCGGGGGCCCTGCCCGCCGGCGGGGGAGCCGTGCCCGCCCGGCGGGCCCTGCCCGCTCTCCATGGGCTCGTAGCCGCCGTAGTGGAGGCCGGGCCGCTCGTTGGTGAGCAGCGCCACGGCCTCGTTGATGTCGTTCTTGGCCAGGCGCAGGGCCTTGCGGATGGCGGCCGCGTCCGAGAAGCCCATGCAGAGCAGCGTGGTCATGTGCTGCTCCTCCTCGCTCTCCATGGCCGCGCCAGGGAGCGGGGCACGAGGAGGAGGAGAAGGAGGAGAAGGAGAGGAAGGAGGAGGAAGAGGAGGCCGGGGCCGGGGGGAAACCCCCGCGGACCGAGAGGCGCCGGGCTCAGGCGCTGCCCGCCCCGCGCGCCGCCATGTTGCCGGGAGCGCCGCTCCCCTCCCGCCGCCGCCGCCGCGGCGGCCGCCCCGCCCCGCCCCGCCCCTCCGCGCGCGCCCCGGCCCCGCCCTCGGCCCCGCCCCCGGCCCGGCCCGGAAGCGGCGGCGGAGCCCAGGCTGGGGAGCGCTCGCCGGGCCCGCGTCACGTGACGGGGAAGGCGGGGGGGATGAATGGACCGGCGTGGGAAGGGGGCGTGGCCGAGGGGGCGCGTGAGGCGTGAGGGCGGGCGGCCCTGTGAGGGGAGCGGGGACGGGGGACGGGGGACGGGGGACGGGGACGGGGACGGGGACGGGGACGGGAACGGGAACGGGAACGGGAACGGGAACGGGGACCGGAACGGGGACCGGGATGGGAACGGGGCCGGGAACGCGGCCGGGAACGGGGCCAGGGATGGGGCCAGGGATGGGGCCAGGGATGGGGACCGACACCGAGATGGGGACCGGGAGCGGCAGCGGGATGGGAACGGGGATGGAGATGGGGATGGGGACCGGGACCGGGACCGGGATGGGAACGGGGCCAGGGACGGGTACTGGTACGTGGAAGGGAACAGGAAAGGAGAGGGGGACTGGGGATGGGGACGGGGGTGGGGATGAGGATGGGAAGGGAAACGGGAATGGGAATAGGGATGGGAAGGGAAACGGAGATTGGGATTGGGGATGGGGATGGGAACGAGAACGGAGATGGGGACCGGGGCGATGATGTGGACCGGGATCGAGATCGGGACCAGGGATGCGAACTGGGACGAGGATGTGCACCGGGATTAGAACCGGGAATGGGGATGGGCACCGGGACCGCGATCGGGATCAGGACTGGAACGGGCGTCGGGACATGGCCGTCTCACAGGGGATGGGCAGCCCGGGATGGGATGTCGGGGATGGGCAGCCCGGGATGGGATATCTGGGATGGGCAGCCCGGGATGGGATACCGGGGATGGGCAGCCCGGGATGGGATATCGGGCTCGGCTCCTGCCGCTGCCGGTAGTGCCGCCGTTAATCACGGCTCCTATCCGTGGGCTGGTGCCGGTGGCGCGGTCACGGAGGGGCACGACAAGCGAACTCCCGGCTCCTGCCCCTGGAATGGCGGGTGGGAGTGGACTGGAAGTGCTGGGAGAATGCTTTGGCTCCCGGGAGCACATCGTGGAGTTACTGGAATTACATTCTTTAAGCACATTATATTAGGAGGAAATTCAGCCCTGTGAGGGTGGGGACGCCCTGGCACAGGGTGCTCAGAGAAGCTGTGGCTGCCCCATCCCTGGAAATGTCCACGGCCACCTTGGACAGGGCTTGGAGCAACCTGGGATAGTGAAAATGTCCCTGCCCATGGCAGGGGTTGGGTCTAGATGATAGTTAAAGTACCTTCCAAACCAAACAATTCTGTATATACACACTGAAGCAGAGTACAATCAGGAAAAAAACCCAAAGTTCTAGTGCCCAAAACAGAGAGAAAATTTATGTATTCCTCCAACACACTTGGTGAATTCTTGTACTACACAGAAGTTAGCAGATCTGGATCTCCTGGCACTCTCCCAGGCGAAATTTATTACCTCATTGTAACAATGTATTTTCTGTGTCCAGAGACGAGGAGAAAACAGATAAAAGATTTGTCAAGATCAGTGCTGATACCTGCGTATAAACATTTGGTTTTGGAGGCTCATGTCTTCAGGCAAACTATTTTGTGTTAGCAGAGACTGACTCTGGGGTTAGGAATTCAGAAACTTCTGTCTGATTTCTCAGATACAAATCACATTCAGCGTAAAGGAAAGTATCAATTGTAGGGGACACAAGCAGTATGGAGGTCTCCAACATGAACTTTCAGAGCTTGGGGTTGGTCTTTGAAAGAGACAAACTGATGGATCAGTCTGTTGGGACTGGCAGATTTTGGATTAACTTTTAGATTGCAGTATGGCACCAGTGATCTCATTTTCCTTATTTACTTTCCTGAAAAGTAATCACGGCTCCTTCATCTTGCTCAATCCTATCTGATTTTTTTTTCCCTCTAAGCTGACATTCAGTGGAATGGAGTTAATGTGCATATGACTTTGATCTTCACCTTCTGGATCTTAGGAAGGTCTTTTATTCCGGCTGATCTCCAGCTATAAAAAATTGTTATGGCTCGATCTTGGCAGGCTTCAGAAAAACTCCAGCACTTCAAATGCATTCAGTTAATATGCAGAATATTGACTCACTGCTTACTCATGTGACTAACATTTAAATGACACTTTCTCATTTTTAAAGGGTATTATAAATGATTGTTTAATCTTCACAGCCTGGTGAAGTCAGTTGGCATAATTTTCCCCTACTAATGCAAAAAAAAAGTTGGTAGGAAAAAGTAAGAAATTTATTAGATGTCATTATTGCTTTTAGAATTATTTCAAGGAAGTGCTTCTGCAAATTTGTGCTGAACTAATCAGTGAAAACTACACAAGTGATGGAAGAACTAATTATAATCCCAAGGGACAAAGGAAGAAGAGGTTGCTTTGCCATTAAATTACTCATGCTCTGTAGTCCAGCTGTCCTGAAAGAAGTTGGGGGGGAGTTTGAATTTATCAGTAGGTGAGAATTACACTTGGACACAGCACCTCAACGTAACTGACAGTGAGGGGTGCTGGTCTTCAAAGTATTTTTTACAAACTTCACTGACAGCACCTTTCTTGAGACTGCTTGAAGGACAAGATCACACATTCCAGCTCAGTGAAGGAAAGGGTGCATCCTTTTCTAGACATTATTCAGCCTGGAAATGTTTTTCATACTTTGCCATGTCTAGAAAAGTTGCAGGGAGAAGTAGAGCAAACTTGTCTGAGGACTGCAAAAGGGAACAGTGAGTGATTCTCTGTGAGGCACCGGGAGCTGCAAGGAGAAAAGGGAAGGAAATAAACTGAAGGAGGGGAACAAATTTCCCCAAGATCTGCCTTTAGATAATTTGGAGTTTGTGCCTGTGTAGTTGCCAGTTAGATATTACACACAGTTATAAGTCATTTGATTGCCTTACCATGTGGAAGGTAGTTGCTTTCTACTGACTGTGTCATATTTTGTATCCTGAGGCATGTCTGACACGAGAAACTTCTGTGTTACAGAAAAAAAGACTTTTTTGAAGAGAAACCACTGTTTTAGTAAGTGGTAATGCAGTGACATCGAACCTGACCTTTTGGGTTGATCATGGTGTAGCCAGGTAGAATAAAAATAGAGCTTGATGGAGAATTGCACTGACTTCTGCAGCAATGTTACAGTAGGTGTGTTTGAATAATTTGTTTTTTTAATGAGAATGCTTTTATGCTTTTCTCCATATATTTGTTTTAAAGCCAGTCCTGTGTTTACAGCTCTTTTGCTATTTAAACAGTGAATGCACTGTTTCCCTTCAAAGCAAAACAACTCTATTGTTCTGGTGGAAGATACACTCACAGCCAAACTAAGAAGTGACTCTGCCTTGTTGAACTTGGAGGTTTCCTTGCTGTTTACAGCTGTTAGGAAATTCCAGCCAAAATCCCATGTAATTGGAAAACATCAATGCACCCTGATTTTGTTTCCCACTTTGTTGTACTGTCTTAGACATGATTGTTAAATAAATACTCAGAGATTATTATAAAAGGGACTTAAAGTTCATCATGTTGCCACCAAATCTTCAATTTCATGTGTGTTTTACTCTGTATAAAAGGGTATATTCCCCCCATTTTGTTCGAGGTACTAAAGGAGTATATTATTGAGGGAAGCTTAGTTTGAGCTAAAACTTGCTGTTCATAAATAATGGCTAAATATGGGAAATCAGGACAAAATTTAATGACAGGATTCTACCACTCTGCAGTGCATAAGCACAGAAGGAGTTGTATGAAAACTGGGGCTATAGCAGCTAGAAAATATTTCTTTGCAGTTGTTGCAAGAGTGAGGAGTGTGTGTGAGCCTGGATGAATCCAACCGCCCTTGTTTGGAAGAGAAGAACATTCTTTTTCTGACTGATGTTAATGGTTTGGGATGCTAATATAGGTGGATCTCAGGATTTTAAGAAGGGGCTTCTGTCCTGTCTGCAAGATGAACAGAAACACTCTCCATAGGCTGCAGAGTAAATATTTTTTTGTAGACTTGAATTAGATTAACCAAAGAGATGGCAGAGCAATTGGTGTCTTGCAGGAAATCTCATCACCCACTGGAGGCAAGAAGGTAACTTGCTGGGGAGAAATGTCTTGCCCCTGTACCCCTAAAGATACCAAACACTGACAAGAGGAACATTTGTAAATAATGTTTACAGAGATCTCCCTAATCTTATATTTTGGATGGGCAAGGCACTTGCTGTTTAGTGTAGCTGCCTGTTGGGGCAAGGAATATCTTTACTATCTGAAAACAGAGTATCTGTGATATTGCAGAACCAAGTATTTGTATAGTATTGCAAAGAATTAGTCTAGGTTTACTGAATTATTTTATCTTTCCTCCTTTCCTTCCTTGTATTCCTTATCCCACCCAGTCTCTTCCAGTTTCCTGTTTCTAGTTTATTTATAGCTTAATGTAATAGGTGGATTTTAAGGAACTGCCTCAGGAACTAGATAGTGAAAATCCCCAAGTAATTGGAAATCACATTTCTTATATGTAGATATGTATGAATTGTGTTTGGTTGCCTTTAGCAGAGGGGTTCAAAGTGTTTGTGTAGAGAAAAACTTCATAACCCCCCTCCAAGGTACAGTTGCAATGGAGAAATAAGAAAGTAGATGCACAGATGCTTTTGACTCCTCAGGTAGCTGTGCAGTCTCACTCAAAACAGATTTTAGCAAGCATAGGAAGTGTGTGAGTCTGTTCACAAGCACCAGCTGACAGATTCCTGCAATACACTTCTAGGCTTTGTCTATGGTAGGAATTTTTGCTGCCTTCACAGATTTTGTCCATCGAGAAAGGAGATTTGAGCTGGGGCAGCCGCCAAGGCTTTGCCTGCTGTCAGCAATGATTTGCAAAGAGGCAGCTTCCCGTGGTTTCAAGCTGGGACTCATGCACACCAGTAATCATAATTACAATATTTAGCTCTAACACACAGCATTTGAGATGGGTATCTAACAAGCCTCTTGGGGGATGGAGGGATACCATTAGCTCCTCAACATGTTTGCAGCAGCTAAAAACCATTGTGGGGCTGAAAAGCAAAGAAGGTGAACAGATCTTGTGGTATTGCTGTGCCTCCTCCAGCAAGTCTGTCCCTGTTGTTATTCCAGCATCCAAAGGGAACTGGAGCTGAACCATGACCGTTTTTCTGCAGCAGAAGCTGGGTACCCGCTGGCCTCCTGAATACAAAAATGAAGTTTCATACTGTTTCTCTTGAATGGAAACAGCATGATGTGAGCGTGGAAAGAGTGGAACAGTATGTTAAGGGAAACACGGCTGAAAGGAGAGAGCAGCTGACTCCAGGAGCTGAGCAGATCTGCCCCCTCTGCTTCACTGTGTGGGTTTATTTCCAGCTCAGACCATCTAGTGCGTCTCACAACACATCTCCACGCCTCTCCACGGGCTGGAAAATGAAACTACTGCAAGGAGGTTGTTCCTTCTTCCTGAAACAAGCTTCACAGCCTGTGGGAAATGAAAACTCAGGCTGAACTTTAAAACAAGCTGAAAGCACTCAGATGCAGAAATGCAGAGTGAAGCCATTCAATAGAGTCAGATTTGGAACAGAGCCCTGAAAAAAACCTGCAGTTATGACTAATCCATTTTTAATGTGTGTGGTTGTAGGTAAAATCACTTCTTTAAAAGATCATTTCTCTCCCTATATTGGTTACAGTTCTTTACTGTCACTTTAGATAAATGATGTGTTGACATGTGAGTTCAGTTAAGATGGACTGCAAGGACAGAATTATTTCTGATGCTGGAGAGGCTCTGGCTGAGCTGCTGGTGAAAGGGGAGAAATGATACAAACAGGATATTCAGTGTCAAGCTGCAGCAGCACCCGGAGAGACCCACTCAGGGGCAGGCACTGGGATGCTCACTCTCTCCTGCAGCCAAGTTAGCTGAGGAAACTTGATGTAATAGCTGACTGTAGAGCCCCATTTGTGCAGGGACGAGCTCAGGCAGTGACATTTTAGAAATGAAACAGTCTGAAATGGAAACTTCTTTTTGCACTGAACAAGTCTGTGAGGCACCACACAGCTGTACAGGGTAGACTTTGGGTGCTTTTGTTTTGTGCTCGAGTTGTCCCAGCCTTGCTTGCTGGTCCCCTTGCATGGATCCCTCAATGCTGTCACAGAGCCAGTGATGTTAACACACGTGTGACACTGTGAATGTCCTGGCTGGTGTGATACCAGCCCAACACCTACAGTCTTATAATCAGTAAATCGGAATAGGAGCATGAAATCACTGCAAACACGCATTGACTGTGGTAGGGAACAGCATGGAGACTGTTCAGGCAGGCAGAAAACAGCACAGCAAATCCAGCTCTGATGGGATATACTCAGAGACTCCCTCAGCCTGGCTAAGGGTGTGTGGTGTGGTGACAGAGCCTGTAGTGACATGCAGTGTTCTGAGGACGGAGGCTGCTCTCCGTGGTGGGTGTGTATCTGATATCAGAACAAAAGCAGTTGGCATTTCCCTGTTGTACACTGAAATGTGGTGCAATGTGACAGAACAGGGAACTCCTTGCTGGCTTCTTGCCCTCTGAAGATTCTTTCTGAATTAGGTGCTGACCTTTAAAGCAAGACCTGCTTCTTCAGTTTCTCATTGTTTAAATTCTGCACTGAAGCTTGAAAAACAAGTCTGTGAGGCTGCAGGATTTTTTTTTTTTTTAAGCTCTAATTAGTGAAACACAGAATAGGTTTGAAGGAGTCTGAGGGAGAGAATCACTAAATGGAAACCATTTTACAGATCTGGTGCCTTTTATTTTTTATTTTACTCCATTCCACAACAGTATGGGCCTGTGTGGTGCTGGGCTTAAATGAACATCAAAAAATGGTTGATATTAAAGACTGGTCCCTAATCCTCTCCTGCTACCTCTTGGTCAAAATACCACCTTGTTTGCCCTCAGGGATTTGGAAACCCAAAGTTGTGCTCCTGCTGCCAGAGTTTTGTACTAGAACACTGCAGCTGCTTGGCACCAGCAGGAGTTTGGAGGTGAGAGAGGTGAAAACCATTATCCTGACTAAAAATCTGGAGGTATTTAGGCAGAGGGGCTGTGATGGAAGAACCTCTTTCCCTTTTGGAATGTTTTTAACATTATCGTTGCTTCGGCTGCATTTTCACAGGATTTCTCCATTTCTCATTCAGGCAGATTCTGACATTTCATGCAGATTATGAAGTGCTGGATGAAGGGCAGCTGGAATTGGGGCTCAGCTCTGGGTGGGAGCCCAGAGAGAGGAATCAGTGCTTTGGGATCTGCAGGTGGGACTCGCATGAAACACGTGAGTACTTCTGGTTCCATCACAAGGCTTAATTCTTCAGGAGCACCAAGAGGTTCTTCAAGGCTGTGAGAGCCTAAAGCCTTGGATTTCTCCTTCCTCATCTGCCTGCTGGCACGCACAGCCATGTTGTCCCATTTACAAGGCATTTGATCTGCCAGTGACTCATTCCCAGCTCGCTATCTGCACCAGCAAGGTGCTCCAGGGCTGAGTCGCACCCATGTATCAGCCCTGTTACTGTACCCTGTTATCAGCTGCTCTTTTCACTCCTCGGGTGCTCCCGGCCTTTGATCTGCTCCCGAACTGCAGCAACAGCTTTTCTTGTTTTTTAATGCTTCATTACACGGTGCAGGGCCAGAAGCCCCCCCCCAAAGCTGCAATCTCTGCTGCCTGCATGCTGCTCCCTTGAGTACATCCAGGCTTTTTCTTGAAAGCGTGAAATAAAAGTCTTATTTCCCTCAGCCCACAAATAATCATGGTGGAAATCAGTTTGCTTCAAGATGGCAATTTCCATCAGACACTACATGGTGGTATAATTATATGGTTAATTATTCCCTTGCTTCTCCCTGCTGCATTTAGCTGCTGCTTTTAAAAACCCATGGAGCAGAAGCTGTTTACTTCATCCTTACAGCACCTGGTGTGAGTTCTGACCAGTCTGTAAATCCTAATGTTACTGAGCAGTCCTGAATCCTGTCTTCCAGCAGAAGTCCTCTTTTTCTGGCCAGGCTGGATCTAGCTTAATTTGAGGCTGATTCTGCCAAAGCTAGAGACCCCAGTGGAAAGAAAGGTGCTCAGTGTGCTGAAGGACTGAAAGAGCTTTCCGTGTTTTTGTTTTTTTTTAGAGTGGCAAATGGGCAAAGAGACACACAATAATTTAAAATATATTTGCTTAAAATCAGTTAAATTCACAGTAATGCTGGAAGAAATCAGAAGAAATCAGCTGAGCTGGTTCTGCTGGATATGTTGCTTATCAGATGACCTAGCAAGACGTTATTGGCTTGTAGGATTTGGGGCAGAAACTCCAGCATGACAAACACATTCTTCTGAGAGCCTTCTGAGCAGCCAGCTCCTGCTGATGTGGTTGCAGATCAGTGATCCAACTCGTTTTGTCCCTGCACTCAGGGGTGGGCCTTGGCTGTGCTGTGGGGTGGAGGACAGACAGACAGACAGAAATGTTTGCTGCACTAGGCTAGGTCGTGCACAGGGAAGGCTGTGGCTCTGTGTTTTTCTGCTCATGGGGTCCAGCCAAGTGGCACAGCCCTGATCTGCAGCTCATCCCAAAGGCTGGGAGTCCTGACCATGGTGTGCTGCTCCTGGCTGGATTTTACAGTGATGGATCGCTCTCCTCCCACCAGCCAGGCTGGGCTTGTTTTGTTTATGCCTTGAAACCTCTCCTCTCCCCCATGCTGTGATCCACGCCAAACTGTTTGGCAAGTTAAAAGCTCTGCCTGCTGTGTGGGCAGGAGAAGGGCCACAGAGTGGTGCAGAAAATGTGTGAGATGTGGTCCAGGCTTGTGGGGAGGATGGGGCGAGGACCTGAGGTGTCATTTGTGTGCTCAGTTCATGACTTGCCCAGCCTGTTTCACAGACTTGTAACCACTGATCCTTGACTATGTTTCAAGCCTGGCCTACAGTCACTAATTGTCAGTGTCCTGGGGCTTCTCCCAGGTTTTAATTGTCCCTATTAGTATGATGGATGTGGGAAGAAAGGTGGCAATGTTTTTGCTGCTGCCATTGCCATTGTACGGGCTGCCATTAAAGCTGCTTATTGGCATTTGCCCTCCTGTGAAATGTGTAGGTGAGCTATTTATAAATGTGCAGAGAGATTCTACATCTCTAGCTTGTGCTCTGATTTAAGAGTAACCCTCACCAGGAGGGGAGAATCTGTCCAGTACTGCAAAGGAGGTTAGTGGCAGAGCTGGAAATAATCCACCACTTGTGAGCCACTTGTGAGCATTGCCTGAGGTTCAGGGGTGGATTTCTGGGGGCACATGAGGAAATGCAGAAGCAGCATGCTGTTTCCCCACTATCTCTGTTCCAGTGTGATCTCCCATTTTCAGGACAGAGAGAAGCACTTTTCCTGCTGCACAGCCCCCTCTCCTGTTCTCTGCTCCTTCTACACAGCAAACGCACTCAGCTCTCTCCTAGGCTGCATCCAACTTCACTTGCTTCTACTTTTCCTTTCTGGAGCAGATTCAGCTGGTGTGCAGGAGGGAATGGCCCTTTACCTGCAGCAGTCCAGTCACAGGCATGCAGGAGTTAGTGTCTGTACTTCTCAAAAATTGTTCTGAAAGTAGATACAGCCATTTGCTTCCATTATTCCTCTCCTGCAAGCTGCAAATGACCTCGCCTTTTAAAGCATGCAGTTTCCTGAAGAGCAAGATTAATGCAGCAGGATTGTTAGTGCATCTGATTGTCTTTTACCTTTCCAAATGAAGACTTTTGATGAATAATAACAGAGAAGCTTCTCAGCCTGTCCTGAGTTGGGAACATGATTCTTCTTCCTGACTCCCACGTTTTGTTTGTGATGCTCTTTTCATAAACTTGTTTTGAAATATCTTGCATTCAGCTTAAGGACGCTGATTAATTTTATCTCCAGAAAAAATTTGCTTTCATACCTGTTAGGAAGTTTCCCTGTTGACATCAGTTTGATGTAAAACTTCAGTAAACCCAGGAGATGGAATTTGATGATTCTTGTGGGTCCCTTCCAACTCAGAATATTCTGTGATTTTATGTAGTTGAGGGAAATTACCTGCCTTTGGGGCCTGCACCTCAATATCCAAAAGGCTCAGGTAGGACCACACAGACACGGATGCATCCCAATATCTAATTGCTGTAAGAAGGTTAATGTGATGTGGCTGCAGTCAAGAAATGAGAGTCCTTGAGAGCTGCTGGCTGGATCTGCAGGACACACTGCCCTCCCTTGGCCGTGGATGGGCTGTGGATCTGGGCTGAGTGAAGAACCTGCCTTTCCTGAGCATCCCTGAGCCAAGGGAAGATTGCTGGAACCTGGAATGTGCTGTGATTTATAAACTCGGTCAGAGGTGCAGACTTTGAAGGTGATTCCAACATTCCCTCCAGGAGTTCATGGCAAGATTTATATGAAGCTTCAGAACTGTGTGAAATCAACTGTGAGAAAAATGGCTTAGGAGTGATTTTATCGTTGTATGCAAGAAAGTGATGTAAGAAACCACAGAAATCTGCTAGACTGATTCTTGACCATGCAAGGGAAGATTTTCATCTGGTTTTGCTTGTAAATGAGAGTTTTATGTAAATGTTGGAAGATCATAATTATGACATAAACTTTTCAGAGAATTTGTACTTCCAGATGTAATGGAGATGTGGGAGCAATCTGGGAGCAGAGACTTGTTTGAAAGAGATGTCTCTGACTTTATCTCTTTTGAGGTTGTGCTCACTCAAAGTCTGTCCCTGGTGCTGTGATTCAGTGTCAGGCTGAGCTCTGCACTGGTCCATACAGCTATTCTAGCAATTGGGTTGTAATGGTCCCACATTTTTCCATTTCTGCTACATGTTCTTCTTCCTGCCTTTGTGTGGGTTATGTTGGCAGAATCTGATGTATTCAATCTTTTTCATGGCGTGGAGAACCTCATTAACATTTCTATCTCTTTTTTAGATTACTGAAATTTCATGTTACACCAAGATGGAGGTGAGGGTGAGGAAATTTAGCCGTTTTTCAGTATGATTGTATTCTTATGTTTTGTCTTTTACCAAAATAATTAGTGTCAGCAAGAAAACTTTCTGCGACTTGGACGTGCATGTACTCACAGAAAATCCCTTTGGAGGAGGAGGAGCTGGAAACAGGCAGTGCTTGGGTCAGAGTGTCTCAGAACAGCCACTGTCCTGAGGCTGCACAGATTGATGGATATCTCTATATTCACATGGAGTCACAGGGCTAGATAAAAAAAACCCACAAAACCAAACAAACAAAAAGAAACTGAAATATCTCATCTCTCTTACCTGCTTTACTCATGGGGTCAGGTCCCCTTACTGTGCACACAAACCCTGTGTGCCTGTAGCTCTGGGAAGCCCCCTGGGATTATACCCACAGTGTGCCAAACTCTAGGCAAAGTCAAAATCTTAGCACCTACACGGGCAATGGGAGAGTTGGGTTTTGGTGCTGCTGGGGAGTTCATACACATCTTCCAGAAACTGCCTGGGTCCCTGAGCTGCTGGAGGAGGCCTGGGCAGGCTGAGGAAGGGCTCAGGGAATTCTCTCTTGGAAGCAGAGGGCAGAGCAGGGCAGAGTTACCCACATGGGAAAGTTTTGTGTGCTCAAACAGGGGGAGCAGGCTTGCTCTCAGTTCGCTTTTGACAAAATCCTGACATGTCTTTGTTTAGAAACCCACTGTCCTGGGGCACAGGACACCTGCCCAGCACTCCGCCAGGCTGGTACTCTTTCTTATGCTTCTTAGAGGAAAAAAAATCACATCTGATCCACAGCACCACACAGCAGAGAGTGCCTGTCCTTGAGGAGCATCCCCAGTGTTCAGAGCAAGGGGTGTTCAAATGATGTCTCAGTTTGCTTGCCTTTGGCAATTTCTTCTAAAAAAAATGTATTCTTTGTGCCTAATTCTTACAGATGGGCCTGAGGTGCCTGATTTTGTTTTCTGGCAATCTTGGGGGGCCAGTAGGTGCAGAGAGACATTGGGTTAACATGGAACTGGTTACCTGATCCACTCTTGTTGTCCTGTGACAGCTAACACACAGGATTAGGTGTGAAAACTTATGCTGGCTAACAGGGCTCACCTGGCACTTGCCCCCATGATGCTGGGGAACATGGGGCAGTCAGACTGGCAACACTCTTGGCATGTGGGTTTGGTGAGATACCCCACGCCCATTCCTGGAAATCTGCCTTTTTCTCTGGCAGCCTACAGGTTTTCCCAAGCCAGGACCTAAACCTGGCATTCTTGGCCTGTGGACCACCAGAAATCAGATTATGGTGGGAGAAGTTGAAGTGCCAGGAAGGGAAAGTGCCATGAAAAAATTTCAGCACAGATTTGCCATCATGGGAAGAAATGCCTTCTCTCTCACTAGACTTCCCTGCCTCTGCTCCTCCATCCCTCCTTTTTGGGCAGTGTCTGTGTGACCTCGGTGTTCTGTGAGTTTTGTGACATCTTCTTTGGGAGTCTGCCATGCAGAGAATGCTCACTTGTAACAATGGTGATGTCCTGGCTCCCATTCTGGTCAGGAACCATCTGTGTGAAAGTGGGAAGTTCCTGCCCCCATATCCAGCCTTGGTGCTTCTTGCTGTGGCCTTGCACACTCACTGCTGGCAATCAGCTGCTCCTGCTGGTGCTACCTGGCTGTGCCAGGGTGAGGGAAAGGCGCTCTGTGAGCCTGGCATCGTTCCGAATCTCCACTTGATGAAATTACAATTTGAGGTTGAGCCTTTGAAGCAGAACTTTCTTTAAAACTATAATGAAAAGAGAAAGCTGGAAAAACATCCAAAGAGGTGTTTTTTGTTTTTTTTTTTTTTTTTCCCAATACCACCAGGTAGGATTTGAAGCCAGCCTGGGGTGGCTGCTGGCACAGGCACTGTGGCAAGCTCCCTGCTGTGGGATGGGCTTGTGCAGCTCCGGCTGTCGGTGCCAGCCTGGACAACCCCCAGGTAAGCTCGGGAAAGTCCAGACAATTTGATTTGCAATTCTCAGCTTGACCAAACCCATATTCTGACCTTAGAGCTGCCGGCAAGACCAAACCGACTTAGCAAGGGTTGTTAATTCACTTCCATGAGTCACTCAGGTAATGGGGAGATAAGGGAAGGTGCATTCCCGGGGAGGGAGCCCTGCCAGGGCGGCTGCTGTGCCTGCTGCCACCAGAGGCCACTCTTGGATAGCCTATGGATCCCTCCCAGCTCGGCAGGGCTCCTTCCCTCTCAGGTTGGGCTCATTTTCATCACCCCGCACTCCCCTCTCCATCATCCCAGCCTCCCTCCCTCCGCCTGCTGATCGCGCTGTCCTTGGCACTGCTCGCTCTGGCTCTGCTTCCTCTGGAGCTGATCCCTGCAACCCCGACTATCCATTTTTATCGCCCAAGGTCACCGTGTTGCAGTATCTGCTCTGTCTCTGTCCCCAGGGGCTGGTAGCCAAGACACCAATTTGCTGGGAGCGTGTCAAGGACCTGCCCGGAGCTGCAGCACTTGGCACGCTCGGGACCAAGAGACATAACCCAGACACAACCTGCCCTGAAGTTTGGAAGCACTCGGGGTAGAGATTGGAGTATGGGTCTGTTTAGGAGATTAAGTTCAGTCTGGGTTCAGATCATTCCAGTTCTCCATGTTAGAAAAAAAAAAAGTAGTCCTATAATTCTATTCCCTGTAATAAGCGTGAAGTGTAAGGTTCATTGCTTTTGAAGTTATTGCCTTGATGGTTTGTGCAATAAGACTGACATGTCCTTACTAGCTTGAAATAAATAATAATAAAAAAAGGTGTCAGATTGCTTTTTCAGATGGAAAGAGGCATTCCTTAAGGAGCCTGAGCAGGTGGGTATGTGAGTGTTGTGGCTCTTACCTTCTGAGAAAAGCAGGTTGGGTAATTTGTGTGTTAAAGTGTCTCCTCCCAGGGAAGGTCACTTAGGGAGGGCAGCATCCATTGCTGCTGGGAAGAGGTTTCTCTCAGCATCCCATCCCAGCAAGAGCAGTTTGTCTGTGCTGGCTCTCATACAGGCAGCCTTGGGGAGAGAGGAATGGAGGAGAGACTGTGAGCCTTGTCTGGGGCTGGTCACTCATGGTGGCAAGAATGGATTTTGCTCCTTACAAAGGCAGGGATTCCTTAGGTCCAAACTCAAATGGACAAAACCACTCTGAAGCCTCTACAGTTAAAGCTGTGCTTGGCACTTTGCCTGGGAGCTGCCTCAGTGCTGGCTGCCCCTGGCTTCAGCTACTCTTGGCTTTGGAGTCACCTGGACAATTGTGATGGAGAATTGTCCCTGCTCCAGGCAGCACAGAGACATTTGGCAGGGCCTCGTTCTGAGTGTAAAACTGCTTGGTCTGTGAGAAGTTTTGGGATTATTATCATTTTGGAAATGATAATAATCTTTTTTTCTAGGATCCCCCAAGGCATGAAGTATCTTCTGATTTGCGACCTTGTCTGAAGATCAGGACAGTGTTGTTACCATTCACTGTTCTATCTTTCACTGCTAACACACTGGCTTAGAGGAAACATAATTCTGTATCTCTGCTCATGTCACTTGGCATAGTTGCCTTGAATTCAGACTTTAGTCCACCTGAGAATCGGGTCCATCTTGTACACACAGGGGTTTGTTTCATGCAGTGGTGTTTCTCCAAACACCTTTGCCAAATGCTAATATTGCACCAGAGAGAAAGGACACACTTTGGTGCTTTGGTGAGAACCAGCATGCTGAAGAACTCCATGCCTTGTGCTTAGACCAACAGGGCTTCAAACACCTCTGGGAAGTGTTTTTAGGTGTCAGTCTCCTTTCTGTTTGGGAGATGTTCTCTTCAGAAAGTGCCTGCAACTGTTACAGTAGGAGAATTTCAGCTCATGAGTGCTTTTATACTTGAAGTGTTTAAAAAAAAGGATGGTGATACTAGAAATGAAGAGTAAAAATGGTCTGGCAGTCAAGTGATTTTTAAGGATGAATGTGATGTAGGCTGTGTTCCCTATTCCCCAGTAATATGTCAGGAGGCAGGAGGCAGCAGTCTGTGTTAATTAAGCTTATGGTGAGCAGCCAGTGCTTCAGCCAGGACTGACTGTGCTGATGATGATTGATTGGAATTCCAGAGAAGGCTCAAACTCAGTGTGTCTTCTCAAAGTATGCTGAGATGATGATAACAATTCATTAAAGTTTTATATTCTTTATGGTGCTTTGTCCCTTGTGACAGTAGAAGCATTTCTGTAATCCAGAGCATGTTGGATTGCTCCTAGAACATTTCTTTCCTAAAGAGTGTTTTTACTCTGAAAACTGTTTCAAGTCACTGGGAGTGAAACTTTACTGCAGAGCCCCAGATCTCATGTGCATGTGGTCACCTGGAAATTGATGGAAAGAAAAGGGAGGTGCTGAAACTCCTAAGAGAAGCCCCCCTGCTTCCCTGCATCCCACAGTGCTTCCTGAAGTGGCCAAGGTGTTTGGCAGGGCCTCCTGGCTCTCACAGAGACACTGAAGGGTCTCCATGTCACTGAGGTTTGGGCCATGTGTTGGAAAGGTAGTTTCCTCCTGTAGTAAAAGAAGAAATAGATATTCTGACATGAGAGCATCTGGTCTGAGGATAAAACTCTCTGGAGAGTTTTCTTGGAGTTAGAAACCGTGCTATGGAAGACAGACTGTTTTTTAAAGTAATGCTTTTTTTCTGAATTTATCTTTTGCAAATATCTTTTTGGGATCTGGGGCAGAGGAGCAGGAGGACACCAGGGATCTGCTTTCATGGAGCCAGCACATGGAAGCCCCTCACTCTGAGCCTCAGTTTCTCCCTTTCAAAGAGGGATCAGATCCTGCCTTGCAGGACGATTCCCACAGTGTGGCATCAGCATCTCTGTAACAGGGCCCCAGCAGAGCAGCTCTTGCAGTAAGACATGATTTAAATTATTTAGGGTGTTGTCATGTGATCACAACTGATTGAGTTCCTGTGGCTTCACAAGTTGCCATCTGTTATCATCCCCATTATGAATTATGCATTAGCTTAAATCAAGGCTTAAACCAGAGGAGTTCAAACAGAGTCCTCACACAGTGATACCATAAAACTGTCTTTAGGGTGTTAGTACTGGATCCAGAACACTGCAGCCACACGAGGGATCGTGCTGGTTTGGTACAAGCTCTCTCTGCTGCTTCAGAGCATCCTGGAAGACTCCCTTGTTAGTGGCAGGATTTATGCTGGGCCAGGTGTCACCTGCCTGCTTTGTGATGCAGGCTCATAAAACTGGACAAAATTCCATTGCCTGTTCTGGCTAAGTGGACAGAAATGAGACCACAGCCCCACACCAGAGCCCCAAAGATTTTAGGATTGTGTGGTCAGGGAGCTGCTACTCAAGGCACAGTGACCACATGCCAAATTGTTGGCTGGCTGGATGTGAGGCTTTGGGAAGCTGTTGGCTTTGGAAGTGCCATGAACTCTCCTTTAAAACCTGGCAGTTTATGCACATGTGGTGGTGTCAAAGTGGCCATTTGCAGTAAAAGACCAACTCAGACACTCATCAGAGTCCTCTGGCTGGAAGTGTCTTGGTCGGAAAGTGGGTTCCTCCAGAGCATCCCTGTTTCTCTGCAGTGCACCACGTAATCAGTGCCCTTTTCCTGGGAAGGAGAGGTGCCTCAAGCCCCCCAGCTCGTGTGTGGGTATTTCCCTCTCAGGCCAACGTGCTGAGCATCCTCCAAAGCTCTGGAAGCTGCTGCTGGCCAAGCTGTGAAATCTTTCCCTTTTGGCTGTGTAGCTTATATTGGATCTTCATTTAGGGCCTGCTGTCCTTCCAAGGGTGCAATTCCCTGATGTCCCACCCTCTCTCAAGCCACATTTGGAGGCCAGGCTTGCTCTTCCTGTGCTACACCAACACAAGGCAGCCAGCCTGGCACCCCAGGCTGATGGGGCAAGCTGGGCTCCCACTGCAGCCATGGGACATGCTGAATTTATACACATTTTCTGGGCAGCAGATTGGGTCAGTGACCTTGTTCTGATGCAGAGGCAGGCAGTTTATTACCATCCATTTCAGATACTATAAAATAAACAGTTCTTTCTGTGGGAACAAGCATCAGAGATTACTGTAGCTAAATCAAGACTTACTTGGGGAGAGTGTGCAGTAGGGAACGCAGAAAATTCATGGCATCCCCAGAAGCCAAATGCTTTCATATAGATTGTGTGGCTGTCCTAGGGAGGACCACGGGATCTGTGAGCCAAGCAGGGTGGATAGGCAGGGAATTAATGTCTCCTGGCATTAGCTGTGGTTGCAATGATAATTTCTGTTTGAATTTTTGGGTCATAAATCTGTTTGTGTCTGCAAGGGCACTTCCAGTGGCTCCAGCTTTATCCTAGTGTTGGGAACTTTTTTTACTACAGCTGGAGGGTGCTTGTTCCATCAGCTGGCACCAGGGCTGATTCTGGCTCCTGGTTTCTGCCCTTGGATATCTGAGGGCAAAAATCCTTTGATTTCAGAGGGAGTTGCTCACACAATGTCCCTGCTAGAAATAGAACTGTGTCCCTTCTCTTTAAAGCAGGGCCAGATTCTCTGTCTGCATCTTGATGTGCAAAGCCTTTCCCCTGGGAGAGAGCCAACCTTTTTCCTCCCAAATTGACAAGTGTCCATACCTCTTGCAGTTTTACAAAGGGCTGAACAGTCTCTTCAACCAAGACAGGAATTCAGAGTATTTCTTAACCTCTTTTGGAAAGAGGATGGTGGATAGGAAAGCAATAGTGCCAGTGTCAAGGTTTTTGTAAACTGAGTTGGGCATACCAACCATATCTTCTCTCACATTTTGTCCCTGTGACTTTGCAGTTTGGAGGTGAAGGGAAAGAATGGTGAATCTCTGGATGCTGGGACCATAATGGGTCAGGAAGAAAGGAGTAAGAAAGCAAAGGAGAAAGAGTTGGGGTTTAGAGTGGACCACCAAGATGGAAGAAAACTGAGACAAATTTTTGGACTAAGCCTTAAATTGCTCCAAACCACAGGGTACTGTGCCTGGGGGGAGACAGAGAGGGAATGGTGGTGCAATTTCACCCTCAATCATGCAAAGGCAAAGTACTGGACAAAGGGATTGCCTTAGATATATTGCAGTTGGAGCCTAGTAGAGCATTTGATACAGGGTCTTACAAGATCTTGCCCTCCCTCCGAGATTGTTTGGCTTGTTTTGAATAGGAGCTCAGTAGTGTGGATTAGTAGAAATGACAAATGATACATGGCTCTGGTCATGCAGATTTTCAACCAATGTGACTGATGAAAGTTTTTGATTCATCCATTTCACTGAGAGCTCCTCCTGTGCATTAGCAAAGCAGTAAAGAGCATTTTAATGACAGTTTTAGGTGCGATGTTTTTCAAACATTACTGAGTACCTTGTACGTGAAGCATGGCAGAAACCAGGAAATTTGGTCATTTTGCTGGGGAAGTGATGGAATGTTTGAGGAGGAAAAGTAGTTTTTCTATATGAGAGAAACATCTGAAAGCAAAATTCTTTAGGAAGGAGGAGCCCTTAAAGCTTTGGTGTGAGAGACAGCAAAGTGAGCCCTTGAGTGTGTGTGACAGACTGACAGCAAGATAACTGGAGTCAGGCTATTGGACTGGACTGGACTGGGGAAAGTGGCATAGCTCCATGGAAATTACAGATTTGATTTATCCCTGCTGAAGATGCAGCTGGGGTAGAATTTACTGACAAGAAATTACCAATCAATTGGTTTGAAATGAGAGCTGGAAGTATGAGGGATGAGTTAAATAAATCTACTTGCCCTCACATATTAAAGACTGGAGTCTGCTTATTGCAGGCAAGAGGAGAAGGAGAAAGGCTGTGCAGGAGCCTGCCAAAATCTCTGAGGTGTGGGAGTATTACTGAGCAGTGTGGGAAGACTTGGCACACTTGAAAGGAAGTGGAGTATGGCACCAAAGCCCATTTCTTGGGAGCAAGAGGGCTGGCTGGGGGCAGCCTTGCTGACCAAATCTGTCTTCCTACCTCCTCCTAGCATCACAGCCAGTCCATTTCAGGAGATAATTGGGTGGTCAAAAAGTTACTTTTGAAAATCCTTAGCTTTATATCTTTATTTTGTTCCTGTCTTTGTGATTTCATGCCCTAAAAACAGCTATCAGGTTGTTAACGGCTGCATTTGTTAAGCAAGGAGTAAGCAGCTGGGTTTCAAACACTCACTGACTGAGCTGGTCCTTAAGGCAACTCTTTGAGAATTTTGCACCAACAGAAGAGAAGAAAGGAGAAAGTGGAAGGGAGTGTTTATATTGAAATCTTTATTTAGTTCCAAAAGCCTAGAGCAAATCATCAAAACACAGAGTGCCTCATACAAGCCAAGACAGGGAATAGAATTTCCATTTTATTCCAGATGAGAAGTCGGTCTTGTTATAAAGGGGGTTGGGTGACAAAGCTAAATGTAATTTAAATTTCTACTCCAATCTATTTTTAATTATTCATGTGTAGATTCTTTTGTAGGGTTAACAAGGAATTTGCCAGGAGCCAGGCCACAAAGGCTTCAGTCGTAGTTTTCCAGCAGACATCCTGAAAATACACTGTCACAGGCAATCAGTGTCCTTGGGGAGGTGCCCTGTTAGCAGGGTGTTCACTAATTGGGATCATTCCACAGCAGATAATTGTTTGTGACACCCACGCTGATTGGACCCACAATATCTTCCCATCCTGCAAATGGTCCATGACAGTTTTGATGAATTTGAAGTTTGAAGTCTGAATAAATGCAAGGAAGGAATGAAGAAATCCTTCCACTGGAAAATACATGTAGGAGACAGAGCTGTGCCCTGGGTCAGCCCCCAAGAATGGAGACACATGAGCACACAGAGAAAGGCCACTGGTGGGTCTTGTCACACTTTCTATTTTTTCCCCTTGTGTTAATTAAGAGGCTGGAGGAGGACCAGCCATGCCAAAATAAAACGGGGAGAACTGGTTTATTTTGCACAGGACAGGGGTGTCCTAACCAAGGACCTTTGGACTTATGGGGAAACTGCAGATTTATTGAAATATCTGAATGAGTTCAGATGTGGGTCAGGCCTTGCTGCCAGGCAATAGCAGAAGTGGTGCAGATATGCCCAGCAAACCAGCAGCTCTCTGGGCTGGGAGCAGTGTGTGAGGGTTGTAAATACCATTTTGCAGAGGAGTACAGAGATTTTTAAAATTGTGTTTCTGGGGGCTGGCCCAAAAGGTATTTTATATTTTAGCTATTTCTGACTGATACGTTGGTATGTGCTTTATGGCCAGTTTGAGAATCAGAGAACTGCAAGAGCTTTCCTGTCCAGCCTCCTGCTCAAAACTTATTTGCTCTTCTGTCCCAAGCGTTAATTGAATTTTCACGCATTTGACAGAAATGTGGTTGTCGTGTTTTGTCTGGTTTGTATCTGTACTGCACCAAGATGAGCAGGAGGAGCACCAGGTTTAGTTTTTGCAGTTCAGAACTCAGAGCTGCAGTTGGATTCTGTAAACTCCACGCAAGTAAAAGTGCACAACGTTTGCCAGATTCCAGACTAAGGATGAAATTGCAGGGCTGGTCTTTGGTCATGGATAATTCTAGATAATTCTGGGCTTCCCTGCTCCCAAAATGTCCTCAGTGGTCAATAATTTTTATATATGTATTTCAGGGAGACTCTAGGAAACTTAGGACTGGATATATATCTAAGAATCACTGCTACAATATCCATATCCAGTGTCTGGGCCTTTTGATTGGGAAGTAAAGAATTAAAGAAACATTACTCTGTAACAAGCTTGGTGAGCCAGGGAAGTTATTAGTGCTGTTAGGAGAAGCTATATGCATGTCCTGGCTAGTAATAGGCTAAAGTAATGGCTAAAGCATAGCAGACAAGGACTCAAAGGTGTCCAATGGCAACAGAGTTCATATTCCTTTCCAAAACAAAGGTCAGTCATCCTCCTGAGCCAGAAATTGTTCCTGGAGAGAGAGTTCTCCTGTTGCAGTAGTCATGCTCCATTCCACAAGCAAACGAAGTTCCAGATGTAAATTGGCACAGAAAATTATGAGAGGCCATCTAGATCCGAGCTTTGAAAATGGGATCTCTTCATATAATCTCTCATTTCCTCCAGATCCTCCCTGCCCAGCCCAGTGGGAGAGGCATCCCATGGAAGGATGTTCTAATGGTGGTCCTTGTAGAAGAAATCATAGTGAGCTGAGTGGTGGTGTGTGACAGAATAAAAAATCCCTCTTTACAATGGTCTTACCCAAGTGAAAACAGTCCTCTGAAGATCTGTCTGGATGCTGCAGAATATTCTCCACAAACTCATCATGCTGGGGCCTGTGATTGCACTGGAGGAGTTCAAGAGTGTTTGGCTGAGTTAGATATTGGGAGAGAAACCAGTGTCGTGTCTTAGGGGCAAAGCTGAAGGTGCTTCTCAGGACATCAAAATCGTGACACTGAGTAGCAGTGCCAGGCCAAGGAGTGGTGTAGGTTCATGATTTATGCAGGTGTGTTGTACAATTCCATATGGAATCACCAGTGCCACGAGAGCAGCACCAGCACAGCACAGACTGGACAGGTGAGTGGAAATGCACAGGACCTGCAGGAGGAGATCCATTGCCAAGGAAAGGCAGGTAGTGCCTGTCAGATATTGACCATTTGACAGTCTATTTAAGATTTCCCCAGGGAAACTCTCCAATCAAAGAAGAACTGTATTCCCTATAATAAAACTTTCAAGGTTTTCTCAGGACCTTTGTTAACCTCGTGTTATGTTGTGGTGCAGTGAGGAAACTTGCCCAAGAGCCATACAAAGAATGAAAAAGTCCAAACTGGAAGTGTCCAGGTGTGCTTTACAGTTGCACCTTGTAAGCAACAAATGGGGTTAATTAACCCTTTCTAAAAATATGTTAAAGGTTTCCCCAGCAGTGAGAGGTGGGATGCTGCCCTGGTCATGCAGCATTCCACCAAAGCCAGCAGGATCACACAGGAGTAGTGTGGTCCAGCTTTCTGGCTCCTATCAGCAGATTATGACTTGAACGGGATCAAGGACTCAGACTTTGGAGTGGGAGCACTGGTTACATGAGATGATCATTTTTATGGGTGTTAAGAGAGGCAACCCATCCCCTAAAACCCAGCATCCCGCACATTTGCTTAACTCTGATAATCTTCTGGAGCTTTAGCAGATTCACAGGAAAGGGTGGACCTGGAAGGATTCCTGGAGGCTGTCAAATAAGTATCCAGTGTTTCAATTGCAATGAGCTCCAGTGCATCTTCTGTAAATCTGTTTCAAGTTGTTTTTTCGGGGTCACTGGAACACAGTATAAATCCCAGCTCGCTCAAGTCCTTCAGGCAGAGAATTTGTGGAATACATATGGAAATACTTTTGCCTGGTGTTCTCTGCTCTGCACCTCTCCCAAACAGAACTTACAATTGTGTTGCAGTATAAAAGGGAAAAACCTCCGAGCCTGGAGTAATGTATACAATTCAATAATACATGAAATTCAAAGCCACACATTAATCACATTCATGTTTAACTTTCAGATTTAAACCCCTGCAGGTTGGCTGCCCTTTGTTCTGCTAAGTGGAAGGGGGCATTCCAGACTCTCCGTGCAGAGTTCAAAAACTGCCTCGGGAAACAAGTGCAATTGGCTTTTTAGGTCTTTTTTTGTGTTCTCCCTTCGGGGCATAGTGAGAAGCTACGGCACAGGTTGGCCCCTTATCAAGCTGTTCAAAGGGAGAAAAGTTTGGATAGCAAAGGTTTGGCAGGTCACTGTGAGGGGCTGCTGGCAGGTTCAGGAGGCCAAGACAGGAAAAGTGATGATGCTGCAAGTCAGAATCCAGCTGCATTGGCAGGTCTGGGCAGGAAGGGCAAGTTATACAACAGCCTCTCCTTCCTCCCGCCACCAGCCAGCTTCCAAGCCCCTTGTTTTCATTACTGTCAGCTCATTTGCAGATTTTTGTGAGCAGGATTTCGGATGGGAGTGCTTGCCTCTGACATGCCCTTGTGAGTGTTGGATTATTATTAAGTGTTCCTGGTGGTTACCTTTGTCCAGGATTCACTCATCCGAGTGCTGCAGCTTCCTTGCCTCTGGCTGTTAGACCCCAGCTCTCCCTCCCTCCTTTCAATCCATTCAAAATGCTGTTGCAGTATGGCTTTATCCCTACCCTTTTCCCAGCAGCCTGGCTTTCCAGGGCTCCACACAGCCAAATTAAGCCACAGGGAACAAAGACTATTCTGCTGCCCATCAGAAAAGAGCTGCCATAGGAACCTGCCTGTTTGCTAATGCCTACACTGGCCTTGGTTATAAGCACCAGTGGGGTTCTGTGGCTAACTGGAGGAGGAAATTATTTGCAGTAGCTGATTTGCATCAGGGTTATAGTCTGGGTTGATCCAATCATAGCAAGATGTGGCAGTAGGCATGGTTGTGCTGTGGGTGCAGGTATATTGAGAGTAGCTTCAGGTAGACAAATCTAGGGGCTGGTAGCAGTCCAGCTGTGGCATTGTGAGGGTTAAGCATGTAGTAAAATCCTCACCAAAAACCTGGTCAGTGACAATATTTTGGCCATCAGGGAGTTTAAAGGGCACCCACAGAGCTGTAATGACATGTTGTCCTGCTGCCAAATCATAGAATCATGGGTTGACAGGGACCTTCCAGATGATCTCATTCCAATCTGCTGCCATGGGCAGGGACACTTTCCACTATCCCAGCTCGCTCAGGGCTCCATCCTGGCCTTGAACACTTCAGAGATGGGACATCCACATCTTCTCTGGGCAGGGCCAGTGTCTCGCCACCCTCACAGCCAAGAATTTCTTCCTAATATCCAACCTAAACCTGTTCTTTGCCTGTTCAAAGCCATTCCCCCTTGTCTTGTCATTCCAGGCCCTTGTCCAAAGTCCCTCTCCACTTCTCTTGGATCCCCTCTAGGCACTGGAGAGTGCTCTAAAGTCTCCTAGAGCCTTTTCCTCTCCTGGCTGAACGACAGCCTGTCTCCATAGGAGAGGTGCTCCAGCCCTTGGGTTCCAGTGTCAACCCAGGGAAGGACTGAACTTAAGATGTTTTGTCTGAATGGGGGAGACAAAATCAGCATCCCAAGAGTGCTTATAAACATCCCAGAAAACAGGATATGGAGCAGACAGTTTAGGAGTAAACACGGGTGACTTGGTGAGACTACCCATCACCAGCCAAATGAGCCTGAACTTTGAAGTTAAAGGCTCTGAATTCCAGAGACTCCAAACATTTTACACACTCAAGTGAAATGCCAAGTTCAAGGCATATAGGAGGTGTAGTGTTGGATTAAGTGCTCTCCATACAGTGATGACCTTTTGCTGCTGGGTCATCCAAGGACATTTTCCATGCTAAATTCAGCTTCTGATGGGGCACATCATTAATAGTGGTGGAAGAGTTTGATCCTGCAGAACCTCTCTGAAGCTTAAAGGAGGAGAATAAAGAGGTCTTTTAACACGGGGTGGAATTCAAATGTTTGTCAAGATTGAGTGGTAAATTCATCACTCTCACCTGCAAAATTGTGGGCTGACAAATTGGGCTGAGCCCACCAGCTGACAAAGACAGTGTTGCCTGAAAGACTTTCATGTAGAATACAAATATTGAGATGCAACAGGGGGCAAAATTTTTCAATGTTGCCAGTTGAAGAGAGAATATTTTATGCAACAGCACTGAATTCAAATTGCACTTATAAAGTATGTACTGTTCTTGTAGAGCCACACTGGGGTTTTAATAAAACAAATGGGGTTTTAATAAAGTAAATGGCAAAGCTCCCACTGATAGGGTTTGGCCCACAGCAACTTCAGCTCTGGAAGTTATTCTGTATTATATATAGAAAGAAGAAACTTTCCAACCTATGAAGCTTTGATGCAAAATAAACTTTTCCTTTTTATGTCAAAAGAATGATTAGTGTCCTGTAAGCAGCATGCAAAAATTTCCAAAAAAGCTGGATTATTGAATAGTACCTTGGAGTTTTGGTGAGAGATCACACAAGTGACTTTCCAAACTTGATCCCTGTGCTTCTGCACTATCCAAATATATGGAAAAATGTGGAGCAGGCTTTCCAAAGGCATTAAGCACCCCACCCCCATTTTGAGGGCTGTGTTAACTTGAAATCAATATGGAGCCAGGTGTGTAATTTAGGCAGTCCCTGGTGTTTCAGAGTTGCCATAAGGAGCAGTGTTAGTTAGGACATAGTGGAACATCTCAGAGAAGTTCTGTTGACTTAAAAAGGAGCAGGACTCAGCTCAGCTTCTGATCTAAAAGGGCTTGACACAGGAGTAAGCATCTGTCAGCTGCCCAGTAATAACTTGCTGTTGGTGTATTCTGACCCTGTGACAGTCCACAATAAATGGGAAACAATTAGATCTAGTGTATCAGTGTGTAACTCGTGAGAAAGCTACCCCATATTTGAAAAAAAGCCTCCCCAGAGACATGAGTGTGCATGTGGACTGAGGTAAGCTGCTGTTTGGTAGTTTGTTGCAATCACTCATGATTTCTGAGTCAGTTCTGAGACACAGTGATTTCCATCTCCTCTAACTTCTCTCGATTCTTCTGTTCCTTTCAATTAATTTTTCCCTTATAGAAAGGAGTGGAGATTTCTATCATAGGCCAGTACTGAAATTTTAAGTTTGATGCTCATACATAATTTCTTCTTCCTATTTTCCTGATGAAAGATGAGCTGTATCCCGTTCTCCTAAGGGAACAGGACCCATGATGGTGGTTTTCTGCATGTTCCCTCAGCTTGGAATAACACAATTACAATCTGCAGCTTTTGCTCATGTCCACAAGAGTTGGATGGATGCTCACCCAACCACTGGATGCTGCTGTCCTTCAAGGAGAGTCATGGCTGGAAAATGTATTTATGATCAGCCAAAAGAATCCAGGTTCTGAAATTGTCACATTTGGTTTAAAGTTTATAATTAGTGGACTGTAAGGAGGGGCTCAGTTCCTATTACACTAGGGAGAAAAATCAGAGAACAATTTTTAAGGTTCAAGATGTGGGAAAGGAAACTCCCACAACATTCTAGAGAGGAGAAACCTGTGGCTCTTTGCTTTGCAGCAAGACAGAGGTGACACCACCTAGAAAGGTGTGTAGGCTTTGCTTAGGACAGGCTCAGCCTCCTGATAGAACTCTCTCAGAGCAGAAAATTGCTTCTAACACCCCAAATGTTTAAAAATATACATAGGAATATACATTGAAGGAGCATGAAGTAAATCTTAGGCAGCAGGTTGTATCTAAAGGGACTTTTTTCTTAAAAGGCAGTGTATGATGAAAGACTTGCAGTCTCTCTTCTGTTCCTATGCTGGGAAAAAATCTTCTGGCCACACTGCAGGCAGCCAGATAGTTCACAAAAAGATTCAGTAACTTAACATGATCTTACTTGTATAGAACTTTCTGTTCTTTGACCTAACTCAATCCAGGAGGGTTTTAAAAGGAGAGAAATAAGGTGTTTCTAATTAAAAAAATTGGAAAAACCCCAAATTTTCAAGAAGAAAAAACGTAAACAACAGAAGAAAATCGATTGAAGAATTATTTAATTTAAAAAGTTGCCTAATTCTCCCCATGTTTCGACATGAAAGGTGGATCTGTGGCCAGCTTGTAAAGTGCAATCACTTGGCTACTGGCCCACACACGTGGGTAGCAAGTCAACTTCTGCCCTGCCTCCTGAGCACTCTGTGATGTGCTGCAGCGTGGCAGGAGGAGGCAGATGGACGTGAGCAGGAGCTCAGCAGAACTGGCAGAGTCAGCAGTTGATTGGATGCCATTTTTACAGCTGTTGGATGTTTGTGTTTGGGGAAGGAAAGCTGATTCGTGAGTTTAAGACAAGGATAATTCCAGTCCTTCCAGTGCCTCAAGAGGGGAGTGATTGGGAGGGAGTCACAAAGTCTTGGAGATTTTGCAACTTGTGTGCACAGTTCTTAAGGTGACAGATTGGGAGAAAGGCTCTTTTTCTTGTTCAATCTTTGGAGGAGAAAGCATGTAGGATATTTTAAAAATCGGTTTAGTTTCGGGAAAAACTTATTTGATCTCGAGTTTCACTGCAATTTTGATCATTCTCTCTGGCATCTGGTGCCCATTTATAAGGTACAAAGTAAGGAATCAGTTAAAAGCATGTGCAAGCAAATGTGAAATTTGTGCTAGAACAATGCACTTGGGGATTTTAATACAATAATTGACCCCTTCCTTGTTTGTCTGTCTAACGCTCACTTTGTTCTCTCTAGATCTCACAAGATATTGAATTTACTGGCTAGAGAGGGGCTGCAGACTAGAGAAAACAGAAAAAATTGCTGAGAAAGCAAAATAAAGAGGTTAGTGGAAAAATCTTGTTTTCTCTGGGCAAATAGTACTTATTCTCTTTGTGATCAACACCAGATACTCTCCAGCAAAGGTTTCTTGTTTTTCACTCCATCCTGAAAGAGTCCTTATAACCAGGACTATTGTTTCAGTGGCTCTACAGGTTTGACAAAAAAAGCCCTGAGAGCCATACAATCCATGTCAGATAACAGCTGATCAGCACTGAAAACCTGCCACCTCACCACTTCCCAGCTACCAAAGAGATTTACAGACAGTGGTGACACACATAAGCTCCCTTCCTCTTACTCTGCATGTTTGTCATGATGCAGGCTTTTTATATTTTGCAGGTGGATCTTAAATTTGTAATGGAAATGGAAACTGGTGAATATTTTGTGCCTGGGTGGCTGGGAGGGAGAAACAATTCCTGGGTGAATTGTGCTCAACATAAAACAAATAATCTGTGCTGCAAAAGGCCCTGTGCTTCTCTGTGATGTGGGCACTGTGAAACCTTCATGCTGCCACCACAGTTGGAAGTGTTTGTTCTTTGGCCCAGAAGATGCAGAATTTTGTGGTGCCTGACAATTCAGAGTGCTGGTCCTGTCTCAGAGCTGGTGGTGGACTTCACCGAGCTGCTCTGAAAGTGGAAACAGGGACAAAAGGCAAAGTTTCAGCAGAGTCATTTCAGTGGTGTCTTCTTGTCTCCATCCTTTGCTTGTGTCCCGTTGCACCACTCTCCTCTTCCAGCCAGATCCACCTCTTCTAGGCAAGACTACTTCAGTCAAGGAATGCAATGGTTTTGGTATTTCCTATTCTAACTCTTGGACTAATGTTTAGGTGTCTGGCCTCTGATTTATTTCCATGCTTCTCAGGGGCCAAGTAGCTGTTTGGATCCTGTAGCCAGGCTTTCCTTAGGCTGGCAGAACAAGTTACCATCATGAGCTCATTCCTATCTATAGCCACGCAGCCTCTTTGTTTCTCAGCCTGTTGGTTTTACCTGTCCCTAGGAGCAAGTGTTGGGCAGAGGAAGGATTGCACAGCCAGGCCCTGATGCATTTGTCTGGCTGGGGAATCCCGAGTTCTGAGGTCTGATAATTAAGTGTTTCATTAAGCCTGACACTGTGGTGGAGCCTGGAAAAATATGTGATGTGTGTTAGAGCATTTTCACGTGCTGGAGCACAGAGCTCTGCTAGAAACTAACACAGGGGGAGAGCTGAGTCTGCTGGGTTGGATTAAACATTATTCTAAAAGGTCTAAACCTTGTTCTGAAAGGATCCAGTGGGTCCTGAGTGAGGACAAGGGACAACTGATGGCAGCTTGTCCCAGCACAGGCTGCTCCACCTGCAGCCTCTTCCCCAGGAACTTCCTCTGTGGAAGTGGAATGAACTGAAAAAAGAACAGAACTGTCCTTGGGGGAGCACAATAAGACAAAAGAGGATGCTGAGGAGGGCCAGAAAGTCCCAGGGAGCTGGAAGACTGTCAGAAGGGAAAGACATGACTGGAAGGGTCCCAAAGACTTAAATGTGGGAGGAGATTTTCTCTGCAGCTTTAGATGAACTGAAAGACATTTGAGCATGGCTGGGTCCCTGTCAGCTCCTTATCACTGTATCCAGGCACCTGTCCAGAGCCCATTAGCAAAAAGAGGTTTCTCCATGAATCATTTACACTGAGTAATTCTGCCTCAGACACCATCTCTGCAAGACACTCTGGTCCTGTGCAGCTCTACTGTTCTACATCACATCTCCTCTCAAAATATATTTTGTGCTGAATGAGACACTGCTCATCATGATGGAAGCAGTTTCATTCTAGAAAGAACCAAATGAGAATTAAATGGCAAAGAGTTCCAGTAAAAGGAATTAAATCTTAGAAATGGAGTCAGGTCGTGCTGGAGTCAGTCACATCAGAATTTAATTTTTCCAAGTGCTCCTGGGCTTATGGGTTGCACCTATAGGAGAAAGAAAAACCTTGTATGATGCTGAGAACTCCCTGTCCAGGTACCTGTGTGTGGACAGGTGATCTGGATAATCCTAGTTAGATAAAGGCTAAAGGGGATTCTGTGTTTGGAAGGAAATACTGTGCAGCTTTTCTTTTACACCAGTGGGAATAACTTCTGGTCTCTGCTTTTCTATTCAGCCTGATGTTTATTGCTCACAAACAATGGAAATAGCTCACATTTAAAGTGCTTGCTCATCTTAAAACCAAGACCCAATCAAAAAGGAACTCTTTGAAAGAAGTTTTCAGCAATAATTTATTTCACCATAATGTGAACAAGCTTGAACTGAAACTTTTATGACCTATGACTTGTCAGATTTTTCTTCACAGACCTTACCCTTTAGCACATTTTTCATGATAATACAAACCAATCTGTTTATTATTTTCAATTTAAAAAAGTAAAAAAAGTATCTTGAAAATTGCTTCATTGTTGGGCTGTTTGAGTGGTCAGTGTAATATATCATTGTTTGATCTGGCAGAACCATCTATTTATAAGCTAGTATGTGTCAAACTATTTTTTTGGCAAAACTGGGAAGACACCTGGTTTAGTTTAGATTCCTCGCTATGTAATTCCAAACATCGCTCAGTCCTCTTGGATGGAAAACGTGGGCTGGGATCCAGACTTAAAAATGCTGCTGTCATTCACAAGATGCTCAAGGGCCTCTGCTCTCAAGGTTCATGAGATCATAAATTCTTTTTTAATTTTTTTCTTTTTTTTCATCGTTCAAGTCTAGGCATGAACCCGATGCAGGGCACACATGAAATGTGAGTGAGGTGCAGTCAGCCCTGTCTGCTATGTCAGAGCTGCCTGGATTGACCAACAGAGGCAGCAGCAAGGCAGCAACTGGGACTTTGCTGATGAGGTCAGGAGTGGATCACCTTTGCAGAGCTGTCAAAAAGCTTGGGAAGGCAACAGAGTTCTGGTCCAATATTGGAAAAAAAATTAGAAATGCAGTAATTCTGCAGCTAAGTACATTTAAGGGAAGTGGTGATTGATTTGCTGTTGAAAGGCACTGTTCAATAGCAGTGCAATAATGCCTTTACAGAGGTGTCTTTGTAGTTTGTTCGTTCCCTCTTGTTATATATGACATGTTATATATGACATTTTATATATGACACACTGTAGCAGTACTGTATTTTAATACAGCTCCCCTTTTGAGTCAGCTAGTTTGTGTTATTAGAAAAGATGCAGGCCATGCCTGTCACTGTTCCATGGTTGTAAAGCTTAAGAGCTTCTATTGATGGGTTCATATTGATTTCAGCTGTAATTGGTTACAGATCTCATAAAGGGCGCTGGGATCATCACTGTCAAGTGACTGATGTGATGAGAGTTGTAGTGTGCAAGACTCTGTGTGTGTTCAGCCCTTACATAAATGTAGCAGTAAAGATGAGGGAGAAGGCAAGGTGAGAGCCAGGTGAGAGGAGGAGAGAGGAAAAGGGGAGGCACAGATCCTGACCATACACTGTGCCCCTGCTCAAACCCATGAACCTGGTCCTTGTCCACTAACACCAGAGCACTGAATCAGCACCAGGACCAGCCTTTAGCAGGCTTTGTTTTTCCTCTGTGGTGGATCTTCTGTCTTCTACCAGAGAAGGAGCCCTTTGCAAGGAGCTGACCAGTTGTCTAAATAGGCTCCAGCCCCTCTTGATTATTTTCTCTTCATCCTCCTGGTGAGGGAGATAGGTGGTCTGGAAAACAGAGGCCAAGTGAAACGGTTCATGCCCAGAGCAGCTAAGCAAAACTATGCTTTGAGGCCAACTTATTTTTCATAATTTATATTGTAATGTAAGCCAATGCAGTAGTTTGAGGCAAATTTATTTTAAGCCTTAAAGGGCAAAGGACTTGTATATTTAACCACAGGCTAAGTCTGACTTAAGTACACTGAAGTCAGCAACGAGTGTTGTTACTTCAGTGGCCGCCTCATGTCCTTCTGTTCCTGCAGCCCATCTTTAGACACCCCTCAGTAAATCAAGCTTGACAGTGCTCTGCAAAGAAGAAATGGAGCTTGGTTGTGAGTGGATGAGTGGTTCTTTGTGACAGCTGAACCCTTATGTGTGTCTTTAATACAAAATTCAGGAACTGTCAGGTTACAGGAGTTTGTGTCTTGTCTTCTTGGATTCTGGTATCTGTAACACATCCAGCTTGAGCTGTAGGTAGCTAAGTGGTTTGCTGGATCTGGCCCTAAATATTTCTTCTGCTCAAAGTATGAAATGTCACCTTGCTTTTAATGGAGCATCTTCTCTGATAGGGCCATTACTTTTCTTAGTTTTCTACTACGAATTCCAGGCTATTTAAATTAGGTTACATGGATATTCATGGAAAATATATACATTTAAAACCAGTCAGTAACTGTACCAGCACAGCCTCTGATGGGTTAGGAATCTGAAAAGGTAGCTAAACTAAGAACTTGTATAAAGTAAAAGAAAATATTATTGTCAAGAGAGAGTAAAGGGGCTACATTTTCTGCTTTTGTGTTAGAGATTCTTTCCTATAGGTCTTGCAGAAGCAGTGGGACAGACTATCCCCACTAAATCATTCCTTTGAGCATATATTGGGTTTGAGCTGTTACCCAGGGAGAGAGAGCAGGATGTTGTGGATTTGAACCATTTCACACTGACTCTGTGTGCAGTGAGAATTCAGTCCTGAGACAGGGGGACGCTTTGATTTTTCTTTTTCCTGTGCTAGTAGAAGCAGCACTTAGCAGCTACTTAAAAAAAACTAGAAAAATTGTGAACATCTCCCATGGCTTTTAAATGCAATATTTAATTTCTAATAAGTTCTGTGTCCAGAGTCTGGGGCTATTTCAGACTTCAGTAAATTAGCATTCCTTAATAAATGTGCTTTGAGCTGTTTCTTAGACTGTTGCCATTCTGTCCTTGGTGGACATGGATGTCCTTCCACTTCCTGTAAGGAATGGCATTTTATTTCTTGTTTTGCCAGTTTTTAGGATCCCAAGATCTTTGATTATCTGAACCTTGGAATTCTGAAATACTGTGTCACCTTTACCACTGTAGGGTAAAGGTTGAAAACTTCATATTTCTCAGAAAAACCATGCTGGCACCTACCCAACAGTTAGAGTGAAGAGACTCACAGTAACAGGGATATTAATTGAAGAGTTTGCAACAGTTTTAAGAATGCCTTTTCACCCTGCAGTGGGTCACATATCTTTGTTCTGCTCCCTTAATATTCTGACTTCTCTGCTTCCCGTTGTACCTATCCATTGCAATTAATGAGTTCTTTTATATTTATCCTTAATTTCATAAGGGTAAAGAGGATGAAGGCTGTGGGAGCAACTAAAGTATTTTTCTTCCATATGCAATATGGAATCCCAATACAGGATCCTTCCTGCTCCTGAATGTCTGTTTGCTGAGCCCTGACAATGAACATTATTTCCAGTTCTGTACATAACCTAGCAAAAAGTAGGGCCTGTTCCAGTGGTGAAGGCATAAATTTGTTTTATGAGTGTGTTACACAAAACACCACAAGCTAGTAGATTCTGATTTTTATTTGGTGGTAATCTTGATCAATAGCAGCTAAACCATTTACAGAAGAAAAATAAATGGAAAGAAAATTTCACATTTATATTCCAGCTGTGCAAAGGGATCTTGGGTTTTCCCCCATTCTCTCCTCCCAGAGCTTGTCAGCAGTAGGAATTCGTAGTAATAAAAGCCAGACTTATTTCCAATGCAGGTGTTTCTGGAGTGATTGTAATCTTTTTGATTAACTGCATCTGCAAGAGATCTCATCATTACAAGCAGAGCAGAAGTTATGAAGGAAGGTGCCCCTAAAGCAGCGAGCTGGCAATTAAAATAATATGATACTCTTTGGCACATGGGATTGGATGGGAATTTTGGAAATACATAAAGGTAGGTCTGAAGATGTCATTATGCCACCAAAATCTTTGAAGCCTGCAGCAACATAATGGATTGGCAGAGGCAAAGGAGCCCGATGTGATTAGGTAGTGCTGAAATCCAGCTTTTGGAGATTAAGCTGCATTACTAAGATCAGGGGGCCTTATCAAACTCAGTCTCAGCAGATTGCCCTGAGTCATCAGGGAAATGGCTGCAGAAAAGTGCTGATTTTGTCAAAATAGCATTTCAGTGTTTGTGAGAGTTCCTAGGATGACAGCCTTGGAGCTGGGGTCTGGTTTCCTCATGCCGAGCAGCAACATAAGGTTTGGGAGCATTACAAACTGAGTGGTCTCACTCTGTATCTGCAACAACAAGATTTAATTGAAGGGGAAATTGATTAACAGTTGCTAATCAAGGCCACATTTTCTTCTAGCCTCTCGGTTGGGGCATGTGAAATATTTATGAATGGTTGTCATTCCAAGCTGAAGTTTTAGAGAGAGCAGGGTAAATTTGCTCATGTAAAATGCATGTGCTGTAACCTGCCTAGAAGTTTTCACAGCCTTTAGAGCCACAGCCCAAGTAGAACTGTGACAAAAGGGTGGGACTGGGAAAGGTGGGACAGTCTGATGACAGCACTGTCCCTTCCTGCTCACCCTTCCTGCTATGGGCAGTTCTTTTCCCAGATCTTTCTTGGTTGCCTCGAACTGAGATTTCTTTCTCTTAATGCTCATCATTACACTGAGCCCTCCAGTCATAGCAGGACATGATCCTTTAGAGGTGAGGAGTTACTTCCATACATGCAGATTCAAAAACGGGTGATTATTCAGGACGTGTGTCAGGGCTTGAACCTCTGAGTGCCAGCCCAGATCCCTGTTTTTGAGACAATCCATCCTGCTTTGTGGTGTAAAGTCAGCTGACACCTGGATGTGTGGCACAAAGAATTAAATGGTCCTTTCTCAACAGGGGCATGGCAGTGCTTTGGCTTTCCCATCATTGCTTGCAGAGAGACAAATGAAAGGGTTCAGTGTCATGCAGCCATGACCCAAAGTCAAAAGGCTGTCAAAGTTGTTACTGGAGGAGATCCAGTCGTAGGAAGAAAAATTCTTGCCAAATCAGCTAGAGAAAGTTGACTGAAGTATGTTTGAACAGACAGATTGTTCAGCCATCTATGCAGCTGGCTCAGTAGAGGAAACAGTTATTCCTGGGTAATTGGAAGCAACTATGTGTATATATGTATAAAAAATAATAATATATCTTGGACAATCTTTCAAGCTGTCACTGATTCTCTCAGTGAGGAGGCTGAATTCCAAGGGCAGTAGGCGGAAGAATTCAAACCTAGAAATTCAGGGTTGGTACCCTCCCACCCCAATAATCCCCTATTTTGTCACAGGAGTCTGTGGCTCTGGATAATGGTGTTGTTTGACACACCCCACCCAGCTGTCCCTATTCTGTCCTGCCTTAAAAAGCCATACCAGATTTCCTTTGCCTCCTCATATATCATCAAATAGGAAAGACCTTCAGGTTTAGTGAACCTGGTTGCTAAATCCAGGATGGGATTTCATCAACAGCAGAGTATCAATGCAGAACCACAGCGTGTTACTAACAAAACATTTCAAATTCTCCATTCTGCATTAATTTGCATTTTAGGGCTTGGCAGCAGCACCAGATTTTGTATTTTTTTTGGGATAGCACAAGAAGAAATTCTGCTTCTTTTGATGCATTTACCCTTCCCTGCCAGCCCTCTCTGCTGGGCACATGGCAGGACACTGCTGCTCTGGCCCTGGCTTTTCTAGTGGGGACTGAAGGGTTAAACTGAGCCCCAAGCACTTGTTCTTCCAACATACCCTGCACTCCTCACTCTCCAGGATTTATGGTCATCTAGTCACTTGTTTAAAAGGTTATTGGAAAAATATGTAAATGAAAGTTAATAAGTGTAGCAGAGTGGTGTAAAAGCAGACTTATTAGTAACAGGATGCGAGGCTCTGCACATGCTACATTTCTGTTGCTGGAAACACCATCAAAGAGCTTTCCAAGACTGCAAGGCCCAGATGGATTTTACATCTTTATGCACCAGCCCTGAGCCAAGGCCGAATTCACAGGTGAAGCTGACACCACAGCACATGGGGAGGTGTCTGGGTTGTGTGTCTGTCCCTCACCCCAGCTGCAGTTCTGGCTCCTGGGAGAAGTGGGCGGGGGGGTCTCCTCAGAAAAGTGGTTTTGGGTAGAGCATTGATGATGATGATGATAATAATAATAATAATAATAATAATAATAATAATAATAGTAATAGTAATAAAAAAAATAATAATAGTTGGTGCAAGGGACAGCTTTGCTTGTGTGTTGGGAATTTAATGAGGCTTTGGCTTAAGCCTGAAAATACACATCACAACTATTCTTTTTCCAGGCCCACTGGAACTTTTACCCCTCTAGAAGTCAAACACCTCCTGCCAGCAGCCCATGGGGCAGTGCATTAACCATGCTCTTTTCTTCCTCTGCTGGCAAAGAAGATGTAGACTTAAATAGCAAAACACCAGTGCCACAAACCCCATCTGCTTTCAGCACCCACAGGAATCATGGCAAGGGTTTCTCTGGCAGCTGGTGGCAGTGGCCACCTGTCTGGGCAGCAGGACATGGAGCAGAAAGAGCAGAAACCTGTTTTCCCCAGAGCATCTGCTGTCCCTATTGCAGGCTCTGCTCTCCTGAGGGAGCAATCCTCCAACTGTGTAACTGATGGAGAGATCTCACAGACACAATATTCCACACTGAGAACAACAGGCAGGTCTGTGGGCATATTCAAGTTTTCGAGAAGACGTCCATATGGCAAAATTTGGGAATTATTTATATTTCAGTGTCAAACAGTTAGGTGTATTTGAACTGTAATCTGCAGAACCCCTCTTAGGTTCCAAAACAGAGGCTGTCAGCATACCAGACTGGATTCTGTAGCCTAGAGAGGTAGCCAGAGGCCCCACTAAATTCCCTGTCTGTACTGGTATTTGTTCTGTGATTGCCCAAACACCTCTGATCCCTTTTGCACGGGAACCAGAGTGTTTGGGCTGCTGCAGAACTCAGCTCTGCCCTGCTCTGTGTGCTGGGAAGGTGCCCCAACCCTCCAGCAGGCTCCATGCCCAGACCCACAAGCTCCAGGGATGGATCCTGCTGCTCACATTCATCCTCTTGATCAGGAACCAGATGGGCGTGTTCAAGACACCTTAAATCCAGTCTTTGGAAACCCCAGACTGAGAGAGCCCTTACAAAAATAAGCCCTGAAACAATAACAACAAAACCAGCATGTGACTAAAAGCTGGAGAGAGGCACTGCCAGGATTTCTCTTGGCAACCCATCACTCCAAGAATCTGCTTCTTGCCACACTTGTGCAAGGCACATTATTGAACATTTCCTGACTATTTGCCCAGGATGCTGTAAATGCTGTCCAAATAGCAGGGTCTTGCCTGCTGCTTTGATACATCTGGCTAAATTGCATTAAGCAGCACGCCAGAGGCTGATGGAGTCCCCACAGGACGTGCTCCTCCTGTCAGGCTCTCCAAAGAGCCCGGGTGATGAATGATGGTGCTAACATTAAACAGCCTGCCTGTGATGTTTTTCAAGTGTCCCTCCCCAGCAGCTTGCCTGCTGCCCTGTCTTCCAGGAGATAACCCAGCACAACAGAACATTACCTCATTAAACAAGCTGGCTCTAATTAAAAGCAGACAGGGCATCACCTCCCCTGTATTAGCCTGAAGGGTCCACTCTGCCATTTGAATTCCTCTTTGGAAGATTAATATCCATACATGTTGTGGAGAGTGATGTTCTTAGAAGCAGTCAGTTCAGAGCAAATATTAGATGTGATGAAAGTGAGCATCAACAACAAAAATTGCAGTCATGGGGGTTTCAGATGTTTGTGCCATATGCTGAGAGGGTTTTGTGGATGTGTGTGCAAGGGATCTCTCCATCCCCAGCTTAGAAGAAATGGAGAGATGTGACTTTGTGCAAACCTCATATTAATACCACCCAGACATATTGTTTGGGCCCAAGTTCCCTATCACTACACTGTACCTGTATAAATATATATAAATGTATATATATATTCACAGGATACCCACAGCAAAACCTTCTACAAACATCCTGCCACATCAGCTCCTCTGTTCCTCCCATTACTCTGAGTTTCAGGGTAAAGAAAGGCCAGGTAAGAGATGCATTTGGCTGGCCCCTGAATAGATGGAAAGGAAAAAGGGAAAATGAATCATATCCATGAACTCAGAGCTCACTTTTCATGGCACTCAGGTTTTTCTTCCCTCATGGCTCTCTGGTTTATTTTAAGCCAAAGGTTTTAAGTTCAAAAATGACTTAATTTGGAATAATTTGAAGCAAGCCAGTAGCCTTATTTAAGTCACTTACTACTTAGTTTGGCTTTTATTCCTACAGAACATTTGACACAGAGCACTGCCCTGATTTATACAGAATTCCCATTGCAGGAGTGGCCTGACACATTGGCAGCACTTTTACTTCAGAATTTTACTGCCACTACCTGACTGGCAGATCTAATCCTTGTTTGGATCGTGTGCTCAGTTCATATTGAAGTGGTCAGTGGCACAGATATGAATGCCTATGGAATAACCCTCATTTCAGGTCCAGAAGGATCGTATTTTAAGAATAGCCTTTTAAAAGAATATTTACTAACCTTAGATGCAATCTGTTTGATTGACAGTTTCACAGTTACTCGAATTATAATTCTCTGAAGTTACTATGATTTGTGTACTTAACTGTCCCTTGTTTTTTCTTTCATGGATAAGATGACCCTTGAAGTCACAAAAAGCTGGCTTAGCAGCCACTGTACTGGAAAACCAGCACAAAAGGTGCATTTTAAGTTGTCAAACATCATGTAAAAAGTCAAATGCAGTTGCCTCTGGGTGGAAAAGCTCAATAGGATTGTTTAGAAGAGCATGGGAGGAGGAAAAAGTGTTTAAATATCTGTAGTAAATTTTGAACTTAAGCCCTTTGGTTTAAATCAAATCAGAGAGCCACCAGGGAAGAAAAATGGTGACTTAACTAGACCTAGTCTGTGACTTGAAGAAATGTCTGTCTGAAATGCAGATGACACAGGCATTAGTTTCAGGTCATGGTGCCATCTGCACTTTGGCAGTATTTAATGAGGATTTCTGTACAAAAACCAGGTCCTTGGTCCAAGGTGGGGACACATTGCACCTTGATTAGACGATGTCTTGGACAAAACAGCCAGAACCACTCGGTATGAGTTGTAATTTCATCACACATTTAGTGGAAACAAGTACCCTGGAAGAAGGATTCCCATCCTCTGGGCCTGTCTCTCCCCCAGGAAATGTTTGGCTCAGGACCTGAGCAAGGGAACTGAGATTTAAAACTGAAATTTCAGACTTAATGCTCACCTTAATGTGCGTGTGGGAGCAGGAGAATGGATTTAATGAGGAAGAGCCAATTTGGACCCTTGCCCAAATCTTAGTCCCCAGTATCATGGCTCAAGAATAATCAGGTGCAATTAAAAAAAAAAAAAGGTTCTTATTTCTGAGTTCTCCAATATCAATTTCCTGCCAGTGTTCAAAGTGAGACTGTCAGGTACTCCAAGAACATCTGTTTTCTACCAAGCCCCAAAGTATCAGGAAGATATTTTCCTGATATCTTTTTATCAGGAGATCATCAGTCCAGTTATGGAAGGTCATTTGGAGAGGGCAGGCAGACACAGCAAAGCTGGCAGACCCTTGAGGTGCTTCAGCCAGGGGTTTTAGCAAAATTTCACTGGATTCTTGAACATTACAACTCCACATGGACTCCCAGCCCTCCATTTATAGTGGTGTTCAGACCTGCAGTCGAGTTCTTTTAATTCATAAAGCATTCTTGTTGTTATGAGTATGATCTGGAACTCTTCATGATGCTTTAAAGTGTAACAGGTTTAAAAAACAAAACAAACCCAGGCAATAAATGACTTTTTCAGTTTGCTTTTTGAATAATCTGCAATAGTCATAAAATCAAAGAGGAAATAATAAAATCCAATATTCACACACGTTATTAACAAAGTGGAAATGGCTTTTAAAAACTCTCTACCTCCATCTGTGCTGTATCCTTGGGAGTTCCTTAAGGGCTCCCTTAAGGGATATAAGTAGCAAAAGTTGTGGTAGACTGGAGTAGACTTCTCTCCTTCACTGGCAAGACCCTCACCTCCATCCTAAAACTGACTGGTTCCATATTCTCACCCTTTCACACAAGGAGATAACTGTAAATTAAACTGACACAAGGAGATTATTGCAAATTAAATTGCTTGCTGCTGTGGAAGTTGCTGAAGGAGAGGGCAGAATTTGCTGATCTCAGAGTGTTTGAGCAGATCAGTTTATCTGGTACTACAAATATCACATATTACATGCCTGTCCCTTGGAAATTTGTGCATCTAGTTTGCAAATTCACCTTGAATTAATGGTAAGCTATTGCTCTTCTCTTCCATTCTCTAGCCATAATAATCTTGAGGCCATGATATGCCAATTCCTAAAACATTCTTTCTCCATTCTCAAAGCTAGGTCACCTTCCATCATTTTACTGTCTTACATTCTAAAATTCTATGAAAACTTTTGACCAAGATGTTGTTTCTTCTTTGCTTCATCAGCTCCTCTAGCAGATGAAATATTTTTTCATAGTAATGGAATAAAGTTCTAAAGGACATCCCTTCAATGTGCCATTTTCCAAGCTGATGGCTAGAACATCATTCTAGCAGGTCCTTGTGCACAGGGAGGTGTGAAGAGATGCAGAAGGATGAAACAAAGCAAATGTTGCCTGACAAATGTTCCCTGGGAGCAGGACAAGGAGGATGCTCCATCCTACAGAGGAGCCTGGCAAGTCAAGGCAGGTCATGTCATTTAGATCTGTCCTGACACAAGCAGATGTTGGGTACACCCAACTTTCCAATACACCAGGAGAGAGTGTTTTCACAGCTCTCCTTGCTTCACTCATCAAGGTAATTGGTTTCAGCTCTCCTCCCCCAGAGTTGCCTCTTGGCAGTCCAGGCACCTGCACCAACTAACTGAGGCCCTTTTTAAAAAAAGTGCTTCTGTTGATACATTAAGCTGCTAAGTAAATTCCAAACTTTTAGGAACTTCCAGAAGTTCTGCTTCTCTCCAAAGGAGTGAACTCCCACCTGAGCCTCTGGCACCTCGAGTGATGCTGAGCCCTTGGTGAGAGCTCACGAACAGCCTTGACCTGCAGATCTGCATCAGGATTTTGTTACTGCACCTCATGGGCAAACTCCTGTAATCCACACCCCCTTAATGTAGAAACTGCTCCATCCCACCTAAAAAGCTTGTTTGAATGCAGTCATGTTCTTGTGTCGACTTCCCTGAGGCCTTTAAATAATGTAAGATTTGCAAACGGAGTTCAGCAGAGAATGTTTATCTCATTGGTGAAAAATTGTGAACCTCAAGCTTTTTCCCTGCTGGGAGTCATTACAAAACCAGAAACAGCTCACAATAGCCTGAACTTATTCCCCTGGGAGGTGGTAAAGCCCATCTTCCATCCTGGCCAGGTCTTCACTCAAGATATTCTGAGTTGTCTTGGTGTTAAGTAACAGATGAATTTCTGAAGAGTTTTAAAAAAGACATTGTCCAGCAGAAAACATGTCAAAATGTTCCTAACCAGACCTTACAATAGAACCAATCAGTCATACATTTTGGGAGGTTCCATGGTTAATTCCAACTTCCAGCTCTGCTGCAGGAAGAATTTCACACAGCTGGGATTGGTTAAATAAGAAACTTGAGATGACACCATTGCAAGCCTAAATATCAGCCTGGCTAATGGCAACAGATCTCTCTCCTTTCAACACCAAAGGTAAAACTCAAAGTAGTCTTGGCTGTGTCTTGCACATTTGCAGGATGTGTCAGGCTGTACAGCACAAACCCCTGAGCACAGCCTCAGTGGTTTCCTTTATTTCCATAATTAAACAGGGCACCTCTCACCCTCAGTTTCTCACTGGTGCTTAGACACCCTATTTAAACACTGACCTTTCAATTCCCACAATCCCCTTCCAAAAGGGAAAATACTCTAATTCCTCACAAGCCCTCCAGGACATAAACACAGCACTAACCTTCAGACAGAAAAAGTTACTTGCCTAAGAAAGCTTTTCCAGAGAATGAACTAGCTCCTGAGTGTAGAATGAGAGTTTAGCCATATCAACTCACTTTGGGGTCTGTAGTACAGGATATGAACATGAATGAAGCATTAAAAATAAGAGTTGAGAATAGAAACTCTCCCTAAATCTCCCTTTTTGTATAAGCTGCTATGAATTAAAGACCTTTCAGCCTGATTTTTAGTCATCAACATAATTATTTAGGAACATTTTCCAGACCAGTGTTTTTTACAAGTATTTTAACAACCTGCAAATCAGGAAACTGTAAATCAGAGAAATGAACTGAAATCAGCAATCACAAGGCAGGAGGCCCCTGGCTGAGGCTGTGACAGTGAATAGTGGCAGCTCTGCTCCCTTACTTGCCAACACTGGGGATAGGCTTGAGCTAAAATCCACCACAGCCCGGGACCTGACAAGGTTTGACTGCAGTGCCCTGAGCCAGAACACACTCGAATATCATTATTGCTGTGAAAGATGGGGCATTGCAGCACTCTGGGTTTGCATTCTCCTTTTTCCTCTCCAAGCAGGATGAATCTAGAACTTAAAGTCCTTTGCAAGCATCCTCTTCCTTTCCCCAGTTCTGCTTCACTTTCATACACCAAATTGAGGCAATAGTTCTATAAACCAGATTTGCAGGGCAAGCCATAAGTTTTAGTGCCAAAAAAATGCAGCTGTGTGTTTGCTAGAGGTGCACTCCATCATCAGCCTGGGTCAGCCTCACCTCAAGGCAGAATTCTGATCTCTATTCCATATTGTAAGGATGACTTTAGTTTTGCTGTAAAGTTTTTTTGTAGTCAAGTGAGACAAGTTATTCAAAAGTATTGGATACTGAGGGATTCTTATTCAGCCTTTGCAGACATGGTTGAGTGGCAGCCCTTGGGTTCAGTGGTCAGCAACCAGTAAAGCAGATGTCTAGTCTTTACAAAGGACTCATGTGCTAGAAACCAAAAATCACACCTGGCATGGGAGAGAAGTGAGCCAATGAAGTCCCTGCTCTGCTTTGTTCTGGAGGTGAAGCGATTCAGTTATTAGAAAAATCTTTATAAAAATGTGGTACAATGAGAAAAAAACCCCTTAAGTAAAAATAAACAACAGCAAAAGAAAATCACTGTACTTTATTTCTTTTATAGCTAGTACTTGTAGAAGATGTCAAAAGAGGACTGACACTGCTTCCCTTACCCCAGAAAAAGTAATTTAAGGCTTGCAGAACCTCTTATGTAGCCAGATACCTGGAGCTGCATTAGTGCTTACTCACACTTGGCTACAACCCCAGCCAAGGAATGCATGAAAGGTGAGTTCCAGGAGGTCCTCTCTTAGAAAAGGACTGAGATGGGGGAAAAAGATGAGAGGAAGACAAATTGATTGTGAGCTTTACTCTTGTCTGAATAACAATATTTCTTGTATGAGTCTGAGAAGAGCCTTTCTATTGTTTCTGAGTGGTCTTTTTTCCAATCCTCATTCTTTCTCCCTAGGCTTTGCAAGTTTCTGTCGTAGCACAGAATAGGTCAGTGTTCTCTAAATCTAAGTGGTGGCTTTCCTTGCTGAACTTCCTTCCATAAGGAAAATGCATTGGGGTTACCAGTAGGGCTGGCAGCAATTTCCTAAACAGTGTTTTGAAAGTTTTTTTAAGAAAAATAAATAAAAATAATAGCAAATAACACACACAAAGATATTCAGTACTCCCATCTCCTTGCACAGAAATGCTGGCAGCTGCTGCAAGGAGCTGAAAGAATCGTCATTATACTCCAGGCAGCTTGAAACCAAATAATATGCACTCACAAAAGGTTTTCATTTTGGAGCTATTGTGCCTGGCCTGTTTGGGAGGAGGGGAGAAAGAGACCTATTGTCTCTTAAAAAGCAAAACAGTGGCCTGGTTTGAGTTCTGCAGGAATGGAGTGATCTGTGTGCTATTACAGACAAGACATCCTCTCTGCAGATCTCACTCCCTGCTCCACTGAGTTTGCAACTGGTTTGCCAAATCCCCACAGGGCAAGAGGCCTTGCACTGCAGCTGCTGGAGAAGGAATATCCCCCCCTGCTCAGCATGATAGGAGAGTAATAAAAACATCATTTCTAATAGGAAAATGATGCCTGCAGAAGCAAATGGAGGCTGGCTGGCTCAACAGAGAAGGGGCTTTGGGAAGGACAAAGCCATCCTTAGCAAGCCTGGGGATGAAAACTTGAAAAGAGCAAAAAGTGTCCCAGAGTCCCTCAATCCAGGCAGATAGTGAAGCTTTATTGGCATTTGTAATTGCTGTCTAAAGTCTTGTTAAACTTTTAACAGATAGTACAATTCTTTATGAAAATTTTGGTTAGGAACTTTCTAGACGAAAAGCACTTCTCTATTCCAGCAACGATTGAAACTTTTCTCAGCCTCCTTTTTGTTCCTGACTTCTCTTCTAAACAAAAACAACTTTTAAAGAAAATTACTGGTTGTAGGCACAGAGCATCTACAGCATTTCACTTCTGTCTTTGTCAAGGACTTAACATTGATCACGACTGTGAATACAGACCTGTTGAATGATACTTTTATAAGTCAATTTTTCATTACACAGCCTTGCTCTGGCACCCTTAAAAATATATAGGAAAGATTGTACCAACACTATAAACTCAATAATTATTACATCATGGCCTGTCTTGCCCAAGCCTGTTCAGAAGCTCCCATCATGTTTCAGAGAAATGGATTTGTAAGGGAAAAAATTCCCTGAGAAGGTAGAAAATGTGAATTTGTTGCATGGGCTTGGAACAAAAGCTTGTGGTGCCAATTCTAAAGAACTCTCTGTCCAGCTGCCTCCTGCACTTGAGCTGGTCTCCAGGAGTTGTTCAACATCCACGTGTTTCACCAGTTAGTCTTTGGAATAACAATATTCTCAGTGGGCTTCTCTACCCTTATCTGTGCAGGAAGTCCCTTTGCAGAGAATTGCTCTTGGCAGGGAAAGTGTCAGTGCAGTTCAGCTGATGAGATCACTGAGTTACCCCTTGGCTCTGCTGGGATCCCAGGCTGCCTTTCTGGAGGAGAGCAAAGAATTGAGCCCTTTCTATTGTTTTTGTACAAATAGGTCAGATCATAATTCTGCTTCATATCTTGATGAAAAGAGAGGAAATATTCAAGGGGTCTTGCCCAGTCTTTTTATAGGTGAAATGCACAATTGAAAATCCTTGTTCTTGAGCTTTTCCTCAGCATAAGGAACTCAGAGAACTGTATTTTTAAAATGTTTTGAACATTTGGAGTGCACTGTCCTCTTGCAGTAAGTGCTGCTTTCCCAAAACTCAGGAACTAAGAGGTGCTACCAATACAAACAGAAGTGATTCAAACTAGTTTGTTAGCATCTCTGCTTACATGAATTTATTCCTAAAAACATTTTTATAATTAAAAAAAAGTATTACCTTTTCCCCACTTAAATAATCTCAGCTATACATAGATATTGATCAAATAATTAAGGAACAAAGACATTACTCCCCTGCATTTGTGTTCAGCTGTTTTCAATGAAGAACCAGAAGTGTAGCATCAGAACAATTTGGACTCCTGGGATGTGTAAGCACGTGGTGTCTCTTTCCAAACAAGGTTCACAGAAGTTGTCTCATTTGAAGCACCAGGACAGCAAAAAAATAATAATCCTATAAAGAAAAGGAAATAAACTGTAGGATTTCATATGTTTTTCATTGGTCAAATCATGATCATGCTAAGCAAATGGACAGGTTGAAAATTAACGTTTTGAACTTCTCAATGCCAGGATTAAACTCCTGCCTCTGAAAATGTAGGAATTTGTCCTGTGAAACAGAAACAGCTACTTCAGCAATGAACACTAAAGGATCTATTATGGTACTGAAATGAACTGGTCTGCTTGCATTCAGCTGAGCACAATGGTATAGGCATGCATGGGTTGTTCATTGTAATGGTGTTTCTAAACCCAGATTAATGTATAAAGTGTTCTGAAACATCCCCTCTCTTCCTTGTGGGATACTCATGCAGACCTGTGCCCTTTCCACTAAGGGAGAATACAGGAATCTTCGTGTATTTCTGGCATCCAAGAATGATGTGGAAATATCTTTGGATCAAGGTTGTCACTTTCTTGCTCCAGACTATTTCATGTTCAAACACTTTGTGAACCTTGGCTCAAATACTTTGCATTTCAGACCATATCCAGGCTGGCTTTCACAAACACTTGGCATCAAAATCCTTAAAGATGCATTGCACATCTGTGATGTTCTGGAAGGTGCTTCTGTGACTGCAAGAACAATGTTGGCAGGAGAGATGGGGCTAGAAGTGTTTCTTAAGTCAGATATTTTGTATGACAAAGAACAAATAAAGCTCAATTAAACACTGGAAAAAGCCTTCAAACAAACAAATCCCCAGTAAGTCAGTTCTGTGGATAGAGGACCTCAGGAAGAGGAATTATATGAAATTATATGAAATGAGTAAGTCTCCCACATTGCCTTGCTTGTTTGAAAAATTTGTATCACCAACCTATTTTTATAATAGAGGAAAGAAGTGTTAAGACAAAGGACTGGACCTCCACAGCATCCTGTCATTGCAAAAAGCCAGAGTACAAAATTCTCTTCAGAAGTTACTGAGTTGAAAAGACCCAAAGGCATGAAATGGACAAAGTTTTTGTCATGAGGGACAAGATTCAGAAGTTCTTGGTTTTGAAGCTATCAGTGAATGTCTCTTTTTTTTTTTTCCCCAGATGAGAGGATAACACAGTTTGTTTTGTTCATAATGATTTGTATGAACTTAAAAATAATTGCCTTCTGATGAAATGAAAATTGCATCCTATGTGGAATTTGAAAGAATTCGAGGTCATCTTCTGTTGCTGTTAAATATTAGAGATGAGTTAGTTCTGCAATATCTAGCAGTTGTGAAGAGCAGTAGAACATTTGTAAGATTAAATGGAGCTGATGTCAGTCATTCTGACACTTTTATTTATTCAGAGGACAAGGTTATATTCGAAGAATCTTGATTCTGTTGCTCAGTGTATGACCTCAAAGAAGCAAACAGTACAACAAAATTCATCATATCATACAAGACAAAATAATTGACATATCCAGAAACCCCAGATTGCTGATCTTACCTGAGATCAGGTAAGAGGTTTTAGAAACCTGTTGATAATGAATGAGAGATTTTTTTTTAGAAACATAGAGGGGAAACTTGTCTCTGAAACTCTGTGTCTAGAGGCTGAGAGGGCTGTTGCAGACACAATTGTTTGTCTCAGAATGAGAAGGCACCTTATGCTGAGAATTACAATGCAGGTGGAGTTAAATGACATGTCAGATAATAAAACACAATAGAGATGACAGGGGAGAAGAGAGGTATTAATAATGTGAATGCACTTTACAAGAATACCCATGTGTGGAGAAATGAGTGAGCAGGACTAAGGATGAAAGTGGAAATTGCAGTGTAACTTTAAAAAAATAGAGAAAATACTGTGATCTCTTCAATAGTGAGGTGGAAAAAAAAGAGCTACTGGCTGTAATCCAGACAGCTCAGCTGTTTTGTAGAAATACCACATTTTGAGGAGCTTTGAGAGACAATTACAATTCTCAGGACCAATAAAGCACCAGGGGCTGATAGTGTTCCTGCTGCATTATTGAAAACAGGAGGGCCTACACAGACTCAAAGGCTTTTGAAGCTGATTTGGTTTGGAAGCTTGAATAAATTCCGAGTGAATATGCCCAATTCTCTAGAAGGGAGAAACCAGAATGGAAGAAATGTTGCAGTATTTTCCCTTCTTTGTACAGCCTAATATTTCCAAACTGCTTTATAAAAAACCCTATTTTTGTTCATGGAGAGGAGAGACTTCATCCATTAAGAACTCAGGAGAAGACAGGAATGTGATCAGAAGATCAGAATATATATATATGTATTCTTATGTATTTGTCACAAATTGACTTTCAGCAGAAAAAGGGTCTGGCACAGCTTGAAAAAGGAATTAAAAAGGTGCAAATATGAACTGATTGCAATGGCAAACATTGCACATTCTGCTCTGTTTGACCTCAGTGAAGGGTTAAGTAAGAGAGATGCTTAAGTATAATTCTCATAACTTTTATTATGACTGGGTGGGATTAATACACTCATTGTGAAATTCTCAGAATGGTGTGAATTTGAATGGTTTACATTTCCTTTTTGACCATTGTGGTGAGTTAACTGTCATGAGAGAGAAGAAATACAGCTCAGAAGAGAGTTGTAGACCAGAAGGTACTGCAAATAAAAAACCAAACTCCAAACAGTGCTTAAACTTGAAGGAAATAAAGCCCAATTGTTAGCTTAAGATCATCTTAGGGATACTTTTCTGGGAGTTAGTAAATATTTTAGATTATGTTGATGTTAAAGGGTTTGAACACCTCAGAGGAACCTTAGGCTTGTTACGAGTGATAGTGATGTTATTTTTTCTGAGGTAATATTTAGAAAAGAGGGAGAGAGATCAAGCTGCAGAGCTTCAAGTTGTTGGATCTCTACTTAGATGGAAGAATGGTCACTAAATAACTTGAACAAAGCCCTGGAATAGGTTTTTGGAGAATGTAGGGGAAAATGTGTGGAGAAGATTTAATAAAGATGATCTTGAAGTCTGTAAATAACCTATTATAGTAAAGGTAATGAAATCCCTGGCCAGTGTGCTGGCAGAGCCAGCATTTAGGATGATGGAAGACAGAACAGCCAAACATTTCTTGAGAGGCTGTTCTCATGGTATTTGACCTGGGTGCTGATCAAAGAGACAGCATGACTGAGCATGACCACGGGCCCTTAATGTGAATTAGTAACAATAGAGAAAAAAAAGCCCTAATGGAAAAAAAAAATGCCCTTGACAGTCTTAGCAAACTATGGAAAGAGCCAGGGAATTTTTGGGCTTGTAAAGCTAGTAAATAAGTAACTAGCACTGCATTAAAAGCTGGATGTCATAACAGGGTTTCTATAATAGAAGATATGATGCAATTAAAGTGCAATGGGAATTTTACATGGAGTAGGTCAGAAGGTAGACCTGACCCAAATATTATACATCAATAGAGATGAGAAAATGAGGGTAAATCTGCTTGGGAAGATTTAAAAGAGTTAGAACTATTGGTCCAAGAACTGTGAAAGGAAGAAATTTGGCTGGAAGTGTAGTTGGTGATTATTAGAAGGGTTATGATGGCTGCAGCTTTGGTTTTCATGTGAATTCTTACATAAAAAATTGTCTCAGCTGGAGATACGGAACTGTAAATGCATCACACTGGGGTAATTCTAATATGACTGTTTGACCTTTATCTGTTTCTTCACTTGCATTTGGATTCTGACCTTCTCAACTGCTAGCACAATATTTTTATGACTTGGACTTACTCTTTATGCAGTTCACTTGTAGGAGCACTTCTGTCCTTAGCTAGCCTGAAAATTGCAGGGATTCTGGGATATGAGCCAAATTTCTCTGAAGCTCCTGGAAACACTTGTGGATGAGGCTCTGTCATATGGCTGTCAGGTCTGGAGGTATTCATGATTCTCTGCCACGTTCAAACTCTAGGTGCTGACCTAGATTGGTAGAATTGACCCCCTTATAGTTCCAATTTCTCAAATATTTTTATTCTATATTGATGTGCCGTCAAATCAACATTAAGTGATTGTTTGATGTCCTGAGAATATGTGTGACTACATCTTGGGGGAGAAAATGGAGACATTTTCCAACTCCAGAAATATTTTGGGTTAAATTCCTTGATGTGCTGTGATTCTGTAGGTAAGTCTTCCTTTCCAGTACCCTTGCCTGGCAAAAAAAAAACCCTTATCACATGTATTTATGCATTTATCACATGTGCATATATTATATAGATATACAAACATTTTCATACCTCTGTACCTGCACAAAAAGCTCAACTCATTGCATTGTGATTTCCCTGTCAGCTCTTTGCTCAAGCTCTGTCACAGCCCTTCTTGCAGTGGCTTTTCAACTCAGAACTTTTCTCCACATCCCACTTCCTCTTGATGGATTTAAAGGACAAGTTGTTCTCCCTCCAGTGGCTTTTGTTCCCATGACTCTTTCTCAGACTTTTGCATTAGCCATTAGTATCCTGTTGCCCCTGATAGCTCATTGAACTTGGTCTTGAGTCAATGGTCTTGTTTTGAGCCGATTAGAAAAGATTTCCTTTCCTTTATCAAACCTAAACAAAAACAAGGAAATTAAATTAAATGCAGAACTATGTTTGAATAAGAGTAGGGCTGTGACATGAGGCAGGAAGCTCAAAGATAAGGCTGATGATCTGCCCAGAAGTGCTGCAGGAATGAAGGCCAGAATGTCAGCCACAATCCAGCATTTTTGTGGGGTTCCATCAGCTGTCTGTCAGAGAGTGACTGCCTGGAGTAAGAAAACAGCATTTCTGGGCTGGGCAGGGAGGGGGATGTGTAATCTCCCCCTGTGCTGTTCTCCATCCCTCTCTGCAGGCTGAGAGCCGAGACCTCAGTGCAGGGAGAGCAGTGGGAGCTCTGGGAGCAAAGGTGCAGGAACCCCAGACAGGAGGTCTGAAAGGGCCTCTAATCACTGTCCTCATGTTGTCCACCCCTCATTAATGGATTATTTCTCTTGAGCATTTCAGGCTACTTCTGGGGTAAGAAACATTTCTAGGCTGGGCATCCTTTACTGAAGTTGTTCAACAAATTTAATGCTCATCCTTCTCTGATACTTCTTTTTATAGCTTTACACAGGGACAGAGGGCAAATATCCATTTATTCTATCCTTCCCTCAGTTCCCTTGATGAGAACTAAAAAGTATGTTTACACGTGATGCTAAAGGAGTTGGATTATTGCTCTGCTGGAAAATACCGTGTTAGTAACTCGAGTATATCTACAATAGACTTCAGCTGGAAACCAGAGTTATGAAGTGTCCATTCATCCTGCTCCTTATAGAAACTGTTCACACTTCCCCTCCATGCTGGTGTCTGATAAAATGATAGAGAAATAACTGGGTGTGATGGCTTTAAATATATTGAACTGTCCCATAGTTTCACTGGCTACAATTTCTGTCCTAAGTAGGAATTCTGATTCTCATACTCTCACCAGCAGACTGAGAGCCAAGTCCGAAGCCCAAAGAAAACTCTTCACTCTGCTAGCAAGTACTTGGGCATAGAAACACTGGGGAAGCAGGGGGGAGTGAGAAATGCAGAGTAAGAACTGCAGGTGCTTTGGCTTCCACCTATTTCCTATGACATGTGGTAAATCTTCCTTTTTAAAACACGAGTCTCTCCATCATCCTTATTTTATCTGAGCTCATTTCAATTGCACTGACTCCAAATATTTATCTGGCTATTTATTTTTCAATAACGTGTTTCAAATTCTCTCAAGAAACAGAATATTCTATTGAAATTCAAGGGGGAGCCCTCTGTTGGAGGACTGCTGACAGACAGCTGTAAGGACAAAAAAGCCACAGCTCTGGAAATAAAGATAAAAGGAGCTCAAAACATGAACTAACTTCCTCACTTACTGTAATTCAGCATGGTTTGTTTCTTTCAGATTAATTGAACGCTGACAATTTCCAGTAATTTTTGTCAGGAGGTATTGCAGATATTGTGCCTAGAAAATATTTTTTTCAATTAACCATTTTGGCAAAATACCTGAGGGGGACTATGGACAGTTCCAAACCTTGTATAAATGATGTATAATGATTTAAAATGTGTAGTATTGCTGGACTGCTGGACTGCTGGCTGGTCAGAATATGCTGGGGCAAGTTTGATGAATAAATGTCCCCATCCAGCAAAGTTCAGCAACTGGAAGTGGTCACAGGACTTAAAACTTCTGTAGCTGACAGGAGAGTGTCAGGGCTCAGCCCTGCAAGTGCTGACAGTGCCCAAAACCAGCCCTGCTTGGAGCTCTGACACCTCCCTGTGCAGAGCAGGTGCTGGCAGGAGCTGGAGGTTCTTTTTTGTCTTATCTGTGGCTGTTATCAGGTGAAACCCCTGCCAGAAGGATGGAGAGAATAAAAGAACACATACCAGTGACCCTTAAATTATAACGATGCCTAAAGCTCGGGACCACCTGGAAGGTGATGTTAGGAGGGAAACAGAGGTGACTGATGGCTTTCTCCCTTTTTAGGGTCCTGATTGCTGTTGTCACTCCAAATGCCAGCCCTTCACAGCCTTATCCTGCTCCATCTCAGCATCAATTTAACAGCAGGGATGGCTTCCTTTGCCTGTGGCCATTTAGGGCTCATCCATCTGGAAAGACCTGCCACAATGCCTGGGAGAACTCACCTGGGCAGGAAGGAACACCAGGCACTTTGCCTTAATGATTGACAGAGTCCCTGTGATCACAGTCACACAAGCTGATATCCTGTGTGCTTTTCTGTCCTACCCCTGGCTGAGAAACATCCTGTGTGTTTGTATTTGCTGTTTTCCACCTTCACTGGAATAGAGAGAGTTGTTAAAACCCTGTTTTGATTCAGTCTTTTCTCTGTGCAAACCACTATCTTTTCCTTCACGGTATTTGCTCACAGAAACCTTCTGAAGCTGAAGGATAGGTGTGTTTTTCAGAAGATAAGGACACCTTGTTTTTCTTTGCTTAGCTGTTTTCCCTGACTCCAATGCTGGAAGAGAAGTCCCTGACCTCTCCCCTGATCTCACTCACCCTGGTACTTCTTCTCCCAAAATCAGATTTTCTTGGCAGGACTTGAAATTTCCCCTGTTATGTTTTTTTTGAGTTTTTATTCACTTTTTGGGCACACAATGTAAAGAAGGGACCAACCATGCAAAGGAGGGACCAGCAGCAGAACTACCCAGTGGAGAAGTGAAGATGACTGACCCAAACTCCTTCCTCTGGCACAGGAAAAAGAGAAAAAGGGAATCACATGGGAATTATTTCAAAGCAAAACCAGTGAGAATTTATGAATTAGATTCTCCAGAATACTCTTGCTGTGAGTTGGTGACCAAAAAATCTCTTTAAACAGCAGTGTCATGTGACAAGTGCAGAGCCTGAGACTGCTCCCCATTTGGTTTTGGTTATTTACTGCAAGTTAGATTACCAGAAAGCTCTTCAATGAAAGGCCTTAAGGAAGAACATATTGTTGATCTGAAAAAGCCGATAAACAACTGGCAGCCATGCATGGTATTTTCATGCTAAACCAAGATAAAAAAGATTCTCTCCCTGTTCTCCCCCATGCCCCCTTGTTTCTTTTTGGGATAATGTGAACATATGTTTTTGTCCCCATGGAAGGGACATGATTTTGATCAAGGCTTTGGCATGTCCAGCAAGCCTAAAGCAATTTTTGCATTTGCAAATAACAAAAATTATCTTTTTTAGATTGGCAGCCTCCCACCCTCGCATGGAACAAACCAGCTCACAGCTTTGACTGTCACACACAGGCCAGTGAGCCACAGGGAGTCTGCACAGCACTGCTGAAACCTGATCATCTCCTCAAAATGAGTTTTGTAACCAAGCAATGGCTCTCTTCCTCCACAGTCACACCCAGGGAGCTCTCATGCTTTACACCAAATAATAATTCTGGTGTAAAGCCACGGCCTGTGTGACACTTGAAAATGTCTGCACCAGTACCTAAAGACTCGTCACCAACTTTCCTTTATTTGCAATTAAAATAAACATGTATTAAGTAAATATTCACTGTCAAGCTTTAAATGTGAATTGCTGCTGTGTGCTGTTTGTCAGGCCTTGTTCTGGGACATGTTGCTTATGATCTGCCTGGCTGTTTGTTACATTTTCCCCTGTAAGAGTGTTTGGGTATTTCATCAATCATGCATGCAAGTTCCTTTGTCGTCTTTTGAAGAAGTGATGTGGTTTCATTTATAAAAACCATGCTGGGAACATGTTTCCTTTTAAAAAGTGAAACCTCTTCTTAGCAGTGCTTCATCTGGAAGTGGCAGGGACAGAAAACAACTTTAGCTGGTCTTGGGGATGATTTCTCTGCTCCAGAAAGTTTTTCCAGCTCTCCATGCAAGCAGGGCAAGGCACCTTTCTTGAAGGGATCATGGTAATATTAGATCACTCTACATGGGTGCCACAAACTGTGAGCAGTTCTGACAAAATCCAGGTCTAAACATATGCTTGGACATTTTCCACTGTGCAGAGATGGAAAGAAGGGTTTTGGTGATCTAGAACATTCCCAAAGATACACAAGATAGTTTTATGGAAGATGTGAAGGAATTCTGGTGTAAATGGATCATCCCCACACAGTCTCTGTGTGCCTGCCCTTAGGTATTGAGGGGACAGGTTTTTTCTGCTTTTAGCCTCAGGCAATTTAATTTCTTCACTGAAATGGTGGTGAGGCATTGGAAGGGGCTTCCCTGGGAAGTGATAGAGTCATCCTTGGAGATGTTCAAGAAACACCTTCACCTCTTTGGTGAGTAGATTGCAAAGAATGGCTCACAGGGAAACTCTTGATTAAAAAATGAGTTAATGAGTTCATTTGAGTTCATGAGTTTGTGAGACTAATAACTAATCCCAAGCAGTGGCTGTGAAGCTTCTCTGATTGTCCCTCCACCTTGACCAATATTTCCATCAGAACTTGATGGGAATCTGGGTAGGACAGAAATAGAAAATGAAAGGTGCTGTGAGATGCCATGTGTCTTGGCATAGGCTTTTGGCACTGAGGCTGGGAGGCTGAGCCTCAGCACAGCTACATGAGCTCATGTCTGTGCAGTCCACATGCTCCCACTTCCCAGTGAAACAGGAGAGGGTGCCTTGGCACCACATGAAGAAGCTTTTTGGTCCCTTTCAAATGTCAGCTTTCCCCCTGGAGACTTGTTAAGCACAAAATGACAGTGTCCCCAGGTCATGCATTACTCAGCAGCAACATGAGGCCCCCAGATGTGCTGTGCCTCCAGCTCACAGGATGTTCTTTGTCCAGGGGACGTGGTTCCAGTTTTTGGTTTGGTTTTGTTTTCGTGCATCTGGCTAAAAAGGGCAGGAGCCAACGCAGTGATTTGACTTGAACTTGAGGCATCACTCTCAAACAAAAAGATCCTCCCATTTGTCATTCTAGCTTGAGCTCTTGAGGAGAATAAGATCTTCCTTCAGCTCAGTTTGAAATTGTTGCAGCATATGGACGTGTTTAGGAATCGCAAGAAGGATCACCATGCTTTGTAACAAGTGAAGATTTAAAACCTGAGTGTTCTTCCAGCTGTACATGTGTGAGAGGCAGATCCACTTACAGATTTATCAGGCATGAGAACACACAAAGAGGTGCTTGTACTCCATCCAAAGCTCCTCATAAAGCAGTTTAGTTTGCACAGCTCTGAGTCTTCACTGTGAGTTCATCTTCCTAGAGTGCTCCACAGCTTCATACACAGTGCTGTATTCCAGTTAACTCCATTGATTTCATCAAAGTTTGGTTGCTTTTTCCTGCCCCAATGCATCCATATGGCATATGGCTTTTTTTTTTTGCTGTCACATAAATATAAAATAGTGAAGTAAGGCTCAGGGATATGCCAGAGAAAACACAGTGTGCCTCATATGAATTCAAGATGTCAGCTGGCTTTGTGGAAAAAGGAAGATGGATTTTGGCCCAGTTAAAGGTACTTCATTAAGGGACATATGAGGGATGTTGCAGGTTTTCTCTGGGATACCATCAACAGGAAGAAGAGACATTGATTATCTTCTACAAAGGGAGCTCTTCTATGACAGAGTGAATCCAGAATTCTGAAATATCCATGAATTGCTTGGGACTTCCTGGGAAGTGCCCTCAGTGTTGCCATCCCTTCTAACAAGGCAGGTTTGGGGGCTCTCTGCAGTCACCCCTCATCACTCCTGCTGATCAGATTTTTGGATTAAACCTCTGTCTGTGCTGCTGCTCATAGAGAGACTCAATGACTGTCCGTGGCCAAGGAGAGGGGTAGAGTTACTTGGTTTGTGAAAAAGAATATGGCACCAGGAAGGGGATCCAAAGGTAAGAGGAAAGGACTCAGAATACAGTTAAGTTTTCCAAGAATTTGTGATTCTGGAACAAGTAACAGAGCCAGCAGGATTTACATTAAATGTATGAAGACATTTATCCCCAGTTCAGGCAAACGTTGTTAATTCTCTGGTAGAACGAGACATGGTGAGGCCTTTTCTAATAAACATCACTAATTGTGATAAAATAAACCATCTCTGGGGTACAGTCAGTAAATCTGGCCTGGTTTAAGACAGCTCACTGCAACATTGACCCAATGAACTCTGCATCAGGGGCAGGATTCAGGCCCTCCATCATCAACAGGCTCCCAAGGCCCAGCTTTTGGAAATGTTCAACCTTCTCAGTGTTCTTGTCTGGGTGACAGGCTTGACTTGTGTGAGTAGAAATCTAGAAAACATCTTAAAATCCTCTGAGAAACCCCAACATTTTTCAAGGCATGTGTTCATAGGGAACATAGGTCAGGGATTGTCTTTGTCTTCCATATAATCTCTGCAGAATGTTAAAATGAATCAGCTTTTATCCCTCTTTGCACACCCCAAATTTGGGGATTAGCATCCAAATCTAGAGTTAGGAAATAAAATGGGCTCTTTCCTGTTAAAATTAATTATTGCAATAAAAACCCCCAAACACATTCACATTCTCAGCTCTTCTGTGTCAGGTCATTAACTGCTCAAAATGGCATGGTATTGTCATAGAATTAATGATTGCCCTTTCAGAACACCCAGTCTCAGTGGAATTATTGTGCCAGAAGAACCCACTGGTTTGAGTTCTTTCATTTTTATCCAAAGCCATCTGTCCCAGCGCTGCAGCACCAGATCCTTTCAACCAGGAAAGGCTCAGCTGGCACAAGCTTTTCTCATAATTTTTATCAGGTTGATTGATGACACTCATATCCACGAGGAAGGTGGTAAGTGCCATCAGATGTGCCTGTCACAGGGATCTCCACGAGGAAATCCCAGTGAAGTAACCTTTCAGTCCTGTCTTCTATTTTGTCTTTCAGAGGATATGAAGCCTACAGGAGCAGAATCTGTATTAGATATGGGAAATTAATAAAGATTTCCTCTTGGAGAAATTGGCAGTAAGAATTCAGCACAAACTGATCAAGTAAATCCCAGAAGCCACTGGTACAGCCCCAAGGAACATTAAAATAGATGTGCTCCACATGGAAGATGGGTAAAACAGAAGGGACTGTTTCCCCTTTTTATAATGGGTTTAATTCTGAATTTAACCACTATTAGGATTTGCTTGTTTTTAAATTAGTCCCATCCCCTTTCCAGATTTTTAAAAACTTATTCACTGTGTCACAGGAGCTTGCTGTAGGTCCAGCTGTAGGTCCATGATTTCATTGCCCCTAGAAGTGGACTAGGGATGGAAATTGAGAGTCAAGGATGAAAACCAGTGGAATTCAATATTTTTCTGAGCCTGAGCTTTGGCACTGGTGAAGTCACATACAGAGATTTCTATGAAATTACCCCTCTGTGAATGTTGGTTATGCAAAGAAAGTCTGATGTTATGTACCAGGAGAAACATATTCAAGCTTCAGTGCAGACACTGAAGTTTAGTCTGAAATGTATGCTGATATTTTTTTTAAACCCTCTCCAAAACCTACAGAAAAAGCTAGGTATTTTAAGCAATATTTTAAAACATTTTAAAGGGAAGAAAAGAGCTTATAATTAACATCTCTCTTAGTCTCCTGTTTTTTCTTTTAATTTAAAAACATCTGGAATCCAGTGTTGACAGATAAACCCCTTAATCTCTTTACTTATGCTAAATGTGCTCTCCAAGTCCTATTTTTCACTTCCAGTTTAGTGGCATTTGAGGGGGGTGTGTGGGGAAAGTGAGCCAAAGGCCGAAATATTTGCAGGAGGATTGGTGCAGTGACCTCATTGTTGGAAACACACCTGGAGGATGAAGTGATGCCCACAATCCAACCTCCTTTGGGCTGCCTGCATCTGCCTTGGCAGCTGGTGCTGGGTGAAGTCTTCTCCATGCACAGAAGTCGGGCTGCAAGAGGCTTTGTAACTAATCTGTGCTCACTTCATGGTCCTTTTATAGGTTCCTGTGCAAAATTAGTGCTGTGTGCACGATTCCTGGCTGGCCTCTGGTGAATTGGAGCTGCTGTGGATGAGCTCAAAGCAGCCCCATTCTCATGGGAGTCACTGGTAACGCTGCCAAGAAAAGCAAACTCTTTGTTTTTAGTGGCAGTCACTTCCCAAGGGGTCGTGGGAGGTCGCTTGGCATCTGACACTATTAATATCTGAGCTCTAATGGAAGGTTGGGTGACAAAATCTGGCATAAAACTGCATTTAGAGCTGTGAAATCCCAGATTACTTGCTAAGCACAAGCCTGTTTTCTGACATGTCCCTCCCACGACATGCAAGCAGGGTGCTCTGCTAGGAACCATCTCCTAAGATGGTTTTGTTTAATCATCTTTGCTCTGTGGCAAATGGCTGTCAGAGGTGACTTTGTCCAAAGTAAATCTGCTTTTTCTCTTCACTGGAGAAAGGCACATAAATCCCTGATGATGCTGTGAAATGTAAAGGACACATCCCAGAGCTATTGGGAATGGTTTGGATCTCCTTTCTGCTCCTGGAGTTTTTTTCCTCAAAGCATCATCTCCTGGAACCCAGGGATCCTGTGGTGCTTTTGGAATTAAAGGTTCGTGGAACTGCAAATTACAGGAAAATGCTTAAAACCATGTGAGCCATATATAACAAAAGGCAAGTACTGGGAATATGGTGGCTATTAGTTTTGGTTGGAATAATTTCTTTGGGAGCTGCAGAAGGATTGAGTGGCCTGACACTTGAGTGCTTGGAGTTTCCAAGACTGAGGGAACAGTCCTCCATGGAGTGCAGGGAGAGCAAATCCCTGTTCCTGGGACTCCTGGTAGAGAATGGAGAATATCAAGACACCTGCACTGACATTTTTAAGGCAATAATCTCAATTTTCAGTGTTCTGTTCCACACTTCATAAATGAATAATTGTGAGACATTTTAAAGAGTCTTCACTTTTACTTCAAGTCAGAAGGTATGTCAGTAAGAAACAGTGACTAGAGCTGAACAAATAGGAAAAAATCCTTATGGATGTTATTTCAAATTCCAAAATTAATTTGTTTGGCCTGTGTTCAAAAGCCTCCCATGTCAGCTTTGTGGAAACACTTGGGTGCCAGTGTTTTACTACCAAATGAAGATTTTAAAGCTCCAATACTTCCAGTGAGTCACTGGAAGTGAATTTAGTAATTTGGAATATCTAATTCAGATTTTGCACTGTGTCAAGCAATGCAGTCATTCAGGTGGCAGCATCATAAACCTGAGTTTTTTCCATTTCCCTTAGAGAACAGTTGAATATTAGTCAATAAACAGGCTCTGGCATTCAGAGGAAAAAGACTCAGAATTCTCTAACTCAAAACAGTGGAAATTTCAGATAGTGAAGCTATTCCAGGAAACAGTGAGCTACTGTGTTTGTAATATTCATAATTTGGGAGGATCCAGAAGGGTACTGCTAATGCATCTAAAGCTGTTCCCAGGGAGCTGACAGAGAGAATGTTAGAGAAGCTACAGGCAGCTCTTGTTTTTAATAGAAATTTTATGTGTGCAAACATATATCTCTTGCTGGTATCCCTGCAGCTAAGATGTTAAGAACAAAGCCCTGCTCATCCAAAGGCACCCTTCTCAAATATTTAGCTCGGGATGGCAGCAGATTCAGTAGGGAAGTTGGAAGTTCTGACAACTCCAGGTTTATCAAGCAACTAACTCTTAATCCATGCCAGCTGCCTGTGGTTTCCTTCAAACCACTTCCAAACCAATACTAAATATGGGTTTCATATTAGAAATAAATCTTTTAGTATGTTACAAAATGGTTATGTTTCTTAAAGTACGTAAAGGAGTGAGGAATCAGACTAAACTGTGGATTGTGGGCAGTTTTCTTTCAGAATAGAGCATTGTTTTTCTTAATTAGGGCTATTTTTATAGTTATTGTCACCAGCCATGACTTAATGTGACATGAAGCAGGAGGGAAGAAGGCTGGAGTAGGGCTTGGTGTGGGGATGGCAGGGAGAGCAGGTATGCAAGGATTAGGTATTTAGGAATTTGCTGATGGAGGGGATGAACAAGGCTGGCTGTCGAGGCCATACTCAAGAATTACCTTCCCCACTCTCATTCCTTTCACCTCCTGCTGATCTGTGTGCCTGGTGGCCTAAACAATTATCTTGTCTCTATTTTCCATGAGGCATTTTCTCCCTTGCTGTCTCAGGCTGAGCTGAGCTGGGCTGAGCTGACTCTGAGCTCAGAGCTGATTGCTCTTCCCAAACCCTGCAGCTCCATGCTGGCCAGGAGAGATGAGCAGGCATGAGGTGAGGAGCTGCAAAAGAGTAAGAGCTGAGCCCAGGTCTGCCTCACTCTGGGCTTCTTGGTTTTGTAAATACTTCACTGCCCTTTCTGCAAGGAGACACAGTGTCCATGTGAAATTCCAGAAACAACACCACCTGTGCTCAGCAAGGGTGGACCTGACACAGGATCTCTGAGATGGCACAGGGGAGAGCCATGGAGACCAGTGCCTTTTATAAATCCCTCCCTAAAGCAGCAGGTTACATAATGGCTGTGAGCAATCCTGGTGTTTACACCACCCATTACAGAGCTCTTTGGCAAGTGCCCACCTGCCACAGCTCGGCCAACACGACCAGCCAAATGCTGATCTCACATCCCCACAGCCCCACTGGAATGGCTGTGGATTTATCTGGATCTCAATGAGGTCAGGACCTGGCCCAGGATCCACAGGAATGGTCAAAGTTGGTGTGTGGAGCTGCTTACAAATCCCTGCCTCTCTGCTGGTCTTGCAGGCTCTGAATCCTTTTAAGGCTGCTTTGCCACAGCTTTTGGGTTGATCTAGCAATTGAAAAATATTATTCCTAGTTGTCAAAACAGAAGAAAAAGTGCAAAAAAATATGGATTTCACATCACTGCACAGAGCTTCTGGCAGCTAGTATTCTTTCTGCACTTGTAATGACAAATAATACTAACCTTAGCCATTTTGCTTGGCACTTGGGATTGTGTTTTCTGCATTCATTGTTTTATCCAGAACAGGGAACAGTTTGTAATCATTGTTTTGGTTTTTCACCTGCCTCATGTCCAAAACCAAGGCTAGAGGAGAGGATTAAAGTCTTTATTTACATGGGAACAAAAGCCACATCAGTCACAGGGTCCTAAAGATCAGAGAATACCTTGCTTTGGTATAGAAAGACAGTAGAAAGTCTCTCTGTTATCTCACAAGGTATTGTGAGCTGTGGGAGGGTTCTTGGTCAGCCAAGCACTGTAGATTCCTTCAAAATTAACTTCTCTTACATTTTGCCTTTTTTTTCCACATGTAACCATACAAAATTTTCTCCCAGAAATTTGTTTTGCTGAGGGCCTGGAAACAAATAAGAGAGAGAAGCAGAAGAGAATAGAAAAGAGGAATTCCTGAGTTCAGGTTCTGCCCGGGTGTGACATCAGTGGTATCAACACCATGAAGGTTTTAAAATCAAAGAGATGGCCACAAGGCCAGAGAGGTGGTCATATTGACAGCTATAGGTTGTCTGCTGCTATGTCCTTTGTCACCTTCCAGAGGCCTGTTCATCTCAGATCTATTGGTGTGAGATTTCCAGAGACACAGCAGCACTGGCTGAGCCCTTGGGTGTGATTGTGGGTGAACTCTGGGCAGGTAAATGTGCAGTGCTTACAGGGAGGGACCTCCCTGGTTGTTGGGTCCCTCCTCTGCACACTGCAGGATGGACAGCCATGCTCTGCAGTTTCATTCATAAATTCTCCAAGCCCAAGTCAGTTTGCACAGTCCAGTGATATCCTGCAATTTCAGCACAGGGTGGTCCTTTTAGTTTTCAGAACAATACTCCAGAGTGTCTTTTAACAAACTGGATGTCATATAAGCAATTGCTGCATTGAGTTTTTCACTGCTAGACTTGTAAATATGCAAACCCATCTGGTTGGACCATATTTTAAGAGTATGGATCCTCACTTATATTATTATGAGGCATGGGAACATTATGATGTGCTGTAAATTAAACAGTGATGTCCTGCACAGAGAACTTTCCATCCTGACCAAATTGCAGGCTATTTCTAGGAATAGTTTCTTCTCTTTCAAGGAGAAAATGAAACAAAAGCTAAACCTAGACAATCTTCATGTAGACTGACCCAGCTGTCACCCCCAGCTCTCTGATTTTGCAATAAAGCAGAAGCTGATCAAATCCCATGGAGCTGTTCAGGGTGCAGGGAAGTCTCCCACGTACCACAGATATTTACTGAACAACTTTAATATCTTGAATCAAAACAAATGGGGCAGCTTTATCAGTAGACTTTCCCTGCTTTTCTAATCCTGTTTCTCATGCAAGCTCATTGTAATAATCCTGGCTGGATGTTGTCCAGGCAGCTGGTGGATGTTGTCATTCTTCCATTGACTTGACAATGGAGGTGTGGGCCAAGAGAACCTGGAAGAATAATTGCCTTGACCAAGAGGGGTGGGAAAAGGCATAGCTGGCAGTTTTGGAGGTAGTAATTACTAAGAGCCATACAAAATCCTCTCCATCTCTTTCTGGATGATTGAAAGGATTCAGCTCTGCATGCCATCACTGGGTTTTTTGGCTTGGAGAGGTATTTGGAAGTTCATTCATTACTTGTTATAATCCCTCCCAGTTCAGCTGTGCTGGAAGAGAAATATTTACATTAGAAATAACATCCTCACTGCCAGTAACTGAGCTGCCCATTGTAGAACCTGTGAGGGAAATGAAGTCTTTATAGTGCTCTTTGCTCTGCCATTCTGTTGATCACTCAGATTTTGCTCCCTTGGTACTCCAATGCATGTATGACCTTAAAAATAAACCCTGAGCATGGCAGCAGAGCCAGCTTTTTGCTATATAGAACTAGAATTTCAAATACTTCCCTTTTGAACTACCCAGCACTTGAATTTGTGACCAGTTTTGGACCTTGGCTACGTCCTCTCTGTTCAGACTTTCTTACTTTCTGCAGATTTATTTTGCCCTGCTAACATGATTTGAGTCCAAACACTACATCACAAATGTGGGCTTTTCGGCAGCTCTCCAGCACTGTGTTGAATCTTTCTCTTTTGCCTTGCTTTTAATAATTCCAGTCTATGTGGACAGAGCTGCTGCTGCTGCTTTTAAGGCATGTCTTGTTGAAGCTTTGCAGGCTCCTTCAGATTTGCCCAGGACTCTGTTATAAAAGGAGAAACTAAATCTCTTATCCATTCCACTTCCAAATCTGTGTGTTTCTCTTATTTCCAAACACTTCATTTAGAAAGCTGGCCAGAGAAGCCTGAGCTAATGCCACGTGCCTCATGCAGTTCTGTTGTTTAGTCCAGGCAAGCTTTGCTTTTGTAAACTTTTTTAGAGATCTAGAATTAAATGTGAAACATGAGTCAAACAGTTTTTGAATGTGTTTAACTTGGAACACTTCTTAGTTATGATGTCCCGATTCAATACAGGAGAATGTACTTTTTTGCCCTCGAACAGCTTTGTAAGATTGTTATCAACTGGATAGATATGGACTTACTCATCTTGCTCCTGATTCATTTGCTTTGGTTACTCCAACTCCAGCAAGGCAAACTAGGAAACTTTGCCAAAGAAACTCACGTTTCTGTGACTTCAAAATAAAAAGAAAACCTGGACCTGCAGGAAATATTCCCTTCTTTGAAGGAGTTTAGAGCAGACAGGCACAGAATCCACTTTGGTCTACCACTGCAGCAGAGATGTTTTTTGCAGACCAGGTGTGAGGGAATTGAGCACAGCCACGTTGTGAAACTCTTGTCTGACCCACAAACTCCATCACTGTTTGATATCTACAGGGCCACCTGGTGATTTGAAAGATCCTTTTGGACCAGATATCTTTAGCCTGGTCCTTTCACCTCAAGGGTGTCTTTGCACCAAAGAACTCCCATTCATACTCCAGTGTCTGATTGCTGTTTGCAGCCCTGTTGATAAATGCTGCCTTTTTATCCCTCTGGCTTCATCTGGATGAATTTAGGTTTTTTTTTCCACTGTCAGAGCTGTCGTGCAGGTCTGCAGCAGGTGAATATCAACAGAGTTTGCTTCTGGTCAGCCCTGCTCTCAGAGCAAGAGGATGTGCTGGCTTTTAGGGAGGTTGGTTTAAATAAACTCCATCAAAGAGTGCATTACATCCCACAGGAAAAGCTGTCTTGTAATGGCCCCTCAAGCACCTCTGGAGCTGCTCAGTGCTGGGTCAGACCCTGGTGCCAGTCCCTGGCCATGCCCTCACGTTAAAGAGATTTGCACCACACATAAACATTGCTTATCACGACTTCCTCTCCTCTGAGCACGGCATGGAGAACTCGTTTGGGCATGGAAAAAAAAATCATGGTAATCTGCAGCCACCATATCTTCCCTGTATCAAGGTCAGAGCATTCCTGACCCAGGTTCTGGCTCTGATGCCTTGGAGCTCTGTGTGTGCTCTCTGGTTTAAAGGTTTTCTGAAAAAAAAAAAAAAAAAGCTATTCAAAACTCAGAACGAAAACACAGAAAAAGCAGGGCATGGTCTGTTATCCTAAGTCAGCTCGTGGAAACTTGCTGCCAATTGACCAATATTTTCCACTCATCTGAGATAGTGATGGAAGTCAACGTTCATTTATTACCTCAGCTGGCCTAAAATGTCACCAGTGGTTGTTTATCTCAGCTATGCACCTCATGCAGCTACAAGCTGCAGCTTTGGCTGCTTGACAGTGCAAAACCAAGAGGGACCCTGTCTGAAGTCATGTTTTATTCAGTTGTCTCTGGCCAGATCCGTTCTGTTACCCTTGTAGAGTCACGTTATTTGTAGCAGTTGGCCAAAGATGTGCCCAGGTACATCAGGAACAGCTCAGAAAGCCACAGTGGAAGTCCAGGACCTGGCGTCCCCACCAGGAGAAAATAAATTGTGTGCATGTGAATGGCTCTTTATTGGTTATCTGCAGGTGCTGGGTCCTCTTGTGAATATTTCAGGTCTTATCTGTGGTCTGAACTGTCTGTATGAAAGAACAGCACTAATCTGATCAGCTTTGGCAAGTTATTGAGACCTCTTGTCATAATCCAGACTTTTGGTTTGGTACTAGCTTGGCTTTCAACAAATTGGTTCTCTTCTGTGGAAACACAGTTTATGTGCAAAACTGATTAAAGAGTTTTGTTGCTCTTTTTTAAACAGCAAATCTGTGCTTGGTTGTTACAGTAGAATATTGACATTCATGTTTCAACCTAAAAGCAATCTTAAAAAACAATGTTTTGGAATTTCATATCTTCTCTCCCACTGATATCATTCAGATCCCATTCCCTCAGCTTGGACACAGAGAGGTTTCCTCCTCATTTCTGGAGCTGTGGACACACTGCAGACTCTGAACATGCAGGCTTTTTTCTATCCTGGAGATTTTGTCCGTTCAGAGACAGACAAAAATTAAGTATATGGCTCCTCCAGATTTTGTCAAGTTTGCATTTATATAGAGACAGAAGAACTGGAGTTTTGCTCTTGTGATTGAGTATGCTCTGCATTTGACCTATGCACGTTTTGAAATGGATCTAATATTAAGGCAAGCAGAAACAGAGACTCTACAGGTTGGGCTTCCCTGAAGGCCTTGTTTGAGGGAGAGAGGTTCACAGAAGTTTTGGTTCCTTTACCTTTGCTTTCTTCCAATGATCCCGAAATTATTTAATGAATTCTTCTAGCATAGGGAGAAAAAAAGATATGAGGCTTAGATCCATGCACACGTGGCAAGCAGAGATGTGATATTGAGCCATGTAGTCTTTTATGGGCAAACCCTGGATGTTGGCTGGAATATTTCAAAATCCTGTTATCACAGAATGGGTAAGATTGGAAAGGACCACAGTGGGTCCTCTGGTCCAGTGGAACTCCATTATCAATATTCAGTCAAAATCTTAACCCTTTATTTATTTAGATAATTAGTTGCTTAGCTAGATAGTCAGTTATAGAGGCATAGAAGGGGAAATGATGGAAGAAACCAGAATTGCTACCTCCTGCATCATCTGGTGACCTGGAAAAAAGCTGAAGATATTGTATGAACTCAGGAAATTTCAGGTCAGGGCTGTAGTGCTCCATCATTGTCCTTCCTCATCATTACAGATTTATCTGCTACCCTTAATTCTAGTTACAGAAGAACATTTTCTTGATGACAGCATAATTTTTCTCCTTTCTTGTTTTCACTTCTTCATTCCCCTGTGTAACTGGACAAACACACCTTGCAACCACAGCCCCAGGGAGCCAACAAAATGTAAAACATTGAGTGGTGGCTGTGCTTGGGTAACCACAGGTTTGTCTCAGAGCCCTTTGTCCACCCTTATCCTCTAAGATCGGGATGTGCAGCAATCCATCCCTTTCCCTAAAACTGCACCTGCCTGGATGTTTGGGACATGGGTGCAAAATGATGGATCACTCCTGAGAAGCAGAGCTGTATCTGGTACTGACTAATAGACTAGTGGTAAATAAAATCTGGGTAAACCGACCCAAATTCAAAGTGGAGCAAACCCCACATTTTCTTTCAACTACACTGCTGGTATTGAAGTGTGGTCTGCCTCTGCTGTGGTAGTTTTACTGGTGAGGAACTGGGGAAGTAGGAAACTGTAAACCCATTTGGTTCAGATAATGTGTTACATGAACTCCGTTGTTGAAGAGAAGGAAAAAAGCCCCATAAAATATTTATTTAGAAAGTGCAGCTTGTTCCCATTTGTGACCAAACATATTAAGAAGACTGAGCTTTGTGGGGACATTTTTGAATGGAGGAGGGGGAAACCCCTGTAATCACAAAAGTCTGTGAAAAGAGATTTTTTTTTTTTCCTAAGGAAAAGAGCCCATTAAGAGATCTTAATGTACAGCCATGTAGCACCATAATATTCACCCCTTATAGCTCTTCTTTCATGGGTTCTCCTCTGTTTTTATCTCTCTCATCTCCTCTGCTTTTCCTCCATTTGGAGCTCAAGGGAAAGGAGTAGAAGGGTTATCCTTTAAAATCCAGCTCCCTGTGATCTCCAAAAAAAAAAAAAAAAGATGTAGGCTCTCACCTCAGGCTGGAAAAGGAGCAGTGGGAAGGGATAAGCAACTGTGTACAGGGCATGATGGGCTGGACCTCAGCACCAACAAGAGAGGTCTTAGTCACACCAAATGTTTGTGGAAAACTTGTGACAGAACAACCCAAATCCCAAAGTTTACAGTAGGAAATGCTAGGTAAAAAATTTATGGTCCGGATTGTACAGGAAAGTAAAGTTTGACAGACAAAGTGTTTCCTTGGGTCTTAAAAGCTACAAAGCTCTTCATTTATTGGAGGAGAATTGGTGTGAGGTAATATAAAAATGTTAACTGCAGGGGCTTTCAGAGGAGCTTAAAAATTAGGAATTTAGCTGCCAAATAACCTATCATATCTATTGCAGGAAAATGCAAGGGAAGAATTTATTTTCTGCTGCTAAATTTCACTCTTGCACTTCTGGCAGGGGTTAACATTTTTTATGCTGGATTAAGGTGTTCTGAACCTTCGAGAAGAAATGCAAGGGCCACATTTTTGGGAAATGCACTCCCCTGTGCCAGTAAAAGTGCATATGAGCCCTTTGGTTACTTAAACCCAACACAAAACTCATCAGGAGTATGGGATTGCAAGGAGTAAATGTCATATTGAGTAATCACTGCTGAAAGAGAGGGCTCTGTTTTTAACCTAGTTAGGAAAAATTGATGGTACATTATGGGAGGGGGAAGAGGACATTTCATGAGATACTCCTGCAATAGTTTTATGTTGGGATGGCTTTTCAAAGGAGCTGATTTAACCAATTCCTTCATCCCCACAAATGTTACATAAGAACCACTGGCAAAACTAACACACACACACATCTTGTACAAAGGACTAAAAACCCAACCCAGATGTTTACAAAGCAACCACAAAAGACCGGAAGAAAAACAAACATACAGAGATGTTTAAAATGCAGAGCAACCAACAAACACAGGAAAAAAATATCCATGTTCCTGGCAGTAGCTTTTGAACATACTGAAGCCATTTGGGGCAACCCTTCTTTAAACTTCCCCCATGGCAGGTTTGAATTATCAGTTATGTTTTCATTCATCACTTAAGGTCAAAGACTTCATCTTTCAATGTAGGCCTGCTCTTCTCTGAAATGACAGATGGAGAAGGTGTAGCAAATCTTCATCTCTTGCTTGATGATTAGACCTAATTTGTTTACCCTGCTTCCCCCTGCTTCTCTTCTCCTGACAGGAGCTTTACAGCAAGGATGTAAAAGAGGATGCTCTCATCTCACCTGTGCTCCTGTGAGCAGACTGGCACTGCTCCTGCTTCCCAGTGACCTCCAGGCTCCCTAGGAATGGCTGAAGTCGGTGTCTTTACCAGTCCAAAACTGAACTGGACCACAGTGCAAATTGCTTTATGGCCACTCACTTCAGGCTGACATTTTGGGCTCTTTTCTGAGAACTTCTCAGTGCTTTGAAAGGTGAGAGAAGATCTGAGTGGAAACAATTTCCTCCCAGCTTGAAATGCGTTTCTGTGACACTGACAAAAGAAAGAGGATGGTTTTGCCAACATGGACCCTTGCAAAGCTGCTCCTGAGAGTATGGATTGCACTGAGTGAGGAGTCTGGTTTCTGCACCACCTTCTTGGTCTTCTTTGACAAAAGCCACTACCCTTGTGATTTTTAGGTCAGAAAAAAGAGTTGTTTTCCCCCTCTGAGGTATTTCTATGTCTCCTTTGTTTCCTCAGTGTGAATAGCTTGGAAAAATGCATTGCATTTGGACAATTCATGCAGTCACTCCTAAAATGCAGCTTACATTTTCCAGATGGCTTAATAACAAACTGATTTAATATCCTTTGCACTTATATAAAAGTGTTAAAGGATCTCACAGATTCTTGTGCCTGGATGAGGTGGTTCTGAACTGAGGATTACCAAATACAAGGCTAATTTGGACCCATATATGAACTTTATTGATTTGTTGCAATTAATGTGTTTAACTGATAGTGAAGATATCAGAATTAATCCTGCTTTTTCTCAAAGAAAACGGTGCCTGTAACTCATAAGCACAAGAAAACACTGTAAAAGCTGTTTACTTTGGCTTCTGGTGTCCTGGATTTGCTGAAGAAGGTCATGGCTTTTGTCCTCATCTACCTACAAGGCAAAGTGCTTGAAGAGGAAAAATGCTCCTTTCAGGCTGGAATGTTGGGGTTGCAATTTATCGTACAGGACTTGAAAGAGGAATTTTCAGTTCTAACTTGTTTGAAGAGGAATGGGCTGGTGAAAGAATTTAAGGGCACTTCTGAAATGAATGTTGCCTGTCTATGGAATGGCCTAGAAAGGAAACATCCAAGAGGATCTGTAGCTCAGCTATTCTGCACTGCCTGGACAGAATAATGAAACACTTCTCTTGAGATTTACGAGCCTGGAAAATGCACTGCAGATTTCCATCAAGGCCTGAAAATACTACAGTCTGTTGTCACAGTCTCTAGTACATCTCTTTTTCTACCAGAAATACATGCTGGGAGTATTGGGAAGGAATCAGAGATGAAGTGAAAATGCAAACACAGAAAAGAAATATATTCTTTATTGTCATGAGACTCCCAAGTCGCAACTGTCAAAGTAGTTTTATCTTTCTAGTGCAAATTCCCTGTTCTTTTTGTTGTTGTTGTTTTTGTAACTAAATACTGCCTCCAAATTACCAGCTGGGCAAGGGGTGGTGGGGGAAGCATGAATTCTGTTGAAATGCTCTTTCTTTGGAAAATGCACAAGCAGTGGAAATGGTGAATCCAGGCTGCTTCACTTTCCTCCCTGAAGGGCAGGGGCTCTCAGGAGTGTGCTGGGAATGCTGTTCCATCACCTGATGGGAATGCTCATCCTTCCCTTCCCATCTAGCAATTCATGATTTTGTGTTAGAGAGTGGAATTCACAGAGTCCTAGAAAGCAGGATCACGAGATTGTCCCCTCTGTCTCTGCTCCAGAGCAATGTCAGAGCTCAGAGGTGTGTGACAGCTTTTACTCCTTCCCATTCCCAACAAATTGCAGTGCTTGAGATTCCAACCCTCTATTTGTTCTAACTGCACGGTGGAATTTTTTCCTTGGCTGTAATGCCAATCTCTCTTGCTACAAGTGTTTTCTATCACAGTTTCTATCATAAACCATAAAGTAGATAATGTTTCTTGGCAGCCACATCTGCTGGTGACATTGTTGGTATTTATCACTGCTGCCTGTGTTTCTAAATATCCAACCCACAGGTCTGAAAATTATTTTGGATGTGAGAAAAGCTTTGTCACCTGATTAGATTCATCAACTCAAGGAATGAAATCTTACCCACCAGTCCTGGATCTCAGTGCTAGGAGTGGGGACCAAAACCTCTGTGTACACACTTAAAGAAGGACTAATTTGTGCTGTCACCTCTCAGCCACTTTTCTTAATGCCAGACTCTCAGCAGAGCTTTAGAGGACCAGCTTTGAGCTCTGCTGAAAGCCCAGCTTGCAACTTGGGTGTCACAGCGTGGAGCTGAACTCATTCAAAAATCGAGGGATGAACCCCTCTAATAAAAGAACCTTCTCTGCAAGTTTTCCCCAAAGGCATCCCAAAAGATCCCATGGCCTAAGCAAAGAAAACAAATCCATCCTGATCCGTGGCCCTGCATGCTGATAGGAATTGCCTGCTACAAACTCACAGCACGTGGGCTTGGCCAGTGATTTCCTTGTAAGGTGCCATGGGCAAGGACAAGCCCAGTTGCATTTGCAAGGAACAATTCTGTGGGTAGAGAATTAGAACAAGTGCCTTGTGTGTGATGATTGATACTGCCAGGCGGACAATAATTATGATTTACTCATGATTTCTTTATTCTTGAGGGGAAATCCCAGTTGCCAAGTATGTTAACGAGCTATGTAATGGTGTGTTAACGGACACCATTAGTTTGCTGGACAAAACCGAGCCCCCTGCCAAAACAAACCTTCTCCAATGGTACGTTTTATGGATCAGCAGATTCTGAAAATGCTTCAGAGCAGGACTGGATGGTGGGGCACATGCTCTGGGAATGGCTAACAGTTTCCTAACCACAAGTTTAAAGGTATCTGTTAGTAATTAAATGCACTTGAGCAGTTGTTAATTCCAGTGTTGTGCAATTTCTCTATGAGGTGCAATAATTGCAGTCCGGAAATAGTTTGTTTTAATGTTATGACCAGATTAGTGTGGAAAGGAGTCCCAGCTTGTAGCAGCTCGTGTTAACTTCCATCACCAGGGTCGAGATGCTTGTGTGTGCTTGGGAATGTGCTCGTGGCCCAGGGCATGCATGGCCTGGGAGCTGTGCCTCCCAAATCCTTCCTGGCATGGACAGGACCCAATGCTGAGCTCAGCAAGGCTCCTGGGAGATGATCTTGGTGCCACAGAGAAGGGTCTGGAAGACCCTCATGGCTCAGGAGTACTGAGGAAGCTCTTGGTTCTGCTGCTTTTGGAAGCAGGAGCAGCTGAAAAACTCCTGCACAGAGGGAAATGGGGTGGCTCAGAGCCTTTTTGAGGTGTGTCAAGGTGTGGGCCAGGATAGGAGGCCTTGGACTGAGCCTGAGTCAAAAATGCTCATGGATACAGGTGAGTCAAAAATCCCCATGGATACAGGTCTGCATCTTCCACAGCTTGTCAAGAAGAATTTGTCCTGTGGAGGGAGGGTGGTATCACACCCCCCCAGCCTGCAGTGCTTTCCCTGAGAAAGCCTGATCTCAGATTTCAGATTGGGTTCTTTTGTATAATCCAGGCTTCACCAAAAAAATTGTGTGGACCTGGACTTTTCCATTTCCAACAAAATATTCCAACTGTGGGAACTTCTGCAGTACCAGATGTGTTGGACAGCAAAGGACAGTAACATCCTGGAAGTGTTGTGCCATAGTAGCTGCCCCAGGGCTTGGATAAATGGACAGATGTGAATATCCTGAAATCTCAGAAATCTCCAAAGCACGTTTTATAAAAACCAAACTGTGTGACCCATTTAGTCCAGAGCAGAACTTCTAGGGCCTCCCTGTACTTCTTTCTGCTCAGCTTTCAGCAGAGATGCACTCAACAAAGCTCCTTAAAGCACATTATTGCTTCAGTCATGAACCTTCATGCATTAATACAAGAATTTTGGAGCACAAATATAAATTAAATGGCTGACAAGGCTGGAGTGATCCAGAAGTGACTCTGCTTCTTCCTCTGAAAGGCTTCCATTCATCTCAGACATGATTTTATAATCTTTGACTGAGACAAGAGTGTTACCTGGATAGTTTCCAGTTGTGTTAATGGGAGCTGTGAAAATCCTGTGCATATCAGCAGGAGAAATGCCCCCCTCTCCAAAGGGAACAGTTTCCGTTGTCCTTAGTGCATTACAATAACCAGCCACCACACTTAATTACTTTTTGCACCACTTTCCCTCCCCTCCTCATATCTTTATCTCTTCATGCCATAAAAATATTGCATTTTAAAATGAAATCAAGGAGACAGAAAACAGAGGAGACATGTTTTGCACAAAAGAAGAAACATGTGTTAGGAATAAAGGCCTGAAATGGGCAAACATGTTGAAGACATCCACGCCTTCCCTCTCCCCCTCTGCCCCTTGCAGGGAAGCAGGAGGGAAGCAGGAGGGAAGCACCTCTCCTGTCTCTTCTTGCTGGGATGGGGGCTTGGTTTTCCTGCAAAAACAACCTGCTGTACTCACAGGAGAGGGGTCAGGAGCAAAGTGTGGAGTTTTTCCACCTTGTGCTGTTCTGTGTCGATGTGAACATGTTCTGGTACTTGTACTAGAGCTGAGCATGCTGCTGGCACAGGCAGGTGAAATTCCTCTGGCAGAGCCAGAGATGACTCTGGATGGTTTTTCAAGGGAGTTCGTTGTTCTCATTTCTCCTGGGAAGGACAGAGAGGCATGGATTAATCACGTTCATCCTCCGTGACAGCCCTGCTTAGGACATTGAGTGTATGCTTGTACTGAAATCAGTACAATTTCAGTGAACTGTAGTTGGCACGGGTAATCCAGCATGGATTGCACAACTTTCCCATGAAAATATTCAAGTGACTCACTCACAAAAACCTCCCTGCTGCTGCTGACCTGCTCCCTTCACCTGAGCTGGTTTCAAGCTGTGCTTGTGCTGCCCTGTAGTGATGCCAGGGCAGGCAGAACTGAAGAATGAAGGGCTTTCAGGGAGTCTGACTCCACCTGGGCTGCTCCTTCTTTTCTTCTTTGCCAAGAAAAATAAAAATATATTCTCCCCACCAACTCCTTAAAAAGGTTGAGGGGGGAAACTGCAGAAATATTTTAAGTGCTTGTTGTTTTTCCTAAGGGGACAAAAATGCAATGTGGTTTTATTCTGGCCATGCAAATATTTATGTGAGCAAGAGAGAAGCAAGATCAGAGAGATCACTGGGTTTGGTTGTGACACAGGCTTTGGTGCCAGAGATGTGGATTTACTTTTGGCTCTGCCAGAACTTGCCTGTTAACCTTGAACCAGCCACATTCACCTCTGTGCCCCCAGCTCCCATCTGCTACAGCTGATTTGAACCCTGTTTTTTGGGGTATTAGCTGCATGGTGTTGGGACAGATCTGGGGGAAAAAGGAGCTTTTCAACTCAACATGAAGATCTAAGTGCTTAGGTGATGTAGTAATCGTGGAAAATTACGGCAATTTGAGCTCAGGAGGGCACCTCCAGAATTTGTACCGTGCCCTGCACACTGTGCTCGGTTTGCTGGAATCTACTCTGAGCTGCTGCAATGCAAACAATGGTCTGCATTCAGTAAGTAGCTCCTCAAATTTCCTGTGGATATCCCCAGCAAATCTGTATTTAAATAAGCAATAGTTTCTTAATCCTGGACTGCAAGTTGCTGGGGCAATTTGTACTCAAGGTGAATGCTGAGGTTAGGGAGATGTTGAGATGTATAAAAGAAGCTTGCCATCAAAATTGTTTCCAGCTGTTTTCATTATGCCCCACTTCTGCAGAATAAACGAAACATTTTAGCTTTCAGCTATTTCCTTCTGGACTCTGTAAAGCTACCTGTTCTCAAAAGCATTATTTGGTGTCTTTAAGTGCTTTAGTCTGATGTTTTTACAGTTGTATTCAACCAGTCAAGAAAAATGCCTCTAAATAGATAGGAAAGGCAGCTGAAAAGATGGAAAAGCAGTTTGATTAAATGAAAATATCCATTCAGTTTGACTTGTTGAAAGCATAAAAATATTTTGGTAATACATTCTGGATATGCTAGAATTTCTCAACAGTCTTTTATTCTAGTCTTCCCCTGCCAGACTGGCTAAGGCCATAGAATATAGCAAATAACATGAGCTGGTGTCCAGTTTCCTCCCCATTTCTTGTCATATCTAAGTGGGCACTGCAGCCCAAATGACTCAGAGCAGATTCAAACCTGTGTTGCTAGGGCCACTCCCAGTGCTAGCAGAAATTAATACAAATTTGAAATCTTTTGCTAAGATATCCATCCATCCATCCATCCATCCATCCATCCATCCATCCATCCATCCATCTCAAAGAAATCAACTTTTTGCTAAATATTTTCATCCAAAGGAGTGGGGAAATTCTGTCAAAAGAATTTGAAAGACATTTTCTTGACTTTTGCACTAAAACCTAAAGCAGTTAAGTGTCTGCTGCAACCACTCTGTGCCTTACCAAGATCTTAAAGACCAGATCTTTCATCCAGAAAGATGTCTCTCTGTTAACTGAAAAATGTATTCCCAGAAGTGAAAACGTATTCTGCCTTTTCTTTTTAGTGAACCCATTTCTGTCTGTCTCTGAAGAATGATTCTTATCTGCTGGTTTCCCACTTGCCCAATATGAATATGCTACCTTAAAAGAAAAGTAATTGATATTTGGCCAAAAGGACAGGAGAAAGGTTAAGAATGTGCAACAAGGTTTCTCATAACTTTGGAGGAGGCAGATGTTTCTCTTCTGTTTCCAACCTTCATTTTCTTTGCATGAAGAACGAGTTGTTTAAAACCAAATAAATATCCCTTTGAGAAGAGCATGATTCCCACTGTTATTCTTCACATTAACTCTTTTGTAGCTAAGGCAGAGTTTAGTTTGTTGATTTTTATTGCAAAAAAAAACGAGAAGGGAGACTACAATGTATTTTTTTTTTCTATAAATGGCTTCAATTATGGCTTAAGAGCTGGTCAAAAGAGTAACAAGAACAACTATAACAAACTCTCTGACATCTGACATAGCATGGATTGTCATTGTTCATTCTAGGTAGTGTAAATATGACTAAAAATACTTTCTTCTTGCAATTAAAATTTCATTTAAACATCCATAATTGCAAACATAGCAGCACATATCTCGTATTTATAAGGATAGCAGAGGAGACTTTTGGAAGCAGTAACCAAGAGCAGACTTTTTCTGGGGCAAGCAGAGAGGAGAGCCAAGGAAAGGTTGTTATTCCTGGTAGAAGGGCACAGGGTGATGTCTCCTGTCCCTGACTGGCTCCTCTGTGCATGTGGGACATTTCTGACTTGTCTTGGTGATGGAGACAATGGGATGCTATTCTCCTCCTTGGACACTGAGACCAAACTGCCTTGGAAAAGTCTACAGCCTGGAGAAAAGGTGAAAAATGTCTAATTTCACGTTAATATCCTGCCCCTGAGGCTAATGCTGCTAATTCCATGCTCTGCAGCCCCCATTTCCCAGGGAAGAGGACTGAAATGTTTCCCAGGACAGAAAGCCTGGCAGGGGAGAGCATCTGTGTGTGGCTGGGAATGGACACTGGGATCTCTGGGGGCTGCTGAGGCAGGGCCAGAGGCTGGGGGTCACTGATAATGTGACCTTGGCCACAGTTTGTCTTCCTAGAGACTGCCTGATGGGAAATGTGGACAAAAGCCTTTGTGAAGCTCTGCTTGCCATATGTAGCTCCACAAGGCTGCTGGGGAGGCTGAGCCTTTTTACCCACCAGGCCTGAGAGAGGCATTTGGTTCCTAAGTTTATAAATCAACACAGTGATCCCTCTTCCAGAGGATGGAGGGAAGGCTGAGGAATTATAGGAACCATTGTCTGAAGTCTGGCCATGATGGGATCAATGAACTCCCCAGCCCCTGCTCTGTGCAGGGCATTTAGGATTTTCAGGAGTCCCCACTGGGAAATCTCGGGAGGAAAGAGAAATGTGAAACACAGGGGCAAGTAAAAAGTGCCAAGGAAGGGTGAGACAAGAGCTGCCTCAAAGGACGCCTGTTGTGGTCAGTGGAGCAGAACTAGGGTGGAGAAAGGTGTGACATTCCTTGCATGGGATCAGTGTCATGGGGACCTGGGGTAGCCAAAGCAGTGGTGTAATAGCCAAGGGACAAAGTCTATGTGAGGTCAAGACTAAAACCACTAAATCCAAGCCAAGGGCTGGATTATCACCCCTTTTCTCAATAGGCTTCCCTGCCCTGTGAGACCCCGCCCAAGAAACCTGTGCTGGGTTGAGACTAGGATGGAAGGCAGAATGATAGTCAGGAGAAAGAAGGTTTTTCACACTTTAAAATCACAGGTGGCTCTCGAGGGCTTCCTGTGATTTATTGTTTCCACATTGTGTGAGTGGGGGACTCTCAGCCCACCCACACTCAGCCTTCTTTTCCTATAACAAACACAAGAACACTGAACATGTGAGTGAGTTCCACATGTTCATACTGAGCTGACTTCTTCCTCACTCCTGTGACCTTTACTGTCCCTAGAATCTTGGAACAGTTAGGGTTGGGAGGGACCTTTAAGATCATCTTGTTCCAGCCCCTCATTTTCAGCTGCAAGAGCATTTTGTAGCCACATCCTGGGTCTACTGGAACACCTGGGGACATTTATGTGACTTTGCAGAGATGTGTGGCACAATCAGATGATGTTCCCCATCCAAATGCACCTTTATCCAATCTTCTTATAAAAGGGTTTTCATGCTGGTTGTAGTTCTGGAAGTTTTAGGGTGAACAATTGCAGTATTTTTCATTGCCCTCTCATTTTTCCTTCTAGACTCTCCTAAATGCCCAGAATTTGGTACCTTTGGAAGATCCTATCAGCTGGATATCAGCTCTGATGATTCAGGGAACCTGAACTCAGTTGCCCCACTCTGCTCAGTATCAGTATTTTGCCTCTGGGGCTCTCATGTGTTCTCACCTGAATTTCTGGCATCCTCTGGCTGCATGTGAGCAGAGGAATTACTGTCACTTATGGATGATATTTTTCATTGAGCCACTTGAGAGTGAAGGACCTGTTTCCTGTTTAGAGCTCAGAGAGCTCAGCCCAGCCATTTCCTTGCCAAGGCTTTTGGAAAGGAGCACTCTTTATGTCCTTCCAAGCACTCTGAAGACATCTGAGTTCACATCTGACAAATGGGTACAGACGGATCTGCCTGTTCCTGCCCGTGCTCTGCCCTACTGGGGCTGGGGATCTTGGCCAAGGCTGTGAAAAGCTGGGTCAACACATGCATGATTTCACCCCACCAAGGAATGTGGCCTGGAGCTGCTGTCTCTCCATGGAACTGACATCAGGCCTCTGTTGGTTTACACAAGTCCTAAGAAAAAGCACTTTGGAGCCCTTGTGCTCCAGCTCTTCACATGATTAGCAATAACCCAAGCACAAAGTTTGGGTTCCTGCTCCGTTTGTTTTCGTGCATTTCCCATGCACGAATTCCTGCTGCTCTGGCAGGAGAGGGAGCATGGTTTCACCTGAGAATTTTGCATAGGGATGTGCCTGGGTCAATTTAAACCCGGGTAATTTCTGGCAGAAAATACTAATCTTTTACATCAGTGTCAGGGATCTATGCATGTGTCAAACCAGAGCTTACCCAGGGAGGTGTTCCAAGTGCTTTGTTCCAACTGGTGCAATAGAGAGAAGCTGAAAAAGTGCCTCATTCTGGGCTTGTTTGCCACACTGGGTCTTTCCAGATCACATATTCCTAAGGCTCAGTGCAATATAATGAGATTACCTGTTCTGAAAGAGGGAAGAGGGTTCTGGCTTCTCCAAGCTGCTGTCTAGAGATGGGACCCTGTAATTTTACCATCAAAAGCTCTCCATCTGCTATTTGATCATATTTGTTCATATCACTGATATTTGATTATATCAGTGACCACTTCCATTCTTGCTCAGACCCCAGGAAAATCTCTGTGGAATTTAGCCAGACATCTAAATGATGTTATCACATTTTATTACATCTAACAGGATAAACTTTTGGGTGTTGCCACAACCTAACTAAAACAGGGAATCCTTCCTGCTCCAACAACAAAGAGGAACATTTAAAGTATTTTTTAGATGTCACTTCCATACAACTCCACCAGTTTAGCTCAATTTCATCCTAAGGGATATTTCTATTTAGGAGAATACTGCTGATGCTCAATACAGGAAAAGGGGGAAGCTCTTTAGCATATAAATACCTTATTAAACCTCAGCACACATCCCTTAGCAGGCAAAAAGTCCATGCCCTAAGATCTGAAAAATCACTCTGTTGTGGGGGGAAGGATATTATATTCGATAAATCATGTGGAACTATTTATCAGCAATCACTTCTTTAACTTTTCCACAGTCTTCAGTTTCAAAGCACATTTTGAAGTGACTGAAGTTTGTACAGAGCAGTTTATTTAAAAAATTATTTTAGGAAAATTACCTCAGGCTTGATTGTGTATTTATGAAGGGTTTCTCTTTTCTTTTTTTTTTTAAATATTAACATAATGTAAGAAAATGACTTTATTAAGAACAGTGGAAAAATGTGTAGAGAAACAGAAAAGATTTTGTAGCAGACAGTTTGTAATGGGAAAATTTTTGCTTGTTGTGCAGTCACGAAGGGCAAAGTCAGTGGAAAGACCTTGATTTTGATGGGCTTTGGATTAGGCTTGTTACTGGTGTGGGATTGTTCATCACAGAACCCTGAGCTGTTTCTGGTTATATCCTCCCCAGTGAATGTATTTTGATTTCTCTGTTTTTCTCCCTTGCTATTATAAGTAATTATTTTTAATAACTTCACTTACCTACCTCATCCTTCTTGCTGCCTTCTTCTTAAGCTGAATCCTGTCCTGATCTTGAGTTAAAAATGAAATTAACATGCTCATAATTCAAACCAATGAATGTTTTTTGCCCTGCAACTATTGTTGCATGATCTCTTGCAAATCCACATTGGCCACTTTGACATTGTTCATTCCTGGAACAATTCTGGTCTGCTGCAGTTTAATTATGATGTGTTTCAGTACACAGCTCAGCATGGTGCTCATAGTGATGACTTAGTGATTTTCTAAACCATGAAATAAATCTGATTGTGAATATTTGCTACGTGCTTTTACAATCAGCTGGATTATGACTTTTCCCAGTGGGGTCAGCCTTTCTGTGGTGAGCCCACAGGTTGGAGTAGAGCTAGAATTTTGCTGTGGATTGTTTAGGGCTTTATAGCTGGTTTTATTTAAATGAAACTCATTATATTTCATTACTTAGCATCTGAACCATGCTGGTACTACATGGGTTTAGACTGGGAGCTCCAGGGATGAGCTGAAATATGAAGTTTGCATGAGCTGTATGGGCAGGAGCCACACTCCTGGAAGGTAGACTTCATTTCATGGCTTTGGAAAAGTGCTGTGTGAATCCTGCTGATTGCCCTTGGAGCTGGGAAAGGGAGCAGGAGAGAGGTGACTGCTCAGGTCAGTGCACATGCAGGGCTGGAGGGGCATCCTGGAGCCCTGGACATGCTGGGAATGTCAAGGTGCAGCTTGGATTGCACAGAGACAGACAGGATCCTTTCCCAGGCATCCCCGGCTGATGAAAGGGAAATTGTTTGCAGTGACTTGGAATGGATTAAGTAGACAAAATATGAATGTTTGAATAAAGTAGTAGCCACAGCTCTTGTGTAGACAGTAAACAATGGTTTATTGACAGTAAACTCTTGCTCTTATGGTAAAATGTCTTAAATCACTTATTTCCTGAAAGGCTCAGGCAGGGTGTCTTTGGTCACTCACACATGTTTTGTACTTTATCTCAAATCAAAACATCCTGATTTCCAGTCTCTGGAACACATTACTGGTCCATGCTTCCCTTGTTTGAATAAAAGGTGGCAAACCCAGCTGTGCACTCACCAAGGCTGTTTTGAATAGCATCTATGAGTTAAGAAAAGGCTGTGGATAGATGAGACCCTAGGATTTGTGCAGAAGCATCCTCAGACTTGGCTTGACAAATGTGTTGTTGGACAACTCTTCTTAATCCCTTTCTACTTGGACTTAGCTGTGATTGCTCTGAAGGAATAGTGTTTTGTCTCTCCACCTGATCTCTCTCTGCTCCAGCCTCCAGCATGCAGTTGTAGCTGTGCCAGTACTCACTCTCTACTCTGATACTGTCAAAAAGAGTCAGAAAAAAAAATCATCCTTCTAGAAGTAGTTGAGTGATCTGTTTGTTTTGACAGCACTGGCTCCAAGAGTGATTGCACAACCGGTTGTGCTGGCCAGTGTGATGGGAGGGCAGGGGTGTGCTGAGAATAAACCCAGCGCACAGAACTCACTTCTACCCATGCAGACAGATGTGACAGATGTGTGAGGCAGACAGGACAGGCTGTGAACACGCTGGGTGTGCCCTGGAGTGGGTGACAATTGCTCTGTGGTACGTGTGCTGGCTCCTCTTACCTGTGCACAGGTGGTGCATCCATCTTCCACAGCAGGGTAAAATGACCCAAATTACTTCCCCTGCAGAGGAGCACATCAGCTCTTCTTGCAGTGAGGATCATTCAGGGCAATGTGCTCACCTGTGAGGCAGAACTTGGTGGCCCAACACAGGGGTTGTGCAGGAGTCCATGCAGTGATGGAACCCCAGCCTGAGCCCATTTGCTGGGAGGAGAGCACAAGACAAGGAGGGGAGCTGGAGGGCTGGACTGGGCTGGCAGAAGGTGGTGTGGGCATGGCAGGAGGAAGGGAACAGAATGTGTGGGCTGCCTTGGCTCTTCCTCTCTAGAATGAATCCCTTCATCAGGGCCAGGCTGGATGGGGCTCTGAGCAGCCTGATCCTGCTGCAAAGTTCCCTGTTCACGGCAGGGGGAGTTGGAACTAAATAGTCCTTAAAGTCCCTTCCAACTCAAACCATTCTGGGATTCGACGTTTGATATCCTGGCTATGGTCCCAAAGTCTGGACTGGTCATTTGGAAAGTCTCTCTTGCAGCCCTCAGCATCCAAAGGACTCAAGTCTGTGATCCTTCCAGGTTTCTTTTGCAGTGAGGGACTCGCTGTGACCCTCTGTCCCAGGCCCTGGCCTCAGGAGGTGAAGATTGCCGAGCACTGTGTCAGCTGTGTCCAAAGTGGTTTTTGTTTAATGGTCTCTGCTGCTGTTTATATTTTCTAATGCACCACGGCTGGTGTTTGTTGCCATTAAAACTTCATTTGTTTGGAGGATCTTTTCAACAAACTGAAATCCAATAAATCATGAGTAAAATATTTATTATTTCAACTGGATAAGAAGGGGAGGGGGAAGTGGATGAATTAGTATTCCATCAGCACCATGTTAAACGGGAGGGCACTGGGTTGTGCTTGCCATAGCTCTTTGTCCCCAGAAGAGCAATTATTTGGCTGGACAGGTCCAACTGAGTGGCAGATTCAAATCTGGGAGCAGAAGTGGAGCAGAAATACTCTGAGTACTCCAGCTTTATCCTGTCTGCCCATGTAATCACACCCACAGATGATGGTAGAGAGCTCAGGGCTTCTGGATTAAAACTGTCAAAAATACAAGCCTCTAATGCCTGAGTTAGAAATCCTGGGCTGATAAACTGGTTCCACTTCTGCTGGTGGCAAAGCTGCTATTGTCTGAGGTCAGGATTTCACTCCAGGTCTGTTTTAGTTCACAGACAGTAGCAGACTCCAAACTCTTCATCCTGCTGAAGGGTATATTACACCAGCTTGTGGTAGGATAAATGACATAGAGATCTGGAGCAGAATGTGGAAAATGTCATCACAAACATCATTACATTAGAGCTGCATGGCTTTATTTATTTGTTGAATAGTGAACTCAATTAGAAATAGGGTGGGATTTAGGGCTGTTCATGTACTTTTGCGTTCAGCCAGTGGTTTTGGCTGAAAATGCAGAGGGAAATATGGGAAAGTTGGACTGTGATTTCAGCATTTCACATAGAGGATACATTGCCTATTCACTTGGAAATGATACCTAATTTTTCAGCATGACATATTTTTCAATGCCAGAAACAAAAATAAGAAAACTGCTTTTGGACTGACCTGAACAGAAATAATTCTGAAATCTGTCCATGGGACTAAGGCAAAATCTCTGCATTGTCCAGTTAAGGTCAGGACAGGTGTGAAGTGGGGTTCCAAATGAGTGGGAGATGTAGCAGGCTCCATAAGAAATGTGAAATAGATATATACAGCATTTCAACAGAGAACTGGTATGTTTGCGTGTGTAACTATGACAAAATCTGTCTTTTCAGCAAGGAAGATGCTCTTCAGCACCTGTAAACCAGGCCCTGGATGTTAAGCTCCAAAATATTCATGCAAGGATTTGGCCTCAAAGTTTTACATTAAATCCAGTTTCCTCATCCTGCATCATAATTTCTACCCCACAAAGCCCCAAAAGTCATCACCTTCACTATCAAGGCCTCTAGATGCTACTATAATGCCATTAAGGCAGTGTCCCATCTGTCAAAAACAGGACGTGTGGCAACCCTTCCCAGTGAGTCATCTGTTCAGCATTCCCAAGTCTTTGAGATCTCTGCGCTCACCAGGGACCTCTGACATTTACCAATGTTATCTTTCTTATTTCAGTTTTGGCACCTTCTTCCTTTCCTCAGAGACCGTACTGGGCAAAACACACATGAAATGAGCAGCAGACATCATCTGTCATCTTTCTGAAAGGTTACTGGGCTTGAGTGTGTTGTTTGGCCACAGATGGTGGTAACTTCACCAGAAAAACAAAAACCCCCACCATGCAGTGAGGAAATCGTTAACTGGGCAGAATTTTACATGAGAGATCAATTAGTTGAAAGTGAAGAGTAATCCTTATTCATAGTGGCTTTTGGGATGACTAAACCCTCAAGAAGCAGATTAGAAAATGCTATGAAATGCTTCTCTTGTTATCATTTGCTGTGAATCAGCAATAAAGTAGTCACCCCCTTGGCAGCATTCCCACTGGGGTCCATGGAGTTGGGATTTCTCCCCTGGATGTCCTGCTCTGCAGGAGGGGCTTGCCATCAGGCTGTGTCCACTTTTCACTTCTGTGAGCACTTGTGAGTCTACTTACAGTGTTTCATAATACAGGAACAAAGGGGTCATTCAATGAAAATGAAGGAAGCAGAGATTTAAAGCAGATGAGAGTAAATGCTCGCTGCACAATAATGTCAGCACCTGGCCTTTTATCGACGTCAAAGTGCTTTACAAGAGTCATCAGTGCCAGTGTCTCTGTTTAACAAAGAGATGAAGAAAGATAACACTACCTGTTCGAGGTCACAAGCAGACAATGCTAGAGCCAGAGTGGGAAATATCCTCCTCCAGTATGCAGTGGCTTCTGGTTAAAATCAAAACACTTTGATGCTGCAGGACTCACTGCTCCAGGTCAGAACGACACCAAGAATTCAGTGGCACTGTTTGTGTGGAGAACAAGCACATGGCACTGGAAAGATGGAAGAAAATATTCAGGTCAGACAGCAGCCTCTGTTTTTGTAGTGCTCTGTCTGATGCCAGAGGACAGGAGAATCTCTGGCTGGATGACGTTTCATTTTAACTCTACTGCAGAGTGCAGAACCATCAGTCAGAATTTTCCTGAAAACCCAAGTGTTTGGGGGTTCATGTAGAAAGGGAGCTGTCATTTTGAGAGGACTGAGAGGAGCAAAGGCTGATTGTCACCAAAGATACTCCCACATAAGGGCAAAAAATGACTCCGTTTTCCTGGAGTTATTCAAGAACGGGCAGTGAAGTCTAAGCTGAACATTCTTGTGAGGCTTCAGGGTTTACCCAAAAACCAGGCTGGATTTGTGGATTCTTGTACCTCCACACCAGGTCTGATGCTGTCCTTTCAAATGCATTCCAGGAGGCTTTTGCCACAGCCACAGTGAGTGCAGGTGGCTCAGCTGAAGGTGACAGGGTCCTCCACCTCCCAGACCACTCATCTTGCCATGTCCATGGATAGTCCCACAGTGAGAGTGAAGCATGTTCTCCCTCTGAACTGCTGTCCCTCCTTTACCTCTGTGCAAGAAGAGAGCCCCCAGCAGCCCATTAACCCTTTCCAGACTCACATGGGCTCACACATGTGCTTTTTAGTGGCATGATTCTTGGCAGGAGAGACAGCCTTAATATTGCTGTTGGACCTATGTGCATGTCTGTTGTTCATCATGTGTGAATTAAATGAATGACCCTGAACTGCAGAGAGAGAAAATAATGATTGCCATATTGTTTCCAGCAGTCTTCAAGCAAAGTAAGCTGTTTGAACTTTCCCCTAAAGATGCTTCTCCCTCTTGCAGTGGTTTTAAAATCTGGGGTGTCTACCCTTTTCAAGGTGATTAATATTGTAATGATACCTTCTCTAGCTTCCCCTCCCCAGGGGAGTGGGCAAGCAGGGGGAGGGAAGCAGGACAGGGAGAAGAAACTTTTCAAAACTAACTCCATGTGCAGCAGTGATAGCTGCTTCTTTTCCTCTCTCCTCTCGTTTCCAGCAAATTCCCTTGTGCTTTCGGGTATTTCATTATGTTTTGTTTTTAATTCCTCTTCAATGCACATATTGACATGTTTCTTTCTGTCTATTTCTGTCTTCCTTTACCCAGTAGAACGATCCCACTGGGAAGGTGAAGGTCCAAATAGAAGGTGGAAGGAAGGAAAGCATCTTTCCTTATTACTGAGAGCCAGACTGATTGATAGTGTGTGACTGAGGCAAAGACCCTCTTCGTAGCCTCATCCTTAACATAAGGACAGGCATGAGGTTGAAACTAAGAATGGGGACTGCATTTGGAATGTATGACTAATTGTGGTGATTGTCTGGCCCTCTTCCCAAAAATTGGGGGAGAAATGCTGCAGCGGGCATTGTTTTCATCCTGCAGGATATTTCAAGTGCTGTGCTTTGAGACTAAGGAAAAGACTGCATCCCACTGCCACTGGCAATTAGAGCTGCCTGTGACCAGAGATGACCTTCTTAATATTGCTTTTGACATCTGCACCTGGGTGGATCTTGCTCCACAACCTTGAAATGGACAGTAGGAAAAAGTGGCAGAAAAAAGAGACAATCCCTCACATTGTTTGGATTGTCAGTAATAAATCCTAGGGAGTGGAAAAGGCCTTCCCTGTTGGCAGGGTGATCCCATCATCTTGATATAAGAAAGAAATATTACAGAGTAAGAAGAAAAAATCATGAGGATAATCAGTCAAACTTCCCCAGTGAGGTGTTAGAGTTTTGTGATCATCATCATGTTGGTGGCTCGGTGTCACTGCCATTGAGTTCCTGCTGAGTGAATCTATGCTGTTTGCACATCATTCCTCTGTTATCTGCTCTCCGGGAAAACTCACATTTCAGTTTTAGGGGTTTTTGTGAGTCCCTTAGGACTACCTGTGTGGCTGCTATCTGCTAGACTTTGCTCTGAGCTGTAGACATGTGGCTCTGGAACCTGCAGTGAGTGGAAAACCTTCATTCCTGACTGAGAACAAGCAAGCAAGCTCAGCTTTGGAAGGAATTTCCCTCTGGTCAATAGTCTGGCTCAGCCTGGTGGCTTCCTGGAGCAAGGACAGCAAGCACAGCGATCTGAACTGTACCTCCAGTGCTGCTGCATTCTGTCCCTCAGCTTCATCACATGTAGAGTGTGGGTCTGGCATCACTCTGCTCTTTTCAGTCTGATAATCCAGAATACACCATTAGAAATTCCTATGACAGTTTAGTTCAAAGTAGAAAATTATGAACTAACACACTCCCAGCCCTCTTTGATTTGAATCCAATTACCAGTGGGAAGGTCCCTTAATTTGCTCAATATGCAAAGCATCCCCAGGAAAGAAATGTTGGAGAAGGGATCATGAAAGCTGAGAAAAGATGTAAGAGTGTCACAGAGGCCAAAGTGAAAGAGAATAGAGAATTGGCCAAGAAAATGTCACCAGTGACCCTTGTGATCACTGTTTGTTGGAATGGGAAGGATGGAAATCAGCTTGGAGAGGATCCAAGATGCTGGAGACAGGAAATACACCTGCTGTGCTTATCTTGCCCCAAATCACAGCTGAATCCAGTTCCTCCAGAAGCTTCTGAAACAATGTCAGTCCCAGAAGACACACCACTGTGAACATTTCAACAAGGACCTTTGTTCTTTAAATTGCAAAGAATTTTGAAACCTGACACAGGCGATAAGTCAGCTGCCTTTGTGGGTTTCCAGGTTGTTTTTGGTGTAGTTATTTGATTCTGGTAATATGTATTGTAAAGATAAAACAGGCCCAGTCTCAAATACTGGGAATCCAAGAGGAGGAAGAAATGACAAGGGAGAGCTGACAAGTGTCATGGGAAGAACCAGATCAAGAGAAGAAGTGAGCAAAACTGATGGCAACTCTAAAATGGTCTGATAGCTTAGGTGGGCAAAGTTTGGGGACTTGGAAAGGGTCAAGACAACATCACTCAAAGACTTCTCTGATCCAGGATGCAATTTCCTCCCTGTTCTACTGACGGATCCTTTTCTGCTGTGTATATTTTTCTTTCAACCAGCTCAGCAAAAGTACTGAAAACTGGCAAGGCAGCTCAGAACAGTAAGAGATCTTGTGCAAATTCCTTCACAGATTGTTGAGACAAAGTGTAACAGAAGATTACAGATAAAAATGGCATTTTCTGTCAAAGATAGTAAAGTATTTCCACAGTTGACCAGCTGCAGTGCATGTGTCCTGGCAGGTCCTGAAAACAGTTTTTATAGATCTCCAGAAAACCAATTAATTTGACTACTGGCATAAGCAGCACGATAACCTTGATGCTTGCTGTAAATGAAAGAAGGGCTTCAATAAAAGCAAGTGGTCAGATTGTCCATCTCAGTGGCTGTATGATACAAACCTCCTCTTCCTTAACAAAATATCCAGACTTTCTGTGTATGAACCCTTATTTACCCCTGCAGACAACACACACCCTCCGAAGGGCAGAAACCCTACTGAGCGTAGAAACAACAACTATTTGTGCTTGAAGGATGTAGTGCACAGTTGTGGAGAGGTGATTGCTTCAAGAACCTTTTTGTAGGCTGTGGACACACCACACTTTTAGCTCTTTTGAGGGAGGAATCATTGGAATTCCTCCTGAGTGCTGTAAACAGCAGGGATTCGATGTAATATTGCTAAGTGAGCCAGTCACATATAACTCCCCAAAATCAGTAAAGCTCCTTGACATGTGGGGACCCTTTTACCACTTCATGTGGGCTGGTGGCTTGTGGCAAATGTCCCTGACTTCCTCCAAAAGCTCTGAGCAGAGGAAGTTCTGCTGCTTTGGGTAATTTGTAAGGGAGGATGTGGCTTCTCCACAGGATCCCATGGGGCGGTTGTAGGGTCTCTCTCCTGGCCTCAGGTTTGGAATAGTGTGCCATCATGAGCTCATCTCTAAAAGTGTCAGGTTGTCCTTGTGGAGGACTGGTTTAGCTGACCTCCAGGGGTCTCTCCTGACCTACATTTTCCTGTGATTCTGGGACGGAATGGTAGCGAGCTCGGGACCTCTGCAGCACAGGCTACTTTTATTTCTATTAAATGTGAATAGGAGCATTGTGTGGATACCCAAGGGCCTGACAGACAGGCCCTGGCAGTGACTGGAGCTTTTACTGGCCTCAGCTCTCGGTCCCTGTCTCTGACAGAGGATCTGATGCTTGCAGCAGCAGGGAAGGTGTGAACTGGAGCAGCTGAGGATGCTCAAATTGCTTCTTCCTACAAGCTGCTTGTCATGGGCCAGTCATGTTTTAGACCATGGCAGCCAAATGCTCAGATAATGGGAGACAGAGCTCTAGCTTTACACAGCCAAGCTTGGAAAGTGAAGCCAAAGTGACTTGGGCTTGACTTGAGTGTGGAAAAGGGATGTTGCCGTCCTCGACACTGTCTGAATGCTAAACAAATCACAGCATAGCCCAGAACCCAAACTCTTACACAGCCTCCCACCTCTGAATACCAGCTTTGAATTGGCTTTGATTTTTATTGCATATTTGTCCACAGCAGCTGTCAGAAAGTTTAAATGCTAGAATTACTGCTGGAATAAATACATCCTTCCAAAGCATTGCTGTGGCTCTCCCCGTTGGGAGTTTATGTAATGTTCTGAGTGGTACAAAAAGTATGCAGAGAGAACATTCTGCTTCCTGGAGGTTTCAGCTTGGTTTGACAGCTCGGTGCTGACTCACTGTCAGGACCTGGGTTTAAGCTCTGCAGAAAAGCAAGGAGGGCTGGGAAGCACAGCCATGGACATTGCCACAAATGGATGTGAAACCAGGCTGTTACCATCCTAGGTGACTTTTTGCCTGGGCATTGCAAATGCCGTGGCATTCAGCCAGATGCCAGCTTAGAGCAAGGGCTGCTTTAGGTGAAGAACCAGAAAAGACCCCAAAGTGGCCTCAGAATGCTGGAGGAAGATGAAATTTTCTTTTAGTGCTATTTTTACCCAATATTCTAATTTTGTCTTGTTCCCTTACATAACTTTCAGAGTTACAGCTGAATAAACTTTCAGGGAAGAGAAATATTCCTAATAGAGCTCTAACTTTCTCCAGACTGAGTCTCTGAAATCATCCACAAAAGGTTTCCAGTCCATACATGTGGCACTGGACCTTTGTCTAAGAAGGAAAGGGCAGAAAGAGATTTAAGCCCTCTCGGGGTTTAACAGTTGGGTTTGCTCCTCCGTGGCAAAAGGCAAAATTATTTTGTTTGGGTTGGATGGAGCTTGGTGAGATGGGGGGAGCACAACAGAAACCATTCTGCCCCTGCCCTCCAAGATGTGCTCCTGGCCTGGTCCTGCTCCCCCTGCCCACACCCCCCCGAGCTCTGAGCACACACAGAGGAAATTGAGGTGCATTCAGCTCCCCTCCTGTCAATTCAAGCTCCAGCAGTGGAGACAAGGGAGATGTGGTTCCATTCCCTGCCCCAGGGCTGATGGATGCCCTGGGCAGCTTCTCTGCCTGCACTTGGAGCTGACCACTGGAGCTGTGAGAGTTAGGGAGCAGCTCAGTGAAGAGAACTGTGCTCTGGCTCTTCCCTGCTGCTCAGGGGCTGTTGAGGCAGCTCACGACTTAGCAAAACATTGAAGATTTTCTAATGCTCTTCAGGGACCAGGTGGGTCCCTGGCTGCTGCAGGATATGGCCAGAGAAAGGCTACCTTTTCTTTCCTCGATTCCCTTTTCATGTTAAATCTGCAGGAAGAAAATCACCAGATGTCTTCTCCAGCCCCTCCCCGTGTTTAAATGGGGAATGCTCAGTGCAGCATCCCAGAAAAGCCAGTCTGGTGGCCAGCCAGACATGAGTGATGGGGAAAGCAAGGGCTTGGAGAAATGTGAAATCAGGAAAAATGGCTGTAAAGGCAATGCACCTGTACCCCAGCAACTCTTTTTTATACAAAATGAACAGGAAACTTCAGTGGATCAGTTGTTCAATCTTTTTTTTTTTTAATAATTGAGAAAATTTGTTAACAAAAATATAAGGCAAAATCACAAGATTAGTGAATTAGAATGTTTTCCAGCTCTCTGTCTTTCCCCAAAACACAGCCTAAGCTTGGGTGGCAGTTTAAATTTGTCTAATCTTCTTAAGGCAGATGCAAATCCCAGAAAATCCAGCAGGTTTTTCACTGGTTTCTTTAGACTTTGGATGACTCCTAACTCTGTAGGCAAAGTAACACACACGAGTAATCTACATTTGCCCCTTTTTGGAAACCCATCAGCCCAAAAGGGCTGTGGCCATGTGCTGGTCATGTGTTTGCTGTTGCATCTTTCTCTGAGCCCTGTAAGGAAAGTGCAGATCATCAGGACACGATGAAGCAGCGCCTGAGATTTTGGCCGTGGAATTGTTTATTGAACAGTGACACACTGCAGCACATCCCTTTCAGGAATGATAAGGAAAGGTTTATGCAAGCCCACATCTGCACTTGGCTGGGCACAATAATGTCATGTTCCTGATTAGCCATAAATTTCTCTGAAGCACTCACTGAAATAGGAGCACCCATGGTGACCGATTTCTGCTGCACAGCTTGTGTTGTTTCCACTGCTCCAAACTCGGTGTGCAGCAATGAAATATTGCCCTGCAGAAGTGCTGGGCCTTGTTATTTCCTACTCTGTTTCTGCTGCTTGCACTCTGCCAAGCATTATGATTTTTTAGTCCCTGTTAATTGTTCAAGGCCAGGTTGGATAGGGTTTAAGCCACCTGACTATGGCAGGTCTCTCCCAACACAAACCATCCTATAACTGAGTGAGAAATGTATTTCTACAATCTTGTCACCTAGCTCACATGTGGACAGTCAAATCATCTTTAAGCCGGTGCTAAAAGATCTCTTTTCCCCTTGAAAAACCTCCCTTTCCTGAGCCACACTGCACAGAATTAACACAGTGAGGCTCAATCTGGATGGGCTGCGTGGTTTTCCTTGGACACTGTGATCCCATCCATAAAGCTCTGGGTCTTCCTGGCTCTGTCATGACCTGCAGCATCTCTGGCTGTTGCAGTAAACCAACAATATTTGGGATTTAGGCATCAAACAAATTAGGTTTTTGTCAGTGTCCCTGTGCTAGAAATCCCCATAGTTGTAACAGAGGTTTCCAAAGCTCTTGTGACAAATCCTCAGAGGGATTTCTGTGTAGTGCACCTCCCTGAAGACCAGTAGTGATTTCCTCAGGGTGAGAGGTTAACAAAGACTTCTTGCACATTGAAAGCCTTTTTCTGACACTAGAAGCAGGGCTTTGGTATTAGATATTGCCTTATCAATGTAATTGCAGAATACATTAGTAGCCATTTACTGGTGTGTCTTTATATCAAGATTATGTCACTATTCGCCTTTTTTTTAATGGTCTCTTAGTATCTTATTACTGCCCAAATTTTTTAAGATGTTTAAAGGATGGCCAGGTCTGAAGATAGCAGGAAATAGTGAACAAACTGCAGTAGAGGGCTGAGAATAATGTTTCTTTCCATAAAGTATGTCTACTTGCCCTCAATCCAGGGATAACAGCTAGTCTGACATAACAATAATATAAACTGGCTTTCTGCCTTTTCCAGAGTTAACTTTGGATCTCAGATATGAAGCCTGGACAGAGAAAAGACAATTGTCATGTCTGTCCTGGTGTTTTTTGTCATTTATTGAAGCTCATCTGATACAGCTGCAGCTTGTTCTAATATTGATCTTTGATATCTGAAGAGAATTCCCCTAAGAGTCTGGGGATGGGAAATGCAGCTTGAGCAGAACCAGCTTCCATCTGGAGAGGGGACACTGAGGTACCAGGACCTGATTATTTGGAAGCAAGGAGCAAACTCACATGTTCTATGTCAGTACCATAATCTTTGCAAAATGGCTCAGGAAACAGCCAGTGGGATGTGCTGCCTTTTCTGCATTTGCAAGTAAAACCAGCTCCTCTGTATGAATTAGAGCAGTCAGAGAGAAACTATCAGCTAAATCTGAGAATGAGCTGAGGATCAGAGAGGGTCCCCCCATGACTCCTGTTCAGCAGCTCTGTATATTGTTTTAAAGGACCCTTATGCAAGAAGCACGTTGCCTTCTGAAAGAGGAGATTGTTTTACTTACTTGTTGTGGAAAGGTCTTCAAATTACAGCCCTTCCTGCTTATATTATGGCATTTCAGGGTTCATCCTGCTGCAGTTGCCCTGTGCTGTATGGGATGGAGGATCCATGGCAGATAAATCCATGGCCAAAGCCTGTTGTTACAAGTTTCTTGCCAGAGAGCCGGAGTTATTTCAGAGTTTCTCATTACAGCTGAATTCAGTTAATACTCTTGTGTGCTCTGGAAAGTGTGTGTGGGACACAGGTCAGAGTGTCCTGGAACACAAAGTCACCGTGTGGCTCCACAGCAGGTACAGCAGTGAATGGAGATTGAGGTGACATGGGACAGCTCCAAACTAATTTTGGACAAAACATTCCTACCCACATTCTGCCTGCAAGGCTCAGTTTTGGCTAATTCCACCATCACAATGTGAGCCACTTTCCAGGGAGATTGAGGGGAAAGGTAAATTCAGTCCAGGAAGTGAGCTGATCCCATTGGAAACTATGACAGTAATCCTGACAAGGATGAAGCATTTGTGTCTTGAAATCCCCATTCATGGGTCTTCCAGTCCTGACTGCACATGTCCCTGTTCCCATCAGTGGCCAGTCTGCTTGGGTGGATTCCCAGCCATTCCTGTCACTGGTGCATCACCCTTTTCACTGCCTAGGGAGATCACAACGTGTCAGAGGAAATGTACTTCACTCCTCACCCATTGCAAAAACAGGAATATGATGCAGAGCTGCATCTCCCATGAGGCATGAACAGCACTTAGGCTCTGAAACATTCTAGTTTTGCCTTAAAAAAATTGTTATTTTGAGAAGAAGATGTTTCTCACCTACTTTCTAACCTGCTGCATTTGAACATGCAGGTTCATGATCTCAGCAAGGTGGGGCGTTCACTCAAGCAGAACTTCACAGAGCTCTGGTTATCCAAGGAATAACAGAAATTATTCATAGCCAGGAGCAGTCTTGAGACAACATTGCAAGGAGTATGAGGTTGGAAACCTCCTGGAATCATCTCCTTTCCTGAAGAGCACAGAGAGAGAGCCTGGTGGTCCTAAGGTGAGGGGCAGAGGAGGTGGGTGCTTCATATCCCAAGTCTAGTTGGAAGTTGGCTGGCAGCATCTTTCAGGATAAAGACTTTTGCGTGCCTGCTTTGACTGCTTTGATGCACAAACAAAAAATTGGGCAGTGTGTACAAATTAAAATGTAATAAATAGTATTCAAACCTTTTGAAGCAGCCAACTCAAAGATGCAGCTCTTAGGACTGGTTGCAGGTCCTGGGTACCTTATCAGAGTAAGGGGCATGAGCCTGAAGCCTGGCAGCCTCTGGCCCTGGCTGCAGAGTGGTTTCTTTGCTGGGTACATGGCATTTCTCAGGCTGTGCTCTGGGCAGGCCATGCTATATTTAAATACATTTTGCTGGTAAGGGACTAAAGGGCCTCTAGAGCTGCAACTTCCTAAGGGCTATTCTGCAGATTCCTTCCTCCTTTCTTTTTTTTTTTTTTTTGTTTTCCTTTAAAGGAAACTCTCAATCTTCTTAGGAAATAATCTTTTGTTTATGTCATGAAAAAACCCGTGCTCTCCTGGCTGGGAGGGTGGAAGGACCAATAGGAAGAAGTGCCACTTGTGCATTTCGATACAACCAAGTGTGTCTTAAATAAACATATGTTTATTTTTCTACCTTTCTGTTGAATTGCATCCTTGCCAACATAGAAGGTAAAAGTATCCAGTTCAAAGGAGGCAACTGCAAGCGTAGGCTGACATCCTGTTGTAAATATAGAACTGGCCCCATGACAATGCCCTGCTTGGAAACAATGGGAGCTGGGAGAGAGAAATGTGTGAATTAACACAGTCGAGGCAAATAATGAACAGCTGATGGAGGAAAAGAGCCGTGAGCCAAGCTGCCAGCTCTCAGCTCCCTCTGAGCTGGCTTTGGCCCTTCACAGAGCTGGATGATGTCTCTGCTGTGCTCATGTGCCAGCCGTGATGTCCCCACCTTGGGGACACCAAGGACATGGGACACCCTTCTGTGCCAAACCACAGAAGAGATTTCCCTGCCCCCTTGCTCAGACTGGGGCAGAGCAGGAGCTTTCACCTGCTTTAGCCTCTGTCCCACCTTGCTGGCAGGACAGGACACGTGGCCTTGGGGCCAGGGCAGGTTTGTGCCCTGCCCACTGCTCAGGTCAGGGTTTGCAGTGCAGGGACCAGCAGTGCAGGGAAGCTGCAGCCAGCCTGATTCCCTGCCCTGGGACAGTTCTGGACAAATCCCTGTGGCCAGGTTATCTCCTGCCTCCATCATGTATTGGAATGGGCAGTGGATACCATTTCCATGAGCTGGAGGAGAGCCCCAGGCTCTGCTGAGACAGAGATTTATCCTGATCTGGCTTTGCCATGAGGAAACCGAGTTCCAGACCAATTAGGAACCTTAGTGATACTTCCTGTGATACCTAAGAAGCCTGTCATGGCTTGGGAAGAAGCAGCCTATGGCTGTCAGCTGTTCTTGGCTCTGGCTGGGGACCTGGCAGAACTCACCAGCTCCTGACCCAACGAGGAGCAGACTGGGATAAGAAAGGAACCTGGAATAAGACAGGAACCACTTGGTTTTCACCTTTACAAAATGTTTGTGGGGACATTGTTGTGACCTTTTGTGCATTTATGGCTAAAGTGGGTGCACTCCCATGAATCCAGGCAGGATTTTCCCTCTGGTGAATCCTTTATATAAACTATTGAGTTTAAAAACATCACCAGAGAAAAGCTTAGTTTAGCTTACGTTCATTCTTGTTTTTCTTTGACTAACTACAGGTTTTTTTTGGTGACTGTCAGGTTGAAAATGATGGCTTTCTCTGGCAAGTACTCGCCTCCCTTTTATCCTAAGTCACCTTCAGCTCCCAGGCTGAGCCAGCAGGACAGCGGCCACAGCGATAGCAAGTGACTGTCACCAGTTTATCTTATCTAGCACACAGAGTGTGGCATTTGTGAGCTGAAGCCCTGGGTTTTCTTCCCTTCTCTTTCTGTGCAGCACAGGGTGTGCCCCATTTGACCTAAATATTTGTGAAGTTACATCCTTGGGACAGGCTGACAAAAGGTTATAAACTCATTTGTTTTCATCTTTCCCCGTGGTGGGCAGGCTGCAGAGAGGCATCAGAGCTGCCTCACACCTTCCCCTGGCCCAGCGGGTGCTGGCCAACATCTGACAGGGGGCTGTGGGCCTGATCCACTGATCCAATTCCTGCTTCCTTACCCTGAGAGACCGGGGCAGCAGCTGCCTCATCACTTTCTGTAGCTGCAGGCCTGGGGGTACCATTGGGGATAAGAAGCAAGTGGTGTCATGGGAGATCAGGTGTCACATCACTGTCACAGGGGCTCTGTGTGCTCTTGGGTGTGATGCACAGCTCAGTGAGCTCCTGACAATCAGCACAGTGCTCTGGGGGTCAGGCTTTTCCCATTGACATCAGTGCATTGGGTTCTTTTGTTCCTGCACCATCAGCTGTGCTCACCTTTGGAGGAAAATGGGAAAGAGTGAGTTTTGGACGTTAGTGGAAGGAAACCAGGAAGCTTAACCCCAAAGGTGAAGTGTTTGTTCATAGTAACATCAGTTTTTACATCTTCCCAGCACTGTTCAACAGCAGCTGCACTGAATTATGGTTGTGGCACTGCTGGTTCTTTTTGGAGCAGAGAGGAGTGAGGTGCAGCTCTAGAATTAAAGCATAAGACAGAGCAAAAGGCATTTTTCCACTCCACTCTTGGCTTCAATAGTGGTTAAATTCCACAGGAACTCAAGAGCCTCTCCTAATATAGGTGCCAGCTGTGCCCAACCTCTGGGCTGCCCTGGGTGTGAGGCTGGTCCTGGTTGTGCAAAGATTCTTTTGCAGGGAGCAGTCCCAGGTGTGCGTGCTGTGCCTCAAGCCAGGGCTGCCTTATCCACCCATGGAATTGGGCAGAAAATAGAGAGGATAAAAGACAATATCCTAGAATTGTGTGGTTTTGTGAGTGTCTTGTCTTTCACAGTGTATTTTAGTTTTTAGGCTGCAGCACCTTTGTGCTTGAGCACCACTCCCTACTATACTTAGAGAGCTCACTATTGCCCTACCAAGCAATCTCTCTTCTCAAAAAGCTGAACAAATCCACAGCCAAGGTGTTTCGGAGTCAGTGCACAGTTTTCACTAAACCTCCTCACTGCTGGAATTTGGAATGCCTGCTCTGAAACAGCAGCTCCCCCTTTTCGTGTGGTATCAGTGGGCAGAGGTCTGGGGGGACGCTGGTGCATGGCTGCAGATCTGTCAGCTGCTGGGGGGAACAGGGGTCCCAAAGCATTCTCAGGAGTGGCAGGTGAGTTATTGCAGGGGTCAGGGCAGCCCAGAAGCACAAACATGCAGGGTATGAGGCTGGTACTGCCTGTGATTTGCAATGTGTGACCAGCAGCCCTGAGCTTGATCCCACTGTTTGCCATACTCTGTTATCAGAGCTGCTCAAATGTTTTCCATTAGGTAATCCTTAACCCTTTGCAGATACAGACCAACCCTGCACTGGAACCAAAAGCCAGATGAGAAATAAATTATTTCTGTTTTTCCTTTGGAGGATTTTTGCAATCACTGTTTCCCCACACCATTAAAAACCACGTGAAAATAATTTAGAAGGAAGCAGCAACCAACAACCCGCTCCTCTCCCACAGGTGATATTTAAGGACAAAATATCTGTGGAACAAAGTGATTTAAAAACCTCTAGGAGAGGCTCAGAGTCCAAAATGAGAGGTGACTTTCTTTGAAAACTGACACCAAGGGATTTATTCAGTGACAGAAGTGACATTTGAAAAAAAGAAAAAAAAAAAAAGCAGATTTCCTGCAGCAGGCCAGACACACCTAGGCAGGTCAAAGAGAGTTGAGTGCTTATGGGTGTACAGGACCTTCCTCATGTAACTGATAAAGATTTGCTGAAAGAATACATGGATATAAGATTTCTGACTTCTTGCCCAAGTGTTTTACCAATCTTAGGGAAAAATTGTCTTTTCCTTGTAGCTGATCTAAATCTCCCATGCTGCAGCTTATCTTTAGCTGTGCATTTCTGAGAGAGCAGGTTTGATTTTCTCTGTTAGTTTATAATCTCACTGTAGCTGTGATTCCCCACTGCTGTCTCATGCCATGTGCATTGGCCTCACTGGCTCCCTCCTCTTCCTCAGGGTTGTGTCCTGGGAAGTCCAAAGCTGGATGAAGTATCCAAACTTGGGCTCCCCAGTGCTGAATACAGGGGCAGAACCACTTCCTTCAACCTGATGGTTAAACTCTCTCTGTTGTGGCTCAGTACAAAGCTGAAGTTTGTCCCTGGAAAGGCACATGGAGTGAGGCTTAGTTGCAATGTAATAAATATCCCTCTCTCCCTCTGGCAGGCAGATCTGCAAAATGTCCCTGACTGACCTCCTGTGAACCTATATAAGCACCAGGGCCACATAAGGACTTGAGCAATCCTGTATAGCTTCTATTTTTTTGTGCAGTTCCATGTTGCATCCAGCCTCTGATTGACCCTGTCATCAAAGCCTGGCTTTAAGTGTTTATAAGCTCACAGCAAAACCAGCAGCAAGAAGTAAAAACTTGTCTGCTCCTTGAAATTTCTGTTCCAGGATCTTTTGTTCCCTGAACATTGGTTCAGGTCTCTGGGAAATGCAAAGATCTGGGAGAAGGCTTAAGGGAAAGAGTGTCCTTCATGTGTAGCCTTATTTCATTCATCTTGGAAGTCTGGCTGTTCTTGACCACTGACTACTCACTCTGGTTACAAATGAATAAATAAACAGGAGTGCAGCTGGAGCAAGGACTGAACAGCCTGGACAAACTCCTGTCTACAAGCTTCCCCCTCCAAAGGAAAGCACATTGATAACTGATTGACAAATATATTATTTGTGTTCCCTGTGGGTGTGGAGAGATGAAATTCTAGGAGGAAAAGGGGGATCTGTGTGGGCTCCCAAAGTGACATTGTTATGTCCTGAACCTACACCTGCTGAGCACCAGTGAGACTCCATTGATATACATTTTGCTCTGTATTCAGGAAAGTCCTTTTTGGGTTGCCCCAAGGCCATCCAGGTCATTCCTCCTGCTTCTGCCCAGCTGCTCTGTCCAAATCCTGTGCCTGGGGTACACAAGACTTGCTTTGCTCTTTGGCCTCAGCCTCGTGGGTGCTTCCAGCTGTGCTCTGCTACCACATCTGGTGGCACTGGAAATGGAAGTGCCACCAGCCACCCCCAGCAATGCCACAGAGCTGGGGCCACACGGTGACCTTGGATCACCTGTGCCAGCAGGAGGGTGAGGTTCTGTGTGTGTGTTTCAGCCAGCCAGGTGCTCTCAGCCCAAGCCCTGAACTTTTGCACCATGCTGAGGGGAAGGTGGATAATTTGGGGGTGGTGGGAAGCCTGAGAATTCAGCAGCATTCCTGTATCCAGACTAGGTGGGGCAGCGACAAGGGGATATTAGCTCTCCTTAGCAGTGAGTGTCTGAAACTTCCTTGTATTGTTTGTCCAATGCTAAGAGCTTCCCCCCACCACTAAAAATAGCTTTTTGTTTGTAAGTTCACTTTGCATTCACGTTTCCTCTCTTGGTTTTCTCAAGAGGTTCCTTGATATCTTTAAATTTACTTGACCAACAGGAACAAAAGGCAGCAAAAGTCTCCCTGTGTGAAGATGGGGAGGTTTTCACCTCAGAAAGAGAGAGGGGGAGGCAGCTTTTAATATCTTTTTATATTTAGTGCAGGTTTGACGGGTGAGAGCAAACACCATGTTCAGCCTTTATTCCATTTACCCAGTGAGAGCAGAAGGGGAATGCATTGTCCTCCCGGGATCCCAGGGAATAGTTGGCAGTGATACCATACAGTGAAAAAGTGCTGTAATTCTCAAAAATACTCGAGCAACCACCAAGCAACAGCAATCACAGTGACTCTTAGCTCTGCCCTTGGCAGCTGTTATCTGGACCAGATGTTGTCTTCAGTAAAAGGGAGATGCTGTTTTCTGGAACAGAAGGATATATATTATTTTCTGACATTATTGCTCGATTGATTTCTTTTAAAAATAATGCCTTGTAGAATGTTAATAAATAGCTGTTTATTTTGACAGCAGTGTCAAGAGCATGGTAATGTGTTATTGTTTGGACTGTGGACACTTAAGATGTATAAAGGGAGTTTGTGTTGCTGGTTCCAGGGAAGCAGGAGGGTTTTGCTCACGGTGGACCCCGTCCAGAGAATGTGCTTTACATATGGGTGTTTATATCTTGCTCCGTCTGTAAGAGTTCATTTGCCTGATGAAAGATTGTTTGCTAGCACTCTAGGAGCTGGCAGGGAGGTATTTATACCATTGTCAACTCTGATAAAAGTTTCAGATGTTACAAAAGCTCTTGGATTATATCAGAGTTGGGGAGGAGGGGGAAAGATAATTAATTAAATCTGAATTCCTTCTTAATTTGCTAGTGCTCAAAAGTGATCTGGCCTGCAGGTCTTGGAATCTGGAATGATCTACTTGTTTTCTATTGCAGTGAACCTGACCTGAAGCCAGGCAGCTCTGTCTGATCACAGGAGTGTGGAGCTCACTGTGGCACAGGAAAGCAGGCTGTGCATGGGGTAAGGCAGGGGTTGCTGTGGATGTGCAGCAGTGTAGATGTGTCTGGTAACTCACCCTGTCTGCAGGCAGATCCCAAAGCTCAAATCCTGGGTGTGAGTGTAAAATCACAGGGCTAGAAAAGCCTCCTAAAGAGTCACCTCCTCCCCTGCTCTCTCAGACGTGGAGCAAAAGCAGCTGGTGATGGAGGCTCTGAGGCAACCCTGTCCTATCCCCCCTGCCTGGAAAGTGTCCCCCAAGGTACAGTCACAGCCTTTCTGGCTTCAGTTTGCTTCTTGAAAGTGCAGTGGATGTGGTGGTGCTGCAGCATGAACACTCAGTCCTTCTGGAAACATTGCAGCTCTTCTGAATGCCTTCAGGGAGCAAACGTTGCATTGCAAACACTGCTAGGCTATTTCAGCATCTATAATCCACATGGGAAGGGAAAACAGATCTATGAAACAGAGCCCTTTGTGCATACAAAAAGAAGCCCTGGAGACATGTGAATATCAGTTCTTTGGAGAAGGACCATATTCTCAAATCAACACTTGTACCCAGTGTGTGGCTGAAGCATCTCCACCTCTCTGAGGATGAGCCCCAAAGATACCACGAGTTACAGCAGCAGGAAAAGTCACAGTCCTTTGCCTTTGTGACATATTGTGCATTGAAACAATACTTCCTCTGGAAAGGTCATGGCACTGAGTTGTGCAACAAGCCTTATCAACAAGTAGGTATATTATATATGAAATGTAGGCTCTCATACGTGTGAGAATGTTCCTTGAGACAGCATCTGAATTTATGTGGTGCTGGTAATAGGTGGATACATTTTCCACCAGGAATAAGTATAATAAAATCAGATTGCAACTGAAACTAAATGCTAAATTGAATCATAAAATTCAAATAAAAATGAAGTGCTGGTGGACTTCCATCCAAATCAAATTCAATTAAAGAAACTGTTGAGGCCAAAATTACCCTTGAAGCAATTGTGAAGGACAGCCCAATAACAAGTCACCATTTGAATGAATTACTGTCCCTCGAATCCCCTTGAATTCACACAAAAGAATGGCCTTTTCAGCTGGTGTTTCTGAATTATTTGGCCTGTCTGCATGCACAGACTCAGGTTATTTTGGGCTGTTTGGGGCTGGTGCAAGGCTGTGTCCAGGGAATATGTGCAGCAGTGCCTGATGAAATCCCTTGAGCCCCTCCAAGTTTGGGTGCTCTGCTCACTTCCAGCACAAACCTCCACACAGCAGAGGTTTTTTTTCTCCAGATAATAATGAAAAAAGAGGTTGCTGGAGACCAAATGACCTTTAGTCCATCTGGCACATTCAGCTTAGGGATGTGGTAATTCTGCACTGGGTGCTGTCACCTCTGAACATGTTTTTGCCTGGGTTCCTACCAGTGCCTTGAGATGAGTGATCCCTGACTTCCACAGGAACAGTGTCTTAATGAACTACTGTTTCAAAACATTATTTTTTATTCAGGTGGGGATATTTTCCAGGATTTTTTTATTTATGCTTTCTTATGGCATTTTCTTGCAGCTGTAATTATGTAAAGGGTTTGGTAAGGAATTTTCTGACTGGGCTTTTGTAATCAGAAGATGTTAATCTAAGATAACCTGCCTGTGTTTGTATGTACAAGGGCCAATTCAGTAAATCTCCCAGTCCTGAAAGCACTTCCAAGTGGTTTCAAATATGGAAAGCATGAGATCTGGATTTTTAAAATTTTTTTTTACGGTTTTATCTTGCTTTGCTGTTGCCTGTAGCATTAAAAACAGAATGAACATTTCAGCTGATCCACACCATTTCCCCTCCTGAGATGATCCCTTTGCAAGGATTTTGGAGCTCTGGTTTTCCATTCCATCTCAGGGCTGTAAAACACTCCCCTGGCTCTGGTCTTGTGTGAGTAGGAAGATTTACTGGAGCTTTCTGACAACTCAGTCTGAGTTCTAGTTAGGTGGAAGAAATCCTTACTGCAGGGACGTCTCAGCTGACTACACTACCATTTACCACTATGTTTTTAATGCATTTCTGGTTGTCAGAACAGTCACACAGTTCTGCACACATTCAGACATTCCTTGTTCCCAGAATGGAGCAGTAGAAAACTCTTTCCTGTAGAAAACCCACCCTTTTCCTTTGACCTCTTTGTCATGAAGACTAAAACTGGTTTTGATGGACCAAATCTGTTGGGAGGCCATGGGAGCAGAACCAGAAAGAAATAAAAAAGGTAAAATGCAATGTACTGAGGTATCCTGGCTTTACCTGTCCCGTGAGATCCTCAAACACTACAGATATATAGTAAACAGCAGAGCCTTTGCAAATAGCTGGAGTTTTTGGGTATAGGGTTAGAAGGGAAGTGGAAGAAGGAGGGAGAAGAAACCCTATATGAAAAAGATTTTGCTAACCTAGCCATGTTTGAATTCAGCCAAACATTTCCTCATAGCCAGGTGTCTTCCAGAGAACCACAACTCCTCTGTGCACCTGAGGGACAGATGCCAGCTGAAATGACTGTTTCCTGGAGGAAATGGTTTGCTTTTTGTAAAGGCCTGGGCATATTCTGCCCTGCTCTGAGTGCCAGCATATGCTGACGATTAAAGCAGTGGGAAACACAAAGCCTTTCTGGGCAGAAATCCTTCCCTGACTCCACGGATGGCACAGCTTGCCACACTCAGCAGCTCTGGGTGCACGTTCAGGCTCAGCCAAGAGGGAAAACATCACATCTTGCAAAGGGAATTCAGCTCTGGGAGCTTTGTGGGTTGCATCTGCACCCTGCTGGAGCTGGTGGCCACGAGGTCAAACAAGTCCGGGTGTGCTGGTGTGGAGGGGAAGGACAACGCTGTGCTATCCAGCAGGGATAATCACTCGGGTCATAGGGACCATCCCCAGGAAGAAAGATGAACTTGCATTTTTCTCCAGTGATGATGGTGATGTCATGATATGGTAAACAAAGTATTTCATCTTTTCTCCTTTTCTTCACTCAGTTCCAGGAGCTATGCAGGGTTTTCTGCCAGAAAGCTGACTTTTCTCCTGGCTGAGGCTCGAGGGCCCATCAGTGCTGAAACATCACTGGAATGTTCTGTCCTGCAGACACAGGGGAACAAAAACCTCTCTGGAGGGGGAAACACTAGCCTTAGAGCTACAGGCTTTGTTTCTGTACCTGTCACAGTTATTTATTATTTCAGGCAACTTCTGAATTTATATAGTGCTCCTGAAAAGTGGTGCTGAGCCCTGAATAAGTAGATGAGTGGACTCTCAGCACCTCAGTGTTCGTTTTGGCCAGAAAATGGAAAGCACTGTGATGGAACAGAAGGTACAGCATCTGAAGTTACTGGGTCATGTAGCAACAGCCACTGATGCTATTATTTCCCACTGGTACACCCTTGAAAGCAGCTGCTTTGGGGGCTGAATAAAAGTGCAGTTTGTTTGCAATTAGTTGTTGCTGACTTTGCTGAAACCAAACAAAACTGTGTGGAGTTTGCACAGAGCTTGCACACATGTGCACACATGCTCTCTCTCTCTCTCACAGACACACACACACACACATATTCTGGCACAAAGCCACTCTGAAATACAATCTCAGTTTGGTACAATATTGCTGCTTTCCGAGTATCCTGCTTGGGTTTGGGTACCAACATCCTTCTCTCTCCTGCCACTGCCTGACCCTCATGAAAGCTGTGTTCCCACAGTACTTTTCCCACCAGGAATAGATGTCAGAGGAGCTGGGATGAGGTCCAGCCTGGTGCCCTCTGCTCCTGTTGCTTACCCTCTGCTGGCTGTACTCCCTCCTCCTTGCTGCCGATGCTTTGGGATAAAGTGACTCAGCAGAGAATGGCAGAGAACAAGGTGACTCAGACACATCTGTCAGCACTCAGGAAAGGGCTCAGACTTCTTGGAACCTTCTTTCAGTATCTCTAAGTATACCTAATAAGGCCTTGAATCTATTTTTTGATTTTCTGAGAAATGTGGGTGGCACCAAGCTCTGTGAGGCTGGAGGTTCAGGGCATCAGTAGAATTAGACTTGGGACAGATGTGTGAATGGAGAAGGGATGTGAAATATCTGCTCTGCATGGAGGTCTCAAGACCCATAAAATATTCCCAGTACTCTCCATCCCATCTAGAGAGCCAGGCTTTCTGTCATCCCAGCAGTTCCCAGTTACAAGGCACATTTGTAGGCAGGGGATCAGGCACAGAAATATTGGTGCTCTGGTGCTTCTTGTGGGCTGTGCATGAAGAAGCCAGGGATTGCTGCTGAGGGATGAATCCCAAATATGTGCACATTTCCTCACTGTGTTTGCTGGCAGCTGTGGAGGTGTGAGAATACCAGAAACCAGCTCCTCTTCTGAGTTAGGCATTTGTGAGATGGGAAATCTTGTTTCCATAAAACTCTCTGAAACTGGCTCTTGGCAAGTGCAGTTTGGCCAAGAAAACTGCATCTACTCACACATCTTTACATCTTCTGCTTCTGACTGTGGAATAGATGTTAAAGATGGGGTTTTGGTCAAAACCTCTGTGAGTTTGTGCTTTGGGTGGAGAAGCTGAAGCTGTTTACATCTCACAACAGTTTTTCATGTTATAGAGCTGCAAAGCAGCAAAAAATAACAAACAAACAAACAAACAAACAAATAAATAAATTCCCCTGTCATGCATATATGCATATATGACAGTAAGAATTCATCCTGGGATACCTTCTCAGTTGTGTGCTGGGTCGGTGGCTGGATTTTTGCTCTCAGATTCAGACCTGCTCAAAGGACATATCTTGGAGACAAAAAGTTAATTTGCTAGGAAATATGGTTTGTCCTAGATTTTCCAGAAAACTCTGATAGTCAGCACAGATTCAGCCCTCTCCCCTCGACAACTTGAGATAAATGTCACACAAATCTACAGGGCCCACTCAGCCAAAAGGCAACAGTCTCTTGCATAACAGAAGAAGCAGTGTGGCCAAGAAAAGAGACCTATTTTTTGGGAATAATGTCACATTAGAGTAACCCTTCTCTTTTGATAATTTTTAATTATATAACAGAAAACTGAAATTGAAAAGTCAAGGGGAGTGAGAAAATCCTCTTGAGGATATTTTGAGTGGGCTGGGCCTTTCAAATTCAAGCTGAAACATGGCCAGGACAGGGAGTCTGAAAAACTCAGATTTGAAAAAAACCTTGGAATTTATTAATCCAAGGCCCCTCCACCCTTTTTTTTTTTTTTAATTTTTTTTATTTTCTCCAGGAAAAACACAGTTAAAAACATGAAGCTGGAGTGAATAAGAACCTCTAAGTCAGCCAAAAGCATGAAATGAACCCTGTGATGCTATTTGAAGTATGTCAGTGGCATGCATAAAACTATTTACCTTTCTACTCCAGTGAGTTTATAAAACAATTAAGAGGTGTGCTGGAAGTCATGAGATGAAACATGGGCAATAGATAAAAAGGTTGAAATTGTTTAAAAGAAAAGAAAAAAAAAAAAGAAAAAAAAGAAAGGAAAGATACGTAAGGAAAGGAATAGGTCCCTGTTGAAAACTGATGGAAGCTCCATCATTTGGATCATTTGAAACTGGGCTGCACACTTCACTAAAGTATATGCTAAGGGAAACAGCTGTAGGTTTGTTCCTCCAGGGAGGGGCAAGACGACCTAATATATCTTCTTAATTTCATTTCTAATTTCTATGCTTCAAATCATGTAGACAAACCTTGAAATATAACCTACAGCCTGCTAATTCCTTCCTTTCTTCCTGTCTAGAGAGATGTTGAGTTGAAGGCAATTGCCCAAGATTTTTGACTATTATTTTTAGCCTGGTTTCCTAAGGAAATGAAGCTTATATGAACATAGTGTCACCGTGTCTGCCTGCCAGTCTCTTCTTTTTTTCCTCTTCCCCCAGGAAGTTCTTGGGAAAATTTCAACAAAACTCAGGCTAGGACTGGGGAGTAAAAAGATATTTCAGTTCTTCAAGATTTAAGGGTAGAGCAAGCTGTAGAGTGAAGGAAGTGACGAGTAACATCATTAGATGGAGACTGCTTTGAATAAACACTCAAAAATCCACAGTGAGTCCCAGGAAACTGTTGTCCATGTGGCAAGGCAGGTCCATGGGTTAGCTGGGATGTCGGTGGAGATGCTGGGGCTGTGCTGGGACCATTTTCTGGAGCAGCAGCTTCTCGCTGGTCGCGGCTGCGTGGCTTCCTCTGCCGTGCTAAAGCTTTCCTGTCCTTTCAGTGGCCTCTCCGGGAGTGCTGGGGTGAACCACTGGCAAGGAGGCTCTGCCTGATGGCCTTCAGGCCAGGAATCAAACCTTGTCCTTTCTCCCAGGAGGGCTTTTTCCCCTAAGCCGTCCTTTGAAGTGCCCTCTCCCCAGGCCCGAGGAAGCTGATGTCATCAGAGGATGGGAGGCCGTGGCTCCTCTCGGGCAGTTCCCACCTTTGGAGGAAGGAAATTCCTCGGGGCAGTGCTGTTTATCTGTTGGCCCCCAGAGAGCTGGGCTGAGAAATGGTGTGGCTTTCTAAAAGCTGTGGATTTTAGATTCCCCCCTTGCTGTGCTTTCATTGTGCAGGTGGCTGCCGGGCTGGTGGCAGAGGCAGAGCACTGGGGCCTGGCTCTACTTTAATTACTTTTACACCTTGCTTGTGGAATTCGCTCTGCAGAAACACAAAGCCTCATGCAAGCCCCTTTCTGTGGATTGATTGAGGAAGAAAAGCCCAACAAACGACCTCCCTCCGGATTAGTGAGGGCAATGAGCCAACACAGCTCTGTGAGGAGGAAAAGGTGGGACTTGCTGCTTCAGAGGATGAGAAGGAAGGGGCCCTGGCCACAGGCTGGAAGCCCTGGTACAGAGCTCTGAATTTGCTGTTGTAGAGGAGATCAATGGAGAATCAGAGCAGGAAGGATGGAGAGGTTGCCAGACCATCCTTTAGGTTACCAACCCATTACTGACACAAACCTGCAGAAAAGGGCAGGGCAGGGCAGCTTGCCCCGACAGGTGCCCATTTGCAGTGAGGGGTGGCACGTTCTTGGTGTGGGGTTGTTCAGGTAAACCTTCCCTGTGAGGCAGATCTGGCTCTGTCATTGCTGCAGTCAGCCCCATGATGACAGCAGGTCAGCCAGTCCTTGGGAATAATTCAGGCTCACATGAGGCAAACATTAGGCTCTGGAAGGGAAAGGTGAATTGCCTAAATATACCTTGCCTGCAGCCTCCAGGTAAAGCCAGGGAGATTGCTTTTTAGGTTAAAAGAAACACTTAATGCCTTCATGTTGGAACCCTAAAGCCTGGGAGTTTTTCACTTTCTGTGCTTTCTGACACTGACCCTCAAAGGAACACTGCTTTTGACTTGAGGCCTTGGAGAAGGCTTCCAAATTTGAGTGATAGAGTTAAAATCACTGGTATGTAGTGAATAGAAGCGTGTAATTTCACATGGTGAAGGGTTTTGAATTTGGAGTTTTAGAATATAGTCATAGTATGGGACAAGATGGAGGTTCTTGGGCATTGTCTCCCTTCTGTTCCTTCTTCTGTTTAGTTTTAGGTGGTACTTTTAAAAATTGGTAAGAAGGTACCATAGTGCGGGTCACAGGTGTTTGGTTATTGAGTCAAACGTATAAATAATATAGATATTCACTTTTAATTGGATAGTTAGCCTTTAAAAGACCTTGTAACTAGCTAGATCTACCTCCATTTTCTGGCTTCTAGCTTGTTAGTTAGAAGTGCTGGACAACTCTCTGTACTTTAGATAAGATTTAATAAACAACCAAGTCCAAACAAGAAAATTCATGTCTTGAGTTTCAGTCCTGATTCTGAGTGAAGGCAGAAGAAAAAAGAAGCCAGCCACCAATATGTGGTGCCACTAATAAAGTGGTGCTGCTATCACCTTCACATCCCCAGAGTGTGCTGCAGCTACGACCTTGGGTACTCTGCTGGGCCCACAACAGGCAGCCCCAAACCCTTGAGATCCAGCCATAAACTCCCACATGCAGCAGGAATCTGCCATGGATGTGGGCAGCAGGTCATGCCAGAATCCCAGGAATGGCTGCCTGGCTGGGGATCATCTCTGACAAGAAATTCACTTTGCAGCCGAAAGGAGTGTCAGCCAGGAATGTGCTTTTGGATGGGCTCAAAGCAGCCAGAGCTTTCTCTTCCCTCACCACAGGGTATCTTGGCCTTATTTTATATATTGAATATTCTGATCCATCTCATAGCTTTCCTCTATCCCAGGTAAAGACTTCAGGGAATTCGGTGTGAGGTCTCTCCTCTCCTCTCCAGCAGGAGGAATGTGCTGACACACAGATATCACTGACTGGCAGCCTACTCTGGAAACACAGTTGTTCAAGCCAAGAGGTTTCTTTTGCTGGTGTAGTTTATCAGAGCTACCCAAACAAAATTAACTATACTAGGAAGAAAAAAAATAAATCCCTCCTTTTGTAGTGCTGCATCCACACCAGGGGCTTTTTGTTGGCGCAGTTCTCCCTCTTGTAGGGATGATGTATTTGTTTTTTCACACTCCTAGCTGGTATAATTAAGCTTACAAAACTTCCTTGTGCAAACTAGCCCTAGCAGAAAAAGAGTCAGCTTGCTTCAGGAGCACTTCCATGCACCAGTGAGAATTGCTGTTGTCTTGAGGTAGTGCAGTTGCTATGTTTTCCACCACTGTAAAAGATTTCCCACAGCATAGAGAAAAAAAGCAAGCCTAAAATCTCTGGTTAGTCCAGTTATTTTTGTTGATCCCTTATATCTTGAGAGTGTGAGTATAGAACTTGTTCATAAATTACCACAGCACAGAGATTTGGGCATTGGTGATATTCACTTGCAGTTACTCAGGTGGACGAAGTGTGAGAAGAACATCACAATCTGGTGATTGTGCTTGTTTTAATTTGTTAATTTGATATGCCATGTAAAAAATTCTGGAGCAATTTGTTGTTCTACGGAGCGTTGAATCAATGTGATTAAATTACATGCTGCCCTTCATCCTGAGGGAGTTGTACAAGTGGGAATTTTTAGTCCTTTTGCTGAAAACACAGCAGTGGCTGGTGAATTTGGTGTGATGTTTCACATCAGCCAGGGAAGAATATCCATGTCTGGGATGGGTTTGTTTGGGAAATGGAGCAGAAAGTGCCATCAAGTGAAGACAAGCAGGCATGATACTGGGGGACAAGCCAGCCTGTAAACTGCAGTGGATAAAGAGAATGTCCTGGGACCATCTGCACTTCATGACATCCTGTGTTGCAGGTCCCTTATCCAGCTGAAAGACTTGAGAAGGGTTTTTCTGGCTGGTAAAAGTGGTTGTTTCCAACCAGAGCCCTCCAACCACCTCACAGGATGTTCCACATTGTCCTTCCCATCCCTTCATCCCTTCTTTCCTTTTATGTGTCCAAGCAGCCCCTTGAAGGCCACCAGGCAGGGCTCTGAGGACCACTGTGGACACTCTGTGGTGAGCAGCATCAAGCCTAAAAGATATTGCCTGTGTTTGAAACTGAGTGGTCAGCCTCTGTATGCTGAGACAGAAGGGTTATTTAGATAATGTGCTACTGGATGAAAAAATTTTATCTCCCCCTTTGTAGACAGAGTTTCAGACTCACTAAATTATGCTCAGTGTGGGTATTTAGGCTCAGTTTTGCAATACAGCATTGCACCCTGAGGAACGGTGCCTCCCAGTTTGTTGTGATATTAATCTTGGAAGCAAAACAAAATCCCTGACAAAAGATCAATTTAGTGCATCTCCTTTGTCTTGGCAGAAGACAAATTGGAGCTGCAACATCTGTTTTTCTGAAGGGATAGTACTTTTCCACTCTTGGTTTTCTCTGGCAGCCGTGCGCCGCCTGAAAGGCTGAAGTCAAGTACTTGTCAGTTGTACCTCTGACACTGAGCAGGATAATGGGACTTAGAGATGGGCTTAATATTTCAAAGCACAGGGCAGATTTTAATTATCTGTGCCATTATTGCCCTCGGCCCACCAACGAGTGTGGGTAAGCCATGGGGAGAAATACCGAATCAGGCAAACACTTTCATTTAGCAGAAAAAAGCATTGTTAGAAGTAGTGGCTGAAAGAAGAATCCCAAAAAATTCGAATGGGAAATGAAACTTGAATGCTCAGTAGGGATGGGAATTAATCACAGGGGGGAAAATACCAAGGGAAGTGCTGGCTTTTCTCCATCTCTTGATGTTTCAGATGAAGATAAGTTGTTCTTCTGTAAGAGATGGAGAGATATATATTGGTCAAACATAGGCAATTGGCCTTGATTCAGGCACAACTGAGAGAAATTAAAGGTTTTTTTGATATAGAGAAGCCAGACCAGACTCTTCTTTGTAGCGCTTTAAGCTCCATAAATCCACGATGTTAACTGTTCTCCCTACTTTATCTAAGGAAAAACCCAAACTGGCAGGTGATACAAGTTGCCCAAGGCCATATAAGAAATTAATGGCAGCATCAGGAATATAACTCAAGCTTTCCTGGCTTTCTGCCTGGTTCTCTACTTGTGCAGCCCTGTGAGATGCTGATGCTGCAGGGGAGAGGCTGAAGCACTCTCTGCCTGCTCCTTGTCACAGCAGACACTGCCAGGCTCCTGCTGAGGCAGCCTGCACTCCTTCCTTGGTGCTGTCACTGTATCCCAGCACCTGAACAGGAATCCTCCAGCAGAATTTGGACACTGGGCATGCTTTTTCTGTCCTGTCTCCAAAGGCTGGAGCAGGGACCTCAGGCTCTTCATGCTGGACATGACAGTCAGACCTTCTCCTACCTGGGGGTTTGCTGCCCAGTGTCCTTGGGGCACTCCTGTGTTTGCCTTCAGGAATTTCAGGAAGAGAAATTCCTGTGTTTGCCTTCAGGAATTTCAGGAACAGGCAGAGCTCAGAGCCAGGATGAGGGGCTGCTGCTGGAGAAAGTGAAAGGGTCAAGGAGGGTCTCCCCATGCAGGTTCAGATGTGGCCATGATGCAAAGTAGCAAAATGAGGCCGAGAGTGGAACTGCTAAGAGCTCTGACCCCATGTCAGCAAATTGGTTGACAATATCCTGAAAAACACATCCTGCTGGATGCTGTTAAACACACTCTTCATGCTGCTCATGGGCTAAGGGCTTAGCTGAACCCAGGATTGCGTAAATGGAGGTTTGTGCATCATTATTTTTGAAGCCACCTATAATAGAGGAGATAAGATCAGCTATTTCCTCAGTACATCTAGAAATATAATATTTTTTTTCCAAGAGAAATAAAATTCCAACCATAAGGAAAAAGTCCAGCAGGAAACTGTACCAGGAAATTGGACAGACAGAATATTTTTGTGCCTGTGAGCTGATTTGAGCCATTAATAGCAATTTGCCAGCCTGAATGTATTTTGATGCTGTCAGGCCCTGGTGACTGCTGTGTGGTGATGCTACTGCCAGGAAAGTGAATATTTGGGACAAGAGGGGAGGAGGACGGTGTGCCCTCAGAGAGCAGCACAAAGTTAAGCTGTGCCTAAGGTTTGCCCCTGCTTGGCCTGCAGTTCAGGATGGCCATGGAATTCAGCTGCTGTGCTGTCTGGGAAGTGGCTGCCACGTTTAAATCAGGTGGAAACATTGCAGTAAGGGATGTAAATGTTGGCTGTGGATTTGCACTGGGATATCTGATATACAGCCAGCACAACATTTAACTCTATTTATGTTACCTAAAAGCTCATGGGCACAAGCTCTGGTCTTCTTACGGAAGTTATTCATGCATAGTTCAGAGCAGGCCTACCTTAATATATTACCTTTGGATTTTTTAGTTGAAAGCCGTTTCAGATGTTATCACATGGATTTCATCTCCTGTGTTGTGCTGGGACTGTGTTCCTACAAAGAAGGCAGCTTTTCTGTCCTGCTGGGGTAGGAGCCAACCTCAAACCCAAACAGGAATTTATGTCTTTTTAAAACGATTCTATCAAGTAATGAACCTTTGAATAGGTCGTTCAAAGGTTTCTTTCAAGCACTTTCTTTGAAATGCAATTACCCAATTCCCCTTTTCCTTGAAGTTTCTATTCCAAGGTACCTCTAATCTTCAGCAGCTGATAAAAGCAATCACAAGGGAATTGCTGGAGGGGGTGTCCCGTCACAGAGGCACCTGTGGGAGCAGCAGGTGTGACAACCCAGAGTCACAACCTGGGGGTGGAAAATCCTCATCTGTCCCCCTTGCACGAAGGGAAGGTGAAGACTTGCAGCTCTTGACTGGATGAGCAGGCTCCTGGTGATCTCTCCTGCTCACTCATCAACACTGTCCACCTGAAAACATTAAAATTCCTGGTGGTGTCTCATAGATGATGACATTTTAATACAAGATAGTTGGAAGTTTTATTGGTTTTTATAGGATATGTTGCATGTAGAAGGACATCTCCTTCCTGGATGATGGGGAAGGTGAGGGGAGGTGTCAGGGAAAAGTGGGTGCTGGTGGAGGGGCTCACCATTGCAGCCTGGGCAGCGGGGAGGACAGATGGGGATGTGAGGACAGGACGAGCCTGCTTGAACCCCATCCTGTCCCTTACACGCCAATAAATCCTGCCTAAGCCTTCACCTAACTGCTCATGGAAACTGTCCCCGTGGGAGTGGAGGATTGCTGATTCTCTGGGTTAGTCCTGCAGGTCCATGGAGATGTGTCTCCATGGCACTGCTGAGCTGCAGCGTCCCAGACGGGAAGAGGGCAGCATATCCTCACAGGTCAGGAAATGCTGTCTTGGGCTGGGAGCTGCAAAATAAAACTGCACAAAGGAGCTATTGAAGGTCCCTGTTTCTCAATGCTTTCAGAGAAAAAGCAACAGCTTTCTGTAAGTCAGTTATTCAGCAAGAGGGTGGTCAGACTTCTTTTTTTTTTTTGGCTTTTTAAATTTAAAAATCAGAAAAAGCCAGTGGGATACTACCTGAAACTGCTGCAATGAAAATGGGGAGCTGGTTTCTGTGGTGTGCTGTGTTCTCCCTGCAGCCTCTGTGAAGTCATTTGTCAAGCCATTTGTCTTCTCCCTGGTGGTAACAAACCAGGTTGGAAGGGCAAGACATAAAATCCTATAAAATAATAACCAGACACAATACTGCAGCATGGATATGGTGAAATTCCAGCAGACATGGAGTGAAGAAGGCTACATGGCTATGAACCTACTTGGCCACTTGGTGGGAATGGTACCATGGAAATCTGTGGCTACTCAGGATCAGCATATGGATCCAAAAACTTAAATTCTGGGGAATGTCTTTCTTGGCAGCAGTAGCCTGTGAAAATGAGGGACAGGGACAGTCCCCTACAGCTGGGTGGTGCCATGGTATGGTGGCAGCACCATTTGTGCCCATCCCTGTCTCAGCTCTTTGGGACACAGCACTCTTAGCCACAGCAGTAATATATTCTGAGTTAACCCCCCAACCCTTCTGATGGAATTTCCTGCCTCAAATTCCCCATATCTCGCTGATGTGAGGTGGGTGAAGCCCCAGAAAGAGCCCAAAGAGAAATGTCAGAATCCCCCAGGGTGGATCCAGGGAGGGCATGAGAGGGCAGAGAGCTCTAAAATGAGAACTCAGTTTGGAGCTGTTGCCTTTCCAAGAGGAAAACTATTCATTCAAGCAATAAGTTAATGGACCTGATAGAAGAGATTGTTTGTCAGTGCTGACAGTGAAGTATAAATGGAAACATAAGTGCCATCAGCTGGGCAAGGGCCAACTTCCAAATCTAGACCTGCAATCTCAGAACTTTTTAGGTTCAAGAAAAAGGCTTTACTCCAGTTGTCTTTGGAAAATAAACAAGCATCATCTAGAAGGATGCTGTTCATGTGCAAGGAAGAATTGGATTTTGCCACAACAGGAAATAGAAAATACCCTCTGATTATGATTTTCTTATAGAAATTATGTGAGCACTTGTGCTTTTCCTTATAGCCCAGATAACAGCCCTTGGAGGTGGCCACACTACCAGGAATGCTGAGAAAAGGGAGCAGGCATTGCTGGAGAGGGAGGTATGGGGGTCTCTGCAGCCAGCCCTGCCTCATCCTTCAAAGGGACCCATCTTATTTTAGAGAGCAGGCTGCTGGAATCACACTCCTGTGGTGAAAAGTAAAGGAAAAATGATGGAGAGATCATGTGTCATTTTAATGCTCATGCTGTGTCTATAAGCTGGATTTCCATTTGTTGATGGTTTACAAATTAAACTTGTCGTTTTCTAATTTTTCTAAAATCAGGATTTGCCAAACTGCTCGAAAAATGGCACGAACTTTTCTGATCTTGATTGTTTCTGTGTGAATCCACTGCTTGTTTGCTCATTGAGTATCTGGAGACAAAGGAAAAGGAGTGGCTTGGAGTGTGGGGAAGTTACATTTCCCATTCTTGGGTGCCACTGAAGCTTGAAATGAATTGTATTATTTGATGATAAAATACCTTATTACCCTTTCCCCATCCCAAGCCACACTTCCACAACTTGTGGTGGAATAACCAGACATGTCATGGGCCAAATAAGGGTCAAAGCATTACCTTTTCTTTCAAACAACACTGCTCCAGCCCTGTTGTGTTCAGTGTTTTCATTTATTGCTCTGGAAGCTGAAACACATTCCAGATGTGATTTGCCAGGGCTCCCACAAGGTCACAGCCAAGTCGAGGTGCTCTGGTTGGCCTGTGGTGACCCCAAGGTGTCCAAGGGTGGGGGGCTGTCACTACAGATAAATCCCAACTTCTCCTTGGCTGAGAGCAGCCTCCCCCTCCTTGGGGCAGGGAGGAATGTGGGCGTTTGCAGGCGCCTCTGCTGCCACCTGGTTCATCTTTTGGTGAGTGTGATGAAGGGACAGCACAAGAAGGGAACTTTGTGCCTTGGGGAACAGACAGCAGGCAAGATAAACTAGATCTGCAGGGCTGAAAAGCAAAGATTGCACACTGCAGCCTGGCCCTTGTATTCCTGTGCAGGATTTTCCTTCCTTCGATGAGTGAAAAAAAAAAAAAGAAGGAAGAAATTGTTTCCTTGATGATATCATTCACCTCTCAATCCTTTAAGCTCACCAGACCTGAGTAACGATGCTGGTGTCTATTAAAAATAAATGTCTGTTTTTTCTGCTACTGTTCCCTCAGGACAAATTCAGGCTTAAAGCATAAAGACAACATAAATTCCTTTCTTCAGTGTGAGCATACTAATAGGCTGATTTTCAAAGGTCCAAGTGCAAACAGGAGTGGATGCCATGGAAAGCCCAGCTGCAAATTCCAGTTCCCAGAAATGCTCCTGCAGATGTCATTCCAGCCAGGCTCGTGGTTTGCACAGAGCTGTCACATCCCTGGCTCTCTGTGGGACTGAGATTTGACCCCTCCACAGCAGCTCTAAGGGGAGCCTGGATTTTGGCTGCTGGGGGGATCAGCAGGTCCCTGAGGTTTTGGAGACCTGCAGAACAGGGCTCACACTTGTCAGGCAGGGCTGAGGGGCACTGAGCTGTGCAGGTCATCAGCCTCTTCCCACAGGACCTTCCAGAAACTATTTCTTAAGCCCTGGTGTCTAAATGATGCCATGGCCTTGCAGGAACACCTTACACACTATGGTCACTTAGCTGTTTAAGATGCTTTAAAGGATTTTTTTTTTCCAAGAATTTGTCCACTTGCCCTTTGAACCAATGCAAACATATTTTTTTCTATTACATCCCAATGAGTCCCACTGTTTCCCTGTAATTTGTGTGCAAATCTGTCTTTTTTAGCCTGATCTGAATCTGCCATATGGAAGCCCCCTAAAATATCTCTGCTTTCAAACAAGAAGGTAATCAGAAGCTTCCAAGTTTTGGCTAGTTCACAAAATCTGGAGTAAATTCTGCACACTTCAGCCATAGCTGGAGATTTTTCCTGATGGTCATGCTGCATCATTAGGGAAGAGCAGAAGAATCCACAGGTTCCTGCTGTGACCCAGCAGTGTTCATCTCCCAATACAGTTTTAATTTCTTAGTCTCACAGCAATCTCCAGCTGAAAATAAACAAAACCAAAAAAAGCCAAGAAAGCAGGTCTTGTTGCTCTGGTGCAAACCATATTCAGAGCCGATATTCAGAGCCCAGGGTCAGGACAATATCTTACCATCCTAAAATATCTGACCATTCCAACCTGGAGTTTCTCTTTTACCAAGTAAATCAATCTTCATTCCCATGAAACTGGTGGGGTTTTCTCTTTTTTTTTTTTTTTTTTTTTTTTTTTTTTTTTTTTTTTTTTTTTTTTTTTCCTGAGGGTTTGTTTTGTTTTGTTTTTGTTTTCGTTTTTGTTGTTTTGTTTTGTTTTTTGTGGTTGGTTGGTTGGTTGGTTGGTTTGGTTTTTTTCCCCCCACCTTTTTTTCCAGCAGTCCTGACTGTGCTGCATGGAGGTGTGACACAGACATGCAGCCCTGCTGGGGCTGGAGGCTGGAGGAGGCTCCCAGGTGATTCCCATGGCAGACTGGCACTGGTCAGTCAGGCTCTGCTGGTTTTACCCTCCTGGGTCTCTTCCATCTCTGCCTCACCTCTTCCCCACCTCCTCCCTGTGGCACCTTGGCGAGTTCCCTGCACAGCTGAGGGTTGAACTGACCCAAGAGATGGGAGAGGGGAATGGCTGCAGCCTCTCAGGAGTGAAATATGGCTTTGTGTCTGCAAAGAGGTTAAAGCTGCTCCCCAGCAAGAGCAGCGGAAGGAAATGCCCTGTAGCTAAGTTTCATTTTGGTGTACAGTATGAGAACATGTGTAACCCATTACAATAAAGCTCTTGCTGGAAAATGCCTAACCTATGCACTGTAAAACCTAATTAAGGGATTCCTTAAAAAACACTGTTACCAACCAGTATCAAGGAGTGGATAATGAGAGGCTGCTTTGTGTAATCCAACCCTTTATCTTTAGGCCCTCGGGGTGTCCAGGGCCAGGCTCTGTCCCCTGGTTGTTGCTGAGGCCTTTATTGCAGCAGTGAGAAATATTCCAGCATCCCTCGTAAAGCTGACCGGCTCCACTGCAGTTTCCTCATGGATACAGTGCCAGCTCCTCTGGCAGAGCAGCTTGCTCTGACCTTGGGATGGGGTTTCTGAAACCCCATTGGGTTGGGGGATCTGTGTCCAGCCCAACCCAGAACTGAAGGTGAGGTACCTGGGCTCGGAAGGAGATGAAAAAGGACAGGGATAAATGGAAATGACGGATGTTGTCTTTGTCCAAAACCTCCCCCAGGCCCAGAGCCATCTTCCTGCTACTTTTGCCTGCTGACATCAGCTTTTCTAGCATGGATGGGAAAGGTGCAAGGCTTTTCCTCAACTCCTCAATGCTGGAATGGTGAAGCCTGGTCTGAGCAGTTTTCCACTCCAGGAGAGCCCTTCCCAGGACATGTAGAGTGGGCACCGTCCCTGCTGTCATGCAGAGATTGTTGTTTTCAGTAACTACACTACTCCATATGTGTACACAAAATTGACTGCCCCTTCTGATGCATGGGTACTCCTGTCATCTAATCTCCATTTATTTTTGGTTATTTTGTTTGGTGAAGCCAGCCCCAGTGCAGCAATAACCTAATTCCCATGTGTTCTGATGAGAACAGACTCTATCCAGGCAGCTCCCACCTCCTCACCTCATCCCTCTGCTACTCTTCAGAGCCTCTGAGAGACCTCCTTCCACTCTCACAAATCAAACAAAACCATTTAGAGAGTCTGGAGGTTTGGTATAGTGTCCAACACATCCTCAAAGCCCACCTGAATTAGGCAGGTGAGGTCTACTAAGCTGGAACAAGCTTGGGACTATGAGTGGACTTGCTGCAGGCAGTGACAAAGGGCAGGATTTTGTGAAAAAGGCCAGATAACCTGCAAACAATCTTCTTGCCATTAAACATTATTAAATGTGTTTCCTGTTGTAGTAATGGCCATTTATTTGACCCTTCATTAGGGTCAAAACAAGAAGCTGCCTGTCTGTATGTAGGAAAATCCAGCAGGAGCAGAGGCCAAACCCTCTGTTATCACTGTCTGCATCTCCCTGTCGAGCTCAGCAGCTGGGCCTGAGAGCTAAGCTGAGTTTTACAATAACTGTAATTAGTCATTTTTATGGTGTGCTCATTTGCAATATCCTAGGTAAGGATCTGTCAATGTTTTCATTATGTACCCTTCTGTTTCCAAGGGTTTACAACCAGCCCATAAAAACACACTCTGGGGCAAAGCTTGCCACGTAAATTCTCAGCAGAGCACCTATTTTTGGTTTTGTTTTGTTTTTGTTTCGCTCTGTCACTTATAAATACGACTGTTAAATGTGTGATAAATATAGAAAAAAATCAGGTGGCTTCTTCAAGAATATGTTTAACCAGGTTTTAGTTTGGCAGAGACATACTGCTAAGCAGAATAATTTCTGTGGCTTTTGGGTAGCCTAAAAATGAGAAGTTGGGTGTAATTGAACAGAAAGACTATCTGTGAACTGGCATCTGGATTTAGGGCTCTATTCACTGCACAAGCTGTGCTGGAATTGCTGACTCTTTGTAATTGCAGGAGGGCAGTTTCATCTCTCTGCCTTCAGCTCACACAGTGCACATTCAGACTCACACCCAGCAGCTGTGTCCAACACTCAATTTTTATACCTGCACATCCAAGCAAGGGGTCAATTTTAGATGAAATTAGGATAGAAAGAGAAGGCTTGGTAGATAAATAGAAGAATGGAGTTTCAGAAGGGATTTTGGGTGGATGAGGGCTTGACCATGCTAAAGTGCCCACAGGCTTAATGGTCTTCACTCATTTTTAGTGTGATTGGAAGCAAAACTTCATGTCAATGTTTAAGGTTTCCTGTAAAAAACAGGATATGGCACAGTTCTTATTCCATAAGCAGTTCAATGTAAGGAGCTTTATGACATAAAAACATTAAATTTTACCCATCAGGCAACACAAGCAGTTCTCTCACTTGGTGATATGAAAAGCTTTCTCTGCTTCCAGCAATTAGTGGTGGCTGAGCTGCAGCATCTGCTGCTTGTCACCGTGCTGGTGGTGTCCCAAAATTCACCCTGGCACATCCAGCCAAGTGACAGGAGAGAAACCTCTGTTTGGGGCAGATGTCCTGCCACCAGAGACTCCTCACGGGGGAGACAACAAAGGATGAACAGGCTTCAAGGACTCAGGATCAGTTAAGAAGATTTTCCGTGTATCAAAGGCCAAGTTTTGCAACTTTTTCCTTACATGAAATATAAAGAACTGATTTATCTCCCTCAGGAGCAAGGGCTACAAAATCTGCTCCTCATCTTCTTTTGATGATTTTGCGGTATGTTTCTGTGATCCTTGGTCTGATCCTTTTAATTTCAAAAGCTTTAATCAAAACCTCTTAACAATACATCCACTCTCTGGTTTTGCGGTTTACATTTAATTCTGATTGATTTTTTAAGAGGATGGTTGCATTAAGATGCTTCTGCTGGAGTGATTCATTAATATATGCCTGGGATGGCACAACCCCAGTCAGGCTGAAGCTTTGTGTTGACAGACCACTAAAATAATACCCTGTGTGGGACTTCCCAGGGGGAAAATAGAGCTTTTACCAGGGAGACCTTAAACCCTTCTAGCATCCTGCAGGCGTGCTCAGGGAGGGCCTGGAGCCACAGGTATAGCACAGAACTTGTCACAGGGCTGTGGAGCACTTGTCCTGTGTGTTTCTGGTGACAGCTCTGAGGTGCAGTTTGGGTTCTCTTCATCTGGGATGAAGCGACATCAATTTGTCCTGGTGTGCAATGAGAGTAGGGTGAGCTGCGGCCAGATGAATTAAATTAATATTAAAGTAATAGGATCTGGTTTCCAGGTTTAATGGCAGGATTAGTGAGGGAGAGCCCCTTTTGCAGGAATGCTGCCTTGTCAGAGGGAGGAGAGTGGCTGCATGTGATTGCATTTAACTGGAGGCACTTGGCTGGTGTCTCTGAAAGCTGGTCTGCTCGCTGCCCTGAATATAAAAAATGTTGAGTAACTGCCTAATTTTTATTAACTGAAATACAGATCTGATTGCAAAAGTCCAAACAATGCAAAAGATCAACAGTTTGTGCAGTTTTAAAATCACAGCTTCTTCCTTTTGCTGGGGCTCTGAGGAATCACAGCAACTTGACAAACATATGAGTCAATTGAAGATGTATTATCTTCTCAAGATTGACTTTTGACATTTGTTTCTCTGGAATCAAAAATATTATTAATTTTCTCCAGATCCTCTCTTCAGCGTTTTGCCAAGAGTCATATCTAGCATGGAAATGAAAATAGATATACCTAGGAAAGAAAAAAAAAATCTTTGTCTTGGTTAATCTAAGTGCAATGATCTGATGACAAGGGAGGGGTTAGCCTGGGCCCAAATTAATGGCATATTTTAACAGACAAATGAAACAGGTGGTATACAAGTTTTAAATGGAATAATAAAAATGGTCGTGAAAGTTTATTTTCTTCCAGCTGCATAATGATAGGAAATGCTATTTCAGGAACTAGTAAAGAATTTAGGGAGCAGGTGTATGCAGGGTAAAAGAGCTCTGGGTGCAGGTTCTGCAGGGGCTAATGCAAAAGGGCAGGTGCTGCCTGCACCCTGCTGCCTGGGCTGGTGTGTGCTCAGGTGTGAGGGTCTGTCCCTCGGGAGATCACTCATGGGGAGTTAGGGCAGTGCTGAGTGGAGAGACAGGGACTGAAGCATGCAGGGAGCTGGGAATGCTCCCCAGATGTGCTGCTGGGGCACAGAGGGGTCATTGGTAATAAAGCTGTGATGGGAAGGTTTGTGCACCTGGGGTATGAACCAGCACAGGGCTGAATTTCCCTCCTTGGTGCTCACAGGGTCTGGTGACAGCAGTGAGAGGCTGGGTGCTCACAGGTGAGAGGATTGTGCTTTTTATTTTCCTACCCCTCCCAGATAGCAGCTTGTCCTACATCCCTGCAGGGGAAGAGCCCTGACTGCACAAACACACCTTTCCTCCCATTTCCAGGACCTTATTCCATGTCATACCAGTATAACAAAAGTATCTGTCTCGTAGTACAACTCTGGTTTCTACAGAAACCCTCAGCTGGGGCATTTCATCTCAGCTGGCTGCTTCCAGGGCTCCTGACAGCTCCCTAGCAAAGCACAGCACTACTTAAATGTCTCTCTGGGTTAATCAGGGAGGAGGAGGAGTTTGTACTAAAGATTTTCTAGTGATTTTGGAAGAGGAACCCTTGAGCTACTCAGGAAAGTTTCATTCAGCATTTTCTTTCCATCTCTTGGTCCAGATACTTACAGGTCTCTCAGCACCTTCACACCTGAGTGCCCCTGACAATCCTACACCAGGGTTGCTTGGACTCTGCTGCCAGAGGGCTTTGGCCATTAAGAACTCAGAGTGTTCATGAGGAGCTCTCTGTTTCTGCCAAATGTAATGGTTTTTGGTGGATTTTTTTAAGAAGAAAATATTTTCTTTTACTTTGAAGGGAGATCTGAACATTTTCTACAAAAGGGTTGGAAACCTGAGGCCAGGAGACATTCCCACGCAGCCATAGCTGAATGACAAGCAATTTTTTAGAAAAAGCATTTCTGAACAGAAGTTTTCTTTTTCAAAGACTTTAGTGCTTTAAGTTCATGTGAGAAAGGATTTGGCTGTCTTGGAATGGGGCAGATTTGGAAACTCTTCTCCAGGTAACCACTTTGAAGCCTCTTAAAAGTCCTGTAAATTAAGCCAGTCTCAGTCCAAAGCCCAGAATAATTTTGCCTGCATCAGAAGAAAGCGATAAAACTCACTTCTCTTGCTGGCTGTCCCCGAAGAAAAGTCCCTGACTAAATGAGCCATGAAAGCTGAGCTCTCACCGTGCTTCATCCAGCCAAGCACTGCACCATATTTTTTTAGCAAAGCACTGGGAAAGTTTGTTCTGGGTCTATACAGAGTGTTTACATCTTCATAACTGTCCAGCCAGCCCCTTTCAGGGGGCCTAAACTCTGCCTATGAAACAAAATAATTCCCTCCTGTCCTATACCAAATGCCATGGACCTGAAAGAGTGAGGGAGCATTGCAACCTGGAAGAAAATAAAAGGGTGAAAAAGCTCTGAAAGTGCATTTGTGTAGGCTCTTCTCAGGTATTTCTGTCTTCATCAGATCTATGCATGATTTGTCACTGCAAAATTATTCACCATGCCCCTGCTAAAATACTGCACTGCTTCAGATTCCCTTTTCCCCAAGGAGTTTTCATCTCTTTTCAGCTCAGTAGCTTGAATTAGTATTTAGGTAATATATGTATTAACTAGTATGGACCTTCTTTCTTCTCCATTAACACTCCTGGTCCTTTCATAGACCAACTTGCTGCATTGGTGAAGTTTAAGGAAACTTGAACTTCCTTGCTAAGCTCTGATGGGGAACACAGACTCAAAGCAACAAGCTGAGTTTTGGATCCTCTTTCTTCCTAAAACATGAAACCACTTTCAGCTGGGGCTGCCCAGCCCCACCAGCTGAAGCCACTCTAGAAAAAGCACCAACACACAGCTGCATCCTGGAGGAGCACCTCTGCCTGGGCTCAGCTGCTCCCTGTCTGGCCACAAAATTTACCCCAGTTAGCAGCCCTGGAGGCTGGGAGCTGTCAGGTGGCTGACAGGAAACTTCAGGTGTAATAAAAAATCAGTCTGGGGAAACATCGTGGCAGCACTGGTTTGTGTGAAGAGGTTCTGGGAGGTTCAGGGGGAAGCTGCTGGGTGCAGGAGGTGAGAAGTGATGTCCTTTTTCCTCGGTGGCTGGGGCAGCACCAGGCAGCTGGAGCAGCATTGCGTGCTCCTGGTAGGAGCGAGACAATAAAACTTCCTCCTGTCCCCCAGGCTCTGCAGCTTTCTGATGTCAACAGCAGCAGCAGGAGGCTTCAGGCACGTTCCCGGCAGCTGATTGTATTTATCAAGTTCATGTTCCTTGCTTTTTAGTTTATTTCTTTATTTATTTAATATAAATTTTTTTTTTTTCTTGCTTAACTCTCAAGGTCCGGGAGCTGCAAGATGGCCCCGTTCCAGCTCCAGCCCCTTTGAGGATACAGAAATGTGTGCTGGGGGCTGGAGCAGGGACATGCTTTCTCCATGTGAGCCAAAGAACAAACAGCAGAGCCCTCCACAGGGACTGATTGTTGACATGTTTATGATGATGAAGTGGGGTAGAACTCTCAAAGGGGGATGCTAGAAATGAAGAAGTAAAGCGTGGCACTGCTGAGGGCCTATATAATGCTGAATATTGTAGGAAACTGCAGTTTCTTCCTATTTGTGACCACTTCATGGAGCAGTTAGGGAAGTCCCTTCCCAGCCCTGCATCACACGTTCCCCATTTGTAGCTGTAACAGCAGCAGCCCCCAGCAGGCGCCAGGAGCAGCGAGTGAGCAGACTGAAGTTACTCTGCCATGATTTATAGCCCTGCTCCAAAAGTGTGAAAGATACGACCCTGTGTGCCTGGAAATCCTACCCAGGGGACAGCTTACAGACCCAAAGTGGGTATTGGGATACCCTGGCTGACTGGGGATTGCCACTTTGCTTGGGGTCACCTGCAAAAGCACTTCATCTTCCTCTGCTGTGTGCACTTGTGTGTCTGTGTCATGGGATGGGCCCTGAGTCTGCTGCCCAAGGTCAAACCTCCCACCTGGTGTTTGAAGGATGAGGGTGGGTTAAATTCTCCCTCGTGGTGATGCACATTCTTCTGTGTTTGTGACTCTGTGGACTGTGCTTTCCCTGGGACTGAGCTGCAGAGCACATGGATTTAATAGGAACATCCATGGGCATCCCACTGGCTCCTCATTAGAGCCCATAAACTGGTCTGGGTAATTATTTCAGCCTCTCTTGGTCTCAACCTTGCACCCTGCAAGATCTCCAGCTGAAAAGGCTGTAAAGGGGACAGCAGCTCTCTCAGATTTCCAGCACATTCATTGGGACTCTGAAATTGGGGATGAGCACAACTTTGGCCAGGGAATGTGTACCTGTCCATAGCCAGGTCTGGCCAGAGATGGTCAGCTGGGACAGTGTCCAAGGCATGATGGCTGTTAAAGTTTTATTTTATGTATTATTCAGCTTGTGTTTGGTCAACCCAAAAGTTGAAAGGGGATGATTTGCTCTTGCCTGTGCAGACAAAGCAAGGACTATCTCCAATTCCTTCTCTTGGGTTGCCCCCAAACTGAACAGCTCCAAGCCATGTGTAACCTTTGCCTCTGAGCCTGCTCAGTGCTGCAAGAGCTGTTTGAAAAAACAGAAAAAGAAACGTTCACAGGCTGTGTTCTGCAGGGTCAATGGTGCTGTTATCTTTCATGGATCCTGCTGGCTGACTCTGAGCACACCTTGTCCGGGGGCAGAGCAGCTTTCACCATGAAGAAAAGAAAACCCCCATCTTTTTCAGACAATATTTCAGTGTCTTAAACTGCTCTGGGTTTCCCTCTGGGCCTCTTGAATGTATGAGGTGGGAGTTGATGGGAATGCCTCAGTCTGAATTCTGCTGCTACTGTACTGGGGCTGTGTGTCCCTTGCTGGGATGATAGGCTTTTGGCAGCCACTTTTACCCCAAAATTTAGTCGGGATTTTTGCAGAAAACCATGTTTTGGGTTTTTGTCCCTAACAGAAAATTTATCTTCTCAACAATTAAATGGAATTGTCTGTAGGAAAGGGACAGTTGGGGTGGTACCTCTCAAAATAATCTTTACCAGGAGGAACTTGTAATTTTAGAACTTCACAAAGTGATGCATTTTCCCCAGAAAGCAGAACAAACATTGGCATTTAATTTTTATTGTAGTGCGGTAGCACCAGTGTTTCTGTACCTGTCTTTTGGCCCACTGATGTGCTATTCTTCATTGCTAAGAGCATGTCAGCCTTGCTGCTGTGTTTGTATTCCCACTTCCTTTCTCCCAGCTTACAGCCCCCCTGCAGGGCTTCTGATTTTCCCATCTCTGGCCTCTTTCATCTCTTGAATATTCCTGAGCTATATTGAGGCTCCCAACCCCCACCTGATATCAGCAGCCACCACACTGACATTCTAGTCCAGCTCTGTTTCCAGACCTGTGCATGGGAAGGACCACCTGAAAAGCACATTAATCTGTTTTCTTTTCCTCCTTTTCAGTGCTTTTCACAGCATCTCCAGTTTCACGATCCTCTGAACTGTAACATTTCTCCTAGATCTTTTAAGTGGATGTTAGGGGAGTTAGACCTGGATTATTTCAGTGGTTCCTCCACCTTTTAAGAAACATGACAGCTGAGGACTCTGCACCCTGTGTTTATAGTCCTGTCAGGCTGAAATCCTCCCACACTTGCCTGTATGAATGACTTTTTCAGCTGCATTTCGATGCCATGGGAGGCACCTCTGGGTCCCAGAAGTGTACAAGTACCATTTGCCACGTGTCCAACATCTCCCAGGAGTGTGATACAGGGAGGAATGTGAACCTCCCATTTGGAATATCTGTGTATCAGGCCAGGAATCTAAATCCAGGAGACGTGGGGCTGCAGGATGCCTGTCTCACTGTGCTTTCCCTGAGCCCAGCAGTGCTGGTGGCTCCTCGCTGCTTCCCGACACGTTTTTGCATTTCAGACCCGATTTGCCAGAAGAAAGTCACCAAACAGCAAATATGACAAACAAACCACAGAGAACATCTGATCTGATCAGAAAATACATAAGCCTGTTAGGGACTGTAGGCACAGCAAGGGCCAGGATTGATGGGGAACATATTTGTTATTAAATCCCATCCACATAAACCGATCGGAAACAGATGTGAGCCTTGGGGATATTAATAAGTGGGGAAACTCCAGGGATCCTGAAGGTACTGCTGCATGGGGGAGAAGGGGAAATGGCACATCTTTGCTATCACATGGGTTTTATAAGGAGGGACTATATTTTTACACTGTACCTTGCTCTGCATTCTGTTCTGGAACTGGAAATTGCAGGGATACAGAGGGAGAGGTGGCAGGTTAAAACAAGGATGGCTGCCTTTGGGAAGGGAAGGATGGTGGCTATTAGGAGAGTTGGGATGGAAGAAAACCAGGTTCTCTGGCCCTAATCTGAGTGCAGCAGGGCTGTGATGGAGTGGTCAAACTGTCCTGACTTGGCCAGCAGGGCGAAAGGCTAAAATGTGTCAGCAAGATGGAATTGCAGAGATGTAAGAGGTATTGCTTGGGTATAAAAAGAGTTTTCAGAGCAATTTTGCTGTTTCAGATTTGATAAGGTTTTTTAATACTTCAGATTTCCAGCCCTTTGTCTACAACAAAATCTGGAAGACTCCAGAATTTTGCAAGATAAGTTTCCTAGGAAATTTCTGTGTTGCAAGCCCCTGTATTTTCCCTAGTCATCTTCTTTGAAACAGCTGAACCTTTTTATTGGCTGACAGCTTAAAAAAAAGAAAAGAAAAAGGAGGGATAACAAAAAATTCAGCCCAAGGCAGACACTTGGCATGGAAAATTGAAGCCCAAGTGGTTTAAGTTTAACAAAGTTATTAGCAATTGAAAACAGGGCTTTATAATTGGAAATGTTTGGCAAGCTGAGTAAGAGGTTGTGCTACCAGCCCTGCCTCTTAGATGTGTTCATGTTCAGGGATGTGCAAACACCCGACACAAAGGCAGGCATTTGTTAAAGCTGCTTACAACTGGAGACAGGCACAAATGCCATGACACTGCTTTTTGTTCACCTCTTTCTTCTCAACCTTAGTTCTTTAGTTTTCGGTTGTCTTTCCACCTTCAATTATAATTAAAACCAGAGTCCAAATGCTTCTTGTCCTTGCTGGAACAAAACACTGACTCTCCTGATGCTCTGAAAGTCTGAGGGGAGAATTCAGACTGGCTTTGGGGGTCACAAAAAGCCAGCTTGGAGGTGCAGGCAGTGTAGCACAGACATTTTGTACCTGTGTTTTCTTCTCGCAGTGGGAGTGGAGTTGGTGTTCTCAGTCTCTGGGCTTGTGGCCCTTTGCATGTTTGCATCTCATGGGATGGAGATGGCAGATTTTTGGGTGGCTCACCTGGCCACCTACCTGAGTGTCCTTGCTGGGCTGAGCTGACCAGCCTGGCCCCTGTTTGCCTTCATCAGGGCTCTCTGTGGTGCTGGCTGCTGCTCCATCACTCTCCCCAGTAAAGTTTAAACTCTGGCTTACCACGAGCCCCACTGCAGCCAGGAAACGACGTCAAGTTGAGCCATCATATTGTTTGAATTACACCAATATGAAAATCCATGAAAGCCACAGGGAGCCAGCATTTCCCCTTCTACATAAAATGGGGTTATGGCCATATTAAAAAAAACCAACAAAACCGAGCAGCTTTTAACAGGAGATGGTGGAACAGAGGCCTTGAGAGATGCCGAAAAAGCCAAGCATAAAAAGAATTACATTTGAAACAAGGCCCTGCTCTTTCTCCTGCTCAGCATCAAGGTGACCTGTGCTCCTGTCACTTCTGCATCTCCTGCATGGCTTTTCATTTTGGATAGGGGAGAAGAGCAGCTTTGTGCTGGGGTTGCTGAGTGGCAATCCAAGCCCTGGTGGCTGGAGGTGCCTGGTGTGGGTGGGATGTTTGGTGTTTCCCTGGGGTGCACTGAATAGCCCTGCTCTGTCTAGAAAACCTCTTTGCCTTGACCCAGCAACTTGAGATCTTTCATAAAAGGAAAACAAAGCTGAGGTTCAGGTACAAAAGAAAAAAAAATCTGGAAAGGAGACCATTCTCCAGCTCTTTCCATGACCATTTTACCAAACTCTCTTGTAAGCTGCAGAGCCATTTCTTTGACATTAAATAAAGGGAACATTTCCAAACTTGGGCAGCACAAACTTTTTTTTTTTTTCTTCCTGATGGTAATATAAAGATTTCATCCTGCTTTATGAGACAGTCAGACCTTAGGCCATGCTGTAGAAGACCATCCCTCCCCCACTGAACAGCCAGTGAGGCCAAGGGCCAGAAGGCTCAATTGCCTTCCTATTTTACAGGCAAAGAGGAAGCAGGGATATTCTGATATTCATATTTTCCCTCAGGACCACAAAAGGTGCCACTGCAAGGCTGGACATCACCACCCTCCGTGTGACAGTGAGCAAAGTTTACTGCAAGACAAATGTGTCCTTCCCAAGCACTTGGCTAGTTCTCTATTGGTTTCAATTTAAATCTTGCTGTTGCTAAATCTGAATCAATTTTTGCTTTCAGATGCTGCTGAAATCCCCTGACAGTCTTCCTACTTCTTCTTCAGAAGCAGAGCCATTTGTGTACTGAGGCTCATTTTGGATATTAACTATTTGTTTTTTTGCTCTGTCCCCAAGGCTCTGACACTGTCACAACTCCAGGTCCAAGGCAAACCAGCCCTGCTGAAATCCAGAGTGAAGCCTCCAGCTCTTTCAGCTTTCTTGTTGGTTGTGGTGTTGTGAGTAGTGTTTGCACACTTTTTAATCACCTCAGCTCAAGCAGTCTGAGTCCCTTGCTGTTGGTAATTTTGATATATAGCTACCATGCTACACAGCAAAAGTATTTCTGCTTTCCTACCTCCACATATGTATGCAGTCAGGAACAATTACCACTGTCAATCCTGTCTGCCTGCTAACTTGCTTTTTTTTTTTCCCTGTTGGTCATGCTGTAAATAATTTTCACATTTACAACATTAAGAAGGTGCTCTGAGCAATCATTCTTGTGGTCAACAAACTGTTACTGCTTCTCAAGTGTCATGGGTCACTACTTAATTACTGGATTTCACTCCCAGTTAAAACCATTAATCTTGTCTCCACCAGCTTTCTCTGGGCCTCTCAGTCCAGTATGTTTTATGTTAGGCACATAAGTGCTGGGTTTTGGTTTTTTTCTCCTGCCAGCAGAGGTTCTGTAGCTGGAACTTCTGGGCTTGATAAACAAGGTCACCCAACAGAACCTTTCTTTGGCCCGAGTCACTCTAAGCTGAGCCTTTCTCCAGAGAACTGAGTTTTTCAAACAGATGCAAAGGTACTGAATACAGCAAAAAAGTAATAAGGGTTCTCTGTGGTGGTGGTGATGCCACCTCAGCCATGGGAATTCCCCAAGCTTCATTCCATAGGATTATCTCTGCCTCAGCTGCTGTCTGAAAACAAAATGGATATGAGCACAACAAGAAATTCAGAGTAATCTGGGAAAGCAGACATTAATCTGTGAGTCCTAGAAGCTCATCAGGAGCTGAACTCACCCGTGACAGCTCACACGTGCCTTTAGGAGGGTTGGTTCTGCTCTCACCATGCCCTGGGGCAGGATGGAAGCACAGAGCCCGTGGGTGACAGGGCAGCATCCAACTCCTCCCATCTGTGGGGATTCAGGGGTGTTCTGCTGGGCAGAGAAAGGCTCCCCTGTTGTTCTCTAGGTGAAACTGCAGCAAAAACATATTCAGAATTATAAGCACAAAAAAATGGAACATAAGGGCTACAGAATTCTAACAAAGCTTGTTTCATAGGCCACATCCACAGCGTGCTTGCACAAAATGCCACGTGAATCACACTTAATTTGCTGCAGAATATACATAGTTATTTCAGAAGAAAAAAAAACCAGCAAGCCTGTGAAGGGCAAGAGCTTTGCTGCATGTTAGTTGTAAAAGTTCCACAAGTATGGAATCTATTAAAACCATTATTTGTTTATGATGTGAAAGTGATTAGTCTGTTCCAAAAGCAAAAAACATGAAAACCCTAAGTGCTGGGACTTTTCAGGAGAATAGCCACTGCTTCTTCATTATAATAATTTATATAATATGGCTCTATTTCTATGGTATCTATAATCACTGTAGCACTTGGTTGCCTTAGCCGAAATCAGAGTCCTCTTGCATGTTCATCTAGAAAACACATTCCTACCCTGACAGGCTCTCAGCAGGTGAGAGCTGGATGGTCACCTCGGGCTGGCAGGTGGGAGCTGAGCTAAAGGCTCATCTTGACTTGCCCAGGGTCATGGGGAAGCACCTTGGGTACCTTGGCTCAGCTGGAGCCACATGGCTGGGCTGGTGGAGTCAGAACATCCCAGCCTGGGCACAGGGACATCCACGTGGCCCCAGTTACAGACCCAAGGCTTTGGTTTCACTTCCTGGACTGGGTACAACAACGGGATGCTGGAATATTTAGGCTGTGTTCACTGCAGGGAATGTTCTTACTTTAAAAGCAGAAAAAAATATTTGTTTCTCTCTAAGATGTCAAATCACAGAAAGACGGGGGTTTTGTAGAAACCTTACTCACTTTTGGCTTCTTACCACCTCTTTTATGGCACTGCTCACTTGATTTTAACATCCTGCTGGTTCTGAAGTGCTCCATGGCTTTTGGGGGCATCCTTTCACTTGCCATCAGTGACAGCTGATGTCAGGGGGAGGAGATTCTGGTCCTTCACTGATGGCTGATAATAAAAACAAGTATCTTTAGGTTTAGCAGCCTGTTGGAGCTTTTACCTTATTATTTCCAGGCATGGCATGAGGCTCTTCCAGGTTTTCTGGCCTATGTGTTTTGAGGCCTTTGTTTCTTTTAAACCTGTTTTGATTTGGGGGTACAAATTAGGCCGTGCTCTTCTGGTTTCTGCTCCTGAAAATGGTTTCCTTTTCTTCCAGTCTCAGAGTCCTTCCTTTCAGATGTTGTTATCCAGTGCTCCCAGTCTTTCCAGCTCAGTGAGGTTGCAGTGATGTGGTGCCTCACAGCTTGCACCACAAACATCTGTCCATTTTCTGTCACTTCTTGCCTCAAGATCATCCAGTTAATCTTGTTCTCTCCTCTGGAGCATTTCTGAACCTGGGGTCATCAGCAAGATTCATTAGCACATTTCTTACATTACTAATGAGAATTCCCAGCAACATTTCCAATACCCAGCACTGAAGAGTAATTCCCTTTAGTCAAAGAATTTCCTTTTCACATAACGTGTTTCCTTTTGTGCAAATCAACACTTCATGTACTTTTTCAGAACTTGTACAAATTCCTATTTTTTCCTGTAAAGAGCCATTTTCCATGTGGCCCTGTGTGACATATTTTACTGAAGTCCAGATCAATTGGATTCACTGTATGTCCTCTAGGAAATCTCTAGCAAAGAAGCCAGAGGAAATGAATATCTGTCTGGCAAATCCCAAAGTTGTACTCCATCCCAGTTCCCATATATACTTGTGTCTTTAATTACTCTTCCCTTTGACTGCTATTTTAAAGCCTTGTGTGCTATTAGAAATGATTAATGGCAACTGATTTGCCTGCTGCTATTTATAATCTTTGACCAAAAGGGAATCTTGGTGTCCAGGATGCAGCTGACACTTTTCTGGAGTGGGGCTTGTAACCAACCTGCCTACTGAATCCTGTCCATGGTGAGGAGAACCTGCAGGTTTCCAGAGGCATCTGGACATTTAAGGGTCAAGTTCCAGCATTCCAAGTGGGATCTTGGGCCCCAGAAGGCATTAGAAGAGCTGTCATTCCCCTTGGTGTTTCTCAGACAAATAATGCTGCGTGGGTCACGTTTCTCCATGGCATTTTCTGCCCAGATTTTTTTGTCCCCTTTCCCCACTTGCTCATCATGAGAAGAAACTGGAGTTGGTTTATGCATTGGCTCCCTAAATTATTGTTCTTTAAATGGAGTTTCTTCTGAAAAGGGGAAATTTATTGTCACGCTTTTGTTCCTGCTTGGAAACACAAGTTTTGGCTTGTATCTACATCTAAATTCACTCAAACTCAGGCAGATGCCCACAACTTTATCTAAAACATGCAAAATGCCTGCCTGTGCTTGCTATAAAAGAAATGGGTACTTTGTCCAATCTGAAAAATACCAGCCAAAAGAGAGCAGGAGGGATAACATGGCTAAAGAATAAAAAGAGCCTAAATAAACTCAGCAGAAATGAGAAACTGGTAGGTGGAAGGGAGGGGAAATGGGAACGTGCATGGAGAGCAGCAACAGAATGGTAATTAGTACATCCAACAGGAAGCTGTGGATTTGACCTGGGAAAGTAAGCAAGGAGAAAAGAAGAGAGAAATTCAGCTCTTTACTAAGAAAAGAAAATTCTTCCCCAAGAATCTGGCATGGAAAGAGGCCTGGAACGGATGAGAATCTGGATTTTTCAAGTGAAGGAATGTATGAGATGAGTCAAGGGAGAGAGAAAGATTTAAGGAAGATTTACTTCTGTATCACAGATGGGGGAAGAGATAGCGAAATAAGTTCTTAATACCTTGAAAATTTCTAGTCAAAAAGAAGACCCCTTTAAAAATCAATAACTTGAACTGAAATGAGTGGTGAATTATTGCTAGGGTGAATATGGAGATGTGGCAGAGAAGTGTTTGTCAGCCAATCCCAGCTGTCCCTATCTTTGTTTTGGATGCTCCTTGCATGCCAGGTAGGAGCAGGGAGTTGTGCCAGGCTGGGGGAGCTGAGGGTTCATCACAGCCAGGGCCAAGGACTGCTCTGAGCAGTCCCAGCCCTGGAGGGAGCTTGGCTGCCCTGCCCTCCCTTGCCTCCTTCCCCAGAGCACAAAATGCAGGATTTAGGAACAACAGGGTGGTGAAAGGCTCTGCCTCTGAGCAGCTCTGCAGCCTCTGAATGAAGGATGTGTATCCCTGTCTGTGGTGCAGTTGTGGGATTGAGGCACATTCCCTGGTGTGTGTCCTGCTTTGTCCCAAACAGTTCATAAGTCTAGGAATTACTAACAAAGGGCATTCTGTTAAATGCAAATAATATCTGGAATACAATCACTATACATGCAGTCCATTTAGCCATTAATTTTATAGATTGTTGAAGCAATTAACAGTGCATAGAGAGGACTTCCTCCTATGCAAGTGTGATCTTTGGCTGAATGGACCTTTGTCATGATCTCCAAGACAATGGCACAGAGTGGAACTGGAATTTCATCTTGCCTTTATTGCCTTATTTGGGTATTTTTAACAATTTCTAAAATGATTTTTCTTCATAGTATGCTGACTTTTCATGGTTTAACTTGTTTGGTTTTGTGGGTCAGTACAAATAATTCTAAAAATTAATAAATTAATATCCTTTAGGTAAATTATTTAAACACTCAAGTATATGAACAAATGCTGCCTTACTCAGAAAAGCTGTTATGTCTTTTACAGCTGGGCAGGATCTGCAGCATGAACAGGGTATTTTTGGGGTGATTTCCACTTCATTTGTTTTGTTCCCTCTCCTTGAACATGCCTTTTTCTTTTGGTTCCCTGTACGTCTCATCTGCAGCTAAAAGCCATTTAGCACTGCAGCAGAAATGAAGACCTCCATTTATTTTTTCTGTCTAAAAGTTATATTCTCCCAGTGGGAAACCATCCAAAGAACAGAACCTCCTCTCCTACATCACTGCTGTGGTTTGATCTCTCTCCTTCACCTGTAGGCTCTTCTACAATTTGTATTTACACAGATATTTTGCTATTTTGAATCTTTCTATAGATGGAAACCCTTTCTGCCTTTCTTCTTGGAGATTTTAGTCCTTCCTCTGCCAAGAAAAAGTTTTCTTTTGAGAATGTGGGAAGGATGATACTACAGAAAAGGCAGCACAAGCAAATAAGGTTAATTCAGCCTCACTGGGCATAACCTCATTTATCCAAAGATGCAGCAAGACATGCAACAAATTCTCAGTCTTGCTTTTCTACTGGTTACCCTTGTTGAAATCAATTTGCATCCTTTAGTCCCCAGGATGTTCTTACAGCGTCCATGTCTGTTTTGGTAAAGATTTGTTTGGTAGGTAGCTAAAGCTCAAAGCCTTTTCTGTCATAATATCCTTGCTCTTAAAGAAATTAAGAGGTGCCCATTTGGTGTTTATTACAAGAACTCTTCCTTCCTCATGGGATGGAAATGATATCTTATTTCTCTCATTAGAGTAAAATATAACCCTTTAAATATGTTGGTATATCATTGCATAAATTATGAGGACTTCTCTGTTGATATGGAATGCAGATTTTTCAGAACTGGAGCACAGAGATGCTGGGCTGTGAAAATAAAAAGCAGATGTCTTTCTCCCTCTTACTCAGGAGGCTAAATCTTATCAGGGTATTTTAACTCTTGAGGTTCTGTGACAGGCAACTTCCTTTGGATAGAGGGAAATGGCACTTTCAGGTGCAAGGCTGGGCATCCAGTTAATCCTGGTTTGCTCTTGGGATTTGTCACAGCATGAAACAGAATGTGACAAACGTGGAAGTTTTGCCACTGCTGAGGTTTTTAAATGTAAATAAAGGGTAAAAGACAGCCTGTAAGGGCCTATGTGGCTGGGTCATTGTCCCTTTCTGAAGCCCCTATGGCAGACACTCTTCATGGAGTTACTTGCTTGGCTTACTTATCAAGGTGAAGTGTATTTCCCACTCTGCACCTGACGCTGTGGGGCTTTTGTATATCACCCATGGCATCTAAACAAATAGCAGGAATCTCCCCCTATAAGGACTGAGACATTCAGGCTGCACAGGGAGGCTGAACATGGAAAGAAAGAAAACAAAACATCTTTCCCATACCCTCTGTGCAGAGCAGCAGGTGGCACAAAGCCATCCGTGCCATGTTTGGGGGTCTCTTGGGCAGTGGGAATCCTGACATGTTCCTATAGGTACCATTTCCAGACAGCTGGAGACATTGGAACTGCACCTGCAGCCTGAGGATGTGGTGGCTGAAAAGGGTGATGACTTCACCGTGAGAAAATGAACTTAGAGCTGTGTGTGGAAAAAGAGCTGGATTAAAAAAAAAAAAAAATCTGCAGAAAACAGATATTTGTCATGAAACACTGATTTAAACAAACTGTGAGAGCAAGGCAGATGATTCTAAAATGTGAGGCTTGCCTGTACTTCATGGTATTGCCACAGTGGTTTATAGTGTTTGGAGGGAGAGTTATGACGCAGAACAAATGAGATAAAAAGCTTGTTTAAGTGTGATTAAATGGCTCTAAAAGCTGCCCATTTAATAGGAAGGAGCTGCAGGCACAATGCCAAGCTGTAGCATGCTGTATGCTTCACCAGCTCGTCACATCCATATGGGCTGACTCAGAGGAATCTGTTTTAAAGTAATACAAACTATTAATTTATGGAGGTGCTCATCACCGGGCCAGGGTGCATGAAGGGAAGATTCACCCAGCGAGGTCATAAAGTGGTACCAGCATCTTCTGCTCTTAAAAGCAGCAGTTTAGATGTTGGGGATTGTCTTCCTCTGACATCACCCCAGCAGCCTTTAGCCCTGGTGGGGTGGTCGTGGTCTTGTCATTTCCATATGGGGTTGTGTTTGTTGGCAGCCAGCTCCAGCAGGAAAGGATCACTGGGGCTGGATGCTCCTGAGAGGGAAGTCAGGTTGCAGATGGATCAGATATCCCTGCAAAGAAAATGCTCCTTCAGCCAGCAAGTTCCTTCTTTGATGGTTTATCCCAGACAACTGAGCTGGTCAGAAATGTTCCCATGAAACATCATTCCTTAAGCCTGGCTTATTTTGCTGGACCTGTGCTGAGCACAGTTGACTTTCCCCTATGCCTGAGGAAGAGAGCTTAAGGAAACCCACCTGTACTCGTGGCAGATCTCTTCCAGGACAGGAGAAGCACAGCGTGCACAAGTGCTGGCTCCCAAGCGGATGCACCTGGTGGATTTGCCCCAAGGCCAGGGATGCTGGGAGCTCTGCAGCTGCCCACTGAGGCTGACAAGCTCTGACATGAGTTTCACTGGGAGCCTGCAGCAGGGTCTGGGGAGCTTCTGGCTTCCTGGAAACTGCTCTCCTTTCAAAAAAAACCTGAAAAAGGTTTCTGTTCAATTTGGACAAAACCCAAATTTTATATATATATATTTAAATCTGTACGTTTTCAAGGCACTGGAAACACCGTTTTTCGGCCAGTTCTACTTGATAGTTTTATAGGGCTTTGCCATAATAAAAGCAAAGTGAGACGAAACAGAAAAGCCCTGCTTAGTAACAACGTGGGGTGGGGGAGTGGGAAGGGAGGACTTAACCAGAGCCAGGCTCCCTGAGCAACTGCTCTGCCAGCAGAGGACAAAACACGAGTGCCAGAAGTGGGATTGAAATCACATGGGTACAAAGCTCTGTATCTCAGGGGCCTCTCCACCCAGAGCAAACAGAAGTGCTCTGTCCTGAGTGGTCACTGTTCACTGAGTTATTTTTCAGGTATATCTGAGCAGATGCTTTCAGCCTCTTACGGCTGTCTCCCCACATATGGAGCTTTGCTTTGTCACCAGACCCTGCCAAGGATCCAGTTCTCCTTTTGACAACAAAGAACTGTTTTTATTTACTATGAAAGCTGGTCTGCCCTTGGCTCTCCGTTCTGTAAATTATTCATCTCGTGTCAGTAGCAGCAGAGCTCCTCTCGCATGTTTCTTTCCAGCAAATGATCAAGTCCAGGTTTGGGGGGAGGAGGAGGAGGTCGAGGGAAGGGGTAATGAGGCAAGAATAGACTTAATAGCTCGGTGTCTTCATTAACATTAACCAGCCAGGTGACCATCTCCCCCCTGGACAATGTCCCACCCTCCCCTGGTGCTGGGAGTAGCTGTGACCTGTCCTGTTTCTGCATGGGGGACTGAGCCATAGATCAGCAATTAGAGCCAGGATCTGTCCTGACAAGGTTTTTCTTTCTGGCTTCCTAACTCACTTCCCTTCTCACTAGAGGTACTAGTCTGAATCACACAGTTATAAAAAAAATCTGATTGCAGGAATCTCTCAGCTAGATCAGGACTATCATGAAAACTCGATCAGATGGCTTGGAAACAACCAAGGAAGCAGATGCAAGATCACCTCTAGATGACTCCTTCCAGTGCTGAATCACCCAGATGCATAAAAAGCTTTTCCACTGTACAGTTCTCATATTGCAATTTGTGTTACACCTTTTACTAACTTTCTGTCCTTACCTAGAGTGTTTTTCTGCATGACCACTGTACCCTCCCTTCACACAGCTCTTGGGCATGTGGGCTTCTCCTTTTGCCTCCTCTCCACCTGGCTGTACAAGCCCAGCTCCTGGGCCCTGCTTTTTCCCCCCAGCTGGCAGTGAACTGCTGCATCATCGATTGCCACGCTCTGGGTCCAGCTGTCCAGCCCATACAATGATCCATTTGTCCACTCCATGCTTCCTCACATTACAAACCCACAACCATAAGAAATAGGGTCACAAGCCTTCCTAAAAGCAAAGTCTAGCACAGCACTGCTCTCACCTTGTCTCCACAGCCAGTCATCACACAAGGTGATCAAACTGATCAGCTCTAAGTAGATCTGTGTTGGCTCTTCCCTGTTTATCTTCCAGAACTTTCCCTGTGTGAAAATGGACTCCAGCACATGTGTTCCATGGTCCTTACAGGGATGGGGGATCCCACCTTTCTCCACCTTTCTGATAGATGGCTCAGCTTTTCCCTGTCATTGCCTTGATCACTGTGACCTTTTGCAGGTGTTAAACACTGATCTTACAGTCACGTCATCCAGCTCCTTCAGTACCCTGAGGTGAAATCCATCCATCTGCCTGTTTTTAAATCCTTTGTTGTCTCTAACTTGTTGCTCCTCCACTGTTGGCCATCCCTTTCTTTCCCAAGCAATTCTGGTTTGTGCTGAGGTCTAGGAGGAAGATTTACTGGTGAAGACAGAGGGGAAAAAAAAGATATTTAGTACTTGGGATTTTTTCAGACTGAAAGTGGTGGCTGTCAGGAGGCTGTCTGCCACACAAATGACAAATTTTCCATTTGAACCAGTTAATGGGACTGCAGGGTAAGATGTTGTAATCACCCAGAGCTCAGTGTGGGACAGGGATTTGCTTTGCTCAATATCTGAGTTCCAGCAGATCAGTCTCATATAGTGGGAACCCAAGGGAGGATGAATTCTCCATGCAACTTTGATATGCTTGTATCTGTTCTTATTTTCATGGATATTTTGGGCAGTAAGCTCCTTATCTCCAGCTATGTGAACAGTTTTCTAAACATTTGTCAGTAGCACCCGTGCCCATCTTGCTAATTTGGAGTGCCAACCCTACCAAATCTGTATCTCGCTACTAAAAACATGACGCAATTTAAATTGTGGCGTGCCTCGCTTTGTTCTGTAAACTTTATTTGCAAGGGAATCTTTAGCCATAGGAAGAAACCCATTTCCAGAAGGAAAGCATTAGTGATGGGTGCAGTTGTGAGGGGTGGGAGTTGGGGTTGTGACAGAGTTGGGCCCTGGAGGTCAGATGGTTATCAGAACCAGCTGAGCTTGAAAAACCCAGAGAACAAATAGGTCTCTGGCATTTAGGCACTATATTAAATAGGATTTGTGGTACTTTCTGCTTCAAGCTGTGCCAAGAATAGCATGAGTAGCCTTTCTTGTTGAAAACTGGCACATCTGGTCCCAGTCCTGGTTGGAACCACTGGGGCACAAAAAATATGCTGCATTACTATTATTTGTTTTGAAACCTTTACTGGAGGATCCAACCTAGGCTGGATATTCATAGTGTTACGTGATCATTCTTGTCTTTCTCAAGCTCTGCACTCAGCAGCAGAGCAGCTCAAGTGTCAGAAAGCCCTGATCATCATGGAAAAATGGGATCTGCTCCTGCTCTGCTCCTGTGCTCTGTTCCCCCAGAGTTCCTGGGACACCCATCTTTCTAAACATCCTTGCACAGAAGAAGAGTTAATTTAGCCAACCTACAGAAGGAGAAAGGGCAGAAAAATGAATTTATTTGGTGGGGCAGCCTGATGACAGCAATAGTGGGAGGGGAGCTTGGGTCTGTTCTGGCCGTTTTTGAGTCCTTATTTCCAGGCCAGCTTCCCCCTTACTGGCTTATACCACCCACCACACTGGGAGGGAAGGCAGAAACAAGAGAAGTGGGTGGATTTAATCCTCCGTTTCAAAGATGTTGCTGCTGGGTTTGCAGATGGTGGCAGCAGATGACAGAAACGAGCTCATTTTTCCTCTGATCATTTCTTTCATCCCTAATAATAATAAAAAAAATCTTAAAACAGAACTCCTACTAGAAATGTGGAGTTTTCCCCCTCTGTTTTTTCTTTTTTTCTATGAAAAGTTAGGTAACCAGGGAAAAAGAGAATAAATTCTTGCAATAATCTCAGGAGTATGGCTCATTTCACACAACTCCTGTAGTTCCTCCTGCTGTAGGCTGTTGCACGGCAGGACATGAAGGGATGGCTTTTCTCATCCTTGTCTGCAGCTTTCTCTTCTTGGTAGCTGTTTCTGAGCTTGGATTTGCCAGTGGCTCCTGTTCCTTTCTTCCATGGGGACAGATAAAGTGACATGGATTCCCCAGCCGAAAGCATGCTGGTTAATCCAGACAGCATCCAGACAGGAAGGCAAAATGTGCCAGTATGGACAATTGGGCTGTGTTGGACCCAGATTTGGTTTCCAGCCCTGAGCTAACCCAAGACTGAGCTCCTGGTGCCAAGTGAACCATGCACTGTCCTGGAAAACATCCTGATGTTTCAATCCAGTCCTGTTCTGCAGGACATACTTGCAGTTCAGAGAAAGACCTTCAGGACCTGCTTCCATGAATTTCAGCATGACATTTATTTCTCTAAGTCCTGATTAAACAGTGAAAAGGCAGAGGAAAACTCAGCCATCAGATATTTTCTTGTCTTGCTGCTCTTTGAGCTCAGTTTGCTCTTATACTCTGCACTCCTGAATTAGACAGCTGTACTGCCAGTAAGAAAGAACCACCTTCTCTTTTTTTTTTTTCTTATGGAGGATACAACAGGTGTGATTCCCAGAAGTAGCTCTCCTTGCATATTCATATGCTTCAGTAACACCTTGTCCTGCATTCTCAGTTTTCCACTGTGTGTTCCTGGTGGGATGATTTGTGCTGATCTTAGCTCAACAGGCTTTACAGGTCCCCTGGTTACAGCCTAATAAGTGGGGTGTAATTATTAAAGGAAAAAACAAAACCATACCAAAGCCATCAGGACATTTCTTAAAATAATATGAATTGCCCATTCAGCTGTTCACACACTGCAAAGTAGAACCCAGACCCCTTCTTGAGCTGAAATCCTTCTTGAAGCCTGGATCCCATTGAGGATTTAGGACTGGATTCTCATTTAAACTAAGGTCTCTTGAGCCAACAAGTACAGGATGTAAATTATTTTTACTCTCACTTTCACATGAGAATTAGGCCTTTAGAGTCAACTTGAGTTACCTTGTGCTGGCTGCAGCAGTCATACATGACCACCTGTTGTTTCTTGGTTGAGCTCAGCAGTATTTAGGGTTTTTTGGCAGGAATGCTTCCTTTTTTTTGCGTGTTTTCATAGCCCTGGCCACTAGGTGCTACTGCAACACAGATGCAGTGATGGTTAAATGGAGCCAGCCAAAACCGTGCCCTGGGAGCTCAGCATGGAGCTCAGGATGTTTCTGTACCACTGGTGATGCCCGTTCTGAGCTGCTGAGGGGGTGGCCTGGTGAGCCTTGGGGATGGGACAGGAGTACTGGGTGCTGTGCTGAGGTCCAAACAACCTCTCCCAGGAAATGAACCCCAGAGAAAAGGGCTTGGAGGAGGAACTGCACTTCCTGCAGCTCAGGATGGAAAATGGAGAGCACTGACTGCACATGGGAACGATGCTTTTGGCCACCAAGACCTAAACCTAAAGGTAAGTTGTGAAGTATTGCTGAATTGAGAGAAGCATTGATTGAAAGGAGCATCAAAGATCATCTCATTCTGGGCAGGGACCCCTTCCACTAGATCTGGTTTCTCCAAGCCCTGTCCAGCCTTGAACACTTCCAGGAATGGGGCAGCCACATCTTCTCTAGTGAGGCACTGAAACTCTGAGTTCATGTCTCACTCCTCTCAAATGGTTCATTCACAATCACCGAATTGTAGAATTTAGGACCAAAATGAAAACTTGAACCTTCTAGGGTGACATCCTTAGTGTAGTAAAATCCAGATTTCAGTGGTGAACCTGGTATGGACAGCAGCTGATGGTGTGCTGGCAAAAGAATCACTTCCAAAAGAGCTTCTTCTCAGCCTTATATCAGGAGAGGAATATGGTTGTTTTTGCTCTATGTCTAACACTGTTTGTGCCTTCCCACTTGTTTGGATCCACCTTAGAGTATGGAAGAGGTTCTCCTCAAATACATACAACCAGGAACCAAACAGGGAACAAAAATGTATGTGTTAGATCTGCTCTGTATTCTACTGTGTTTTCTTTCTGGTTTATATTTTGGGATTTTTTTCCCCTGGAAGAAAAAGAATCCTTAGCAAAATGGAATTTGTAATTAAAGCAACAAAAGAAAACTTGTTCTTTTAAAACTCAAAAGTGAAAAATCTGGTTTTAGGAAAACCGTGTTTCTTTGTCTGGCTTCATTTGATATCTTCAATCCTCAGCATGATGCTGTCTTTCATAAGACTTAATTTGTGTAATAAAAACCAGCAATAAAGGCAGCAAATGTTCCCTTTGCCCTGTTGCTAACTTTGATTCATCTGGGCTGACTTCAGCACCTCCAAGGAGGCAGCAGAGGGACAGTTTGTACAACTCAGCCTTAGAACAAACATATTAAATGGAGACAGAGGCTCCTCATTCTCACGGGCTCTGATTTGTCCCCCTGAGCAGTTTTCTTGCTGCAGCACAGCCCAAGCACCCACAGGTCTCACGGGTCCCTGTCCCAGCTCAGCCCCGGCGCTTCCCCGCTTCACACCATCGCAGTCTGGGCTCTGGACACTGAAATCTTTGTGTGATTTTTTTTTTTTTTTCAGGGTGAATGGGCCATCTGCCAAGAAGGTCGGGCAGAGCTCTGTGCATTTGGTAGCTCTGAATAATTCTGCTGCTGTCTTCTGCAAAAGAAGTGAGAATGCAGAGATTTTTTGTTGGTATCCTCTAATGCTCTGGTATTTCTACTCTCGGCTTCTAGGAAAATAACAAACAATCTTTATCTATTGAGCTTGTAAATTTGGATTACTCTTGACATGGTCTACTGTTCTATGCTGTTTTAATTACTCCCCTGCCTTGTATCCAGTTGGAGCTGGAATTCAGAGCTGATGTAGTTTTTCATGCATGTAATACAACTTAAAGAAAAGCATTTCACTAGAGAGCTTCGACATTGTTTGGTCCTTGTTTTACTGCTAAACTTTGCCTTTCTTTAGTTGAATGCAGGATACAGGCTAGAGAAGACCTTTGTGAACAATATCTTAGTACTTGTTATTATTTTTCAGCTGCTGCCTAAGAAGCTTGGCCATTCCATGTTGAGCCCTTGCAGAATTGGAGCGTCCTTGCTCCATCTGGTGCCCTCCTCCAACACGATGTATTCCATAAAAAATGACATGAGCAGTCAGGGGCCACTGCAGATCAGTACAAGGTGATCTATCCTGTGCTGCCAGTGGGGTTTGAGAGCCAAATCCAGAAATCAGCTCACACCTCTTCCAAAAAAAGCTGTGCTGGGTGCTGAATGCAGGTAGTGCTGGCCCATGAGGGCATGGCTGGCACTTAGCTGCCCTTCTAGTGAGGTTGCTACCACTTGATTTGATCTGTTTTAAAGCAAAAGGAGCATTTCCCCCCCTTTTAAGCTGTCTTTCAAGGGCTTGAAGATTTTCCAGTTCACCTGATGACCTTTGGTGCTGGTAATCACTCCAGGACAGAAATCACTATCTTTTCAGGCATATATCCAAAGTTCCTGCTCAGCAGCATATGTTCAAATGAGAGTTTGCTAAAGAACAAATTCTCCATCCAAGCAATAAATTCCTGAGGTGCTGCTGTGTTTGCTTCAGTCTAATGCTGAACCTCAAACCTTATCCCAACCTGGTCTTTAAAACAGCTCTCCAAACCTGGCATTTTCATACTGGTTGGAAAGAACTATTAAGAGAGCTTGAAGAAACAAATCCTTGGAAGTTCTTTTAATGGAGGTTGAGGGAGGAGAGAAGTTTGGCAATGCAAGATAAGCAGTGATATTACAAAACTGTAAAGCTGTCTCCTACTGAAACCATGCTAAATGATTTGGAATACACTGAGAAAAGAAATGTGCACCATCAGCAGTAATGAGCTTGAAAGAGAGTTTGGCCAACACCAAAAATTTTAGATTTGGATCGGGACTAATTTGCCTTCCAATTTTGCATGTTTTCCCTGTACTCAAATTGTGTTTTTTTGAAGGCACTAAAACAGACCATTTAGTTCCTATTGCACCAGTAAAACCCTGCTTGGACACTTCCCCACATTAGGTACAGCTAAGTGCCCTGTTTGTTGTCCAGTGTCACCTTTCGGCCACACAGAGTGATTCTGTTGTAAATAATAATATCAGGATATAACTTGTCACAGTGCCACATTGCTGCTGTTGCTTGAATATCACTTTGGGAGGAAACAGTTCAGAAGAACCATTCAACTGGAGCTCTTTCAGGCTTGGACTTGAAAAACATCAAAATTTAAAATACTTTGTCAGACTCTTTGGTATATTGCAGGAGACTGGCTGGTGAGTGTGTTTGTCACCATCTTCTCCAAGACAGGATGGGACATGAATCTTGTAATGCCAAACCTTACAAGATATTTTTCTTCAAGTCAAGTGATGGATTGTGCTTTTAGGATCTGACTGCAGGGCTTAGTGTAGTGACAACATGCCATTTTTCATGGTCATAAAGTGGTTACAATAGATCTGAAGTGTTATGAACCACAAATAGTTAGGAACAAATTTTATCTGCTACTCAAAGTTCCATGTAGATTGCTACATCTTTCCTTTAAACAATTGTTATTGTGCTTTTGTGCAAACATTTGCTTATGAGCTGAGCCTGGAGGTCACAAGTTCAGAGCTTTCCCTGGACAAGAAAATGGTCTTGATTAATGGTTGACATTGGGTCCTCCAAACCTTTGGGAATGTAGATCTCCAACAGCTCTTTCTTCACATGATCACACTCTTTCCACCTCCTTGTCTTTACTCTGTGCCAGAGCACCCTATTTTTCTTCTGCAGTGGTCATGTACCCCTTGAGGCTCCTGCTGTGGGCCAAACCAGCCCCTCACACCCACCTTGTCCCCAGTCCAGGCCTTCTGTCATGAAGGTGGCACAACCATCATGGGCACCTCATCAGGAGTTACCAAAACTGAGCAAATCCATTCACCAGAGTTACATTTATTGCCACGACAGGCAGGCACTGAGCACAGACCTCCTTAAAGAATATTTACTGAGAGAACTGTTTAAAAATATATTTACAGACAAAAAAAAGTCTTACTGAAACAGTGATCTTATTTCTATAAAATTTACCAGAGCTGCCCACCTGCAACCCCACTGCTTCCAGAGGGAGCCAATGTCCAGGAGCACCCAGGAGCATCTCTGAGTTGTGTAGTTTGCAACCTTTTACCAAAGGTAATAAACCTCCCTGGAGCAACCAGAACTGTGAGCTGCAGAGAGATGATTGCCTCTGTGGGATGCCAGTGGGATGGTCCAGAATGAGAGAGCATCACTTGCATTTTTAATTCGTTTGGATAATCCTTAATCCTTGCTGCCCCTGATGAAGGAAGGCTGAATGTATCCTGGAAGTGCCTGGGGGACTGTGCTGCAAACCAGCCTCTGCAACAGTTGGTGCTGGTATTTGGCCTTTGATGTTTATCAGGAGGAGTAAAAACATCAACACATGCTCTATTCTTGTATCCACTGCTTTGGAGTAGGCCTTCCTTGGCTTTGGTCACAATGCTCTTTTTTGTTCCCCTTGGTTCTTTCTTTTCTTCTTTGCTTTGACACCTCAATTTTTGTCTGCTAATTTGTTATATTTCTGGCACTGGATAGCTCTCTGGGCCAATGCCTTTTAAAAGCCTCTGGAGCAGGGCACAGGAAATGACTCAAAGCTGGAGAAAAGCTTGGAAGACACTCAGCAAAGCACACAGGTGCAGCCATGGGCAAGAGCTGGTCCAAAGGAACAGGAGTCAGCTTTCATCCTGAAAGTCAATGATACATCTACACTCACTGTGCTGCTGAGTAATTCCAGTTTCAGGCTGGGAAGGCTGGTGTCAGTCCTGCAGGAGCTGGGCAGTGACTGCAGTGTGCTCCCCTCCACCCCACAACTTAAAACTGTGGTAAACTATGGTTGGACTTGGTGATCTCAGAGCTCTTTTCTAACCTAAATGATCCTACGGTTCTGAATGTTGGTGGGATGGTCAACAAACTGTGCAGGTTGATTAGGAAGTTGCTTTCCCTTCCTCAGATCCCTGAAATATGGAACTATATGATGTTAAAAACCTCATTCACCATGACTTACTTTTCTCAGGTGGTCTGCTCTTCTCCTGAGAGTCTGAGGGATTGTCCCACACAAAACTGCCTGGGCTTCTTGTGATGACAGCACTCAAACATGGTCATTCCTTGCTTCACTACCCAGTGTAGAAATATCTCTTTACAGAAAAGGTTAAGGATGTTCCATGTTTAGCATCATTAGGTACACACTGGCAGTGTTAAAGTTCATAAATCCTCCTGATCCAGTGAGGAGAGCTCTTGTGGAAACCTCGTGGAAAACTCCGAGGAGTTTCTGTGTGGTTTCACACAGGCTTGTCCCCATCATAGATGCCTTAAATCCATCCAGCTCGTGCTTTTTATGAGTCCTCAACAGATGAGTGAACCTGGTGCTTATGCAAAAGAAGGGCTTGCTTGTTTTACCCCCACGTTTCAGAGATTTGCACCATGCTTCACATAATTTTGATGATTTCTCGTTCCCCATCCCGAGCTGCTATCCAAGCATTCTGTGGAGCTCAACATTGCTCATCTGGGAGAAGGAAAGAAACCTGAGCAAGGCTTTTACAGGCCAAGACAGAGTGATGAAAAACTGTAAAGTGACAGTGTTGTATCCACTCAATTTGCAATGATTCAAAGTTCCTTCTCTTCTTGGGAGATCACGGAAGGCTTGAGCGGACCACCACCTGGAGTGGCAGCTCCTAAATATCAGCTGCAGGCTTCTGGATGCTGCCAGCCAAATTTATGGGCTTGTACCTGAATCCCAAAGCCTGTCCATTCAAAGTGGGAAGACCAAAAAAGCCCCTCTATTTGTGCTGTGCATGGGGTTTATCTAAAAGCTCCTTCAAAACCATTGGCAAGTGGCCTTTGCATCAGGGCCATTGTAAAAAATGAAGTTTGTGAGCAGATCAAAAATTGTTTTGAATATTTTCTGCTCTTTTAAAGCCAAATGCTGCAACATCCAAAACCATTTGCATTGTACAAACCCACATTACTGAGAAAAGTGAACAAATTGGAAGACATAATGTTGGTGTAGCAGCAGAGAGAAACCTGAATGCATTTTTCTTGAATGTTCTTATCCTGCATCCAACAAACAGGAAATATATTCCCTCTGTGTGTTTCATTGCTAAGAGAGATTTTTCCCAATCACAGTATCTTTATCTTTCAAACCGTAAATATCCCAGGTTTTACTCAAAAGTGTTGAGTAAAACTGAGCTGTGCAGCCTCTTTGGGGGGATATGTGAACATCCCTGCTTGTCCCTTTCAGCTGTGACACCATATAAATGACATAAATATTGCAAAATTGCTCTCCCCTCTCCGTCCTGCTCTCCCCCACCTCCCCACCCCCTTGGCACATGCAAAATTTTCTCTGCATGCACACACAGCCCCCTGGTTTGGACTCCCATAGCAGCCTGTGGGGTAACAAGGCAAAACCTCCAAAACTGTGCAGCCAACTGAAAGGAGAAGTTATGTTCAACCTGCCTGAAAAAGCCCAGAGTGCAGAAGCAGTAGGGTGAATTACCCCTTATTGTGGGCAGAAGTAATGAGCTTTCATTTTTCCTTTGGTAGGGAAGGCAGCAACTGCAGCAGCCTTTCTTCTACTTGTGACAAGAAGTGAAATACACATGTGATGGGGAAACAAATTAATTGTGAGGGTCCTAATTAAAATCACTGGGAGAGGTATTGCATTACAGTGCAAAGAAACAGATGAAAATGACCTTTCTGTGAACTTCTCAACCCTACTAGAAGCATAAATTTGAAGTCTCCTAGTGGAAAAGTGTTCTGGCACTGAACTGGTGTCTACAATCAGGATTTTGTCTGCAGGTATCAATGCACAAAATCTCTGCCTCGTGGAGCTCTGAGTCCCCTGAGGCTCCTTATGTTTTGTCTTTGTTTGTTATAGTCCATGTCAGAGGGTTTCAGTGGCCTGGCCAGGCTCTGGCTGCTCCCCTCTCCTCCCAGCCTCCAGCATTTCCTTCAAACACAAGGAAAAGCTCTGCAAGGAGGTGCTGAGAAAGGCCACAGTAACTGGAGCAGAACGGAAAGCTGTGTCCTGCAGAAACGTTTGCTGGAGATATATAACTTTTGTCTGCTACCAATTGTCACAAACAGTTAAGGCAAGCAATTTATGGCTGTGTGGTTCACATTTACCCTGCTAGATTTCCATCTCTGACTCCTACCTGGCGCATTGCACTGATTCCTCCTGATTTTTAACTTAGGGCAGGGCAAGATGAGCATTATGAAACAGATATACTCCTTTTCTTTAAAGGACTGAGGTTTTTGCTGGGTTTTTTGTTTAGTTTTTGGGGGGTTTTTGGCTTCCTCATCATTAAGCAAATGCTTTTGCTGAGTGACAGCTGTTTCTGCTCAGAAACGGGACACAAAGTTTGGCTTTGTTTTAATCCTGGGATGTTTATCACTGCACTTTGAAGCGTACACCCTTCATTTTCCCCTTGTCTATCTCTCCAAAGCTTTGGGGTTGAGAAGAAGCAGGAAGAGGAAGGGTTTTCAAAGGGATGTTTCGCTGTTAAAAGTTCAGCTTTGCTCTCACATGTGATTTTCCTGGTTGGCAGCTTTATGGCTAAAACCCCTGTTTAAAAACTGGTGCACACTGGTGATATCATGAACATGCCACATGGTGTCTGATGGCTTTCAGTGACAGCAGATTTATAGCATTTTCCCTCATAAAAATCCTCTCCTCTGCCAAAAGAGGTCCAGCTGGAGTTATGAAATCACTAAATGGACCCTGCTACAGTGAGGAAGTTTGGCCTTTCCAGTCCCCTCCATCTGTTGTGTGCAGTGCACATCATAGCCTGGTACTCTGGGAGTCACACAGCATCCATGGGGTACCCTTGGGAAGGCTCCTTATTCCTATGGGGATATGGGATCTGAGACCATCTGGGCCTGTGTGTGCTACTTTGTAATTAATAGGAAGTTCATCGAATTCCATTGTTAACAAGTTTTATTAAAATCAGCGCTTAAGATAATGGTAGAAGGACCTAAACCCCCCACCCCCAACTGCTAGATATTTCACCCCTGAAATCTGAGTGTCTCCAAACAGACCTAATCCCTTCCTGAGTGCTTGGGAAGTGGTTAGTGGAGCTTGGATGTCACCCCAAAGAGATCTCAGTTAATATTCTTTCACTAGGAAATGTGCTCTGGATCTGCTGCGACTCTCTGACCACTAATGGCTTTTGTGTTGCTCACTGTGAAATTCGTAGGCAGTTGGGGGAATGGAGAGAGATCTGATAGCTAATTGCTGCAAAAATCGTCCTCTGAATGACTGAAAACCAGAATTCCTCAGCTGAAGTCCACAAATGTCTTCATGCAAACTGAAGATGTCCCCCAGTGGCGCCTGTGTGGTGAGGATTTGGGGATACTGGAGCAGTGTGGGGGGTTTGGAGGAACTGGGCTGGAAGTGGCAGAGGCAGCATGGATTTCCCATCACTCCAGAGACCCTGCACTATCCATCCACAGGCACCACAGCCTCTCCTGGCCACGGGGCATTTGCAGTTTTTTGGAGCTCAGCCCTACAGCCTTTGGGGAGCAGCTGTGCCATGAGCAGAGTGTAAGAGACAGATTTGCACAGGACCAGAGAACAGCTTCACACCCAGCTCCCTTGGAATTCCCATTCTTTGTACCAGTTTAAGACTAGCAAATTTCATATCCAGCTCCTTGCTTGCTTTAGTTTTTTTGAATTAGGAGCACAGTATGGTTTGAAAGGCATCACTGAGAAGATATATAAATACATTAATATTTTATATATATATATATTCACACACATGTTATATACATTTTATATATATATATACACACACATTTTATCTACATTTTTTTAAAATTATAATTTGTAGCTGACATGCTGGCTGGAGTCAAGGGAGTGAAAAGAAAAATGGAAAAGAAAATGAAAAAAGAAGAGTGAAGAAATACATGTCTCTGTAATATGGATAAGAAACCCAGGGAAATCGCTATGTGTCTTATGAAAATAAGACATAAAAATCAGGGTGTGAGACTGAGGGAGTCAGCATTTTTCCTTATGATTTTAGCAGCACACTGGACTAATTAAATGAGAGGACTGTCCTACTTGGCTTCGCTTCTGCTCAAACACATCACACCTGGCTCTGCACTGCTTGTCAGCCGTGTAAAGTGAGAGTTTAGGGACCAGATTTGAGAAAAAGAGGATTAAAGAGCATGTTGGCATTGTGTTTTGATGGCAGTGGTCTGGCACAGAGCTAAGCTCCAGCACTGAGACCCTTCCAGAGGGAGGACACCGAGGGGCTGTGTCAGGTTCCACACCACTTAACGTTCAGATTTATTTATGCACCACGTTTAATTCTTTATTTATTCTGCATGTGAGCGTGGATTTAATGCTTGGCTCCAGGCAGTCCTGTGTTTATCCACAGGGCTGCAAAGGTTCAGGCTGACAATAGCTTCTAGCCCCAAGTGACAAGGCCACCTCCAAGTCTGCCGCCGCAGCGCCTGTCTGCTCATTGGGACACTGAGGAGCTGTGCCTGACAGGATATTTACTCCCAGGAGCAACACTGAGGTCACTGAGCCCATGCCCAGGGGCCAGGACCACTCTCTGCTCGGTTGTGACTCCCAAAGCATGAGATGCAGAGGCTGAGATATTGCAGGGAGTGGCTGTGAGCTGCTCTTTGTCAGCAGAAGGGAGTTGTCCATGTGGGATGGAGTTAATGGGACATCTGCACATCGCTCTCTTCCCTGGCCTCTGCTTAAAGCTCCTTCTATTCTCAGCGACAAAACAGCCCCTGAGGGGCAGATGCCACTAAGAGCAGTAAGGGAATACCCCTGTGGATGCTCTGGCTCCTGCTCTGCGCCGGACAAAAAAGGCAGGAAACCAAAATACCCTGTACCAGTGCCATGTCCATGCCCTTGGCCCCTTTCTCACACCACATGGAGCACAGAAGCCACGGGGAGCCAGTGTGTCACCATTGTTCATTGTTAGCAGCTTCAGATCTGAAGCAGAGAGTGGGGAGCCAACATCCCACTCCAGCTTGCAGAAACCATCCAGTTCCCTCTTTGTTTGTGGGCAAACAGGGGGGGATAACAAAGGGCGCTGCTGAAATCCAGCAGTGTGGCAAGATCTGCCTGTAATAGTTGCAGAGCCAGTTGAAAAGGAGGAAAATAGGGTTTTATGAAGAAAAAGTGCAGATCTTCGTGTTGCTGCTGTTTCCCAGGGTGGTGCCATGGTTGAAGGTGTGTCCTGGAGGGGTTCTCATGGCTGCCCTGCGTATTGCAGAAGTCAGAGAGATGCTGTGAAGATGGCAAAGGAAAAAAAAAAGAGAAGCCCACAGACAAACAGACTGTCAGTGCATTCAGTGGTGAAAAGATGGTGGGGCAGGGGTGAAAGAAGAACAGCCATCGATCAAGGAAATGAGGAAAAAGCTTGTAACACTTCAATTTTCCAAAACCCAAAGCTTATGTAAACTCTAGTTTGCTTTTGGTATAAAATCTATCTCTGTGAAAGAAAAGATCTAATGATTGGAAATGATGCTCTTGGATTGAATATTTTAGTTTTGGGAAAGCTGCTTTTTCAGTAACAAAACCTTTCATGTAAAATATTCCAAAAGGCTGGAAGTATGTATGTGCAGTGCTGTAACTAATGAAGGTGTTTCTCAGATCAGTCAGGTGTCTCTGCATGATTTCACCTGCTCTGAGGACAGTGTGATGCCTTCTTTCCTTACAAACCCAATCCCATGAAAGGCTGGCATGTTTTGCCTGTGATGGCCACCAAACCCAGGCCCTTCCACTCTAAGGAGGTGGTCAGCAGGGGATGACAGCTGAAATGTGGTTCTTCTGCTCATGTGGTACCACATCATTCCGTGTGAGCAGCCAGGAACTCCAGATGTAGCAGGGAGCTGCACTTTCTGGAGAACACAACAAGCACATGGCTGTGCCCATCCCTGCTCCACAGGGAACCAGGGCCAGAGCCAAGTGTGACACCTTGGATATCACATTTCCAGCTGCAGCATTGATGGGCAGGACACAAACATTACCTGTGGGGGTGAAGTCCTCCACCGAGGCGTGCAGAAAAATCTCTTTGCTTTCATTTCACTGCACGCCTGTCCCTTCTCATCCCTCTGATCCAGATGCTCCTTTTCATGCTGTTGCAAGAGGTTAATATTGCTGACAGGAATCGATAATCTGAGATGTGGAGCTCATTTCTTGGCAAATCAGTGCAGAGGAAGTAAACAGTGCCTGTTTGTTTTGACTTTCTTCCCTCGTTAAATCTGGTTTATTTTACTAGATGGTCTTTTGATTTCATTAATTAAAATACGGCTGGATGGGGAATGAGAACGAAGACAAAGGACTTAGGATTGATATACACAAAAAGGGAGGAGTATCCTTTGGATTCCTGTTGCCACTAAGGAAGTTGTAAGAGGTAATGCAGATCTTCATCTCTTGGCTCTGTAGCTGAAGGGAGGAGAGGATGGTAATTTTAGCTCTCCATGGTGCCTTGCTAGAATTCAGGGTTGAGATTCAAGGTCTTCGAAAAAGCTGGGTTAATTAATGATAAATAAAGCATGGTGAAGATAAGATATGGCAAAATAAAGCAGACTAAAGCAAAAATATATATTCCAAACCAATTGTTACAAAAGCATCCGCTATGTTTTAGTGAATCCCATTTTTTTAGCAAAACATTTGGGAATAGGTTTTTTATGTCTGTTCATATTTCAGCAAATATTAATAAGCAGTTGTACTATCAGTGTGTGGACTCTTTTCAAATTGGTTACACAGATTTTTCTTAATGCTTTCACCAAAATTTCTCCTCTGTGCTGTTGCACTGTCAAGACAATTCACGCAACTCATAGCCCACTTGCTACACTGAAATGAGATCAAGTAGCTGTGACACTTGCAGCTGGAATAGTAAATGTATTAAAAATTACAGCTTGAGAAAGACAAATTCTACTTCAAAATCAAGTCTTGGACCTCAAAACGATGGATGGTGGCCATTGGAAAGAATGTGAAAGGCAAGATACAATATTTTATAATTTTGAAAAATGAAACACTTGGGAAGTGTCGAAGTATTTATTCAGAACTTTGCATAGGAATTATTTTAACTTTCATTGATTTGTTTAGTCTCAAAATTCACATTTATTTTAACACAGGTGCTAAATAACTGTCTTTTTTTAATAGGTCTCCTTTTGGGTGGAAAAGCATAATAATTCAATGTAAATCTACACCTTTTTGAGGCAGTCAAATATGTTCACTTGATCAGGTTTATTGCTGGGCAAAAGAAAAATCTCTATTTTGGTTTGACTAGAACCAAATTTCAGATTATTTCTTGTGTTGCTGCTGACAGGAAAACCAACTGGCTCACCTTGGGCTGATGGCCCTGATTGAAGGAGTAATTAAGACCTTTGCAGTAATTGGATTATGAGGGAATTGGGTTGGTGGCTGCCCGGCTTCCCACCAGAGCCTCTGCAAGGGCAGCCCAGCAAGGGCACAGCACCTAAAAATCAGAGATATCCCCAGGTGTGTGGCAAGGAGAATAAACCCAATTCTGCTGCCTTCAACACTGGAAACATTTGATTTTCTGCTTGTGTTCTCTGACTTGCACCATCCATAGGAAAGTTTTATTGTTGCTCCAGGAAGGAAATTGTTTCCTGCCCTCCTCAAAATACTAATTCTGCTTTTTACTGGTGTCTTAGGTTGCAATACAGTATGTGACCAAAATTCTATCTATTCTATCACCATCTGTTGAAACCAGGTGGGGCAGTGATCCTTATCTCTGTGGGAGATATTCTTTGCTAATGAGCCATCTGTTAAAACCAGATGAGGCACTTTATTTTTTCCACAACCCATCTTTCCTCCAGGGGGATATCTCCTGTTAATGGGCCAGTGAGTCCCACAGCATGTCTGATAAAATCACATCATCCCACTGGGAGCTGCTCCAGCCAGGGGGAGGAGCCAATCATTTCCACCTAGATAAAAATCTGAGATTTGGAACATCAGAGCAGCCTTTTTCCACTGGATTCCAGAGGAAAACCAGACCCTTCTACATCATCACTGGACCTTTGGGGGAAAACTGCACCCTTCTACAGGAGCACTGCTTCAACTGAACCACATCTGTCATCCAGGAGGATGCAGCCACCATTTAATGGGACTGCTACCAACACCCTGACTGACAGGGTGTCAGGTTGTATTCTGGCTGAGTTTTTTGTAATACTGTATTTCTATTTTAATTTTTCCTAGTAAAGAACTGCTATTCCTCTTCCCATATCTTTACCTGAGAGACCCTTAATTTCAAAATTACAATAATTTGGAGAGAAGGGATTTACATTGTCCATTTCAAGAGAGGCTCCTGCCTTCCTTAGCAGACACCTGTCTTTCAAACCAAGACAACTGACTTTCCTCGAGCACTGTTCTGAGCAGGACTGGCCTTCAGCATGTCCATGGGCTTGCCTGAACTTGAGGAGAAGCGTTGTCAAGGGCTGATGAGCACCATGCAGCTCAGGACAGCCAGCTCTCCGTGTGTTTCCATGGCAAGAAAGGGTTTTTATGACCTCCAGTCACTTCGGAGCTAGCTGAAGGCACAAATCCCATTTTTTTTCTCCCCCCCTACATGTGGAGATTGCTAGGCAAGCAGGCAGGCTTTTGGAGTGTTTTTCCAACTCAAGGTTTCCTGCTGGGTGCCATTAAGTGGCAGGTAAAATGTGGTGGTGGTTGGGTGATGCACAGCACGATGTTTTGTTTGCTACCTCACCGTGACAATTTATGCTTTGCTGGGATGTTCTGCAAAACTGAAGGCTGTAAACATGTGTTATAAATTGCTTGAAAATGAGAGGAAACTTAACTTTCCTTATAAAAGGACTAAAGGCTGTAATTTATTACTGTAAACAAGAATGAGAGGATAAAAAAAAATCAATTAAAAAAGAAAATGTCAAGCTCTTTTTACTCAGAATTTGAAAGGACCTGAAGTCGATTGTTTCCTCCCGTGGAAGGTCTGGTTTCTATCAGCCAGGCAGAAGGGCTTTTGTTTCTAGCAGTCAAATCAACAGGCCAGTAAGAGTAGCTTTGAACTGCAATTTGTCTTTACGTATTTTGAAAATGTTCTTTCGACGTGTTTACACGTTGGCTGGGGCACTTCTGCTGCAGTCAGCTCTTCCTGGGACGATTAATCAAACGATCAAGTCTCTGATTAATCAAAGTCCCTCCTGACAACTCCTTTCTTTCAATCACCTGCTGAGTCTCTACTAAAACCCAAACAAGCAAATGATTAAACTTTTTTTTTTTTTCTTTTTTTTTTTTTTTTTTTAATGGGGAAGAATGAAAGAAAGAAATTAAAAAGAAGGCGGCGTGTCTTGCAGATTTGGCACTTTTCGAGGTACATACCTCAAGGAGAGAGAGATCTTGGACTGCATTTGTGATGCAAACTGGAACCTTTGGCTACCAAATGCAGGATGTGGTGTATCCTGTTCAAAGAGGCACATATTTTGCATGTTTTTGTTGGCTCCTCTCAATCAAAGCATGCTGTGATTCAGCTACACTAAAAATTAACAATCTATGTTATAGCCATGTATTACATTACACCCTCCCCCCCATTTTTTTTTTTTGAAAAATCTTTTCCAGAATGACATCTCCTAAAGAGAAGGGAAGGTAGGTAACAAAAGCCTTGCAAATATTTTCATAATAATTATTCGACGGCAATCAAATCATGCCACTTTAAAAGATCAGCTGAACTGTCTGTAAATATTTTCTCATCTCTGCAGAGCAGTACAAACTCCTAATAAAATGCATCTGTTTCCATTTCTGGAGTAAATTTGAGGTGGATTTTTATGTCAATGGCTCTTCAGTGTCACTGCAAACAGCAAAGAGGAGGAGAAGGAGTTAAAATAGGAGATGCTCGCCCACAGCAACTTGGTATTTGTGTGAAACTGGTTTCAGGGATTTTCTTAAGGAGAGAAAACAGACTGCATTGGATGAGTTGATTGAGTAGTGCTGTCAAAAATCAAAGACTGAAATCTGAGTGATGGGCAATGTCATCTGAGTCTGCTGGCAGCTTAATCAAGGCTCTGAGCACTGTCTTCTTTTTGTCTTCTAGAATTTCAGACTCTTTATTAGCAGCCATTCTGTACATCTATCCTTCAGAGGTGTTTTATAAACCAATGAGGTGGTACAGAGATGACAGCTAAATGCAGTTCACTTTCTGTACAGAGCAAACCAAATCGAGCTACCAATGAACCAAATAACTCAACTGTGTCCAACATCCAAGGAGGGAGAGATTCCTCAGTTCTGCCAAGACTGGTCACATCCCCAGACTGCTCCTCTGACCAGGGAATCATGTTGTTCCCTTCAAGCCAATCCCACCTGCTTCTGAAAATTGGATTAGAGGGTTGCCCTGCTGTGAGTACACATAAAACACCTCTGGGTTAACTGGCAGACTAGGAACACAGCATTTTTTGCATTCTCTGTTTCAGCATCACTGGTAAAACTCCAGATTTCTGCTATTCTATATTCCTGATGTACAAATCCTTCTGTTAGCCCACGGTTTTGTTCCCCTGCCACACCTATTTCCAACTCACTAATTACTCTTGTTACATGCTGATGAGCCAAATAGTTTTTTTCCTTTCCCCAGGGTGGCAATTAAAATCCAAGATTGCCTTTATTAGCTGAAGTGGCCTTAGGAAAAGATCTTGTCCAACACATCTAATGACATCTCCTTAGCATTTCATTTTTCAGCAGGCATTTCCAAAGAAACTCCATTTTGTTTCAGGCAGAACTTTTTATTTCAGATAACCCTGTTTTCAGGCTTCAGAAAAAATCAACATTGTGTTCATTCTTCCAGTTGCAAAACCCCCCTCAAAAACAACCCCAAGCAAACATATTTTCCTCCCTGCTTGTATTTATTTTGTTTTCAATAACCTGTGCCTGGCATGTTGGGTATTTATCACCCTAGAGAGGACTGGACATGAAAAAACCCAACACAGCAGCTCAGGGAAAAAAAAAAAAAAAAGAAAGAAAAAAAGTGCCAAATATAATATAAATGTTACAGAAATTATGTTCTGAGGAGTGAAATGGCATAGAGGAGTTGGTTGTACAGGTGAAAGAAGCAATTGCATGTTGAGTTGTGGATACAGAAGTACAATAACGTCTTAAGAATAACATCTCATCTGAACTTCATCATGGAGAAGACACATGATGGTTGACAGATCCATGAAAAAAATTAAATTTGTCTTCTAGAGTAACATTTCTGGTTGTACACCTAAACCTTAATTTTAGCAGGAGATGCGATCTCAGCCAGCTACACTGAACTCAGAAAAAATATGGAGAGATAAAGATATATATACTAATGCCACTAACAACCTGCCACATTTAAAATATTGAGCAGCCCTTTCTCATTCTGTAAAGTTTAAATATTTAAACAAATGGGGAAAATTAATCTTATTCTTGGCACAGGTCTTATCCATTTTATTACTCAGTATCTCCAAATATGCTGAGATGCCAAGTAATTTCCAGTTTTTATCAAATTTTAACTTTGGAGCATGACTCTGGGATATTATGTTCAGAAGTGCGTGGAGCTTTTGAAGCTGAATTTCCTTGGATTTAATATATCCCTTTCAGAACTTTTCCTTTAGATGGAAATTCATTCTGAGCCAGTAATATTATATGTTATTTCTAAAACTCTGAAGTTTATAAAGCACATAATGAAATTTAAGTCTTTAGCCCAGGTGGAATCACGAATTAGCATTGAGTTCTCTGCAAACAGCAGAGGGCTGTTTGATTTTTTTTGTGCCTTTGCATCATTTTGGATAAACCACGGACTGTGGCATGAAACAGCTGCAGAGCCATGCCGGGGCAGTCACCCCTTTCCTGGGAAAGCAATCCTTCCTTGGCAGGGGGAAGATGCTTGTGCTGCAAGTGTGGGAGAAAACTGACCGTGACCTGGAGATATTTCCTCAGAACCTTCATGGGTCATGATTATCTGAACATGAACAAAGGATTCCTTTTGATGTGGTTATTATCTGGACTGTAGCAACAGCACAACATTCATCACAAGAAGTGATTTTTTTTTAAACCATTTAGATCACCATTCTTTAGTTATGAATTTTGCCATCTCAAATCCTCAGGCTAGTTCCATACTCAGCCAAATTTATCTGATTCCAAATTACCAAATGGCTTAAATAAACTCAACATGCTGAAACAGTCACTCCCGTTGTTTTCCCTGATGCAGGACAACATGAGTTTTCCTTTAGTTTCTTTTGCAACATATTTATTCTGCAGGATATTTTAATCACCAGCTCGATGCTTGATAAAGATGTTGAACATAAGAACATAAATTGAACTAACTCCATCCTGGGGGATAAGGACAATGAAAGAAAAAAAAAATCACAGTGGGAAGAATTAATCTGATACTACTGTCTTGTTTTGCCTGTATTATATCAAAGAAGCAGTGCTGGGTAACATCATCTGAACATCCAGGAATCAGAGCAGATGCATGATCACAGCTTGTATCAGCCTGTGCCTGTCCACATGAACTTTTGTGGTTGTTAAAGCAGGTGAGGGAGCCACTGGAGTACAGGCATTGCCTACTGGGCAGCCCCCAGTAGCTCCATCACCTCTTAGGTGTGTTTTCTCAGTGCTGCTCCTCTGTATTTCAGGTGGGTCTTGCTTGCCAGAAGGAAAATTCTGTTTATGTAGCATGTTATGGAGGTGACACGCTCTTTGCCCCTGTTAGGAAAAATTTGCTTTTCCCCCTGAATCTAAACCAAAAGTCACACCCGGTGGAAGAATACAAATGCTCTTTTTATTTGGGAAAACACGTAGCAGGAGTCAGTTACTTTCCCAGGCCAGTTGCAGGTAGAACTGGGGTCCAAATTGGCACAGCAGGGAAGCAAGCAGGAATTTCAGCTGGACTGTGACTAATGGACACTCTGCCATGGGACATCTCAGCTGCTGAGCCCCAGATCGTGTTTTGATCAAGGAGATGAATTTGAGCAGAGCAAGGGTTCAGGTGTGACTGCTCAGGAGCAAAAAGCTTTTCAATAGTCAGCACTTTCTGGCTTATCTGACAGGCAGACACTTGGCCTTAGTACTTATTGGTACAAATAAGCAAAGTGTGTTTCATACCTATGAGCTGCTTTTCCTTCCAGGAACTGACTTGTCCTGGAAGCTCTGCCAAGTGGTTTATATGCAAGCCCATCACTGATGAGCAGCTCATGCTGCCTGCTAAGCCACAGCTGAGTCCAACCTGCTTTATATTCCCTTTTCATACTCAAGAGAGCAAGCACCAGGATTTTGTGAGCCCAGAGCAAAAAAGTTTAAACAATGGAAGTGTTCAGCGCTGTTTCCTTTGGAGATGCTCGGTGCTGATTAGATCTCCTGCACAGCAGGTATCCACCTAGCAAAGAGCTTAGCAAGAGCTGCCTTGGAGCACCAGGGCGGCCGTGACACGTGAAAGGATTTTTAATTCCATCTGTCACACACAGCTTCTTGCAAGGCTTCCAAAAATCACATAACCCCATGCCCAGCCCCAGCTCTGAGAGCAAACTCCTTTTGTTTATTGTCTTTGGGGCTCACGTGCCTGCAGCTGTGCTGGTGGCAGCACCAACCCCTCTGACAGACCCCTTGGTGGGAGGAGTGGGGATGGGGATCTTCCCATGCCCAGAACTCCATTTTTTTGGAGTGATGGTGGCAGAAGGTCATGGATATCTCATCCCTTTGCCTGAAGTGTCCTCCTGGAGCCTGCTGGTGGCCATGTCCTGTTAAATGTCCCTCTGGATGGGATTCCCCACACTGCCACCACCAAAGGGATGACTTGTCCTTCATGCCTGGACTATCAACTTCTCATGGCCAAGGTCTTTCCTAAATCCCACAGATCTTTCTGGGCATCAGGGAAGATTCTATACCACTTGTGAGAGGTTTCTTTCAATGTCTCAGAATGGTAGCATCTTTTTTTTTGCCCATTGCACATCTGATGCTCCTCATGCCAGAACTTCTGTGTTGCAGCAGTGTGGGTGCTTTAAGATGGCAGGAGGGGTGAGAGGGAGGTAGAAACTTGTACATGACACTTATGGACCTCCAGTTAGCCCCTTTATTGGAGCAACAGCACAAATCAAACCTACAGTGCATAAAATAACAATGCAAATCCAATTGGATTCACAATTTTCCTTCAGTCAAAAGCAAAAATGTGAGGCTGAGAGTTTCTCTAAAGTCCATACGTGCTGTCAGAGATGTGAAAACAGCAGAGGGGAAAAGATTCTCTTCCCAACAGATTGCTGGATCTGCAGCTCCCGTCCCCTCAGTGAGCAGCTGGTGGTGGCACACACACCGTGGAATGTCTCTGGCACAGGGGCCTTTTTTCAGCTTTTCATGTTTTCCTAGAAGGCCATGCCAGGAGACATATTTGTGTTTATTGCCAGGGCTGGGAGTTGCCTACAGGTGCTAATTATTGACTGTTCCTCCTCCACAAGGGAGCCAGTGTGTGAGCCACCCTCTGCCCCGCCTGGGAGTCACGGTCACATTCCCAGCCCTTCCCTGCAGCTGGGAATGAGCTGTTTGGGTTGGACTTGGTGGCACAGATGGTGCCACCTGTGGCAGGCTCTGCCAGCAGGACGGATCCCAGGCAGCTGGGAGATTGTTCGTGGCAGGGAGAAGCCAAAATCCATTTGCACTCACACCAGACTCCCCAGGCTGACAAATACCTTTGGCTGCTCCCATGCCCTGCCTTGGGACTGATGGACTTGCAGACCACTGAGGTGGCCTGCTCAGCCCTGAACATGGCCCAGTGTAATTTTTGGGAGAAAAAAACCATTCAGCATCCTCCCCAAAAACAAAGCAGCCTGATTCCCAAGGTTTCAGAGTGCCTGCAGATGTGTTTTCCTTACCCATAACAGTATCCCCTCTCCCATCAGAGGGTCACCAGAGAGACTGAGCCCTCCACAGATGAACATTTATTTCCTGCTGGGATGTTCTCTGCAGCACCCAACGTGCCAGACTCGGTGATGGCAGGTTGGTTTTACACACAAGTGATGAAATCCAGAGTATAAACTGGGATTTTTCACTCCTGATGGCTGTCGGATAAAGAAAAACAACTTCTGGCTTTCTTCTGCCCTCTCTGTTCCCAAACAAGAGGCATTTATTATACATTTTTAAATTAAGATTTAGGCTGATAAAGCAAAATTGCTGCCTCACCCTGTACTGCTTTTGTTGAAGAGACAGCTGAACATGATTACTAAAGGAAAAGATTTTCCTTGATGATCTATTCTTCATTCTTTAATTGTGTTATTTGCTGATGTCCAATAAAATAATAGAATGTAAATCACAGCAGCCTAAAGGCTCAGGACAAGATTCCCTGACAGGTGGCCTTGGAGCAGGCAGGGATTTGGGAAGATTCCTGCAGTGTGACTAAAATTGTCACATTCTGACTTCGTCAAATTTATGTGAAAAAGAAAATCATGGAGTCTTTGCACCTGAAGCTATAAAGTGGCTCATGCTCCCTTGAAGCAGAGCCAGCCCTTATTTGAAATTTGGTCCACCTCAGGGACCATCGTTTGAACTGAATAATAAAAGCCAAATTGAGGCAAATTCACCCCGTGTCAGGGGCAGATGTGAAAGGCTTGTGTTGAGCTTTTTCTTATGTTTGGTGGGGTTGTTTCTACCCTGTGTTGGTATGACCCTGATGCTAGTCAGGAGATCCACATCCATATATTGGTGTTTAAAGAAATGGCAAACCCATGTATTTTCCAAGAAAATTTGATGGATTTTTTTCTGGGTTCCTTTGGGAAGAGGAATTGAGTTCAGTAGGAAATCTAAATTTGAAAGTTTGTGTAAAACATATTTAAGGGCTTTTTGTTTTCAAACAATAACGTTCCCGAGAAATATTAAAAAGAAATACATATCTTTCTTTCTTGTTTATTTTTTTGTAATTTTTAGATCAACACCCGTCATTTTCATTAGTGCTCTATGACCCAGTTCATCACTAACATGCTGAAAATTAAACATCCACTGAAGTACTTCACTAAATCAGGGGTTGGAGCTCCCTAATGACAAGTACATGCACACTCCACCAGCCAGCCATAAGATTTTTTTGCATCTATTTATGTCCTTTTTTCCTCCAGTGCAGAAAACGATGCCAAGATGCATTTTGCACCGGCCTACTGCACACTGAGATTTCCCCTGCTCCCAGACCCCTGACAGAGAGCACTTTTGCTTTCATTTATTACTTTAATATAACTTTTTTTTTTTTTTTCCTTCTGTGTTTCACAACATTTAGCAACTTCCCGCCGGCTGCGATCGCCAGGGCCCCGTTTGGCATCGTGGTGGAGGAATCCCAGGCATGCTCCACCAGCCCCCTCCTGACCCGTGGGCAGGCTTCAGGCAGCCTCTCTCACCTCTTCCCTTCTTTTTTTGGGGGGGAGTAGAGCTGGGTGAAGCCCAGTTTTCCCATCTCACAAGGGCACTTTGTGATCGTGGAGCTGCTTTTCCCTCTCCATCTCCCTGTGAGCCAATGGGTCTCACTGGAAATGAATGAGTGGGAGAGAGAAAGGAGGAGAACAAATACCTTACAGTCCCCTGGTGAGGGAAATGCTCGGGCTGCCAGCTCTCTAGGCTCCATTCCCAGCTCTAAAGGCTGTGCCTTTCACATCCCAGCTGGCCTCCCCACCCCAGGCTGCAGGATGCACTGTGCTGGGCTGAGCACATACTCCCTTTCTGTGCACGACCAAAAATTGCTCTTTGCAAAAAAGAAGTGAGAGCAAACCCATCATGTTCCTCCAAAGAGTTGCCATCTCAATGCATTGGAATTTTTCCACCTCCAAAAGCATTTCATGAGAGCTTTCCAGCCCATTCCCTCCTGTGGCCTTTAAAAGCCATGTCAGTCACCCAGAGTTGTTTCAGTAGCTGGTCCCAACGGAGTGGGTTCAACTCTATTGATTCCAATGGCACCTAATTTGTATGGATGAGTGTTTTCATGTCTACAGATACATGTAATGGTTTGGAAGATATTTATGTGTCTGATATAATTAAACCCAGTGGTTTTATATTCCTTCATATTGGCATAGTGGAGATGTTATGAGAATACCAGCTCTTGCCTTATGGAAAAGTCTTACAGATTTTAATAAGAAAACAATAACCATTCTTAGGCTTTGGAGGTTTTTGAATAGGATTTAAAACCGAATTACATCATTGCAATTCTATAGAATGTCTTAAAAAGTCTTTGCAAGAGGGGATCATTCTCTATCAAATTTTGAAGATTACACAGCCATTTCCATAGATTATTTCATTTCTCTCCAATTCTACTGGTCGCACTCCTATTAATTTTGGAGAGGTTTTCCCATATGGCACGTATTATTTTGGCCCTAAAGCTACTCTCTGAGGCAAAACAGGCCATGAAAGACACACAGCTTCAGTTCAGCCCAATGAAATCCCATTAACTTCCAGAAAGACTGAGTCAGGCTTGCAAAATCATTTTTTGTCCTTGTTCCACACATGTACTCCAGTGCTGTGCACGTGGATGTTCCCTGCCCTGTGGAGGGCACAATCCTCAGTCCCAAATCCAAGATATTTGAGTTCCTGTGTGTGGTTTAGGAGGCGTGCCAGAGCCCATCACACTTGGTGGCATATTGAAGAGATTAGTGGTGTGATCAATTAAAACGTTTCAAATTTCAATCAGCTTTTTCTTCCAAGCTTCCCCTCCTTCTCTCTGTCCCCCTGCCCCATCCCTCCCATCAGTGTTTATGATGTACTATGAGCCACCACGTGCTCTCCTCCTCCTGCCTGCAGGGCCAGTGCTGGGTCAGTCTTGTGGCCATTTGGGGCTTCCCCTGTGTCCCTGTGCCCTCCCATGCTCAGCCACCCCTGGGAACATCCTTCTATCCACACTGGTGTCCCGTGGAGCCCATGAGGTTAAAGAGACCCCCCTGACCATCAGCCTTGGCCAGGAGCAGCCTGACCTCTCCCCTTATGAGGATCTGCCCTCCAAAGAGCTGCAATCAGCACTAACCAGGACTGAACCTCACGGGCTCATGTGTGTTCCCTGTGCTTTGGGATACCAGGAGTTCACTTTCCTGCTTGCTGCTGGTGTGCTGTGGTGGGTGGGTGGGTGGGTGGGATGCCTTTCAGCTTTCACCTTACCATTGACCTTATGATTTATTTTGATTAACCTAAGCCTACTGAATTCCAGCCCTTCTTGTAGAACCTGGTGCAACCTGCAGCACAACCCCAGCCTAATTTGGGTAAGCACCACGTACGGCTTCGCTTACGTTCATTTTGCAGTGATTTATTTTTTCTTCTCATACCCTTATGAAAGTGGACACCACCCGTGGATGGTGGGGTCAGACTTCACCTTCTCTTACATGTGCTTAAGTAAGCAAATGTCTTTGAGGGAACTTCAAAGCAGGAGATTGAGAGCAGGGCAGATTTTTAGCCGTGGAATGAACAGCTTGGCATGTTGAGATTGAACCCCAGCACGGTGCTGGATGTGTGGGAGTCTTGGACGTAGCAGGGTGTAATATTAGCCCAGAAGAAAGCATGATTCTGGCATAGGTTGGTACAGCTGCACTTTTGCCAGTGGGCTGATTTTGGTTTCCAGAGGAGGAGACCTAGTCCTTAATCTGTCATTTGAGATTTTAAAGTTATCCAGTGTGGGGTGTAGAATGTCTCAACCCGATTACGTTGCACAAAGAGTGGCCAGACCCTTCATTTCGAGGAACCTACACCATTTTCTTCCAGAAGAGCATCTGATCCCTTGAAGTCTGGCTGGAAATCACTTAACAGTGGGAATTTACTGCTATAACAGCATAAATAATTTACAGCGGGGCTTTTTCCATTATTATTCTGCTGCATTTCTTCGAGATATAAAATTATTTTATATTGCATATTTTCCCATGCCCTTTCCCTGCTTACACTGTCTGCCTTGACTCGTTGCTAATGACGTTTGTTGACAAGCTCAGCGCATTTTGATAAGTCTTCTGCCAAAGTGTCTCTAATAAAAATAAGAAGAATGACAAGTGGAACAGCGCAAAGAGGATTCCAACAGCAACAACCGAAGGTTAAAGCAGCATAAAACAGGGGGAAAACATAACAAAAACAGAACACAGTGAGCCCAGATTGCCTTTGTTAAGAATATTTAATGCTTAATTTTGTTTTATAACCCTGGCTCTCAAGCTATCCGTGCAAATTAGATTCCCTTGTTTTGCAGTTGTAGGAATTTGCCTTCAGTTCCTGTCGGGGCAGGGGGAGCTCTGTGTATGTATTTTGCACCTTCAGTCTCTGGCCTTGTTGGTTTTTGGTCTTCTAAGAGTCAGAGCAAGGATGTGTCTCCTGTGCACGTGGCTGGAGAAGGCTGGTGGCTCCCAGCCAGCTCCCTGCCAAAGGAAGGATCCCACAGCACTGAGGTGGGGCAAATATAATGGGCAGTGTGCAGCCAAGCATTTGGGGCATTTCCTGGTCTGGCACATCCAGTTGTGCACCAGCTGGGGGTCCATATCTGCACAGCTGGGGAGAAGGGGTGAGAAGCTGCTCAGAGGGAGAAGTTCCCAGGCAAGGCACCAGCTGTTCCTGGCAGGGTGCTGAAGCAGGGAGTGGGAACAACCCTCGGCCCTTACTCCTCAACCCATGGACCCCTTTCCTGCCTCCTCCACCATCACTGTTTAGTTTTGGAAGGCACCTGTGATTTCTCAGCTTTGTGCCTCTCCCTCCTCCACAGGAAAGAAGAAAATAATTCCTGAGTGACTTTGCCTCTGTTTGGGCTTCACCAGATGCTGATGTCACAATTGTTAAGTGATGATCTCAGCAGGGCAATCAGGGTGGTTGGCTGAGGTTTGTGTCTTAGGGAATGTAAGGAGAAATAAATGTACAACTGAACCAGCAATGGGTGATTTGATGGGAGATTTCAGTGCAGGAAATAAATTTATCTCCTCATGTTAGACCTTGGTGCCGTCAGCTGGGATTGAGTGCAGGGAAAATCAGTGACAGAACCATTTAATACACAAGAAATAGCCTTATTTGAAATTCTGGAGCTTTCTGCTGAATTTAATAAATCTTTTCAGCTGTTTTACAGAACGCTTTGACAACCTTTTCAAAGATGCAGGAAGGCCAACAGCTTTAAAGCCCTTGGCCCAAGACCCGGGCTGAGCACAGCTGTGTCTGACCCCACCGTGAGAACCAGAGAGGGGCTGAATTCTCCATTTGTTAGCGCTGGGAAGGTCCTGGTTTGGCTCTTCTCCACTGTGAAAAGTCCCTCTTTGAAGCAATGAGGGCTGAAGTTACAGGTGTCCCGAGGCTGGGATCGGGGGCAGCAGCAGCTGCAGGGAGGGGTGGCCCCACTGCCGGGTCCCTGGTGTCACCTGTGGACCCTCACCAGGGCTGCTATCCAGGACAATTCTAGCAGCTCATGGGAACCACCATTTGAAAACATGTTATAATGTAATGCCTTTTAGTCAGGAGCAAAGGATTAGATCTGGATTCCTCCCCTCGTGCCACAAAAAGATATTTTTAGTGCCCTTGAAGCCAGCTGGGTTTTCTGCAGAGGGGAGGACTCTGCCCTCTCCTGTAAGGTTTTTCCAGCACTGCCCACATCAGTGCTGTGAATTACTCCTGCTTGTTCAGTTTTACACTAGTGGAACTTTTGGAACTTGTTTGAGCAAGTTCAATTTTTAAAAGGGAATTTAGGTACCATTTTTCTTTGGAATTGGGCTCTTAGGCTCTTTTCCTGCCTCACACCAAGCTACCAGCTCCCATGGGGTCTGTGTATGAAAGTGCCCCAAGTCATAGGGGAGTCTTAGCCCTACAACAAAGTCCAGGTGTGTGGGTCCGGGGCACGTGGGCATCATCTTGGAGGATGCTCTGAAAGACTTCAGGGATGAAATGTTATGGGGATAGTGAACCCTTTGCTGTCCTCCCAGTCTTTCCTTGAAGCTACAGGGACACTTGGGATGGTGCTAAACTGGGCTAAACTCAGATTCTGAGTCCTTCTTGACCAGATTCTGTGCTCAAGGACGTTGATTACAACTATTCTAGATTAAATTCCAATTTCTGTTAGATACCTGATGCCTCAACAGGACAATCCTGTTGTACAGAGAACCAATACTAGAAGGATAAAGCCCAATCCCAAACCACTTTTGATCAATACTCTTGGAGCCAGGATGGTGTAGAAGGGTTTTATAGTTTAAATGTGCCTGGGTGCCCAAAGCTGGAGTGCAGACATCCATGAAGTCAGCAGGTAACAAATCCCTTGCTTTCAGAGGTGGATGTTGTCATTGCTTGGCTTTGTGGCACCAGCACCTGGCTGCTGGAATGGGTTTGTGTCTGCCTTTCCTCTCCTGGCTCTTTGGAGGGATCCAGTGGCTGATCTCACTCAGGTCTCATCCCCACCCTGCAAATCCTACATTTCTCACCACCTGCAGCTCCCCATGGATGTTTTCTTTCTCGTGCCTTGGGCTGGTGGCATTGTGCTCCTGCTGGCACAGACCTTGGATTCCACATTTGCAGGTAGAAGTGGGTCTCAGCCTCGGGGCTGATCCTGGCTCCAGGAAAGATCTGGGCAGAGAGGCTCTGCCATGATGTGCTGAGGCTCAGACCCTACCCAAGCATAATATGGTGCTTTCTCCTTTCTGCCCTTCATAAAAGGTTAATTTATGGTTAATTTGGTTGCTTTGCAAATTTATATCAAACACCTTCAGTTTTACCCTGTGAAAATAGAACTGTAAAAAAAAAAAAGGCAGCTGAATTTCAACAAGTTTCAATCAGAAAGCTTTCTTTTCTTCTCTATTTGAAACATCTCTTTAAAAAATCCTCTGAAAAAATCTGCTTTTCAATCCAAACTTTTTGTTTGGTTTAGTTTTTTTTTTTTCCTGGAATATCTTTCAATTTTCCTAATACAACCAACAGTATCTTTCCTGCCTCCCCTCTAAAAACAGTCTGTAAAAAAAAATATATAATCTAATTTTGGTCTGAGCAAAGCCATTGATTCATCTCAGCAGAAAAAGCTGCGTGCTTCTTAGTTCTCCAAAGAAAATCTTTCTTTTTTTTCCTGTCTCTATTTCTCTTTGTCCCACGGTTTTCCCCCTTTGTTCGATAAGGTCATCTTGGGACAATTCCTCCCCTCCCCAGTTTTCAGTATTACACAAGTGGACCAGAAAAAACAGCCATTCAGCTGCTCCAACCACAGTCTAAATGAGAATGAGAAGATATTTCAGCTGTTTCTCTTGGTTTCCATTTTTTCCCAGTTTCTGGCTCAGTAGCTCCCAGAACCTATTACACTAATTGTTCTTTTCCAAAATCCAACTGTCAACAAAAGGCAGGGAACCAGTTTAACAATTTCAACTGGAATTTCCAACTACTTTGCTTCATTCCTGGTTTTGATTTTCACAAGCTTGTTTGCCCCCCGAGAAATTTGACATTTTGAGATATTTCCCAAACTCAGAGTTGGTCCCATAAACTCTTCCTGCGACAAACATGAAATTCATTATCACAAGTGACACTTCATAGTGGGGCAGATACAAGTGTCTCCCTCATTATACAACTTCCAGTCTGTGATGTGAGAATTAAAGTGTTTGTGTGGAATTATATGGAATCAGGATGAGGGTGAGTCAATGATGTGAGCTCCTCAGTGCAAACCCAGCTCCTCGGGTTTCTTTCACATATATACCTAATTCCTGGCCAAAATGCCCCCTTTCCAGCCAAAATGTCCATTTTCCAGCCAAAATATCCCTTTTCCAGCCAAAATTTGTCTTACAAATGCAGTGCACATTGTCAATGGGGGATGCTTGGGCTTTGTTCAAGACAATTGTTTGTCAATATGTTTTTCCAGTGTTCCCCTAATGGGAAAGGCCTCTGCCAGCAGCACTTTAACTGCTTGGTTGTGTCCAGGATGCTGAAATACGTGGCAAAAACAACAAACTGGTACAATGACTTCTTTATATTATGGGCACTGAATTGTTTGAGTTATTGAGTGAAGTCAGATCAATGTTTATCTACATTTTGCGTCACCCACTGGCACACTCAGCTTGCAGTAAATAGAATAAATTAGGCACTTAAAATTAGGCACTTGCTTAAAGGCTCTGTTAAAATACAGCCTAAATGCTACTGCAGATTCAGGAGGGGCTTGAATTTTCCCTAGCAGAGAGATGTGGGAGTGGGATATGGGAACCTCTGCTTGGACAACCCCAGTGAGACCAAACCAAACCCAAGCGAAGCCTTTCTTAACTATTTTGCTCTTGTTTCCCTTCAAATTTCTCCTTTCCTCTCTTTTGTCTCCTCCAGCCCAGGGTCTCTGATAAAATGGAACAAATAAGAGCCCAGGGTAATTGTTTGCAGCTCTGGGGAACTTTTTTGTGACGTGTCCCAGAGCTTCTGCCGCGAGCCAGGCGTTGGCAGCTGGTTTCACTTTGGAGCCGTGTACAACTCACAGCTCAGGCAGTTGTTACACATTTACAGACCTCTGTCACTCTGGGGCTCTGCCTTTGCACCCTCCTCGCTTTGCTCCCCGTTGGTTTTCTTTTTTTTAGTCCTCCCCCTTTTTTTGAGTAGTTTTTTGTTCCTTTCCTTTCCTTTCCTTTCCTTTCCTTTCCTTTCCTTTCCTTTCCTTTCCTTTCCTTTCCTTTCCTTTCCTTTCCTTTCCTTTCCTTTCCTTTCCTTTCCTTTCCTTTCCTTTCCTTTCCTTTCCTTTCCTTTCCTTTCCTTTCCTTTCCTTTCCTTTCCTTTCCTTTCCTTTCCTTTCCTTTCCTTTCCTTTCCTTTCCTTTCCTTTCCTCTTTTTGTTGTTTGCAGAATGAATAAACATCTTTTCACAAGCAGGAATAAGGCTCTGGACACTCCTGGCTGCTTCTCTCCCTGTGTTACCACTCCTTCATGTGTATAAATTTAGCAGGGGGTCCAGGAGCTAAAATAGGAAGCACATGGTTTTGTGACTTTACAATTGAAATAAAGAAATCTAATATGACAGAAGAAACATGTTGTTTATGGAACTACAGATTTCAGTGAAGGCCATCCCTACCAAATCATAATTAAAATTACCATAATGACCCCTGAGCTTCATTTGTTGGGCTGGGAGGAAGGAAAATACGGATATTTTCAGTGGGTTCTGCTGAAACAATTTATCGAGAGCCACAGCTGGTTTTAATGTGCTGATGAGCTGGGAAAATAGTCAAAATTGTACTCCAGTCAAGTGACTGTGTAATATCTGAGGGCAGAACCAGACCAAAATCTCTGTCATTTTATTTATTCTAATGAATAGTGTTTTGTAACTGCAAAACATAATTGCTCTGCACATATGTTACATGCACACTTCACTAACAACATCCACAGTGCCACCAGTGGAACAAATGAAAACACTTTCAGTCTGATTTATTTAACCCTTCCAAATCTTTCAAGGCATCTTTGGAATAAACCAAATATTTGGTATGGGGATCTTCAGCAACATGCATGCAGGTATAGGAAGGAAACTTGTGTTCCTTGAAATAAAAATAATGGAATCTTTCACAAGAAAGACATTTTTTACAAAATGATTTCTACCTCTTTAAGTAGATTTCGGGTTTTACACTGGATTTGCCTTTGAAGTCATAGACACAAAACTAATCAACTTTAAAATTAGCACATAAAATTAATGATGGCTGGAGTTGGCAGGCTGGCTGGAAAACCAGGACTCTTCTGGCATTTTCATTTGGAAAAAGCTTCAAAGCTACTGCCTGTGTTTGACATTAGAACTAAGAGATGAAGAGTGAGGGAGAAAAAAGGAAAATGCCTCCCAAATATCAGGTGCAAAGCAAATTTCATGGGACAGAAAACCCCACTACGTGTTTGGAGCCTCAGATTTCGAGAAATCACTTAAAGCAAATCTTTTTGCAAACCTCTGAGTCCAAGATTTTGTCAATTGTTCATTTTTTGGGGGGTTTTGTTTGGGTTTGTTTTGTGGTTGTTGATGTTTCTGTTGTTGTTTTTCTTTAGCATTTGTATGTGAAAGCAAACAAGGCAATGGTTTGGGGGAAGCAATGGAAGAAGCCACATAATAATTCCTAATAAATCCATAGCTGTGCCTTCCCTAGAAGAGCCACACATCTGCAGGAATGACTAGCTCGTGTTATGAAGACACTGTTTGATTTGGCTAAATTTGCTTAAAAATCTGAAATCTACTCCGTCCCTGAAGAGCCTCAGACTTGCTCACCCATCTTATGACCAAAACCAGCACCTCGAGCATTTTATTGCATTTTTTGTTTTCCCAGTAAAACAAAGCAAAATTTTCTGGGAAGGAGGGGCCAAAGGACACACACACACAAAAAAAAATTACCTGCTTTATACCTTCATTAGTGGAAAATGAAGTTCTCCCTCTGCTATGAGGAGCCAGCTGGGTGTGGGGTTGGTGATGGAAGACAGCTGCAAACAAATGTGTTGAGTGAATTAATGTACTGTGTGATGGTGGAAAAAGAGCTCAGCTCTGCAGGACGGATTTGGTTTATCATGGGTTGAGCAGGGCTGAGAGAGGGGCAGCAGAGACTGTTCAGCAAGTTCAGCTGCAAACTGTGCACGAGCACTTAAAAAAAGAAGGAAAGGATGTCACGAGAGAGAGGAAAAACGGAAGAGAATATGCATTTGGAGCAGAAAAACTGGCAAAATATGAGTTGCTATAAGTTGGATTCTTGTTTTCTCGAGTGGATTTGGCTTCAGAAGCAATTAGCTTCTTGTCACATGCTGGGGCAGCTGTGCCAAACAGTTCAACAACACATTATTTTTGTCATTGCACAAAAGGTGATATTGAGCCCAGAATAACTGTTTCCATTTATGACTTTGGCTTTTGGCCTAAGCTCAAAGGAAGTGAAGGAAAAAGAAAAAAAAAAGAAAAAAGTGATATCTTTTTCTGAAGGTCTTGGGGCACTTGAGTCTCAGATGTTGGTGTACAAGGAAGTTTACCAGGGTCCCAATGTCAATAGAATTTATTGACAGTTTATTTATTCCCAATAGCTTTATTTGGGTTGTTTGGCTGTTCACTGGGGGCAAACCCAGCACAGAAGTTGTGTGGGATCAGGAACTGAGGCCACAGTGGTTCCTTAGTCCTACACCTACCAAAGCCATTTCTAAGGTGTCAGCAACTTCAGGAGGAAGAGGAAGACTGAGTGGCCAAGATTTGTGTGTGCTACCAACCCAGCAGCTCTAAGCATTATTCCAGTCTCCACTGAGGCACAGAAAAGTTTCTTAAGCACTCCAGGAAAATATTTTGCTCCCTTAATGTGCTCGCATGACACGCCGAGAAGGGTGACAGAGTTCCTGCCTGCTAAAAGGAATTAGTGTTTAACCTGAATATTGATTAAGCCAACAAATCATGCTGACCAGGCTGCAATAACCAGAGGTACCCCCAGGGATAAATGCCAGGTAAAAGAGGGGTTTTGCTTGCAGGAGAAGGGAGAGCACACTCAGGCTGGGAGTGGAAATGGATTTAATAAACACCTACTGAGCCTCCCTTCTATTGCTCTGCCTGTAAATATCCACCATGGTATTTGAATCATGATGTTTTTAATAATACAAGAAAATCTTATTAATAATTCCATTTTGGAATGTTTCTGCTTAGTCAACACCAGGGCAACAGTTAAACTTGACACAACAGTGTTTGCTTTAAAATTGTGTGGACCATGCCAGTCCATGGGGGTGACTCATTTGCAGGCTAATTAACAAATGTCTAATGTAAATTTAACATTCACTTTGACTTACATTCCTGCAACCCAAACTTCTTTTTGATTGGGGTAGCTGTAAGTGGAAGCCAAATATTTTCTTTGGTGGAGCCAAGGGGATGGCATATGCTACTCGTTTAGATTTCCATTTCCTTTGCATCTTTTCAGGGGCTGAAATTCAGGCGTTAACATTTCCGAATACAAAGTCATTTTTGTATGAAAATTTTCAAATAACCCCCCCAAGATTTTGTAGTGTTACTAGAAACCGAGTTCTTTCATTGGCAAAAAAGGATGTGCCCTGTGAGATTCTGCCTGTTCCTTCTTCCCAAATTCCTGGTAAATACATAATTACCCAATTTGGCTTTAAGAGGACTTTTTGCCTTTCCTGTGCTGAGCATCCCTGTGAGCTGGAGAGCCAAGCCAAGCCACTGCTCAATGAAGAGGAGCTTTGGCTCCTGGTCACCTCTCAGCTTCAATAATGTCCCCATTCTCCCAGATGGTGCCTTTTTTTTTTTTTTTTTTCCCAGGCATTTAAGTTTCTGGAATATGGTAACACTGACTGTGACATAAACAGGATCATAGCTTTCCCAAAGGCCCATGTAAGAAAATAAACAACTTTATCCTGGAAAGAGACAGCAGGCTCCTGCAGCTGACCAGGAATATACTCCCCTATGGCTGGGAAATGCTGGGTAACTTATGGGAAAAGAAAAATGAGACATTTGGGGGGGTTTGGAGGTGTTAGGCTGAGGTTTGGGTCATCAAATAGTCTGGACTTGGATGCCTCCTGTCACTGGGCTGTGCACCACGAGCCCTGTCTGGTGCTCAGGGAGCAGCCTCTGGCCATTTGCCTCTTCTTCTGGAAGGTTCCCTGAGTAGGAAGGGGACTGCCCACGCTCACCAGTGTTCCCTGGCAAGCTCTGGTGCAGGTTTGAGTCCTCAAGGAGAGGTCCAGAGGTGGCAAACACAGCCAGTGTGAGGCTGGATGTAGGAAACCTGTCCCTTTTCCAGAGCCTTTTAACCTCTTCCTCAATATCCTTATCATCAGGTTGGACTCCCAGGACTGAAGGAAAAGGATTTCTGGCCTGGACACCCACCCCATATGTTGCAGCAAGAACTTCAGAACTTCTTCAGCTCAAACGCTGGGAAAACCCATGCTAAACATCCATAATTTCTTTCTTTCTTTTTTTTTTTTAAAGGAAGGATTGCAGTTTTATGGAACATCTTGACATTGATGTCCTACTCCAACTGGCTAGCATTTCCTGTCTCCCTTGTGGGGAAATACTTTCTTAATGGAGATGGATTTTGGGAAGCCTGTCCCAGGAAGTGTGAGACAAGAAGCTCAGGCCTCCCAATGGCATTTCTATCACTTCTGCTGTTTCACATTGCAAGCTTGGAAAGGTGACAGAGACCCTTTTTCTCAGTTTCCAGCTCATCAAGGCAGAGCAAAAGCTGCTGAATCCCATCAGGGGCTGCTGTGAAGGGCAATTAAGTCATGTTCCTGAAGAGCATGGGAATTACCTGATGAAAGCCATATGCTGATGTTGGGCTCATCTAACACAGGTTTGATTTCAGGATTGTTTGGAAATGACCCAATGGAGAGAAGGAAGGCTTGTGAGGACTCCTGAGAAACGCCTGCACAGGATCAACCATCATCCTTTTTCACCAGGAGAGAGATCCAGATGTATCTGAGGGGATTTAGTTTAGAAATGGCTCTGCAGTGTCTCGATAATATCATTCTGGTGTGATTTCCAGCACCTCCTGGCACAGCCCTGTCTCGATGAGCTGCAGACACCTCTGAAAATGTCAGGGGAGTTACCAAATTTTGAAATCTCTTGGTGATGTAAATGCACTTTTCACTTTGTTTTGTTGGAGGTTTGGGCCAGGTCTGCGGGTTGAGCTTGGAAAATCCAGGTTTTGCTGTGAATTTTGCAGCCCAGTGCTGCTGCTGAGACACCTGAGAAGAAGGGCACAGAATATTCACAGGGGCTTTCTCTGGTGAGAGAGAGATGCAGAGCCATGAAAAACCACCTTGTTTTGTCAGCCAGCAAGGGAGCTGTGCTCTACCTGTGTGTATTTATGTTTGGGCTGGATGTATACATGAAATATTTTTGCCCCTGCTGCACGTTTTTCCACCTTGGTGAGGCTGGAGCTGAGGAAACGCGAGCAAAAATTTCTTTTTGCAGCTCCCAAAAAAACAGAGTGCCTTTTTCAGATGAAAAATTCATGCCATCATTAGTGCTGACTGGTGTCTCCTTGACTCCTGTGCTCCCTCATGGCACAGGGAAACCTATAGAAAGAAATTTGGCTGGCTCTTGAAAAGCATAAATGAGAGGAACTGGCTGTGGGGAGAGGTTTCTGAGGGCTGGAGGAGGAGTTCAAACGCTTCGTTCTTCAGCTGCTGGAGATAAAAGTCCTGGTACATTCAATTCCCACTTTCTGCTGCTGCCAATAAGCAGGGGGGCTTCTTCCTCAGCCTCTTGCCACCGCAGAAATAACAGAGATAAAGCTAGCAAAATAAATAAACGCTTTGTGGCTGGAATAGATAATAATTTCACCAGCTGAATATTAAAATATCAAAGCTCAAGGAGAGGATATATAATTATGGCCTTTGAAGCTCAATAAAGGTCTGTTTCATCAACACTGTAGCTGGTATTTCAAATGCAAAGACAGAATGATAATATTGCACTGGCATTTCTGACCACTGAGAATATGCCAGGAGGAGAAGGAAGCCCTTTAAGACAGAAACCATTTAGACAGGGGCTGATTAATTATCCTACCCCAAAATGATCCATCCTTGACAGGAGAATGTTGCTGAGCATAATTTCTCTCCCTTTTACTCCTGCTGTATTTTGATTTAAGGATGGTTTGGCCCAGTATGAGCAGGTGATGTGAAACACTGAAATGAAGGAGCTCTTCTCTACCAGTTACACTCCAGTTATAAATATTCCCATATTAAAGAGATCTAAATCCTTCAGTCCATCAAACTGTGGCTGAACTTCATTTGTTTGATGCCAATTTCTGAACCAGAGTTAAAAACCTCAGCAACATTTTTTTTTGGTGTGAATTTTTTACTCCACCCTATGGCAGGTAAAGAAAAATCAATGTTGAAGCAGGACATACAGTTCTGATACAAATTTCCTTCAGGAATATCACCTTCTTCATTCTAGAGGCAGTGCCTGCTGCCTCCAGGCAGTGATGGATTCAGCTGATTCTCACCTCATTTCCCAGGGTGCAGGACAGCATCTGGCACATGGCTGGAGATGAGCCCTGGATCATCCAAAGGCTGGAGGGGAAGATTTTTGGGCTTTTTTTTTCCAAAAGCACCACATCACCTTGGGTAGGGAGAGTTTTTGAAGGAATGTTATAAGATACTTTTTTTTTTTTTTAATTTTTGGAAAAGTTAAAGAGAGATGTTTCACTGTAATCACAATGAACTAAAAAACCCTTTTGCTGAGGGTAAACTAGGCTGGAAGAAAAGCTGTTAAAACCAACTGAAGGTTTATGAGTGCCCACAGTGTTTATACCATGCGGTTCTTGTACTCAGAAAGAGTTTACTACATTAGGTTATTTTATTTTTTAATAGACTGTCGTCACATTTGGGTACATTTTCCATTTCCAATTAACATCCAGGCCAGTTTTGTGGTTTGGGAAAGACAAGCAAGAGCCCTCAGCTACATGTCAGTGGAAGAGGAGCTTTTATTTGAGGGTAGGGATGTCGAATGACCCCCCAGCTTCCTGTGAGTGTTTTAATAGCAGGACTTTCCCACCTGGTCTTGGCTGGAAAGCCAAGTTTATGTGCTCATGTGGAGACCAAGTAAATGTGTGAGCAGTGTCCATATCCAATTGCCTAGGTAAAGTGTGTTACATTTTGTTTTTGGTTCAAAGTGGGAATCAGCCTGTGGGGAAGAAAGGGTCTTTCTCAGCCCACCTCACACTCATGGGAGGTCCTGAACATGATGTTTCAAACTTCCCAGTGCAGTAGAAAAGAAAGGAAAGTTTCTGAACGAGGCAGTTGATTTTGCTTTTCAGCGTGCACGCTTGGTGGTGAGCAGATCTAAAGGAATGGTGCTGACTGGGAAATGCCAATAAATTTTTGCCCTGACTCCAGTGAATGTTTGCATCAATAACTTCCAGGCTGGCATTCCCTGCTGATCAAACCATCATCTCTTCAAGGCTGGGAGGCTCCATTAGTCCCCTTGCAAAAGGGCTCTGGTGCTTCTCAGCATTTCTCAGAGCACCTCAATACAGTGTGTCTGACTTTGGAATGATTTGCTGCATCTAAAAAGGTTGGATGGAGCTCTGAGTGACTTGATCTAGTGGAAGGTGTCTCTGCTCATGGCAGGGGGGTGGAATGAAATGATTTTTAAGGTCCTGTCCAATCCAAACCATTCTATGACCCTTGCTGTCACCCAAATTCAACAATGGTTTGAAGATTATTAATGTCTTGTTGTAAGTCAGGGTGCACTACCTGGGATTTAAAATTACATTTTAGCCAAAAAGGTTCTGGGTGTTCTTGGGTTTCTTTTGCAGGTAATTTTTTCTTTCTGCAGAAGGGAGGATTGGGAATGTGTGAGTAAACATCAGTCCTTGCTTAGACTTGAGTTCTCTTGAGACACATTGCTCTGGTTCCCTTCCTCCCTCCCTCTCATGCTGCTGAATTTGAGTTCTCTGTAGTCCCCTTTGCTGGGGTGACAAATGGGGTCACCCCAATTTTGAGACTGGCACTGGCAGCCTCCCCTCTCTGCATCCCCCTGCACAAGCCAGGTTTATCCATCAAGGATGCAAATGCAGGGGGATGTGGGTCCCCTGGGAAAGCCTTTGATTCCCCCACCCTGAGCTTGTCAGCCCTGACTGTGCTCTGGAGGCTTTCACACAAGACAAAGAATTCATTCAGGAAGTGCCTCAAATCAAAACCCAAATTATTGTAATGAAATCTAAATGAAACCGTAATAGGAGAGAAATAGCAAACAGGGATTTCCTCTCTTTTATGGTAGAACTGGCAATTTAAATTTAAAAAGTCAAAATCAGTGAGTGATACACAGTTCAAAGGAGAGTCAGAGGGTCCTGGTTCTGCCAGAGAAGCATTCAGCTGCAGATTCAGCCCTGTAGGCTTTTCTCTGCATGTCGACCTTTTTTTTTCTTCATCTGTCAGCTGCTTCTACTAAACCACTTTAAATTAAGTCTTGGTCAATGTCAGAGTTGAGATCTGTTTTATAGGGATGTATTTGTAGAAAAGCATCCAAATACCTGCCTCAGAACTTGTCAGTTATAACTATATTCTCAGCAGACGTTGAAAGCCATAAACCTCATGCTGAGGGCTTTGAATATCACTTAAGAGCTTAAGCCATGTTCTTGGAATGAATTTATGAGAAAAACCCAGAGGGACTCAGCAGCAGGCAGGGAAACTGCAGCTTTCCTTCCTTTTTTCTAGCTGGGGGGAAGGAATCCCAATGGATAACAGCAGCAAAGCCTTTTCCAAACAGGGCAAACCTAGCAGGAAAAGTCCAGAAAATACTGAAAGTCAAATGTCTTATGTTAAGATGCTCATAATGGAGGGAGAAGTCCGTCAGCATGAAGGGAGAAGCACTTCCTGCAGGCTAAAAGAGTTTGTTAAAACCAAACTAATTGCTTGGCCCTCAAATTATCTGATAGCTGGTTGTCCTTCTTCAGCTGGCTCTGATCCCTTTCTGACACCACAGACAAGAGCAAGCAAGCAGCTCTGATTTGGAAATGTCAACGTGGTTTAGGTTAGGGAGTGTTTGTAATAATTATGAATTGCCTTCATGGTTTGTTTGCTTTCCATAGCAATTGGGAGAAGACAGCAGCTGACAGCTGTGGAAATTTCTGGTGCTGTTCCCCTCGTACAGGACAACATGGATCTAATTAGCGTGTGCCAGCAGCACTGTATTATTAAATTAATAATAAGTAGAGAGCTATTTGCACCTGTGCTAATGTAACACTATTTATCCCAAAGTGTGTTAAAGCATTAAGCCTTTCAAGTCTCTAATGACACCAGCTTTACAAAAGGGCAAACTGTGACGAGAGGCAGAGGCTTTCCCAGAGGTACAAAAAATACTGAGGATCACTGTATCAAATAACTTTTTAAAAACTTCTTTGTTTAATTTTTTTTTTAAAGTGCATGTGGAGGGAATCAGAGTTATTGAAAATAAAGCAGAGACTGTCTGGGCTGTGAACAGGTTCTAGTGCTGTGCAGGACAAACACTGGGATTTTTAACAGATCAGCCGAGAGACTTGCTCTCAAAATTCCCTTACAGACCCACTAGGATTCCTTTTGCCCCCTAAGCAACAGAGGAATTGAGATGTTTGTTGAATTTCTATTCTATGTTAGGCTTAGCTGGAGTGATTATAGTTGATACTTTTAGAGGAAGTAGATAGACCATAAGGAAACATGTTGGAGTCTAAACTATACCGCATCCACACAAAATATCTGCTGTGGTTGAATTTGTACCTCTTGAAATGTGACTCTTTAACTTAATTTCTGTTTATTTTTGGCATTGTTAATGGTAGGAGACAGCAACATCCTTCCTTGAGGGTTGTGTACCATTCTTGGAAACACAAAAGAAATAAATTTTTACCAGGGAGACACCTGGTAATTATTATTACTCCCAGGTATTTATTTTTATTTTAGTGGGGTAGATAAGGCCAACTGGGGTCAAATCGTCTGTGTGAGGCATCTTATGGGGAAAGATGGTCCATACCTCAGGAATAACTGCAGATCAATGAATGCCTGGCTTCAGCAAAGTGTTTAAGCATGGATTTAATTGTAACCACATGCATGAGTTCCTTTGATGCTGCATCACATCGGAAGCTGTGATACAAGACAACAATTAGGAATATTGAGCAATCCTATGGACCACAGATAGAGAGGGCAGCAAGGAGCTGGGAGGACATTACACAGGCCAAAGAGAGGAAAGATGATGCCCTTTTTCCTTGTTGCTTTGTCTGTGAGGAGGCAGGAGGCTGAAAAGTGGGACATTGAATGCCATCAGAGCCATTCTATCCCACGGTGGTCAAAGGAAGCTGACATGCAGGTGGGGATGGCAGTGGGGTCAGCACTGCAGACTGAGAGCACCCTGGCCATGTGTCAGTGCTGGTGGAGCTGCTGGTGCCATTCTTAACCCCCAAAGCAGAGGTGATGCTCAAATGTTTCCCTCTGAAAAAATTCTCCAGCAGAGATGCAACTGCTCCACAGGTCAGCATCTCTGGCCAGCTTTAACTGTGTGTTTATGGCAGTGTCAGCAAATTGCTGGTGCTCCCTTGGTCACCAGCTTCAGCTGTGCTCTGTTAAAAGGGACAACTTGCACACAGGAACCTCCTCCATGCCCTTCTGAGATGCTGAGCAGCAGAGTGGCCATCTGGCATTTCTGTGTGTTGGACAGGACTGGGACAGATTGTTAACATCTTCCCCATGTGGAGCCGAATTTTGCAACTGTCTGAGTTTGTCTGTGATGTCAGGTTCTGCTGGGAGAGAGTCATTCTCATCCTGTGTGTTTTGTAACAGATATTGCTGTGCTGGTGAATCTCTGCTGAGGGACTGTGAGGTGGAATTGCTGTCACTGCACTCAGAGCGTCCAGTTTTACCTGATCAGTGCTGAGGGTAGGCTGAAGCCTCTGAGAGCACCTGCCCATCATTACTGAATCACTTGGAATCCCTTTTTTCCTTTCCTGCCTTTCTCATGGTGGGAAATGGTGATTTTTGCAGAAGTTATTTGTCCTTTGTGAACCCTCTTGGAACGAGCTGATGTGTTCGCTCCATGCGCAATGAAACATCAGCACGGTGCCATCAAAGGGACAAGTTCTGCCCTCAAATGAGGGAGTGGGCAAGAAATTCCGAGCTCTGCACATGTGTCTGACGGCCTCATGTGTCTCATCTGCTCAGCATTGAACTCAGAGGCTGAAATCTACAGGCTCAGTGCTGAGAATCTGTGCTGCAGTATTTACGGCTGTTGTTTAACTTTAATCTCAGCCGTTCATTTGCTTCCTGGTTCTCATATAATTAGAACATATTAAACAGGAGCCAACCACAAGAAATATAAAAGGTTAACGCAGCTAGGAAATGTCAGTGGAATGAATACAGCTCACTAATCCACGGGTTCTTTCCGTAAATATTTCCACCAGCCAAAATATTGACTTTAACCTTTTCCATCTCCTGCGTGTAAAGCTTTGTATTCCCTTGTCGAGGCAACAAATACCTCGGAGCGTGGGGATGGTGCTCAGCACAGGGCAGGCAGTTACAGCCTGCTGTTATGGTATTAATTAAGTGGCAGAGTCAGATTTCACCATGGTAAGGCACACCCAGAGATGGAAAACCGGGATGTAATGAAAATGAGCAACATGTTATAGCTGGGATGGCAGAAAATTGTTTAGGATGACAGTTTGCAGCTGGTCCAGCAAATATCGAACCCAAAAGTGTTTTGCTGTGAGCAGCACAAATGTTTGGGTGTTTGGATTGAGAGATGTGGGTCAGTGTCCTTTATTTTTTCATAAATTGGTCAAGACCCATCCTAAAAGTTGTTTATGTCCTCTTAACTCCATTTCCCAGAGTGGAAGGTGGTTCCATCACCTCCTGACTCCAATGACACAAAATCCTTTTGGTTCTGGTGTCCCAGGATTGCTGAGCACTCTGAGCTGGTTTGCATGTGTTATGGAGGGGGTGACAGGCAAGGTTTGCACTGACCTCCCATGGTCTGAGCTCCATTCAAGAAATTAGCAGCTCCTACCTGTGGCTGTTTCATGCTAAAACTTGTCCTCTGCCCAGACTTCCTCAGGATGCTAAATGAAAGGGGATCCACTACTGTTTTCCTTGAATCCCTACCAAACTCCTGCCTGTTTGAGAGTTAGAGATAAATCTTTTTGTGGCTCTGTGGTACTAAACCCAACAGCTGCACTCGGGGTTAACTGTCCCCTGGGCTTCCATGTGTGCATGGGGCATGGCTGCCTGTGGAAAACATGTTATTCCCTTAATCTGCTTCCCTGTGTGCTACCTGTGGTTTCAGCTGATAAGTGTTCTGGATGTTTTCCTCTGGACCATCTCATAAAAGCAGCATGTGCTGTTAGAAAGCAGAGGCCTGCATCTCGGAAATTAAATCAGTCTCTTAAATGACTAAGGACTGGATTGCAATTTTCTCCATGCAGTATTCCTTGATAGATTTTTGTATCTCACAGCCTGCTGGGGTGCCTGCACATCCTGGGAGCAGGTACTGGGGGTGTTTGTGTCACAAGGTACAAACAATAAATCACAGTATGGTTTGGGTGGGAAGGAACCTTAAAACTCATCCAGTTCTACAGCCTGCCATGGGCAGGGACACCTTCCACTATCCCAGTTTGCTCTAAGCCCTCCCAACTTGCCTTTGGACATTTCTAGGATGGGGCAGCCACAGCTTCTCTGGGCACCCTGTGCCAGGATCTCCCCACCCTCACAGGAGAGAATTTTTCCCCAATATCCCATCTAACCCTGTCCTGTGTCAGTGTGAAGCCATTCCGCCTTGTCCTGTCATTCCTTGCCCTTGTCCAAGTCCTTCTCCAACTCTCCTGGAGCCCCTTTAGGCATTGGAAGAGGCTCTAAGTTCTCCCTGGAGCCTTCTCTTCTCTTCTCTTCTCTTCTCTTCTCTTCTCTTCTCTTCTCTTCTCTTCTCTTCTCTTCTCTTCTCTTCTCTTCTCTTCTCTTCTCTTCTCTTCTCTTCTCTTCTCTTCTCTTCTCTTCTCTTCTCTTCTCTTCTCAAATCTGGGTCCAATCTACATGTGGGTGTACACAGACTTACTGCACCTTTAGAGTCAATTCACATCACTGGTGTCATACTGGGCCCATGGCAGAAATCAAGATTTGCCTTTAAATTAATATATCTTTTGTAAAAGGAACCACAGTGAGCAGCTCAATAAGACATGCAGTTGTTTTTTTTTAATAAAGTTTTATATTGCTTTCATCCTTCTGGGATGTGTGTGCTTCCCATTAGTGCATTCCCCACCAACCTTGTCATCTGTCACAAGTGATTTGCTCTTTCTCATCTCTCCCAGAGGAGAACTGGTTCTGAAGAGAAACCAGTTAAGTTTGGGAGGGTTTTTTTGTTTTCTAAATTTCTGTGCGAGTGCCCCCTGCTCATTGCTTATGCTGGGAAAACAGGGCTAAAAATGCATCCCTTTCTCTGCCTTTGGGGGCAGGTGAAGTATGGGGTGGTTGCATCAGCACCTGAGGCTTTTTGCACATGAAAAAATCATTCCCAGATCTTGCCAGGACCTTTTTAAGCCTCTGGTCCTGCTGTTCTTTACCAGTTTAATGTGTTAGAGGTGATCAAGTCACCAGAGTGGAAATGCATTGTTCCCTGCCCCATACCTTAGAGCATGGCTGGAAAGGGCTGGTGCTGAAGGAGCTCTGGATTCCCAGACTCAAAGCCTTTGAGAAACATCAGCAATGAGATTTTGAGGCTCAGCTGGTTCTATTTTGTTTTACATCCTCTCTCCACTATTCCTTGGCAGCACTCTGGTTGAAACCTTCACCTGTCATCTTGTGGGTGCCAATGACAAAACTGCAGTTCACCCCTCTGAATTGTATGGAAAATGTTATTTCTTATCCCTCAAAAAGAGCCAATTCAGGCCTGGGCATGAGGGTAGGTGCATGGAAAGTCACCTGGGAGTAAAACCTGCATCTGCCTGGAGTTTCATCACCACATCTACTCCCTGTCACGTTAATTAAGAATTGTTTTTTCCCCCCACTAAAAATCTTCCTGTGAAGTCAGCTCCACTAAAAGCCACAAGGGCTGAGTCACTGCACAGACCCTCGTAGCACATAATCACCTGGGGGATTATTTCTTCCATGGAATAGCTGGAAAATCAAGTATGTCTGGCCACTGGAAAGGAGAAGGAATTCCTGCCTGTATCCAAAACCACGGGGAGGTGAGCCATGGCTGGTGGCCAGCTGCAGAGATGAGCCAGGAAGGCCAGGTGCTCTGTTTCATTGAACACCTCTGGTGTGGGGCAAGGCACCACTCAAGACTTTGTCATCATCTGTTCCTTGGAGGAGCTTTTCTCCTGAGACAGCCTGGGTTTTGGCTCTGAGCTAAATCATGTCAGAAAGGTGTTTCTCATTGTGCCAATTATCATCAAGGAGCTGGAATTAGCTTCCTTTCTTGTGTTGCATGGGGATAATTTGGCATTGGCATGACTTCTGAGTGGTTCTGATTGAAATGATTTAAAAGCTGAGGTCATGGCAGGGCTCCTTGCAAATATCCCCTTCAGCAGCACTTGCTGTTCTGTATTTTCAAGGCATCCCAGAGTGTTTTGACTTTTCCCAGGCAAAAAAAAAAAAAAAAAAAAAAAAAAAAAAAAAAAAAAAAAAAGACGTAAAAAAAGAGGGAAGAGGCCCCAGCTAAGCTTGGAAATGCTCATGCTTCTTGCTGGAGAGCAGGGAGAGCAGGTTATTTACTGTTGTTCTTGGCATGGGAGCATTTCCAAGGCCATGAGCCTGGGTTTGGCTGTGTTCTCATGGGTCCTTGGCACCACAGAGATTCTTGTTTCACCACAGGGGACAGATGCCCCCAGCCCCACATCAGCACTGACCCGTGTTGGAAAGATGATTTAATCGTCTCTGATAACTGGGCAAACAACCAGATAGATGTCCCCAGCATTCAAGGAGTAAAATCATCCCCCATGGGCTCAGAAAGACTTGCATATCTACTAAAGTCAGGACTAAAGATGTAAAAGTGCATGTCAACCCTATTTCTAGCTGCCAGCGTGGGGATGGTTGCTTTGATCTATGGAGTAGGGAACAACTCCTTATAGAGAGATTTCAGACTCTATGTGGGTGGGAAATCTGGGAAATCTCCTGGTGGAAGAATGCTAGTCTTGGTATCTTTCATAATAATATGAAATAACTTAAATATGAAAACTTCTACTTTTGCTACAACTGGCATAATATTTCCTTAAATTATGATCCTCTGGATCTGGTTTTTTGTACAGGCCTTTTCATCTTCAGATGTCTTTCCAAATTTTATCTGACTGAACTGCCTTAGAAACACAATAAAATTGAGGGCAAAACATTACCTTTCTTTGTTTCCTCTTAGGTAACATGTCACTCTTTCATCCTCATTTTGGATGAATGACTCTAGTTCTTCATAAAATTTCTTTTAGCATCCTGGTAAGAATTCCCTCTGGAATAGTTTATCATGTGCTGTAACATGAATATGAGGATAAGATTGACTGCCTTTCAAATTCTAACCTCAAAATTTTCGTCTGTCTTGGAGCCTTCCCCTGGCAGTCGTCATCAAAGACCCTGTTAGTGCCTCTGTCGAGCTGCAGGCAGGGGTTTTGTTACAACAGGAGTGGTCTGGGAGCCAATGTTAATCCTTCAGCTTCCCTTCAGAGGGGGATTTGAATGTGTGCTGGTGCTGTGGAATGAAACCTGTGTAACAGATTATGGACCCTGGTCTGTTCTCCAGCACCCCATTGTCGGGTCCCAAGGAATGCAGAGGCTTTACTCACCTCCAAGACCAGGCAGCTTTTAAAAACACTGCTGGCACTCAGTTGATTTCCTCATTTATCAGGGCAAAAAGGCAACAAGAGGGGCTGGAGGTCCCTTCTCTCCTTGGCTGTGCCTGGAGGAACACAGGGCTGTAAGGTACATAATGGAGTGGCTGCAGCACACTGGGAATGTGTCTGGGGCTGGCTGAGGTGGAAACCACGGGGCTTGATGCAGAAATTATCAGCTGAGACTGTTTGGTTTGTGTTTCATAGGGAGCTGGATGAGACCATAACATCCCCTCCTGGATCTAAAAGTCTGTCAAAGGTAAAAATGTGAAATTTATGCCAAACACCTCGGGTGTTCCTGGGCAGCTGTGATGGCTGCATGGAAGCCTGATGGATGGAAGAAATGCACTGGAGGTCCCGTGTCTGAAGCATCATGGATAAACCCTGGCTTATTTCTTCTGCAGCAAATGAACTTGCAAAATATTTGTTTGGCTGGGATTTCCATGGGAACAAGAGGGCTGTTTTGTACTGGGAGACACATTTGTCTCTGTGTGTCCTTGAAAACTGGCATAATGTGTGATACATAAATGTTCCAGTGCTGCCTGTCATGAGGAAGGGTATTGTGGACCCATTCCACCTGGGGCTGGAATGTGAAGTGATTTAATTTAACAATCATATTTGCAGAGTTGCCCAGTTGTAACCCTTGCATCTACTGTCATTGTAAATAAAATTCTCACACTGATGCTGGATCAGTTGGAAGGCAAAAGTCTGGAGCCATTGCAAGCAGGGCTCTCAGCACCTTCCAGAAGATGCAGCATGCGTTCCTGTGCCAGCTCTGGGTGAGTGTGACTCCTCTGGCACTCAGGAAAGGAGCATGGGCTGAGATGGAGGAGCTGCACGAGGCACCCAGGAGCGAGGCTGGTGTGCTGTGTGTGAGGTGTGTGGGGTTGTGCAAATGTGGGCCCACAGGAGGGATGTTTCTGCACCTCTGGACAGCCCAGATGTGCATGGGAAGTGTGCACATGTGAACTGTGTGGGTGTTATTTGTGTAGCATCACAGCTCAGTGAGCAAACTTGTAACCCAACCTCATCACCAGCTGGGGCCAAGCTATGAGAAAATGGTTGAAGCCATGGAGAAAGAGGATACACAGCCTGACTTAGAGGTAAAATTTTTCCATCTGACTTCAACTGGAGCTTGAACCATGTCCTAAGCTAATAACATTTACACCCATTGGAGGGAGGAGGCCTCAGCTCTGTAATGAGTCTGCAGTTTGTTCCCTGATACCTTTTTACTCTCTGCCATCTGAGCTGCTCATGCTCTGGACAACCTTGGATGGGTATTTATAGAGCGAGAATGTGTGAAGCCTTCACCCTTCAAACATGTGCTCAGCCTGAGGAGCTGTAATGATTCATGTCCTTGTCTAATGACCACTGATTACATGTGAAAAACTTGGATAAATCTTCTGAGAGGCTTAAAACACGATGTATATTTGGATTCCAAAGAAGCCATATGGGTTGTGACTCATTTCTTCAGATGCTGTTCATAAAAATCAATTATATGGTCACTTTGGCTACCAGAAGGGATCTTTTCCGTTGCCCATTTGTTTCCTAATACTGTATTTTATGACTCTTAGAAAATAATAAAATGCTTACAAATTAGATAATATTTCTGGCCAGAAATGTCTTCCATGGAGACAGATCTGTGGCAGTTTAGTTAAAAGCAGGCTGGAATCCTAAGACACACTGAAATCTTTAGCATTGATGTGCTAAAAACACCTGGCAGAAGAAAGGGAGAAATGCAAAGCATCTGGAAAAAAGAAGGGAGGGAGGGAGGCAGCTGTTGGGTGGCTGGAGCACAGTGGCTCTCTCAACTCTCTCATTCCATGCCCAGCTCATGAAGCTTGATGTTTTCACACCTGATGGCTACAACTGAAAGCTCAAATCATTGCACTGTGATTACCCACCAGTTCCTGCTGTCTGTGCGTGGCTTGAACACCAGGTGATGGGCAGGGTCAGGGGGTTTGGCTCCCTGTGTGAAAATGCAGGTGGCTGTAGCAGAAGAAGCTCAATTGACTTTGGTATTTAAAAGAGTAATTAATGGATGCAGAGAATCTCGTTTGCGGTGCAAAATGCAACTGAGGTGCAAAAAGTCTTGACAAATATGGTATACTGATTTTCACTGATACTGTAGTGCAGTTACTCCCAGGGGACTTTATAAAAAGCTGGGAATTGCTATTCCTTCTCTGGGCTGAACCATTTGAGACACTGGTAGTGTCTTCTCCCCACCTTTTCCTTCTTTTCCTTTCAGGAAAGGAAATGAAATCTAGGAAACAGAGAACAAGTAGAACAAGCACTCAGAAAAGGAGATATGATCAAATCAAATGCAATTGGAAAACAACCCAAAAAGTCTGGCCATGGAGTGACTTCAACCAAATAGGCTGAACTGAAATGAGGAGCAGTGAAAAGGACTGAAACTTACCAAAATTGTTCCCACTGACATCCTGAAATCAGACAAGAAAGGTAAACAAAAAGACAGGAGTAGTAACTGAAGAAATGAACTGGTGCACATTGAGGAGACAAAAATCTGAAAAGAAGTGAAAACAAGAAAAGTGAAGGAGATGACCTCAAATGCATGGAAATGGCCCAAACCTTGTCCAATTGATCTTCATTGAAATCACAAGATTTAATTTCTTTTCCTGAAAGCTTTCTGCATAAACTATGCAGATTTTCTTCTGTCTTCTCTTTGAGTAGATTCTGCTTTTGTGTCACAGCATCCTTGGCCAGCAGTAGCAGAGTTTGCCTGCAGGGTGGGACAGCACCTCTGAACCTCCAGTTCAGCATGGCTTTGGTGGTGCCCTCAGGGTTGTGACTCTGGGCTGTAGGTATTAATGAAAAACATTAATTTAAAAGGAGAAAATCTCAAATGTATCCTTGTCAGAGAGCATTGCAGCTATTTTAGATAACACGCTTTGTCTTCTGAATAAAGAAAGATTGATTATCTCAGATTATCTCACGCTCACTGAGTGTTTGCTCTGAATAAAATACAACTTAGCAACCGGCTGCCTGTGCCTGTGTATGTCAATCTGACAGATCCACCAACCTCTCCTGAAAGCCTTTTGATGTCCTGTGGCTGGTTGATTAGGAGTCCCTCAGGAGATGCAGGACTTCTCCTCAGATAAATCTCTCCTCATGCTCTGCCCTCTGTATTTCCACTGCCTGTCCCATGTGTGGGACATCCACTGACAGAAACCCACTCCAGAGCAAACGTTACCCTAACATAAACATAAATATAACATACACTGCTGCATTTCCTAATTTTATTTTTCTGGAGCAGTGCATATAAATTGTTGTTTGCCCTTGGCTCGGCTCTTTGAAATATTGCTCTGCCACTCGGCCGATCTTATCTTGCACAAATATTTACACACATTTGTACTTTGTAAGGCTTGATTTAAATGGCCTTTGCTGGGCCATTGAGGCCGTGTCTCTGTGATCCAGATCTTTGGTCCTGGGGTTGTGAGGCAGCCAGCATGGAGGATTCCTGCTGATTGAGCCAGCATCTCCCAGAAATCACCCACATTCCCATCGAAGTTTCTGTCACCTCTCTGAGTATCTTGATCTGCTGTCCACTCAATGAGCAGAGAGTTGCTCTTACAAGGACTTGTAGTGACAGGATAAGGGGGAATGGTTTCAAATTATATGGGATATTGGGAAGAAAGTCTTCCCTGTGAGAGTGGGGACGCCCTGGCCCAGGTTGCCCAGGGAAGTTTTGAATTTCCCCATCTCTGGAAGTGTCCAAGGCTGGGTTGGAAAGGGCTTGGAGCAACCTGGGCTGGTGGAAGGTGTCCCTGCCCATGAGAGAGGGTGGAATAGGATGATCTTTAAGGTCCTTTCCAACTCAAACCATTCTGTGATGATTTGATTCTGTGTTTACAACATCCCTCCTGACAAATACTAGGAGAAAGTATTTCAAGCATTCCCCTGTGGATGCTTTCACTCCAACGGAAGCTGTGCATTTTGGGCAGGAGTTTCTGGGTGAGGCTGCACTCTCCAGAGAGCCAGATTGAACATTTGTGACGGTTCCTCTGGCCTTAAAACGTACGAATTTGTGCATTTCCGTGTTAAGTGGATTTTTCTGTGCGTAAATCACCAGGCACTATTTACAGTGAGTCATCTGAAGGGAAGGATGCGTCACTGCTGCGAGCCTGCTGGTGGCTCAGAGCTCACACTTGGTCTGAAACGATGGGGAGGTTTTTGGGTTTGAATTTCTCCTGTTTAACCCTTTCTAAGATGTCCCAGTGTCAGCCCTGCTGCTCCAGTAATCAGCCATTATCTGGCCTGAGCCATGATTCAGCTTGTGCTTCTTCCTTTGAATATCCATAAACAGAGTTAGGTGGAAGGAGTGTGAGCAAACTGGAACCAAATGATGGTGAAAACAGCTCAAAGCTAACACAGTGATGGTGATTCTCTTTTTACAGAAGCCAGCAAAGTTCACCAGAGCCCATTAAGGCTTCTGAGCCAGGTCAATGCTTTGTCAGGATGGCTGCATGGTGAGCTGTGTGCCTAATGCACTTTTAATGAAAATGTTATCCTCTGGAGCCAGGCCAGGTATGGCTAGAGCAGGACCAAAGACCCTCCTTTCCCTAGAAATCATGGGAAAAGATATTACAGCTATTTCATAAGCTTGTATGTTTTAAAAGTCTAAGAAATCCAGCCCACATCAACAGCAGAGAGAGCAGCCTTCTACACGGACACGTCATTTAATCACAATTTAATAAGGCTCCTGTATCAGACTTTCGTAATGAAACTTTTGGGCAGATCCAAACAAAGGGGTCACTGTGGGAGAGAAGAATGCAGCCTTTGATTCAGGGTTTCTTTTTAGGGTTCACGATGGTTCGTTTTCAGCGAGCTGCTGGCGAAATGAAATGCCTTCTGCATGCCAACTGTTACCTCATAAATGGACCTTGTGAAAAGTAATTTGTGATCACAAGATGATTATCAGCCTCCTCAGCCCAGCTCCTGTGAGAAGGGTGAGCTCTTCTTCCCTTGAAGAAGCCCTTGGGTGTTCAGTCCTTTCACACGTGCTCCAGAGAGGTGTTTAGGGCCTGGATGACAAAAGGGTGTTATTTTAATGATACAGCAAAGCTGTTGGGAGCCAAAAAGCTGGACTAGGATAAAGACACTCAGCATGGTGGGCTTGGATGTTTTGGGAGGGCATGAAGGCAAGGATGGATCAGGCAGAGATGAGCTGCCTGCCCTGAGGAACAAAATCCATTGTGCCAAAGGATGCCAGAGGATCTTCACCCCACTGGTGTTAATGACCCCTCCAGTCTCCATGTCTTTTGGGGAGTTGTTGTGTGAGCTGGTAACTCACTGAAGGTGAAGAGGGCCATAAATGATCTGGAAAAGATCAATCTTGGTGGCATGAGGAGGAGAAAGGTGTCTTTGCAGTCAGTCTGAGACTCTTGGTGTTGCAGCCTTGTAATTATAGCATGGTTCCCCTTGATCTGCAGAGCTGGGGTGGGGGCCCAGGACCCATGAAGGAGGGACGTCCACCACCCATTACTGCTCTGATGGACAACATCATCTGAAGATGCATCTTCCATCCCTGGAGGAAATAAAATGTAACCTCTGAGCATTTTCAAGGCACAAATTTAGTTGGTTCATGCAGTGCCTGAAAAGCTTTGGCCCAAAAGGACAAGCTGGAAAATACAGACTGGTTTTATTTTTTTAAATCCATGACCTGTTGACTCTTTCCAGAGTCTTTTAGTTTTTTAGTTCCAATCTTTCTGTTTTCTTGAAAAAGCCGTGCTTGCCTGTTTTGAGGAGTCAATAACTTGTTTCTAACCAGCCCTTGAGGCATGGTGTGTACTGAGCAAAGCATTGATACTGAAATGGTGGAGTCTTCCCTATTTTGTCATGGATGGTTTTCCTTGTTTTCTCATGAGCAGGATTCTCCTGGTGTGCTGTGTGTGGCAGTATGTTGTTCCCAAGGATTCCTGCAGCCCATTCCTGGGGCTGCTCAGCTTTAATTTCACCCCTCATTTGTTTTGCTCTTGTAAATACTACAGGCATTGGGCTGGGCAGTTGCGTTTTGCATATCGGAAAAAATAACTGAACTCTCCAGTGATTCTAACTGCAGGGAAAGATTTATTAGAGGAAAAAAAAGAATTTAGAGTTGTTTTCTTCTTGTGAGGCTCTTTGAGGCCGAGCTTCACACTGCTGTCATCTCTGGTGTGGTGTTGGGAGGCCAAGAACAGCCTCTCCTCTGTCAGGGTGTGGGTCTCCAGGTGACCTCCAGGCTGCTTTTGGCAGCTCAGTGAGCACAAGTTCCTTGGTGTTCCTCTACAGTTCCCCCCTTGAAGTTCTTTGTTCATGTGACAGAGGCACAAAATTGTCAGAATCGATGTGAGCTGACAAAGGCTCATCCAGTGTGTGCTCCTGTTCACCTGGAGCTCCCTGTCCAGCTGGGTTGGGCTGTGTTTGTGACAGTTCCTGTGTTTGTGACAGTTTCTGTATTTCTGACAGTTTCTGTGTTTCTGGCTGAGCTTGCTGACAAATGCCACGTGTTGTCTTGCTTTTTTTCCCTGCCATGAGGGACATGGTGACCCTGGTTAGGATGGAGTCAGTGTTGCATCAGTTCCTGTGCTTGGAAGAGCCATAGATGGATGAAGGTGATGACTTCTCTTTAATTCATCACATTTGAAGCTCAGGAAGCCTCCAGCAGTGTATACAAAGTAAACAGTGTACAAAGTAAATTCCATGATGGGAAAATGGGTAGGCAGCTGTCCTGGCTCCTAAATGTCTCCATAACTGTTATCTCTTAAATATTAAACAAGGAAAACTTAGATATTCTTTATCTTGCTCTAGTGCTGCAGAAATGTTAGAATTACAGAACCAGCTCCTTTGCTATTTCTTTTTCTGTTCACCAATTTATTTTTCGTGGTGGTGCAAGGTGGATTAAGATCCTGCCTGAAGAGAACATCCTGCTTTACCTTTACAAAAAAAAGTAATAGGGTAAAGCATAAAAACTGTCAATACTTTTTTCTGCATCCTGCAGTTTCCTGGCTCTAAACTCTTCTCAACAATGTGCTTTAATTGTAATAATAAATGCAGGAGTGCTGCACCTAAAGCCATCAAGCTTTCCTTGCCAGCTTTCCTGTGTTGTGTTATGTGAACAGTCAGAAAAGCTGCTGCTCCCTGATTACAAATACAAAAATGGCAAACAAGCAAAGGATGCTCTTGGCTTCTGCCCAAAGTTTGTTAAAAGACACAATGCTACATGCACTCAAATGATATTTAAACTGAGAGTTAGTTATGAATATCAGGGTGGTAAAAATACATCTTCCTGAAGGGAGAGACAGGTGAGGGGACAGGGATTTTGTGCCTGTCTGCTGCTGGTTAAATGCAGGATGTGGTATCCTCCTCATCACTCGCTCATCTTTCATGGCCATCCTTTCTAGCAAAGCCTTGCCTGTTATGTTTGGCTGCTCTGAGGTAGGGTATTATATCCCTGGCTGCATGTGATACTAACAAAATGTGGCTGAAACAAAATATGAAGTTCTCAAAGCAACCCTTGCTTTCATATTTTTTACATCAGAAGCAGGGCATTTGTCCATCAATGGCTCTGATACCATTGTGGGGAATAAAGACAGCCCGTTTGTAGGCTCTCCATAAATAAGCCTTGCTGCTCCTCAACCTTGTTTTCCTGGCAAAATCTTTTGCTTTCTCATGTGTCAGAAGACCTTCCCAAAGCTGCTGCTGAAGCACCAAATGCCTCTGTAAAGACTTTTGCAGAAGCTGAGGTTACACAGCCTCTCCTTAAATCAGAGCTGAGCAGTTTGGAGTGTGTCTGCCTTCCACGTGATGCTGTTACCAAAAATCAGGCCCTTTCTGCTTGCTGCAGGTCGTCCTGCCAGGCCACCAGAGCACCCAAATGCTGAGTCACATACCAGCCCTTAATGTGCCACCATAGCCCGGGTGTTGGGCTGACTCCCAGCACGGGTGAACACTGCCCTGCCAGCCCATCTGTGCCCACCAGACCAAAAAAATGGGAGCTCATGAGTGAGGGGGCTGAGAGGCACAAGAAGCTGGGAGGAGACTCAGCCAGGACAGCTGACCCCAGCTGAGCAAAAGGATATGATACCAGGAAAAGTTTCTTCACCAACCAGATTGACAAACACTGCTGTCCAGGGCAATGGTGGAGTCTCTATCCCTGGAGGGATTTAAAAGAAATGTAGATGTGGCACTTTGGGACATGGTTTGGTGCTGGGTTAATGGTTGGACTCAGTGGTCTTTTCCAGCCTAAGTGATTCTATGATTCTCTGTTTCCTGCAGTGAAGGATGTGCTCTTTCTCTTTTTTGCTCACTCATGTCTCCAGAGCCTTGCACACAGTTGGAGCTCTGGGGAGCTCCTGTGTTTCTGAGTGCCAAAATAAAAATCTGAAAAGGGACAGTGATATGATAGGGCATGGGTGCTCTCCACCAGTGGCTAAAGCTCTCCAGAGGAGGAAGCAGCAGCATGAAGGCTGCACCTTACCTGGCTGCCAGCAGCATCTCCCAAAGAAGCACATCCCTGTGTCCATCAGTGCTGGCTCCCCAGGAAACTCTTCTGCTAGGAAACCCTATGTGGTCAACACAAGCATCCCTTGCCTCCAGCTGGACATGGCTTGAGCTCTGGGAATTCCCAGCAGAGGTGATCCAAGGGCAGTGGATGTGGCTGGGAGGGAGTGCTCCTTTTGGAGGCCATGGTGGCTGTGACCTCCTCCCAGGGGACAGTCCCATTCCTCATGTGCCCCCACTGATGTGGGGCTGGAGGAACCCTCACAGCACAGGAACAACCCCCAGAACCACATCAGCTCCCTCTGAGCGTGATGCCCTTCCCAGCCTAGGTTTGGGAGCAATAATTCCTTCCACCACCATTGCTACGTCTTGTAAAACAGCTGTGGGGTAATCTGGTGTGAAGTGACCACTTAGTGGGGAAGGAATCAAAATACCTGGAGCATTCCAACACCCAGCACAGGAAAGGCGTTTCTTAATTTATTGCTAAGATATCAAGGGCAGGGGAAGCAGAGAAGCAGCTCTGGAGGAGCTGAGTGGAAGGGCTCCAAGTGGAGGAAGGTTGGCCAACTAAAAGTGGAGGATGTTTAGGGTGTGAAATCAGGAAGTGTCTTCAGGAAGCTGGTAGGAAAATTCAGCTGAGACAGGAGAGGGGAAAATAAGAATGCCGAGAGGAGAGGAGGGGCACTCTGCCTTTTTAAGCTGTGTTTATAGAAAATTGGACCATCTTCAATTCTTGTCCAGTCCTGAGCTGCCCAGACTTCCCTGCCTGCCCCATCCCTCTGATTCCCAGTCAGGAAGTGGTGCTGGTGTGTGTGCAGGGTTATTTGGGGCTGGAGGCTATTTCAAGGAGCATCAGCCAGGCCAAGCTCATCAGTGCTATCACAGATGGACTATGAGGGGGTGAACTTGTCTCATCAAAAAAAAACCCCAAACTTGGCAAATCAAAATTAGCATGTTTGGGCTGTCTAAAAGCAAGGAGCAATGGAAAAAAATGGGCTCTTTGTTTGTTTGTTTTGTTTTGTGGGGTTTTTTTTCTGTGTTTTCTTTTTCCACAGCTGTCAGGAAGTTCTCAATGTGTTGCAGGAGGCACCTCTGTTTTACATAACTTAAATGAAAGATCAGTTTTTCTCTTCTCTTAACAGAGAATAAATAAAATGGGCTTGTAAGACCTCCCAGAATGGTAACAGGTATCATTTAAACCTGAAGGAAGAGCACTGGACAACACTCTCAGCACAGGGAAGGATTCCATGATTCTTGGGGGTCCCTTCCAACTCAGGATGCTCTGTGATTCACTGGTTCACTGGCTTGCTCTCTTGCATAGAAGATTTGGCACTAAAAGTTCTCATTTTTATTCCTCTAAGTCACCTCGAACTTCTGGTGTGGTAGAGATTAGTGAAAATGGTCTTGTTAAACAACAACAAATTCTTGGGATGTGATCCCAAGGCAGATCTTAAAAGCTACAAATGATTAAATACATGGGACAAATTAAAGGTAATAATCTTTATAGTCCTTCACATCCAATCCATCCAATCCATCATTAATTGTGCACACTGTGGACACTCTAAAATTCACTGCTGCAGGAAATCATCCAAGCCAAATGTCCTGGCTGCTGTAACTTTACTTTTTAAGGAATGCTTTAATTTCACACTCATCAATGGCATGTCTAGGTTAGCCAGGCAGCACAAGAAGTGTCTTTATTCACCTTTCAAGACATCACATGGTTCATGGGGAGGAATTATTTCTCATTGGTGAGCAATAATGACAGAATGTGGCCCTTGCTGGAGGGGAAGGAATCACTTTCTGCAGCATTACACTTCTCTCACACTGAGAGGCTCCACAGGAGAGATGTAAAATCTGGTGGTAAGCAAGGCTGATATTACCATATATTTGATTTAAATTTTGATCAAATGGAATTGTTTTTCAAATGCAGATAACGCAGCAATGGCTCCAAAAATAAAACACGGACAAGCAATCTATCAGGCATGTCTGTCAGCAAAACAGACTCCATCTCATAAACCTGCCAAAACAGCCCTTTGCTTCAAACAATAAAAACTGGGAGGAATGGAAAACTTTAAAAAGATTTGTATGCTAAAAAAAAAAAAAAATTAAAAAGTCCCTAGCTCTCAATCGGTGTGATTTGGAAAAGGTTAATGTAAAAATGAAAGCCATTCAATAAATCTTTTAGTGGAGATCAAAAGCAATGAGTGCAGGAAACCAGAAAATTGATGATACGACATTTTCCGACACTCCATAACATTCATATTATTCAGGGAGCTGCCAACCACAATTGTTTGAATGCTCTTTTAACTGATGTTGTTACTTGAACTCATAAGCCAGCCACTGGTCTCCCCAAGGAAAACCATATGGGAAGACAGTAGCACAATTAAAAGTAATGTGGTGTGTGGCTCTTAATCCTTGCTTGAGCCCTTGTGCCAGCAAGCTCTTAAGTATGTGCTTAAATTTAAGCCTGTGCTGAATTTTTGTCTGTTTTATGTGCATTTCTTGGGTGAAATCCCCCAAATAATCCCCCTTTTGCAAAGGGTCTGCTCTGCACATGGCCTGTGCTCAGAGGTGGCACCCACGTTCTCCTGGGTGCACTGTGAAGATTTCGGGATGGTTTTGTTATGGGTAAACACAGATTTGTGATTGCAAAGCCTGGTTTGAATCCTGTCTCCCTCTAGTGTTGTGAAAACGCTTGGGAAAGGAGTTAAAGGAGGTGCCAATGATTCGGTGCCCAAGGTGCTGTCCCAGCTGAGTGAGCAGCAAAGAGAAGCCAGCGAGATCCGCGGATGGCCGGAGGAGAGGGCTCGGAGGAGCTCTGGATGGGGAGCATCGTGCTGTGAGCAGAGCTGCTGCTGGCTGCTTTGGCTGATAAATCAGGCCCATTTTGGCTGGGCTGTGCTGGATCTCCTGCTCTGCTCTGCTCTGCTCTGCTCTGCTGCAGGGAGGGAGGGATGGATGGATGGATGGCTGCTCCCTTGCGTGCCGGCGCCTGTGCTGGCTGCGAGTTTGGCATCCTCCTGCCTATCCTGGAAAATTAGTGACATCTGAAGAGAGGGAATGATGAAAACAAGATATGGGGAGCTCATTTGCATGTGGAAGGAAAAATATGGGTGTTTGAGGCTTCTTGTGGGTCACACAGGTTGGGTTGTGCCCCTCCCATCACATGCCCACAGAGCCCAAGACCTGCTCCACTGAGAGGGGGTGACATGGCATTGTTGTCCCCTGGGCAGGCTCCCATGGCTGATCCCAGCAGATGGGAACAGCATGTGGAATGGAGCTGGAAACGTGCTTATTTTCCTTGCCTCTTCCTTTGCCTCCCCTGTGACGGGGGCAGTGCTGCCTGCACCTTGGCTGTGTGCTCACAATGGACAATGTCCCATGGAAGATGTGCCAACTTCACTTCTTTTCCCAGGGTATTTTACCACTCATTAATCCTTTTGATTTTTAGCCTCTTTGAAGCCCAGGGTTTGGATGTCTTTCAGCTCCCACTGAAATCGGACATGAAAACACTTCAACCAGTGCAAAAGTTTAAACCCCTTATTCATCCACCCTGGAAAGGCTTCAGCTTGATATGCTGACAATGACTGACTTTATTATGTTTATCTTTTGGCAATATCTCCTTCTGCAATTGATAGTGCCTCGGGTTTTCCTGGTGCCAGGTTGAATTTCCAGCCTCAGTGAATGAACCAGGCTGTCGTGCTCCTGTGCCAGGCTGAGCCATGTGCAGGGCAGGCCGTGATTTCCGTGGTAAAAACACAGAGGAGTAAAATAAACATGTAACCCAACAGCACACGCAGACACACACATATGATAAAAAGTCTGGTCTTTTACCTAATTTAGACCAGAAAATTGGCATCTGATTTTATTGTTCAGGCAGACTCCAAGAACACAAACATATTTTTTCCTTCAAAACGAGAACTGCCAAAATATAAAGAATTATATCTGCTGGTTTGAGCTAATTGGGATTAACTGTTTCCTGGCTGCTTTTTGTGGAACAAGTGCTATTTTGCTCCGTTAATAACAGCAACACTTCCAAGGCTGGCTTGGGGAAATGGCTGTACCCCAGCCATCAGATCCATGCAGGAGGCACTTTCTGATGTGTGTCTTTGAAAACTGAAGAAAAGGGAATATCTTTCTTCCCAAAGTGTCAGCCCTAGGATGCTGCCAGCCCAGCTCCTGCTGCAGCACGGAGAGGTGAATTTAGAGCAGCCAAGCCAGACAGGAAAGCATGGCATGGAAAATGCTGAGCTTTCCGCAATTTGGTTCCATTTTAATTAGCATTTTCTGCACACTTCTGATTTCCGATTTTCCTGCCCAGCTGTTGAGGCTATTCATATTTCTGGAAAGGTTTCCAAAAGGCAGGGGGAAAAAAGCACAGTCCTATCACCAGTCCAAGCGCTTAATTAAAATAGTTGGAATCAGAATAACATGGCAATTAGAGTTGTGTCTATTGGCCTTCCGGGGTTTGGGATCTGTGCTTTCAAGCCTTTTGCTGTAAACATGGGTCTGGAAATTTAGCTTGGTTTCAAAATAGCCAAATGTTGCAAAACCCACCAGAAGGAGTGAGAGAGCTGGGAACACTGGCCCTGCAGGAGGATAGGGGAGAACCCACCCCTTGCCTGTGGCTCAGTTTGGGATGTTGAAATAGATGCAGAGGGAAAAAAAATCCCACTTTCTGTAATGGCTGATTTGAAGAATCCCACTGAAAAAGCTGTGTGGAAAGCATGGCATGCTCTACAGAGCAAACATGCAGCATATTTTTAGCCCCATTTCCTGGCACCTTGTGCATTAACTGCTTCCAGACCCGGAGCATCGGACAGGGATGGTGTGAGCCTCTGGAATTCACGTGCTGTGTGTGACAGGGTGTCTGCCACAACTGCAGAGCAGAGGGGGATTTTTGATGCAGCTCCCAGGAGATTTCTCGAGGCAGGGATGCCTGAGTGCTGCGGTGTGCCGCTCAGCCAGATGTTGGTGCTGTGCTGGGAGCAGGGCACACCTGCACACAAGCTGTTCTGGGAGTGGGGACACGGGCAGGCACGCAAGGCTGGCCCCAGGGATGCCATGTGGGGCCACCAGATCCACCAGCTTTCTGTCCCCATCGTGCTGCCCTGTCTCCAGGGACAGGGGTGGACCAGGCTGGAAAGGTGCTTTGTGCCCAGGGGGTCACAGCAGTGGGTAATATTTTATGTATGAATAATTAAACTCTTTGCCAAGATGTCTCTGAGATGCTGCCGCAGCCTAAATATATGCCAAAGATCTGAGCTGGCTCCTGAGAAAATAGAATCTCAAAGATCTGAGTTGGCTCCCGAGGAAAAAGAGTCCCAAAGATCTGAGCTGGCCCCTGAGAAGATGGAATCCCAAAGATCTGAGCCGACCCCCAAGAAAGCAGCTGAGACAGATGCCATCAGAAGTGAGGATGTGCTGGCTTTCCTTGCTTTCATTGAAGTTTGCAGTAATGCCACATAGGGATGATCCTTTCTCTCCTTCCCACTGTCCCCGGCTGACCTGGCATGCCAAAGGCTTCAGACCATCATTTCCTCCTAAACTGGTCATGTTTTATTTATTCAGTGTTATGCCAAGCTGTGCAAAGGTTGTGAGAGGAGATGTGAAGCCCTGGGGGAGGAAGAACTTTCTAGGAACGACATCTCCTTGGATGACCTTTGGGAATTCATTGGAGGATATACACGAGCAGCAGGGAGAAGGATAAGGGAAATCTGTTTACTCAGGGAAAGGGATGCTTGCCTGGAGCTGTGGGCATTTAAACTTCCCAACTGAGCCCACTTTGGTGAGTACAACTGGGAGATCTCCAGGCCCTGCCAGTTTGTTTTTGCTGCTGGGTCATTGAGGAAACCACTAAACCAGCTGAAGGAACATTGATTCTGAGTTCACAGGACCACAGAATATTCTGATTTGGAAGGGAATCATCAAATCCACAAGAATCATTGAGTCCAGCTCTTCAGTAAATAGCCCAAACAGGGATCAGACCCACACCCTTGGAGTTATTAGCACCATCAGAACCATGTTCTAACCAACTGAGCTCATCTCACTGGTTTGTTTGTTTAATTTTGGACTCTGATGTGAAAATCTGGGGCAAATTAAGAAAAAACAAAGGAAAGATCTTTCTTGGGAGGAAAGAAAATCAGCCTCAGAAAACCACTCTGTATTTCATAACTCTGTGGAGAGGAAGAAGAGAGCACATGGACAACTCTCCCCACCACCTGCATAAGACTAATTCTGAGTCCAGAAAGCAAGTGATCCCACAAAAGACCCCTGGCAAGGTAACAGGACCTCCCAGGCCATGAAAAAAGTTATGGATTTTCCTTTCTGTTTGCTGCTTTTGCCTCTCAGAATGTGTCACTGGATTCACCTTGGTGGATGAGATTTTCCCCTCCAAAGGAAGGGGGAGAGAAGCCCAGACCCCAACATCCTCACACCTGGCTCTGATTCCCGGCTGGAGCTCTAGAGCTGATGATGTGCCAAGTGACAAGGGTCTGACTTCAGTTTGGGTGTCAAAAGGGGAGAGGTGGCTCGTGAAAGACAGGCAGGGCTCAGCTGTCAGCTCACAGCAGTCAGGAGGAGCAGGATGGGGAAGCACAAACATGGACCATGGGCAAGCAGAGGTGTTGGACTCACAGGTGATGCTCAGGATGAAGGGATGGAGGCAGATCCCTGAGAGCTAGGAGAGCACCACAGCACGGCTGCCATGCCTTTTGTGGCTGTAGCATCTTATCTTCAAAGAGAAATATAAAGATTTTGGTATCTTGCATCGATCCTGGGAGCTGTGCACGTGCTTCAGGAGCAGCAGCTTTCCATCTCATTTCTATCCCTGCTTCTGATTTACTCTGTCACCTCAGGCAAATCATTTAACCCTGGCTTCAACCTATTTTACGGGGATGTTGCAAGGCTTAATTAGGGCTTGTAAAAGGTCTTGAGTTCCTGAGAGGTGCCTGCTGGATTAGGGTGATTAATCACATGTTGATGGGAGAGATATTGCGGGGGTAAATCCACGCAGTCAACAATAGGGCAGATGATATTTTTCCCTGGGGGAATGAGACAAGGGGGTTGTGAAAGCATGTACATATCAGGTTTATTAATTCTGGATATCAAGCTGTTGAAACTGTAGGGAGGCACTGTGGTCAAAACCACAGAAACCTGACTGTATGGCTGAGATAAAGACATTCTGCATTTCCACAAAAATCAATCAAAGGCACATAAATTAGGGTGTTTCCCCCCCAGACTTCAAAGCCACAAAGGCGAACAATTTGCAAAACTTCAAGTTTTGGAAATAAATGTTTGGCAGTCGCTCTCAACACCACCGGAAAACACACTGGAATCACCTTGTTAGTATTCATTGCTGTGGAGCAAAAGGGGAGATTATTCAGGGAAGGAGGGGAAGAAAAACCCCCCACATTTTGCTGAACTTTATGCAGTTTTTCGCATGATTGCCCAATTGCCTTTCCATATAGGAGAGGAGGGGGGGAAATGCCAGGCTTTGTACAGTGATTTTCAGGATGACCCAGTTCTCCTTCTTTGCGGAAGAAACAGAGAACAGCCGCCTGCTGAACTCCGATTTCAGCTTATTTTTTTCGGCCCGGTTCTTTTCTGCTCCAGCTTTATCTCCTTCAATAGTCTGCTCCCTAATTTGCACCAGCCCGATGAAAAGGAGCCGGGGCTTGGGAAGCAAAGCAGGCGGAGGCTGAGCAGCCTTTGATGGGCTTTGGGATGCTGGGGTGGGCTGCGATGGTGACAAAGGAGGGACCCGAGCCCGGCTGGGTGTGCGCTGATTTGAATAGCGAGGAGCGCTCTCCAGAGCCGGGGTGACTGCGAGGAATGCAGCGAGCCCTGGCTCCGACAAACCGGGGTGATTTCATCCTCTTTTCAGAGACACCGCATAAATCAACGCTGTTTTGTAGATCGCTTGGCTTGCCACTTTTTTTCTTTTTTTTTTTTTTTTTTTTTTTCTCCTGGGGGAACATCCAGTATCCATGTGCTATGGGAAGGATGCTGCAGGGGAGAGGGGGTGGCTGTGCCCTCTCGGTGTGCAGCTCAGTGAAATCTGGATTTTTATTCTTCCAGGGACCAAACAGAGCCAGCCAAAACCAGAGATTATCATCACTAAGGAATCCTGCCTGGGGAGCTCCCACCAACCAAGAGAGCAGTTAGTTTGGGATATTTAAAAGCATTTTTTTTATGGCAAGGCAGTTTTAGTTGAGCTAAATGAAGCTTATTGCAGTGGGGAATTCAGCGTGCACATGCTTAAAAAAATCTTTAAAGATTGGATATTTAACTCCAGCAAATAATCAAGTCCCAGGAACAATTTAGATGAGTAATATATTAAAAACAGGCTTACACAGATCCAAGAAAAACGTTGGAGGATCCATAGGGGTCATTGTTATGCACCGCAGGCTTAAATATATTGACTTTTACAACTGCAAATGGATGGTTGCAGAGTGGTTTCCACCGAAGAGCAGTTTCAGTTGTGATAACTCATACAAAGTGAAATTCAGTCTTGTGCTCAGAGCCGGCATGAGGTCTAGGAACTGAGTGAACTTAATCTTTATCTCTCTCCAAACATTACATCTCTTTAATCCTTGAGGCATGCCATTCCTGGGAGGATCCTGCATAAAGGATGCAATAGAGCAGGGCAGGAATCAGACTTGTTATTTATGGAAAAAATCTGAAATTAGAGAAAACACGTTCTGAAATTACAGGAAAGAAAACATTTTTCCAGAGGGGAAGAAAATCTCAAGCCCAAAAATAAACGGATTTTTTTTTTTTTCACCAATAAAAATGTTTTTTCCTTCTCTAAGATTACATCATTGTATTGCAAATGAGAGAGAAGGGTGAAATGTGCCAGCCACTGTTATGTCAATCCTTCCGTTGCAGGAAAATCAGGATGCATTTCGTGAAGGGGGCTTCTTTTTGATGTAAGTTTTGTGAAGCTCATAGATTTTCTAGAATATTATCCTTTTTCTGGGGAAAACCCACCAAAACAGTAAAATAACAACCAAACAACTTTCTTTTAGAAAATGTGCCAACCACTCTGCTAAACCCAAAGCATCTATGGAAGTCTGAGGTTTAAAAGTGCATAGATATGAAATATTTAATGGACATGGGTAAGATGTAGCCATAAATACTCAGGCTTCTCTGTGGCACTATGAGCTGTTCTTCTGGACTACTAGAAAAGATGTAACAGTGAAATCAGCTGTCATGGGCAATGCTTTGGGATCACTGGGGTTTTCCTGGCTGGGATTGGTGCCTGAACCAAGACACCCTGTTTGCATGCAGCATGTGCACAAGACTATCCCATCTACTGAGAAATGTTGGGTTGCACTTGTCAGAGTTATACAAAACTCTAGAATGCTACTAAGATGACTTGAGTTAATTTTTAATCAAATTTATGCTCTCGTGCCAGAAAAAAAAAACAACCCGGTTGATGAAGCTGGGTTTCCATTGGCACCAAGACCTAAATACTCAGCAAATAAACCAGCATGGGAGCTGTAATCAGCCTGGGAGGAACAGCCCCTGGCACAGCCAAATCCCCCAAGAGTGTTGAATAGCTGCATTTCTGTAATGCTTCCTCCTATGACGTGGTGTGACAGCAGATATTTCCTCCCTGAAGATGAATTTGTCACTAACAAAACCAGGAGAGGTGGCAGTGGCAGAAGCAGGGCAAGGTATTCTGCAGGAACCCAGGCATCTGAAGGGATATATTTTGTTTTATTCCAAAAAGACTCATTCCTGGTCCATTGGAGGAGCTGTGCTATTTGCTAATTAGGGAATTGGGAGCTGGGGGTCCATGGGTTGTAATCCTTGGCTGAGTGAAGCAGTGTGTTCATTACAGCTGTCACTCATCTCCCTCCTCTCTCATTTTCTTGATCTGTAAATTGAGGTTAATACCCTCTGTACACCAAAGGTGCAAGGAGGATTAATCAGAGGGCATTCAGAGCACTGCAGCCTTTTCCTTGGGTGGCTGGAGCTCCTGGAGAAACTGAAATGTCTCATTGGGAAATTTTGTTTTCCATTGCAAGCCTGAATAGGGGCGCTTCAGTTCTGAATTGCTGAAGTGTTACTGTTTTCACTTCAGTATTACCAAAATATGAAGGAATTGTTTCTGGCACAAGGGGGATGGGAGGAAAAACTGACCTTTGAAAAGTGTTTAATAGGTTTACCTGTGAAGGGGAGTGCAGGGATTTTTCTTGTTGGAAAAAAAATCTCAACTCAATCACTCCGAATACTTGGCAGCTGCATAATCATGACTTTAATAGAACCCTCGGTTTTCCTGTTACAATAAACGAGGTCTGCTCTGCATTAGAAACAAAGCAAAGGGGAAGCAAACAAACCAAAACCCCAGCCCTCGTGGCAGTCCAGGGAAATGGGGTCACTACTGGGCACATCTCAAAACCAGGAACTGTGTGTTCTCCAGCCCACTGCATTTACCCACCAGCCTCTTGTTGGGCCACATTAGCAAACAAAACAAACTGGGCTGACAGTTTGTGCTGTACTGAAAGCACCACTCCCAGTGGCTTTTCCAATTCCAGGGATGGAGCAGGCAGCTTAACTACTTATTTACTCGAGCCTGCTCACCCAGAAAGGACCCAACCTGATGGATGGCCCCTGACCTCCCTGCTCTGCATGGCCACCAGCCAGACTGCCACTTGGGTGTCTGCAGCAAGCCTCCCATCTGGCAAGAGTCCAGCCTATTTTTGCTGCCTACCAGGCTAAGAAATACTACACCTCCCCAAATGGGTGACCCTGAAGTCAGGCACGGGTTAAAGACAAGCATAAGTTATCTGGACTTACAGCCATGAAACCATTCTCTGGGAGGAAAGGGTAAATAAACAAATCATTTATTAGCAAGTAAAATTGTTTTTTCTTTGAAATGCAAAAATGTGCTCTCTGGTGAGTTATGCTTCTAGCTTCACCCTTCGATCTCGCCGGGCGAAGCTCAGGCGTGTCTGGAGCAAAGCTGCTCTCAAGTCACCCATGCAGCTGGTCCTCTGCAGGGCAGTGCAGGGCTGGCTCATCACTCAGCCAGCACTGGATTAGGGGGAATTCAAGCACTGGCGTTGGAGCCAGCAGGATATGGCTGAAGTTATGGGGCAGCACCAGTGAGGACACCCTGATGTCCTGCAGCTGGGGTTTTGGTGAGGGGAGGATGATCTTGGGTGTCACCAAGGAGGGTGGGGAGGGTGTTCACACAGAGCTAATGAGGGAGCAAGGGAGCAGCCCTGTGGCATCTGTGGTCTGGAGAACCTTCTGGTTTTTCCTGTGGTGCCCATTCCCCTGGGAATGGGGATCTGCCATGGGAAGTAGCCTCTGCTCCCTGCTCTGGTGCAGATGGTGTGGGGCAGGCCCTGGAGTGGGGAAAGTGTCAGAGTTGTGGTGTGATGCCCCTCCTGCAGAGGCACACACCAGGGGGATATCTCCCAGCACACAGCCTCATTCAGTTGTTCTATTGGTGCTGTTTCACTTTCCTCACTTGGGAGAAGGGGGAAGGCCAATAGTCCAGCCTGCAGAAGCCTTGGCTTTGTGGCCAGCACATTCCCTGGTCCAGGAAGGAGATGGAGCACCCACGGTCACCTCTCCTCACAGTGGCATGCCCAGGGGACAGCCAGCATGTTAATTATTCCATCCATCTTCAGGAAGCTCCTGTGTCACATCTCTGCTCTGTGTCACAGGCACACAATGGACAGAGGCTCACATCCAGCAGGTCTTGGATTCACTCTGGATGCGTTTTTTTCATGGCTTGCTGGCAGGGCTGATCCCTGGGCTGGGGGAGTTCACACAGGCAGGAGATGCCTCTGCACCTCTGCCTCTTGGTGCTGCCAATTAGGAGGTGCCATGTGGGAAATTGGGCTGAATCCCTGCAGTTTCTGCACTCCCCTGGTGAAGGGGGACCCTGCTGATGCTGCCCCACGGGACTGTGGTGATGAGTCAGGGAGGAAAAGCAGTGATTTTGTGTGCTGAGGAGGAAGATTAAGCAGGGAGATGAAAGTAAGAGGGAAAGCCAGGGGAGAAGTCATTACTGGGTCATGTCAGCTTAGCAGATGAAAACTCCTAATTCCTTCAGGAGGGTGCAGGTCAGGGACAAACCTCCCACTTTCCTCACCTTCAGAAATGGCTTTCAAGCCCATAAGTGTCTAAGAAATGCCAATTCAGCACAGGATCAAAGTGCTGCTGCTGAGGACACTGGCAAGTCACAAATTTCTCATATCACCACGAGCAGGTCATTTGTGCTGGAAGTAAATATTTTTTCACGTTGGTGTAAATAAATTAGACTTGTTACCACAAAGATGTTATTTTCCCCTCATTTCTGATGCACCAGCCAAATGAACCCACGGACATAGAAGCTCAGCACAAGCACCTTCCTCCTGTTGGTTGGAAGACTTAAGATACTCATAAAGCCCTTGGGTTTTTGGAATAAACTTTCATGTAAGAGACACAAATCCAAAACAACAGATAAGTGTACATCCCTTGCCATGGCTCTGGAGCTCTAAAGAAGCTGTTTGCTGGACTGAGCCAGCTGTGATTTATAGAGCTGTTTTCAGGATCTCATCATCAAGGATGTCCTAAAAACTGCCTTTTCCCCAAAGACTGGTCCATGGAAATCAGATTCCTGACATTCCTCATATTGTCCAGCTGAGACCTGTGGTACAAACAGCATTTTTGTAAGACTGTTTTGAAAAGTGAGCTGTGATTGTTATTGAACCCTCTCTCCATCTTATTTAGACTTTTCTTGTTTCTCTACTGTTACTATTTATGAGCATGAAGCTGGGGCTGCTGTTTGGAGAGGGATTGTTTCTTGAGTAAAATTGTGGGTTTCAGTGGACTGCAGCTTCTGAGAGAATACTTTGAGTCAATAAATGTGCTACCACAATTCCATAACTATCCACATGAGGATTAAAATCAGCTGAGGAAAAAACCAAAACAAATCTGTTATTTTTGCTGTGACTACTTGAACCTGCAAGGTGAGATAAAAAGCACACCTTGCCTTCTGATTTAAACACCACTGATTTATTTTTAGCCCTGTGGCCAGTGTGGGAGCCTGTGGCTGAAGCAGAGATAGGGATGCAATAGCTGGATAAAGTCTCCTGGGCTGCTAAATCCTTTCTCTGGCAATTTAAATACCTGTGTCAGGCAGCAGCTCAGAGCTCCAGCATGGGGTAGTGGGGGAAAATGGGAAAAGTGGGATTGGCATCAACACCCTCAGGTTCAAACCCTAAATTTGAGAATCATGAAATGCATGCAATTGGAAGCTTTTGCTTTGGGGGAAATGGGAAGGCAACCTTTCCCTTAGTGCTGGCATCTTCCTGTTGTTGACCCTATTTCTCCTGGACCTGAGCCATGTGAGGATACATTTCACCTTGCAGTGTTTGTCTTCCCTTTCCTGTGACCTGACCTGGGCAAAAGCAGCCCCAGCAAACACAGGACTTGCTCCTGAGAAGAAATGTGTGTGCTCAGACCTGACACTGAACAGGAGGGGTAATTGTTCTGCTTGGGGAGCCTCAGTGATTCCAGAGGAGGAGAGTGAAACAGCACTCATGGCCACAGCTTTGGGGAAGGGTTTTCCTGGTGTTTCCAGGCTTAAAGACAAGCCCTGCCATGAGCTCTGAGGGGATTTGTCCTTCCCTCTGCGTGGGGTCCTGCTTTGGAAAAGCAATTAGGCCCCAAAAGATGCAGAAGCAACTGGGGACCTTGTAAATGGTGGGGCTGATGCAAACTGCAAATCCAGGGCAAATAAGGGATTGTTTCAGATGAACACAGGCATTTAATATTGTTTAAAGTCTCTGATGGTACCCAAACCTTCCCTGTGGGACTGAAGGGTGGAATTTGGGAAGGAAGGGAGACCTGCAGTGAACACAGGGAGCAGCACTAACAAGGTGTAGCACACCTGCAAGCCAACATTTGTCTCCAGCCTCTGCTGCTTCTTGGAAATCATGTTTTCCATCATCCAGGCTGATGCCCCACAGAATGCATAGTCCTGAGTCCCAAGCCTGCCTGGGGCTTGGCTGAAGCCTGCACATGGCAGCATTTCTGCATCCCCAGCTGAACGATGCAGAAGCCAAAATATCAGCACTGGGGTTCCAAATGAACTGCTGAGGAATTTTCTGGATTTCAAGCACTCCAATCCATGGACCTCTACTTGAACCTCCGAGCCACCCTTAGCATGGGACTCTGAACCTCTCCAGAAGAGCCAGCACTGCAGCCAGAGCAGTCTGGGCTGTGTCTTTGTATTCCATTTCTCAGCACCAGCTAAAATGGAAAGGCCACGAAGACATTATCATTTATAAAAAGACAGAAACAAACACTTGCATTTGGGGAAGCAAATGTCACATCATTGATCTAGAGCTGAGTTGTTTACAGTGAAGAGGGGTTGATATTTAATGGAAGGTTAACTCTTTTCATTTTTTTTTAAAGGTGCCTAAAATTACCAGATTTTGCATAAAAGATGGTTCTGATTAAGAAACATCTGACTTAACAAAAGCAAAGTCAAAGTTAATATGTGCAGAGTCTTGTATTAGCCTGCCTTTAAGTTTGAAGAAAAACTCTAATGACTACAGTAAATTTGCTCATTTATGAAACAGATAGGAAATTCAATACACAGAAGATATTAGGGGCAAGAAAAACAATCCTTTTTCTGCAACTGAGACGAGTCGTGCTGCTGCCCAATCCTCTGAACTGCTTCCTCTAGGCTCTCTCAGAAACAGGGATGTGGATTTTTCAAGGATGCATAAACTTCCACATCACAGGGGGAAAAGTTCAGGATACAAAGAGAGATTTGAGCACTTTCCTGGGCAGAATAATGTTTTAGTAGAGACTGAATGTGTGAAATTGGGCCTTGCTGCTGGTCTGAAGTTACCAAATGGGGGAAAAAGAAAAGAAAACTAAATTCTGCAGGATTTTAGAGAAAGAGTGAGCCACAACGAGCCCAGAGAGGGCAGAGTTGACTCTGTGAGTCCTTTTTTGGGCATCCAAAGATGGACCACGGAGCAAGATCTCATCCTGCAGGAGCACAGAGCAGCAGTCAGAGCCCCCCAAATGGGGGGTGAAGGAGGGTGAGAGGGGAAAGCTTTGCTGGAGGAATGTCTGGGAAGACAACGGGGTGGTGTGGTCACTGGGTCTCAGTGCCAGCAAGCAGCAGGGTCCATTTTCTGGTCCCTCCAGTGCCATCCTCCCCTGCACTGCCATGTGCCACCCCAGCACCTGCTGCTGCCCAAACAGAACCCACCCCAGGCTCACCAAAGCCACAATCTAAAATAATGTTTGTTTTTTTTTTTTTTTTCCCATAACATAAATCATGTAAATGTTGCTCTTTTTCTGACAGGACACACACATCTTCCATTAACCATTCTATCCCTTCAAAACGAGCATCCCAGTGGGATTGTGCCACGCTGGGGTGGCTGCAGCATCTCTGTGTGCCTGCTCTGGGTGTCCCTCAGGACCCGAGGCAGGGGATGGCCACTTTGTCTTGCAGCCAGGTTTTTCCTTGCAGGCAGGAGGGAGTGTTTGAGCTCAGTGCTGGGAAAAGCTGCTGCTCTGGATCCCTCTGGAAGGCTCTGCCTTGGTGGTGGCTCTGAAGGTGGGAGGGAGGGTCTGAGGGGTCCGTGGGTGTCTGGGGAGGGAGAACCCCTGGCAGAATCCAGCCCTGGCACGGAGCTCAGGTTATCTGCAGAGCACATCAATCACTCAGGCTGTGCAAGGGATTCACGACACACGAACAGCTTTGTGCTGCTTTGTGGGACCGCAGTAAATTTTATTATGACTTCCTTCCACTTGATAAGCACTTCCATGGGGACAGAGGTGGGCAGAGCTGCTCCCCTCCCATCCCATAGGGCAGCTCCGGGCTCCTAAAGGGCTCCAGCACCCTGGAACCTTCACCACCAGCTGCAAGCCATGAAAAGGAGAGGTTTTGTTTTGTTTTGTTTAGTTTTGGCTTGTTCCCTTTGACTGCATGGAGCCTCTCATCCCCACTGACTGACCCGAGGCTGCATCTTGCACACCTGCTGTTTATAAGTCCCATAAAGGTGAAGCCCAACATCCATCCCCACACCACAAGAATAAAGCCAGAAGAAACCCTCCTTGCAGGAAAGACGTGAAGAAAAACCATAACTGCTCGAGTTTGGGGTTTGGAAGGCAATGAGAACCAGTGCTGATGCTCTCACTGCTTTGCCCTGCTCTCCTGAGGATTCACATGTTCTCCAAATATTTACAGAGAAACATGTGTTTGTGGATGTGGAATGCTGCTTTTCCCCCTCAGTGTTGTGCTGTTCTGTTCAAGTGGGAGTGGATGCTGCTGGGAGATGAATGACAGTGTGTGGCAGCAGTAAGCCCAGAGCAGGAATGGGATAAATGCAGCAATGGTGCTTGGTTTATCTCACAGCAGGGATGTAATTTTGTAGTTCTTTTTTATCACTTTTATCAAGTGGTTTATGTGCTGATGGAAGGAGGGTGGGAATCCCTGCCCTGCTCCCCAGTTTCTGGTGCTGGGCTGCACAGGCAGCTTTGTTTGGGGGGCCATTTACACATAGGGTGATTTAGAGTCTAAACCATAAAATCCTAGAATGATTTTGGTCAGAAGGGACCTTAAAGATCATCTTGTTCCAAATCCCCTCCTGTGGTCAGAGACACCTGAAGATGCAAGGTGCCAAAATGAAAATGATCAACCAAACCAAGGATGGGATGTGTCATCAAGCTCTCTACTTTGATTTGTTGTTTGTTTTTTCCCCCCAACATAATTTATAAATCATGATGGGTTTGTTTTCTAGGTTTTCATGCACCACACGAGGGATGGGAGCAAGGTGCAGGTCACACAACAGGAGAAGGCAACTGCTGGGAAAAGCTGAGCCAGATTTGGTTCCTCTGTAGAGACCCAAACCCAAAAATTTGGTTTTGCCGCTGGAAAAGGTGTACACAGTGGGGGATGTTCTTGCTTTTGGGACAGCTGGGGGAAACCACAGGGCAGATTTGAGCTAAGTCAGATGGCCCAGAGGCTGCTGAGGTTTGGAGATGACCCTGAGCAGGCATCCAGGACAGACACAGCCCTTGCACCTCCTCTTAACAGAGTGCTGCCCATGAAAGAACATTTTCTCCCCTTTTTTTGAGCAAGTTTCTCACTGTGGTGTGTGCAGATGTCCAGTCCTGGCTGGCACAGTGCCACAGGGATGCATTGCAATAAACCTGGATTTTCTGGGAAGGGAAAAGCCTCTGGAGGAAAAAAACTTTGAACCATTCAGTTTGTGATGGTGCAAGGCTGGCAGGGAAAGCTGTGAATGAAAACTTGTGGGACCTGGGGTGAGCCAGTTAATCTAGATGGGTTTCCTTATTTTTCTTTCCTCGTAGGCACTGAGTGTAGGTTGAATTTTATCCTGACAGCCAAATGCTGGGCTGCCTGTGAGCAGCTCCTGCATGCCCACACTTCTGAGCTCCGGGAAATCTGAGCTGGGGATGGAAAAACTGCAGAGCAGCAAAGCATTTTTGTTATTCCTAGAGCAAATCCACTGTCCACTCTCATATTTATCAGCAAAAGGGGGGATTTCAGGGTATTGTGACTGATGTTTTCCAAATTGAGCTTCCCAAGTATCCTGCTTTATTTTATTTTATTTTATTTTATTTTATTTTATTTTATTTTATTTTATTTTATTTTATTTTATTTTATTTTATTTTATTTTTTAATTTTAAATTTTATTTTATTTTTCCTTTTCTTTTTCTCTTTTTTTTTATTTTCTTTTTCTTTTTCTCTTTTTTATTTTCTTTTTCTTTTTCTTTTCCTTTTTCTTTTTCTCTTTTTATTTTTTTTTCCCGAGGCTGATTAAGTGTGAAAGAAATTTGGAATAAAAAAAAATCTTTCCATCCCAGCCTCAGAGATCTTATATATCAAAGAAATGGGGGTGGAATAGCAAGAGAGAGGATTGGGAGGATGGTGACAAGGTCAGGAAAATGGCAAATAGATGTGTGAGATGCACACCTGGGATAAGAGACTTGAAATAAAAAGTAGGGAAGAAGTAGGACTTGTATGGAGGTGCAAATTTAGGGTAGAACCCCCAAATTTATATAAGAAGAAAATATAGGGGATGATCATGGAATCACAGAATGGTTTGTGTTGGAAGGGACCTTAAAAATCACCTTGTTCCAACCTCCCTGCCCCAGGCAACACCTTCTACCAGATCAGGTTTTATGGAATTTCTTCCTGTTGCCTCCATATAAGCAGAGTTATGGATGCTCAGACCAAAAAAAATTGGCAAGAGGGATTTTTATCACAGTCCAAGACACAAATATATTTCAGGGAAAAAGAGGAACATTGCTGGTATTTTTTTTTAAAGTAATAATTTCCCAGAAAATATGGGGAATTTTCAGTAACTTTTCTCAATGCTTTTGTGAAAGCTTCAAAAATTTTTGTGGGTTTTTATCCTGCCATCCTAATCTTCACTCAACTTAAGAGACAGCAGCATTTTTGATAGAACTCCCACTCAGTTATGTTTGCAGGAAGTCAACCCATGAAAAACTATTACAAAGAAAAATTCCTTGGACAGATTTATGCATGGAATTACTCAAAACCCCACCGCAAAATATTGAAAAATCTGCTGAAATTTGGGGAAAAAAAAAAAAGAGTCCGAAGGATCATGAAGAAATGAAAGCATGAAGAAAAGACTGCAAGCCAAAAAGATTTGTATCATAATACATTCTGACACATAATAAAGAAAATAAATGAAAAAAAAGTCACTGGATCCATTTTCTGCACATCCACATGGAAACTCATCCCTTCTTTTGGGATTTTTGTTTTCCACGTTCTGCTGTGTGTCTCAGGGGCTTTGGCTCAGCATGGCCAGGGGACAGTGTCTTCTCCAAGGAGGTGCCCTTGGCTTGTGCCACCTCCACGCAGCTCCCACGTGGCCATGGGGATGGGCAGGAAAAATCAGGGTGTTTTCCCAGCAGGGATGGGGTTGGGAACCTCTGTGTGTGAGGAATGCATGACCTGCCCCCAGCTCTTAGCCAATACATCCCCCACACTTTGGGGTTTAAAATGAAACCTCTTCACCTTTGTGCTGGGCTTTCTGCAGACACTCTTTTATATTGCACTGCATCACTTATATCAAAACCAGAGCAGAAAAAATTCTCCTTGGCCCATTCTTTTTTTTTTTTTTCCTCTTTTATGACTCTGTGCGAATTTCAAAGCACTTCAGGATTAGGCAGAGGTAAAACAAAAAGGTACTTGCAGCCTTCATCTAAAAGGGATTCGTTTCTGTCACCAAAGTGTATTAAAAATATAAATAAATAAAACACAAAGTAGATCCAGGCAAGGCATATGGATGTGATGGTTGAACTTTGGATGATGCTGGCCATGCTGAGCCATTGTGAGGTATCCTGAGTGTGTGAAATACACGTGATGCTGAATAAAATGTGATTTTCACACAAATGTAATGTTTGTATATTTACGTGGAACTCATGAAACATTAAAGTGTCTCTTCTAAAACAAAATACTCAAGTATCCAGTCAAGTCTTCATATAGGCCTGTATTTACTGGACATCCTGATTATCTGCTCTGCAAAGCTGACTTGTGCAGTACAAACAGGAAAAAAAGAAATGGGAAGTTTTGCAAGGGCTGCACATCTCTATTTCTTTGGATTATCATTCTTACCCAGAAGCATCCAAGTTTTGCATGTCTTTAACTGAACCAGAGGCTTTAGAATCATGGAATATTTCAAGTTAGATGGGACTCATAAGGATTGTCAAGCACATCTCCATCAAGCCTCAGAAGTAGAAACCATTGAGCCATTGGTAAACAACCAGGAAAACTGCTTTTAGTCAGTGTCACAGCCTGTCTGAGTCACAGGCATCAGTGTTTGTGTCAGAAAAGTCTGGAGAGTGATTCCCAATATACATTTTACCATTGAAATGCCAAAAAGATTTGGAAAAATCAAAAGGGTAAAAGAAGAGAATTTAATTTGAATTGTATTTTACCCAAATCTCTGAAATCTGAGCAGTGACTCAAACCCCCAGGTAGTACCAGTCAAGAATGAGCAGAGAGCAACCATACTAATGAACCATGCTAATGAGTTGTGATAATTAACCATGCTAAGTTATATCTTTGCCAACAGAGTCACCTTTTTTATTCACCAGTAACTCCAGCTCAGGAAGGCCACCAAGGCTGGGACACAGCACAGAATTCCAGGTAAGGCTGCTGCTTCTCCTCTTTTCTCACCCAGAGCCTGCTCATGTCTGCTCACAATATTCAGCAGAACATTTTGCTGGGATATTCAGATGCTGTTTCTGTGCCTTTCTAAATTGTTGGGTGTTATCTCTTGTGATTTTTTTTTTTTTTTTATGATTGTGGCAGCACATTCTGCCAGGCATTCTGGAGCCTTGAGTCCTTTCTCCAGTGCCTTTGGAGGGATGTCTGGAGGTGGTAACTGAGCACCATGTGCAGTGTGAGGCTCAGGTGTGAGGAGGGAACCTTGTTTTTGGAAAGCCCTGGCACAGCCTGCTCTCTTTGGACAGACCTGGTGGTTTGGACACTGGCGACATCCACATGCAATGATTTTTCTTGATTCACAATGTTGAAACTAAAAACCACTTGGCTTTAAACTTTAAGCCTCTGCCTGCATTCCCCTGAGAATGAGCATTTCTGGCAAACTCTAAGTTCTTAAATATCACTTCTCCAATTACATTCTCACAGGTTAGTATTTATGCAGGCCTGGCTTTTCCAATCCACAGAGCTGGTACTGGGCTGAGGTTTAATGCATTACAGGTGGCTGGTGGTGCTTTGGGCTCTCTGGCCAAACTGGTTCCAGATGGCCACACAGTATGAGTAATAACATCAGCTCATTAAGTTGCAAGGTTTCAACTACAATCACAGAATTATCAATGAAATAAAAGCTAACGGCGTATCAGCTGCACTCTAAGCCATAAATAGGATTTACAGCGAAACAAAAACCTTTTTTGAACCCAGATCTCTCATCGTTTCAAAGCTGGGTGTCCGCAGAATGGGTTTATTCACGAGCAAAAAAGAAAAAAAAAAAAATCTGCCCCACCCTCTCCAAAATATATTCCTGAAAGCAACTGCACTGCTGCCCTGAGAGCTTCTGATTTTGGAAAAGCCTTGGATTGGGGTCACTGGGAATGTAAAGCAGCATTTATCTGTGATGCCTTAGAACACAAGTGGAATGAGCCTAATTCTCAGATCAGAGATAAGCATCAGGAAGCCTCATTACCTCGGGTTTAATCACGGTTGCAAACGTTTTTCTTTGTGCAAATCTCAGTCTGTCTGTGCTGTGTGGCTCCTGCAGGGTGTACAGGTGGCTCCTGCTACTTCATAGCCCGTGGCAGCAGTGGGTTGTTGGTCTGGATGTCTTCCCTGCTCAGAATCACCGTGGGAAAACATTTCCTGGGGCTGCCAGGCTAGCTGGGGTGCTTGGCTATCAAAGGGGGGATTTCATATTACAAAAAAAGTAAAAATAATAGAAAAATATACATAAATTAAGTAATGCCTCTTTGAAATTTCATAGTCCCAGGGCCAAGCAGGAGGTGTCAGTACACAAATACAGCAGCTGAAGTAATCCTTTTGTAAATTCTCCTGGCTTCTCTGGCTTTTGGTTGACTTGGTAAAACTCTTGTCACCCATCCCAGGCACTTCAGAGCCTGGTCAGCCTCACTGAGGGGAATTACAGGGAGGGTTCACATTCTGACTTGCCCTCTCTTCCATTCTGCTAAATCTGACCCCACTGCCAGGAAATCGGGACTTCATTCGTAGTTAAAACCTAAATGACTTAAAGAAGGAAAAAAACCACAACAAATAAACATTAAATATGGTGTCACTTGGAGAAAGGTATCCTATATGTTGAGGTATAAATGATGCCAGAATTCTAAATAGGAGATGTTTCCAGGAGAACCACAAGGTATTCTGTGCTCCTCCATAGCAGGCATCCAGAAAACCAGTGTGTTGGAAGCAGGAAGGTTATCTTGCTTCCAACTTTTAGCAGGCTGCTAAAAGCCTTCTGAATTCTGAAGGGAAAATGTGTTCCACAGGTTTGTGGGAAGCCTGAAGAAGCTTTGTATGATCTTGGTTTGGTCATAAAGGTCCTGGTTCTGTTTAAAGCATTGATTTAATCCCCCAAGTCACCCTGACAACAAGTGCAACAATCTGCTTTGTTATTCTCCATGTGGATAAGAGTTAAGATCACTCCCTTGATAATTAGAGATGTTTTCTTTAGATTTATCCTACCTGCTCAACCTCCCCAGCTGGACTTCTGTTAGAAGTGCAAGAAAAATTCCATCTACTTCTCCTCCTGTTTCCAGCAGCAGCAGCAGCAGTGTACGAGTCAGTCCAAGCATTACGGTGTCAGGGAAGGTGAGTACATCTAGTGCCCTCCTATTTGGGATTTAATTATCAACGGAGCTGATCCTATAGGTAGTTCTCTCTCCATCCTGCAATTCTGATGCAGATGTGCAGTGTCACTGCTTCCAGATGTTGAGGGCCTTTTCAGAGCACTGGGCACCAGCCCAAGCAGGGATTTGGTATCGAGGAATTCTGGCACCAGCTGTGTTTCCAGAGATGTGCACACTGAGGAAATTATTGTGTGTGAGTGTGATGCAGAGACACCACTGCAGGCTGAGCTTAAGTCCCTGGGCAGGCACAGTATTGATCAAAAGTCAGGACTGTGAGCAGGCATGGACAAAGTAACGTGGTGACACAGTGGGGTGGGTTTTCTCTGTCTCAGGCCACTCCTATCCTTTGTGTTTTTTGCATTACAGACCTCCAACTCCACTATCCCACAAGGAGCAGCTTTTCAGCAAGGTTCCCGGTGTTACTGTGAGTTTTGAGGGTGCTTTAAGCACACATAATTTGGGTGATGCAATGGTGATGTCTCAGCAGGGTCATCCTGCCTGGATTTAGACCTGTGTTCCCTGTACAAACAGGATTGATGGAGAGAGCAGAGAGCCACTCAGGGGCCCTAACCTTGGGTGCTTCCATGGGGCCTTGGGTGCTGGATGTGCTGAGCTGGGACTTGCCTGGCACCAGTCATTGTTAAATTGGGCACAGACTCATATCCAGGCAGGGCTTGGTAGCAGGAACCTCTGTCCTGGTTTTTGGGTTGTTTTTGGGGGTGTTGAGGGTAAACTGTGCCCTAACAGAGGAATAACAAGCTCGGAATGCAGCTTACCTCCTGACCCAAGGAACTGCTGGCCACACCTCTGGGAAAGCAGGATCCCCCAGCTTTTTGGGGGAGAGATTTCTACCCCACCCCTCCTACCAGTGCACACCACGGGGTCCTGCAGATCCTTAGGTGACGTGACTGCCTCTCCTGCAGGGTCAGCACCCCAAATTAGGTCTTGGCTCTGCATAAACAAGGGCTTGAGGGTGGTGTCCAGCCTGTTCCTCTGGTATGTGCTGGCTGTGAATGGTGGGCACAGAGCTGGGTCCTGGCACTGGCTGTCAGTGCTGGGACCAGAGCTCACATGCCAAGCAGTGATGCTAAAGGGAGCCTTGTGTGCAGCATGAGGAATGCCAGACCTACCCTCTGTCTCCAGGGCTGTCTCCCCAGCCAGGCTCTGGATCTTATTTGGATGCAGAGAGATTTATAAGGAATTCTCTTAATTAGGGGCCCCTGTTTTGACTGAGAGAGGATGGGGAATGAGGAGACCTAACAGGGTAAACAGTGGCCTGAAAGGGAAGGCTGGGGAGACCTGTGGCGTGTGCTGTAAAGAAGCAGGGGCAGTAAAACACACCAATAAAAATGATGTGTACGTCTGCAGCCTCATCTAGGAAGGGGGAACAACAGCTTGTCACTTCTCAGGGCAAACAAAAGAAACCCCTCCATATGTAAGCAATTATTGGAAACACATGGGAGAGGTGGACAGGGCAGGCAAATCCAAAAGCCATGTGATATTGCACAGAAGAGTGAGGCTCATGTGAAGCCTGGGAGTTCATATATTTCACAAGCCACAATGCACAGAGTTTGGCCTCCTCCAAAAGCTGCAACTGGGAAGGCTCCTCTTATTTTGGCCTCGAGGTCTGTGGACAGATGGCTAAAGCTTGGGAAGAAGTGCTGGGATGAAGCAGTTGGCATGCTGCTGGGGGGAACTGGAGCTCTGCTTGGCTTTGCTGTGGCTTTTATTGAATTTGCATCTGGTCAGTGGCACAGCAGCACTTCTCTGGGGTACAGGGAGCAGCACAGCTCTGTGCTGCTGAGCTAACTGTGCTTTTGTTTGATTTCAAGCGTGGACTTGTGATTAGCACCTTTAAATTTTCCACCAGTGTAGTGGCAGGATGATTTTCACTCGGAAACTTTGCAACCAGACTTCTACTCTTGCATGAAGAGCAAACAGCATCGGGGTTAATGGTTGGACACAATGATCTTGGAGATCTTTTGCAATCCTTATGGTTCTATGGTTCCACAAGGACTGTGGTGTGATCTAGATATTCCTGAGCTGCTTTTACACTCCCTGGCCATGCACTGCTGCTCTGAAGCAGGCTAGAACCCAAGGTGTTATCCAGCTCCTCTGCAGAGCTGGATTGTTTTTGACCATACAATGCCCTGAGGTTACAGAGAGGTTCTCTTTGGTGAGACCCAGCCCTGTGGAGTGCCAGATCAGCTCAGGTGAGAGCATTTGATTTTGGCAGCTGATCTGAACCACTTCAATGAGCTGCTTCACGTCCTCTTGCAGAGAACATGCTGTGAACTCCATGCACGGTGTCAGTTCAGTGTCTCCACTGCTGCTCTGTCAGGTCAGGCACTTTTCTCCTATGTACCAAAGCTCCAGTCTGCCTAACAGTGCCCTCAGTCAGGCTAAATACACAAGGTGCTGCTTCCAAATACCTCATATCACAAGCTCAGGGAGGTTTTCCCCAGGCTATGTGGAGAAGCACCTTGTAGAAGACAAAATTATTCCCTTTGGCTTTCCCATTTTAGTTCAGGCTGCAATCCCTACAGATCATAGCATTTACTGGTTTCCCCAGAAGCAACCAGACAAATTTCTTCTCTTTAGTCTTAATAGTAGGAGAAAACATTGGGAGAAACGGAGTTTTTAAATTGCAAATACTCTCCCTGTGCCAGTTTGTTGTCAAGTTTTGGACAGCTCTGGGCTGTTACAGGTGCTTTGCATCCACTGTAATACAAGTGCTTTGCTTGTAGCCTTGCAGTCTGAGGTTGGTCTGGGAGAAAAGAGCTTCCAAATGGGGCTTTAAGCCTTTTGTGAAGGCTGCTTCATTTCTGATGGGCAACTTCAGGTTTCTTCAGGTTGGACTGTGAAAGGAGCTGTGAAATGCATCACTCCTGTGTGTGCTGTCAGCTACAGAAAGTGATTCTGCCTTGTAAGAAACAACAGAGAGGAAAGGAAGTTCCCTTAACTCCTGAATATGGCACGCTCATGAATGTTAACATGATTGTGGGGTTGTTTTTCCACTGAGTAAGCAGCTGTTTTAGTGCTCTGAGGATCACCTTTGCTGCAAAGGGTGCTGCTCACACCTCTGAGGGCAGTGGTGTGTTCAGGCTCAGTAAACATGTTCTGCTCCATCTCACTGAGCACTGAAAGCACAAACTGCTCTTGGGTTTCATCACAGAAGGGACAGCTTTGCCAACATAAAGAAGAACTTGTTCAGGGGCTGCTTTCATCTCTGGGCATTATCAGAACTACTAAAACAAGGAAGGAGCCCTTTAAGCCTCATTGGACAGTGACACTAAAAATACCCCCACCAGCTCTCTCAATCCCAAGCCCCAAACAACTGAAAAACAAAAGCCAGCCCCAAACCCTAAGCCCTGGAAAACCCTGTGGTATCCATCACTGCCATGTATAATCACAGTTAGAAACCCAAATGAAGTCTGCAGCCTGTCAGCCCTGCAGACAGATTTGGTGGTGATATGAGCAAAGCCAACATTTAAAAATGACTGAATTCTCATTATAAAGATACATGATCCTCCTTCTCATTGAGAACAGTTGGGCTTTGCTTCCAGTGGAGAGCCAAACCATTTATTTTATAGCTCCATTGTATGCTGCACTGGGAATTGTTCCTGCAGATAGAGGTTTCTAGCATGCTTTTCCTATGTACTTTGTTCCACATGCACTGTGCCCTTTGCACATGCTGAGGGCTCTCACATGAATTACACTTTGCCTGATTTGGTTGGATGGGTTTCTTACATTTGTGTCCCATAAATTGGCATGGTGATGTATTTATTTTGGTAATCAACCAGTTCTTTGTAAATCTGTGAGCTTAATCCTCCAAGAGAGGGAAATAAAAGGCTCAGCCTTTTTTTTTTCCCTAACAATGAAGATAAATACCTTTATTTTCATAACTTTTGGACATCTTTTTTTTCGTGGCATCCAGCCAAATCATGAGGTCCTCACTCAAGCAAGAACACACAGATGTCATTAAGTTCCTCACCAGGCTCGTTAGGGCATGGAAAAACTTAACAGGAAGAATGGTCTCATGGTTTTGCCATTGAGCAAGAATTCACTTCAACTGGGCTAAGCTTTTGCTTCTGCCATATATTTCCAGTGTGACCTCGTTTGACCCTCTCTCTCTCTGCATCTGCTCCCCCAAAATCTCCTGCTGTTGAGCTTATAAATCTCCTTGCTTCAGAGGCCCTCTCGCTGTGGGTTGGTTCGTGCAGGAATTTTGGCTGTGAGGTGTTGCAGAGGCAGTGCAGACACTGGAGCAGAACTGCCTTTAGGCTCTGCCTGAGGTCTAGGACTGACTCTGCCCTGCTCCAAGGTGATGGGATGTGAGCCAGGAGTCACCAGAGATTTTTAATGCTTAGCTATGCCCAAAATAATAGACATCAGCTCTCACCTTGTTAGTACAAGAGCTGCAGCAATCAGATTTGGAGGGTGGTTTGGTGCTCCTTGCACTGAAGGTGACAGCCCAAGGAACAAGGATGGCTGTTGTGGGATCTGCCCTCCTTTTCTGGCAGCCCATCCCTTCCCAGGGAGTCCAACATGATCCTTCACCTGCTGATCATCAGAGCTTTGGTCACCTCGTGGTCAGGCTGTGCAAGCATCCAAGTTTCACTCCTGTCTGGAGGTGCTGGGAAAATCTTTCTGCAGGATTTTAAATAATACTGGGAATAGAAGCATTAGGTCTGAGTGAGTGAGACTGTGGCTGAGCAGGGTGCTGGGGTAAGGACAGTGACACTCTGGGGGGAGCTGGCACAGGGAAGCACAGGGGGCTCATCTCAGGAGGGTGGCACAGCACATCACTCCTGACCAGCCTGGTAAGGATTTCCATGTGCTTCCTCCTGTTCTCCATCTTCCCTCCAGCTGGAGGGAAAACTTCAGGGCCAGGGAGGGGGACAGCACAGCCCTGCTCTGCTGCCATCCAGGCTGGAGATGGAAATGTGCTGGATTTCTGCCTGGCACAGCTCCCCCCACCCACCCACACAATCATGTTTGTTATTCTCACATTGCAAACTTTTACCTGGGGAGAGTCCTTGGGCCTGACAAGGGTTTGTTTGAGTGAAGGAAGAGGGTGTGTGCTCTGCAGAACGGGACCAGGAGGATAAAATCCAGAATCTGGGTGCACCAAGAGTCCTTCCCTTGGCTTTGGCTGTGCTGTGGGATTATGGCATGACAAGTGAACTGCAGCCTTTTCAGTCCTTCCTTCTCCCTGGCCTGGCTGAAGGTGTTCATCACGCCCAAAGGACTCCCTGACCTCCTAAGGTTTCATCAGATAAGTGGAAAAAAACAAATCCTTGAAGACATGAACTATGGCCACCATCCCCTTGGCTGTAGCACATGTGGTCGTTTTTTGGGAGGAAGCAAAATTCACATCCCAGTAAATTCCATCTATTTCTCTGTATCTTTACAATAACTGCTTCTCCTAAAATACCCTTTTGTGATTTCTTTTTAAATTAGAGTAAAATTTAAATATTTATAGAAAGCAGAGATTTCCTAAGTTATTCCATTTCCATAGTCAAAAATATCCTTTTTACAATAAGCAATGATAATGGTCCATTTTGGTTGTTTTTTTTCCATACCAGCCTTTACAGTGAAAGCAATATGTTGGACATAAATCTTCAAGTTGGTTAATTCCTATGAAATTCTGCCAGCAGAATCAAATGATTTTACCACCCCATGTCAAATTAATGGTTGGGTGTCAACCTGTGTCACTTCCTGCTTGAAAAATGACTGTGACATTAAGAGGATTTTATTTATGCTTTCCTGCCTGATGATCAAAAAGAGTAAAATGCAACAGTAAGGGTGGGGAGGAATCAATTTCATAGATAGCATTACCACCACATCCCTTTGGAGTAAGCCCATGGTGATGCCCACACAGCAGGACTCGGGTGCCCTCCCTGGATGTTTGACTCTGTTTTCCATTTTATGACTGGTTGCCATGGGAAGAAAACTAGGATTCAAAGCCCTAAAATCAGCTCTGGTCCTTCTTCAGTTGATTGCTTGAGTTGATGAGATGGGTGGGACGTGCCCCTTTTGTAATAAGTTGTCTGGAATTCTTCTTTCTAACCCATATTTAGATATGGCAAAGGCCAGAAAGAAAAGACCAGGCTGTCTTCTGGCTGCTGCCTGCATTAAATTCCCAAAGATTGAAGGAATAATTTCTGTAGTCTCATGCTACTGGCCTTACATGTGTTCATATCTGAGAAAATGCTTGGTCTTGGTGCCCAGGAAGTTGGTGTCACCTTTAATGGGATTCCAACTATAATCTCTTAGTTTGAGTGTTAGTTGCTAATAACTTGGGGTTTTGGTGGCTAATTGTTTAATGGTGACACCTGAAATGTACAGAGACCATGCAGGGGTGCAGGCTCAGCTGCAGGACAGCCTGGAAGCAGTTCACAGTCTTTGGTCCAAGTTTTGGAACAAAACACAAAGAAATCCCGTATCACTGTTTGGGTAGAAGAGAATAAGCAAACAAAAAAAGAAACTGCTCTGTCCTGTGATTTTTGGTGTTGTAATGTCCTTGTGAGAAACACTCCATCAATAACTGGTGCCCTGTTCTGCAAAGGGACAAAGAACCAGGTGAGACTGTCCCACTGGGAGGTTTATTGTTTAGAAGACAATGATCCTCAACAGGGCAGCTGCAGAGAGTGGCCTGGATGGATTTACCTCCCTGCTTTACCCCATCCAGGCCATGCAGGAGATGAAAAGAGCAGCAGCCAAACCCACCACACCTCTGCAATAACAATCAGGGACCAGCTCACCTCTGGCCCTCAGCCAGTGTCTGGTGCCAGCTGCCCCACGTTCAAGGCTATCCTTTGGCTGGAATCCCCAGGGATTTCAGAGCATGGGTGAGGTGCAGCCCCAAAGGCCAGGTGAGGACATTGGGATGGGCAGCATGAAAGACAATTCTCATTCTGAGTCAGCTCTCAGCTCCTCCTGCACTGCCAGGACTGTTTCTCTTATTGCCCTGGCTGTAGCTGCTCTCTCTGAGCACAAATATTTCCACTGTATATTTTGGGAAGAACTGGAACGTTCCACTCAGTCTTCCAGAATCTGAGTATCATTCCTTATGGCCCTCCCTAACACCTAGAAGTCAGTTCTGGACACGCTGCAGATTATTTTTATCCACCCTAAGTTGTCGTAGCAGTCCCAGTTTTGCAGTGTTGTGTCCACCCCCAGTGAGATGTCCCAAGAGATGTAACAGGGATGGTCCTTACCCTTGAAGTCTCTCCTGTCTCAGGATCAAATGGGCCTGAAACAGGAATGCTGGGCCAGGAAACAGCCAATGCACATCACATAATCCAGAAATTAAATTGGGACACAATGGGGTCTCTTGAAGCTCTTCTGTGACCACTTCTGAATCTCCTTACAAAGAAAATAAAACTCTGTGGAGGAGTGCCATGGAGTCAGCACATATACAGGGTTTTTATCTGGGAAGCAGGACTGGGACACATTGCCTGACCTCACAGTCAGGCCCATTTCATGTCCTCCTTATTTGGGTAGGACAGCACAACCTTTCTGTTCTTTTCTCCACTCCATCTCTTGGTTCCCAGGTCCATAATCCCCTGAGAATTCAAAATGTGATTTCACCACAACTGCAGGCCTGAGAGGTAACTGTGCTCTGCTTTTATAATCCCATCCACAGAGCCAGAAAGAGAAGGAGAAATAAATAGGGAGGACGTGGTGTCCTTATGCTGCAGAATGGTCTAATCCATACTCCAAACATCCTCTGTGCTCCTTTTGTAAGGATCTAGGCTCCTAACTGGAGAGATTCCTGACGTGCAAGACCCCTATGGTTTAACCCCAGCTGGCAACAAAACCCCACACAGCTCCTCATCTACTCTCCACAGTGATACAGGGAAGAGAAACAGAAAGGTGAGAACTCACGGGCTAAAATAAAGGTGGTTTAATTGATAAAGCAAAAGTCATGTGTGCAAGCAAAACCAAATTAAGGAATTCATTCCAATGGGCAGGAAAGTGTTCAGGAATCCCCAGGAAAAAAAGGGCTTCGTTATGTGTAACAGTGACCTGGGTTTACAAACAACAATCACTCCAAATATTCTGTCTCCTATCTTCAGCACAAATCAAAAACACAGCCCCACACCAGCTACCATGAACAAAATTAACTCTACCCCAGCCAAAACCAGCACAACACTTCTTGCAAACTGTGAATCAATCATTCAGCCAAGGAACCTTTACCATGCCTAGAATTTCCTGTGGCTTGTTTTGATTTACTCCACAAACCTCTCCAGCCCAGCTGGTCCAAGATGCACGAGCCTTTGAGCCAAGCAGGAATCAATTTCCAGCCAGTGGCCATGAGGTGCTAATATCCCTTTGCCACATGGGCCAAGCTCACAGAGGAGCCACAGCTGAAGGGTATGGACACCTGAAAGCACTGACAGGACATAAGAAAATAAAACAGTTCAGATGTACGACCTCAGGGCTAACATTTTATTAAAGAATATTTATATATAAATACTGTTCCCTCTGATAAAGAAATTATTTAGGCTCTGCATAAAAAGAAACTCCTCACCTATTGCTTTATCTTCCTACACAAGGGTTTATTTTGTCACCAGGCTAAATAAAGTCATGTAGTGAGAACCCTTTGGCACCTGCTTGCACGTTTGCATCTGGGAAGAAAATGTTTCTGACCACTCTCTTTCCCTGTGTGCAGTCAGTTTATAGAGCCAAATAGAGTTTATGGGGCTCACTTCTCCTACTTGCTCTTGGAGCAATCTCTTTCCAAGCCAGCAAGTGTCAGGATGGTTGGAGGGAGTGGAGCCTGACCAACCATTCCTGGCGATATTCCCCAAAAATCAAAGTGCGACAAAGCGTTCAGGAGGACTCCTAATTATGTTACAAGGTGTGAGGAACTTGGAACCATAATATGGAGACTGCTATAGAGAAGATTATTGTGCCTCAAATTTTCCAGTGTGGTGAGCTTATAAAAAGTAAGCTTCTTATTTTATAATGTTTTTATATTATAATTATATTTTAACTCTCACTTTCAAATACATAAAAAGCTGTAATGTTCTGTAACCTTGCTGAACTGGAAAATCTGAGGCATGCACATTTGGTGATGATGACAGTTTGATGCATGGATTTTTTGGGGTTGGTCAAATGCCCTTGTCAAAATTCCATAATTGCATCTCACCCATAAGTAGGTTTTTACACTCAGTCCCATCAAAGTCTTATTCAAGACCTTAAAATAGAGTTTAACTTATTCACAGAGGTTGTGTCAGTCTTACTGAGTTGATTCTCCCAAGCTCACAGTGATAATAACAGTAATAAATGATTCTTAAAACATCATTGTGTTGTTTCTGATTGCTCCCCCTGGGATTCATGCATGTTACAAAGGAAGCTGGAATCACTCTGCTTTAGAGATAAAACACACCCAGCTTACAGGGGGGATGTTAATTAGACTTTGGGCATCCATGTTTTAATCTTCCTGCTTTTATCGTTTTCCTACACGTGAAATGTTAAAAAAAAAAAAAAAAAAAAAAAAAGTGGAAGTAAATGAGATAAACATCTGCTCCACTTTGGAATCATCCATCCAGCCCATAATTCAGCATGTGGCTGGGTTTCAGTGGTGAATGTGGCTCTGAAAAGGGCAGACAAATATAGCATCATCTTCCCAGGGAGTCAGGCCAGGCTGCTGGTGGGTGTTAATCAGTGTCTCCTCTCCAGCTCTGCCTGCTCAAGGTGTGGTTCATCTTCACCAAACCTTACTGGCTTGCTTTGAGATGTTCCAAGCTGATTTTCCAGCTCATTTCTCCCATCCAAGTAGGTCTCACTGTGGGGTTCCTCCTGAAGGAGCCAAACAATTAATGGTTTAATTCTTGTCTGATCCAAGCTCGGTGATGCACCAAGTGCCAGTGGGCACACACAAGGCACCAAGCTCAGAGGGCACCCCTGGATGGTGCCAGAGGAGGAGTTAATGTTCCCTTACTCTCCCTCCTGGGTGGTGAACCCATTCTCTAGTGTTTCTTGTGCACTCTTTTCCTAAAATCAGCTTTAAAGGTACCCCTGAGCACAGGACTTCCCAGGGAGGCTCCAGTGTGCCCAGTTTGTGGTGCAGTGGTGCTGTGCAGGTGACTGGTGACCACGAGCAGTGCTGAGGTGACATTTAACCAAAAAAATGGGACTGCCTTTCCTGTATAAGAAACTCACAGTAGTCCCTTCTGGGTTTGAAATCTGAGAGGTACCTGCATTTGGCAAGGGCTTGCAGGAGTGGAAAAGCAGCCCCTCTGCCTGGACCAGACTTCAGAAGCTCCAGCACTGACTGGAGAATGGGGCCAGGTGGGATTTACCCCTTGCTCTTGCCAATGTGTAACCTGGCAGGGCTGACCCTCTTGGACACAAATTCCTCCTCCTCTCCTCTGGTGAAAGCAGGGAGCCAGAGAGCAGCAGCTCTCCCAGCAGCTCTCCAAGGCATCTGTTACCCCAGGGCCACTTGCACTGCCTGCTGTGAAAAGCTGTAAATTACACACCAATAACTGCATGGAAATGGCTGGGCAAATATTTTTGAAAGACAGGAGAAACTTTGTAGAAACCACTGCTTTTTGAGTCACTTATGGATGGAAAAAGGTGAATCCAAAAAAGTCTCCCTGGCAGAAGATTTGCTGGACATTATCCATCCTCACAGCACTGCTCCTTCTCCTGTCCCCCCCCTTCTTATCTCCTTTCCCTTTTACACTTGCTATTCAAAGCCTGATGAAACCATAGTTTCCAAATTGATTTTTTTTCCCCTTCCAAATTTCTACTGTCAATAAACACTTCAAAGGTAGAGAGAACTCGCATGCCAACTTCTAGCCTCGAGCTGACTTTTACAGCTCTGTAATAAACCCCTTTAAAAAAATGTTTATAATGGCCATAGCACTTGAGTATTGCAGTGCTTTCTGTCACCCCCATAATGTTAAGTGCCAATAAATCACCTGCACTGTCGTGGTGCCCTGTATTTATTTAGAAAGCTGTTAGAGCTGTTAGAGCTGTTGGTTTTATTGACCAAGTGGAACAAAAGCTGAGGTTCTTCATTCTGTGGATTTCTTGGGAATTTTGGGGGGTTTCCTTTGTTCAGGAGGGTAAATAAATGCCACCTAAACTTCCAGCTGGCCTCCTGTACCTGAGGTATGTAATGCTGCTGTTTTTGGAGGTGCTTCACAGGGGATCAGGCCCAGCTCAGAGGCGAGGGGGTGCAGTGGTGGCTTGGCAGACAAAGCCATGTGCATCACCCAACCTGTGCTGGAGCTGAGCCTGCAGACAAAAACAGGTTAGAAGGGAAGCACCAGCTTGCACTGAGATGTGGGACATGATGGAAAGGGCTTTTTTCTGTTTGTAGGAACCGCTCAGAAGCCTCCCTGCCCCTGCTTATGGCAGAAGGGCATCTCTGATTTCCTGGCCCATGTTAGGCTGGGTAGGAGACACAGTTCAATTATTTCTCTTAACAGCCAGTTCTGACCCTGCTTTGGTCTCTCAGGGTGTTGTACTGCGGCTTACAGACTCCACCATCCCCTTTTTGCAAAGAGCATTTTTTACTTTTTAGTCTGTTGAGTCTTCCCCAAATTTCACTCACTGATAAGCAGAAGTATTAAAACCATAGACCCACAAAATAAAGCTTCTTTTTCATTCTTGTTTCCTGCATGTTTCCATCTCTGCACTAAAGGTTTCTGAAGACAACTCCTTACTAATGAGAGAGGATGAAGAAGAATAGAATTAGAGATTGCACTATGAGCATGGACACAGTCTTGATTTGAAATTAAAGCTTGAAAACTAAACTGTTTTCTCCAAGAGTAAACACAGTGAATTTTCCAACTGTGTCAATAACCCCAGGACAGAACAGATTTTGAAGCAGCAATGGATAATACAGGAAAACAAGGTTTAGCTGTTGGAAATTAAAAGTTAATATGAGAAGTAAAAGGGCAATCAGCCCTAAAAGCCACCTGTCTCCTCTTAGAGTGTGTTTTGAAGATCCTTCCCACATACTGCATTAGGAGCTGCTGCCTTTGAGTGTATCACCTGGCTGGAATTTTTCACGGAGCTTGAATTTATTAGAAAACAGCCCCAGTCAAGCAGAACTGTGCAAATTAAATTGGATTTACATGACAAGGTGGAGCCTAAGCACAGCAGCTAGGAAATGCCTGAGAAGCAAAAGACAAACCAGAGGGGATCAGGGAGGAAGGCTGCTCTGTGTAAACAGTGTTTAAAAAAAAAATAAAGGAAAAAATGTTTGACAAATAGTGCAATAAAATTAAAATTCCCGCTTCGGCTGCCCTGGGGGTTTCAAAAGGAGACACTGAGAGAGACTTGGACACTAGAGGAAATAAACAGATTTGAGCATCTAATAAGTGGGAGGCTAGAATATTATTGTAGGATAAAGTGTTCTGGGATGGGTGAGCTGACCCAGAACATGTTCCTGTTGTGAGGAGGGTGAGCACTTGATCTTCAACCCCAGTGAAGCCTGGAGGACTCAGTCCACTGCCTTCAATCAGCTTTGGGAGAAGCCTGACTTCATTGTAGGCATTAGAAACTTCATATTTTCTTCCCTGTCGGCTCACACCGCTGCCTATTATCTTATCAAAACATGGTTTCTTCATCAGTAATGCGTAGGTTTCATCTGAATCTGTAAAAACTGAATTGTTTCCATATGCCAGATATTTCACTGGAGAGACCCTCCGCTTTGGGAATGTCATTACTGCCCAAAATAATCTTCTGCAAGTCATAATGTAAACTCAAAGTTATTGCAATTTATTAGCAATCACAATTTGCCAGGAAAATAGAATCAAGAGAGTATCAGGAAAGTAACTCGATTGCAAAATGAGCATGCCCTCTACTGCAGTCTGAGCCCATTAATATCGACTTTCCAAATCCAGAGAGTGATTTTCTCCTGTGCCTGCACAATAAGGCAGTGCAGCATGTTTTCTCCTGAAGGAAGCAACAGGATTTTGTTGAATATATGGAAGGGAATTGGTTTTCTGGTTTGTTACTTAAAGCTGATCCTTACTGTCAACATTTGTGATGAGTAAACCTCATGAAATAACACGGCTAAAGGCTTAATCTGGTGCCACTGTGGTTTGCAGGGCTAAATTGGGGAGACATGGCTGTGGCCAGGGAGCAACCTGGCTGCTCTGGCACGATGCTGCTCTTAAAAATGAAGGGATGTGCTCCCAGAGATAGTGTGCTGCCATGGGCAGAGCTTGGGAGGGGGCACGGAGGAGATGTGGTGGAAAGAAAGCCATGAAAGAAGTGCTAAATGTGCCATTTCCTGCTGGAGCTGTTCAGCTTATGAGAAATCCTCCCTCTTGCATCCTACTGTTTGGAGTGTGGATTTGGGAGGGTGAGAAAAGGCTCTTTATTAGCAACACTTTGATTCCCCCGATCCCGGTGGGCTCGTGGCTGGGATTTCCTCCAGCTGAACGCTGATGTGAGCGGCTTCCAAGTCTGTTTGTGCAGAAATATCAACGTGCAGCAGATCCAAGGAGTGGCTGTGGCGTGGGGACAGCCCATCCCAGAGCCCTGAGCCTGGGGTGAGTCCTCACACAGAGGGCAGTGCTGTGTCCCTGCAGGTGGAGGTGGCCTTTGGAGCTGCTGAGGTCCTTCAGCACTGGCCAGGGCTGTCCCCAGGATTGTCCCCATGCAAGGGACAGGCTTGGCCTTGCTCTGGTACACAGTCATGGTGGGCAACCTCATGAGCCTTAGATTTACCCAGTCCCAAGGGAAATTTTGGAGGGTCCAGAATGTGGGACCATGTCAGATATCTGGGAGTGGTTGTGTAGCCACTCTGGGAGGTGTCAGCAGAGCTGTTGGGTTGGCTCTGTCTGAAATTCCCCTATCCACCCCTGTGCAAAGAACAACCCCTGGCTGATGTCAACATCATAAAACAGCCATAAAGTGTTTGTCCCTTCATGGCACTTATTTCCCTGTCAGGGACACCCCTTCTCATGTGGCATTGGCATTTCTGGGTCACTTGCCTGGTGTGAAGCTGCAGGTGCGGGTGAGAGGATCAGAGGAGGAGGATGGAGTCTCAAACAGGGGTTTTGGGTTCTGGCAAACACCAGAGTCATCAATCCCTGGGAGCCTGGGCTGTCCTCTGTGCTGCTGGGAATGGATGCAAACTGGGTGTGGGACACTGCATTCCCTGGCCATCATCACAGCAGATGGAAACAGAGCACAGCCTCACCCTGTAAAGCCCACTCAGAGACGTCAGTGCCTGAACTATTTTGGTAGGAGAATAAAAGTCTGACAGCACCCCACCCCTTGGGAGTTTGCATGGTGGATGTTGTGCCCACCCGCCCTGAGCTTGCTTTAGCATCAAAACCAGGCTCTGCCTGTGACCAGCACCATGCTTACAGCTCTGCAGCAGCAGTGCAGCAATAACAGGTCACTTTGGACATGGCAGGAGCAAACTGGGAGCCTTAGCCTAGAGCAGATTGCATCCTTACAGCTCTTACACTGTGGTGGAGCAGCAGCTCACCTCTGGACCATGTACATGTCCTCCACAGGGAATATAAGAGCTGTCAAGATTTGCTTCAATGTGGACTAAAGTTGGGTTTCAACAGATCTTTTCCTTCCTTTTTTTATTTATTTCTTTTTTTTTTTTTTTTTTTACCTTCCTGGAAAAAAACTGTAAAATTTTGTTCCACTCTCTTTGAATTTAACAGCAGGTTTTTTTCCATTAATTTCAGTGAGGTTGCAGGTATTTGTGTGTGTTTCCACCAGCCAGTGCCCAAGTGTAACAGCTGAGCTAGCCTGAAAAAAAAAAGGATTTCTTACAGAGAAAAGGAAAATGGAGTTCTGCTGGAACAGCTTTTGTTTGGCAGTGGCTGGAAAAGGTTGTTCTGGGACTGATTTAAAGAGCACTGGGTAAACTTATGCACATGCCCTCAGGGCAGCCATAAGTTTAGTGATGAAAACGTCTGCATGCTTTACACAGCTCTGCTCAGGGACGGGGGGAGAGGCAGCAGTGCTGGAGAAACACAGAGATGTCATTGCTGAGGGGACAGGATGCTCCAGGGGGAGCAAAGACAAGCCCTGTGGGACCTTGAGGTGTGCAGGACGAAGCATCAGTGCAAAGCACAGTCCTGACCCCATCCCAGTGCCCCAGAAACTCCCTGATGGGAGATGCACTCCCTCCCCAGCCATGCCAGGGAGAGCAGCTTCCCCTCTGCACGTGCTTCTGATTTGCATCATTTGTGTACTAATTTTCAGTGCAGAAGGAAGGAGGGCTTGGAAGAGATGGTGGCTGCTTTTTTGTGATGTTGTGCTTGATGTGGCTGCCTTCCATGCTGGAGTTTTGCATGTGTGTGTGTGTGACATAAGTGGCCTTAAAAATACAAGGGATTGGGTGGGAGGAAAAGGAGAATGGAAACCATCTTTTATTAAGCTAGATACCATAATAATCCTGGCAGTGAACTAAGGGAGAGAATCCAGAGATGGATTTTTTTTCTGCCATACATTTGTTTTCAGTATAACCCAGAGAGGAGAGACCTTCCCACTTGCTGAGCAGCAGCCATGCCCTGGGGGACTTGGTTATAACTAATTCCAGAACAGGGTGTCCCTTTTGGGGTCTCTGTGTGCTCTGCACATAAAACTTGCACCCCGCCTCTAGGACTGACATTAAAAAAGGGAAAATGAACTCCAAAGGCTGGACTGGTGAATGGGGCTCATTGTTCTGGGACATTGTCACCCAAGAGTGAGCCCTACAGGGAGATTTATAGCAAGATTCCAAGCTGCTAATGAGGGAAGGCTTCTTTCAGTAGTCAGGTGGCAAAGCACAGCAGCACAGCAGCCCATGCTCAAGGAAGAGGAAGATAAGGTTGGCTGTGCAAACAAGCCCCTGGGTATGTGCATGACAATTTGGGTATTGATGTGCCATATTTGCTGCTTAGAGGGTTGCTGCAGCTGAGGGAAGGTGCTTTGCCAAAGCTTTTGGGCTTGGCCATGGGCTCCTGGGGTTTGGCCATTTCTGAAGCAATCCTTGGGTTTCTGGATGTGGCTCTAGTTTGAGGTGGCTTGCTGAGGTCTCTGAAGAGCCCTTGTGTCACTGAGGGCTGTGGGACTGCAGCACTGTACAGCTCTGCTCTCTTTGCTGCCATGGTCACAATCTACAAAATCTCAGCTTCTTTCAGCCCTAAAACATCTGGATATTTCACTCATGGCCAAAGCTGCCTGAATCCAAGGAGGAACACCCCATGGTTCCAGAAGGATGTTGGTGTGAAGAAGGACCTCTGACCCTGCAGAACCTCCTGGAAGGAATCAAAGCCTGGAAGGACTCAAAGCAATGAAGGGCAGTGTTGGGGTGGAGATAAGGAGCCACCAATGGTAGATGAGATAAAGTCAAGGTCAGGCTTCTCTGTGCAGTGCAAGAGATCTAGTTAAATTCTGCAAGCAGATGATGCTGAGACCACAGCTTGCTCTTCTGCTCCATCTGTAAATAGCTACACCAGAGTGAGAATGGTTGTTATCTCTGTTGGAGTGACTGAGATCAGCCATTCTGGCTGATTTCTCAATGGAGGGAAAGCATTGTCTTGCTTAAGATCAAGCAGGAAGGCTATAAAGCTGCTGGGATATGAGACCACATTCTTGCTTCAGTCTAGTTCCAAACAGGCTTCACCCTCTGGAAGAGTTTTATTACATTTTGTTAATTCTCTAGCATGCAGGAAGGCAGGTTTATGGCTTGTGCTCACCCTACAGTGCTTATGGTGCTAACGAATTTGAGTAGTTTATCAATTTAGTGTGAATTCTTCTATGTTAAAAAAAAAACAACAACCAAAACCATATATATATATATATATATATATATATATATATATATATATATATATAAAACCATCCAATTTCTGCTTACTCCTTGCAGAATGTTTTCTGTCCTGTCAGTCTAAACACTGGGAAGTATTTTAAACAGATGTAGGCCATCAGTTTCTATAAACATCGTAATTGCTTGGCACCACCAGTGCTTACATGGAAAGATGCAGATTGCCAGGATCTGCACAGACAGCAGCCACACGATTTCTGCTGCGCCCAGAAACACAGCTTACATCCCAACAGAGGCCTGTAACCTCCCTCCTGCAGAAGTCACTTTAGCCTGGAGCCTGGCACCAGCCAAGGGCTGCTATCCCTGCAGTTTTATATAGCTCCGAGCTGCAGGCTCAGCCATCTCAGCATCCTGGCTTGGCTGGGTTTGGTAGGAGGATTTGCATTCTACCCCAAAAACTCTTTGTTCTCATTACCCTGCTGCAGAATTGCACCTCGGGTTGCTCAGGGTGAAAATAATGCAATTGGCCTCCCTGTGCTCACATTCAGTCATTCCCCAGCTTTCTAGGAACTCATCCTGTTTGATTTTTTGGGTGATGGTGAAGCTGATGTCCATGATGCTGTCCCTGGGAAACAGAGGAGGTGTGGACCTCAACTTGCCCTCTCGTAAAGATGATGAATTGAGCTGGAGGGGGCAGGGGGTGGAAGGAAAGGATGGATAATATCCCTTCTAATAAATCTAGTGTGGCAATTAAGATCGCCTTTAAAAATGTGTATTATCAGCACAAATAGAAATACAGACAAGAGCAGCGGCCAAGGGCTGCTCTGTGTCTATAACAAACAGGATGGACTCATCATTTACCCAGGGACTGCTGGCCAAACCCATGGCTCTCCAGGACTGGGGTGAACAGCTCTCCTCACTCCATCTTTCATCCTGAACTCACATGCATCTCAGTCCTTTTTATTCCATATTTGCCTGCAACAAGGTGGTGGGCAATTTGGCAGCATCTTGCAGTGTTTTTGTTGATAATTCTTTCCATTAGTCCTGACTGAGGTGGGTCAGAATTGGACACCTCTGCACTGCAGACCAGTGGCAGCAAGTGGCCTGAAAGTGTAAAGCCATCCAGGGCTTTGCCCTGCATCATTCCTGCCTCATGACAGCAATGCCTCAGACAGCCCCATGTGCATTCTCCTCCTGTTAAGAAATACTAAGTGGCAACAAAAAAATGAGACTTTGCTGATAGCATATGTTCAAAACACAGGCTCATTTCTTAATATGCTTTGGCTCCAGCCTCTAGCTGAGAAGCCAGATTGCTAAAGCACCAGAAGTGTGGATAAATGTACAGTCGGGGCATTGCGTAATTTTTGCCTCAGTGTGACATACAGAGAAAGCTGTGAATATCCCCACAGACCAGGGAAAGCAACTGCTGCTCTCCTAGAACAAACATCTCAGGTCACTCTTCTACCTGCTATTAATTCCTGGTCAGGTTAGTGTTGGGAAAGGTGTTGTGCAGATTTTGAAGTACAAATGAAGAATTTCCCACTCCATGGAGGCATGGAGGATAAAGTACCAGAAAAGTATCCATCTCCAGAAGGTGATGACACATGCAGGTGTCCACTTAAGCTGTCTAAGTCTTTAAGTCTCTAAGTCAGTTTAGCTGCCTGGCTAAACTGCTCAACAGCTCCTCTAGACAGGGAAGAGATAAAGGTTACTTCTTAAAGCTCTTCCTTGCACAGGAGGTTAATTCCTGCTCTATAGTCACTTAAATAAATATCTCTGCAGAGATTATAAAGAGATCAAAAGCAGATCAGCCACCTAGTTCACTTGCTAACATGATGACAGTTTTCTGGGGCAAATGTTCTTTTTCCTTTGCTCCCGGTGACAAAGGTTTCTAGGCCATCTGGTGAGCACCTCCACGATGCAAGGAACAGGTTTCTGCAGCAATAAAAAAGGGGCCCCTTTTCCCCAAGAGCACTAAACTTTGCCCAGAAAGCTTCCAAGTCTCTGCAAGGAAACCTAAAGCTGGAGCAAAAGGTTGGAGTTTATGGAAGTGGTTTGTGGTTGTGGTTAAAAGAGTTTGCTCTTCCATCTGCGCACAAGGGTCTTTTTCTAGGAATTTTTGTTCATGTCACTAGGAATTCAGCCCAAAATAGACTCATTGGGACAGAGAAGAAGTGAGAGCATGGCTCAAGAGTCAGAAATGCACAAAACTTGGCCTGGAACAGAGTTTTGTACTCTCTGAGAAGGGCATAATCTGATGTCAAGCTTTCCCCAAGAGTCATGCTCCTAAATGGGAAGGAGCCCAAAATGATCACATGCTGAGTGCCTGTTCAGAGACAAGTGGCTCTTACTGCCAAACAAACTGGAGGAGAGGGCTGCTCTTGAAAAATTCTCTGCTGCCCACGTGCTGATCCTCCTCTGGAGAGCAGGCATTTCTCAATCACAGCCAGGCCAACTGCTTTTCTCAAAACCAGCATTCCAGGAGTCACATCTCCTTCTGCACTGGGGTCAGGAGCTCAGCAGGCCCTTCCCTTTCAACCAAGGTGTCTGGCAGCAAATTTTTCTGGAATTTCTTCAGGTGGCTCCTGGCAGGGAGTCAACAGGGAAAAAGACACCTGCCCTGAGGATGTCTGTTTTGACTTTGACCTGAGCATGCCTCTGGGTTTGTGGTAACATGACAAACAAGGACATGGGAAAAATGGTATCTCTCCTGTTCTTTTACTGCACTTGATGGGTTTTAAAATATAAAGACTGTCCTCTGTCCAAATGAAGCATAACTGGAATTTCTTACTCCAGAAGTTAAACTGAATTTTTGGTTGAAAAAATTTTCTGAAGAAGATGCTCTAAGGTTTCAGGCCTTTCCATCACTTCAGTTTTTCTTAATTTTATTAGGGTCTTTGCCTCTGTTTCTCAAGTGACACATTTCTAAAGAAATGCAGGTTTTGTCCTTTAGGTAGCAGGCCAGGGTAAATTCTGTAAGCTGCAATTATTCAGTTCAGCAAACACATTAACAGGTAGTGACCCTTCCAGGGCAGACCTGAATTTCTCAGATTAGCCATATTTGGCTGTGAACTCTTCCATGGTCCAGCAGGAGTCAGAGATCAGGTCTTCTACTGGGATGTGAGAACCATCCGACCCAGTATCTCAACAGTTACATAACATTTTAAAATTAGGAAAACAAGATAATTCATCCCTTCCTGTCTCTTTTGAAGGAAGGATTCATGGGTTTATGAGGATGTGACCTGACTTTCTTCTAAACTGATTTGCTTATTCTCCCCAGTGAGAGTGGCCCACCAGCCAGAGCAGCAGGGATCCCTCATTCCAGCATCATCAGAACTTGAGACACTCCACATTAAGATCTGAAACCTAAGATTGGCCTCTGCCAAACTGTAGGCTGGGGCCCAAACATCAGTAGCAACTATTTAGGAAAGGCTTATTCCAAGATATGGTTTAGAAATGCCTGCAGTGTTTCCACCCTGGGAGACAGGGACCAGAGCACATTCCCAGCTGCTGTTCTTCAGCACATTCCCAGCTCGCTGGAAGCCAGCTGCTGAGCCCTTTGCAGCCTACCTGGGAGCTGGCTGGGTTGGGTTTGAAGCCTTTCTCAAATCACCTGCAGGTCCCACTCTCCACCCTTGCAGAGCAAAGCAACACCTCTTCCCTGCTGCCAAAAATCCCTCCAGTGACGATGCAGAAATCAAGTTCTGGCAACAATTCCCTCTTAGTATTTCCACCCGAAGAAGAAAAGGAAAACAAAACAAAGCAGCAGAATTTGCTGTCTGTGGGGCTTTCAGAGCTGCAAAGTCTCTTGCCTGGTGCTGCAAGGCCCACACCTTGGGAAGAACAGGCTCTTTCAGGCACTGGCATTTTGTTGGAAGTGTTGGTGGCCAAGCCCTTCTGTTCAGTGATCCATGGCTCTTTCACCGTCCCTACTAGCCCATGGTCCAACAAGGGCTCCTTTGACATCATTTGGAACTGAGCTGGAGCAGGGCTGGGCAAAGCCTTTCCCTTCAAATGGGAGGAGGAAAGGTGTTTATGGGAACGCCTGGGTGCTCATGGGCATCTCCAGCCTGCTGGGAAGTCACCAAGCAGTCAAGTCAATTATTTTTAATGAACTGGGCCAAAGCTGATTGTGTTATTTTGTAACATATTAGTTTGGAAAGCAGTGAAATTATTTGGCATCTTTCCCTGGCCATCACAGGGACCCCTTTGTGCTTCCCTTTTCCCCACTTTTCTCTCGTGTGTATAGCTGGCTCCCACATCTCCACTTGCTGACGCTGATTGATTGCATTAATATCACTGTAAATATTACATAATCTCCGCTTACAATGCTAGAAGGAACTGATGAGTTTTACTCTGCCAAGAATTTTCAGGCTGGAAAATAATAATGCAAAAAATAATCTCAAAAAAATAAAATCTCTCATACTCTTTCCCCCCATTTTTTTTTTTTTTTTTGCCATGTGCATTTGCTATTGGCCCCATTGACTGCAGACCAAGGCAAGGCTGTATGGACTGTTTATGGCCATTGCTTCAAGGGGACAGTGAAAAAGAAGTCACAGTGTGACAGTAAACTGTGCTTGGCCTCAGGAGAGGTGATGGGGACAGGGGATATTGGAACACAACTTATGGAAAAAATAATTGAAAAAAGTATTCAGAAAATGGGGATATTGGAAGATGACTTGTGGAAAAAATAGATTTCAGAAAACAGGATTCAGCTGAGCTAAGGAGGATGAGGATGCACAGGGAAGTCTATACCTCATCCTGGTACTATGAGCCAGTGGAAATAGGATTGTTGGAATGTGGTACCCTCTTCTCTCCATTAGTGGGTGATTTAAGCCAAGAGTACTGGGTGTTCGAGCTCACCCCCTTTAGGATTGGAAGATTCTGAGCTGAGGAGGCTGCACTGCTGCTAGCAGGGATGGAGAGGAGTCTTCTCTGCCTCCAAGGAGCCAAGGATGGTCCTTCCCACCCTGCTCAGGGAAGGTGGGAGGAGAGATGTGACTCCTCCCTCTCCAGCACCAGTCCCGGGCTGTTTGACCTCCTGCATGTAACACATCCTCCATCCCGACCCTGGTCCAGGCCAGCTCTGTTTCTTTTCTCTGTCTCCCAGCCGGAGACAACTCCGTATCAAGTTGCGTTCTGAAGCAGGCGAGCTCTTCTCAGACTCCACAGAAAATCCATTTATCATATCAGCCTTACATTAGCCAAAGTATCAGAGATAAAAATTATCTTGGAAATCTAAACACAGATTCTAATCTAAGGTACAGCAGCATCTGTTTCCCATTATTTTTATGACTCGCAAGGTTCGAGCGGCATCACTCCCGCCGTGAGATGTTTGGGAAAGCAGAGGTCTGCTCTTCCCAGAACTCCAGGTCCCAGTGCTGCTTGCTGCTCATCTCCCAGGGCTCATCTGCATGGGAATAGCTGATTACTCAGCGTGTCCAGTGCACAGGCAGGCTCCCCGGGCAGCGCTCCTGCCTGAGCTCAGGGTTGTGCTGACTTCAGCAGCACCAGCACTGCACTTGGACTCCTTTCAGAAGGCAGCTCAGGGATGTTTTTCAGAGGTATTTGCACCACCAGCCTGCCAGACTCCACTGGTCCAAACTGGCTTGGGATGATGTGGATACACAAAGCCCTGATTTCAGGCTCCTTTTCTAGCAGAGCTTTTTCTAAGCTGTGTGTTGGGGATGAGGAGCTTCACTCGTGTTGCTGCCAGAAGTGATTCAAACTTGCCACTACTTCTCACCTCACAAGGCCAACCCTGCATGGTTGGGTGCTTGGGGCAGCTTTTGGCTTAGCCATGGACAGGAAACTTGATTCAGTGTAATTCAACCAGGTTGTAATACAACCTTCCTTGTACCTCAGGGAAATTTTTCAGGGCAGCCACATCTCAGGGACATCCATGACCCAGCTGGGGGCCCTGAGGGCACTATCAGACCTTGATCTCGTCAATATCTATCAGAATCTGAAGGGAGGGTACCAGGAGGATGGGCCAGGCTCTGCTCCATGGTGCTGAGCAATAGGCCAAGAGCCAATGGGCAGAAATGGATGCACAGGAACAGGAGGAAGAATTTTGTTGTGCATTGACTGAGCACTGGAACAGATTGCCCAGACAGAGTGTGGAGTCCCCCTCACGAGACATTCCAGAACCACCTGGACACAGTCCTGAGCTGTGTGCTCTGGTTGGACCCCACTGTGGTCCCTTCCAACCTGACCCATTCCCTGACCAGCCTCACCTCGGACTTCTGTTGGTCCCCACTTGAGCTCAGCCCATCCTGAGCTGCATCACAGGCTTGCCTGCCCTCTGCCCTGTTCCTGTGCTGCTGCTTGGTTTTCCTGGCTTTTCCTTTAGGGAGCAGCCCTGCTCTTGTGCTTCTCCCTGACGCCAGCACGCTTGCTGTGGTGTGCAGTGCCTTGGGCATGTGCTGTGAACTCAGCCTTGCCCCGCCACGCAGAGACAAGTATGCAGCTCTGCAAACTACTGTTTGCCTCTGGAGACAAATTATGGCATGCTGCAATAGCTGAGGAATAGCATAAGAGGAGTATGCAATGAATCATGATGCATATGCACACGAGGGGAAAAGTTCAACCTTCTGTTTGCCATTATCTGACTCTTGAAAGCTGAACTGCTCAATTCTTGCATTTTCTGTGCCGAGTTTATTTCTGTGGCATTTCCTAAGTCTTTCTGTCTGTCTCAAGACAGGGGAAAGAGAGTGTGTCCCTCTGCAGATCATTGCATTTGTGCTGGCTTGCAAATAAAAATCAAATCTATAATAAAATAGGATAAGAAACATGTAGTGTGTAACTCTAGATCTCTGTATTTGTGGAGTAGAACCCTTTTCCTCAGCTTGCCCAGCTGTGGTATGCCTGAAGGCTCGTGTGCTGCTGCACATTCTGGCTGGGGTGGAAGTGGCTGCAGGCACAGGGAGTTTGGAAACTGTCGTGGCTGCAGAAGGACATGTGCTCTGACATGCCATTGGTGTTTAAAAAAAAGTGTTTTGATTAGAATCAGAGATGTCAAGTCATGTTTGCTCCCTACATCAGTTGCAATAGATTTTCTCTGAAAGGGACAGAGAAAGTGAAGAGAGGAGATAGTCCCTCTCCACCAATTTACTCAAAGCTGACTTCACATCTCAAGGCACCTGTTTTTCCCTAATAGTGATAGCAAGAGGTCCCCAGTTGAGCTCAGCCCAGTCTGAGCTGCTGGATTGCCTGCCTTTTGCCCTCTTCCTGGGCTGCTGCTTGGTTTTCCTGGCTTTTCCATTAGGGAGCAGCCCTGCTCTCCCTGACCAATCTCCTAAACTTCTTCAATCTTCCCCACTTCTTGAGGGCTTTGACTCTGGGCTTTTCAGGGCAGCCTGAAATCCCCACAAATTTCTATGTCAACATGGGAAAATTAGTCTTTAATTCATTTCAAGATCACTATGCATAAGTAGTCCCAAAGAACTGTGGTACCCAGGATGAGATACAAATCAGGGATTTGTTGGTCTCTGCTCAATATGTCAGATTTTGTCAAACTTCCAAATTGCATCGTGGATATTTGTCCTTCCTCAGGCAAATGTTTAATGCAAAGAGCAGGCCAAGAGGTTTCCAATCACCTCTTAATCATTTGTGAACATCCACATGGGAGAGGGTTTTTCTGGGGGGGAAAACAAAAGCATCTCCTTAATCTAGCGGAAAAACGAGATCCTAAAATAATGAGGAAACAGAAGCTAAACACATTTAGAGTGGTGACAAGACGTGGGTTTTCAAGAATGACACTAATTATGCATTGAAATCCATTAACTTGGTGACTGGAAGAGTCTGCATTCCTTCCTTCCTCCCCTTGGCTGCCAGAACTCCTCTGGAAGTGCAGGCTGAGCCATGCGGGAGCTCAGCACTGCCACTCCTGCTGCCCCTGACCTGGGAGCAGGAAGCGTGGGAATGCCTCACAATGGTTGTAAACTGCTCCTCAACCTGGAGCCTTAACCCTGAAACCTTAACCCTGAAGTCTAAGGATGCCCACTTCTACTTGAGAAGTAATTTAGGTCAAATTTCTTGGGCAACAACACACGCTTTTGCTGGGATTAGGACCTGGAGGAACCAGTCACTTCATTCCATCCCAAATCCCATTCCTGGGCCACCTTGCTCTGCTCCACACAGCTTGGGTGAGTTGGTTTAGTCATAGCTCTGTGCATGTCCTAGAGAAGCACATGTGGCTCATGTAGCTAAAACCACAACTTGGGTTACTTAGCAATGAGAGCAGTTAAATGAACAATTTCACTGGAGCCCGACCTGCCAAATGAACCTGACCAAAATACACTCGTGATGTTTACACCAATTTGATTTTTCTAGATAGTCTCTAAGGGCAAAATACCCAACAAAATAAATCCCTCCCCCTCAGTGATATTAATTAAGCACAGTGGTATTTGCTTTCTTATTATGTTCTCAAGCTGGCAGTGCAGTTACCAAACTTAGAAAACTGTGCCATATCTTATCTTTTTACTTAAAAAAACCAGCTGTGACTGTCTGATCTGGCTGCATGCAGTAGGGAAAGGTCATTCTGGAGAACTGGCTCTGGGACCAAGCACTGTTTGGATATTAACAGACCTCAAACAGTTTGGGATCAGAGATACTGGATAGGATTTTGCACAGTATCTGATAGAACAGAGCCTAGGCCTCAAAGTGTTCCCAAAACACAGGGCTGAGGATTGTCTGTATGGGTTAATCCTGCCTGTCCATGCACTGGAGAAAATACTGCAGCATTCCCCCTGTGTCCACCCCCTCGGGAGCTGGAGGAGAATTTAGGTCAAAGTACAGAGAACTGTATTACAGTATTAGCACTTATTATCCTGTTTGATTCTATTAAGGGAAACCTGCAGTGAGGAATGAGAATGGAGTTGGCCCTTTCCACAAGTGCTTTAACAGCTGGTGGCCCAAGAGCTGTTTTGATGAAATAAATCACCCTGGTGGAAAAATCTCAAAAGCCGCAGACTGTGGAAAGTTGACCAGATCTTTACTGGCAATATTTAGGGATGCTCTAAACAATGAGACAGTTGTTTTCCTATTACTTTCAGTACTGTGCCTGGAAAAACATGATATCCCTGAAGCTTGCCTGCCCTGAAAGCTTTGGGATGCGTGGCACTGCTAAACCTGACTGCAGGATTTCTGGAGGGGCTCCTGTGCTTGTAAAGACTTTTAATGTATCCAATAATTAGCTGGATTGCCTTGACCTCAGTTGGAGACAGCAGGATAGGCAGGGTTGGAGGGTTTTTTTCCTGGAGCCTGGCTTATTCCTCCAAGTATCCTCCACAATCCTGCACCTGCTGTGAATTCCTGGGGAAAAAGAGAAAAAAAGAAAAAAGGAAAAAGGCCTCTGCCATAAAACTTGTGAAAAGTAAATACAGAGTCAGGGCTGAAAGAGCCCCTCAGATCCCACTGGAGAGGCTGCAAGGCACCAGCTCCCTTTGTGTCTGTGGCAGGATCCCCCCCTGGAGCTGTCTGGCCTCTGGATGGCATCACAGGGAGGCAAATCCAGAGTTTCCATCTGCTAACACTATTTTGGATTATAACTCGAAGGAGATGTGCTGGAAAAAGCATCTCCTGGGGCAGACAGAGGCTTTGCCTGCTCAGACTGGAGAGAAGAGCTGGGCAAAGGCTCCACACACACAGGACAGGTCATCTTGTCAAAAGAGATCTGATGTTCACCTTCTGCTCCTGGGAAGGTCATCAGTCCAGACTGCAGAGCTGGGACTAAGGACAGGCAAAAAAAAATATATAATCAGATCTAAGAAGCTGAGCTTAGAAATCCTCCTGCAGCACAAAAGGAGGTTAAGGTGTACAAGAAAGGAGACCTTTCCTGTCTGGTTGTTGTTGGTGGCTGCTTCTGACAAGGCTTGACCTTTTCACAAATTCCTGAGTGCTGCAGAGGAGCTTAGTGCTGGCCTGAAGTGGTGAGGAAGCAGAATAGAAATAATCTGCCAAATGCAATCTGCCAAACTCCATCTAAACGAAGCCTTTTTCTTTAATTGGGTGTTTGTGGAAGTGGTAATGGTAGTTAAAATACAAGGTGCAGGGGTTGCTGGTTGGGCTCCTCTCCTCCAGGCAGGCTCTCAGAGAGCTTTTTGGGTTACCCTGGTTTGGGTCACCCTGGTTTGGGTCCCCTTCCTGCTTCTGCTCCTATCAGTGATTTCCATAAAGCTCTGATGGGTGAGAGCCACCAGTCTCCCTGCTCATCCTCCTGAAAGGAAAACCTGCTGACCTCCCAAGACAGCATCACCAGCACCTTTTCACAATCAGCCCAACACCGAACTTTGCATATATTTTCTTTCCCTACCCCGTTGTTTCTCCTGTTTACATTGTTGTCCCATTTACACCTTTTAATGACACAAAGGATCAATCTCCCATGTTTATACAACAGCTTTTGGCCATAGTTCCTTTGTTGTGGGTAAAACAGAAAGCCTTTACTGAGATTTATTCCACCTTATGGAAGAGAGGCACGAAAATAAGTTATTATAGTCAGAAAGTCCTGTTTACAGGGGAAAAAAATAGAGCAAGCCCTGCATGAAATGCAGTAACTGTGGGCTGTGGGAGAAAAGATGTAATTGTTGTCTGTGCTAAACACAAATCTAAACAGGATCACAAGTAATTAGCTATTTAATAGGTGACTAAAGTAAATACTGCAATTAAAAATCCTATTAAAAATAATATTAAAAAAAAGAAACCTCGCAAGAAATGCAGCTTTGTCCTGGACTGCCAGTCAACAAAATCAACAAACCATTACGAAAAAAAAAATGTCCGTGCATGCCCAAATCAGTAAAACACATAGTAATTACTTGGCACATTTTATCTTCAAAGTCCTCTGCGTGAGCTAAGTAATTAATCCTCCCAACACCTCGGTGCGGTATGTGCAGCAGGCTCCGGTAAAAAGCAAGTTTGTCTTGCAGCCAGGTACAAATACCTTGTTGTGGGGCTCATTCTCGATAGAGGAAATGCCTCTCTAAAGTCAATAACAGGGAGTGGAGGTGGTTATCTCTTCAATGGCACTCATTGTAAACCACTGCTGCTTTTGTTTGAGGTGGGGGGAACTGAGACTCAGGGGTTGAGAGGATCTCCTTGGATTCCCCATCACATTCCAGGATGAGCAGAGAGGCTTTGGAGAAACGCCGGGAGCCCACGCAGCTCTGCCCTCATACCTGTGTCTGAGCCCCCGCTGCAAGCACGGGTCAGGGGATCTGAAAACACTTCCCCACACTGGCTTTGGGTCTGCTGAGCTGAACTGAGTGGTTTTTAGTTTAATTCGTTGTTTCAGGGCAGAGGGAAAAGGGAGCTCCCCCCTCCCCGCTGGGATGCTGCAGCAGCACCTGGGGAGGGCAGTTAAGACGTGGGTGATAAAACCTCCTGTGCCTGGGTGTTTTAAACCCACTTTTGTGCCCTCTGCCAAACAGAAGACAGTTTTCCACTCTGATCCTTCTGCCTGTTGCTCTGTGTGTGCCATAAAGCCAAAAGGTGGGGAAAAGATAAATACAAGTAGTAGATCAGAGTGGAATTACGTGGGGGAAGGAGAGGTGAGAATGCAGTGGTAGAGCATGGAAAACTCACGTTGACATCAAGCTGTGTCATAAACACATCCAAGCCTGAGCTCTGGGAGTGCCAGCAGAAATAAAATGCCTTACAGGGAGAAATCAAAGATGGGACCATCAGCTCCATCGATCTCCTGCAAAGTGCAGCAGAAGGCTGTGTGGAGCTTGGCAGGTGCCACATGGAGCAAACCTTCCCACCTGGGAATGACTAATCCCACCCTGGCTGTCATTAAGAGACCATTTGCAGCAGTGGCTAATTGGGCACTGAGCAAAATAAACTTTCCCACAAAGAAGGTTGAGCTAGAAATGGAAAAATAGCCGTGCAGAGATTAATTCTGGTGTGGGAAGGAAGGCGCTTCTGCCAAATGAAAGGGAACATTGAAAAAAGGAGCTGCTTTCCCTTTGATCAGAGGGGCACCTGGGCAGCAAGGAGGAAAATGGAGGTTTATGGATGGAGGAAAACACAGGTTTATGGATATGAAGTTGGCAGAGAAGAGCGTTTTCACCGAGATTTTGTAGTTGTAGTTGCAGGTGTGCTGGTGTGTACGTGGAAGGGGGAAGTTGCTGTACATCAGGTACAGATCAGGATGTGAACAACACCAAAATGGGGCTCCTCCTTTCAAGGAAGGTCCTTTCCCCCCTTTCTTTTCCCCTTCTTTCTTTTTTTTTTTTTCCTTTTCTCCAGGCTCCTCTGATTTTCAGCTCTCAGAGGAGCCCCAAACCTATCTCTATTCTCCAGCCTGCTGCTGATCAGGGAAAATGATGTTCTCCAGGATGAATCCCCAAGAATAGGCACTCATCAGCATTATTAGCCAGGTCATCTCCTTGTGGATCTTCCCTTTTCCTAGGAATCAAAACGAAAACAAAGGAGGCAGAGTTGGGAATCTCGAATGGGTTTAGTAACACGTGGAACATTTCCCAAACCCTCACGTCGTGCAGGCATAAGTCATGCAGAGTTTTCCATGTGCTCACAAGTCCTACCTTAAACCCAGAGTAAATTGCCAAGTTATTTCCCTGCAGGACATGCTCTGTGACGTGCATCAGCTGGGTCATCAGGAGAGCCCAGCCCTGCAAAACAGCATCTAAACACATGCTGGGGCTTAGACAAGGACCTCAAGCACGTGCTTTAGGATTACTGCCCTGATTTATAAATAATTCCCACAACTCTGATTAGAGGCATGGGATGAGGCTGGTCTCTGTGCTGAGGTATATTGACTTGTCTATTGCAGGTTTCCAGGGAATGTCACCTTTCCAGCTCTCTCCTTTTGTGCCTTTAGGATGTCAGGCTTAGCTGGAAGAGCTGTGTAGGTGACTCCTCTTTGAAGCTTGAGGTGACAGCACTGTGTGGAAAAACAAAGCCCAAACTGTTACTCCAGCAAATATTTAACTGACTTCAAATACCTGCTTATTTCTGCTCTTCCCAAATAATTTTATTTCTGCTCTTCCCAAATAATTCCCTGCTTGGAGGGCATTTCGTTATGTTATTTCTTCAGCGTCTCTTTCTCAAGAGAAAATCTGCTTTGCCACAGCAGCTGCTTCTGAAAGGACACGAAGAATGTGAAGAGCAGGGACACTTAGGACCCATCCTTTCCAGAAGGTGATGGATTCCATGGCTCATCCAGGAGCTGCTGGATGCCCACTGGAAACCCAGACACCAGGATACCCTGGAGAAAAGGGGATCCAAACTAGATCACAGACATCAGCAAGTAACCTTGTGCTTCTCAGCATTTTTCAGAGCAAATGTCCCAAGCACATGACTTTCCTTTCTGCCTTCCAGGGAGTGGGAAGCAGCATTCCCAGACTGCACACATGACTTTCCCCTGTTTATCCCACAGTGTCTCTCGGATTAGACCCCTCTGCCATCCATCATCCATTCAGAGATACAGATTTCACTAATGGCCACAGTGTAAATATTTACAGTAAACAGTTCTAACAGCTGACTTTTAGTAGCCACTGTGCATATGGAACTGCATAAACAGGAAGGACGATTATAGGGATGGAAAAATTGGCCCAGGAAGGAAGGAAAATAAGAAACTACGATGCTGAAGTCCTACAGTATTAATTAAAATAATAATTTATTAGAAATGACCCTTCTCTTGGCAATACAATCACACAGAATTATTTGGCCCCACAAAATAATGTATAGCACTGAAATTAATCTGATGTGACCTTTTTGACTCAAATGATTCACCAGGATGTGGGGTCTCAGGGCTTTTTTTTTTCACTAGAAGTACATATTAATGATGTTCTCAAATATTTCTATAACACAATCCTGTTTATTTCAAAGCCTGGGCAAAATCCTTGTTCCCTGAACTCATTAGGAATTAAATAGCAGGAGGCAGTTTCCTTGGGCAATGGTCCAACTCCCCTTTTCCAGCCAGCACTCAACCCAAAAAACTCACTTCATCAGTCTCATTTCAAGGTCATGCTTCATGTGCTTCTTCAGTTATCCTTGACGTTTTCAGCTGCCTTCTCTCCTCGCTACTGTGATATTTCTCATGATGTTTTTACTACCTATTTCTCCCCTTTTCTCCTGTTTCCTTTCCATTCCCACCCTCCCCTTCTCCCCAAAAGAGACCCAAGAAACTGCATGAAATCCTTTGCTCCTTTAAAAGAAATTCAAATCTTCAGCACTTGCTAACTCATGCTTTAGGCAGTGGATCTTAATATTTTGGGCACTGATTCTCCCCTCACTCCTCCAAACCAGCTATTTCTTCCATTTGTTCTTATCAAAAAGTGACTTATTTCCCACCTGACAGCGACTTGGTATCTTCAGTCGTTGTTGCTTGCCAGATGCCTGTGATTTTATTTTATTTTATTTTATTTTATTTTATTTTATTTTATTTTATTTTATTTTATTTTATTTTATTTTATTTTATTTTATTTTATTTTATCTATATTTATTTTATGGTTTTTTCCTTGTCTCCAGAAGAATCTTCCTGAGGGAAAGACAAAATTTGTTCTGGTCTTTTAGCCAGGCTTTGCCTCTGGATGGGGCTTTGTTTTTACTTTCCCCTCGAGCTGGTAAATCCCTGTCACCATGTCACACACAGAGCAGTGACAAATTCCTGTGCACACTTTGCCTGTGGGTTCACACTTTGGACCTCAGTAAGAAGAAATATTGGCTCCCATTCCCCCCCTCTGCCAGAATAACTCTTCCTTTCCCTGTGTTTGTTTAACTCATCTGTGCTAAGGCCACCTGCTCTTCCAAAGGCAGCAGCAGCAGCATGAGAAAATAACAAAATGTTTCAATATTTCAGTGGGAATCAAGGTTCCATGGCTGTTTTTGGGCACAGCAGCAGGGTATTTACAAGGCTAATTTCAGCTGCTCAAAGCATTCCAGCAGCTTTTTAAAGGGGGGGACACCCATGAACCTGAACTGAGCCAGGCTTAAGCTCGGGTTTATCCGTGCCAGGTGCCAGGAGTGCTCAGATCCACGCTCTGTATTCCCTGCCTTGGAGCTGCTGTGTCCTGCAGAAGGAGGATATTGTTTGACTTGGAGCCAGGCAGATGGCTGACAAAATAATGTGACCAAATTAAGATGGATGAAAAGTGGGGACATAGGAGGGGAGAAAAGTGAATTTCTTTTCCTCTTGTGGAAAATCCAAGCAAGCCAATACCTGCTGCAGTCCAGGTGGCATTAATTTCCCTCATTTACCTTACTGGGGACACGGGGATTTTAATTTTATTTCATTTATTTTCTTTTTATAATTTTCTTGAACCTTTTTTTTTAATCTGTATTTTGATTTTCTTCAGACCCACGTCTCCCTGCTACATGAAAAAGAATCAGTAAGCCATCACCTCCACTTCCTAAAACACTCTTACCACTGATTTTTCCATTTTTTAAAAATTAAATGTATTTTTGAAAACCTGCTGTTACCTCAAAAAAAAAAAAAAAAAAGTAGTAAAATAATTAAGAATTCTAATAACTGTGGGAAAGATGTAGCCTGTGGTGAGTGGCTGAGGGAAAATCCTGCTAGCTCCCTGCAGGTGTTCCTTGGAGGAACATCACAGGTGAATCATGGCAGTAGAGGGAAATGAATGTCATTTCCCAATGAAGTTCTTCAGAAATTCTTCAGAATTTCCTCAGAAATTTGAGCTCCTTTTTCTAGGAAAGGATGGACTTCTTCAACTCTGGTGGGTTCATATTCCATAGGACACCAAGTGCACACAACCACAAACTGTAATCAATTATCAATTAATGATCAGATCATTAAATAATTTCAATCCAAGGCCTTCTGCCAAGAGAAACACCATGGAGATTGTGTTATCATAAGCTAGTGAACAAACTGTGAAAAGAAAGACTTTTCCTGACACAGAGGAAAGATGGAAACATCTAAAGAGAGAAGGGGCAGCAATGTAATTGTGAAGAATTTGAATACTACAAAAATACAGGAATATATCCCCTTAGCCAGCACTGCTTTAAAATATATGTAATTTTAAACTCATGAAATGCACCCATTAAATCAGGTATGCTAATTGTGTGCTTAAAATTAGGCTTATGTGTGAGTCCCTTGCTGGGCTGGAGGTCAGGTGGAGCACGGATATAAATGGTATTGTACTCTTGGTATGTTACATGGAGTGAAAAGGAAAAGAAAGAAAAAAAGGAAAGAGGTGAGATGATGTGAATCAAGGAAGAAACTTCCAGTTTTGATAGCTAACACACAAGGATGAGCCCAAAAATATCACATCAGAAGAGGGAAGAGGGATATCCTTGGAATGATTGGATCAGGTAACCTTGAAGGAAGCAGCAACGATGAGGTTGCTGTCCTGGTGAAAGGAAACCTGGTGTTCTCAAAAGACGTGGCTGGACTTGAGACAGTTCATTTTGCTTTCATAGCAGGCTTCTCTTCACTTCTTCCTTTCCTAAAAAACAAACAAACAAAAAACAAAAAAGCAAAAAAAACCCACCAAAACCACCAGGAGCTCTTCTGCCTTTTTTTTTAGGAGCTCCTGGAGTCCCAGCACTGCTGCTCTGAGGCATCCCCACCTCAAATGGCAACTTCAAGGTCTCTGGAGAATGTACCACATTGTCTGGTTGGAAAACCCCTGGCCATTTAATGAGTGCTTTGGTTTCTTGCAATCTTATCAATAATTCTGTTCACAAAGACCAATTGCCAACAGAAAAATATTTTTGTGGGTCTGATCCAAAGTTCAGGTAAAGTAAATGAAAATTCTCCTCGGGCACTCTCCATGTGGAACCGTATTTTGACCTGTCTTTCTAAAGCTTGCAGGGAAAGAGAACTGCTCAATTTGTCTAGTTGCTCTTTAACAAATGGTTTTAGTGTTTTTAAAATTCTGCCTTTGGGATGTTCATGCATCACTGAACACCGTTAAAATAGAATTTGACATTGGTATTCACAGCAATACTAAGAAAACTGCCTTTCTTTATAGGAAGGAAAAAACCTAACCCTAAAAGGAACATTAAACACATAAATAACACGAAACATGCCTGTTTCCACAATAATTTCAATGATTCATTTATTTGTTTTTAGTCCAGGGCTTTTAAGATAAAGATTCATCATATGAATTATTTTTTTAGGTAATGCACACCATAAACATTTTATTTCCCCCCTCCCTCAAGATCCGACCCCTTTCCTTTTTTTTTTTTTTTTCCTGCGGAAAGCAAGATTTTTCCAAACTTTTGGTGAATAAGTGATGACGACGGGAAGTTCTCTAATCTTTTGCCATTTACAAGTGAGTCCACGTGGAGCTTTTGGATGGAAAGTTGCAGCAGAAGGTTCCAAGAGCTGCAGGGCTCTCTAGCTCCAAGCTGGGCTGAGTGTATGGAGATGTATCCCAGGCAGCAGAATCCAACTTTTCCAGAGTAAGCTCATTTTAAAGACGTGTGCATGTGGCACTTGGGGACATGGGTTAGTGGTGGACTTGGCAGTGCTGGTCTAACAGTTGGACTCAATGATCTCAAAGGTCTTTTCCAAACTAAATGATGCTCTGATTCTATTTTTTTTTTCCTCATCCTTACCCTCTAATGAGCCGTGGCAGCCTTTTCTTGCCTGCACATTCCTTAATACCTATGTAGCCAGAACCCTCTGGGATAGGTAGGGAAGGATTTGGCTGGGGACCATGGGGACCATGCTCTGATTTTCCCTTTTCCCACATCCAGACGTGTTTGTTTGGAGGGAGAGTAAAATTTGCATTTCAGCAGCCCAGACTTTAGTCCCAGGATTAACTCCTCCTGCTCCTCCCTTACAGAGAAGTTGTGTCATCTGGACAGAGGCTTAGGGGTGAGGAATGAATCTGTCCATGACTTCTGGTGATTTAACAGGGTGGTTTATTCCATTAATACTTTGTGTTTTGAGGCATGGCCCTTGGGAGTCAACAGGAATATTTCCAGGTTTCCATTAACTAAATATAAAACTGAGTTGCAGCTTCAGAGGCATCTAACTATGGAAAAACTCCAGTAATCACAAACCCAGGGCACCAAACCCTGCAGACCATGGCCCTGGGTGGTGGGTGACTATGACTAGAACAGTCTCCTCTCTCAGGGTTAAGGCCAAGCCTTGGAAGGACCAACTTGGTCTCAGTTTAGTGAGTACAGGGTCAAGAACAAACCCCTTCACCCTTGCTAAACTCCCTGAGCAAACATACCAAGAAACGAAATACGGCATTTCTTCCAAGGTTAAAACATTGTTCTCAGGTATATATAACATGAGATATATCAGGAAAAAAATACTAAAAATATATATAAAACATGAGATATTTTAGGGCTATTAGGGATATATTAGGGATATGAGCTTGTGGTGGTCTTCTCCAAATTCCACATGCTTCCTGAAAGGGGAAGTTGTTTCAGGTCTTGTGCTCCAAGTTTCCAGCTCTGTGGTGGCCACAGCTCTCCCTCGCTGCTTCTCCTGTTTTTTTTCATTTTGTAAACTTTGCAATTTACTGCAGCTCCTTTATCCATATGGGATTTTTTTATATATATATAGTCCTTACACCACTGGGGAGATACAAAAAACATCAGCTGAATTCAGGTCTCAGATTTGCTGTAATAAAATGATACAGGGGCAAAATATTGAATATCAAAAGTGGACTGAGTTCTAGAACATTTTGAACATTTTTGCTTTGGAGTAAATACTCTGCTTGAGCTAAAATGTGAAAGGCTTGCAGGATTTTTTTTTTCCACAGAGAGGGTTGCTGCTATGTGGAAATACTGTCTCTTATGCCACATAGTAAAGTACATTTTTTTCCTCTTTTGCAAAAAAGTGGTGAGAAGCCAGCTTTCTTATTTATCCAACTTGTCATTCCACAGGGAGAGAACTGGAGATTTAGTAATATCTTAGAAAAAAGGATTGCCAATACAAATGCAACTGTTTCTCACAAAGGCACATTAAGGAGACAACATTCAGTGGTTCCAAAAACGCAAAACAAAGCTGGATGTAAAATAATTTTGAGAGGAATCTGTGGTATGTAACTAGGAATGAGTGTATGCCTGCTGAAAGGACAGATCATTTAAGTTCAACGGGATGTGTTTGTCCACAAGCCAGATATTCCATGGAACATAATTCAGGAAGCCCCATGGGAGCAGCTGTAGGTGGGGAATGGGCTCTTGGGTGATGTATTTATTCACAGGCTCAACAGGAATCAAAGCTTTTCCAAATGCAGAGCTGTTTGCGTGCTTAAGACATCGTCTAAAGTTGCCCAGCTGGGCTGGTGGGACACTCTATGTACAGCCAAGAAAACATGGATTGAACACTGGGACATTAACCCATAAACAAAGCAGGGATCCAGCAGTCCTGTGCATAGGACTTGGCAACTTCAGCTCTTTGATGATAGCAGGAGAGGCACAACTCAGATCCCAGCTCAGCTACAAAATTTAACCACACCTCCACATTCCCGACCCTGTAAAGGGCTGGCTAAATTGCATTAATTTTAGTGTAAACAGGACGTGTTTCATATTTATGCAGGACTCTGGCTGGGATTGCTGTTCTGAACCTGAGCCATGGCAGATGAACATCTCTGCTTCAGCCTTGTTTTTGTTTTGCTGGTTCTGCTTACAGCAAACAACCGTGTCTGAGAAGCCTGGGGTCCGTGGGATCAACTGTTTAATCAGCTGTAGCAAGAATGTGATTGTCTTTGTTGTTAACCACTCAGCTATGAAAAGCGTGAATAGTATATGTACATTTGGAAGCACCACACGAGTGGTTTTGTCCCTGCTTTGCTCCCTCCTACTGGTCAAATGCTCAAAATAAGTTAAATATTTTGGAAGTCAAGCGTTTAGCTGTTTTTTTCTCCAAAGTCTGTGTTTTCAGTTCAAACAGATAATTGCATCTGTAATGGAGAGATGTTTTCCTCACTTGGCTCTGTTAACATCATAAAACACCTGCTAGGGCTGAGCTGCTTTTACCTCAGAAATGTTTGTTTTTCACCACTTTTTCTGCAATATAATTGTACCACTGTAACTACAAAAGTTTTGCCTTAAAATTCTTTTAAAGCCCCCCTTCTTGGCATAGACAAATGATATTCACTTTTGTTAGTTTTTGTAGGATTTTTTTTTAGCATTTTACTTAGACCATAAACATTTTTCAGGCTTGCAAGAGAAAGGAAAAAAACCCAGCCAAATCTAATGTAGCTGTTGAAGTGTCAGAAATGCAAATCTCCTGTTGCTGCTATTTTGGTGTCCATGGGATGGAGGATGAGGAGGTGGTTCCTCCTCCCAGGGTAGCAGTTTTGCATCCCTGCAAAGTGAAGATTGCACTGCCTCTCTGTGCCCACACAGCAGCCAGAGAGGGATTTTTCTGCATTTTAGGGGTGCCCAGCACACAGCTCACTGCCCACACTGAGCAGGGGGGCTGGGAGAGATCACTGGTGGTCACTCAGCACCCGTAAACCACGGAGGAGCAAACTCTGGTCCTGGCTGCTCCTGGGCGCTGTGAAATGAGCTGAAGACCAGCTCATGTGAGTGATTGCTTCACTCTGTTGAGTGGCTGGATGTTGCAAGACCACTCGAGGTTTCAGTTGTTTTCCTGGACACTGGAATGTGTCTCTGGCCCGAGTGTTGGCTCATTTCTCCCAGGAATGAGTGGCTGCTGGCTCTGGATGTCCCGAGCAGCTCCTGTGCACCCAGGGGAGCAGGGGCAGCCCGTGGGCACACACCCTCTCTGGCACACAGAAATGGGGTGTTGCTATGCTCATGTGTGGATTGCCAGGTTTTTAATGGAAAATTAATGGACGGCTGACCTCAAGATGCTGGGAGCTACCTAGAGGGTTACATCACTCTACCACCCACAGGCGTTTCTTGTGAACTTTTCCCGACTTTCCTTCCCGAACCTCTCGGCTGTCATCTCCTCTGGATTTGGACAGGCAGCAGCATTTGGGCTTGGTTTTCAACTCCTAGGAAAGGCATTTCTGAGGTGCTGCTGAGTGTGGAGACAGGAGAGGTTTCCAATGACGCCAAGTGTGGCACAGACTCTGTTCCTGAGCTGGGCCCTGACTCTGTTAGTGTTGGTATCAAGGAGCTGCTCATATCAAGGAGCTATTGGGTGGGAGAGGGTCTACCCCCTTTTCTCTCACCACTGTCTCATCTGAATCTTCCTTGAAAGTAGACAGAGAAGAACAAACCAGAGGATCCTTTAAAATTTTCCCCAGTGCCATCACACCGTGTCATGCTTTGGAAATGTCAGCCCAAGAAGTGAAGTGTCCCTGTTTTCTCTCTCACCCCATTTTCTAACTCTCATCTTCAACTTCAGAAAAAAAAAGTGGGGGGGGGGGGGGGGAACCCCAGAAGTGATGAACATCTTGCCACATTGCATAACTCCTGCCCACAGCACATTTTCCATGATCCCAGGCCAGACAGGTTTTTCATTTTGACTTTATGTCTCACTCTTTGGACCGACAGCTCTATCACAAAAAAATCTCTATCCCTTGTTTTCTAAATCTGCAGCTGTTTATGTTTCTCTAGTTCCCAAATTGCTCTTGGTCCCTGGCCACGCCGGGGTGTCCCGAAGACACCAGCGGGAGAACAAGCGCTGGCTGTGAGGAGGTGTGGGTGGTCTGCAGGGGAGCTGTGCCTTAGCCCTCCACCTATGCTCGGGCAAAAAAACCTCCTGCAAGGCCCAGAAATGTGTTTTCCTTTCTTGTGCAATCCCCAGGTAAAATTGGAACTCCCAGGCTGGAGGCTTTGCCAAGGCTGCTCCTCGCCTGCTTGTGCCCGTCACAAACGCTCGGTTGTTTCCAAGAGCCCAGGATTGACAGGCAAAACTCAGATATTCTGGCGCTTTCCCCCCTTCATTTTAGCACAGAGCAAACCTGAAAGGACCCATTTGGCTGCCTTTTCCCTGGTGTGGAGGGTGGCACAGAGGTAAGGAGGACAGAACTGTGTCCTTGAAGCCGCTGCTCTGTGCCGGAGTTTGCCTCTCCCTGCCCGCAAAATGTAACCCGAGCTCAATTTAAAGTTTACACAAATCATCTCGTTACTTCCAGCTTTCCTTGGCTCTCGCAGGGTTTTGTTTGTTTTTTAGCCCTTTTCTCAGAGGTGGTTTCTCAGCACCCAGCTGCCCCCTAATTCCAGGGCACAGGGAGCCTCCAGGGCTCAGGTTTCCCACCTGGATTAAGCTCAGCAGCCCCAGGGAAAGGAAGGGCCAAGGGATGGGAAGGAACTGGGAGATGCTGGCTTGGTTATCCAAGCAAAAGGGGGCTGGTGAGGATATCACAGTTCTGCAGCATCCTAAGGACAGTGTCAGGAGGTCACCTAAAGTCCAGGTATAGCTTTACAATAAGGAAATTCCGGAGAAAAAGGACAGATTTCTGACAACCAGGATGATGTGATTTCAAGCACTTAAGGAGGCATAAAAATCCTTCAGTTTTATAGTGATGTTAGGTGGATCTCTGGAAAGTGCTATGTGATGAGGGTAAGACTTGAGGATGCAGTTCCCATCTGAAATGTCCCTCTGCCTGGGGGCCAGGCAGATTTTTCTGGGTTCTTTGCACTGCCAGAACCCCTTTAAACCCTAATCCTCTCCCAGAGTGCCTGACTTTATATAGATGCACACCATAAGATAATCCTTGTCCTGCTTTTGTGGAGTTACATTTCATGCTACTCCACTCACACACTGTAATTTAAACCAATTTCTATTGGCTTAATATATACTGAAGATGACTTAATTTTATTTCTTTTTTTTTCCCCTCAACCCCCTGCTAATTCCTCCCCTCAATTTTCATCTCCCAAGGCCATAGCTAGAGCACTTTTTGTCACGATTATCACTCATCATAATTGAGCCAGCCTAACTCATGATGTCATAATAAGAAATCAACTCTCTTAAGCTATTTTGTAGACAACTCATCTCTATAATTCCCCTGCCTTTACCCTACAATAACCTTATATCTTTTTGGCCTGTTTTGTTTTGGTTTTTTTTAAACTAGCATAATTGGTTTTGTCATGATGGTAGCAGTGCTTTGAGTGCCAAAAACATATTCCCAGAGCAGCTGTGATGAAAAACATAGCAGTGAATTCTGCAAGTCATTTTTAGTCATTTGCCAAAAATGAATGGCAGCTCAGGCTCAAAGTGTGTTACCCAGAGGATGCCCAGGAAGGAAACCTCTGTGTGCCAGGGACTTTCTTCTTTCCACCCAGACAGGACAGGCTTTCACTGGGGGTGGTCAGAATGACTCATGTCCTACCAGAAAAAAAGTTGTGACCCATTTCTTGGAAGAAACAGGAATGGAAGCAAAGCCTGATTCACAATGTCTTAGCATTTCTTGAGAAAGTGTTTTTGAAAGCTTACCTTGCTGTCAATTCAGATTCAGTGACCTGACAGTGCCTTAGCTGTCCTTTTCCCCTTGCTCCATTCCCTAAATGCAGTTACTGCACCTTCAGGGGTTACAAATCCACTCTCCTGATGTGCAGTTTCTCAAACACTTTTCAAACCCCAGCAGGGAGATTTCCCCATCCCTCTAGAGCTCCCCGTGTGATGCTGTGGCTGTGACTCCCTCTCAGCTCCATCCTTTCCACAGCCTCTCCTCATTTTCCAGCCCAGGCTCTGCAGCAGCCCTTTGCTGAGCTCTGGGGAGGGGTGACAGGCTTGGAGCAACCCTCAGTTCTCTGATTTCTGCTCCATTCTCACTGCACCACAACACTTTTTCCCTCTCCATGTTTGTGGCTGGAAAACATCTGAGACTGTTTTCCTCATCCAAACTTCCATCTGGGTTAATTTTTGACAGTTCTTATTTCACCTCTCCTCTCCCCAGCCTCCGAGATGCTCCTCTGTTGTTTTTCCACCCCTTTTTGCACACTTGATAAGACTCCCTCGATTCTGCCACATTAAGATATCCACGTGGGGCAGGGAGGAGACCTTTTTCTTTTGCAGAGTGGTAGATTTGACAGCATTTTTTTTGTGTTTCCTAATAGAAATTCCAAAGCCCTTGATCACAGCTGTCACTGAGCCCTTCAAACTCTGACTCCTCCAGCTCCACATCCTTTTTGATATTGGAAGCCATGGTGTTACTTAGAGTGAGTCAGTGGTGATCACTCATTTAAAGCTCTTTGCCATGAGTTAGGAAGCACTTTTGCAGTGCTTAACCAAAATCAGGGCAGAAATAGCAACTCCTGAGGAAGCCCGTGCAGGAACAACTGGGCTCCACCAGGTCAGCAGAGTGATTTCTCCAATTTCCCTCCAGGAAATCTCCATCAAGAGCACAATTCCTGGCAGCTTCCCTCTCTCCAACACCCTGCAGAGGTCATTGCCAAGGTCCAGTCTGGGTCAGACAGTCATGTCTCGGCACAAATCTGTCCTGGACAGGTTCTGATGGATCTCTTTTCTATGCATCAGCAGCACAGCAGTGCCTTGTGATTTATCAGATCCCCACACCGAGGCTCCTGCTGCTCTGCACAAGTCCTGCCAGAGAGTCTGAACCAACTCGTGTGATAATTTTAAGGGCTTTTCTGGTCTTGATTGGGGAATTTGTCTCTTCAGGTAACATTTCTTCCATCCCTGAAGACCCTGTGTGAATTTCATGGACTTATTTGGCTCTCTAAGTCCTCCCTTGCTGGGGAGAAAGTTTCTGTGAGCTCATGGATGGCTGTGCTCTGTCTGCCCTTCCATAGGAGCCTTCTTGTTCAGGCCTCTCCAAAATCCACCTTTTATCCTCTGCCACTTTTGATTTGTTGCTGTTTCTTCTTCCACCACTACTTTTTTCAAGCATGGTTTTACGTACGAGGGAGGTTTACATATATTACATTGTTTATAGCAGACATTTCTGCTTCAATTTAGCTGGAAATGCTGCATGAGGGGTGGTCCTTGCCTCCCTTCAAATCACCTTTAATCTCCCACCAGCCAGGAATCACTGCCACTTTCCACTGAGTGCTGTGGAGCAGCTTGAGCCTGGCTTTGCTTGATGGCCAAGAGCCCAGGTAACCTGTCCTTCTGCAAATTCTCCTTCTGAAGAAATAAAATTCTCTGTTTCCAAATTGGAGGGAATAAACAAGGCACTTATAATAAATAAATAAATAAAAATACAAAACCCCAACAAACAAACAAACAAACAAACAAACAAAAAAAAAACCAACCCCAAAAAACCAAGAAAAAACCAAGAAAAAAGCTTCATGATCTCAGCCAGTCTGAGGAATTCCTCTGGGGCAGATATTTGGCACTCTGCTGTCAGCTGAATCCATGGCCAGCCTATTTTGATGAGCTCCAATGAGACCTTGGATTTGGGCAATCTCCAGTAGATGACAAGCTGCTCACCAGAGCCCTTTCAAACCAGCTCAGCTCCAAGGGATTGTTTCACTTCCATCAGATGTGTCCTTACCCCCCACCCCTTCTGTGTGGGATTTCTTCCTGCTGATGTTCTTTTTGCAGTGGACAGGGAGCTTAAAAAGATGGGAAAAATTGTCTTCCTGTGATGCTGTCATTAAATGTATACTCTGGGACTGCCTTCTTGCCAGAAATGTGGACAAATCATATATTTCCTTTAGATTTTCCTTGGAAATACATTAAAAAATGGCAGCAGTCACAAAGCTGTATTGTTACCAGTGAATGCTGTTTGGGGAAACCTTGTTTTGCTGTTTCTTTTCCATACATTTATTTGGGAGGTTTTTTGGCTGCTTTTCTCTTCCATAGGCAATAAACTTCAAATTTTTGTAGGATTTGGAGCTTCACTTACAAAAAAAAAGTCAGAACTTGACAAAATGCCCACTAATGGAAGTGGAAAGTCTCCCACTGCCTTTGACAAAGATTTGCTCGTGTCAGAGAACATCCAAGAAATGTTTTATTTTATGATGCTTTCAGAGTTCAGGAAATGGTGACTCTTTAAATCAAAAGAGTAGATGAATGCTGGCTCACACATTTGCAGAATTTTTATCCTGCTCCAGCATCACTATTTGACTTTGGAATGGACACTGCTTAGGACAAAGCACTTATATGGAAATGTCCTATTTTTTGCCCCTGTTGTCATCATAGGACACCCAATATTTTTAAATGTTACTTTTAAGCAATATTTGGCCAATCACCTTGAAATTTAGAGAAAACTGATTTAGAAATGGGATTCTCCTCTGCATATCCAAAGGAGATATAACAAGATACAACATCCAGACAAATCTGGATAGGCTGGAAACATGGTTAAAAATTTTAATGGTGGAAGTAGATAACTATAAGATACCTCATAAAGATTTGAGTTATGGATGGGACATGGAGGATTCTCCATCACTAGAAGCCAAAATTGGGTTGTTTTCTTCTGGGTGCTCAGCATGACTCATAGGCACCACTGGGTAGGGAAAAATTCAGGACAAGGGTCATCCTGTTGTGCAGGAGGTGACAAAAGACCATCCTCATTGCAGACCACCCCAAACTTATAATCACAAAATTGCATGAAATAGGTAATTATTGAAAACATGCACTTCAAATCTCAGTTCTCATGCAGGTGACAGAAGGTTTCATCTGCAGAGAAAACAGGGAAATTCTGCTGCAGCCTCTGGAAAGCAGCACGGTGTGGGAGGTGGAAAGGGGTTATAAAATGTGGAATAAATGAGGTGTTTGATGCAGGTAAAAATGAGGCTCTGCTTGTCTGGAACTGCTCTGGTGGCAGCCAGACTGTCAGGATGCTTGATGCCTCCAGTCCCTGAAGAAGAGCCATCCCAACGTGCTGATCAGGACATTTTGGGGTCTTAGGCTCTGTTAAACCCCGAGTTATTTTGAAGTAACAAAAACTGTGAAGTTAACACCAAGAAAAAGAAAAAAGAAGAAAGAAAAGGGGCCCGTGTTTTGTGGTTAACAATAAAGGAGCGTCACATCTCTTTCCAAAGCAGAAACCTCTCAATTTTTGCTTCTGTCTCATTCAATTATGCTCAAAGGGCCACACTTAACTGCAGGAAAAAGGAGTCAGGCCTTTACAATAAAAGACACGAAGCTGAGTTTGGCAGTGCCAGCCTTTGCTTCCTGCAGTTCACATTCTGGAGAACAGTCAGGACGTGATGTCAGGGCTGGGCTGGTGCCAGGGCTGCCAGGTAACCCCTGACACCTGGGCATGTCCTGGGCTGGCAGCCGTGTACCCACCCATGTTCACTGCCAGCCTCTTCCAGAGCATCTTAATAAACACATTTCTGATGGCAGATTAATCAGGTTGCCCATTTCCCTGTCTCAGATAGAAAATTTGCAAGAAATGCTACAAAAGAATGAACCTTTTTCTTGACCAAGACACAAAGTCCCAGAGAGTTTACATCTGAGGTATTTAAATCTCTGAGGCTGGGCACGGTGGGTCCACATATCCTGTTCTGGATCAGTGTAAATCTCCCTTCTTGAAGGTTTAAGATCCCCAGATAGCCCATACATGGGGTCTCTGGTTCATACCCTTCCTGGGATTGCACTTGAAATCCTTTCTCTCTCCCAAGTTTATTAGTTAATGTCTAGATTTTTTATTATTTCCATGCTGTGGCTTGAGTTTGTTGTTGTGGATTGGAGCTGCTGTTGGGAATCTTAGGGCAGCAAGGCACAGGCTTTCACAAACATTCCTTTGCCTCCTGCATGGCAGGCATGTCTCTAAGTCTATTCTCATGCTCTGGTGTTTTCACCAGGATGGAAGGAAATCACACAGATGCCTCTGTTCCCACTTTTATTCCAGCTACATAAAATGCTGAGAGCCTCTCCCACTTTTGCTGATCTTTTTCATAATTTATTGAAAGCTAGGGAGAGGCAAATGGGATATAACAGGGATGGTGCTTAGCCCAGATGGGATACTGAACTGAAAAAAGTTCTTGGATAGGGGGATAGGTAAGGAAGTATGCTAGAGCATTAATACAAAATAAATCTTCCTCTATTGTTTTTCTTTTCCAAGTAAAATTCTAACAGATACTCATTTACAGTTTGGATATCTGCTGTGAAATGTTTGACATATGGTTAACTTCATGCTGTTAATTATTGGAGGCTTTCTGGAGGTCCCCTGAGGCATTTGGTGCAGATCTGTGTGGCTCAGCAATTCCTGAGCAGGAGAGGTGGCATCTCCTGCCACCTCCTTGTTGTGGTGGCTGCTGCCAGGCTGTGTCACCTTCCCAGCTGGGATGGATGTCAGCGCCAGCTTGGAAAATTCATTCCCGTTGGAAATCCAGCCCTTTGCAGCAGGCAGAGGATGTGCATCTCTTGCAGCAGGGTCAGCAGAAGGGACAGAGCTCAGAGACCCACGGGTGGTTTAGCTCAGAGCCTGTGGGAGCTGGAGTGGAGCAGCAGCATCCTCCTTTCCCAGGAGCAGGGCTGGAGACCCTCCTCAGCTCAGCACTTGTGATTCCTGACATCCAGGGGGGTCAGTGCTCAGTGCCAGCACGGTCCAGCTCTCTGGAGAGGTTTTCTTTCACCAGGTTCAAGCTTGGAGCAAGCCACAGGCTGGTTTGTGTGTGCACAAGAGCTGGGCAGCCAGGGAAGCTGAAAGCTTCAAGCTCTGCTTTGTTCCCCATGAAGCCAGGGAACTTTAGATTCTCCTGCTTGCTGGGGAGGCAGGAAAGACAGGAATTTCAAAACTTCATTCCTTCAATTCGCCCTTCCCTCAAAAATGCTGCTCTTCCTTCAATTTCTTCTCTGGTCTCCAGGCTAAGCCAAGTTTTCATAACTCCTTTCCCCCCCACCCTCTGGTTTGAATTACTGCAGTGTCTATCAGTTTTAGCTGACGTTGTGAATAAACTCTCATAACGCAGAGAACATCTTGCTTACTAAATCACTTAAGTGATAATCAAATTTAGCAGGATGATTTAGGGCCCAGGAAGTTTGGAGGGTGTGTTTATTTTACTAGAATTTTTTTGTACACAGAAGTGACCGTCCTGCTAACTGTCCATATGAAGAATTTTAATTCAGAACTTTCCTTCACTACCCCATTTCCACTTTTACTGTAATCCCATGTTTTGGAGGATGCTAAAATCACAGCTTTTGTTGCTGGAGATGGACTAATGCTGAAAACTCCCCAGAGAGAAATGAGCTTTCATCCAAATGTGGGCCAGACAGCCAATTATTTTTCCTTAATAAGAACAACTGCTTGATGCTGCATCATACTTGAAACTAATAGTAAGTTAAATAATAACAACAACAGCTGGTGGAAAGTGAAAGAATAGCAGGAAACAGCTCCTCAGGCATCCTATAGTTAGCTTGTGGCCTTCATTGGCACAGGAGATGGTGGTGATGACTGCTATTGTACGAACACCATGGCTCCTGCTCAAGAAAAACCAATCCTTATCTGCCTGAAAACTCTCTGTGGGAGGTTCCTGGAAAAGTACATTGCAATGGTAAGGTGGGAATGACAGAAAATGACTTAATGTGCAGGCAAGGTGGCTGCTCACCACGGCTAGGAAACCCTGTCAGGGCTCCTTGGAGGCTTTCTGGGAAGCTTAGCTAGCCTGAAATAAATAACATGGGAATTACTGTTCCTGGAATCATAATCTTAATTGGTCATAGACTCACAGAACATAGAAGGGTTTGGGTTTGAAGGGGCCTTAAGGATCACCTCATTCCAGCCTGTCCTTGGACCCTTCTAGGGATGGGGCAGCCACAGCTTTTCTGGGCAGCCTAAGCCTCACCACCCTCACAGAGGAGAATTTTTTCCTAATATCCCATCTAAATCTACCCTCCTTCAATTTAAATCCATGCTTCATTTCTCCTAATCTCCCTGAAATCAGTGGTCAGCTGAACAAATGAGGGTTCGTGTACAGCAGTTGTCAGATTTCCATTGCAAAATCACTCCTCAGCTCTACCTGCCTCCAATCTGACTCTGCAGAAAAGCTTTTCCAGCCTTATTTTGGATCCTAATGCCTGTGGATTAAATGCTGTAGAGCCATGGAAAAGCAGTCTGTGAGCTCCTAAGCAGTGTGAGGGCCGGCAGCCTTTCCCCAGTCTGATATTTCCACCCCTGCACTGACAGATTCTGCCTCAGGCAACTCTAATTAGGGGTAAGACTGTGTGAGGATCTGAGCAAATTTATTCAGTTATTCTGCATATCTTGACACCAGCAAGGTTTTCTCCAGAGCCTGCACATTAATTTTGACGTTAAATTTCCTTTATAGGTTTCTAAGTTCATACTTCTAATAAACTTGGCCTGCACTTTTCCCACTGATGCCCACAATATGCTTCATTTTAAGACTGATGGAACAAGCTGAGATTTTCCGGTTGTTTTATTTCCAGAACGCAGGCTGGAAATTACACAAGGAGCTCAAACATGCTTGAACCTCTTATCAGCATCATCAGATATCTATCACAGTGTTACATAGGAAGAGCTGTCTGCACAACAACTGGGAAAAGGTGTGAGTCATCTCTTCTTACTCCATCTCCGTGAGGGGAACATCACACCACAGCTCATAAGATGTGATTGAATGAAAGGGAAGATTTCAGCTATCAGGCATTATCGCTGAGATTTTGCAATAGAAATGACCCGTGATTCACTTCTAATTCTGGAAGGTTTGGCAGTTGTTGGGGTGTGTTTTGTTGGGTTTTTTTTTTTGTTTTTTGGGGTTTTTTTGTGGGTTTGGGGTTTTTTGGTTGGTTTTTTTTGGTTGTTGTTTTTTTGTTGGGTTTTTTGTTTTGTTTTGTTTTGTTTTGGGGTTTTTTTGAGTGAATGAAAAGGAGCAAGGAATGCACCCTGTGAGATCCAGAGCCTTCTGTTGTACAAAGGCATCGATGCTGTTTGGACACATAAAGGGCAAAGGACTTGCCAAACAATTGTGTCCTGACACTTCACTATTGGCTGAAAATTGACATCCACACAGGGCTCCCTATCAGCTCAGCTGTCTCTTGTACTCGTTGGGTTGGCTCAGGAGCTGCTTTTTCTGCAGCCATGAGTATGTGCATACCTCAAGTGTGCCATTCCAGCTGTCTTGCTGCAGATCTGCCATCAGCCACGGAGGTCATGTACATCTGATGGCCAGAGGGACAAATGAGTCTGAGAAAATCAATAAAAGCTCTACAGAGCAGCCCAGGAACAATCCAAATGGGGATCTGCTGCAAACTCTACCTTTTCAAGCATTTGGTCAAATCTCAGAAAGCTCAAGCCCAGTGAGAACAACTTCTTTACTAAGTAAACTGAAGCATTTTGCAACTAGTGCCTCTATTCTCTGGGCTGTTTCTCTCTGCCTGGATAAAATTTCATCCCAGTATTCCTGTAGTGTAGTCTCTTTTCCAAGAAATTAACAGCCAAGCTGTGGCCAGTGTGTGTCATGGGAACATGAGCAGGAAGGGACACTTAGAAGCAAAGGCTACACAAAACCTTGATAATTAACTTGGAGTGATTAATATTAACTACACAGAACAAAATGCAAAGTTTGAGAAATTTGAGGTGAAAGCAAACAGTGCTGTTTCCCATGAACTCCTCTGCTCCCTGGCTGAGTTCTGCTCTTGCCCCAAATATCCACATTGTTTACTCCTTTCAAGACCTGGATAGTCACGTTGACCAAATATTGGGTTTATAGTTATGATTTATCTTTTGTTCTTCTTGCCAAGGACAAACAAAACGTAATGATGGAGGAAGAAGTTCAGCTGAAGTCTTCAGGCACTTTGAATGAAGGGCAGATGTTGGTCTAGAGGACAGATGTTGGTCTAGAGGACACTGTGACTCAGCCATGCACATCTGTATTACTTTTGGAAATACCACAGTGTTTTTGCAGTAGGGCAGCTGGTAGTAAAAGCTCTCTCTGGCTTTCAGATCCATGACTCTATGTATCCTCTCATTACAAAAAAAAAGCATTTTCCTGAGGATTTTAAGAAGCTGAACATAAGCAGCTATCCCTGGATGGAATAACTCCCTCCAGCCATCATGAGCTGTGAAATGCCTCTTTTACCAACATCATTACAGCACTTATTCAAAGTGCACTGGACTCTGCAGCTCTTTACTGACCCTTGATGGCCTTAGTCTTGAAAATTTTTTGAGATTGAGTTTTGCTGCCACTTTACATATTGAACATGACTGAGGTTTGGGTAATTGTTCCAGCAGTGAAAAACAGCAGAAATTGAGCTCACCTCAACAATCGCTCTTGTCTGACGATCTGGGATTGATTAGGGCCCTTTTGTAGATGTCTGAAAATCAGCTCATATCCTTTGCTTCGTGGGCAGTCTGCACAAAAGCACATTTAGTGTGGCAGTGAGTGCTGCTCACGCCGGGTCCCGTGTTTGTTCCCGGTCCCAGGCTCGGCGGGAAGCCGCGCACACAAAGGATGCGCTGCCAAGAGCTCGCTGCCAGTCTGGGTAAGCCTCGTGTAAACACCGAGTCTAGACAAAGTGATCCACAGACAGAAGCCAGCTCTGATGTCACAGGAGATGGAGTGTTGATAAAATGGCCCGAACCGGGGAGCCAGAGGGGTTTTGTGTTCAACTCGGGTAGTGCTGAGAGCGGTGATGTTTTTGTTCAGGTTGATGAATGGAGTTTTTGACTTAATGTATTACTTCAGACTTCCTAACTCTGCATCCAGGATCTGAGTTAACAGGTCTGAAAAGCCTTTGCTTAGTCCTTAGGTGTCTTTCTGGACTGCAGAGTGCTGAGCCCATCTCTGGGTGAGGCCTCAGTGCTGTTTCCATCCCTGATGCCTCCAGGATGCTGCCTGGAGTGGACAGAGTGATTCCAGGGATCGACCAAGTCACCCAGACCCCAAATCCCCTTTCCATGTCCGCTGCCTCCCATAAACACAGTGTATCATGCACTGCAGCAGCTGTTCCCAAATTAGTGCCATCACCTTCATTTCTATGGATCCCCTGGAGTGTGTGATGTGGGGCTGGTGTGGGCAGTAGCTCAGAAACTTCTAAATGTGAGCTTCTTTCACATTTATTTGCATTTCCAGGAAGGGCCTTGACGTAAGGAGTAGCTGAAGCCCAGCAGCTGGGCAACACTTGCCATCTGGAAGTACACTCCCAGAAGAATTGGTGTGATGAAATCAAGCACAGGCTCCATGTGATCTGTGCCACACTTTTGCCAACACAGCTGTGGGATGGCTTCTTGAGGCTCTGGTCACTCTGCTTATCATGCAAATCACAAAGAACCTGCTGCCCCTGCCCAGGGCACCCAAAAATGCTTAACCAGTCCCTTGCCATGCTCCATTGCAGGCCTTATCTGAGATCTGAGTCACATAATTAGCTTTTGTATCTCTGCAACTGAATCGATTGTTCTGGTTGCAGGAGTGGTTGATCAGATCCCAGTTTGTCTTGAGTTTGTCCTGCCAGCATCTGCACACACTCTGTTCTGGAAAAAGCAAACTTTCAGCCTGATTTCTGGAACACAACGACAAAGTTTTCCCAAACCAGAATAACAAACAAACAAAAATTGTTCATGGGAAGTGATTTAGAGTGCAGAACAATCTGTCTCTCACTAATCAGGTTAGGGTCATAATAAGCACCATGAAAGAGAAAGCCTGGCGTGTGGTTCCTGTGGTGGGACAGATGTCCCACAGCCTGTGTCCTCGCCTGTCTCTGTTCCCAAGGCACTGTCCTGCTCTGCTCTGCTTCAGGAATAGCTCCAACCTTTACCAAAAGAGGATCTCCTTTGCTTCCAGCTGGGCAGATATGTGATCTCTGGATGCTTCTCTCCTCGGGCCCCTTGGATGAACCCTGGAACTGAACCATGGCATGGCTGGTGCTGCAGAGCTGCTCTGAGGAGCCCAGGGGACATCACAGTCCTGACATTACCAGAGCAGGGGCCACCATCAGCTATCAGTGCCCCTCCCAGGCATGAGATGTGTGAAGATGAGGTGTGCCTGTGCCCCTCTCCCCTCATTAGGAAAAGCTCTAGGGCAGATGCTCTTTCATATTTCCTCCAGCTGCCCCCAGAGGCACAGAAAAGCCCTGAAATGAGGGAAGTCATATAATCTGTATTTTGGATTTGGCTTAAAAGCTAGTTAACCCCCCTCCCTTTTGTCTTTCGGTGAAATTTTCTTTGTTTTACTGAACAGCTGCAGGCTGCAAAGTCCCAGAATTGTAATTTTGGCCACCATACACTGTCACAGTGTGTATTACATATCCAATAAAGCCTGACTATTGCGTCCTCCGAGCACACTTTAAAATAATTGCTTATAAAAGCACATACACATCTCAGCTGCACTCATCTGAGTGACCAGTGACAAAAAAGGTTCCCTGACTTTCCAAAATGCAAGTTTTCCTTATTCTCCTTATACCTCTCGTTGTCTCCAACCTCGAACCCAAGATTTTTCCAAGGGAATCACACAATATTTTTCTCTAGCACTTCAGCCTTGCTCAAGGCTGGATGGAGGTGGCCAAACATGCAGCAGAAAAAGCATTTTGGGGGTGAGGGGGTGGCAGAGAAAAGAGAGTGGGATTGTCCTGTCTATCCTGTAGAAGATGAAGGACCCAACCACAGCCAAAGATGCTGGCTTGTCTGCAAGGACATGATGTCACCCTGATGTCTGCCTTCACTCTGATGCTGTTCAAACATCAAAACTCCTGCACAACACCAAGGAAAAACAACTTCTGCAGCCAGCACAGCCTACACACTCCAGAGAATTTTCACTTCCTCCATCTCTTCAATCCTCTGTGCAAGCAAGGAGCCTGCAGCCCTTTCTTGGCTCCTCCACCTGGTCTCAGAGTGACTATTAGAAATTAGTGACGAGTCAACATCCAGTGTTTTCAGTTTGGGGTCGCTTGACTTTAAATAATCATCCAAACGTTCACAGCACAACCAGCCAAAGCTCATTTGTCTTGAAGTTTTCTCACGCCATTTCAGGCACAATTTCTTCTGGCCACAGCTGGGAGTATCAGGAGAATATTTGCTGTGTTTTGGCGTGGTTGGCTCTAGTGCTAGCCAGAACTGCAAGTTGGAAGAAAAATTATCATCTATCTATCTATCTATCTATCTATCTATCTATCTATCTATCTACCTATCTAATGTATTTTATGTCTCCATGTGTGTCCAAAACTTTAAACCCTCAGAACCCTAATGAAGCTTTATTCAAAATTTAGCTGAGTTGGACATAACATTTTGGAAAGTGGTTCCTCATTTCTAACCTAGCATATACAAACTTACTAGGAATCAAAATTTCAGTCCATTTGAAAGAAAAGAAGTCAAGAGATCTGTGTGTGTGTGTTCTCAACTTCATCCATTTACAGAAAATTATGGGTGAAAGTTTATCTGCTGGCAGCTCATTGTGAGAATTCCAGGTAGGAGCTTGCAATATTTACACAAGGTGTTTCATTGTGAGCTCTCACAATGGGAAAACATTAAAACCCCAGAAATGCACAGAGCGAGTTGCATAAAATTAATTCTCTTGCTTTCATTTCGGTACTTGCAAGGAATCTTTGCCAGTCCTCTTTCCATTCCAGAGCACAGCAACACCCATAAAAGAGCAGAAGAGTGTCTGCTCTGTGCAACACTTCTGCTTGTTTATAACAGGAGGCTGGGGGAGAAAAAGGGTTGAATTTATTGCAGCTGGTGGGGAGAATCTGGTTTTGTCCATTTTACCTGATTGTCGCTGAAACCATATGCACAATGTAAGCATAAAGGAACATACCTGTAAAGAATTTCTGCTGTGGAGCTTTCTGCAGGGTTTTCCTGAAGCCTGACCTTCAGCAATCATGGTTTTGCCTTGTTTTACAGAGATCTAATTGTTCCTAATTTCCTGTCGATAAATGGTACAAGGTGTGGAGTTGCACTTTTAATGTTAAATTTCAATCATTTGTCTGAGTTAATAGACGTGAATGGCTCTTTCAAGCCTAAGTGCTTTCGGTTCATGTAGGACGTATTTATACTGAAAATCTATTTTGAGTGGGTAAAGCCATTTTTCAGGAGGTAGGAAAATATTTCCTACCTGCAGCTGCTGAGCTCTGGGGGAGCTGTGGGCACAGGGCTGGGACCTTCTGATCTCCAGAAATCAACTCTGTAGGATGATTTTTCTTTCCTCCCAGTGCAAATCACCAGACTCCCACTTGCCACAGGCAGCTCACAGTGACATGTTGCTCACCTTTAGGGTAACCCTGGTGGCACGAGGATAATGCTTCCACCTGGAACACTCTTGGTCCTTTGGCATCTTTCTCCTCTTACCCAAGATTTCTAGTAAAGACAACTGCTTTTAGTGGCTGGGTTTCTGTGGAAATCACAAACGTTTCTTGCAGTAATCTGCTTTTTGCCACCAGCTTCTCTTGCTGCCTGATAAGCAAGAGGATATTGGATATAAGGATATATCCAATATATCCAAAGTACAAGGATACCTTGCACTGATAAGGGCTTCCTTAGCCATGGGTAGGCTGGAAAGGAAATTGGTGCATCCAATTTAGGGATTAAATTTTCAGGGATTAGCTCTTCTACCTCCTCCTCTTGCCTGCAGAGGCAGGTGAGGAAGCTCCATACATTCCTGCTGTGCCCAGGGAGCACAGGAGCTGCAGCCTGGGATCCCTGAGCCACAGAGGGAGCAGCCAAGGACACTTCTGGCTCTGGGAAAAGAGTGCAGGGCTTGAAATCTCTCTCAGAGCCCCCGTGTGAGTGTCTTCATCCCAAATACACAGCAACATTTCTGCTGGACCTTGACCTTGCCAGGTGTGGTGCAAGGAGTAGTGTTTCCACCAGTTAGTGCTTCAAAAAGGCAATAAAATCCCAGAGAAAATTGTTTTTGAACTGAGATTATGCAATTAAGCATTGGCAAAACTGTTTCAACAGGATGCAGGAGAAATTAGAAGAGAATTATTAATGATTTCTGATAAATCAGCTCAGGCAAAGCAGTTTGTGTACAGACAGAGAGCAGTCGATTCTGTTGTAGACATGAGTAATGCCTCAGTAAATTGCAATTTACTGAAATTTTTAAGTCAGCAATCATTATCCTGTAGTGATTAATCTACAGATGAATTTAGGCCTATGTTGCTAAATACTATTTAAGAACAGATTAAAAAATAATATGACTCACCACATAATTTCCCAGCCAGTATGGATCCAGAGTAATTATTCCAGTTACAATGTCCTTGTGTTTGGTGTTTTTCATTCAGTTTTACACACTGTTGTGAAATAATGTTAAATTTTGTCTGAGCATTTTCTCCCTTTCTAAAGCACTTAATTGCACCCAAAAATCTATTTGTTTCTGAATATACAGAGCAATTCTTTTATGTGAAGTGTATGATATTGCTTTTTTGAGTTCTGAATCTCTGAGAAGTGACTGCTTTTGCTATGAAAAAAGATGTGGATCAGAACTTTTCCTTAGCATAGACTGTGCTTTAATATAATTCAACTCATAGCTAATCCCCTCCTGCACAGACAACATTTCATACTCAAATTTTGCTCTTTGAGCTTTCCAGCCTTTCAATTCCAGCTCTGGATCCAGATCAGGTTTCCTCACTTAAATAGCTCCCCTGTCTGTTTTGTATAACTCCCAATGGTTTACAGGGTATCTTTGTTTCAAAATCTGTTTCTCTGCTCTGCTGGGACCACATATGTCTCTGTTGTGTTTAACTATCCCCTGCAACCTGTTAATACAGCATAATGGGTTTGCAAAGATAAAAACCTCACCAACAAAATAATACTTCTTTCGTTACAAAATGGAGGCTCGGGAGAACAAAAAAAGAATCAGAGTCTTGAAACAAAAAATATTTGAAGAGAAGAAATATCTAGGTCACAGCTTTTCTCAATTTTTGTAATTTAATGCAGCCTGGAATAATTGCTGCATGCATTCTTTTGAAATCAAGTCCTATAATGCACTCATTGCTCAATCTCTATTTTCAGATGTTGCTGGTAAGATACAACATTCTGTTTTCCAAATAACTACATTGTAAAAATGCTAAAAAAGTAAGTTGAATGAGAGTTTATCCAAATATTGAAAAGAAATGTAGCCATCCATGTTAGTGTGATAGTTGGTGGGTTCTTGGTGGGAAATTGATTCCACTTCTGAAGATGCCACAGCCACCAAGTCCCAGACTTTGAAGGAATAAATACTTTGGTGAGGGAGAAGTAAAAAGGGGCAAGTGAAAGACTTATGGCTCCAGTCTCAGGTAATCTCAGGGAAATCTGAGGAAATTAAGTGGTGCATAAATGATGCAGAGACCTTCTGTGTCGATTCCCTCCAGAGAAAACAGTGTAATCATGCATGAGGTCTTCTTCAAGATTCTGCCCTTTTGCTCTTGGATTTTAAAGTCGTTCTAAAGCAATTTAAAAACATCAAGAGGAGGTAAAAAGGTTAAAGGCTTTATGTACAGTCCCCAGGAGTTACCTGGCAGTTCCATCTTTGCATCACAAAAAAAATGACTGGAAAACCAGTTTTGTGAGGTTTGTATTGCTCAGGAATGCAGGGAGGGGGAGATTCTGGGCAGACAACAGCAAAAAAGCAACTGCACCTTCACTTGTCAGTCTCAGAAAATAAAAGGTGGGCATATAATACCTTTGGGTTGACACTAAATAGGTTTTAATTTCCCTCTAGCGTCACATTTTTCTACACCCCACTTCATGTGCCACCAGGTCAGGGGTAAGATGGAAGATAAAAACTGGACAAAAGTATCTCCTTATCTGCTGAGAGAGAAAATACTGGCATGTTTTCAGATCAGGCCTAAGTGTTTGAAAAGTCAGCCCATTATACAGAAAGATTGTTTTCCACTCTACAGCAAAAAACGAAGCACTTGAAAAATCTCAGCGTGTTTCATGAGAAATTGTTGACTGTAAGTATGAAGTGGAGCTGACAAGGTGGTGTTAGGCATTCACTGGAATTTCTGGCCACATGCCCTCTGAAATTAGTAGGCTTAACCTCTCTCCACTTCTGTTGTGTCTGAGGAGAAGTTTTCAAAGAGGAAAAGGGGGAAATCTCCAGTTGCCCTCTGAGCAGTTCCTTACCCTTCCTCTCCACCTCTGCACTCCCTCCCCAGCTCTTCTGCACAGTCAAGACCTGTGCCGGCCTTGAGGTGGGGTTTGGAATTTAGATCTGGACCATCTCTGTGGCTGATCAGCCTGGTGTGCTGCCCACAGAGTCCAACATCATCTGAAAACAAGTCCGGAGCATCCCTCCCCTGTTACTCATCACCACATTTCTTGTTTTACCACTGGTGACCATTTAATTTTTCCTATGGATAATTCCCATCTGCCCAGCTAAGTTGCTATGGCATTTTTAACAGCAGAAAGTATTGGCTTTTGTTTTCTTTTTCCTCATTTCCTATCATTGATTTAATGCAGAAATCTGACTGGCCCCGCAAAAGAACACTTAAATCAGAAAAACTTTAATTGAGATTTTTCCTATAAATTGATGTAGGTGCCACTCTTTTTACTCTTGCAGGACTAGGGGTTAACCAGTTGAGCTCAGTAATTACTGATACAACAACCAAGCTGGTTTAAGTGGCTTTTTGGCCAGATTTTTAATTACACTGAATAGATGGAGCAGATTTTAAAATACTTTTGCCCTGTTCAAATTTAATTATACAGTTTGGGGTTTGTTTTGTTTTGTTTTGAGAAGTCATCACTGTGTCCATATTAACAAAATTGTCTGGATTGCTCTTTCCAAGGTTCTAAGTCTTAGTTTTTATTCTTTGTGCTGATGGTGGTAATTGGATTGAACCAAGGGCTTTTTTTGGTTGGTCTTGTGGGATCTTTTTTTCCTCTATTCACATGATTAGTCATAATGACCATAAACAACCCTATTTCCATCTGAATCAGTGGAGACACTCTGACTAATGTAGGAGTCCTTATACAGCAGAAGCTGAAATTGCTTTATGTTTTCTGATGTTGAAAGTTCATCTTTGAATTCACCATAACTACTGTGGAAGTGTTCCAGATAGCACAACACACTCTGCTCCTGGCCCCAAAAGTCTCTACTTCAGATACAGACAGCACCAATCAAATCATTCATCCACTGAATAATCCTTTTCTTTTTCCTCATCTGGAATAACCAAAGAACATCATCGCCCTTCTTAATCAGTACGAAATTTTCTTCACAAATAATTGTTCACCTGCTAATTTTTCTTATCAATATTGAAATACCATCTGAGGGTTTAGTTTTGGTTTTATTAGCCACTAGATTTACAGGAGAGCATAATACAACTTCATTCCATGATCAAAGGAACACGCCACTTAGTGCCAAGTTTCCAATAAAAAATACTTGTGTTATAAAAATATCTTTCCATTAATTTGTTGCTTCTATAATTGTTCTTGTCAGTAAATGTGTTCATTACTGGAAAGAGAAACTTTAAAAGAACGTAAGACCAGTTACAGTGCATTCAATAAGGCATTAAAATGAGTATTCCTGGGAACCTTTTTTGTAGTATTTTCCCAGCAGTACATCTTCCAATGGACAGCTCTACAGTAAGCTCAGGGAGAGAAGGAACCTAGGTCATTTTCCATGGAAATCCTTGTTCATTTAGCCCAGAGACTGCAAGACTGGACACTGTTTGGCAAGACATAATTCAATAACAACATCTTGCCTGCCTGGGAATATAACTCAGTTGCTTGGTTTATTTGAGAAACCTTGCCTGTGTTTGTAAGCATAGAAATCAGCAGCTGGTTAAGAGGATTGGATGCAATTTTGTTTGAAAATGTGGCCCTTTTCAAACAGCAAAGCTCAACTATCAGTATTCTTTCAGTAACCTGAGATGAGTGATTATTTGAGAGAACCTAAATGTACACCCATTCTTGGTGGCAAGTCTTGTATCTCCATATCTGTTCCTCAGATGAAAAAGAAACACAAGACAAATTGCAAAGAAAGGCCTTTTCCCTCCCTGTTTGCAGAGGAAGGTCAACAGGGCAAAGAGAGCTCAGGCATTTTATTGGAGGTATCACAGCTTAGCTGCTGGACCATGGTATCCCTTCACCTTCCCTTCTCTCATCATCACTGCTGTCCCTGATTAATCTTCAGCAACTGTTCTGATAGGAAATGCAATTTAACTTTGTTACATGATGAAACAATGATGCTGGCATCAAGAAATCATCACCAGCTGGGGATACAAGAAACAATTAAATAGAACCTTGCAACTGGATTAGAAGGCTGTGATTCCACCTTAAATTTCTCTGGTTTAGACCCGTTTGGAGTGAAAGGCATTGAAGAACTGCAGGAGTAGAACAAAGGAACTCACTTACAGCAGGTAAAATGACATCTGAGACAAAGAGAGGCTTCATCCTACTTTGGTGTCATAAATTTAAAGTTCTGTTACAGATTCATGCATTACATCAGTTTAGCAGCCAGGGACCAATACATCTTCTGTCACCTGGATAATCACACACACAAGTTATAGCTGCACACAGAAAGGAGCAGGACTTACTGCTCTATTTTATTTGCATTAAATCTCAGCCTTTGTTCTTTTTGCCATATTTTATGCTTACACCTCAGCCATCAGGAAAAGATGCCACTCTGCCCCAGTATCATTTTCTGTGGTTTAAAGAAGAGGGAAACAATTTCTTCCAGCAGAATTGGCAGTGATGAGGTAGAAAGCTCTCCCCAGAACACAGCCTGCCCCTCAACCTTAAATTGTGTGTCTCACCTGACCCAGTGTGTGCTGATGTCAAAATCTAAGCTGACAATTCTTGGAGTCACTAAAGGGAAACAGGAACCTAAAGGACCTCAACCACTTCCTGTGCAGTAGCCACCACACCTTAAACTCACCTGTTTCTCCCCATGGATTTAAGAGGGACACCATGAACTTCTCACCACGTGCAGATCTTGCCCATTTATTGTTAAGGAGCAGGGAAGTGGATCCATTGGCAAAGATCTAATTCATCACATCTGCCAGTTTTACCTGTGTTTCCTTTACATATTTATTTTCCTGGCTCGTAGTGGGTTAAAGGGATAGCCACACACTGCTAGAGCTGCAGGTTAGTTCTCTGAGATTTGGAAGGATTTTGCTTTCTTGTCAGGTCATTCTGCAGAAATAACATCATTGTTTGCTGGAAAACAAAGCAAAACATCTGCTTTCCTCCTCACACCAGTACCTCCATTTATCAAAGGCTACTGAAGCAGGAGACCATCAAAACACAAGAACCACTGTGATGTCTGAGGGGAATTCACAACTCTGCTGTACCTGGGAAGAACATGAGTCACAGAGAATTTGGCAAGCACAGAGATGCTGGGAATGTGTCTTGCAAAAGGCAGCCCAGGGATGTCAAAGGGAGCAGATGGATTGCATTGAGCTCTGCAGGCTGGAGGATGTTCTGCTGTCTCCAGGGCAGAGCAGCTGCTCTGGAATATGTCTCACATCACACTTCCTCCTGATGGAGTGGTCACTGTGCAGGAAGCAGCTGAACCCTTTCCAGCTCTTTCCAGAGCATCCTGATGGTGTCATCCTTGCAGATGGTGTGTGTGAGGACATCAGTGACAATTAAGGTGCTGCACAAGTGCACAAGGAAGTGTCAGATGAACAGTAGCAGTGAGGGGGCAATTCAGGGACAGAGATCCTATGGAAGTGTAGCAGATCCATCAATATTGTTTTTAGTGAGGGAATTACTATTTTTTTTTAATTGCACATTTCTGAGAGAGAGGGAACTGCGTGGGACCCTTTGAGAAGCAGATGCCAACTGCTCCATGGGGAGTAGCACAGCAGCCTTGATGTGTTTTGGTTAAAACTTGGATGCAATTCATTGACTCTGGAATTCTTTGCCATCAATCCCAAGGCAGGTGGCTCAGGCCTCCCCAGCACGGTGCTGCTGGGTTCACTGGGACATCACTCTGCTGCACACACAAAGGTGTTTAAATATTCGCAACCTGCCAGAAAAATTTCACCTCATCCCCTTGCTTAAGAGAGAAATGTTGTGCCCCCAAAATCACGTCGCAGCCAGATTTTCACATTGCAACGTGTTCTGCTTACAAATTGTGACCAAACTCTGCAGCCAAATCACAAGCCCTGATTAGAGGGGAAGGGCTGGGAGGATGAAGTGCTGTGTGGATGAGCTGGAACCACTTTGCTGTGCCTCAGCTAATTGGCACAGGACTCACTAACGTGGGTCGTTTCGTACATAAAAGCCTGTAATTGTGTGAGTCTTTCCACTCACTCCCAGTTCGGCTGATGAAAACGCACAGATGTGAGGGTAAAAGGTTGTGTGAGACTCAGGATGTCGCCAGCTCCTCTTAAATAGCCTCCCTGGACTGCTCAAACGTCATTTCAATAATAGTAGTAGCTGTATTAATTTATTGTAAATTGAAAAGGAGAGGTAAAGAGAAAGAAAGCAAACTGTGCCAGGCTCCTCCAGGAAGACCAAAAAAATAAAAAAGAAAAGAGGGGAGCCTCTTCTTCTTTTCCAAACTGAAAAGCCCCTCTGGGGGAGGTGAGGGCTGTGAATCTCTGCCACCCCACCCTGCCCACTCCATAACAATTTGCACAGGCAGAATTTCCTCGAGCAGCTGGGGTTGCTCTTCCCACACACCATCCCCCTTTGGATGCATTGCATGGGCATTTGAACAGCTACCCAACCATAAAATAAGCATAAATGTTTTCTCAGGGAGAAGATGAGGATTGTGTTTTCAATCCATTCCAAGATTTCCCTAAAATAAAGACTCCACGGACAATAATTGTATTAGCATACGAGGAAGTTAAAATTTAAAAAGGAGCTAAAAAGGGACTGTGTTGGTCACATACTGCTGGGTTTGTCCCTTTCTGGACACACTTAATTGGACTTTTTACTGGTTTATAGACAATCTGAATCTAACAGAGAGGGACTGAAGTACTGACATATGGTTAAGATGGTAAAACATCCAAAAACCTTTCCAAGCATTAGCTGAATGTAATCCAAAATTCCATTAAAATACTCGCTGAAATAATGTGGAAAAAGAGGAGGGATTTTAAAAATTATTTTAGCCATTTATGTGGGGTTTTTGTGTGTCTTGGTGTCTTCGTGACTCTTGGTTCAAATTCCTCAAGTTCACACACCTCACACAAAGTGCTGCGCTTGACTTGGTGCCACAAACTGAGGTCCATTTAGGGGAGTTTAATCTCGTGGACCCTAAAATCTAACACCTCCAAATTAACACCAATTGTGGTTAGCTTCTTCTTGTGCACTCTCTAGATATTCATTTCTGGCTGTGTGCAGCTGCTGACAGGAAGAACGTGTTGGAAAGATTTAACTCGAACCTCACGCGAGCAGATGATGTTCCAGAATATTGGTGCTTTGACAGGGATCTGGGTGCTGGAATGGAGACAATTTGGAGAAGTGTTTCTGCTGTTTTCATTCCTCAAATGCAGTCCCCTGCTGATGGGGGTAGCTTCATAAAAGCCTGCCCTGCTTCCCCAAATCCTGTTCTAACAGCTCAAAAATGTCCAGAGGGCTCATTCTTTCTCCTAAACACCTTGATGGGGAGGGTGTAGAATATTCCAGCCTGGGCTGTTTTGTCTTGAGGGAAAAGAAAGAGGCACCTGGGATGTGGCTTGGGTCAGGGACCTCCAAGAAATCCTTCTCTGGCAAGCTGGCTTTCAGTGCACACCATTATTTCATTTCCATGAGGTTCTATACCATTTTCCCCTTATTTTTCCAAAGTGCACAGCCTGGACAACAGCAGGAAGAGCAGAAAGAGAAGCAGATGAGTTGAGCCTCAGCTGTTGGAGTTCTCTGCAGTCAAGGTGGGCTGTGAATGTCCTCTGCAGTCACACATGGCTCCACACCTGAAAGACGAGGAGACGTGGCTGCATCTGTGACTGATTTGTGAGTGCCCCAAAAAGGAAATTGAATTGCAGAAAGGTTTTGCACTCTGGCTGTGTTTTTGTTTCAAGCTGGTGAGATTTTGCTGGCGGTTCACTACCCGGCCCTGAATGTGTGGTTTCAATATTTTGACATCACTAGTTAAGGTAACAGTGAAAAATTGTTTTGTGTTATCCTATTTATCCTAAAATTGGACATTTATCTGGAAAACAACACCACATCCATCTTCTCATTATTGGATATTTACTGGAGTTTTGTCTGAGAAGAAAATTTGCTAAAATACTCTTTTGAGATGATAAATTTGTCAGGCAACTTCCTGATAGTTTCACCTGCAAATCAGGGAGGAAGTGGGATAACATTCATATATTACATTTGCCTTGGTTTAATAGATTTTTTCTCTGTTCTATTTGGAGATTTTTTCTCCCCTAAACAAACAACACCAACTCTTTTCCAAAGGCTAAGAAAATAAGAATCCAAATGAGAAAATGAAACAAAATCATTAATTTGAAGTCATACAAAGCAGATTAGTCAATCTGAAATGAAATTTTTTTCTTATTTGTCTGGTTTGTCAGCCAAATTTAGAAAAAAAATCCATTTTTTGCACAGCTCTAAATATTGTGTTTCAAAAATAGTCCAAAGGGATAAATTCACACAGAAACTGATTCTCTTTCATTTTTTAAGTCATCCAATAGAGCAGGGAAAGAAAGGGAACAGAAGCTCCTCCAAGTTTCCTTCTGCTGCTCCTCTTAAAACAAGGAAAACACATTTCTGACCACATTACATGTTTTAGTTGGACACCACGAAATACAAGGCTCCTGCTGAAATGCAGAACACCACCCAGCCCAAGTTAAAAGCTGGGCAACCAGCCATGATTATTTGCAAAATAAAATTAATCTGAAAGTTGTCATAAACAAAAATGCAGTGGTAAATGGGAGCATCCTCCTGGCTGTAAACACCCTCCCACGGTGGTCCCTGACTCATTTATTCTAAGATTTACTCGCCCTTTGTGACACAGACAGAATTTAGGACATTTAGACAGAAATGAGGACTTTGGCTCGGGATGCAGAGTTGTCCTGCCTTTCCTTCCTTCATCTTTCCTGCTGTGTTTTGGTTTGGGCAGCACTTGAAGGCAACATCTTGGTTTTCATGGAGTGCACTGGGATCCGTGTCTGGGTAGAAGGAGGACAAATAAAGCCCTGCTATTGGAAAGGAATTGTGATTTCTCTGAGGGATTTTGCTGTAGCTCCTTTATCTTCCCCTCACTGGGAGGATCTTTCCCAGTGGGATGGCCTTTCCCAGTGTGATATTCCATGTCAGCAAACTTGGCTTCCTTCCTCCACACATCCACTCAAAAATAAAGCTGTGGGGCAGAATGTGTCTCTTAATGCTTTTTTAAAAGAACTTTTACTAAATGTTGTGTTTTAATTCTTTAGTTTCTACTTTCTGGGGTTGTGTTCCAGTTCATTTGGATATGTGAATTCAGGATTTTCTGTATTCCTCTCTCTTTTGCCTGCTGAGACCTTCCTGCCAAGCCAGTGGTGGATTCTGAGTGCTGTGAAGTACCAAATTGCCTTCCCACTCTCTGGTTAGAGATGTGGCACTGGGTGAACTTGCCAGATTCCCATATCTACCAACAATTCAACTAGCAGAAGACCTGGGAGTCTACAAGGAGTGCAGGAACAGAGATTTTTCTGCTTCTCCTATCCCAAATCTCAATCCACTACGAGATCTGTGGAACACGTCTATGTATCTGAGCAAAAAAAAAAGAAAATCAAAGTTTTAAAAAAAGCAGCAAATATATGTCTTTCTTTCCATGCCCAAGAGCTGGGCAATCCTGAACTTCACCCTCTAAGAATGGTTTTGACAACAGCAAGATCTTTGTGTCTGCTCAAATCAGCTTCTAAGATTGAGAGGATCTAAGAGGGTAAAGGAGCACCACGCAAGATTCCCTGGATGTCTCCACACCAGCCACTGTGACTAAAACTGGCCCAGCTCCTTCCCAGGCACTGCTGCCTGAGGTGTGTGAACTGCACCACCCCAAACCCCCTCAGAACTGGTCTTGCAAAAAAACCTTCCCGAGTTTGAACTCGCCCACGGTTCCAGCAGTGGTTTTTGCTGTAACCAGAGAGGCTTTCTAACTTTTTTTTTTTTTTTTTTTTTTTGGCTGAAGCAGCTCGCCAAAATTCTGGGCTTAGCACTTCTTGTTTTCCCTCCTCACTGCTCCTTTCTTTCCCTGTTTGGCTGTTGGGAAGAGGAATGCCTCCCTGGAAGCAGAGCTGGTTCAGTTCCTTCCACGCGAGGCTGAGCGGTGCCGCTTCCCTCGGCGCTCCGGCAATCAAAGAGCAGGAAAGGCTCCTCTGCTTCCCAGAGCCAAGTGCTGATCCCAACCAGCTCCTGGCCCCAAAAACTTCCCTTTGGAGCTTCTCAGTTCCTGTGCTTATTCTGGCCTCGTCCTGTGCTGCTGCTGCTGCTGCTCTTTCCAAGATGTGGGCACGCTCCAGGCGCTCTTCCCAGTGCCACGTCCACCAGGAACTCATCCCCCATCCACGATGGGATGGAGCTCAGGGTCCTGCCAGAGAAGGTCACCTCAGACCAACCCGTCCTCAGTGCTGAGGAAAACATTTTCCACCACAGGGAAACCATTTTCCACCACGTTACCCCTTGGCAATGGATGTCAACAAAGAAAACCATCCGTGCAGCAGTGCTGGAGGTCTGCAGGATTTTGGGATGAGCAGGACCTGGTGTGTCCCAGCTCCTGGATTGGCAGCCAGGATGGAGGATTGGTATTTAAGGGTCAGACATGGTATATAATGCACCCAAACAGTCACAGCACTGAGATTTAAGTAGGACCTGTTTTGTTGGATGGGTGAATCATGTGAGTTTCACTTGGAGCTTCCTCTCTGAAGAAAACAGACGCAATATAATTCCATGTATATAGGGCTGCTTTAATAAATATACTTATGTGTGCTGCAAAAATAGAATCTTTTCCTGGCCCTCAGGGTATGGATTTGTCTGCAGGCATTGCTGTGACACGAAATTTCAGAATCTCTCTCTGCAGTGGAAAAGAGAAGATTTGAAATATTTGATTTAAAAGAAAAAAAGAAAAACAGTCACTGGAGTTGTCTGAAGCACAAAACTTTGCAACTGTTATTATTCACATCATCAACAAACAGTCTAAAAGAAGTGGTGTGCAGGGGTGTGGGAAAAGAGCTTTGTGGTTTTCTGTTTCAGCTCTGCCTGTGAATCACTTTGCAGTCTTGGGCAAGTGGCTTAACCTTGTGGGGGCTCCATGTGTGCAGCTCTGCAGTGGCTGAGCAGAATTCAGGGGACCTCAACTAAGGGAATGTTTGAAATAGCCATGAGACACTAGAAGATGCAAAGTCCCTGAAGAAGGATGGCATGTAAATGTAATTTAGTGTTATCATGGCTTTATCCTCCCAGACATCCAGATGTCCTAGATGAAAAAGGTGCTTTTGCTACGTATGTGTGGATTTGAGTTCTTAGAGTCAAACAAAGCAGCATCTTCCAGACAGGGACCAAGATCCTGACACCCTCATCAGGCAGACTCCCACCTAAGCCAAGGATGGTTTTGCCTGAGCTAGAAATCAGATCTTTGTGAGTTATCCAACACAATCCATTGAGTCTTTAACCCATAAATTGTCAAACTCAATTATTTCCAGCTAAGCAGATAGCCGAAAATAAATAATCTGTAAGATAAGGTACTCTGGCTTTAGTTTTAAGTCAAACTCAAGTTTGCTCAACATGAACGTTATAGTTACATAAATAACAAGAGAAAAAATCACCCCCAAATCCAAAAATCGTTTTTTCTGCAAAAACATAGAGGATCAATTTCTCTAGTTTAGAATTACCAAACTTGGCAGTATTTCACATTTGAAATATAATGATGTCATGTGGTTGGCCTCTTCCCATTGCAAACAGTAAATCTTAAAATCTGGAGAGATCTTTTATTTGGTTATTCATATTGTACTGCATCAAGGGGTTACAACACATGTGCCTGGGCTTATTAAAATCATCTGGTAGGGAAGAAGTTATTATTTAAAGGCGCAGTACTTGAGCCTGTGCTGCTTTTCTTGGAGGCTGCTCTGTTCTGATGTCAGCTGCACGTCCAGTTGTGACACGGAGAGGTCCCTGGGTTTGGAGTGTCTTCACTCTGGTGATGGAAATAGACATTTTATCCCATGGACTCACATCCATCACCCCAGGGACTGGGAGTGCACAATGCCTAGGTTCTCTGGGAAGGACTTCCACCATCATGGTCAATCTCCCAATTTCCTTTCAAACAGAAAGTTCCTGCTGCCTGGTGATGAAGTCCACAGGAGCCCTCCCATTCTGGCAAACAGGAACATTGTTGTGCCAGCCAAATATCTTGCTCCTAGGGAGCAGTTTTCATTGCATTTCCTCTGGTGCAAGGAGCAAATAGCAGACTGGGCTTCTTCAAGCACTGTGGTGCCTTCCACTGGGCTGCTCCTCTCCCTGCTTCCCCCAAATTTCCGAAGGCTTCTTTCTCCTGCTTGTTTTTATTTATGTTTCTGAGGTCTACGTTGTTTGGCGCTTGGTTTGGGCTGCTGGCTGCTTTTCTTGGAAAAAAAAAAAACAACGTGGTGGAGCCAGCTCAGGATGTCCTCACAAAGCTGTTTCGTGGAAATTTCCCTCGCTGGAGATCACTCTGTGTTTCTGCAAGGCTTGGAGCCAGCCCAGCAGTACCAAGCAACCTGGATTTTTTTACAGTCAGTGGATCCCTGGCCATAGATCTGTGCAGGACCTAATTATACCTCTGCATAGTTTTTTCCCCTGTTTACTTAATATCCCTGCATGTGTGTTTGTGCCAGCAAATTCTGCCCTGGTTCCCCCTTAAATCCCTCTTTGTTGGCTCCTTCCTCCAACCTGTGTGGTTGAAGGTTTCACTGGTTTATTAAATTCTCCTCAAAGTAGAGGGGAAAGGCCCTTTTTGAGACTTAGGTAGGAAAGTTTCCTGCTGGAGTGAAACTTTGCTGAACTCTTTTCCTGCAAGACCAAAGAAAAGAAACCACCACATTTTTTTCATATATTTGGAGACGGAAACATTGTCTAACACCTGAAAAATTAAGATAAATCTGTTTGGCAACATCCTTTTGCTTTTTTTTTTTCTGCAAGTACTCGGCAAGATGTGGCAATAGGAAAAACCCAGGTGTAGCTTTGGAATGAGCAGATGGTTCCCCACATGGAATGCCACCACAAAAGCCACATTTCTGTGGCAGGACAGGGACGTCATGTCAATGGACATGAACATCTTGAGGTGTCAGGAATGTGATTGTAAGATCTGCCAGTAAAATCTTATTCTGCCCATTTCCTCTCCTTCATCACAGCAACCTGATTTTCAGTGCAGCTCTTGCTGCCTGCACTAATGTTTATCAAGTAGTTCTCTGAGTCCATTTTCACCATGGAAAAGCTTCTTACATCCTCCACACTCATATATATAATTTTGGTCCACTTATCTTTATAAATAGCAGAATGATAAAAGGCAGATCCCTCTGCTTTCTTTAAAAAAACTAGATTCTCAAAGCTTTAAAACTGGAAGGGCTGAGTATCCTTTTAGCACAGTGCTGTCACAGTTTTCTACACTTACTGTGTCACCCCAAGGATTGTTTTTGTGTCACTTTCATGGCCATGAATGTTAATTATTTTTCTGCATAATGACTGTGACCACAAACTTGCTTTAGATAATATTTAATCCTGTCCCAAGAGATAGATTAGGCTCCTCACGTGTTGCAGTTTTCAGTCTCAGCCTCATTTGTGTGATTGTGCAGGATAATATCATGCAAATGATGATGATGATGATGATGATGATGATGATGATGATGATGATGATGATGATGATGATGATGATGAAAAACAGCCTTTTCAGGCTTTCAGCTGCTCTGGATTTGTGGCAATAGCTGCCAAAATTTGGTTGTGTCTCCATTTCTGCATCTCAATTTTCATTGGGCACTGCACAAGTTAATGTGGATGCAACGTGATTGCTAGAGAGCCCAGAAAGAATATGTATAAGAAATAGTCACAAATTTTCAACCAGGCTTATAATATAAATCATCCTTTTTTCTTTCTTTTCAATTTTTTCTTTTTCCAAAATTAAGACCTGCTTTCTGTGGAGGAAAGAACCTGACATTTCCTGAAATCAACAGAAGTTTTCATCTGGCAATAAAAATTCCGTTGAATTTTTGAAAAGGTTGAAAGCTTTTTGATTTTTTTTAATGTCAACATAAGAGTCCTAAAAAAGAAAGATGTGCCTGGCTGGTCCTGGTTGATTATTGCTTTACCCTGTATCATACCTGATCACTTTTGTGTTGACTTTTTTTTAGCTCAGAAAAAGTGCTTTGATTAATACTGTTGCAGAAGCCTGTGAAATGGCAGTGACTATTTCAGAGTTCTTGTACCTGTTTAGTCAAACAGAACGTGCTTCCAATTAGCATCAGTCTGCCCTTTTTCAAAATAAATGTGTAACTCATTATCAGCTGGTATCGCAGGTTTGAAACCAAAATACATCCCGAAGGAAATGTATAACAAGTATTTCGTATCAGTTGCATAAATCATGAGAAAATGTGCTTTGTTGTTTTTTTTCTCCTCTCTCCTTCTGGAGATGCTGTTCCCCTTAAAGGTGAGCACCCTTGTGTGCATGTCCCTGTTTGAATGCAGGAGTTGTCACCTCCACTCCTTTCCCTGGAGTCCTGGAGGAGGCAATGGGCAAGTTCATAGAATCATGGAATCATTAAGGTTGGAAAAGACCTCCAAGATCATCAAGTCTAACCCTTGACTTGAACACAAGTTACAACTTCATAGACAATTAGGGCCAGATGGTATCAGCTGCAAATAACCCCCAATAATCCCTGCCTGCCCTGGGGGCTCTGGGAGGCTGCAGGGCTGGGAGCTGCTGGATCTTCCACAGGAGAAGAGTGGTGGAGGAGGTGGGGGCTGTAAAAAATGGATATGAGAGGAAGGAGAGGCTTTAAAAAAAAAAAAAAAAAAGGAATGCAGTGTTTACATATTTGATGAGGCTACACAAGATCTGATTGGAGCCATGCTGCACAGACACGTTGTCCAAATTGGAGGGTGTTAAATGCTTGGATGATATTCAAACATGCACATTCACCATGTCACCCACTGGCTTCTAGCAGCAGTCCAAATCCCAAAGGAACCCTATGATTAATTTATCCTTGATTCTTAGATAGGCACAGACTATTTTGATAAAGGGAGGAGAGCTATTGTGACTTTCCTTCCTTTATTGCTCCACCCAAGATAGAGTAGACAGGATATTTTACAACATTGCACAGACAGCCAATCTGTCATCTAGCAAAAGGTGCTGGACCTCAGAGACCAGGCTCCCTTCTGTTCCAGCCTCTTTAGCTCGTATAATAAAACTGGAGAAATCTGATTTTTCAGGATTTTCTCCTTGCCCCTAAATTGCTCAGCCCAAACTTTTTTGCGTCAGATCATATTATAGAAATGATGAAGACACGTTTGGTCTTTATTTATCTTCAAATATAATTCAAAGGATAAAGCCTCCATTTGGATGAACATCATACCCATTTTTGGGGATTTTTTTGAGCTTTCTACTGTGCAGTTTGCACTGCCTTGAGTCCTGCTGTTTTGCAGCAAGAGGTTTCTGCCAAACCATTGATTCTGGGGCCATAGCAGAGAAACACACCACCAAGCCTCCAGTCAAAATTCAGTCAAAATTCAGCCAGAATTCAGTCAAAATACAGACTTGTCCCCTCAGAGGCTGTGCCCCAGCAGTGTGTGCAAATGTTGCTGTGGGCTCATTATGTCCCACACTTTTGGTAGCCCAGACTGTGGTGACCCTTGTTTCTGTTTTATCACTGTTGTGTCTCTGCACAGACCTTTGAGCTGGCTGTGCAGAACTCCCTGGGAGATGTGCAGAGCTCTTGCTGCCACCACATCTCTCAGAGCCCTGCTTGAGAGGGTTGCAGCAGGTAGGAAGAAGAGAGTTCCACTGGCGAGGATGGCTGTTGGGAAATGTCACTAAGAAATCTGATTTATTATATGTTTTCTTTCTACAGGACCAATTCTTTTGCCCTCAGAGGCAGGGATTTTATCAAGGCAAGCAGAAAGGGCTCCGTGGACCTGAAATACCCTTAAACTGCCTGAGATATAGAAAAAACTTGGGCTGGTGGTGAGGCTCTGGCACTGGTTGCTCAAAGAAGCTGTGGCTGCTCCATCCCTGGAAGTGTCCAAGGCCAGGTTGGGCAGGGCTTGGAGCACCCTGGGATATTGAAAAGTGTCCCTGCCCATGGAAAGAGGTGGAATGAGATGATCTTTGAACCCAAACCATTCCAGGATTCTGTAGCTCTATGACTGACATTATTATTTATGTTATTGGTGACAAAACATCACTCTGCACAGATGGGGTGGGGGCTGGAGACTGGAGCAGGTGCAGAGGTCAGGTACTTGCCTGTATCCTGACAACATGAGCCCATATTTATCCTTTTGGTGCCTTTTCAGTCTCACCCACATCAAAACATTGACCCTCTGCTGAGGGGAAAAAGAAGAAAAAAAATAAAGACAATACAGAGACATGAAACTGGTGCTGGGACAGTCCCTGTGCTGATTCAGAGCTAAGCCCAGACCCACACCATGGAAGTGACGTGTTCCACGTCTTTTCCAGTAACAGGCAGATATCAGAGGAACACAAGTCTGGTACTGTGTTTATCCACCTTCCTCCATCAATAAAAATGGCTCAGACAAAATAGATTCGTGTCTAATAAAAGGAGTCATCTAGTCTATTATCCTCTCAAAGAAAAACAGCTTAAACATAAATGATTAAGCCACGTTGCTTTAATGAGACGTGGAAATTAGCTGTCACTGCCAAAACATAACTCCTTCTCTCAACCTCCTGTTCTGATTATAAGAATAGTAATTTGCCAGCTCCCAGCTTCCTGTTATTAAGCCAATTGTTAAATTTTCATAAATATTTGAGACAGGCATTTAAAACCATGGGGTTGACATTCACCCAGGAAGGATGATTATCACCTTTTCCTCCTCCTTCTCTTCCTCCTCCTTTCCTGGGTTTAAAGACCTTCCTGTCTGAGCACTGTGGAAATTCATGCCATGGGGAGCTGTAGGAGACCCCTGGCACCTGAGGCAACCAGAAGAAGGAATCAGCCTCAATATTTCTTGGAGGAAATGATACCACATCTCAAGCCTTGTTTTCTTTCCTTAGAAAAAAAAACCCAACAATTTTTCTCTGGAAGAGACAGCCTTTTTAAAGAAAAACCTTGCAAAACAATGCACCTAGAATAAGTTGGTTAAGAGCATGGTGATAAGAGCACCAAGGTTGTGGGCCATTGGGTACATGGGCCATTCCTTTCAGATTTGGACTTGATGATTCTTGGGAGTCCCTTCCAACTCAGGATATTCTCTGATTCTGTAAATAAATAAGATTCCTGCATGTTATGAAATCTATTGAAAGAAAGACTAACTGCAATAAAATAGGACTTTTCATGCCTGGTTTCTCTAGGGCAGTGAGCAAAGTCACCCTCTCAAAGAGAAATACGGGTACTCATTTTGGGGTGTTTTTATAAAATCCTGTCACCATTCTGTCTAAACATTACAGGAGAGGTTTTCAAACACACAAATAGCAGTTCAGCTTCCAACTCCCACCAGCTCTCCGAGGGAGATGACCATGAAATTGCCCTTTGTACAGTGAAAATCATTGCTGCCCATACTGTGCTATTAGGTTTCCCATATGGGCTTCTTCTGTTGACCTCAAACCCCCACGGAGCTCGTGTTCCCAGCTGCTGGCAGGGCTGGCACTTGGATAAGAGATAACATCACCAGTGCCTTTGCACCCTGCGTGTTTCACTGTTTCTTTTGTATGACATGCATTTTTCCAGGGTCAAATGTCTGTATTTCTGTGGAGAGGGAGATATATATAGAGAGATAGACAGATATAGATATATTTGTCCAACGTCCTTACAACAACACCACATTGGAAATTTGTGACAGGCAGGATCTATGTTTTAAACTCTCTCTTCTGTCACTGATACCAAAGTTAAGGTTTCTTAATGTATTTTATTAAGTAGTCCACATAAGAAATCTTACTGCCTCCTGCTTTGATTCCTCTTGCATTTAATTTCCTACCACAATCCATATTCTGTCTCTTCATTCTAGGGAAATATGGATGATGTGAAATTTATTGTCCAAATGAAGTCTACTGAATATTTTCCTCCAAGTGAGGGAATTCCCTGTTGGTTTGTTTCTGTGAGGAGGCTACACTCACATACAGGCAGAGGTACACACAGTTCCTCTCACAGCTATAAAACATTGTTGTTTACAGAGGTATATTTCCCCAGATCTCTGCTGTATTAATCATTGCTCCCGACCCAGAATGTTTATTCTCAAAAACAACCACCACCGACCACATCTCCCCTCTGGGATGTGATATTAAAGCATGAATGCAATGGAGAGGGCCAGGATTTGATCTCAGGGAGGCTCTGCACGCTCCTCATCCTCTCAGTTGCCTTAGAAGACACACCCCAGGAGCCAGGCTGGGGCTGTAATTGAAGCCCATCGATCACCTCCTTCCCAAAACCCGTGGCTCTGCTATAACTGACGTGGCAGGGCTGTTTGTTTATTCTCCTGAACAGATGTTTGAGCAGAGGCTCCCCAATCTCCAATAAAATATCGCAGACAACTGTGAAGTTTGCTAAGCCCTCGTTAAAGCAATCTCCTTGAAGTCCTTAACTCTCCAGAAGATAAACTGCACCGACATGGAGCACTCCCACTCCCAAGGACAGAGAGCCATTCCCACCAGCAAACACAGACCTTAAACTTCTGCACTGGAAATCGTTGCCTCTCTGCTTTAGATCAATGCCATTAAAACAAAGGCAGATGGAATATTTTACTCTTATCTGGGGCAGTGGTTAATTGCCTTTCTGATTGCTCACATCTCCAGCTCCTCTCTCCCCTTCCTGCCCCATGGAGAGGCTGTCACAGGGTGGTGGCAGGGAGTCTTGGGGCATCCATCCATGCATCCACAGCCTGGGATTAACCCTGTGCATGGCACATCAGCACTTCAGGACCAGCACTCATAGCACGACCTGCAGAAAGTGGTTCCCCTTGCAAAAGCAGCAAATTGATGCAGGGTCAATGCTCCCATTCCCACCCCACCAAGTTTGGCAGCATTGCCTTGTTCTCCATGTGCTCTCTGCCCACCATGGTTATGGTCAGCCTCAACCCATCCAAGAGGAGAGGGCAGGAGCTGACAGACAGGGGTGAGACCATGGGCACAGAGCTGGGACACCACAGGAGACAAGAAGAGAACAGGCTGACTGTGACAGCAGCACATGGAACATCAGCTGAGGACAGGGTGATCAAGCTGGACACTATTAGTGGCTGACCAGCTCTTTTTCTTCCCCAAGGCACAATATTTCTGTAAATCTGCATAGTGCAATGTACAGCTTACATTTTATTTTCGACACCAGTCCCCCAGGTTTTCATGTCTCAGTCCATTCTCCCTCCAGCCGCACCCTTCCAGGAATTCACACTGCACACATTTCTGCAAAGGGAATTAATGGCTTCTCTTTAAAGCTATGGGAGAGGAATGCCCTTTCTATTAATGCTTATCGTTGTGTACTGCTTCAATAAAGATTCCTTGTAAACCCAGAAGAATGTCCTGAGCAGTGCTGGGGGCTGAATTGCCCAAGATGTTCAGTGACCAGACGCCTGAACATGCACAATTTTAAAAACAAAGAGAACACTAAATATCAGATCAAATATTCAGTTGGCTCAGGGCAGTGTTTTTTCCATGCTACCCATTGTACAGCACTGGGGTTGTGATTTCTTTTTGTTTTCTTTGTAAATAAATTCTTGTAATGACTTTCCCGTATCTGATTCCAGTACAACTGATGTCACAGGCGACAGCAATGATTCAGCATGGTGAGGTCCCCAGCCTGTGTCTGAAGCTGGTTTGTGCCAAAGGACCTTATGAAACGTCCCCTTCTTTCCCAAGGAAAGAGGAGAGACAGCCCATGCTCAGGTCAGTTCCCAACAAGGAGCCAGGGCACAGCCAAGCTGAGCATCCAGAGAGCAGAGGGTGAGCACACACAGAGCCAGGGCTCTTCTCTTCCATCACATCATTTTGCAGAAAGCCATCCCTTCTCCAAAGTTGTCACCAGGTTCAGCAGGCAGCATCACAACAGTGCATGGGATCCACACACGCCAAGCAGACATGGGATCTCTGTCACCAAAATGTGTGAGCTGTTGTCACCTGAGCTCTGGTAGCAGCTCCCTCAGCTGGTGTCAGATTGTCAGATTTTATATAGGTTGTAATGTTTTAATAAAGCTGTCCTCCACGTGCAAGAGGCCCTTGAGAGAGATACAAAGCCCAGTGCAGATGCTCCACAGCATCTGGCTTGACTGGTGGAAGGTTTTTCTCTTTTGCAAAGTCTGTCTTCCATGTTTTGGATCGTGTTAATAGCATTTGATAATATATAGTGTAGGAAAGACGGAGCTTCTATATCCCAGACAACAGACTCCATAAATGCATTTCTAAAATAATTCAGTGAGAGATCATCTGTTACGCTTGTGCATGATGAGAGGGAAATTGTCCAAAATTTCTATTCTAATGGGGAAAAAATAATCCTTGGAAGCAGAGAGAGGGAATCTGCTGGCCAAGAGACCCCAGAAAGCTTCGAGTGTTTCACAGGCTGTAACTGATACTGAGACTTTTGGGCAAATGGACAAAGGGATTCCTGAAGACAGACCTCTCTCAAGCCCTCAAATGCACTCTTTTTTTATTTTGTGAAGAGACATCTATAATGTTTTGGTGGAGGAGGTTGCTGGCCTGTCAAAGCTTCGGGAGGTTATTTAACTTCTTCCAGTCACAGTCCTGGACTTCGTGGTCTTCTGTCTTTATTTCTAATGAATTTCTCTCTCAGCTCTAAAATGTCTGGTTCCCATTCCAAGGATGTAATTTAACTTCTTCTGCAAGAGGTCTGACTACATCCATGTTTTTCTGCAGCCAGAACTTACAGGCACTTCAACTTCTATTCAAAGCAAACTTTGGGATCTATGTATGTACATGTTGGGACCAAACTCCTGCAAAGCCAAGTGCCCTCAAGGCCTTCGTGAGGTCAGCCTCCTTGTAATTTTGATGCTTATAAAACACAGAAAATGAAGTGTTCTTCCTCTTTTAAAAAATAAGTGCAAAAAGAGAGAAAGCTCTTAATGCTCCGAACATCCTGAAATTAAATGGAAATTTAAGTGTGCTTGTGCCCACAGTTTAGAGGTTGAAACCACTGGGCTGGCTGGGTATAAGGGGTGTCAAGGGATGCCCATTATCAGGATGGATGATAAGGTCCAGGGTTGGTTTGAAACCTTACAAATAAACCCTATTCATATCCCTTTTCTCTACTTGCTCCCCTAATAGGAGTGAAGAGAATAATTTTCATTGTTTCTTTACCCCAGAAAGCTTCTCCCACAGCAATGCTCCCCTCGAACACCACCACACCCCAACACTGTGACTGTGTCTCACTAGCGAAATATTTTGATGAATTCCTATCCCTAAATCCCTCTAGCTCTTGGAGTCATTCTAGGTTTTTAAATTACTGCATCCCTCTGGATGAAGCTCTGAGCACTGCAAATCCACATTTCCCTTGGTAGCCAGGGTTCATTCATGTCAGTGGATCTTGTTCCATGAACAAGCCTTATTAGACTAGAGCTGTGTTGCTGCTTAACAAAAAAAAAAGGAGAGGAAGAAGGGACAGGACTGAATTTGTGTACTTAAGCAGCAGAGCTGGGCTGAGAGATAAATAAACCCTTGAATCAAGTTGCTGCACGGTTGCCAGAGTGATCCATCTCTCCTTTGAAAATCGTGTCTGTGAGGAAATGACGAATAATTTTCCACACACAGACACACCGGAGTGAGTAACTTGGAGGACGTCAGGATTTTTGGTATTCCCGTCCTTCCGGAAAGCTGCGGCCAAATCCCCACCAAGCAACACGAAAGTGTGTCCCTCCTGGAAATCTGACTGAGGAGCTGGACAGCACTGTGAGTAAACCATGAGTAAAGGGCCTGAAACAATGTGCAGTGTTCCAGCAGGGTTCCAGCAGGGTTCCAGCAGGGTTACAGCAGTGTTCTAGCAGGATTCCAGCACTGTTCCAGCAAGGTTCCAGCAGGATTCCAGCAGGATTCCTGCAGGATTCCAGAAGGATTCCAGCAGGGTTCCAGCAGGGTTCCTGCAGGATTCCAGAAGGATTGCAGCACTGTTCCAGCAGGGTTCCAGCAGGATTCCAGCAGTGTTCTAGCAGGATTCCAGCAGGATTCCAGCAGTGTTCTAGCAGGATTCCAGCAGTGTTCCAGCACTGTTCCAGCAGGATTCCAGCAGTGTTCCAGCAGTGTTCCAGCAGGATTCCAGCAGGACTTGGGTTCGTACGTGGTCCGCAGCCACACAGGGGTCACCGAGGGAATGAAATCAGTGGCCAGCGAGCTGTGCAGGTGGATTTGGCTGGGATTCCCACCCCAGGCTCATTGTGGTGACTCCAGGAGCTGTGGCTCCATTTGTCCGTGCAATGGCAGAAATACAAAATCCAGATCCTTACAATGGAGACCCTGGAGAGGAGGCTCTCAGGAGAAACTCAGCAAAGGGAGCCTCAGCACTTTGCAACTCCATGTAGGACAGGGAAAAACAAACAAATACAACCAAATCCTGCTTGAATGTCTCAGAGCAAATGAAGTCCCTTCCAGAAAAACCTTGAGGAGCGCTGTGCTCATGGAACTCACGGCTCTGTGCTGTGATTATTGCCCACAGCAGACTCCTCAGGGACAGGAGAGCCTGGTGCCCTGCCCAGGGTGGGACAGTTTGGGGTGCAATGGGGTGGCAGAGTCCCTGCATGGTATCTTCTCAGACGTCCCCAGGCTGAGCAGGGCCTGGGGTGCTTGCTGAGAGCAGGGTGCTGCTGCACTTCCCTACCTGGGAAACCTTTCCAACAAAAGCCAAGAGACCTCTGTATCCTGAAGGATGTGCTCATTACCTGTTGGAACAACTTTATCATTAGTCACAATTTTTTCCCACAAAACTTTCCCAAACCTCATTTCTCCCAGATTTATTTTACCCTCCTTTCACACCCTGGCTTTTGCAGGCTAATTTCTTTCCACTGCTGCCACCAAAGCAGCCTCTCCATGACGTTCTTGATGCCTCCAAAAACTCCAACGTGGCAGATTGGAAGGTTTTATTATGCAATTATTCCTGAATGTTAACATAAGCTGTATTATGGGGCTTTGTGCTCATCCTGAGAAGTAAACCAGGGCCTGAGGTTGTACCTGGAGAACCAGTTACAAATTTAGATGTTGAGATGCTCTAAATAGAATAACCCAGGCAGATGTATTATTTTTTAAAAAAGCAGAGGGGTTGATATCTGGCCATGGCTCTGTCAGCTCCTTTGTGCCTGTGAGGTTGTTGAGCCTGGGGAAAAGGAGATTCAGGAGAGACCTTTTCACTCTCCAAAACTCCCTGACAAGTGGGAGACAGGTTTTATTCCCAGGGAACAAGGGACAGGGCAAAAGGAAATGGCCTCAAGCTGCCAGGGGAGGCTCAGGTTGAACATCAGGAAGAATTTATTCACTGAAAAGGTGGTCAGGCACTGCCCAGGTTGGGGGTGGAAGTGTGGATGTGGCACTCAGTGTTCTGGTGTGGTTGACAAGCTGGAGATCAATCAAAGGTTGGGCTCTATAATCTTGGAGGTCTTTTCCAGCCTAAAGGATTCTGTGATTCCATGATTCTGTGGCCCAGGGAGCTGGCAGGAGTTGCCACCCCTTGCAGTCAGAGGCAGCCTGGGAAGGTGCTGGACCCCTAACAATAGCCCAGGCTGGGAAATAAAAGAACCTCTTTCTTCAGGAATATTTCACAGGAAGGAGAGATGTTGGCTCAAAATCTATTATTTTCTTTTATGAGAACTGTTGTAAATTTCTGCAGAGACCGTCAACATTGAGAATCCAATTTCCCTGAGATAAGCCCATTTTGGCAGGGGATTTTGTCTCTCTATTCTTAGCATCAACAGTCATTATTCAGATTTTCGAAAGACTTTGACCATTTTCTTCCTTCTTTAGCTTCAGTTTTGCAGCTAGACCAGACTTCCCTCTTCCCACACCAGGCAAAATTAATGGGTGGGCTGAGAAGGACCATATAGTTTATCGTGTTACATCTTCCTTAAACCCTCTTTTCTAAAACTCCAGTGAACCATAAGCAGGTACCTCACACAGAGCTAAACTTTGCAGAAAGCAAATGAAAGCCAGGCAGGAACAGAGAGGTTGTCCCAGGGGGGGTCAGTCCTACCAAAGCCTACTCTGGCTTGGCAAGGAGCACATCCTTATTAATCCTGGTTGTAATAACATCCTTCAGCTGGTTCATGCCTGCAGCAGGTGAAGTCTGCTGGATGAAGGCTTTGCCTTGGAAAGCTTCCTCTGTTGCTCCTTTATTTCAGTTCTCATTTTCAGGAAGGATGCAAAGCCTGCCCTCCTTTGCAAACTCTTCTTCGGTGTTCCTGCTTCCTTCCCATGGCTTGCCTTGGGCTCCTGCTCGATAGCAAGATGTTAAGAATCATCATCAACAGAAAAACAGAGCGCTCTTTTATTTTATTTACACAGCTGCCATGAATTTTGTTATGCCTAAATCCTCTGTCTCTTCCTCTCTCAGTGGGCTGGAGAGAGAAGAATGGGCTTTCTAGCATTTGTGTTTACTTTTATTGCTCTTTAAAATATTTTATGGCCTTTTAACAGAGTGGCACAATAATATTAAAATAACTTAAAAAAAGAAATTTACAGAAAATGTATTAAAGCATCATAGAAATGGATTTAACACTTCAAATACCCTTTCAAAGTGGCACCATGTCTTTGCTTTGAAGCAAAGCAATAAATTTGCTTTGTAATTCTTTATTGGAGCTTTTATTGGAAATTAGAGTGCATGCACTAAACAAAATGTCAGCTTATCTACATCCAGTTATTTGCCTACAAGTTGGATATGAGACAACATATTGTCCATTACAACGTGATTTAGATTACAGTAGCCAGCAGAGATTCAGTCATGGTCCAGCCCATGCTTAGTGCCTGTCAATCTGGATTAAAAGTCAGTTTTACTCTCAAAAATATGCAGACAGATGGTGTCAAATGGAAAAATAGAGATTTGCTTCAGGTTGTGCAGCAAGGCCGTGGCTGATGAGCATCTCCTGGGTACACCCAGCACCACCCCCCTGGCAGTGGCAGAGCATTCCTTTCACAAGAGCCCCAGCAGATTATCCCCAGCAAAAGTTGTGATATGCTGATAGCCTTATCTGGCTGGTGGCTGGAATTAAAACAATGCAGTGCACTAATGCAGGCTTTTATCAGGGAGCAGACAAAACAAGGGGGATGGAGGAGAGAGCTGCAGGGAAAGGGTTGGTGAATGGGAGGCATCCATCTCATGGCCAGCACAGGAAGGCAGAAGGTGGATGCTTTGTTCTCAAAGTAGCCACATATGCACTTTTTTACTGGTTTTGTGCTGAATGATGTCCTGAGGAGCAGTGGGAACTGTCAGCATCTCAGGGGACAAGGCCAGGCTGGGTACCCCAGCAACACAGTGGGTGCTGCTGTGCAGACTCTACACAGAGACTCTCATTCTTCCTCACCGAGGAGTAGAACCCAGACAAAGCCCTTGGCTTGCTCAGCACTGATCATTTTCCTTCCCATTCCCTTTGCTTTTGCCAAGCTCACTGAGAAACTGGTGAATTAAAAAGTGGGGAAGGATGACTGTGCCAGCATATGTTGTTTCCATGACATAAATAATCGCTGTTCCAAAGGTCACTGCCACAGAGGAGTCACGGGTGGGATGAGAACAAATGGTAATTATGGCACTTGACAAGCTCCCAGCAGCCCAGAGAGATAAATCTGCTGCCTGCTCCTACTTGAACTTACAGCATCCTGGATTTCAGGAGCTTCCACTCTCCTGTGTGATCCAGCAAACATCCTCTCAGGATCTCCGGTGAATAAATAACTCTTTGAAATGCGTCCTCCCTGTGGTGGCACTCGTCCCAAAGAGGGCCTGCCTGTCCCTTTGGCATGCTGTAAACACGCACAGCACAATCCAGAGCTGCTTTTTTCTCCACTGGCAGCATAATTACTTCTTCAAAGGGCCAACTCCCCATGCCTGAGTTCATCAAGCTGTCACTCAAGAAAGCCAAAGCCCTGTCATGGGCTCTCCAGCTTCCCGCAGCCTGTGGGCTCCAACAGGAGCTGTTTGACCCAGCTGGCTGCAGGAGGGCATGGTTTTGTGCCAATAAACAGCCCTGTGTGCAAGGTCAGCTCCTTCACAGCCACCCCTCAGCTCCCTTTGAAGCCTGGGGTGTCAGCGAGCTCGGCATCGCATGGTGGGGTTGAGGGAAAGGGATTTATTGTGCCAAAGGGCGTTTCTCCTGGAACTTTCTCTTGTTTGCTGCAAACCTGTGATCCCAGAGCCTGGCTCTCAGGACAGAACAGGGTTTTGTTTAACTGGAACCAGGGGCAGGTTTTGCTTTGAAGGTGCCCTTTCAGAACAGATTAGAGCCAGGCTCCTCGGTGGTGTAAATCAGTGGCGCTCCTACAAAGTCATGTGTTACCAGTCAAAATCTGTCTGGTTCACCTCCCCGAGCATCTGTCCCTCTGGCCAGAATCAGAAACACTCAAAAAACACTGACTTTGTCCTACTATGCTGGCAATACTCAGATTAAGTTATAAATTTGGTACTAAAAACCCATTGTCATGTTCAAGCTATGCAGGGTGAACACAGCCTCGCACTACAAGGTAACAGAAGGAGATTAAATATTATAACCAAATCAGTTACAGATTTATTCCATAAACTTCTCATGATTTCATTGTATTTTTCCCTCCTTTGATGAATGGATTTTCCCAAGTCTGACAGATTTATTTTTTGTGGCAGGTATTTTTTTTCTGTTGCCACGCTTTATACCAGTTTTCCATTAAATCCTAAGGAGCAAGATGAGGTGAGAAATAAATTTGCTTGTAGCTGCAATTTGATTTAGGTCCATTTAGTTCTTATTTGAGAACTTCTTTTGAACAACACAAGGACTCTGTTTCCACAGTCTTTGTATGCCTGTTTGGAAACACTGGTGTTCTTAGCAAAGGGAAAAAAAATCAGAGAGAAATTATTGGATCTGCAAATGGCATTTAAAAAAAAAATTACTATTAAAAAAAAGAACCTGTTTTAAGAATCACCTTTAAATGGGAGATTTTCTGAAAGACTGTAGAATATTTACATGTAGTTAAAAAGGTGTTCTTGTAAAGACCTGTGGAGTATTTATTCATTACCAAGAAGAATTTCACGCAATGTACTCAGGCAGCCTGTAGGTTTCCTCAGATTTCTTTGGAGATTTCCAAACCTATAAATGCTGTAAATATGATCAGACATTGCTCTGTCTGAATTCTGTTACACTGACACTTTCTTTTTCCTTTAAAAAAAAAATACAATCCACGGTTTATTTTACTTGACCCATATTTGATATTTAAGGAAATTAAACAAATCTCACGTTTAGCCTCCCAAAATAATACAGGGTGTCCATTAACACATGTTAAAATTAATGAAAGCTTGGTGGTGAACATATAAATAGCACAGCTGCCAGGCTGTTTTGTAAAACTAGAGTTGAGCTCTCCCTGCTGTAAAGTGTTCAGAGCAAATTCTCAGAGATAATTCATGTTGCTATTTCTTTTGTTGTTCCTGCTTTTTGGGCTGTTTTTTGCACACTGGAGCAGTGCTCCATCAGTACCCTACAGCTCTGCAAAATTCTTTCCTGGTTTCTCAGTGTTTCTACATTTATCTCTGTGGGGAAACACCAGATCCTCGTGTCTCTGCACATTTGCACAATGTGTTGGTGATCCTCGTTGTGAATCCCTTCTAACTCAGGATATTTTATAGTTCAATGAATATCTTGATATAATTTCTTTATGCTGAGTAGGGAGAATTCCAGTTGACAGCCCAAATGGTGAACTTAGGCATCAAGTTAAAGGGAAAAAAATAATAATCTAACATTTCTGAACATCCCTAACCAGGGATTTGTATTCTTCTTCCTTATCCCTCCTTTTTTTCCCTATTATTAGAGTTCCTAATTTCTTTTTCCCTAAGAAAGCAGCTCTCTTCCATTCCCACCTCCACCAGTTTTTATGGGGCTGACCATAATTACATGGCACTGCTCTGTGGTTCCCCAGCAGCAGGTTTCTTTCCTGTTGGCTTATGCCTGGTTTTCCTAGCAAAAATAACAACAGAATCTGGCCCTCTGCTTTTGTGTTGCTCTGTCCTTAAAAAAAAAAAACATGGCACCACCATGAACTTAACAAAATCATCATAAAGCAGCCTTACCCCACGCCCTGGCTCCAGATAAAGACACTTTAAAGCAAATCTGTGATTAAAAAACACTTGCAACCATGAGGTTAAGGACACTCGACTTCTCTCATCAATCTATGAAGTGGAAGCCAAAGTTTTGATTCACCACCCAGATAAAAGATCCTTCTTCCCATCAGGAAGTTGCTGAGGAAATTAAAATATTAAGTGCGATCTTACATGAGGCCAGGAAGTTAATACATCCCCCCCACTGAAGAAATTACACCTTATAAACAAACAGCCAGCAGCAGTAAGGGTGAGTTTTCTGCAGAAAGCACCAGTGGAGCTCAAGCAAGGACATGCATCCCCCACAACAGAGGTGTTCATCTAGAAACATTTTCCTAACCAGTTCCCCCCCACTCCAATTAAGATTTTTTTCCATCAGCCCTTACCAGAAAGCATCAAAAGCTTATTCCAAAACCCACTGACATCATAGGAAGCCTTTCCAAAGGCTAATGGGCTTTGGGATCAGGTCCTCAGTTTTTATTCCAAGCCTTCACAACAGTGAGCTTAAATCAGTCCGTGCGCTTGTGAGCGCCCAAGAAGATTTTCCAACATTACGTTGGTTTGGGACCAGCTCCTCCCCATGTGGTGGATTTGATGTGAAGCCCATTTAAATCCCATCAGTCACTACAAAGAGGATGGGAGAAGGGCCAGGCTGGCTGAGCAGAGGTGGAATTCACCTTACAGCTGCTCTTATCAGCAGGGTTTAGGGGAGGGACACCCCAGCCCGGAAGATGTCAAAGAAGCGGTGCCAGAGGCACCATGCTAGGATGGAAACAGTGGTGAGGCTGAGAAGTTTGCATGGAAAAGAGTGGGAAAAACCATGGAAGAAGCATCACAGAGGGTCCCTGCTCTGCACAACAGATTTGCCACTATTCAGGTTGTGCAACAACAGTGCATCTGAGTACTTCTGTGCCTGCCTTTTGGTGGTATTCATCTACCCAGTGTTAGACATTAATCTTTGCTTAATTGACCAGAAGGCAGCAGATCCATGTGAATATGATCCTAATTAGCTCACTTCAGGTTGCACATAGATTTTCTGCATGTTGCCTTTTGGAGCTGTGGAGCAGCTTGTTTTTTGAGGAGAACATAAAAGAGAGAGGGGCAGGGGGGGTGTTAGTTACAGCTATAAATTTTACAGTTCACTGGAAACCACATTAAATGGCAACATCAGTTTATAGATCAACTCTGCAACTGCTTGGTCGTTAAAGCGGTGGTGGCAGATTATTGTGTTGTAGCCTTGTAAAATATGGGCACCGTATTTGCTGGGAGAGGGCTTAAAAAGAACAATAAAAGTCTCCAGTGTCTGTGATTCCTCATTTCTCTTGCACTGCAGTAAGCAACATGATCTGATCTGTGTGTGTTTTTCGTGGGGGGAGCATTTGCCAGGCTTTTCTTTTACACCCAAGAACACAAAGCTGGTGAGTTTTCCTGATTTAAGGTTGCACCAACTCTGCATCACTCTTGGACTGGCCCAGACGTGGAGGACATGGCCACACCACTCTGAAGCTGCTTCCAGGGCCAGCACTTTCCAGATTTGCAGTGCCACTGAGCAGTGCTTCCAGCTCACAGCAGCGCCCGTGCTTGGCTGACCCTTCTGAGACACAGAGCACCACACGCCTCTTCCAGATCAGCCAGGACAAAATCCATGTGCAAAAATAAAACTTGGAAATGATTAAAAAAAAAATGGAATCTCTTCCCAGACAGTGCCTAATCACTGCCTGTCTTCTGAAAATGTAGACATTTATTTTGGACTATGAAGAGCTTCTTTCAAATGTTTGGCCACTGCTGAAGACACTGAGCTCGTTGGAAAATTCCAGCCACAATATGCTGCCTGGTGACCAATATAAATTTTGCATTGATATGTTCCTTCCTTATTGGAATTGGAGTGCTGTTTGCAGGACTGGTGAGGTGTTTGGTGGAGGAATTAGGGTTAATGATCACGATTTTATCTGCAAGTGGCACAAAATCTCTCCCAACCAAGACACAGTAAGTGCTGCTTCACCATGGGCCTGGTTGATCAGAAAGCTTTTTTTTAAAAAAGAGAGATTGCCAGCTTGAAAATGCAATATTGTCAGGGGAAATGAATTAGCTTTACTGCACAGTAGACAAATGGGAATTCTCTCACATACTCACTAAGAAGTTAATTGTGTGAAATGAAACATTTTACAGAATGCTACTGCTACCACTCACCACACTGTGCAGAATTTCTCTGGATGAAATCCCAGGAGTTTTGTGGAGGATAACCCCAAGATGAGATGTGGCACATGGCTGTCATGAGCCACTGTGGTGGGTCCAGTTGCAGATAGGAAACCAAACAGAACCCCCCATGTTTGCTGTTGATACAGGATTTAAGCTGTAAGGCTGTAAAGCTTCTGGCTGTCTTTTTTTTTTCCCCTATAAAGGCTGGACCACAAAAGCCACTGGTAAAATTCCCACTGCAGGAAGAAGAAGTGCTCAAATGAATCGAGTCCAGGTTGGGGTGATGGCAGTCACCACCACAAGGCTGTCAACCTTTTTTTGTGGAGTCAGTCAATGGGATTGGCCTTCTCAGACACTTCCTTGGGACCAGCCAATATTCTGGGCAGGTTTTTGGTGATTTCTGCAGAACTTACATGGCTGCATGTGAGACCTGACTGAACTTTTGGCTCTAGAGCCACAAGAGCAGCAGAGAGCTTTCAAGGGTGTGTGAAGGATCTCTTCTGTCCCTTTCCTGTGAATAACAAGAGCTTTTGTTGCCCTCATCTCAACAAGTGGTGCAGTCTTGTGAATGCTAAATCTACTTTAAAAATAACATAAACAGAATTGAGTAAAAGTGACAGAGTACATGGCGGTCCTGTCAAGTTTGTTTGGTTGCTTCCTAATGAACAGGATTGTGAAGGCTGTTAGTAACTCAGGCTCTGAGTAACACAGCCAGTTTCACAGTTGTGATTTCCATCAGAAAGAAAGGAAAAAGGAAAGCTGTTGTTTATCTAATGCAAAGGGAAAGGGCAGTGTGTGCCTGCTCGAGATGTGTGTACTAACATTACATAATCTGCCTGCTCTGAAATAAAGAATTGGGAGTTTTCATTATTTTAGGGTGTTTACTTTTAATGTGAAGGAGCTTTCTTGGCCAAGGGGAGCATGAAGACTGAAGATTTCCCTCTTCCACCAGGCTGCATCCTATTAACAGCACTCTAGCACATGCTCCAACCCAGTCCCAGATCCATTTTTTTGCCACAGAAAATGCTGGTTTCTATAAGATGTCACAATCATGGTGCTGGGAAGGCTCATGGTGGGAGGATGAGTGTAGCATGCCATCAGTGCTTTGATATTCCATCAGAGGATCCCCAGGGACCTCCTGTCAGTGGGACAAGGATGAAAGATCTGGCAGGGGCTTATGTCAGGCAGGGTGGTGGCACAGGTCAAGGCAGGCTGTGCTGTCCTGCTGCAAGGAAACCATTCCTGAACAAGCCCCTGGAGCAGCTCAGTGTCTCTTTGATGACAAATGCTTAAGATCATCTGTGTAGCTCAATCCTGTCATCATTTGGGTGTTGTTCTGTTTACTGCCCTGCTTTGAAAAATAAAGACCTCGTCAGGAAGAGGTTGCAACACGCCCCGAGAAAGACGTTATTTTCAGCTTAAAATTTCCTATGTCCCCAGCTAAAAATGTGGTTTGGAGATAAAGCCTGACACGTTCTCACCATTTGTCTCTTTGGCAAAAGGAAAAGAGGGGTCATCCAGCCCTGGGTCTGACGTACAGGATGCCACTTGAGTCGTCACACTCGATAACTTCAACTTGAACTTGTCCACTTGTGTAAGTGGGGCTGATTTATAACCTTGCCACACAGAACTTGTGGGATCTTCTGCGTGGTAGGGAGCTGCCCTCCTCTCGTGGCATTAAATAAGGTTTTTCTTGCCAGTTGCTCAGCACCAGGGAGCAGGGTGTTAAGGTCTAGAGGGCCCCCAGGATGCACAAAGCATGGCTCAAACACGGCATCCCTGTGACAGAAGAGCTGGATGGGGTTTGGTGCTGATTTGTAGTAAAATTGATTCCTTGTATGGAAAAAATTCCTTCCAAATCCCAAATAAAAGCTGTAAAGTCAAACACTCAATTTACCTCTGCCATTAAAGTCGTAATAAAGATTTATTAAAAAAAAAAAAACAACAGAAAATCAACAAACTTTGCAAGTTGGTGGCATCCCTGCCCATAACAAGATGGTTGAAGCTAAATGACATTTAAGGTCCCTTGCAACCCAAACCATTAAGTAAAAAAAAAAAAAGATTATATGAAACCCCACAATTGCTACTAAAATCTGAGGGACTGCTGTCTAAACTCCAGTGTCTTGAGCTCTTCACGTGTTTCCTCTGTCAGGTTCAGCAATAGTCGGGCTATTCATGTCTCTGTGCAGCTTAGTGAGAGCAGAAATGAACAGGATAATCCAAATCAAGCTACCCAATGGCTGGTTGGGAGCCCAGACTGGATCTGAGTCCCAAGAAAAGGGTTGCTCTGGCCATGGACAGGTGTATTATGACAAATCTTTGTGATCTTCTGCTCCACACGGGATCATCACCTCCCAAGAGTGAGAGAGAAATTTCCTCCAAACCTTCATTCCACATCTCATGGCACAGAAGGCATCCAGGTAGAAATACACAGCAGCAGGATTCCAAAAGTTGAGGCTGTTTGTAGATGCTGGTGCTGGGAGTGCTCTGAAAAAAAAAAAAGAATAAAAGCCTTTTTGTGAGTCAGAGGAGAAATGTGTTGTTCACCCAAACCGCTCCAATTTTTGTTTGTTTGGGGTTTTTTTTACTTCATGTATTACACATAATTTTATGTTACATGGCAGCAAACCAAAGCTCTTTCAACATTTATTTGCTAAAGATGTGATTGGCTGGATTTGAGAGGGCACGAGGGAAAATAGATGAGATAACTGGAAAAATCAGGAATTAGCTCTCATTCTTAAGATGAAGCCAGCAAAAATAACACATTCTATGGGTTCCTGACGTGTTTAAAGACTCAGAGTCAGTTCATGTCTTCCCTGCCATACAGAGCCCATCCCACAACACTGTTTCCATATGAAAATGAAGATTGAGGCAGGGCAAGACTGGCTTTGAGGGACAGCAACATGAGCTGCACAGTGAGTAGAAAGCAGTGAGTTATTCTGTAGGATGTGTCCTCATGGGCTTTATCCTCCTCTGACAAGATGTGCCACACACTAATTCACTGAAAACTAAAAAAAAAATCCCAGAGTGCAGAGAAACATCCACTGAAAAAAAGAGCAGCCACCAAACTTCCTGCCTCCCACAAATTCCTTGATCATCCCACCCTGGTGAGTTCTGCTGCAGCTGCTAAAGCTAAAAAGTGCCCGTGTTTGTGATTGTTTGGGTTTTTGGAAGAGAAACAAGTGACTGGCTGCACCAGCTTATGCACACAGATGGCTCTGAGCAGCCTGACAGGTTGTACATCTATGTTTTGCAGTGCCAAGAGCTTGGCACTCACTTTTTTGGGACCTTGCTCAGTGGTTTGGAGCAGATGATGTTGTCCAGCACCCCATCCTTCCACCCCATGGTTGCACATGCAGCTGAGATAGTGTCAGAGGTACACTTGGACATTCTACCCGTTTACTTTATAGGGAAAATATGTTCTGAATTGTTTGAGTAAGGAGGGGGGAAAAAACCTCATCCATGCTTTCCTGGCTGGATTCTGTATCTCAGCTCCTTGTTTTGACTATATTTTTCCCCCATCTTTCATTTGCCCCTTTCAACTAAGAACAAATGCAGAGGTTATTTGGAATTGTTATGTGTGTCTTATATCGGAGTGATTAATTATTCAGAAATGTTCTGTTTAAAATAAAACTCCCTTACAATGCTTGGACTGTATGAAGACAGCTTAGAGCTGGCACAAATGAGAGTTATTCCCACTTTTAAAGGCTATTAATAGTGCCAAAGAAATACAAAGGAGACCCCTAGCACCTATGTACTTATTATTCATCACATCCATGCTTATTATATAGGTATGCATGAGATAAATAGACAGAGAGATTTGCTCAGCACAATGCTTAGGCTGTGCCAAAGAAATAAAATTCCCTCCCTGGAGAGCCCAACTGCAAAGGCAAAGAGGGGCTAGCAATGAAATCACAGATTGCAATCACTCTAAATGGCTTTTCTGAGCAGGGAGATGAGCTGGCCTGTTTTCCCTGGGAGGCTGCTCCTGATATGCATGACCTTATAAATAAAGAGGCACGAAGCAGATGCCAAGGATGTGAGCCAAAGCTGATAAAAGCCAGTGGGAGTCTTGCAGTGTCCACAGGCTTGGGAGCAGGTCTGTGATGCCACGAGCTGTCTGAAAGGAACTGCTGCAGCCTGGCATCCCCAAACTCCTCTGGACACGGCTGTGAACTCATCCCCACAGGTCTGGACTCTTTGTGCACTGCCCTCAGCATCCCCCTGTAAGGAAGCAGTGCCATTTCTGTGCTACCAACAGGCAGCACAGGTTAGGCAGGGTGGCTTCCCTTTGTCTGGGATGAAAAAGTAACCTGGGATGATTAGCAGGAACTGTGAATGCCTGATTTCAGCTTGCTCTGGCCTGGGGACTCTGGAAGGAACTGCTGTGTTAAAATAACCTCTGTGTAGTGTAGCTGGAAGAAAGTCATGCAGTGATTTCATTTCATATTTGTGTTGTAACTCCTAATGGTACAACGTGAGGGTCTGAGGATCTGTTCCCCTCCTGAGTGTAAACCACACCACGCCTAGTGTAGGCAAAAATACTCCTTAGCATTCACCAGGTGGCAGTTTATATTAACCAGATCCACCCTGAAATTCAACAGCCTCCACCTCATCACTTCCCAGGAAGTTGGTGAACTGTTAGATAAAGAGCTCATTTCAGAGACACATTAATTTTCAGTAGGGATTTTCTAATAAATTCCTTCCATGAGAAAGGTATAGTTTGTTAGAGACTGCAGCTCAAAACACTACTTGTGGGAGTAGGTAGCATTCCTTTCCTACTCATCCATGCAGATTTCCAGCCAAAAAACAGGGACACAACTAGCCAAAGTAAGGAGCTCACCCAAATAAAGTAATGTCATGTCATTGGAAAACAGTGGAAAATGTTCTGGAAATACTCAAGTCATGTGTTGTCCAGCAGCAGAGGTTTTTTCACAGAGGATGTTCCCAATGACAAAAAGCCCATGAACAAATCTTCTCTGCTGGTTCCACCTTTCCCCTTTCTGCTGTGACCCCCAGCTACCAAAGTGTGAGCTTCTGGAGGTAGAAAGATGAGCGGAAATATATCTTAATTCTTGGGGAGGAAAAAATTGATAATTACCATCATTGCAAGAAGATTTTGCTCCCTCCAACACATTGGGGTAAAACCATGACTGTTAAACCTGGCTGATCACTTTTTAGTCAGTGGAACTCCCTGAATGTTTATGTAATTATGGGCAGAGATTATATTCCATCCTCCTCGTGCCACATTTGGTCTTTAAATTACAGCAGCGTTTTCCTCCTTTCCGCTGCTCTCCTCCAATGTATTTATAGACAGGTATTGTGTTCATCTTAGAGGTCATTTAACAGGCTAAAGGTAGCACAGGTTTTGAGTTTCATTTTGTAAGAAGGTCACATATTCCCTGGTGTTTCGGGTTGTCCTTTCCCTGCACTTTTTCTGGCTGGGATTTCGGATTTCCCTTCCCTGGACAGTGCCCAGCAGTGCTGGGCTCTTATCGACGCCTCTTGCAAATCCTTCCCTGCTCCCTCCTCTCTGCTCAATCCCCTTTCCCAGGATCAGATCTGCTCTTCCCAACAAAAGCTGGTGCTCTGGAGTCACCCTGTGATTAATTAGCACAGCTGGGTCTTTTCCTCCTTTTTCATTTCCTTCTGGTGACCAAACTCCACCAGGCTGCCTGGCTCTCTGCTGTGGAAGCACAGCTCCAATTTGGGCTCAGTTCTTGCCATCCTGGAGCCTCTGGGAGCCTGGCACCACCCAGGCTGCTCCACAGCCTGGGCAGCAGGAAAATTTGGTTCCCATAGGACTGGTAGTAAAGCAGGGGCTCATCCTGCATTTCCCCAGAGCTCCCTGAAACAGATGCAGCTCTGGAAAACAGTTGAGCCTGACAGATCTCCAGGCTGAGACAAAAAGCCATTTGGTCAGAGTATGATCATCCAGCTGTATTCAGGACACAGCTTGCTGATTTTATGGATACACATATATCTTTTAGGACTAGAAATCAGCCTTGTTTTTCTCTTCGTGTGTAATGTTTGACATATGATGTAAATTTACTTTTACAACATACAGACATAAAAGCTACTGTGGCTTGGACGTAGAATTTATTGATTGTAGAAAACTGACTACCAGGTTTGTTGATTAAGAGTTTTTTTATACAATGGGAAAGACAGAAAGAATCAAAGTACATTAGGGCAAATTTTGCATTAGACAGAAGTTATTCAGTCTCTTAAAATTTCACTGCTGTAACTAAACAATGGATTTATTTTAGCACAGGTGTCTCCTGTAATAATTAAGGTGTCCTCAGTAACCACGTACCTATCCATAGGCTTTGTTCAATTAATAAAATTTCCTGACTAGATTACTACTTGGCCAAGAGGTAAGTTATGAATTTAAAATTATGAAGCAAGGTTTGTCCCTTCTCTAGGGCAATAAGGCCATAAAATTTCTTCTGAAGAACCTGTGCAAAAATGCAATGGAAAACTCTAAAATCAATGACAGAACAGAGTGATTAGGAGCTACATCCTGATGCTTTTAGATGAGTTTGTGTTCTCACAAACTGCAGTTCTGCTTTGCTGTGTGCCCATCACTTTTCCAGGTAATGGGACCCATTTTGCTCCCAGGAGAGGCTGGAACAACACAAAATCCCTCTGCTTTCTTTGTCCTTTTGTTGGTGCTCATCCTTGGCTCAAACATATCGATCTTTTCTAGCAGAGCTTCATAATTGTCTGTGTTAATAATTGTTCATAATCTTCCGTGTGTAAGATGTGCAATGGACAGAGCCTGGCCTCTGGTTGTTATCACAGCCTGGTTCACATAAAATTTTCTAGCCTGGCTTTGTAATTGAAACCATTTTCATGCTGCAAACACACAAAGCTATGGAGCAAGCCACGCATGCAGCTGAGAGAACGTTCTGCTCCAAAGTATCATTAAAGCAATTTCCCATAATGTCTGGCAGGGAGTAGGTTTCTTTTAATGATTTTATTAAAAAGTGAATTAGAGGCCAAAGGTTGCTTTCCTACAGCCCTTAATTTCCTGTTGCAGTGCCAAACTCTGCACGCAGGAGCTGCTGGGAGCAGGGACAAGGGATCCCTCCCCTGGGATCAGCCCCTGGAGCTTCACTGTGTGCAGCTCTGCTCCCACAGAGCCATCAGAAAATACAGTGGTGGCATGAGCACACAGTGGTAATTACTGACACAGGCCTGTGGGAAGGAAAAAAACTCCCTGTTGGCTCCAAACAAGGCTCAGGACATCCACAACATACCTGGAATGTGAATTTCCATTGATGCTGTTGATGTGACATCAGTGTAGTTCCAGGGAGGGTAACCCACAGAGAAGTGGATCCTGGATCCTGCCCTTTGCACTGGTCTGCGTTTTCACGACGTATTTATGCAGCCTGGATCTTACTGCCAATCTTATTTCTGCTTTTCAGGTGGGTAAACTTGTGGAGCTCTTCCATTTGAGGAGCATCTGTGGAGAAACAAGGTCCTCTGTGAATAAGCAAACCAACCAATGCAATCAGAATAAACTTATAAAATAATAAGGGCACCAACGGGCCCCAGCCTGCTCCTCCTTGGATCTAACCACCTCTGAGTGCTTGGGAGAGAGAAAATGCAACACCCCAACACAGATAATGGGAGTTAAACACCAGAGGTTTGGAGTCTGATGAGACTTGCTTCCTGTGGTATCCCATTATTTGGAAAATCAAATCTAGATTCCCTCCTGGTGTGCAGAAAGACTCTGTGAGAGGCAACTTGCACCTCACAGCATACATGGGTTTGGCCAACTATAGGAGCAAGATGTTGGTAAAACTCCAATCTTTAAAATACTTTAATAAAACAACTATAATTTACCCCACTGCAAGAGCTATAAACTGTAATTTAATAATGTGCTTGTCAGGGGACAGCTTTTTTAAATAATAAAAGAAAGAGTTTTAGTATTATTAAAGAAACGTAGTGTATAAAAAATGTCTAATTGCTGAGGAAACAGTATGATTATGATTTTCAGTTATTTAGAATGGGAAAATCATTCTAAGCAAGGGAGCTGTGTTTTTATGGTGGAGTCTTGCTGTACGAGTCTCATTAAGTTTTCAAGGATACTGTTCCAAATCTTTACTGTGCTTCCAAATTATGTTAAACTGTTAAGCTTTCATCCTGCTCCAGCAGTGGGTTCTCAAGCATAGATGACATTTCTTGCTTAGGATTTTAAACATCTTTCAGATAAAAGACGTTGATTTCTTACAGGACAAAGCTTCATGCTTTGGGCTCTTGGATTTCCAGGTTCAGTTCCCATAAAGTACCCCCAAAACATCAGTTTTAAGATCAGTACCTGCAGTGGTTTGAACTCTCAGAAAGCTCAGCTCAGGGCGAGTTTAGCCATGCAAAACCATGTAATTTCTGCTCCATCTTGGTTGCAGTCATCTGCTCTGACACAAAATAGGATTAAGAATCATATAACTGCTTCCAGCTAATAGATTTAGGCTGTGGTTCCAGGATTATTAATACCAGATCTGTGCACTGCCAGCTCACCCAGGACTATAAATCTAATGTGGATCAGGCATGGACACATGATTGTGTTTTGTCAAATTAGCCAAGGGACATGATATGGAATTTATACCAGCTTTATCCTCCTGTGCTAGCTGCACTCCTGCTGTGGAAAGGCAGGAGATTGCTGCTCCAACATGAAGTTAAAAAATACTGATACACCAAAAACCTGCTGTTATAAAGGGGCTTTTTGGTTGTTGTTGTTGTTTTGACAAATGTGAGCCATTGATTGGAGTTTTTTTATGCTCTAGCAGTGTGTTGCTCATCTGGCACATGGCACTGGTGGTGTGATAGCACAAATCTTGCAGCTGGCTGCAAACCACAGCCTTAAGAATTAGCACTTGAGCTCCTGTCACGTAGCTGCCCTTGGAAATCTCTTTCCAGGGCAGTAACCATTGTTTCCTTATCACATCTTATTGGGAGCAAGAGGTTTTTATGATAGCCACTTGTATGCTTGTGACAGGCCTTTTCTCCTGAAAAACCAACTGACAGGGGACTGTCACAAATGCTGCAAGGCAGACAATGCTGGTTTCAATAGTGAGCTTTAAAATCTTAGAAGGAGGAGTCCACATTTCCCCATTACTCTGGAGATGGGTTAAACATTAATTCTTGGTGTGGTTGAGGGGTTGGGATTGGAAAATTACCTTGCCAAAAGCAAAAAGTGGAGCTCTCCTTAGTTCCAAGGTCATCAAAAATCAAACATCAAAAAACGTCAATTAAGGGACTACAAATAATCCTATTTTTCCCTTTTACATTATTTTCTTGTTTGGTTGTTTTTTGGTTTTCCAAGGGTTTTTTTGGTTGCTTTTGTTTGTTTGTTCGTTTGTTCTTTTTTGTTTGTTGGTTTGTTTTTGTTTTGCGGTTTTGTGTGGGTTTTTTTGTTTGTTTTATTTGTTTGTTTGTTGTTTGGGTTTTTTTTTCTTTTTTTTTGGTGGGAGATGAAGCTCTCACATAACAGCTCAGATGGGGAGGGGACATTAGGTGACATTAGGTAAAGTCAGGAGGCTGGGGACACAGGATGTCACCATGTAGCCCACCCATGCTGACCAAGCTGGTGTGGGAGCTTGGCCTGTACAATATCAATGGGAAAAGGGGAAAAAGAATCTTGACTCTTCATTTTCTGGGTAAATCTCTGCTTGCACAATGGATCCTGCTGAAGGGACCAATTTATTGTGGGGACTGAGCAATGAAGATGGGAGATGGGAGGTGATGTGTTCTGAAGAGGAGCTAACACAATAAGTGAACAAATTCAGCCTGGGATTTTTCAAAAGGTTACAGCCCCACTCTACAAAATACTTTTTCCAGGACAAACCTCTGCAGGAAGATGCAAAGCAGGTGAAGTTCTGCTCCAGGGAAGCTGCAGCAATGTGCTTGAGCACCTCCATCATTCCCAAGAGTTGTGGATGAGTGTTTCACACTAACCCAACTCACTGCAAGTCACTTCTGTGCTCAGCCCTCCCCTCCCCTTCACAAAAACAATTGGTCCTGGGCACTTCTTCACTGTCACACTTCAAACACACCAGCAGCACCTCTGCTTTGGATATTTGTTCATGTTGGAAACCAGGATGAAGTGAAATCTGGAGGGTCCTACGTGCTGTATGATCCTGCAGGTCAGGACTGACACTGCAGTGTAACTGAAGTCAGGCTTTGACCCTTCACTTGGAAACACAAAGCTGAATTTCCCCCTCATCTTCCCCCTCCCGAATCCTCCCTGGTTCCCTACATGGCTGCTCTGTATTATGATCCCTTTAAATAAGCAGCCTGTCATTAGCTTTTATCCCAGTGCTTGCTCAGCCGGACTAAAGTCTAGATCTCTTTGTTTTTAAGACTTGCTTGGTGTGTAAGTGCCAGATGTTTCCCATCTCTTGGCTCTTGGTGAAATAAACACGAACTGCCATAACCTTCACCTTTCAACTCTTACATTACCTATTCCTAAAGTACAAAAAATGGATGTGTGTTTATGCAGCAAAGCTTTGAACTACCTTCCAGGTTTATGTCAAAAAGTCTGATTCTCCAGGCAAAGATAACAGATGAGAAGGGATTTTGGTGCTGCTATAAAATCCACCCCCTGCACCAATGGAGCAGTAGTCTTCATGGAGCAGAGTAATCTGTGGGGATTAGAGACCCTGTAAAACTGATCTGACTTTCAGGCTGAATCACTCAGCTCTGGATTTGGCACTCCTGGACAGCAGAGTGGGTGTCAGTACAGATATTTGGTAGAAAAGCCCCATAAACGTGCAGGGTCCACAGGGACTTTTCTGACGTGTCACAGCTTTTAGCACAAACTATGGAGTTCTGCCCTTTGATATATTTCATTATAGAATCATAGAAGAGTTTGGGTTGGAAAGGTTCTTAAAGATCATCCACTTCCAAATCCCACTGCCATGGGCAGGGACACCTTTCACCATCTTTACAACTTTCCCCTTCCTGCCATTGCAGCAGCAAAGCTGGAGAGGGGTTAATAAAGGAATTTCCATCATTAAGGATATCTCATCTAAATTCATCCTGGAGTTATTTTCCTTCCTGCCCTTCTTTTGCCTCTCATTTTGTAAAATCTGCCTTGAGGGCACCTGAGGGTGATTTGGCTTTTGGTGGGGCACAGAGGGCTTTTCCAAGTTAATATTCTCTTCTCCTAAGGAGGAAGAGTGGCTACATGGCCCCAGGATGCTGGGACCAGCTGCCTGATGACACACACTCCAAGCTTCCCAGGAACAGCTCAGCCAGGCTTAGGTGTCCCGTAAGAAAGTCACACAGCAGCTTTTCTTTTTTAACTTACGCAATAAGTGGGGAACAAGTGGTTTAATTAGGATTGCAAAAGCATTTCAATTAGAATTCCAAGTGAATTAGGCAAATAGAATTTTAATTTATGCTAATTCCTCTCTTCCCAGGAAATGAAGTCTTCCTCTGAGGATGGCTTTTGTTTGTCATAGAGTCCCCTGAAAAATGAATTAGCAAGAATGAGCAGTGAAATGCTTTAGCCACAATTCACTCATACATACTGAAAAGAATGTATTTTCCCCACTGTAAACATATGAGTTACTACATCTTTTCCCTCTGCAGACAGCTAAAAACCAAATTTCCTTCAAAACAGGGAAATTCTTGCAGACAGTAATTATCATCAAACTTCCTTTTGTGTTTGGAGATCATCAGAATATCCTCCCTGAGTTTTGCTGCAGTCCTCCAGCCAAACATTCAGAGCCCATCTATTTTAAAGAGTAGTGCCCATTTGCAGGGTGGCTGTGCTATCCATGGAGATGGCAGAGAAGGGGTAGGAAGGCAGAGCCCTGGGATGGCTTTTCACAGGCACTGAGGAGTCTCCACAGTTACAGAGGGCCTGGCCTCTTTTATGACCTCTCAGTGCATATTTCCTTAACCAAGCTGACTCAGGATGCTGGGGTCACTGAAACACAAGTTGTTTCAAAGGCTGGACCAAAGTGTACATGCCATGATCTTCTATAAATCCAAATTAAACCGCAGCCCTCAGATCAGGGGTGGCTGTGGTGGTCTCTGGGGGCTAATGAGAAAACAGCACACGGTGACAGGAGTGGATTTCTGGCCTCTCCATAACTTTTGCAGTCCAGCTCAAATTTATGCACACTTTGACACTGAGAATTTGCTCAGGCCATTCATCCTTTCAAGCACTTATTGATGATGCACTGAGGCAAACAGAGATTTCAGCTATGGCACACACCCCTGTGCCTTCATCATTTCCTTGTCCTTCATGGTGCCTTTCTGTCTAAGCTCCAAGCTAGAAACCTATATGTTGGTTTAAAATTGAGTTTTTTCTATAAATTAACCTTGACCAAAGGCCAGTGCATTTTGGTGACATCTTAAAAATGCAAGGAAAAAAAACCCATTCAATTGAATTTAATTGAAATGAATGGAATGGAATGGAATGGAATGGAATGGAATGGAATGGAATGGAATGGAATGGAATGCCAAACTACTCAATGTCAAGCATGAACCTTATCAGAAGCTACTGGAATTTAGGAAATAGGTCTCAGTTTTATATATATAGACAGATAGATAGATAGATATACACACACATATAATATTTATATTATTATATTTTATCTTTATCTCCACATATATATGCTGCTTAAGGTACCTATACAATAATTTATATGTATCCTGATTTTGATACTCCAGTATCAACATTTTGATTTTGATTACTCCAGTCCTGTTAGACAGTGCCTCACTTTACATGTGGTTTCTACTGAAGCTAAATATTTCTAAATATCCTGCTATGTGAGTGTGTGTCTAAACATGTATTTTTTGAGTTTAAATAGTCAGTGAGATAGTCTGGAAAATACATAGAGAAGGGTCCCCCCCAACACTTTTCTGAGCAACTTGGTCCAGTGTTTAAACATCCTCACTCTATAAAAAGCTTTAATTTTTTACATATAAATGGAATTTTCTGTATTTCTGTATTGCCTCTGGCTTTGTCACTGGGTATCACTGAGAAAAGGCTGGCTCAACCTCCTTCAGGCTGCCCCATCAGATATTTATCCATGTTCATAAAGTAAAAATGGTATTCAAATTCATTCTTGGCATCTTCCTGCCACACTGCAAGAGCAATGCACATTAAAACACATTCTAGGTTGCATTTTCTGTTACCTAAAGGCAGTAAATCACAGGGTTACAGAGGTTACCTCAGTTAGAAATAAAGCCACCACCTTTAGCATTGGTTTCAGTAAAAACACAAACACTTCTGCAGTCAAATGGCAAAGTTTTATGGCTGTGGTTCTTTGAAACAACTAATAAATATTTGTTTGCCATTTCTCTCTGGGGCAACTGTCCACTTGCTAATTTACACATCACCAAGAGGCCACTGAACCTTTTCCTGCAGGCATTAACCCTATCCATTACTGGGCCACTGAAAATATAAACTGCCTGGAGGTTGAGAGGTGTTTGGAATGGGAGCAGCTCAGCCCACAGCAGGTCACCCTAAAGAGAGCCTGAGATCCCCCAAGAGCCTTGGGGTTCCTGATGGGACTCCATGGAAGTGTTTCACCCCTGAGCATTGTGTGTAAGCCTGTGCAGAGCTTTTCCACAGCTGTCACTGTCGTTTGGAGAGGATGGAGCTTCTTCTAGTTTTCCTTCATCTTTCCCTTGCCCTTCCCTTCGGATGCCACATCCATGCCAGCAGCAGTGACTCACTGAATTGTCTGACTTCTCCAAACTTGTACATGCCCAAAATACCTCCCCAACCATTTATAGATTTAATTTGGGCCAAATCTTCAGACTTTTCTTCCAGCTCATGACCCTCAGCCTGGGAATTGTGTGCCCAGCTCTGCCCTGGGCTTATTTAAAAATGCACATCTCAGGGTTTGATGTGTTTGTGTTCTTTGAAAACCTCATCTGTTTCCCTGAAGACTTCTGCTTCATCAGTTCCTGTCTGTGGGTCCCTGGTTGATAACCTGACTTCTAAAAGCCTGTGAATTCACTGACTGCAGTTGTTTATTTGTTTTCCTTCCTGTTTAGCTTGAAAAACCTGCTCTCTCTAAGGGTTGCTATTAAAAACTTTAAGAGAAACGCTCTTGCGTAATTTATTTTTGTTGTTGTTAATTACAGTTCTCCAGGTTTTTCCTCTCTGACCTGGAGCACCAGCCCTGGCACAGAACTGCACTGGAGTTCACAGCTATTTCTGCTCCTTTGCATGGGGACAGCATGAGTGCCATGCTCACCACAGAGCTCCTGGGCAGCTTGGACTGTGAACAGCCTGGGGATATTTTGCTCTGCTTCATGCCCTGGGTTTCCCAAGCCTGTGGCTGATACCTGGAGCAAGATTTGGAACAAGACTGGAGAGTGCACATTGGAGTGTCACACAGCTCAGAGCTGGAAATGGAACTGCCACTGGTTTTTCCATCTTTGTGTAAAGGTAGCAAAGCCTGGAGAACAAGCAGCACTTGGAAGATGGCATCAAAGAATCAGAGAATGGTTGGCCTGAAGGGACCTTAAAAACCATCTTGTTCCACCCCTGGCCATGGGCAGGGACAGCTTCCACCATCCCAGGCTGCTCCAAGCTCTGTCCAACCTGGCCTTGGACATTTCCAGGGATGGAGCACCCTGTGCCAGAGCCTCACCACCCTCACAGCAGAGAATTTCTTCCTAATCCCTATTCCAAACCTGTCCTATCACTGGAAATGAAAGTTGGAGTTTCTCTCCAGCTTTCTTGGAGAATCACTATTAAGCAGCACAAAACAAAACAAAAAACCAACAAAACCTAAACAAACAAACAAAGAATTGTGCAGGTTTTAGCATAGCTGAAAGGTTCCATGAGTTTCCCTGGAAGTGAATAAAAATGGAAGGAAGCAGAAAACCTAAACCACCTGCATGACCCACACATGCTCTTGCTCTTGCTGACAGCAGTGATTTTATGGGAGGTGCAGGTTAGAAAGGTCTCAGCAGGTCCCTTCACCTGAGGAAACCCTGAAGTCTCCAGCAATGCCAGTGGCCAACACGTGAGGTGGATCCCTGGCCCTGGGAATGAGCTGAGCTGGAGATAAGCCTGGCTTAAATAACGTCACAGCCTGACAAGTGTTTTTCCCACTCCTCTCAAGGGCTGCTGGACTCTGGCCTCTTGTTCCTGCTCAGACATTGCAGAGCATTCACTGCAAAACACTTGAGAGGTGACATTATTTATGGCTTGTCAGGCTGCCCCTTGTGCCAGTGAGTTAGGAATGCACCTAGAAGGACACAGGATGTATTTTTTCCCAAAGGACAATGTCTATTTGCACATGAGGAGCCATCTCCTGAGCACCAGTGAACCATCTCCATCCCACCATTGCCCAACAACAGCCTGTGAGCTGCAGATTCAGCTTTTGTCAAAAAACACCCACACAGAGCTGACCCTAAAATAAAGAAACCTTCGTTGTGATGTTTTTCTTTTATAGCTCCCAACTACTGTAAACTGTGGAGGAGCAGAGCTGCAAAGCTGGCCATTAAACTGTCTGCTCTTTCCTGTTTGAACAGGACCTCTCCAGGGTTTTAGCTGCCTCAACCACCATGGGTCAACATCCAGGAAGGAAGACGTTTCTAAGGAAACCACAGAGGCTTTCCACCAAGGTGGTTGCATGAAAGCACTGAGACTGGTGAGAGTGACAAAAAGCAGTTCATTGGATATTGTAGAAAAAGGTAAAAAGTTATTGCATGCAGGCTGTTTTTATAATGAGGCCATTCAGGCATAAAATCACTTTAAATAGGTAGTTTGTTTCCACATTGCAGAATTATTTTCGTCCTACTCTTTCAAGGAGGAGTTTATCTAGGCACAGTGGTGTATAAATAATAAATAGCCCCGGGGGCAAGGCATTTTTACTCTTTTTCCCCCTGCTTCGTATCCTGTTGCAGTTGGTCTCGGGCTGCAAAATGAATTTTGTTTTCTGAAATAATATTATTTACTTTGAGCACAGTCCTCTGCGAGAGGCCATGAATTCTGTTCTGCAGTTGCAATATCCCAAAGCAGACAGGACCTTTACAGTCCAGCATTTGCATTAAATGACTTTTCTGTGGCTTACAGGGCAGTTTGCCCTGGGGACAGGTACGGTCACATTAGCTCAGGGACCTCCAGGAAAGCTCTGTGTGTGCATCCAGGGTTTGGATATGCCTTGGAATGTGCATGGTTTGGGGAGAACCCACGGGCAGAAGTGCAGGATCACCCTGAGGGTGGTCAGCTAGAGAAGGAGGTGACATCCACCACGCTGGAGAAGCACAGCTGTGACACTCTGGACAGGCACAGCAGGTTCATTTCTGCTGTTTCCTGACACAGTGAGCATCTCCTTAACATTTTCCATTTATTTCCCCCAGGTTCAAACTTCTGGACCTCTCTGGCACGTGTGATGGAGGCTCTTCGCTCGAGCCCACTGAACCCAGCCCTTCCCTGCTGGGTGTATTTGCAATAATAACCACATCTGATCTCCCAGCCAGCGAGAGCAGGAGGCCAGAGCAGCACCAGCGTTTCTCTCACAAGGTTTCATCCAGCCCAGGGAGCCTGTGAACCTGTCCTCTGTGTGCTGGGATGAGCCTGCCATCATCCCCTGCAGGGAGGAACCAGTTTAGGGTTTATCCCCCCAGCCTGGACCCCTGATGGTGGAGGTGATGACCAGCAGCCCTGCAGAGACCCCAGAGCTGCTGTCAACCTAATGGGGCAGGAGGGAGCTTGCCCTGCTCACCACTGCTCCCATGGAAGTTTTGGAAGCAGTTTGGGCACATGGACAATGACTGCCCACAATTTAATCCCAAGGGCTCTTGGTTTGCCATTCAGTCTCTCTGACCTTTGCCATTTTCTGCTGGCACAGCCCTGTGTGCTGCTACCCTGCACTCCAGTCCCTTGTTCAGTAGAGCAAAACTGGACTGAGAAAACAACAAATATTTAGGAGCCTCAGGGCATGAAAAAAAAAAAAAAAAGTTTCCTTTCTCTGTTTGTAGCCTCAGGTTTTCCCTATTGACTTGATAGGAGTGAAAGGAAACAGGAGAGTGCTGCTGCTTCTCACCTCTTTGGATTGCCACCTGTGCATCATCAAGGATGAATGCTGTAGTGAAACAGGAAAAAACCCAGGATTTTTGGTATGAGAGACACGGGGTTCAGTGGGGAGGTCCCAGAAAGATGAAAAACACATTGGGTGGCTCTTGGAGGGGGATAACAGGGACCTGCAGCAGGGAAGGGCTGGGTTCAATGGCTCCATCACACGTGCCAGAGAGGTCCAGAAGTTTGAACCTGGGGGAAATAAATGGAAAATGTTAAGGAAGGATCAGCCTGAAACGATCCAGACACACAATAAAGTCCCAGGTTGCTGGAGGGGGAGGGAGGGAAATTCCTGCTCTCCTCAAAGAGCCTGAGTGATTAGCTCTAAAAGCCATGTGCCATTGCTCCTCCTGCTCAAGATAAAATAACAGGTCATCTGTGGCAGCCCAGGGCCTTCCAGGCTGAGGTCTCATTGCTGGTTCAGAGGTCACAGCTGAGCAAGGACCCGGCTCATTTCCCCTGCAAACAGAGCCCTGCACTCACACCCCTGGGCAGAGAAGGAGAGGTTTGGAGATCAGCAGCCTGGAACTGGTGGTGCCAGAGCACCACGGTGCTGTCACCGTGCTGAGATGGGGATTTATCTTCACTCTTGTAGCAGAAAAGCTTGCAGTGAAGACCTGCAAAATAAACCCAGCCTGAGAGAAACCCCCATGGTCCATTCCCTTGCACCAAAACACTGCCTTCATGCAGGAGCCACTTTATTCCTTCCCTAAACTGTGCCTTCACCTGCATGGTGGGTGATCTTTGTCCCAGCTAAAGATGCAGAAGGTTTGCAGGCAAGTGTAGGTCTCAATAAGCTCTTCACCAACGCATAAAAAGTAAAAAAAAAACCAAAACCAACCAACCAACCAAACCCAAAAAAAAAAAAAAAAAAAAAAGAAACCAAGGAAAAAAAAACCCCAAAACAAAAAAAAATAAAAAACCCCTAAAACCCCAACCCCCTCCCCCGGAAAACCACAAGAAAAAAAAACACCACCCCCCCCCAAAACGCCTCTCTTTAAAATGGAAATGTTCACATTTGTGGTTTGAAAGGACCTTTCATTTCAGTTGCTTGCCCCTGGTTTCCTGTTACAGGAACAGAAATAGTTAATGGGGTTTGGAAGGTGGAACAGCAAACACCCACTGGGTGCTGGGCACAGTGATGTCCTCATCCTTGTCCTTATCCTCGCTGGGACTGCCATCAGCTGTACCTGGAGCTGTGCTGCTGGAGAGCTACAGAAATGAAAAAGCCACATGCTGCAAGCCTAGAAAGCAAAATTTCCTTTTATTTTTTCTTTCTTTTCCCCAGACAGCATCGAAAAACACAGTGCAAAACACAGGTGAAATAAAATGAGAAGCCCTTAATCAGACAGGTAAAAGCATAGGGGCAACCTCTCCTGAGTCCCACACAACGCTTGTGTTAGAGGACTATTGGATAAAAGGACACTAGGAACTTCGGGAAAATAAACAAACCAGAATGTTTTATACAATATTTCAGTCCACTTTCCACCTGAGCCATGAATTTCCATCCCATCCCCTTCACTTATACACGACTTTGTTTTTTTCCTGTAATACATCCCTCATTTGCAGTCTTTTATTGCCCTTGGAAAAACCACTGCCCTTCCTCAGAAAGAAAAAACCCACAAACCCCAAGAACCAGCCACGTCACAACTGCAACACAAAAGCTCTCAGGGGCTTGTTGAGGTGCCCTGCAAGCCCTTCTGGGTTTTAATGTTTATTCATTATAAACCAGCAGCTTTTTTCCATTACAAAGTGATCTATTTCACAGCTTTCAGCCCAGAGTGTCAAGCAATCAAGCAGCAGTTATGCCTTAACAATTGCTAATATATTTCAGCACCTAATGAATCTATGCAAAAAAGGCAGGTAAAGCCTAGAAACAGCCTACAGTTAACTCCTGCCCTCCCCCTGCAAGGATTTTTACCCCCTGGCTCCCAATCTTATGTTTTTACTGCGTGGCAATTAATTAAAAAGATCAAGATAGAAGAAAGATGGAAACCTTATTACTGGTGTTGTATTTCCATACTAGTTTTGCCCAGGAAAAACGTTTCCCAGGAGATTAGCTAATAGTTAAGCTATTAAAATCTTTTAAACTGGAAAGGTTATTTGCAAGGTCAGGCAACTTTACTAAGCTGGTAGTTTCAAAATTATCCCGGGTTCCTTTACTAATTCATCGATCAAAATAGCACGTTTTAAATTACAGATGAAAATGGGACAGATTTAAGTTCCTGTCATGTAAGCCCTGCATGAAAACTGCACATTACAAGGCTCTGACCGTGGTAATTTTTAAGTGAGAATGAAACATTTGTTCTTATTATGAAGTGCTGATTTACTACAAATTCACAAAGAGCTGAACCAGCCTTCACACTGAAAGCAGGTTCATCTGACCAGCTTCTCCCAGGGGCTTCCAGCAGTTAACACACATTATTCCCCCACTAACATTAGCTATCCTTCCAATTCCCTGTTAAAAGCAGGGATGCCTTCAGGAAGGAGAGATAAAGGAGAGCTCCTCTCATGGATTCACTAATCTAACCCAAAATTTCTATGTGGGAATCCAAGAGATCTGCAGCTGAGCTCCTGTGACAATCAGGGCAATAGTGAACCCCACAAGGCAGGTCATGGGATGTCCATGTATGAGATCTCTTTCCACGGGTGTACCTGCAGGAATTCTCTGGATCAGTGGCTAGGGTCAAAGGTTTGTTATTACCCTTCTGCTTTGAATTTTGAAGTCCTCCATCTACATCAGTGTTTGGATCATCCAGCTGCCACCCTACCAGGGTGGGAGTATGGGGTTTCCAGGCTAACCCTGTCAACCTGTCATTGCAAGTATTCCTAACACTAGGGCCTCTATTTGTGGATAATTTCAGATTGGGCACTGCAGAAGTAGCATTTGAAAAATCTTGCTCTGGAGAGATTGAGCATCTCTTATATTTGAAGTCGGGTGCAGAGAGGAACATTTGCTTCTTTTTTGAGAAAATAAAGTGGGGAAGGAGTTGGAGAGGGGTTAAATGAACCTGTAAAGCATTAGCAGGCAGACAGGTCTAATTGTCCAAAATCAGCACAGAGGATTAAGATGTCCAAGACTTAAAAAAAACCGAGTTCCATCCTCATAGGGAATGCTGGGGAGGCCCAGACTGGCAGACTTTGAGGCTTTTTCATGCTGTGCACAGCACTTGGTGCTCACAAGAGCCACGTCCCCTCCTGAGCCATGTTTTTAAGATGGTTTTGTGCTGTCAGAAGCACAAGGGCTGTTCCACCACTCTGTGCTTCAAACCATCCACGTTCAGGGGCAGCAGTGGCAGAACTCTTTTCTCTCCATCTGGCCCCTCTGTGTCCTCCAGAAAAGGAGTCAGCACTTGTGGCTACAGCTGCAGCAAACCCCATATGTGCAAGCTGGGATCATTTTCTCTCCCAGCCAAGGCATCTGGCTCTGTGGCTTGTTCAGCTAATAGCTTTGCTGGCAGTGCTGTGAGCAGCTCTGGAGTTAAAGAGTCATGGAGAGGCTTGGGGAGGAGCTCACCTGTCCTACAGGGCACTTTTCATTCTCTGCTTTGAAAGGATGTGACTCACTGACATAAATTTCGTAGTCTACAGAGAAAAACGCTACTGGATAATAACGATCGCCTTTCAAAGTCTCTGCTATCAGGTCTCCTGTTACTCCAAGAATTGCTCCTGTCAAGGTAATGTGTTTACAAGGCTTTTTTTTTCATCGTGAACCAGTTGCAAAGTATTCAGGCAGCAGGACATATGGAAATCATATGAGGTTTTAGTGCACTACACTTGAAAGTGATCTCTTCAGGAACACAGGGGCTCGCAGGGCATTGTTTAATGCCAGACTGCTGGGGCATCTCCCAGAGCTGATGCATGGCAGGAAGGGAATCTGAAACTCCTCAGTCTTTCAGCTTTGGGGGGATCACTAAGCTCTCTGGGTTGAAAGTGTCTTTGGTGCTGGTCAGAAATCTCCCACTAAATTTTTTTCCAGGGAGAACATGGGTTCTGGTTACATCAACACCATCTGTGTTCTCAGAACACAGTTTGGTTTTTTTCTACTGGAAACTGAAACCCCCACTGGTGAGCAGCCCAGTTCTCCCATCCAACACCTGACAAGGCAATTTGGAACAGTGATGAGCACAGCATCACTCACCCTGGTGATGTTCTCCTGAGCTGGCACCTCCCTGCTGCCACAGCACTGAAAATGAGGCTGGAATGTCATGCTGGGTTAAGGGAGAATGGCTTTAAACTGGAACAGAGTAGATTTAGGATGGATATTAAGAAGAAATTCTTCCCTTTGAGGGTGGGGAGGCCCTGGCACGGAGAAGCTGTGGCAGCCCCATCCCTGGAAGTGTCCAAGGCCAGGTTGGATGGATCTTTGAGCAGCCAGGTCTAGTGGAAGGTGTCCCTGCTTGGAACTGGATGATCCTTAAAGTCCCTTCCAACCCAAATAATTCTCTGATTCTATGAATCAGCAGATTTCAGGAGCGGGACTTTCTCACTGTGACTGTTTTCACCTCTCATTTCTTGCCTGGCACATCCCTGGCTGCACAAATTACTTCTTATCAAGCTCCAACCATGCTCTTTACGCTTTTTTCCTAGATGGACTCCACCCTCAGTACCCTGATGGGATAACAGACCATAATCTCCTCATGGAGCACCAGCTGCAGAACCTGCCCATGGCTCTGATCAATGCTTACATGTAGCTCCAAAGCAGTGTGCAAGCAGGCATTGCTCACACTTGCTGTTTTAACTCTGCCTTTGCAGTTCCAAGGTGAATGAACCCTTGCAGCCTCGCAGAATTCCAGGGGTAAGAAACTGCAGCAGCTGAGCTGATAGAAAAGTGTCCAGGTCTATGTGGGCAGAAAATAAATTTGTTTTGCAGAAGGCCTGGAACAGAGAACATGTGGATTGGTAATTACAGTGTGACCATCAGGCTTGTTTTGCCTCTTATTTAAGTCACTGTATCATTAAACTTTTCTTACTTGCAATTCTTTGGTGGGTAAATTGCATATCTTTATATTTTAACAGCATGCACTTTACACTGGCACCTCTCTTAATTTAATCTCTGGGACTGGCTGGTTCAGCTACTGGAACAAGACATGGCTGAGCAGACCTATGTATTCTAGCTGAACATCACGAAGTCTGTAGTTTTCTTTAGGGGACAGCTTGTGGGTTATTATTAAACCAGAAAACATATGTGAATAATTGAGGAAAGCAATCCAGCATTTAGGTTAGAAAATGTGAAGTCAGCTTGCTGTGAATAACATATCTCTGCATTTTGACCTGTTGCTGACAAAGAATATATTTCACTATTACCTGGATAGAAATGATTGGGGATTTTTTCTCCTCTAAATGAAAGCCAGTTGAGAGAAGCTGGCAACAGACAAATGATGCTCATTCCTCCCCTGCTTTTACTTAATGGCTGATATCGAGATGCTCAGCATTCATTGGTGACATTACTATTGAAAACATATTTCTTATCTGGCTCTTTTATTCCTACAAATCGAGCATGGGAATAAATCTGTGCTGATGGAGTGGTGAACAAGGAAGAGAAGAGAAAAGAGAAGAGAAGAGAGGAGAGGAGAGGAGAGGAGAGGAGAGGAGAGGAGAGGAGAGGAGAGGAGAGGAGAGGAGAGGAGAGGAGAAGAGAAGAGAAGAGAAGAGAAGAGAAGAGAAGAGAAGAGAAGAGAAGAGAAGAGAAGAGAAGAGAAGAGAAGAGAAGAGAAGAGAAGAGAAGAGAAGAGAAGAGAAGAGAAGAGAAGAGAAGAGAAGAGAAGAGAAGAGAAGAGAAGAGAAGAGGAGAGGAGAGGAGAGGAGAGGAGAGGAGAGGAGAGGAGAGGAGAGGAGAGGAGAGGAGAGGAGAGGAGAGGAGAGGAGAGGAGAGGAGAGGAGAGGAGAGGAGAGGAGAAGAGAAGAGAAGAGAAGAGAAGAGAAGAGAAGAGAAGAGAAGAGAAGAGAAGAGAAGAGAAGAGAAGAGAAGAGAAGAGAAGAGAAGAGAAGAGAAGAGAAGAGAAGAGAAGAGAAGAGAAGAGAAGAGAAGAGAAGAGAAGAGAAGAGAAGAGAAGAGAGAAGAGAAGAGGAGCTGGGCTCGAGGCCACCAAGCTGATCACCTTCACCTTCCTGGGCTGAGCTTGCCATGCATCATTTTCATTCATCACAGGGAACCACTAAACCCTCATCCTCAAGGAGCCAAAAATGTACTGGACTCAAGAGAGGGGATGTAAAACCCAAAGGAAACCCCAGTGCAGCCACTCAGCCCAGGACTGGTGCTTGATGGGGAGGACTGGGACACCAGAATCCCTGTGGAATTCTTCCTGCAGCAATCCCAGGTGGAGGGAGAGCAGCAGAATGTGTTGATCCACCATGCAGTGCACTCTGCTCTTGGCAGGGATTCATCCTATTAATCCCATAAATAAGTACATTAATATGTCAATATATGGATGGAACACATTGCCAAGTGCAAAATAATCCCTGGCAAGAGATGTGTGTGTGTGGGACATGATATACAAACACCATCCTATCGAGATCAGGTTTCCAGGGTTAAAAATACAAGATAAATTAAAATTTCATATGAAATGCTAGCTTTGGTGAGTACTGGAAAACATTACTTTCCCCCTTCTACCCCATAAAGGCTTTTATTGGGGAAGATGAGTACATGTTTCACAGTCTTTTCCACAATGGAAGGGAGTATTTTAATCACAAGTGTTGCTGGGAAGAAATGAAATTACCTTACCAGATTGCTTTAAGGTACTAAAAAAATCCCAGCAATGGTCCTTAATGCCAGGCAGGCGAGGTGGGACAGCACATGGACTCAACTGAAATGTAATGACAGTAAAAAATGTCATCTTTGTTTACATTAACCAAACGTGAGTTTGAGGGGTTTTACCTCCATTTATCTGAGTTTCTCATTTTATTTTATTGTCTGTCCTTGGGGTGTGGATAAAACTTTACATGATTATCTGAAGCCAGCAAAGAAATAACTTCAGGCTTTTTAAGATCTACAGGTGGGCTCCTTTGGAGTGCTGGCAGTGTGTGCAGACAGGGTCAGGTATCTGCCCTGAGGGATCCGGGTGTCTGGTGACAGGGAAAATCCCAATCTTTCCTTGGAATGGCATCACCTACTGACCAAATGGGAAAAAAATATCAGAGGGATGGAGAGAAGAGGACACTGGGTGCCTCTGTATTTCATGCCAGCTCAGATTTGGCCACATTTTGGAAATTTTCTTGCTACAAAGTCCTTTTAAGAACATGATGTGTTTGGAGCTATGAGAGGCCACGGAGGTCTCCTAGGGAGGCTCTGAGCTGCATTTCTCATTGTTGAATTTCAATGGAAAAAGGCAATCTGGTGTGTCAGGAGCTGACTGATGTGTGCCCCTGGCTGTGACAGCCACACTCACTGCAGGGACCCTCAACCCCAAATCCTGAGATATTCCAGCCAGGATCAGCAGGGAGTGACATCCCTCCTCTGCCCTTGTAGGATTCCCTCAGGAATAACCTGATATGGTATCAAAACAAAACCCCTCTGTTGCTCCATTTTGCATTCAGCCCTACCTGGACAACACGGGAGGAATCAAACAAGATTGATGAGGCCACCAGGCAAAGCTTGGGTGCAAACCAGTTCCAGATTTTACACCAGCTTTGCCTTTACATTCCCACTGAGATCACAATTTTACTGCATAAGGTAACTCAGGAAGGAACCAATCACTTTGGAGCCAGGCTCTTGGTAAAGTTTTTATTTGTGATATTTTCTGGTTCTGTCTGAACATAGTTTTAATTTCGTGTCAAAATAAATCTGAGGCTGATAATTTTTATGATTTTTTTTACTGAGAAAAGACAGTACACTACTTGCTTTGGCTGCACTACCTACCCTGCAGAAATTATTTGTCCAAGCACAGCAGAAAAGTGGGTGAGGGGAGGAACAAAAAAAAAAGCACCTGCCCACAAAATTATTTAATCCCTTGCAAAAACTGGATTAAGATTCAAGACATTGGGAAAAAGTGCTTGTCATGTTCCCTGTTTCAAAGGAAAGGTGTCAGCTCAGAAATCAACATGAAAAAGCTGCAAAGTTTGGGCAAAATCCCTCTCCTATGGTTTGCAGTGCCAGCCACAAAGCAGGTAGCAGAGAGGAGTCAGCTCTCAAAGCTGCTCTGCCTTTACCTCAAAGGCATGTAAATCCCAGAGAACCAGCTGCTTCCTTAACTCAATGAAAATAAAGTGCTTGGGAAAATCTGGGTGAGCAGCAGCATCCATGGGGAGGATGGGAGGAGGAGCAGGGGGAAGAAAAAGCTGCTTTTCTGCACTTTCTACCACAAACTCCTCTTTTCAGGTTTCAGAGAAGAGTAGCATCTTCTCCCTGCTCTGAAGTGATGGGGGGCTTTGCTGAGCCCTAGGCAGGTTCTAGGATAGGAACCTACCTGTCCTACACGCACAGGTAGGTTCCACATGAGAAAAACTGAGAGTTCAAGCTGCAGAAAAAGAGTGATCTAAGAAAATGTGCGGTCTGAGAGCTCCTTGTAGCTCCAGCCAGGCTGCACCAACACCTTGGACTGACTTCTTCCTCCAGAAGTCATCACTTCTGTGCAGCTGGGCAGACTGGAAAACATCCTGGTATAAAATTATATTTGCAGAGTAACCAGAGAAAGAAGAGGCCACACCATTTGTGAAAGCAATCTGAGCAGGCATGGCTGGCAGCTCAGCTCATCAGGACCTAACATTAAAAAGGAAAGGACATAAACCCTGGCACAGCTGCTGGTAGGATGGGGATTTCTTGCTTCATTGTGGAATCCAGCCATCCCAAAAACCCAACCTATCCCTCCTTGCTTTAGGCAATTAACCCCTCAGTCCTAGCTCCAATAAACTTCAGCTGGTGCTGTACATTGTTATTTATTTGTGCCTCCTGGTGCTGCTGAGAGACCCTGCAGCAACCAGCAAAACATTTCCACCTCTGGTGCAGGCAGAGGAAGTAACATCATCCTGGGGGATCCTGTGGACCAAGAAGATGAGGCAAATGGGATTTTCAGAATCACTCTGAGCTGAACAAGGTCTGGTCTCACTGAGGTTGATTGGAGGAACATCATTACTGGGGGCAATCCCAGCCAGGGCTGTGCAGCATCAGCTGAATGGATGCCATGGGAAGTGTTGTCTCCTGGATCACAGCCCTTCCAGGGAATCTGGCCTTGATTAAGCTGGAAAAGCAACTTCTCAGGAGTGACATTGCTGGTGACCTTCACAGGCTACACAGGATGTCAGAGGCAGACCTGTGAGCAGCACTGCAGCTCTCCTCACCCTCCAGGAAATGTCTCAGAGGACAAAACCTGCAAATGGAAAAGCTGAAAAGTGCCTGAGAGGAACAGAGCTCTGGACAGGAAAGTGGGTGACCTCTGGGATATGAAGAACTGGTATTTTGCACAATAAAATCCCAGAATGACTCCAGATTCCCCTGATGGACACCAGGTTTGTTCTGTTACTTCCATGGAAGTCAGCTGTTAGGTTGCTTCTTTTCTTCAGGTATTTCCATGGCTACTGAATGAAGCCTTCCCACTAACTCTCGAAAAGTAGGAATTTAGACAAGTTTGAAATGTCTTTGGGGAAAAAAAAATAAAAGCTGAGCAGATCTGGCTTCTCCTCTGATCAGACACCATAGACATGCTGTTGGTTTCCAGACCAAGAGGTGATCAGAACCAGAGGTGAGACCCATGGGTTAACTGAAAAATATTATTATGCTCATCCCACATGACCTTTCCTCACCAAAACGTTAGGAAACCAAGCTGTGAGGGATGGAGCAGCCTCAGCTTGCTGGCAGATGTCAGGGTGGAGAGAAGCAGAAGTTCATTTCCGTCTGTGGAGGAAAGGTCCCCGAGGAGCACAGCTGATGGCAGTGTGGATGTGCCACTGAACATGACAGCAGCCTGCTGCCAGGGGCATTTTCTGTGCAGGCAGCACATTCCACAGCTCCAGCTCGAGCTGGGGTGAGGTTAGGTGTAAATCCAGGCTCAGCCTCAGACACCCACTGCTCTCCAAGCTGTTTCAAAAGTCATTTTCACCCTGGTATTTCCCAAGAGCAGCTCCTTGAGGTGGGCGATTTCAAAGTTGTACAAATGAGTGGTGGTGGATGGCTGGACTGGGAAAACCTGCAGCTGGAGGAGTGGTGGGGCTGGATATTTTGCAGTGTTTGGACTGTTTGTGAGCATGGCCTGACTCAGCTGTCTGCGTTTTCTCCCACACAAGGATGGATATTTCATGCAAACTTTGCCATCCTGTTCTTGTTTCCTGTGTATAAGAAATGACCCAAAGGCAGAGGAGGAGATAATGCAGAAAATCATGATGAAAGAGTGGTACACATAAGCCAGGAGTATTTTAAAAGGAAACTTTTCAGAATCTGAATTATTTAGCAGCAGAAGGGTTGGAGAAGAGGAGGGAGTTGCTGGCTGATGGTAAAACCAGGTGGCTGCACTGTGGAGATGTAATTGTCACTTACACATAGTGAGGAAGAAGAAGACAAAAACTTTCTGCCTGACAGGTTTTGGTGGGAACCACTCCAGGGATGGGAGATGCTCTGGAGAAAGGTGAATAGCTGGTGAGTAGCTTAACTTGAGACATGTGAGATGTTTCTGTCCCATCACCACAGCCCACATGTATGCTGGGCACCTCTCCCATCTGCCCAGGCAGGACACCCCATCCCTGGATGGAGGGGCTGGATGGAGTTCTGAGCAACCTGGGACAGTGGAAGGTGTCCCTGCCCATAGCAGGGGGTGGAACTGGATGAGCTTTAAGGTCCCTGCCCACCCAAACCATTGCATGATTCCATGATTTTATGATCTCTGTTTATAACACTGCTACTTCTGATACTGATTTTTTACCCCTTCTCCTTCCATTGCATGTATGAATCCTTTAAGAATCCAGTAGTTTCAACCAAATACAAGTCCTGCTCTTTTTTTTTTTTTTTTTTTAAACAAAAGCCCTTTAAGAAGCCTTTGTACTATATACAACACTGAATCAATTTCCTTTTCTCGAAGCTCTTCCCTGAAAATCAGCTCAGCATTTTGGGGTCTGGCTATTCACAAGCACAGCCTGAACCTGAGCCAGTCAAAGTCAACATCTCTGAAAACTCAGCCTGGGCTCCTCTGGGATCCAGGAGCTGAACAGGCCCCATGAGAGCTACCAGAGTCCTCTTTTGGAGGGGATGCCAAGCTGGTATCTGGTTCACACATGTCTGGACCATCCTGATGGAGCCTTGCAAAGCCTTGCTGTCCCCACTGAGTTTCAGCTGGGGATTCATGTAGTGACAACTTCTCTGCTGGCTCAGAGAATTCTCCCCATCAGTGACTCCCTCAGCACTTTTCCCCTTAATGGTGTATGTGCCTCTTTTAAGACTGCCATGGATTGGGAATTCATCTTCAGATGAGCTGTCTGTCACTGCACTGTGGTCACCAGCAGAAAAAATGCCTGAAAACATTCATCATCATTACCATAATTATGAATGTGATTGCTGCTCATTCCCAGGAAACCAACAGAGTTTTCTCACACAGGAGTCCCTGAAAAACCAGCAGCAAATAGTTTATATTTTTTTTTTAATTGTATTTTAACTATTTCTAACAGGAAAAACTCTCACTTCTCTCTCCTTGAGGGCCACATCTGTGGGTACCAGCACCAGGCTCAGTGAAAAACCAAGTGAAAACAGCAAAAGGTAAATGGGAAAGAGATGTCAGCAGTGCTTCTAATCATCTCAGGCCTCCTTTGACACATGTTTTTAATTGCTTAGAGGAAAAAAAAAAAAAGGGAAAAAGAAGAAATAAACCCAGTTATGAATAATCTAATAAGCTTCCCTACCACCTGTGAAACGTGGCTCCCCAGCTGCAGAGAATCAAATGCAGGAATAGAAAACAGAGCATTCTCTGAGGCAACACACATCCCCATTAGATGAACATCATTCTAAAGCCACAGAAGAAAAAAAGCATTAATGCCATTTTGGGGCTCATGGCATTCATGCCACTCCATGAAAAAGTATCCCAGAGGAGCGTTTATTTAAGGAGCACCAAGAATCTGCTGTAAAGTCAAAAGGTAGAGGGGGAAAATGGAAGAGGGAGACCTGCTCCTTGGCATCCTTTCAAACAAAAAGAACAACATCATCAGGAAAATCCCACATAGCATTTATTTGAGGAATTGCAGTCCAGCAGGTAAAATTACTCAGGAATAATTAAGCATGTTTCCCTGATGTAAAGATATTCAGGAGTGAGCATTCAAGCAAAGTTAAATTGCAGAGCTGTATAGGCACGGCTTTATTCCAGAAGCAATTTGTTTTCCTGGTATGAAAAGAGTGTTATTTTCACTGCATTTTGGAGCCACCCAGCAAATGTCCTCAAGAAGCTGTTTTTCATGGGAAAGAGCTGCTACACGGAGGGGGAAAAGGTAACATCCTGACATGGAGGAGGGGAAAAAAGGGAGCTGTACTTTCAAGGCTGTTTTGACATGTTTTTCTTCTACACTGAACCAGACTTCAAATACAGCTTCTTAACCACGACAGCTCAGTGACCCACCCAGAGAACTCTTTTTCCACAAACAATATAGCGTCAGGAGAAGGAGCCTGAGAGGAAAAGCAAACACTCCTTAAAGCAACTGCTTTATTTTGATAGTTCTGAACCACTGGCATTGGGGGCAGGTTTTAAGTCGGTGGGCGTGAGGAGAGGAAAGCTCATGGTTTTGATTTGAAGTAGCCACATCAAAACCTGTTTTAGAGAAGGGAATGGCAGTATTTTGAAAAATACATCCTTCTTAAGGGGATGTTAGGGAAAACAATTCCATGGCCTGTTGAATGATAAAAGCCAACATGCTGGCTGAGGAAAAAAAAAAGAATTTGCCTTTAAGTGCCTTGGATAAATGCTTGATATACCTTGCCTGGCTGCAGCAGTGCCTTTAGGTGAAGGAAATTGTCATTCACACATATTTCTTGTGGGCATAGGAGGGTCAGCCAGCAGAACTGGTGTCAAAATGTTGTCCTTTCTTCCCTGCCAGCCTGCAGCCATGCACACAGTGTCAGCAAGAAACTAAAACCTGCCTGTCCCACCCTAAAAGGACCCACATGGATGCACCCACCCATCCTAGCTGGGTATTTCCTACCAGCCAGGAGTCCCCAGGCCGCTGCTGGTGCAGCTCTGGTGGGTGACACTCAAACCTGCACTCTGGCAGCTGTGGGCTGGTGTTGGATAGCAACACTGAGGGGGCTACTGGGAAATTAGGACATCCCCTGCAGACCTGTCCAGCCTTCAGCTTTGCCTTCCACATGCACTCCTGATAGCTCTGCTATAAACCTACTCTGTGCTTTTATTTGGTGGCTGTTTGATATCTTGTGAAACCACAGCACTCTCCCCCAGATGGCTGCTCAGGCATCCAAAGAACTCTTCCTACTTTTTGTGAACCACATGGCACATTTCCACAGGTGAAGAAAAGCAAGGCAGCCCTTCTGCATTTCCAGAGGCTTCAGGGCAGAAGCACAGACAGCAGCAGATGGGTGACAGCCCCACCCAAGTCCCAGGGTGGGGTGGGGTGGCCGTGGCATGGCTGGGCTAACAAAGGACCTCTGTGCCAGCCCCTCTCCTGATGGGCCAAGAATTTTCTGGTTGAGGCAGCCAGAGATCTGCAGGGCACTTCCACGAAGGTCTTTGTGGTCTGGAAATGTGTTTTCATTCCGGTGTGGAAAAAGAACCGAACTTTTCAAATGCTTCCCCAAAATGTTTTTTTGGTTGTTGTTGTTGCTGTTGTCGTTGTTGCCATTGAAACATCTGGTTTTAGACTGAGAAGATGGGAGCTCTCATTTAGATTCTTCTCTGCTTATAAATTGACCCCAGAAAATCTGAACACTTTCCCATGGAAATGTTATTAATGGGACTATTTCACTGCAAGATGTTCTGGTTTGGATGAAGCAGCATTTTCCAACAACAATGACAACAAATCTAGTTAAAATGTTTGAGTAGCTCCAGTCTCCCAAAGTAGCAAGTGGCTTTTTGAGCATCTTCAGATCCTGCAGCCTGAAACATGCAACAACAATGTAACATTATTGTCACCCATCAGATAGGCAATAATTTGGAATTCACTTTGCATATCTGTAATGGACCCACATCAATGGAGCTTTGTTTGCAAGAAGTCTCTTACAAAAATGGAAAAAGGAAAATGCCATGAAATACCTCCAGCCTCTCAATGCCATTCAGCAAGGATGCATTTTGGTCATTAATCATCCACATTTAGGCAAGCAGTTAGAAAAGCCCAGCTGTTCCAGGCCACAATGCTTTCCTTTATTGCATTAACGCCTCCTTACTAACAAGACAACTTCAACACACGATCCCCAAGAAGGGCCAGAATGCCTTATTCCCAACGTGCTCATTGTGGCATTGTTTTGGATTGAAAAGTTCATGGAGTTAATGCCTTTTTAAAAATTCCCAGTTGAGCCTAATTATCTTGTGCAGAGTTTTGTGCAGGAGATATCTGATTTCAAACCAGAGCTGTGTTTAACCAGCAGCTCCCAGGACAGCCTGGGGTCTCGGGGGGCTCTGAACGTGAGCTCGTGTTTTCCCCTAAAAACCTTCACAGGCAGCACAGGCTGGGAGCAATTTTGGACACCACCCCTGCAGGATGGGATGGGGCTGGCTATGAAACAAGCTCTGGGTTTCCAACAGGTGGGAGCTGCCTGATGCATTTGACCTGTGCTCAGAGCCACGTCCTGCTGGATGACAGACCAAATGAATCCTCCATCCTCCCCTTCAGTGATGTGCACTGCAGAGCTGCAGCCTTTCCTCTGCTCCTCTACAATTCAGGAGCTTTTTTGTCTCCCATGAATCAGACATCCTGCTCCCAGCCTTCCTTTCCCTGACACTCACACCCACTTCTCCAGCAATGCAGTCCCGTTGTTTTCCCACTGCTTGCCCCCCTACTCACCGGTGTCCAGCCATTCCTGCAGCTCCCAAGCCTGGGCTTTCCCAGGGGATTTGGTGCTGGGAGGGATTCAGGCACTGCTGAGCCACCCCAGGCTGCTGAGCACTTCCAGGTGAAGCTCGAGGTTTATTTCCCTGCATCCAGACATGGCACATCCTCCTGCACAGGACCTCGATTCCTCATTTTCACCCCAAGAATGGGACTGCTCACAGCCACCCCCTCTTTTGGCAATACCTCTCCCCATCCTTGCCTCCCAGGGACTAAATCCACCACTGTTCAAACCCACAACTTTGGAGTGAGTTTAAAATTTCCCAGGGCAAATTCCTACAGCCTCTAGTATCCAAACTCTCAGGAATTTGCCACACGAATGTATTCCTTCCCTTTATTTGTTTCTTCCAAGTAGTTAGAGGGGGGATTGTTTGCTACCTGTCATACCTTGGTTTAAGCCATTTGGGAGCAAAGTGAGAAAAGGAAAAACAGAAAAAAAAGAGACTTGAAGTGGATTAAGACTGCTGATTGTAGTAACAAGAGGAGGTATTTTAATGACAGGTTTAAGACTTGCTAAGTAACTGCCATGAGGATTATGAATACATTTTGTAACAGGGTAAGATTAAGAGATAATCCTTAAAAAAAAAAATAAATTAATACGGCAAATGGATTTTTAGATGAAAAATAAACTACAAAAAACATCAAAAGCCTTTGGAAATTCCACACAGGAAAAGTTTTCCCTAGAAATGTTGACTTTGTTAAACATTTTCAGGTCAGTGTCCTCGGCAGGATTAAGTTGGTGTGTCTCAGTGCGAGTGGAACAGCTTTGATTTAAACCTCGTTTAACTTGGGCATTTCTGAAATGAACTAACGAGCTCCTTGCCAAGCTGCAGCCTGGCATCCCCAGCCACAGGCAGCGTGCTCTGCAAGGAGCGAGCTGCCTTCCCCAGAAAATGAGCTCCTGCTCCTGAACAATGCTGTCATTGATACCTAAATGTCATATGGAAATTCTGAGGACACTTGGGGCCTTTCTCTTTCCTGACTCCACAAGACTTGATCTTAACCCTCGCCCAACTGAGTCTCTGGCCAGCCATTAGCTTTTGGATTTGACCCTTTCATTCTGTATTCATCACCAGGAAGACAGGAAAGGCTGTTTTTTCCCTCTTTATCAGCAGTGGGAATGCACTGGATGTGGCACCTTCTTGGCTGTACATGAGTGCTTTTGTATCCACAAATCCATGCAGATCCCTGCTGATAATGGAGCAGTTTCTGAGCAAGTTTTGGGGCCCTGCAAGACCAGCTGAAGACTTGAATTCTTGTGTTTGGTGAGGGACAACATCTCCCAGCTGTAACACAAACCCAGTATTGACAGGAAGAACTCTGCCTTTCTGCTGGCCAGAAGAAACTGGGACTCTTTTCCTCACTATCTTTTTTTTGAATGACACTTATTCCAGTACAAAGAGGAATACCAATTTAGAAACGAGTTAAAAGTGTTTTCAGGAAGTGTTATAGGCTCTTTCAGTCAAACTTGAAGCTGAGTTTCACCAGGTCTGTTTTCCAGCTGAAAATTCAGCTGCAGGACTTGGAGTCCATAGTGGGAATCTCTGATCCAAAGTATATCTGAACTTTGTCTCTGCAAGAAACACAATCTTTTTTCCAAGAGGGATGCACTGATATTACCCACGAATGAGACACCTCAGGAGCCTTTCACTTAGAAGCAGTAGAGCAAAAAGCAGTCAGTGGAAATAAAAATAAGAATTAATGGATCATTTTTGGTTGGAAGCATCCTATTATCTTTTTACAGTCTGTTAGTAGTAGGAGGTGATGCTCACTGCCTGTCACACTGTGGGATCAATCCCAGCTGCCAAAGGCTGCACCCATGGATGGATCTTTTCCCCATTTCACACCCAGGCAAGACTCAAACTAAGCTGCTGCTGTGACATTCCATGGCATTTTAGAGCTGCAGAAGGTCTTTATGAGATCACAGAGAGAGAAATTACAGGAAACTGATGTAAGTGAAGGATAATGTAGCTCAAAAAGACAAAGTAGTTGGGACATAACCTTCCTCAAGACCCTCTGGAATCAGTGCAAGCCACTTCATGTATTGGGACAGGTTCTGCAGCAAACTCGTGGTTAAGTGTCCAGTTAAGGTCTTGGCTTGGTCCATGGCCAGAGAGAAGCAAAAACTGCTTTTTCTCCCAGAGAAACAGCTTCTTGCCAAGAATCCCCACACAAGGAAAACAAACACAGGAGAAGGCACCATCACAGATACCTAGGGAGATAAGCTGCAAAAACATGTGCTCTGGGCAAAAGTGCAAGGTGCAGAATGCGAGTTCATGGTCTACATGTGTTCCTCACTCTGCTTTGTTTGTTTTTGCTCGGTTTTGATGTGTTAAATTAAGGGATAGTTCATGGCCATAAGTCATCTTCTTGCTGTTGGAAGCCAAATAGTGGGAAGCAGGTATCTTGCACATCAGAGGCCAGCTGTTTCATAGGGAGACTTCAAATGCCCGAGCGAGAACACGAGCGGTTGTGCCGTGGCTTTCCCCTGTTGAAATAACTCCAAAGCTTCAGGAACAAAAATTGCCCTAGGTCCAAACTGCAAATTAGAAAGGGATGAAAATACCTGCTCCTCAAAGGGCTTCAGTTATTGAGGTCATTAGGCTGCTGGGGTGAGACTGAGTTTCTGTGATCCTACGTGGTGCAGTTGCTGCTCCAAAGGCTTTGCTTGGAGCAGGACCAGCCTGTGCAGCACACAAGGTGGTAAATCTGAAAGGGTGATTGTGCCCCCACAGCTCAGGAGCAGGGAGGGAAAGGTGATTCTCCTTCACCTGCCAGCAGGGACATACATGAGGCCAGCTGTGTCCCCTCAGATGGCTCTGGTGCTCCTCTCTCCTCCTGCCATCAAAAGGGGAAGGCTCCTGTCTCCAAATCCTTTTCCTTCCTCCTTTATTCCATGCTTCCATCTGGAATAACCCACACTTTTTCCTTCTCTGCTTTCACCTGTTCCTTCATCAGCTATTTTTGTGATCAGACCAGGCTGGATGGGGGCTGAGCAGCCTGCTCTGGTGGAAGGTGTCCCTGCTCACAGTCACAGAGTTGTACCAGGTGATCTTTAAAGCCCCTTCCAACCCAAACCACTCTATGGTCATATAATTTTCATCCAAGGTGGGGCCACATATTTCCTGCTAAATGTGGTCTGGCTGCTGAAGCTCTGTGTGCAACACACAGGGGTGGAAAATCTTGTAAAGGCACAAGCGAAGAAATCACCTAATTTGGAGAAGAGATGAATGCTCTCAACAGGTACAAATAGACAGAGAAATATTTTTCTTCCCATTGTCAGAGAATCACAGAGTAATTTGGGTTGGGAGGGATCTTTAAGGGTTTATCTAGTCCAAACCCCCTGCAATAACAGGGACATCTTTGACTAGATCAGGTTTCTCAGTCCAAACTGGCTCCATCCAAACTGACCTTGAATGTTTCCAGGGCTGGGGCAGCCACTGCCTCTCTGGCAACCTACGCCAGTGTTTGACCACCCTCGTAAAAACTTTCTTCTTTATATCCAGTTTCAATCGACCCTCTTTTAGTTTAAAACCATCACTCTTTGTCCTGGTCATAACAGGCACTGCTGAAAAATTTGTCCTGTAAAAAAATTGGTTCCCTTTAAGTACTGAAAGTCTCTAACAACATTGACCTGGAGCCTTCACTTTTCCAGGCTGAAAAACCTCAACTCTCTCAGCCCATCTCAGTGGAGGAGATGCTCCATCCCTCTGACAAGAGGAACTTGGACAGCAAGACAAAGAAAAAAATCAAACTTTCTGCAGAATTTTCCCTTGCCAAAACCCTGACTTACAGCTGTTAACATTTAGAGAACATCATCCTAAAAGTGTAGTGCAGCAGTAAAATCTCAGGGTTGTCACAACCTTGCTACTTGTGCATCTGGCAAATGTGCTGTGGAGCACCAGGCTAAAAGCAGCAGCAATCAAAGCTGGAGGATGATCAACTATCTCTGGTTTGTGTTTCATTGTGATCACCATTTTTATCTTTTTGTTTCATAACAGAGCATTTCAGGAGGTGGTGGGGAAACTGCTGGAAGCCAAAATCATGTCACAATCATGTCACTCTGCTGGGCTGCACAGACTGTGGCTGGGAACCCAAATATTGTCCAACATCTGTGAGACTGGGAGGGCTGGATCAAATAATAAAGAGAGATAGAATTATTTTTTTCCCCCCACAAACAAACAGTGAACTTCTCAGTTTGTTATTTATGGGTTTCATAGCTTTAAATATTCTCTGGAAGTGTTTCCAAGAGGTCCACCGAAATTTTACCACGAAGATAGCTTTCCTCATAAAATTCCAGAATTGAGATATTCATTCCTGGTTGCTCAATATTCAGCTCCCCAAGCAGGAAACAGAGGATTTAAATCATCACTGGCACACTGGGGCTTCAGAGAAATTAAACTAAGCAGTTTTTTAACACGCCTCAGTCGCCAGAAGAGTTTGCATAAAATGCATACCAATAAAGAAGGCTTTCATAGACTCATCCATCACTGCACACAGGGATTGGATACCTCTGTTAATTTATTTCCAATGGATAGCCCAATCTGTTCAGAGCTAAAGGAAGGTCTGAGCCATTGAGTATCTCCCTTTTATATCCATCACAACTCATTGGTACCTGTGATGCCAATGAAACCACAACTAATGCACATCTTGGCATCAAGGTCGTAGCTCTTCTGTATGTTTTCCTAAATCCAATTTAAAGTCATAATGTACTTTACTAGCTGCAGACAGAATATTTAAATTCAAAATATTTTTTTTAAAGTTTCATCTTTTGAAATGCCAATTGGTGATATTTAAGCCACATGTTGGCCACTTGTTTTTAGGGTAGAGGGTGTACCTTAGTATAAACCTTCCTCTGTTTCTTGAAAAAACAACAATAAAACACCCTTTGCCTTTTATCCACATCTGGCTGCAGTGAAAACAGTGACCCATGGAATTCAAAATTTCATACTTCACTGCTGCAGGCAAAGTCCAGAGGTTAGTCTTGCTGTGTTTGTGAAAGATGTAGCGCTGTCAGAAGGAGAAGAGCTTATTGAAAAAACACGTGGGGGTTCTGGTCCCAAAAAATTATGGAATTAGTTGGTGATAAGAGACTTTTTAAATGCCCTCTAACCATTCGTGGGAATTAACAGGGAGTGGTTCTGTTAATTGCAAGACAAGAGTAAAGAGTCCATGTGAAATCTTGAAGAGTGCCACCAGCACCACCACAGCTCAGCTGCTCTGTGCTGCAGGAGTAATATCTCTCCTAAGGCCTCCAATTCCAGGGAATTAAGGCATAAATAATAAAATAAGAGTAACCTTGGATCTGACCTTGTCACAATGCCGTGATGACTCCAGCTTCCCACAAATTCCAGGAGGGAAGGAGTTATCAGGAAGAGGAGGAGGAGGATGAATTTAAGTCATTTTCCCAATGCTGCCATTCATAAATCAGCCCTCTGCATTCCCAGGGACCATCAAGTAGAACTAAAATTTGAATTTCTCTGACTAGAGAAACTGGGAGCTCTACTCAATCCACATTCATCAAAGCAGCTGCCATTGATATTACAGACCCTAATGAGAGAGGTATGAGCCCAAAGACCACCACTATCACTTTATCATCCCTTTAGCTCATTGCTGGAGGTCTCAAACTCATCCCTCATGTCCCTGTCTTCTTATGAAAGGAGTTCCCATCTTGCTGGGCGTTTTTGGGGGTGAGAAACTACAGCTGGGTGAACAAAACTCTGTGGAAATCGAGATGTGAGAAGGCTCTGTCAGCCTCACCATGCCCAAATGACTTTTTCTCATGAGGAATGTAGATGGATGGTGGAGCAGTGAAGAAAGCAGCTGTCCAGGATCATGTCCTGTGGGAGAGGCAGTGCCCAGGGAGGAGGAGGAGGGAGCAATGCTAGCACATGGAAATCCTCCCACCTTTGTCAGCAGGGAGCATCCTCAGCTCAGGTATTCTGGAGCATCCTGAAGAAAGGCCACTTTTGATGTGATTTACAGGGAATTCTGTGCTGTAATGAGCCCTCCGTGGAGCAGGGACAGGTCAGGAAATGTTCTTCTGCACAATAAATGCAGGTTTTTGGAGAGAGTTCCAACCAAACCCCTCTTCCATCGATTTTCCAGCACTTGTGTGGGAAGAGGCAGCAAAGCAGTGGCCAGGAGTGGCCCTGTGTCTCTGTGGTGGGGTCCCTGCACAGAGATGCCAGTGGGTGTTGGGGCACAGCAGGAGATCATAAAAAGCTGCCCAACACACCCAGGTCCTTGCTGTGCTTCCCCCCACCACGTCCACTGCAAGATCCATGTGCTGCTCCTTCGAAGGGAAACGTTCAGATCCCAAATCTGGCTTTGTCTGGGATGCAAATCCCCTCAACTTTCATGTGTGTGCAGGGAGGGGGGTGGGGGATGACTTTACAACTCTAATGAATGCAGAAAGATATTCATCTGCTGGTAGGACCTTTAGGAAGCACATTTCCTTCTGCCGTGCATGTGACTCAGGAAAACATTTGGTTGACATCTTTCTTTGAAGCTCCCCAACCATCCTACAAACCCTGAGCAGCAAACCATTGGCAGAACCACAGTTTCACAATATTTTGATTAAGGAACAACTCGTCCTGTCTGCTTTGATGCTTCCTGGTCTGTGATTCCTGGGGGCAGGATTTCAGCCCTGAGAGGGTCATGAGCCCCATCAGGGAAGAGGTTCCCCTTTCATGGTACAGACTTAAAGATGTTTAAGTTCTCTCCTGACTTATCAGCCTCAAGTTTCAGCACATGCCATCATAACTCCTCTGAACATGCCTGAAATAGATGCAGGATGAGGAGAGCTGCCTGCTTAGGCTCATACATATGTGCTTACAAATCATCATGCACTGCAATAATTCAGACATTGACAAATGGAAAAAAAAAAACCCAGCCTAACAAGTAAAAAACCACTTTATATATATAATGCCATTATCTATTCGTGTTAGGAGGAAGATCTGGGTAATAAACTCCCTCTTATTTCTTTTAAACCTCAAGCTAAGTAATTCACTCTCTTGTTTTAGCCATATGGGAGCTGTGGTAGAAATATTTCTTCCCATTTGGATCGCCTAAGAGTTAACCTAGGAGAAACACGGAGCATGCTAATGACACCAAGCCCATGCAGATAAACATCATATGCTTTCCAACTCCATCACATGGTTTCTATCAACAGTGCTAAATTCCTCCATAATTCCCAAAATTGCATTCCAACTGGTTGACATCCACATTAGTTGGATGTTAATCCAGTTAAAAATAAATGCAAATTTTGAGAAGAAAATGAACTCATATGTGCTTGGAAAACAAACCATTCCCAGTTTGCTGTCTTTTGGGAGACATCAGCAGTCTTTCTGCCCTGATCCTTTCAAGACCATTTGAGAGGGTTGCTTGAAAAAGGGTGTCTTAAAAGGCCAGAGGGAAAGGCAAGAGGGGGGGTGACTCCCCAGCTTCTCTGAAGGTGACCTTCATCCTCACCTCTAAGGTCCTGTGGTTTGCCCAGCAAGCCAAAGGGAATGGCCCTGCCACCCATCCAGGTCTCCATCACACTTTACATGGATTTCCTACAGTGTTGTTCCAGTTGCAGGGAGGTTTGATTAATGAGAACAGCTTTTCTAGTGCATTAGCACAGCTTTTAAAGGGAAATGTAATCAAACTGGTATTCCTGCTTTCCTTTCCCCCCCAGACCATCCATCCATCCCGTTCCAGGGTTATCCATAGCAGCACCATCTGCTGAGTCCCAGAGTTACTACAGCTCCTTAGGAAAGCCTTGAACAGGGAGGAAGCCCCAGAGCTGCAGAGGATATTCACTCCCACGTGGAGAAGCTCCTGGAGATGACATCTGAGCCTGGTCCACGCAGCTCTTGCCCCCAGCCTCATTTACCTGCCCGGTTTTCTCCCCAGAGCTCCCAGGCTTCCCATGCAATAGCACACAGCAGCAGTCCCATAAGCCTGGGAGGGGGCTGGCCCATGCTGGGATGGAGTCTGTGTCCCTGATTACAAGTGCTTTAATGTCCATTTCCCCACTCCTTTGATCCTGCCCATGGCATGCAGAAGAAAGGAAAATCTGGCTTTTGTCTGAAGCACATTTAACCCTGCTGCCCAGAAATGGGACCTTGTCAGTCAGTGGATTTCATGGGTGGATGAATGGGATCACAGCAGTCTTCAGTTCATTAAAAATAAAAGGCCGTCCTAGCTCTTACTTTAGATCTATTAGGAAATTAATGCATTTAATGTCAGACCTTAATGGCAACAGAACATGGTATTATTACTTTTATAAGACAAATACAAGCAGTAGCTAAATAGCTCATCAGCTCCCGAGCTGCAATGGATTTCAGACAAGCTCCTGCTGCCCAGCTGGTACAAAATCCCCAGTAATAGACCACAGATGGTACCACTGTAGCCAGGGGTCGAGCAGGCATGCTGCTAAATTGCTCTGCAAACAGCAGCCTGGACCTTGGGATTGCATGTTCCTGTCTCCAGCCAGGATTTTCAGAGGAGTTTGATGTTGGGAGCCAAGCCTGGCCACTTTTTTTTTTTTTTTTAACTTTAAGAACTCCAGCCTGATTTCAAAACCTAATTTTCAAACACTTCTTCCTTAAAGAAATGAAGCATTTGTCAGAGAAATGTCCATGTCTCTGCATCTTTTGTATAGCAGATGCTGATCAAAGTGTGAGAGAGATTCCCAGTAAACCAGTGGTGGTGTTGAGCTGGTACATTTAAATACAGTCCTCCAAAAACCCTCTTTGGTGTTTGCTGCTGAGAGAGTCTGCAGCACAGACTCTCCTGAGAGGAAATTGTGCCAGAAGTGAGATGGATGGGATAAAATTGAGCCCTTTGGACTTTTACTGCTGAGATTCAGGAGAAGAAAGACTTGTACACACAGTTTGGAGGGATGGAAAGGTCCAGATGCCTCTAAAATGCACCCATGGCATGTTGGGCTTCCACTCTGCTGAGTCTATATTGCTGCATAACCTCTTATCCACTGCCACAGACATGAAAGATGATGCTGCTTTCAAAACAGGGGCAAAAACAACAACAGGGACATTTTTATCTTTAAGAAGTTTTCCATTCAGGTGCCACCAAAGGCAGCACAGCACCAGAGCACCAGTCCCTCTCCCTGCACTTGGTGCTGCACTGCTAGTTCACATTGCATTCAGACAGTCACCAAAATAAAATAAGTCCCTCAACAGCAGTCAGAGCCAAATGCTATTCCCTTGCTCATGCCACAACCATGCACAGCAAGGATGGAGTTTCCCTGGACCAAACTCATTGCCAGTGGTGAGGTGTAACAGCAAACAGCTTGCTACCAGGAGGAAAATTGGGGAAAACTGGAAAAGCCTTCATGGTTTGCCTGTCATAAAGAGGCTGGAACAATCTCTATATTATTATTATTATGTAGAATATTATTATAATACCTCTCTGAAATTTTCTGGCTTGCTGTGTGCCCCCACGGGGATTAAGCATCTTCTTCCTGACCTGTTCACTGATACAGTCACTTATCAGATCAAGAGAATCCCAGGTATATCCAGCAGAGTTAAAGCTCTCCCAGCCATAAAACAGGCACATTTTGAGCTGTGAGTGTAATTATCCACTGGGGCTGTCCCAGGGGATGTGGTTGACTCTCATCAAAGGTTTCCAGCCAAGATGGGGTGTCAGTCCCAGAGCATCATTCTGCTCCTGCATGCAGGCTCCACGCTGCAGGAGGTGCAGGCAGCCAAGAGCAATCCCTTGTGATCTTAAACCAGGCAGCTCTAGGAGGGATCTGATCTCTGAGTTCAAGTGTTGATATGTCAGCACTGAGTTAAGCTGGAGTTCAAATCTTCCCAGCAAATCCAGCAAGCGTTAACATTTATTGATGTTAATGAAGACACTGGAAGTCGGACTGCAGGAAGGCTGTGCTTACACAAGCAGGGCTCAGGCTGGCACTGTACAGCAGGATTAAAAGGTGATGCCTAATCCTTCCTGCAGCCCTACCTGGCATGTGTGGAGGTGAGAGGAAGGTGTCTGTCAGCATTTCCTTTCTGCTTGTAGATCTTTCAGTGACAGAGAGACAGAGTCACATCTCTCCTTTGTGCTCTAATTGCAAATTGCTAAAACATCTGATTCATGCTCAGCCTAATTATGTTAATCCTAAAACAAATAATCCCAGCTCTTATGCTGCCAGGCTGTAATTTTGCTGTTATTTCAAAATCAGAGAAAATGGAGCTGGAAGGGAGTTTGACTGCCAAAAGCTCTCTGAGCCATGCCTGGGAGGTGGAGGTGCCCTGTGTGGATTTGCAGCAGTGGCAAATGCACAGTCTGCCTGCAAAAGCCATGCCAGAGCATCTCTAAGTCTCTTTTACAGATTTTAACCTATGTCTCTTTTGCTGCCTATGATTAAGCCTATGATTTCTTTCCTTGTTGCTCAGTGGACACAAAATCAGTTTATGAATTTCCTCTCTATCTAAATATTTGAATTACAATGTTGTGTCTTCACCCTTCAGCCTCCCTGCTCAGGACAGCATGAACTTGGTTCTTGTCATCTTCCTGCAGAAATTACTTTTTCTAGACCTCTCATCATTCTCTGTTCCTGCAGACTCACAGTTTCTTTCCTGCTCTCCCCAGAGAAGTGCCGGGGTCTACCTTTTTCCACAAAAAAATCCCATTCTTTTTATTTCAGATGGAACCTCACTTTGCCCAGGTTGTGCTCTAGTTCTGTCCACAGAAAGGTTTACAGCACCTCATGCCTTGTCACCACCTAAGCGTTGTTGTTTGAAATTGCTCTCGGCACGAGGGAGATTTATTTTGCTTTGTTGTTATTGTTGGATTTTATTAATAAACCAGCAAAGAGAAAACCCAAATAATCCCCTTCTGGCTTTCCAAACCACCTCCAGTGTTCAATGTCGACAGTGACATGGGAAGATTTTCCCAAAACTTACCCAGCACCTCCAGGCTTTGGCTTCCTCTGATCATCCCCTGAATGATTATTCCTGATGATAGGAAAAAATGTGCTTTTATTTCGAGCCTGGGCTCACCCTGAGGAGCTGGGGCTGTTGCAACCTCCCTGGATGGGTGTGAGGATGAAGGGGGGGCTCCCCACTGCTGGTACAAAACGAGTCCCACGTGTGCCCAGACTGACAATAGTCCTTGGCTATCACAGCACAAACCACCCAGCCCCCTGAGAGCCTCCAAGCCCTGATCAAACACCTCGTCCACACTGCCAAACCACCTGGGGCTCTGAAAAAATTCCCTTTAGCTCTTCTGCAGCCACGAGGGCACTGAGGTCGAGGGGAACCTCACAGCGAGGAGAATCATTCCTGAAAACCTGCTTTTAAAATAAAATCGGGTCTGTTTGTGAAAGGGGATGTGTGCCAGCAGGCAGTGGGCATTTCAGCCTTGTGACCCAGCAGAAGCAGAGCTGGAGCAGCATCTGGTAAGAGAAAAAAAAAGTAAATAATGTAATACTACCCTTGTGAATCACTGCCTACACTGTGGGAGTAAATACACAGAGGAGTAAATATTACACAATATTGCATTTGGAATGAACTTTTCCAAAACAAAAGAACCTAGCCTGCCACTGGAGCCCCTCAGAGCTGGGTCCTCTGTGTCCACAGCACTGAGTGATGCAGAGGTGTCTCAGCATCTGTCAGGGGTGTTTTTAACCCAAACTGGAGCATGTCCCAGCCAAACTCTCCTGCTTTCCTGGCTGCACAAGCACCAGCCAGAGCCTAGCAGGCCCTTGCCATGTTTTGATGTACAGCCATAACCCAGGTTTGCAAATCACAGTGAACTCCAGGCTGTACTTGGATGAGTCTCATGTTTCCCACCACCCAACAATAACACTAATCCACTTTAAAAGCTTCACTCTTTACCACACACACACAAATCATCCTCTTGATTTTGGTTTTCTTATCCCTTTGTGCAATAGTAGTATATCCCAGAGCTAAAAGCCACGTTTGCTTCCAGGAAACAGCAGCAACAAAAATTCTTAATTGGATTAATTAATTCCATGTGCCTATCTGGAGGGACATTTATCTCAGCAGCTGATTGATTTGCTGCTCAGTGAGACCAGCTGTGAGCACATCTCCTGGATGCTCCCTGTGCCTTAGGCACCATAAATGCTGCTGGGGAAAGGAAAGCAGAAAGGAGATGTCAGAAAGGAGATTCTGAGTCTTGGAAACATGGACATGGGAGGGAAAACCCTGCTGAGGCACTCGAGTGCACAACTGCTGGGTCCTCAGCCCTGCCTGGGCTCCCCTGCATGGCAGAGCACGAGGAAATACCTGGAGACTGAGTTTTGGGATTCACCAAGGTGAGATGCTCTTAGGGTGATGGGAGAGACTGATACACACATGGAAACATGCATAAGAATAAAGATTACACCTGCACCTCTATCAGGTGGGAGGAAAATGCCAGGCAAAGAGCCAAGATCAAGACAAAAAGATGCTTCCCTGTGGTATAATGTGTACAATTAGGTCTGGGTGAAGGGCAGCAGGTGAGGACCAGTCTCACAATGAAACACAAAGAAACCCTAAAAGCCCAGTAAGCTATTCCCATATCTCAGCCCCCAAATTCCAAGGCGTGACCCATGTTCTGTCTTCAAAGATACATCTGTGGTGTGCACGAGCCTTTCTTCCTTCTCCTGTCACCATCCTTGAAAAATCCGTGTCAATCCAGCCACGATGCTCTCATTGGGAATGTGTTTGTGTGCTGTGTTCTCACACAGGACAGAAACATTTTTGGGAGGCCAAGGCAGAACATGGGATGAGAGCAGTCCAAGAGCAGCAGTCATGAGCCCACATTGCTCCACCATTAAATAATCCATGCTGCTGGGGATTGGCTTTTCCACAAAGCCCCTAATTAATGCAGTTAGGCTCTGCTCTGATTCCAGCCCTGCATCTCAGCCCAGCCTAATCCTGCTCCCTCACACATCACTGCAGGATTGGACCACAAACACCCACCTTCACCTGGCCTGCAGCACAGGGGAGTTAAATCTGCTCTGCCTCTGGTTCTGCTCTTTTCCTTCCCCCACCAGCAGGCCAAAAATTTGCACCTGAAACACCAGCAAGAGCTGCTGCACATGCCATGCACAGCCCTCAGCACGAAAATGCATTTTAAGGGAGGTTTAATGAGAGGATAATGAGGGGTTTCCAGCATTAATGACACGGGGAAGGTTTTGGATGGAACCAGCAGCGTGCTGCATTTTCCAGCAATGCTCCTGCTGTACTCCACAGAAAACCAGCCCGAGCCCAAACTTTGCCTTCCTGGCTTTGATGTGGGTGATCAGTGTGCCCACAATTTCTCCTACCATGGCCATCCAGCACTGCCAGCAGCAGCATTCACAGATGTCCCCTTTACTTCTCCCTGTTCTGTGTTTTAAGGACTCTCTCTGGTTTCAGGTGGCAGCAAGGGAATGTTTGGCACAGGGGATGGAGGTCAAAGCTCTGACCGTGGCCAAACCACTTTGCTGCTCCCTGGCACTCTGCAATGTCAGTTTTCTCTTCTCTTCTCTTCTCTTCTCTTCTCTTCTCTTCTCTTCTCTTCTCTTCTCTTCTCTTCTCTTCTCTTCTCTTCTCTTCTCTTCTCTTCTCTTCTCTTCTCTTCTCTTCTCTTCTCTTCTCTTCTCTTCCTCTTCATTTTCAAAATATAGTAATATTTGTAGAATTTGGTTTAATGGGCAAACCCACTCATTTTCCTACTTCTGGCCTTCTGCAGGAGGATGTGAGGAGGGGTGTCTGCACAGCTGCAGCCAGATCTGAATTGTCTTTGATTTCAAACCCATCATGAAACAATAAAATGGGTTTGTTGAAAGAATAGAGTCCAGCAATCTCTACCAAGGCAGCTCCTTAGGGCCAGCTTGCCTTTCCCAGAGGCATTGACACAGAGCAGCTTCAGCAAAGTCAGACTGGGGTGAATTGGTGTGAATTCTGTGTGACTGTTGAAAAAATTGACTTTAAATGGGTGGTTTTCTTCTGCCTGCAAATGGCATTTTTCCTTCTCTAAAATCACTTTTGTTACAACCTCCCACTGAAATATGTTTGGTGTTTGATTGTAGATATATTGAGTTTTGGAAAGCAGATGATTTAGTTAAATTAGTTCTATTGAGATTTAGCAAGTTTATAACAAATATTACAGAACTTTCTTGCTGAATTTAAATTAAACCAAGGGTGTCGTGTTCTCTGCCCTGTTATGATGGCAGGAAAAGGGAATAAACACACCCAGAACCAAGGCCCAAAGGTTTCTGATACATTTTAGACACTTTCTGGCTAGATTTTCCTTCCATTTCACCTGGTTTTTGCATCCCAGAAACCAGTAAAGAAAAGTCTTTATATGAGAGAGCAGATCAAGCCTTGGCTAAAGAACCAGATGCCATTTATTCCCAGTCTGGCAAATGACCCCAGAGTACATGGCAAAAAGTGTGAATAAAACGACACAGACCTCCTCACCAGAGACCAGTGAGTCTGTTTATTTATTCAGCTCATACAGTCCTTGTTTTATACTTGGATGCATATGAATAACAACACAATTTTAAGCCTGTGCCAGCTGGTTTGTTTAAGGCTGTAACTGCTTCTGCAGCCAGGGCATGTTGAAAGGAAAGGAAAAGCCTTCCCACGATGAAACCAACCCACCCAGCAGTCCCACCAGAGAGCCTGGGCTCCTCCTTCCCTGCCCTCACTCTTAATGAACTCTCCTCACTCTTTACAGATGATGTTCAGGTACTTGAAGAGCTTTACACAAATATATTTTCATAATGTCCTTGTGATTTTTAAACAATACTTCCAATAGATCTGCCATGCTATGAAGCAACCATTTTTTCTCCATGGTTTTGCTCCTTCCTTGAACATTTTTTTTCAACTGTACATGCATTCAGCTGGACCCATCTCCTTGTCCTCCTCTTCTCTGTATCTGTTGCCATCAGATATTTCTTTTTCAATGCCAAGCCCAGGATCCCAGCAATGATGCTAAGCAGGAAAAAATAATGACTTTTTCTATTTGGCCTTTAAGAAGTCTTAGGAGGTGTGCAGCTACAGGAAAGGTCCAATTAATAGCTTTTACTTGTCAGCCCCTTTATGCATTCTGTCCACCCATGGAAGCACACATCCTTTTCCACCTCAGCCTTTCATGCCTCTAAACAAGGCAAGAGCCTTGATGCCAGATTTTATTTCAATGTACAATATAGGCATCTTTGCCTTCCCAGCTTCCAGCAGTTTTGAGATATAGGGATTTGACCTGGCCCAACCATTTCCTTGCACAGTCTCTGTTTTCCAGGCAAATTCCAGGCTGTCTGCAGACATTCTCTGTTCTCCTGGTCCTTGGGGTGAGAGGCATCATCTGCCCTCACAGCACATCCCATTGTGGCTTTTCTGCACCTGTGCTGGCACCAAAAGGACAAGGGAGCAGATGAAACCAGCTGGGCATGACCCACCCTGGTGTCTCCCATCCACACCACGGGGAACTGACCCTGGCAAGATTCATTTGGCTGAACTTGCAAGGAAAATTCTTGCACTGGGATTGTTCGGTGGAGAGACACGAACAAAAAATGCCCTTTTTCAGGAAGGTGCACCCAACCTGGTCAGGGTGAAGCTGAGGAACAAACATCAGAGGAATTTGTATTCACCAATGCTCATGGTCAGGAAAAAAAGGCTGGATCAGAACTTTGTTGTTCCAGCTTATCCCTCACTTACTAAAGCAGAATTTGTGGGGTTTGTAATGTTCTGCTGCACTGTTCCACATGAGGCTAGGCTCATAATGAACGTGGTGTAAGATGTACAGCACATTATGAGCAGCTCTGATTGACGGTGCCGTGCAGTGATGACAGCTCTGTGTTTTGCTTTCATTTTTGGAGACTAAGTGGCTTACATGTGGTCCCATTTAAAGGATGTCTGGGTGGCAGCTGCATTCTCCTCTGTGCTTATGAGAGGGAAATGAGCTTTTCAGTCCCAAAATACTGCAAAAAGGGGTTATGTAAAAAGGCTGCATGCAGCTATTGAAGGGGGGAAAATATCCTCTCCAGACAAAGTGACTTCCTGTTTACAAAACACAAATGTTTCGGACGTCGCTCTGAAATGCCACGCAGAATTTTTGATGTTTTCCAGAGCAGTGTCCAGCTTGGGATCAGGATGATGTTCTGAGAGCACCATCCTCGAAGAACGAGGCTACTTTGAGGTTGTACATCCGGAATTGACAACCTATTTTCCAAATTTCAACCTCCCTCTCTGAACATCTCATGTTTAGGGATGCTGTGCCCACAGCAGCACCCGTCCAGTGATGGGCAGCCCCTTGTCCTTGTCTGACAGGCAGCCATGGACCCGTGATTTCTTTATTTTCCATTTCCAGACACTTTGCACTTTGGAAACAATGCAGCACTGAAAAAGACCAAACCCATAAAAGAGTTAGGATGGGAAAAAACTATTCTAATTTTAAATGCAGGAAAAGGGATGAGATGGTTTCATTCCTGGACAAAAAGAGAGGAATGATATTGGTCTGGGAAATTTTGTGAGCAGTTGTGGTTCAAGTTGTGCCAGGAGAGGATTCGATTGGATATTAGGAAAAACTTCTTCACTGGGAGGGTGGTCAGGCATTGGAACAGGCTACCAGGGAAGTGGGGGAGTTGCCACCCCTGGAATTGTTCAAAAAACTTGTGGATGTGACACACGGGGGACATTATTTTGTGGTGGGCATGGCAGTGTTGGGGAGAATGATTAGAATAGATGATCTTAGGGGTCTTTTCCAACTTTAATGATTCTGTGTTCCATAAAATGTCTCTCTTCATCAGTGCCAAGGCATAATTATCCTTATTACTGTGTGAGGGTACCTGAAACCCCAAGTGGAAGCCAGTGGTGGGAGTCATAAACTCCTCCTTCAGTTCTCCCTATGGACCATATCTGAGTAAGACCTGGCAGCACAGAGCTCCTCCCTTTCCTTGGACACTGGCAAGCAGCATTTTAATCCCTTTTCCATGGCATGGACTGTCCCACAGCTCAGCATTCCTCAGCAGAGGGGAAGCCAAGGGCAATTGAGGGGCTCTTGGTGTGCTTTGGCACCAAGCAGCAGAGCTGAGGAGGCAGTGAATAAGCAAACAAGTCCTGCCAAGACAAGATGGTCACTGTAAGTGGAGCTGTGGCCTGCAGTGACAAAGTACAAGGAGGCTGCCAACAGAGGGCTGACCCAGCAAAATGTTGGTTTATTTATACATTTCAGCCTATGCCGAATGCGTGCACTGTGCTGTATTCCCCAGGAGGGGAGGAGGAGAGAGGGCAAACCATGTGATGAAAAATATACCCTGCAAAACACACATGCTAGGGCTGCACATCTGAGACATGGACACTGAATTCCAGGGAGAAAATCTCCCAGGGGATGCCCAGAGGTCTCCACTTCCCGCTCAGGAGTCAGAGCCTGGCAGTTCTGAGTTGGTGCAGAGAGTATTGATCCTGTCTGGTACCCAGGAGGAAAATGAGATCCTTACTCCTTATTCCTTGCATTCCTCCCTGCACCCACCACCAGATGGACAGCAAATTCTGTTCCCTGCCACCCCAAAGATGAGAAGTTCTGCTCAATCTCTGTCATTAAAGAATCCTCATATTTGGGATAAATTTCCTTCTCCTTTCAGCCACCTCTGCCATACAAAGGGGAGGAGATTTGGTGGCTCTGCTATGAAACTCACACCAGTTTGGATCCTGCTTCTTGCACATCTAAAAGGATAAACCAGACATGGCTCGTTTCCTTTGGGAATTTGGTTTGCAATGTTGCTTTTTCTTGTTGTTAGCCTGGGTGCTCTGATAAGCTGTCTGTGAAGGAATTAAACGTGAGAATTTGTCTTCAGGTGGCACAAGTTTGGGTCACTCCTGTTATACACACAATGTACTTCAAATGCTGCTCAGATAGTCAGAAAACTATGTCCACATGAGTTAATTTGCTTTTTTTCTTTGTGGGTTTTTTCAGCACTTGAAGGCGGGCATAGAGGGGAGGAGGTCTCTCTCAGGCTCCTTGCTTCTGTCTGCTCCCTAAATAACACATTAATCACCCAGACAATGTAACTGAACTCCAGGCTGCTGCCTTCTGCCTTGAAAAAATGCACTTTCCTCTCTGAAATATCAGCATCTGCGAAGCAAGGCTGTTGTTGTCGTGTTTTTCTGAAATCTGACATAGCCAGGGAGTTTCTCCTCTTGGGAGCTCTGGCTGGGTCCAAGGGCTTGTCTGAGGAATGAATAAAATCTTCTTTGCTGATAAACTGAGGAGGAGTGCAGTGCTCCCTTCTCCAGCACACCTAACCTGGATGAACCTTGTGTTATGATATAAACAAGCCCTGCTTTGGTTCAAAGCAGCTGTTTTTATTGTTTAAATTGACTTTTGACATTTTTCACCCCGACCCCATTGCACTGCTGCCCACAGCACCATTTAAGGGTTATCTAATTCCACTCGAGGCCGTGTGGGTTTCTCAAAGTGCAGAAAATGTCAGGCAGAGACGGATCACAAATGGTCCAGACTGAGCATTAAGTTGTGTGTGAGGAAAACATCCTTCTCCTGACAAATCCCAGATCCATTCCAGCGAGGTTATTGACAGAAAACTCAAACCAAGGCACGGACAGTGTTGCAGGGGGGATCTCAGAAGGATCTCAGTGAAGGGAGGACAGGCATGGCCTCAGAGGGTCCTGAGCAGCTGTGGTGGCCACAGGCTGGCTGCACTGAAGGATGCTCAGGGAACCTGCCCTTCTCACAAAAGAATCAAGAACAAAGCTGAAAACTGATTTTAAAGAATGAGTTTTCATCCAGGTCTCAGAAAAAAAAAAAATTAATAGGGGGAGAAAAATTGCCTGCAAAAGCATTGCCTTGCTAAAGGTGTGCTGGGGTCAAGAAAAGCACAGGTCTGTGTGGTGTCAGGGTGCAATGTCTGCTAAGAAAGGGAGATATTTAGAAGGGAGAAGGAGGAGGCCCAGGGGAAATCTGGAGGCAGCCATGGGACTCTCAGAGGTCCTGTGTGCTCAGGGTGATGCAGAAATTCACTCAGCTCTCCCCTTCCATCTCCCAGGCCTGCAAGCCTTAACATAAGGTGGCAGCTGAAATTGCTTCCTCTGACTGAGAAACTCACTCAGCTCCAGGGTGGAGACTGAGACATTTTGCAGGGAATTGTCACTTTCTGTGAGTGAAAGGCTGTTGGAGTGAGAGGCAGCTGGTTTAGCCTGGTGACCTCCTGCAGAAGCAAAGAAGAAAAAATATCAATAACAACATGGTTTCTGTAATAAGGGGAGGCAAAGGCAGGCAAATGGAAATGTGGAAGATACTGAGTGGGTTTTCTTTGGAGAATTGCTCCCCCATGGATGCTCCTGCAGCAAAGCATCTTGCCAGGTGCCAGGTGAACCAAGTTCTTTTGTCCTTTACAAGTGGTAGGGGATGTACAGCAGGATTCCTTGAAATCTCTGAATTCCTTGAGATCAGAGTGACCCTGGCACCTTCCTGGGGATACTGAGGGGACAGCAGGGAGGTGTGCAAGGAAAACCCAGAGTTCAGGTGCACAAACATACACTTGTTGTCACAAGTCATGAAAATTCTGCTTCTCACCCCCACCAAACCTGCCCCAATCAGCCTTCATTTGGCTCTGAGCATGGAAACATGGCTCAGCAGGTTTTCACTGTGCCAGTGCCATCATTCCTAATGATGTGATGTTGAAAATCCCCCCTTCACCCTTCCCTCTTTCTGCTTGAATGGCTGGCTGGGCATTGCTGATTTTCACACTACCAGGCTGGGAAGGCTGACCAGAGATCAGCACACTTGGAGGGAGCAGGGAACAGATTTTCCTCACCATTTCTTTCTTTTAACACTAAAAATGTGGTAATGCCTCCAAGCTCTCTGTTTCCTGCAGCCAGGTCTGTGTTTGTGGTTAGTGCTGAAGTTCATCCCACTGAGCAATTCTACTTTGTTATTTCTAAATGTAAAAAAAAAAAAATTAAATTAATAGAGATTATTATGTAGAGCAGAGAATAAGCCAATACTTTCCACATTTGATGAAAATGAGACCCTTGCTCTACCAGAAGTTGTGGGTGTGATGCTGATGCTGCTTGAAGCTCGATGATCCATATAAAGCAGGTGGCTGCACTGCAGGGTCCTTCTACCCCAAAAACGGATTAATAACCTTTCAAAAATATTATTTTTTAAAATGTGCATTGGAAGAAGCTGAAATGAGCTGAAATGAACTCGAGGAGTGCACAGGAAGCATTAACATCCCTATGGGGTTGTGCAGTATTAAACTGGCAGCATTTATTGCTTCAGAGCAATGTCCGTGGAGCTCCAGGTGCTGATGGCCACTTGTTCCCTGCTGTTTTCCCATCTGCTGCACACTGACAAGCAGGAATTGTTCATTCCCTTATTGCCAGCAAGGACCTGTGACATTCCCCTGGTGCAGAGGGGCTGCAGAGCCACTCGAGCCCCTCTCTGCTGTATTTGAGCATGGGCACCCTGCATTTAATTCAGTCACAAGATGCTGGAAGTGCAGCTTTTATAATAGGCAAAAATGCAGAAATTAACAGTCTCCTCTTTTCTTAGACATTCTAATTTTTCACAAAACTTGTGTGGCTCAAGCCAAATTTGCCAGGGGGACAAAACATCCAGCTCCCAGAGGTTGGAATGGCAAAGTTTCCCTGAGCTCTGAGTCAGAGCCCTTGATAACAGGGAACCAATGATGCATTTGGAGCTGCACAATCCAGAGGCCAAACAGCAGCTGGATTGCTCAGCTCCAAAGAAATCACTGGTCAGGGCTGCTGGGCAGACCACAGGCTCCTTGTGGAGCAAGTCTTGTTGTGTTGTTCAGGGGCAGATCAAATGGAAGCACAAAGTTTCCAGGGTCCCTTCCAGATGCCTTGGTTGCCCAGAGAAGCCTTGGCTGCCCCTGGATCCCTGGAAGTGTCCAAAGCCAGGCTGGACAGGGCTTGGAACAACTTGGGATAGTGGAAGGTGTCCCTGCCCTTGGCCAGGACTGGAATGAGATAAGCCTTAAATTCCCTTCCCACCCAAACCACGCTGTGATTTCATGATCTTATGATCCTCTCCAGGACATCTCAGCTGCATCCATGCCACTGAATGGAACAGGACCAGAGCCCAGCATCCCACAGATGCCTGTGCCAGTCTGTACTTTTACTTTGCTCACATCCTGCTGCTCTGCCACCACAGGGGCTGCCTAGAGCTTCTGCAGGGAGTTCAGCACGAGCAGGAGAAAACACAGATCGTGGAGAGTGTGGCTGTTGTCAGGTTCAACAAGGGCAAGAGCTGGATGCTGCACTTGGGTCACAACAATCCCCTGCACGGCACTTTTTAACTTTCCACTCATGTAATGGTGCCTTTATTACACCCCAATTTGCTCTGATATGCAGGGGAATCTATTAAAGCCAGCCTGGAACCCAGAGATACCCCTTAGCACATGACTAAAGCTGCTTAGGCAGCCTCCAGGGGCTTGGTGGGATTTGCTATCCACAGCCCAGACCAGTCACAGCAAAGCTCACTCCTTTGAGGCCGTTTGGCTGGAGGCTCTGACAAATGCCTGGATGGTAAGGAAATGTAAACCAGTCCCAGGTGCTGCCAGGGCTTTGCCAAGGCTCATCTGTTCCCCTCCAGGAATTCTGCCACTGTGGTGCTCAGAGCCAGCCAGGAGCAGATCCAAGGGACACCCTCGAGGCTGTCTCAGCTCTTGGTGTAACCCAGCACCTTCCCTTCAAACCACAAATGCCCAGGGTGCCTTTCCTGTCCTCCTTTCATTTCCCTTTCTCTCCTGTTTCAGCGTGGATGACAAATAATGTTTTAAGCTCATCGAGGAAATGACCTCATATTTTAAGTTCTTTCCTGGGGCAGCCTTTAATATTTAAATATATGTGCTTTTCTGCTTCTTTCTTCTCTCCTACACATCCGATAAACAGTTTCCCCTGCAGAAAGGAGCAGAGGGTGATATCATAGCTCACTGAATGCACTTGTTGCTCCAGCCCTCCTTGTGTTTCTCAGGGCTTGCTCAGATTTCACTGAAGTTGGCTCTATTTCAAAGCCTTGGATGATGGATCACTGGGCCAGGTTTCTCCTCTTGCTTTTGCCATTCCAGAGGTATATAAGGCAGGAAAATTAATAACGCTGTGATTTTATTGGGGAATGTTAAACATTAGCAATCACGCACTCTTGGATGTTGGTATTAACCATGAGCACCTTGCTGGCTCATGGAAAGGAAAAAGGGAAGGAAGGAAGGAAGGAAGGAAGGAAGGAAGGAAGGAAGGAAGGAAGGAAGGAAGGAAGGAAGGAAGGAAGGAAGGAAGGAAGGAAGGAAGGAAGGAAGGAAGGAAGGAAGGAAGGAAGGAAGGAAGGAAGGAAGGAAGGAAGGAAGGAAGGAAGGAAGGAAGGAAGGAAGGAAGGAAGGAAGGAAGGAAGGAAGGAAGGAAGGAAGGAAGGAAGGAAGGAAGGAAGGAAGGAAGGAAGGAAGGAAGGAAGGAAGGAAGGAAGGAAGGAAGGAAGGAAGGAAGGAAGGAAGGGATATTTTTCATAGGGATACAAGCTGTATTAGCTAGCTCCCACTTTAATCAATGGAGAGACACTGGCACCTCCATGGTGCAGATTGTAGATTTTCCACAACTTTTCTGGAGATTTTGAATCATCACAGAGTCACAGAATGGGGTGGGTTGGAAGGGACCTTAAAGATCACCTTATTCCAACCTCTGCCATGGTCAGGGACACCTTTCATCAGACCAGGTTGCTCAGACCTCCATCCAACCTGACCTTTAACACTTCCAGAGGTGGGGCATCCTCCACAGCTTCTCAGATCAACCTGTGTCAGTGCCTCACCACCCTCACAATAAAGAAATTTTCCTAAGATCTAATCTAAGCCTGCCCTCTTTTAGTTGTAAGCCATTCCCCTGCATCCTGTCACTACAAGCTCCTGTAAATTGTCCCTCTTCCTTCTTTTCACTGATGTAGTTGGAGCACAGTGAGATGAAATCTGCCCCAGCTGCCTTAGCTGAGGGCTCACACTAGCAGTTTATGGGATAAAAAAGAATTAAACCATCCTCTCCCACACCTCTGAGCTTCATGGTCACTGCCTCAGAGTTCCAACCTTCAGCCCTACCCAGAACTCAGCATTTCACTGGGCAGGTAAAGGGCTTTCCAAGAAAAGAAAACTTCAAGCAGAACATATTTCAGGGTTGATTATTATCATGGTTTCTGCTGTACTGAGTCTCTTCTGCTGCATAAACCAGGGAATATTATGCAGTTTTGCAGCCTTTCATTAGCAATATCCCTCCCAGGCCAGCAAGCCAATGTTTTATTAAAAGACACGTGGCACGTTTTAAGTTATCACAAACCACTAGATTTCTTCTGATCCTGTCCAAAGTTCTTCTATAAAACTTAAAATTATTAAAAATCTCATTCAATAAAGCCTGACACTTAGAGTTTTTCTTTTTGGGAAAGAGAAGGAGTGAGATTTACATTCAATGATAGCTTCCCTAACATGCCATCACTGGAAATGTTCAAGGCCAGGTTGGATGGGGGTGGAACTGGATGATCTTTAAGGTCTCTTCCAACCCAAACCATTCTAGGACTCTGTGATCTGCAACACCAAGAAAAAAGAGGGATACCCATAGTGCTTGGTGATCTTTGTCTCAGGGATGCTGATACAGTCTGCATCTCATGAATTAACTTCATTTCTGTAAAGTCTCAGAGCACCCAGCACAGAAAAAGTCACAATAACTCTGTTTAAGAGAGATTCTGAAGGAGATGAATCCACAGGAACTCTAAGGAGGGTTAGGTATCAGGTTTGCATCCAAACCTCAGCAGTGGAAAAAGGATGACATCTCTGTGATTATGTTTCTCCATCCCTTTTATTAATTCCTTTGCCACCTGGATGTAAAGCACTATTTCCTCCCCTCTCCAGAGAATTCAGTCATCTGGTTTGTGCACCAGTGGTGATAAAAAATCTACATTCAAGTGAGGCTCAGGATGAAGATATTTAAAGACAGGCAGAGACAGGCTGAGGCAAAGGCAGTTGGTTCTGGGAGACTGCTAAAGGCCCACAGATGAGACAGGCTGGCTGCCTCGAGCTGTGCTGTGAATAATGCTTCGGGGTTTGCTTGCTGGAGATGATTTTTTGAATGGCTCAAATGCACTTTTTATATGTCCAGGCACCTTTATGTTCCACCCCACTGGTGCACAAGCTGCACCCACGAGGCAGCACTTTGGGGCTACTGGGATTTAAGAACTAATTTCTCATCCAAACCAAAACTGAAGAAGCTTCACAGCCAAGTCACTGCAGCTGACTCCATTTGGCCGTTGGGATCAGGATGAAATTTGGTCTAGGATGACGAGAGTGGATAAATGTGGAGACTCACAAACAAAGAAAAGCTGTGCCTGAAGTGACACTGTGCTATGGCAAGTCTCACTTAGCACACACTTTCATTAATGGAGAAAAGGAAGTAATGTGCCTGAAAACTCAAAAAATGAAGTTTTCAGCTTGAACCCATAGATCTTGGTTATTTCTGCATAATTTCAGCATGTGTAGTAGGGGATGAGTCCTACATCCAAAGGCACACACCTGAGAATTTCCTTCAGCACAATTTTAATGAACTGCTCATTTCATCAAGGAACAAACCAACCAAGCAGAAAGGCCAGCAAAGGACCTCTCAGCCAGGGCAGAGCAGCAAAGTCACAACTCAGTAAAAAAGGAGCAGCAGACATCAAAGTAAGGATGAGGTGATTTCGACACACCTGGATGTCACCTCCCCCCATCACCATCCGTGTTCTGTGTCAGCAGAAATATGCTGGACCCCTCAAGTGCAGCAGCAAGGGCTTGGGAACAGATCCAGAGTGCAGTGAGAGCTTTCAGTAACCTCAGTGATCATGAGCTCACTGTGATAGACTATTGGTTTGCTCATTTGGGTTTTGTTTCTCAGGTAAAACTTTTCACCTCCTCGTTCGGCGAGAACAAGTCATTAGACATTTTTTTTTTTTTTTTTTAGGATCTTGATTTGCTTGTGTGCGAGTTGACAGCCCAAGAGTATTTGCCAAAAGTTGGTAAAATGCCAGGATTTCATTAAACCTCTTGTAAACCCCAAACTGCCGTCCTGCGAGGCTGCATCTGGCAGGGAAGCCATCTGTGATTCGTATAGTCTTGCTCCAACAAAACGACAACAGTGTGAAAAACTCTTTTCTCTGGTCGGCAGTGAACTGTAAAAGTAACATTAGTAATAGCTTCTGCAGGCTCAGTAATGACATAATTGACATTGGCTGAAAGCAAAAGCCCCAGCAGCGAGGTCTTGCCAAGGCTCTGGGTTGATTCATATCATCCTTCAAAAGTACAGGTCACAGTCAAGAGCCCTCTTGGACTCTGCTTCTCACGTGAGTGGTGAGGCTGCTCCTCCTGAGCAGAGACTGCAGCACATTCTCACAGAGTAGGAGCCTCCTGACCCCAGCCCTGGCAAAAAAAAATAAATAAAATAAAAATTAAAAACCCACCAAAAACCTCAAAAAAGTGCTGCTCTGCTTGATTGAAGCCATTTACTTGATCCATAAACAAGGTCTGTATTTGCAATTGTTTAAAAACCTGCAGCTTCACAGCGAAGTGCACATTGCACCCAGTAATCTCTTATATCTATAGCAACATGACCTGGTGCATTTTATTTAATGCAGAGCCCTAGTAAGGAGACTGGGCTCCAAGCCATCTGCACATATGTTTCTTGGATGCCTGATATTTTCATTTTGCTTCAGATGAGCTGCACTGTTAGGGGGCTCCCATTTATAGCATCCGGGATTTTTTCCAGTATATGTTGTGCTCACCCTGTCTGCAAACCTCTCTTTTGCCCTCAACCTCCTTCACCCCCACGACTCAAAAAAATACAAACCCCAGCTGATGTCCATAAAAAAAAAAATCTAAAAAAAAGAGAGAGAGAGACAAAAAGCACTGATTTACTCAAATCTCTTGCTAAAGAAACCATTCCCGAGATCCCTTTGTATTTAAAAGCTTGAGGCCCCTGTTTTAGAGAAATCCTAGAAATACAATTTAAAGATCTCGGTGGGACTGTGCAGCACTGAGAGACTGTGTGCTTACTGATGGAGAATGTTTAGAAAAACAACACCTAATGCCACCAAGGTTTCCATTTGCACCTCTGCTGCTCTACACCTTTCATGCAGAGCCTGGCTTGCAAGGCAGGAGCCTTTCCTGCATTATTTAGACAAGTAAGTGACAAAAAAACACTGAACCACAGCCTAAACTCTTTACTAAATCTTTAGACCTTCCTGATTTAGGTAGTGAGCGAGTGGGGGTTTAACCAGCTGAGGGAAGACCAAAAGAAAATGAAAAAGGAAGAAAGAGAACAAAGGACTGTAGGGTAGCACAAACTGAGTGCCTGATTCTGACCCTCCCCTGCAGCAGGAGTGAATCCACATTTTTCGAGATCAGAGTGCTGAGTGCTGGGCCACAGCAGAGGGACAAAATGCCACTGATAACAAAATTTTTGGTTTGGAACTAATCAGGGCCAAGGGGTCAAATTCAGAGCTGGTGTCAAGGAGTGTTCCTCTCTCAAACTCCCTCCTGCTCAGCATGCCTGGGAGTCGGATGTGTGAAAAGATGTAAAAATCAAAGCCCACACCTGAGCTGAGGTGTGGTGGGTCAGCTGTTCTTGGAGGTGATATTAATGAGGGCTGGGCTGGCTGGTGACACATCTCACTCTGCTGCTTGTTGTCCTTGTGGGGTCACTTCTGCTCCCTCTCTGCATCCCTCTCTTTGTCCCTGAGCTTGTGAGACTCCCAGGCCAGCCTGGAAATGCAATTTATTTCTCTGAGCTCCGTTTCTCCTGCAGTTCCCTCCTCCTGCCAGCCCTGATGCCAGAGGCAGAGCCCACACAGACTGCCAGACTGAGTCGAGCCCAAGGTTGGGATGCTGGGAACAGACTCCAAATGTGCCCTTCTGTGGCTGCAGCATCCCCTGGCTCTTCCCTTTGGCATGGCTGGGAGTTCCCACGAGCTGTGGTCTCTTTTTTGTTCCACACTGACTCCTCTACAGGAGCCTTCAGGGTCTGTTCAGGGCTGGCTCCTTGGGTGGGAGGCAGGGAATTCACAATCCTGCCAGAGCCTGTCTGCCAGAGCTCCCAGCTGGCAGGGCAGGACTGCTCCTCAAAGGGGAGGTCATGGTCCCTTGTCATCCCCAAGGAGGGTTGTGCAAGCCCAGCATGAGGCAGGGAGGTGTCCCCAGCATGGATTTGTGACATAGATATGCCAGGACAATAGAGCCAAAATGATGCTTTCCAAAAATAAAGCCATCCTCTCCCCCTGCAAGGCTTGAAAGGCTCCAGCAGCTCCTGTGCTGCTGGCTCTGTTGGACATGTCTCTGCTGCTGAGGAGGCACCAGGAATGCCAGACATTGTCCATGTCACAGCATTTCTTGGTGTGCCCAGGAGAGCCCAGTGCCTGGGGACTGGAGGCTGCCTATCCCAGCGCTGCCTTCCTGGTGCACAGCAGACCTGCCAGCTCAGTGGCACCCTGCAAACCATTCCCCAGAGCCCTCCACAGCCATTCCCACAGGCTGCCTGAGCAGCAACTCCTTGGCCTTGCTCAAGCAGGGTCGCAGCTGATTGCAGAAGGGAAAATGTGTCACGCAGGCAGGGAAACAGGCAACATGAGCAGAAACCTGGTCAAGGGTGGTCACTTCCTCCGTTTGTATGAGGATTCAGGAAGTCCATTACAAAGCACTCCATCACTGTCACTTAATTCCAGCTGGATTACAGAAGATGAATAGTTCTGCTCCTTCTCCCCCTGCCTGCATGTGCACAGGGTGGTGTTACCAGCCCCTCTGTGTGTGCCAGGTAGAGCTCCCCAGGGCTTTGAGGAGCTCTCTTTTACTTTCTAATTCCTCAATAATCTGAGCCAAATCATCCTGGGAGCCATCAGTGCCCAGAGGAGACACGTGGTGGGAGCAGCAGATGAGCAGGGACGTGTTTTGGGCAGCAGGGATGAGCTGTGATGCCTTGGTGTGACCTGGCTGTGCTGCCTGGAGCACAGACCCCCTTTTGTTGTGTTGTCCCTCAATGTGGTGTTACTGTCACTGCACACCATGAGGAACTCTGGGATACAGCACTGCAGGGATGAGCAAGGCCATTAAATGCTGCATTCCTGCCTTTGGCCCCAGCCCCGTGGTCCTGAGGAATCCAACTTGATCTCCAGATGATTTACAGCTTCTTTTTAAAAATCTTTCCTCTTGTAACCTGACTTTGATGTGAATGAGCTCTGAGTAGGGAAGTCATGTGAGCAACCACAAGCAAAAATTAGTATTTGCCAGTGTCTTGCACCTCCTCTACCTATTTTACACACCTTGGACCCAAGAACCAGCTAGGCTGGTGTAATTAGCTGAACATGGAGTTATTATTCACATGGCCTCTATCATTTCAGCAGCTCCTCCACTTTCCACGAGGAATATGATGCACATGGCTGCTCCCCATGCAAAATTTGGGGGGGTCTGTGTGGGGTGCTGTTCACAACAGGGAGGCAGGGCTGACCCAAAGTGCCTTAGCCACATCTGCTCCTAGGCAAGTTCTACCATAAATTCATCCCTCCAAATGAGACTTTGGAAAGAGAAAGACAGTGAATGCATTCATAGCTGGTGAGTAGATCCTGTGGAAAGAAAGAGCCCTGGAAAGCATCTCCACTTTTCTATCAGTGTTTCTAAATGCAAGGTTGGCCATGGAAATGCTGCAATGTTTCATTTTGTAGTTTCTTCTGAGTGTTCACCTGTTTCAGATCTGCTTTTCATCATGCTTCAGTTTCAAAAATTAACTTGAACCAAAGGAGAAGGTTATCCAAAAAGATTATATGGTCCCCAAATGAAGTTAAAAGTTTTATCTCACGTCTAGCCAAAAATTTCATTTTGACCCACTAATGAAAGTTTCTAGGATTGTTTCTTCCATTTCAGTGCTCAAACAAGTAAGGTATTATCATTGAGCTAGACACAAAATAATAGTCCAGCAGGACTGTAAGAACTACAGGAGAAGAAACATAAGTCAAGGTGATTAATTATTAGTATAATTATCAACACTGCTGCTGTAATAACTTTTTACATGGACAAATCCTGGTGGTAAAAGTAGTAGGATCTCCCTGACCTGGGATCCAGTGGCATGGACCTATTTTCCTTCAGGGAATGTGACTGGGCATGCCAAAATAGCTGGTTACCCCTGTACTCCATCTGCTTGGCTCCTTCACAGGACGGCAGGCAGACAGATAATGAAAAAAAGGGTCGGGGAGCTGGGAGAACAGAATGTCAGACCAAATATCTTGGACAGAAATGTGCAGGTTGTTCTGATCAGCCCCTCTGAGAAATTGTCTGCTGAAAGACTTGGGCGCTTCTGTACCTCATAGTTCACACATCATAATTTATGTGCCTTGTCCAGCATTTTTTCCTTGTCGTAATCGTATAAAGGGTCTTAGTTCACCAGTGCATCTGGATTCTGTGGTCACAGAAAATGCAAGGATAAGCCCTGTGCCTTTACAGAAGAAAAGCACAGTCAGAGAGCCATTTTCCCCATCTGATTCTTCAGGGCTGGCCCTTAGTTCACTGCTGGCCAAAGAAACCCCACAAAGGCTTGTTTCTTTCTTCTTCCAGAGTTTCTTATTCCACTAAGGACGTGTTATTATTTTAAACTTAACGGGAATTTAATCAGAGAGGAGTGACGCGGCGACTAGTCACCAGCTGAGCTCTGCAGAGCTCTGAGGGATGGGGCCAAGCCCCAGCCCAGCCTGCCAGGGCTCTTTTTTGGGTTTGGAAATCATTACTGCTGATTGAAGTAACGGGGGAGTGAAAACCCTTCACCTGCTGTGGCTCTCGCTCAGCTTCCCTCCCTGCCAAGTCCTGTTCTTGCTGGTAGCAGCCTGAAAAAGCCCAAAGCATCTTAAAACTGTGGCAAATGTTTTGTTTCAATAGGTGGGGAGGAGAGGGGGAGGAAAGGGAATTGGTGGGAGAGGTGGAGAAGAAAGGTGGGAGGAAAAACAACAAAATGGAACCATCTCATCTGCCTTTATCCCTCCATTAGCTGTAAGCAGGTAAGCACAATAAGCAAGGGTGGCTCAGACTGGTTTATCTGGCAGGGATGCTGTGCTGCTGAATGGAAAAGAAGCTGGAAGTGTTCACTGAGTGTTTCCCACCGAGTTAGAGCACTCAAACAAAAAAAAAAAAAATCCAGAAAAGCCAGGAAAGTCTCAAAATTTGACCCCAAACTAAACTCTGACCTGTTTTGTGCCTCATTAATATCATTTCAATTTTCTATCCTGTTCTCATGCCTCTGAGTTCAGTCCGAGATTTTGTTTTAAATGTCTCTGAAATATTCAGTTGTTCAGGTCAAGGGTTTTGCTTTGGCACTCACTTAACTATTCCTGGCTGTTCCTGTGCTATGGGAGGTCTGAGAGTATTTCCAGGTTTATCAGCAGCTTTTATTCTGGAAGTTGCTCCTCTAACCCTGCATTTTTGTGTGTGTTGCTGATAACCCATGTCTGAAATAATGGTGTGACTCTGTGCCTCGTTGGGATCCACCTGGGTGTGGAGAAAAGGATTTGCCAGAGGGCTGAAATTTGGCCATCTCTCTTCCTACTGAGGAGGCTTCTGAGCTAATGAAGATCTTTAGATGCAATGAAGCAAATCCTCAGTGAAACATCAGTGAGATTCAGACCCCAACTCCTGCAGTGGGGATTATTTTGTTGAGCATTTCCCCCCCTCCTCTTATATTCTGTATTTTCCTGGTGTCTTTAAAGCAAGACCCAAACTGCTTCTTCTCCTCCAACCTCACCAACAGTCTCTGAAGGTGTCCCCTGCTTTTTCTTCAGCTGTGACACTGCCAAGCCAACAGCAACATCAAAGAAATCTGCAGAGCTTCCCAAGTTAGTAGCAGTGGAAAGGAAAGGTGGGATGCCAAGGTTGCTGTGGTACAGGAGGGAAAGAAGGAAGGTTTTCTCCATCTGGTTAAAGGAACTGTAGACAAATATAGCTAATACAGGAACCAAAAAGCACTTCCAAGAGATCTCCAGCTCACAGGACTCTTTTAGCAGCCACATTGATTGTGGAATTTTTTAAACCAAAAACAGGGATGCAGCCTTCTTGTTCTGGTGCAGAAGAAGAAACTTGCTGTTGAGAAACCCCACCTGCTTTCCATTTTAGGGCATTTTTCCATTCTTGGGAAAGACTGTGGACAATTGTCTAACTATATAAAAGATGTTTTATTTCCCTTTGATTAGAAAAAAATTATATGCGGGATTTGCAACTGTTCTGAGGACAAAATGTGTGACAAGAATGAATGGCTCTTTTTTCATTAATATGTATGTCTTTGAGCTAAGCTTTTAGTGGAAAAACTGCTCTAGAGAAGCCTAAATGTGACTTGAAGTCTGATCCTCTGCTAACTTGGCAAATACCTGTGGATGAAGTATGGAGAAGAGCTAACCTATAAAGTATCCTGTATTTTAACAGCCTGTTTCTCCATTAAGAATTTTTAGACATCAATAGAACGAATTGTCCTGTATTGTATGTTACATGTCTGTGTGCTGTAAAAACATTAAGGGTTTTGTCAGCTTTCTACCTTAACCCTTACAGACGTTCCTGATGTCTGAAGCCCCAGCAGAGTCCTTGTCCTCAGGCTTTTTTTGGGGAGCTGCTGTTGATTTTATGGCTGTGCAGCCACATCATTGCTTGTTTTCACCCTCGAGGAGACCCAGATGCTGCTGGTGGATTTATTACCATTCCTGTTGTTCTTTGCTTGTGAGCTCCTCTGTGGACCACGATGCTCTCAGATGAAGGAATAAATAAATATCAAGCGAGGAGACACCAAAAGATTCTGTAATTCCAGCCTCAGCAGGGCAGGTTCTGCAATACAGGGACACCCCGTGTGGGTGAGCTCCAGATGGACATTGCTCAGCTTGTGTCTCTCTCTGCTGACAAGAGCTGGTCACTCTGACCAGACTTTGAACCTTCTCTCCAGGCTTTTTGGCGCCATCTTCACTCCTTCCTGCTTTATTCTGGGACAGGGTGACTCCCTGTGTGTCCTGCCTGACCTGGGAAGCTCTGATAGCCCCACCAGCAGCTCCCACCTACACAATGTTCACGCTGTCCTGCTCGTTTCCTGACCTTGAGATAACCACCGTGCACTCCTTCCACGGGTACAGCCTCTCCTGCAGGCTCCCACCAGGCAGGGACAGCACCAATTTGTAATGGATTAATTGTCCATGTCCTCACCTTGATCCACAATATGTGCAAGGGAACTCCAGTTTCATTGAGTCATGAGAACTCCCAAATCCCATCGCTGTAACCCTGCACTGACATTTGTGCAGGGCTGCCACACTGGACAGCACCTCGAGCTCAATCCTGCAAATATATACATCTCTTTCCCCTGAAATACCTATTTTTGATTGTGGTTTCATGGTGGTCCTGCCTGCAAACAGAACCAAAGTAAGAAACTCCTTCCTGCCCTTTCCTGGGGCTGAGGGCTTGCCAGTTCTCCCAACAGCATGTTGGGCTGTGGAGAAATTGCCCCCACTGAAATTAATTCTTTCTCCCTCTAAAATATTGTTTATAGCCCAGATCACCTCCAAGATCTGACTCACACCTTGGCCGTGCAGTTTGGGCAAGGGGGATGGTGGAGCAACACCATTGTGAAGATGCAGAAGGTGTTTCAGCTGTTCTTGTGTTACACAAATTACTCACTTTAATGATTCAATCAGTCACGACAACCTGCTGGGAGGAGCACAAGAGCACTTGGCTGGTCTAAGCACCAACCCCACAGACCTCAGGCTTCAGCTGTGGACCACCAGGGCCGTAAGATGTGGAGAGGAGGGCTGTGAAATGATTGACGACTTTCCTCCCTATGGTGGACAACCAAACACAAAATCCTCGCCAGGTATTAGTTCTCAAGAGTGCAGGGAAAAAAAAAAAAAAAAACAACCAACCAGTAAAAGACTGCAACAAGTTAGCAGCATGCATCCTGGCTGTATTTTTCTAGTTTTCTAAAAAAAAAAAAAAAAAAAAAGGTGATGGCACATGCATGGTGGATTCAGGGTGCTCCTCAAAAAAAGGCTCTGTGGACTTCAGTTAAAAAAAAATGTTGAGGCAAACCGAAGGGCTCCAATATTTATGCCAAGCTTTTAATAAAACAGGGGCAGCAGCTGCAGGACTAACCAGGAAATCACGGAGGAGTCAGGGCTTGGCCAGCTTGGGGAAGGTGTTGGTGAGGAGCTGGTGACTGAGCCCCCTGATGTAGGTGGTCCCTCCCAGCCCTGCGTGCCTGGCAATGGCCCTGGCTCCCTCCCAAGCCATCACACGGATGGATTTACCTTCCCTGCCATGGTGTGTGGAGCAGCTCTGCTGGACACAGCAGGTTTTGTACCTGCAAGTCCCACAGGGGAGTCTGAAGGGTTCGCCCAAGCACTGAGATGATGGCAGAGCCAGCAAGGGCTGCAAATTTACCCATGGGGAGGAATTCAGCATCGCAGCACCCCAACAACTCACATCCCCCTCTCCCCTGCCCCTTTTTTTGGTGTTTTACTCTGGAACACGAGGAAATCTCGCTGTCTGCTGAGGGAAGCACTGTGCAGAAGAATAAACAGGTCCTGCTTTCTCTCCCTTTGTGTTCCAGCATGGGAGTTCACATCCTCTGCCTCTTCCTCTCCTCTCCTGGTCCTCTGGAAGAGCAAAGCACACCCCAGGGACGGCACAACAAACAGAACAAAGAGCCCTCCAGCCCTGTGAAAACCTTGTCCTGGAAAAAGGAGTCGATCCCAAGGCAGTGCCGGCGTGGGGATTAAAAAAGCACCAGGAAAGTGGAACAAAAGCAAAGATAACGAGGCTTCAGTGGTCCTCCCGTGCCTGTCTTGGGCTTCATGCCTACGTGGGTTTCCATACATGTTTTGCCAGAAGGGAAACATGAGCCTTGTTTATAGAAATTACAGGCTTGCATCCGAGTTTAACCCCTACCCTTTGAGCAGCAGCCTAAGCTCAGGAATTGCTTTGTGCAGAGCTGCTGTTGCCCAGGGCTTGGAAGGGGTGAGCAATTGAAGATTTTCTCACTTAGCTGCTATCTGCTTTTGTCTCCCGGGATTCCAGAGAGAGCTGAGAGCTTTGCAGAGAGCTGCAGGACTGTCTGATTGCATCATTCCCATCGTGGCATCCAAAAACCTCTTTTTCCTGTGCCCATCATTCTCCCAGGGCCGAGAGCCTTGAACCTACTTCTGGTGCTTACCCTTGTACCTCTTGTAGTTTCCCTTGTAACTACCTCTTGTAGCTATTTTTTGTAATTGCTTTGGGTTGTCCTTGTACCTGCAGCTCTTGCTGGCTGTAGACAGATTATATGATACCTATGGAAAAATATATTTATGTCTAAATGCCTAAACCATGCAGTGTAAATATATCTCTATATGTTATCTTTATAGAAATATATGTATTAATGGTGCTGTTCATCTTTAAACCTGTTATAGGCCTTAATATATTTTATATTATATATTGTGAGTACATATATATATATATATATATGAATGGATAAATAAATAAATATGACACCTAACTCTTCCGTTCATTCACACTGAGTGTTTTGGACATGTAGAAAATACACAGTGGTAGATAGAAATTCAACCCAAAAAAGAACTGTCTTTGCAATACCATAGAATTTCACAGGAAAAGCACAAATTGGAGGAGATGGGAAGGTGCTGCCCATAGGGATGTCCTTGTCACATCCTGGGCAAACACAACTGTTCCAGACAGAAGAGAAGATGAAGGACCACGTGGACTACTGGCCTCTTGCCCTAAGGATAAACAATGGAAATTGAGTTATTTTTTAATAGTTAAGTACAAGGTCTGAGCACTCAAATTCCTCATTTGCATTTCATCTTTGGATATCACAAGGCAATGTAAATTAGCACCATACTGTACCTGGGATGGGAGCCCTCACCAGGGCCTTTGCTCTGGTACCCACCAGCAGAGGCTTAGGGAGGGACAAGACCATTAAAATCCATTAAAACTGAATGACAGTTTCAGTGTTTCCAAATGACAGAAACTGGGTGCTGTAATATTGATCATTGCTCTTCTCCTAAGCAAAACTTCTGCTGGGAGCACCCACAGGTTTGCCCAATCTTGTATTGCTGCATCAGAGTGCCCAGTACAGAAGACTCAAACCAGACAGTTGCATAAATGTGAATTTTCTTGCCCTGGATCTGTTGTTACAGTTCACATGATTCATTGAGCGATTCCATCGGAGCCTGTAAATAATTCCCCCCCTGCCATTATTACTCTAATAATTCTCCTGAGATTGAAAATGTGTTTATTTTTACTCAGAGATTGTAAAACCACAGGAATAAAACAAGTTTAGGCTGCCAGCACTTTATTTAATTTCTCGTTCTTCTGCTGAAGCTCTGAGAATAACTTCTGTTTCCTGCCGAAGAAGGAAACTGTGTTTTCCTTGACTTATGTAAATACAACTTCCCTGCTCGTACATTTTCCCACTGCTGGAAATAGGCAGGAATCTTCCCAGTGCCTGAAGTTTGCAGCCCATGTGGAAGATTTTGTTCTCCACCCAGTTCACCCTGGGCTGGCTTAGGGGGGACTTGGAGTTTCCTGGGATGGAGGTTAAATCCTGATGGATTTGGACCTCAAGGCAACGCTCCTGCTTGTTCTTCTTTTTTTTTTTTTTTTCTTCTGTGATTTAAGTCACTTAGCCAAACATATAATCAAGACTTCCCTTACCAAGAAGGGCTGCAGCAAGAACAGAGGGAGTAAAATATAGGCTTGGCATGTAATGGGAGCGTGTGAATGTGGGATGGGAAGTGCAAAGGGAAGGACAGGGAGCAGGGACACGGTGTAAGAGCTGCACGGGCATGGGGAGCCATTCCTCTGGCATGTGTATAATCAGAGGATAATATCCAGTTGGGAGAACGTGGGGCAGCATTTCCAACAGAGGAGACAGCCAGTGCCTGGAGCTCCTCTGCATATTTATTACATCACCATAATGATACAGAGAAATAAAAGAGAGGCAGAGGTTGCCATTAGGAGCGTGTGAGCATCACTGCTCCTGTGTGGAGCTGCTGGGAACGTGTCTGGCTCAGCTGGACTTTGCAGAGGACAAAGTGAATTATTGAGGGTTTAGGAAAGCATGGGTGGAAAAAGGTGTTTGAAAACCTGGCTGGGGTGAGCATCTCAGACCCACCGAGTGCCCCGAGGAGGGCAAGAGGTGTCTCCACCACAGCTGGATGGTGCTCACAGCAGGGAAAGGGCTGCTGGTGGCGAATCAGCCTTTCTCTGAGCCTTCAGAAATGGGGCCAGGGCTGGAAGCTGAACCCAGATAAAATCAGTGCGAATGGGAGGTGGAAATGTCAAAGTCTGACCCCTTCTAATGTAAAGTGGGAAGCAAAATGCTTCTGGGGGGCATTTAGGCTGGGGCTTTTTCTCCAACACAGACTCTAATGCAATCAGGGAATTACAGGCTTGATGCAAAGATTATACAATTTAATTATCTAGCCTGTCTTGTGCAAGAGGCCAGGGAAGATAACATTTCTGCCAGGCCTTTAATCAATGATGTGCCCAGTGCAAAAACTCTGAATGATTTGGGGCTCCCTCGGTTTTCAGGGGTCCTGCTGCAGGAAGTCTGAATTTCCCAGGGGAGGGAACAGCATCTTTTGGGAAATCCAGCATCTTCCAACATTTCTCCCTCTATCTGCCCAGATGTTAGGCCACTGAAAATTGCTGTTCACTTCTGAAAATGGTGTTCCCATCATCGCACCAAAATATGAACTCCAGATCTAGAAAATGTAAGCCCCTAGGAACCCTTAAATCTCTACTTTTTTTATAAAGACAATGACTTTCCTATAGTTTGGCTCTTCCATCTGAAGATTTCCCACAGTGCTCTGTCCATAAATGAATCTTTTCACCTGAGGAAGACATCTATCAGCTTCCCCACCAGGGCCATTTCTCTTCTCACTGTACTCCCAACCATCTTGCTATTCTTTATCTACTTTTCTTTTTTTTTTTTTTTTAACCTTTCCTTTCTATTACTGCTGAGGTGATGGCAATTCCCTGTAACAATATAATCCCATGTAATTTATCACGGTAAGTCTGTGCAATGGGGTCCCTGTTAACTCTAAAGAAAAATTTACAGGCAGGAAAAATCAGTGTAAGCCGTAGAGAACTTGCACAGCTAAAGGGCTGCTGGGGAAAAGCTCGCCTGCTGCTGATAATCAGGGCAATGTATCGCTGCTGTGGTCTACTCATAACCCTTGAAATGAGGTTTTAATTCCTGAAGTCTTGCACAAACAAAAGAGTTGCAGAGAAAGAGAGAGAGAGACTGGGGAGGGGGAGAGGAGCAGTGACCTTTGCAAGTGAACTCGTAAGGAAACAACAACGTGCCTCAGCCTTAGCCTGATTTCTTTCTTTTTTTTTTTTGTATTTTTTTTTTCCCCTCAGAATGAATTTGGCTGTTGGAAACCCAGAAGCACTGGCTGTCAGGCACCAGCCAGATCCTGCGTGCTTTGTTATTCCGGTGTTTGATCCCAGATGAGGCCAAGTCACACTCAGATTTCAGATATGACAATTGGGTCTGGGTCCTGATTGCTCTGGACTGTATTTCTGGCTGGCACCCCAGAAAAATAGGAGGAGGAGGCTGAGGTGATGAGTAGGTTTAATCACTGGAGTAAACCTCATCTACTTTGAGCCTGACATCCTTGTGCACGCACCACTTTCTCTGCAGGATCAACTTTGTCCAAAAGAGTACAGATTAAGTCACCCAGAAGGAATAACAATGAGGAATGAGGCCAGCTAGCCCATATATTATGTCTATGATATATGTCATATACCATTCATGCAGTATCATGATGACCACTTTTCTTTTTAATGAGGATGATTCACGAAAACGTAATTTTACAACCCTGATGATTTCCCAACCTCTCTGTATCTTCTTCAGCTCCTTCCTGTGTTTTTCTCTTGCTCAGGAAAATGTGCAAAACTCTGGCGGGCTGAGGCTCCAATCTGGGGGTTGTTTTCCCATCATTTTGCTTTTGCCATCTTCCAAAAAGCCATTTATGTCTCCCTTGCTCCCTTTTGTCTGGGCTGCCTGTCACAAGAGCTGTTGCCCAACAATCCCCCCACCTCCTCAGCAGAAGGCACCATTTGCCACTATCATTTCGGTGTGAAATCCCACACTTCTGGGAGCAAACAACAAAAAACACCCAAGTCACTGTTGTCTCTGGCTCCAAGTTTTTCCCCCCCCACCATCAGCTCCCTGACTCCACAGAGAGCACTCCCATTTCAGCCCTCGCTGGAGCTCCTCGGGGTGAGATTGCAAGAGCCAGGGAAAGACACATGTTTCCCATTACATGCCTAAGTCTTCGCAGAGTCCTGGTGACAAGAGATCTTACAAAATAGCACTCGGTGGAAAGGGGCCACAGGTGGGGGAGGGACTCGCTGCTTGCAGGGGCAAATCCACAGGAGGGAACCCCATTATGGATAAAATAGAAGGGATGGAGAGAGGATAATAGAAAAAAAAAAAAAAAAAGGCAGGGGATTATTTCAGCAGAAATAAACAAAAATAATTGACTTAATAAAATGCTCTCCCAAGGTGGTTAGGTCTGGGAATATGTTGTTCACAGAATTTATTCAAATTAGTGCTATGTCATGGCAAGAAAAGAAAACACCCAACACCTCTGTTTATATAAATTACTTGATTTAACCCCAAAGTCATCCTCAGCACTGCTCTCACACACCACTGTCCTGCTCCCCCACCCCTCCTGGAAGCCCTCCCTCGTTTCCAGGGTTGTGTTACAATCCCATTTGTTTCTCCCTGTAAAACCGGCTCATTACGTGGCTCTTCCCATCCCTGCTGTTCTGATAGAGTACCCGATTTCACATTTGCTTATGACACACCATGATCTGAGCAGTATAAATATCATGGCCAGTCTGGTGTTAATCATCTCGGTCCTGGCTGATGGGAGAGCAATAGAAACTGCACTGCAGGTTATTCAAAGCATCAGTTTCACTAATTTTTACCGAAATACATCCGTGTTTGAATGACATGTTTATTGGAACTTCTTCTGCCGTCAAAGAGAGTTATTGTGGGCATGGGCGAAATGCATTCAGCCATTATATTCTGCAAGCTGCGGTTAAATGCCAGACCTGAGCTGAGCTCAGGTTTGAAAAGCCTATCTATAAAATCTCCTTCATGTGTCACCAGGACAGGCTGGCTAAAGAGTTTACCAGCTTAATATATTAGCCTAATACATTAGCTCTTAGCCTAATATTAAAATAACAATAACTGCCAGAGGTACAAACGTTGCGGCCAAGCGGAGAGCGCTCGGAAAACGCAGCCCTCGAAGGGAGCGGGTCATCAGCCAAGAGAAATAAATTACCTTCAGCTCCCAGCACACCAGCTGTGTCTAAATCAGCTTAAACTTACGCTGTCCACAGGCTGGTTTTATCTCCTTGCAAGTGGAGGAGGGCTGGCGGTGCTTGGCTGTCGGGGGCTTCTCTTTGCAGCCTCCTCCAGGTGTGCTCTGCCAGTTCAGTCTCCCAAGAAAATCTGGCTCCTCTTCTCCCTTCTGCCTCCATATCAGATCCTAGAGGAGCTGGTGGCTGCTTTGCATGACACTGTGCTCTCCTCCAGTTCTGGCTCCCTGGGCAGCTGCTGATGCTCCTGAGGTGGAATATGGGGAACATTCCTTAGGGAAGCGAAATCAACGCAAAGATCCTTCTGTTTGCTAGTTTATACAGCCTAAGCATGGGCTGTCATGGAGAACTGGTATTTAGATGGGCTTCACCAACCAAGGGGCTTTCCCACCGTGATGGTTTTATTCAGCACATTAGCATGTCCATGCCAGATCCTCCTCCACCAGGGGCCCCACTCAGGATGGGGTTTGATTCCTCTCCCTGCCCTTGGAAAGGGAAATTGCCCATGGAAAGCAGAACACAACGCACACTTCAGGTCCGCTGGGGACACGAAACTTTGCCAGAGGGTTGCACAAAACTCGGTGGAGACACAAATCTGTCCTGGGAGCTGCCAGCAAGCACAGCTCAGGGGCCCCAAAAATTGCTGCTCGCCTCGCCATAAAACGCTCTGCTGCTCCTGCAGGACACGAGGGGGGTTCTCCTCCAGCTCAGGGTTTTGTTTGGAGTTTGTGAGTCTGAAACTGTTTGCTTTGCAGTGGGCTATCTGGTTTTTTTTGGGGGAAAAGAAAAATCAAACCAATGCAAAGCACAGAGTTCTACAGAGCTGATTTGGCTTTTGTTGTGAACCTGCCTCTCCTCAAACGCAAAACTGAACTAATAGAAACCAACCTAGAATTAAAGTTACAAAGTGCACCTTTGTGTATAAAAGAAGTTGGGATGCCAGGCTTTCTCTTGTCCTTAACTTCCTTCTTTGTCTCCTCATTTCTTAGGGAATACCCTGTTCCAGTGAAGGACAATAGCAATAAAGCTTTCACAGAGTTGATTCACACAATTAAATGACATGTTGACTTGCAAAATTATGAGAAATTACTTCTTTCCATCTTGGAGATCTCAGTCCCTTGCTGACACCAAAATGTGAATCTAAAACTGAAATAACTCTTGCTGGGGATATTTTTGTCAGAACTTTGTACAACTACAGGCAAAAGCCCAAAGATGGCTGCATGGAAAATACAAATGCCTTTATGCATTATAAACCACTCCAGATCGAGTACTGAAGAATTGTTCAGAAATAATCAAGAGGAGTTTTTTTTAGTGGTTGGGTGGGCTTTTATTTGCCCCAAGAACACGACATTTTCTTATTTTCAAAAATTGCTATTTTTCCCAGACCTCAAATTTGAAATGAGACTGGAGTTCTGATTAAAAGTGATGTGAAAGGAAAATGTTCAATTGGATAATGCACTATTAATGTTTTTCTTAAGGGTGTAATGCAGGGGACATTTTTACAGGCTTGTCTTTTTGGGTTTTACTCCCTTTTTTGCAACTCTATTGTTAGAGGGAGTGACAGCAGAAAGAGGCTGTGCAAGGCTTAAATATGGACAGGAAATTTCCCACATGAGGACAGGCAGAAAAATTTGCTGAGGCATCAAAACTGAGCCCTGCTCTCCAGGAAGTGGATGTGAGACCAACACCTTTCAAAGCTTCCAGATAGGAAGACAGCTCGTGTCTTGTCCCACAAATGGTCACAATCCAAATACTGGAGGATCAAATAATTCTAAAGACTCTTTTTTTTTTTTTTTTGGTAGCAATAGCTAAAGCAGGAATGAAGTTATTTTGGCTGGATGAACCAGACTTTTGTGAGCAGCCCAGCTGCACCAACCTGGTGAGACCAGAACCAGAAGTTTTGTCAGGGATGGGGAGACTGGGCCACGAATTCTGACACAGGTCTGGGGTTCCCATATCTCCATCAAAGGCCTTTGTGGCCAAATACACACATTTTTGGACCACAGAGTAGCTTGTGGTGCCAAGAAATCTTTCTTCTGGGGAGGTCAATTAGAAAGAGCTGGTTGTCACAACATGTTTCTTTTGGAAGAAAACAAGAACAAATAAAGGACAAATCTGAAGTAGTTGATCCAGGACTTGCCGTTTGTCTTCTCACCATTAGATTTTGAGCAGTCCATGCTAACCCACTTGAAAGAGTGGGTCAGCAGCTATGGCTTCTCCTTGAATAAGGTCTCACAGAGCTCCTAATTGCTGCCACCCCCCTCACCTGACCCCGAGTTTGGGACAAACGTGGTGTTTACCTTCCCTGCACCTCATTTTCCCTGCTGCTAATAAAGGGAAGCAATGACTGCTGCCTGCTTTGATGAAGGCTTCTGTGATCTACAAGTGAAAAATACAGTGTAAATGCAAGGAATGTAATTATTATTATCACCAAAGAAGCTGCCTGCTGACCTCAGAGCTGATTTATAGATTCATAATTGGTTTAGATCAAAATGGTGATGAGGCAACAAGGCTGAACATGCCACTGCATTCTTGCTATGCCCAATCCAGTCTTGGGGGACAGTAAACACTGCTGTTAACCCATGTCTCAGGACACTGGGACACCTCCACAATGCTCTGAGCTCCAGGTGCCCCAGTGATGCTGGGATTTGGAAATTCCCAGTCGATACTCATTGTGTCACACAAGTCAGGTCAGTTTTCAGCCTGTGTTTTGTCACGAGGAATTGTGTGCAGACCTCAGGAATGAGAGCCCTGTGCTATTTGACATTTACAGAGAGTGTCTCATTTCAGAGAGAGGCTCTGGATAAAAGCAGTGAAGAGCCCCTTCCAGCCCGAAAAACAGCTGCTGTTTAATATTATATAATCACTTTTTGCTGCACTGGAAAATGGAGGGCGAGGATTCAAAGGCTGCATCCAGTTAAAATTACAGGAGAAGCCCCCATAGACCAAGAGCCAAATGGGAGTTTAGCTGTAATTATGGGTCAAACAACTCCTCTTAAGTAAAAGGAGTCCTTACTTAATGATGTGACACAGCATGGCTGTAGGGGATTTGCTTTTCAGCAGGTTTTTTTCCCTACCTCTCATTTATTAAACTAATCTGGCCAGAAGGAGAACACAACACAACCATGGGGAGTGCTATAAATCTTCCTGCTTTGGAGCAGAGCTCAGGCCCTAAGTAAAGGGAGGTTGGGAAGCCACTTCCTCCATCAACAGGTTGTTCCATAATTATCCTCTCCTGGGCTTTCTCCACCTTCCCCTGCAGCCTGAACCAGAGTCAGAGCCAAGATCCTGGGCAGAGTGGACACACCACCAGGCCCCCTCTTTCCCAAGGTTGTGCAATGTCTGTTATCAGTGTCCTCAGGATCTTCCCACAGCTCAGACAAAAACTCTGGGGTTGTTTGTAGATGTCTGTAATTTGCAGGGTCCTCCCTTAGTTTGATTTGCTCTTAAATATAGGACTGGGAGCTCCTGTGCAGAGTCGTCCCTCTCATTGCTCGATGTTTCCTGTGTACTGAGCGTGCTGTCAAAACAAATTTTCCCCTGCCCCTGTTTACCACCTTCAAGTCTGGCATCTCATACTTCAGGCTTCCTCCCAGCTGCTCATAATCACGATTGCCTGAGCAGGAGCTATTAAAGGCTTTTAGCACTTCTTTCCCCCACCCAGGAAAATGAACCGGATTTTTTTTTTTTTTTTTTTTTTTTTTTTTTTTTTTTTTTGGCGAAAACAGTGGTTAGAAATCCACTTAGCCACTGGGTAAGATCGGGATCATCCATCCTTAGCTTCCAGCCGTCCCCCTGTAGCCAAACTGGCTCCTGGCTGGTTTCCTTCACAGATATTTAAAGACTATCTTAGTATTTATCTCTCCTTCCTTTGCTATTTATGTGCTCGATCCTTGAGCTTGTCCTCCAGTGAGTTTTCATCGCTTTTCCCACATTTCCGTTTGCTCCCGAGGTTGTGGATGGAGGAGGGGACTCACAGAGAAGCTGAGGGTGGCAGGACTGGCACTGTCACATCCCAGAACTTCTCCTGAGGTCCCACATGAGGTGGGGCTGGGGTTTTTCCCACCCTGCAGAACCTCCGTGATGGAAACCCAGGGAGCTTAGGCTGAGGGTTTTTCCTCTTTTAGGACCACAGGCTATTCTGGACACGTGAGCTGCAAGGGGACAAACCTGATGATTTATCCACTAAGCCACACAGGCCCCTCCAGCAGCTCCTTAATGTGAAACATGTGCTGTGAGTTCTCACTTCGGCTCAGCCCCGGCTCGCTCGAACACCCAGAGCCCTCGGACAGGGGAGCAGCATTCCTGGAAATCCCATTGCTGCAAGAACATGCTCTTTCTGCTGGCACCTATCTTGACCCCAACCTGAGTTATTTGCAGGAGGTGAAGGATGCTTTGCTTGACTTTTATCAGGTTATGATGGGTCTGCAGTGCAGACTGGGTGTTGTATGGTATTTATGGCAGCAGAGAAGGGGTGCAGCGAGCAGGGCTCATGGCCAGGATTTGGGGTCTGTACATAAAAGGTTGTTTAGACCTCTTTTGCCCAGTTAGCAGCAGCTCCCGTTAAAATCTGGAAGAGCAGAGTGCCTGAACAACCTCACAAACCACCACTGGGACTCGCTGAGATCTTTAGGTGCTTGGCAGATGCTACACAGCAAACTGAACGTGAAACCAGAGCTGGGCGACTTGTGTTACTGGAGGAGTCATTTTAACCCTGTCACTTCATTATTGTTGGAATATTTTTTCCCACTTTACCTCCCTGCGTTGCTCCAGGGAGAGGAAATGGGTCGTAACACCCATTTCCACCCAAAAAACACCTTCCCTGGAGGCTTTAACAGGGGATGCCTCAACATTGCTGAGCATCCCCTAAGCCCTGAGGCTCCATTAGCACAGCTCCAGGGGAGGAGGAGACAGGTAATCCCTGCTGAGGCTCCCAGCAGCTATGCCAGGAGGACCAAGCTTTCCTGAGCTCAGGAGTGGCACTCCAGGCAATGTCTCACAGGATGGTGGTAAGCAAATGCACTTGCACAGCTGCTGCTGGTGAACACGAGCTCACCACACTTTAAAATAATTAATCTCCTTTTCCGGCTCGTACCACTTCTTGAAGCACTGAAGGAAGGAACAAAAATGTGTTGCTTAACTGCTTTGAGGCTGTAAGTGATGTTGGAGTCAAGGACAGTTCTCCTGTGGTAAGTGTCTGGAGCTATGTGGGGCTGTACTAGATGGGCAAATATATTTGCACAAAAAATGTTTAACATTTCCTAATGGGGATTGTTTGGAATTTCCCATTCCATGAAAAAAAAAAAAAAAGAAAAGAAAAGAAAAAAAAGGTTTAATATTTTTATTTTCTGACTTGATTCAGAAGGAAAGCACACAGTGAAATACTGAAATATATATATATATATATATATATATATATGTATATATATATATATAGTGAAATACTGGCAAGGAGAAGCCCCAAGCATTTTTGTTAAGTAGAAATACCAGCAGACTGGCTTCCCCCTCACAAGGTTACCTACCTTGGCTGATAATGCAGATGGGGGGAAATGCCACAGGGGTGTCCCTTGAGGATTCACTTCCCTTCTGACTCCTGCCACCCGCCCCTGTTTCCTGGAGAACTCAAACCCACCCACCAAAGGTTTTCCATGGGTGGGGCAGGATGACTGCTTTACAGCCAAACCCACCTCCATGCCCCAGCCTCAACCCACTCCTGTTCACCTTGGCACCTTAATTTTGCCTCTCTTTGTTCTTAAGATCGTTTTCTGTTCAATAAACCCCTTGACTGCCTGGCTTTTATCTGTGAAAATGTATATATTTCCCCTCTTAAAAAAATAAATAAATAAAGCACAACAGCTGATGAGTGGATGTGAGCCACCCAAAAAGGTCACCCCTCTACCACTGTGGGTGCAGGGGTAAGTGGAGCTCTGCCCATGCCATTTTCTCCCCCTTTCTCCACTTAGGCAAAAATAGCTGCTCATAAATACAACCAAATTGGGAGAAAACGTCCTGAGGCGAGCTGGAAGCTCATTACAGGTCCTGGCAATGTTTGTGTTAGGTTCCCATTAAAGCACAATGTGTATTTTGGGGAGGTTGGCTGCAGGCAGGCTGCTCCCTCCCAGAGCCTCTGGCTGCTCGCAGAGGTGCCAGCCTGTCGAGGGCTGTCCCGCTATGTGCTAATATCTTCTCCCAGTGAGGTCTGGCTGCTGGTTCATTAGTTTAAGCACTAATCCGTGCTGCCTCAGATTTATTTGGATGGAGACCTGCTCTGCAAGAAAGCTGCTTTCCATGTCTTTCCCCTGAACAGTTAATCCACCTGCTCTCTGCCTAACCCGGCTGCTTCTGCACAGCTTCATTGCAAGATAAGACATGCATGGCTTAGAGCCTCCAGTAAACTTGTCTTCTTTATTCAAATCTTCCTCCGAGAGCTCAGCCAGGCAATTCTCTTCCTATTTTCATGCCAGTTCAGGCAGGGAGCAGGCACACAGTTATTTGAATATCTTGTTCATGATAAATAAAAGTGAAGATGCAACCCTGTGTTTAGCATCACTCCCCTCACCCCTCCAGCTTGGCAGTGAGGAGTGGATGGAAATCCTGCAGCCTTTTATTCAGCTCCCATTCACTGGTACCTGTGCAGTTATTCACCCTCAGCCCAGAGTTCTGCTCTGTGCTCACTGCAAGGTCTCATCTGCATTTGTCTCTGCTGGAGCATCAGCTGCAGTGCCAGAATTTAGCACAGAGGTAACTCCCAGTTCCTTTGTAGTTCCTTTGGGAGGCTGAGGGTTAGAGACAGTTGTGCTGTGTGAGTTTTAAGGTGCCTGTCAACCCACAAAGAACCTTCTTTCCATGACTTAAACCTGCAGCTTCACATCACCCCAAGGAGTCACCTCCCAACCTCAAAGATTTTTGCTAAATACACCCAACCCTAACTCATAGTAACAGTGTCATTCCTAATTTATGCCAAGTACAAAGTGATTTATCCCACCCCACACTAACTTGGAAACACTGCCCACCCTCAACTCTGCTTGGTGAAGCTCATCTTCACACATTGGAAGTCGTTAATGTTGTTCAGTTTTGAAAGAGGCTTTTTCTGCAGCTACAGAAAATCCCATGGGGAAGGTTATTTGCTGTTCAGGGGTACCCTGACTTCAGAAGTACCCCCAGCTCTGGCAGATGAGGTAGAAGAAGGCTGAAGGAAGGCAAATTCTGTCAAGCCTTTATTCTCCCAGGGCCTGGAAGGTGGGGGGGTTAAGATCTGATAAGGAATCTCTCCTCTAGAAGAGCATCAGATTAAATCTGACCTACAAGCAGAAGGTGTTCCTACGTAATTGCTCCTACAAAGGAAAATTGGTCCCCAGCTGGAACCTCCCCCACTGACTTTGTGTTAACTTGCAGCAATTCTTATGTTCAAGTAAAAAAACTGAGCAATTTTTAAAGGGAGAAGCATTATTTCTGAGGAAACCCCATGAAAAGTTAACCAGGGGATTCAGCTCTGGGAAAATAGCACAATTTAATAATAAAAAGCTTCTGGGTTTTTTTGGGTTTTTTTTTGTTTGTTTGTTTTGGTTTGGTTTGGTTTTTTGATAAATAAAAAGAAAGGGATATGGGGCATGGGAGCACAGAAGCAGTTATTAATGAAAACCAAGGGAAGTATTAACATATTTTTAACAGTGAGACCAACAAGCTGGTGGGACAGCTGGCCAAGGGATGTGGTAAATCCCAGTTAATCTGGCACCTTCACACTGAGCCTGGATTTCTTCCTAAAGGACTTTCAGTACCTTGGCTATAGGCTACAAAGCTAAATCTAAGAGCTGCTGGATGATTCCTGAGAGAGGGCTGGAGCATCAATAATTTGTTGATGGACAGTGTTGGTGACTCTTAGATGGGTGAGATGGAACTGCTATGTCCAACAGGCCCAGACTGCCCCCAGATCCATTCAAAGGGATGCTTAGGCTGGCCCTGCTGAAAAGAATTACCTCTCCTGAATTGAGCAGTGTTTTCTCAGCTGCAATCGTCTCATCATTTACAAGCAAAACTTTCATAGACTTTTTCTGGGTTTTATTGTTTTCCCATGGAAAGAAATACCTTGTAAAGAAAAAAAAAATCCCCGTTTTTTTTTTGTTTTAAATAAAAACTCAAATGGGCTTTTCCCTCCCTCCCCTAAGCCTTGGTAGTTATTCTTCCTTTAATTTAAGCAAGGCTTGTATCAGTTGACGTTATACTTGTGCTTACTTGACTTGAGGTAAACATGGCTAATCCTGCTTAAAAATGAACTAAGAATATCTACTCAGTTTAATGAAATGGATTAAAATTTTACCTCATATTAAACATTAACAACTTTTCTTGTTCAGACAAGCCCTGGGAGGCTGGAGCAATGTTATTAATTTGCCTTCAACATCACTAAAATTTCTTTGAAAATAAGCAAATTATGCACTTGTGTAGAAGGCAGATCCCTTTGAAAGGATGGTGTTCACAGGAGATCTGTCTCCCTTTCTTCTCTGGATAAAAAGAGTGTTTCCTTTTTAGATTTTATTCTCTTTTTAACATTTTATTTTCTTCCTGAGTTCCTTATTGAAACAGCACCATTCTTTCTGTTCCATTCATGGTGTTTCTCCAGGGGAAAGATCAGCCTAGCAAGAATGAAATGCTCCTTTATTTAATTTATATCTCAGGCTGACCTCAGCTCACACACACTCACACCACACACCTGGAAATGGAGATGTCAAAGCGTGGTGGGAAAGCCCAGCTTTGCACACCAGCTCCTGTACAAATGAACAGATGGCTTTGCTTCAATTTATTAATTTTTCAGCTGGGAAAGAGAAGTCACAATTTATTTCAAGTTTTGGTATGTTTTGAGTCATTTCAAAGACTTCAGGAGCGAATCCAGCACAATTCCCATTCACCCCATCCGTGGATGTGTGTGCGCAGTTTGGTGTTTTGGTGGTTCTGCTCCTCAGCTTTCTGCTGACACGTGGAAACACTAAAAGGTGTTTTTCTTAAATAATAGCCCATTGTTCCTGCTGGTTATGAACCCTCTGCACGAAGTCAGAGCAAACCCTGCAGAGTTCATGCCTTCAGACGGGTGCCCAGCCCTTCGCCACCAGCACTGAATGACCGGGCAGCCTCACGCTCCCAAAACACGGCTCTGAGAGTCACCTGCTGTGAAATTGGGGGGAAAAGAAAATAAATAAAGAAGCCAAGAGGGTTATTTTCAGGGTTCAAGACAAGAACTAAGCACTCCACCAGGCCACAGCACTATATATTAAAAGCAGAGCTGCCTGTGAGGTGCCGCCGCGGTGGCATCGGCGGCTCTGGAACTCGCAGAACGAGACTTTCTAAGGAAACTGGGAGATGCTCCCGGTGACTTCGCTCCCTTCTAGCTACAGATAGGATGAGGCGGGGATTCATCACTACCAGTCGGATCATTATTACCCAAACACACACATAGGTGTAGTCTGTGCCCCGAGGAAATTGTAACTCGAGACAAGCTAACGCAGGCACTCCTGTGCCGGCTGGTGCCAGTGGGGGTGGCGTGCAAAGGTGATAATTGAAAGTTGTTGGGTTTTGGGGTTTGTTTGTGTGTCTTTTTTCCCCTTCATGCTGAGTCAACAGGAGGTTGTTTTCTACCTTGGGCTTCCTCCAGTGAAGGTGACAACTTCTCTTCGGTTTTGCTGGGTAATCCAAGCAGTCAGGGCTGTGCCCACAGCATCACCTGGTACCCAGGGAACAAGGGTAGGAATGTCTGGAGGAGATGGGCAGTAGCTCCTGTCTGTGGGCAGGTGTATGGACCATGTTTACAGAAGCCAGCAGGCAAGTGACTCACTTCATTCCTAAAAATCTGGTCCTCTGATCTGGTGTCCAGAGGAAAAGGTAAACACAAGGGAGAGAGGATGATTTGAGAGAATGGTGGATGAAGGCAGGGTGTGTGCTAAGGGAAATATAGTAAGAAAAAATGCAGCTGAAGTGGGCTGCTGGCTCCAGGGAGAGCTGTGCTGCACCCCAGCCATGGATGTGGGCTTGACACCAGCCCTCCTGTGCAGCAGGACCTCAGCCCAACACATCCTCTGGCTCCACGGATCAACGCTGGTTTCGGCTTTACAAAGAGCTGGGTGAAACCTTCGGACACCCAAAACGAGTCAGGCTTGGAGCATGAGAAAAACAGGTCTCTGCTTGTGGGGCGAATCTCCTCCCTCCCCCTCCCTTGATTGAGAGCTTCATATCCGAAAATCATTGAGCAGAAGTGCAAGAGCTCCAGCCTCTGCAGGCTGCCAAGGCATTCTTGCTGAGTGAAGCTGTTTAGGTGCACGGAGACACTGCCGGACCCGGGGCTTGCGTAAACCTCCCTTCCCCTGGAACAAAAGCCCTGCTCCCATGGCAGTCAGGTGCACACACCAATCCCTGCCTTTGAAAACGTGTTCAACCGGTCCCTGTGCAAAAGAAGACAGGTTTGACCAGAACGTCCCCTTGTGCAGAGAGGCTCTGCCAGCCGGGCCCCAGCATCAAAGCAGACAGCTGGGTGCTCCGAAGCCCCTGATTAGCATCAGCATGAGCAGAGCCCGGTGTTTGCAGCACTAAAGGCCACAACCAGCACCCAGCCCCGGGCTCCAGCAACACGTCTTGTTTGCATGAGTGCATCTGGGTTTGTGCACCCGTCAGGAGAGCTGCAGAGAGTGGCAGCATGCAAACCCCGAAGTGTCCTGGCTGCTCAGCATCCCTCCCAGCAGTAAGGACCAGGCAGCACAGCAGTGCAAGCTCCAGCTGCACCTGCAGACACCGCAGAAAGTGGTGGCCTCAGGATCCCAGCTCTCAGATGGATTTGGGTTTGGATTTATTTCCATTTCACTTATTTATTTTCTCTTCCTTCCTGCCCCTCAGGAAGCAAGGGCAGTAGATGCATCCTGTCACCATACTCATGGTTTGTGGTAACTACAACTCTGCTGTTTTGGTTTTCACTTCTCTGTGAGGTTTCATTGAAATGCTCATTTAAAATCAGTCCTTATTCCTCCTGTAGCACTGGAATATTTCTCTGTGTTTGGCTAGCCCAGAGGTCTCCGAGGACCTTGCCTTTTCCCACCCATGCTGCCAGAAATGATCACTTCTCTTAATCCCCAGGGAGTGAGTAGGGGTGAGCCCCAGCAAAGTTCCACCCACCCACCCACCCACCCAGCTGTCGTGCAAAGCTGCCCTGACCCTCCCAGGATGGGATGGAATGGGACAGCACGGGAGAGGGGGCAGGAAACAGAGGAGGCAACAACAATCGCTCAGCCACAAACAGGACTGGGCACTGCTGATGCTCAGCCCCACAGTATAGAGCTCAACGCTGTTGCCTTCCACAGGCTAATCCATGGCCTTTTCCCCCTCTCTCTAGGCTGATCTACACATCCTGAGGGAGATCCTGTGACTCTCCAGCCCCACTGCCCTGCCTGGGCTCTTATTGCCTCCTGTGCCGCTTCCCCTCTGACCCTTCTCCAAGCCCTTCCCTTTCACCCAGACATCTGTATTCCTGGTTTTTTCCAAGTAGCTGGGGTTAAGATGCAAGCAAGCACTTTCCTCAGCCCAGTGCTTGCTGCACTGGGGCTGGCTGTGCACACGGAGGGCTCCACAGACAGATGGGGCAGAGTTCCTTATCCCGTGGGGGCTGCTTAGACCCAGGAACGCATTTTGGAGATAAACTGGGGATTAAGAGCCTGTCCTCACAGCCAGTGCCCCAAAGCTGAAGTCTCACCTCTGCAACACTCAACCTCCAAACACTGAGGCTCAGATCACACGTGGCACCATGAAAACTCCCTTTGCATTTGGGACAGGTGCGGGTTTACGAAGTTTTTCCACGCGTAATAAAATTTTACTCCTAATTAGGATAATAATAGCAAGTGCTAGCTCAGTTCTGCCGGCTTAATTTCCACCTGCTCTTTCTTTGCAGTTTGATGTGGTATTTGCTTCCTGTCATGCATTCTTGCATATTATTTCTGTGCCGTGTTATCTCGCTGATGTGGTTCACTCAAGGAGTGGTCGAAACGCGGCTCTGACCGTGTGTCACCACCAACAAGTTATTTTGCCTCTGTAGGAGGAGGAAAATAACAATAATAATTTAAAAGTAATAATAATAAAAAAATCCAGTCTGCCTCATAACTGTGTGCTGTGCACTTGTGTCTCTCTAAACACGTTGTTGTGAGATTTTTTTCTATTTTCTTCTTTACCCTATCACCTACATTTGCAACCCAGCAAGCTGCAAAATTTTGGTTCAGCTGCCAAGTGCCTGCTTTTTATGGGGAAGGTGTTTGTGCAGAGCATAACTGGGAGCCCTCCTAGGCAGGGGCTGTCCAGGACAATCAGCAGTTGGGCTGTGGCTCTTCATACTTTGTTTTACTTCAATAATATTTCTTTAAAGCTTATAAGATTGTTAAAGAAAAAGGGATGTCTTCAGAAAAATGGGATTTGCTTTAAGACTGGACATAGAAAAGAGAAGATCAATGCAAACCCCTAAGTGCCCCCAGCCAGGAGCTGGTGGGAACTTCTCATCACTCCCATCGAAAATGGCATCTGGTCCTTTTTATCCAGCTGCCCTCCTGCACCATCACATCCCAAAATGCCATCCAACATCCACATCACACCTTCCAATCGTCCCACTGGGCAAGGACCCTCTTTCTCTGGCAAGGAAAGGGCAACCCAAAGACAGAATGCAGATTGCACCAGGATGTTTAGTTGTGTTATGAGCTTTTATTTAAAAAGCACATTTATACAGCAATAATTTCGCAGATACAAACTTCAATTTTGTATTCTACAAAAGTCTTTGAATATTCTTCTCTTTACAAAATGGAACATTACAAAAATACAGACAATTTAATATGTTTTTTTATACAAATGTCTCTAATTGTAGTTATTTTCATTAAAATATTACTACCACAGAACTACAATATTTTAGTCGACTATAAAAAAATTAATTCAATGCTTTTTTAAGCAGCAAAATGTAAATAACACAGGTCAGGACACAGTTTATAGTCATAGTGGATATATCTAAAATTGTTTCAGAAATAATATTTTACATAGTTAATTTTTAAGGTTTTATACATTATTTATATAATATTTATAATATAAAAAAAAAAATCATAGCTTGCTATAAGTTGAAATGATAGGACGGATTCTGTGAGAAGGATGTGCAAATGGCCGTTCTGCGTGTTCTGCGGGATCCCTTTGCAAACGCGCTTCGTGGAAGGGCTGCAAACCAAGCACCTGTGGCTTCTGGGCAGGGAAAGAAAACTCATCATCAGCCCCGAGAGGGGCACAGCTGATCTGCCACCGGAGCCACCCAGCGGAGCACAGGACCTGGTACTGCCATGGCGCACCCCGGGCTGCCCCAGGGAGGAGGAAGAGGAGGAGGAGGAGGAAGAGGAGAGGAGGGGATGCACAAACCGACTGACACCCAGGCCGGGACGTGCCGCCCAGCAGCCCGTCCCAAAACTGCAGAATAAAAAGTTTCCCCGGGACTCAGCCCCGGGGTCGTAGTGCGAACGAGTCTTCGGCAGAGCTCCCCTGGCGCAGAGCGCCGGCTCCTGCGGGCGGGCGCGCTCCACACCTGCTGGGGGATTTTGGAGGGGAAAAAGGGGGTGGCTGGGAAGTGGAGGATGCTCTTTTCATTCAGGGGGGCTCGGGTGGGATGAGCCCTCGCCAGGGAAAGAGTGGGGGAGGAGGAAATGTGGCTTCTCTGCACGGAGGAAGGAGCTCTCCGGCCTCACTGCGCGTCTCGGGGCCGCTCGTTAAAGGCGTGTAGTGTGAGCAGAGAGAACAGAGACCCTTCGGAGATCTTGGACTGGGCAAGCTTCTTCTAAATTAACTCACAGTATGGAAGAGAGGAGGCAAAAATAAACTAGGATCAAAAAGAGGAAAAAAGCAACTCTTACAAACCAATCCTGGATCTTGACTCAGTGCTGTTGCTCATACATAGTGCTATACAATTTAGTCATCAGTTGTTTGTTTTTTTTTTTTCTCGCAGGCATTGGAAATCTTCATTGTCAGAAAAAAATCTAGGATGGCCAGCTTCCCAAAAATCCCTCAGTGTTCATTGGGCTAGGAACAATTTGGCGTTCACTACAACATGAACACTCAAACCAATTGCACATCCAGAACTCCGGCACCTCTCTTTGTTTGTTCGACTTTTTGTGTTGTGTGGGTTTGTTTTTTGTTTTTTTTCCTTTCTCGTTGTCGCCTTTGCCTTTGTTGACCACCACCACCACCCCTTTCATCCAAATGTTGCAAGTTGAAAAGACCACAGAGTAAGACTTTACTGGTCGGGCAAGAAAGTCTCTCCCTACATTCTACTGTCTGATGAGATTTGAGAGCAGCAGGTAGTTGCTGTCAGCAGTCACTTTTTCTTCGCAAAAAAAAAAAAAAAAAGTTTAAAATACAACACCCATCTGATTCCTCGAAGTTCTACACCATGTTGTGATGATTATTCCTCTCAATGATGTCCACAGGTGAAAGGATCTCCTTCCGGATGGGAGGTGGAGGCAGGCAAGTCTTTGTCTTGGGTTTGAAGAGATCTGAGACATAAAACACCTGCAGGAATAAGTGGAAAAGGCAAACTCAGCCACAGTGGGTGATGCTCTGTTCAAAAAGTTGGTTTACAGAACGTACACACATCTTTAAGCTGCAGAAATAGCACTTTTTGAATGCCTGCCTGTAACAGCTGTGAAATCCCAAGTGCCTGCTACCACCTTTCTGTACAGCAGAGAAAAAGGCTCAGACCTCACAAAACTGTAAAAACACGAGAGGACAACTTGATTTCTCACTGCGTAATCACCGAGTGCAACACCCAGACCTCTGCTGAAAGGGCTGAAAAGCCAGGAAACAGATCCACGGCCTGCACTCCAATAAAATAACAAAGGTCTCCAAAGGGCTGGCCTGACTCATCCCGAGTGGTTTCAGGGATGGAGTCGGTGTGAAACAATTCATTCAGCCAGACATCAGGTAGGCAATTAAAAGCTTTCAAGTCAAAGCTGCATTAAAAGCTATCAGCAGTGAGTCAATGGCGAGCCATGCCCCACCAAGGCACCAGCAGAGAGCCGGGGTCTGGTGGAAGCCAAAGGCTAAGGAGAGGAGGAGCCATTCCTGACTCCTTCTTCCTAAATATCCCGTGATGTAACCCCTCTCCCGGATGTGAAAAAGCCAGTGCCTGGCAATTTCGGAAGGTAGCAACACAATAAGAAACAAAAGTGCTGGGAGGAAACTTCCACATCCTCCTTTGGCAGCGGCAGCACGAAGCTTATCAGTCCTCCAGGACCGGGGCACTTTCACCCTTGCCAAACCTCAGCCCCGGGCCAGAAGGGAAAAGAATCAGACAGCACAGATCCTCTGGATGAAGCAAGAAGTGGCAAGGATTCATCATTCTGTCACCTGGTGCCACAGCCCCAAACTTCCGTCCTGCCACCCACTGCCTCTGCCAGCCCAAATCTGATGGCTCATCTCAGAAATCCTTAAAACCCAATAATCTGGACTAAAGCCACGGGTTTGCTGAGCTGAAATCCCAGGATGAGCAGCATATGGCTGTAGGAATCAGCAGTACATTTGTTTTCTTCTCCCACACTACTCAAATGCAACGTTTAAGCACCTAGATAAATCGGGTGGAAAAACAATTCCAAGGTGCTCAGAGAAATAATATTACATTACTGCTTCCAGGCTGGGTAATGCAGAGGTTTCACCTACCTGCATCTCCACATTTTCTAACTACTCAGAGCCTTGTGCAGCAGGTCAAGTTGTCCTTGGAAATAACTTTTGCAAGCCCCTATCAGCACAGCAGATAAGGCTCAAGCTGGACAGACAGCAAAGCTGCTGTAAGCAGCAATTTACTCCTACAGTTGTAACCAGGGATGAAGGAGGCTGAGCTGGTGTTGCTTTGTGGAAAAGCAGAGAAGGAGCTGATGTACAAACCAGTTATTTTCTTGATGTATGTGCTGGTGTCTGGCTGTTTGGCTGTATAACAGAGCTGATAAAGTTGTTTACATGGCATCCAAGTGGCAGCATTTGTATGTTTGGGTAAATAACAGGATCCAGCTGATGCTCTCGAGGATCACAAGCGGGATTCTGGCCCCTTGCTGCAGCATGCCAGTGTAAAACCATGCTGAACTGCTCTGGCACTGGTTTTCTTTTGGGTTGTTAATAACTGCAAAGCCTCCATCTGTCTGCTGTGGTGCATTTCTGTGCCATCTTGCTCATTTATCCACCTCTGAGAGCTGGATTCAATCAAAAAGGTGTCCAACTTCTGCACTAAGATAGCCATGACAAATCAATTTATGGGAGGAGATTGCTGAGTGCAAGAAGCATCTGGGGATTGCTTTGAGTCTGGTCCTCATTTTTGACAAGAATGAGTTATGGTGGAGTGTCATCCTGGCTATTTTTGCTTTTACTGTGCTGCTTTTCAGGGTTTCATTCAGAGACTGGTTAAGAGGTTTCATTTCTCCTTAAACTGTATTTCAATTTAACATGGCTGGAGGTTATATAAACATTTATAGGAATCATGAAACGTGATCTTTGAGGGTTAAAAGTGTGTTAAATCCTCCTAATGCTTGAACTGTTTAACACAAAAAAGGACTAATAAACGTGCTAAGTTTTTCACTTGGATTAGCTCCATTTCCTGTAGAAGGTGCTCTCCACCCATAAAGAAAACTTGATGGGAGAAGACTGAGAGCATATTTTTAGCAAATATCTCACATTCCCACTTAGCAATTCCTATTACTTTTCATCCTATTGAAGCAATTTTTAATTATATACAGAGAGGTTAAAACAACTCCTCTGAGCTAACCAGAGCAGCACTGGGAGCACGTCCTTTTGACATCTCCCTTCTCCCTCTCCCTCAGATGAGACATAAACCACACAACACACAGCAAGCTGCCTACAAGGCTCATACAAACTATTTCTATCTGAGACATCCTCGTTGTATTTCACCCTGGGTCCAAGTCTGAATGTTTCATCAGCTGGAAGTGCTTGACATGAATGTCTTCTGCTTGTTATTTCAGGCACTGAACGTGTCTCCTGCAGCACCACCTGGGCTTAAGCTCAGGCAGCCTTTGGAGATGAAATCCACAATTGGTTTCTACTGAATATTATGGCCTGATAACTGGGGTGTTTTTACAGCCCTTGACTATCAGCAGGGTGGACCCTGAAGGCTTTACTGGAGGAAGGGGTGGCTGGGAGTACCCAGGGTTGGAGATGATGAGTCTCCAGGTCCCATCCTTTGTTTCAAAACAGCCCATGCAGGAGAGCTGGGCAAGGACACACCAGGAATTTCAGCAAAAAGCTGCTAAACTGCTCCTTCAGTGCAAACTCTAGGGTGTTTTGAGATAACTCTTCCTCTTGTCCCTTGCTGTCACCTCCCAAAATGGAGCAAAGTTGGCTTCCCACCAGCTAAGCCAGGTTCTGGAGAGCAGCATGCTGCTGGCTCTCTGCAGGCTGATGGAATGGGACAAGGGCTGGCTTCAAACCCTGCCCCAAGTCCTAAACTGAAGCCTGAGATGTTCCAGGTTACTGAGCCATTCCTGCAAAGTTTGGACACAACCGCCCCTTCCACCAGCAGGCTGAGAGAGCAGCTCAGCCTGCCCCAGGCTCCAAACCTGAGCCTGCCGGGGAAACTCCAGGCAGCTGCTTCCTATGACACAGGAAAACTATCCCAGCCCTGCCACAGCCTCCCCTTCCCAGCACAGCCTCCAGCTGCTGGAGGGCTGGGAGGGGACAGCCAGGCCTGCTGCTGGTCCCAGCCAGGAAGCATCCGGAGCATCCGGAGAGCCATTGTCCTTCTGGGATCCAGGGATGCACTGCCTGCTCCCCACTCCCCTTCCACATGGCTCTTATCCCACTTCCCAGCATAAGGACACACACTTCTCCCACCTCCCCCTCGGGATCTGCCAGCCCTGCGTGGGACATGGGCACCAGGCAATGGCAAAACCCAGCAGCTACTGCTCACAGAGTTAATCATGCTCCATAAAAGCTTCCCAACAATGACATTTTTGTTTTGGCTTTGGAATATTATCAATGAGTGGGAAGTACATAAATAACCTATTTTCTCTCCCGGCAAAATATAATATTGGTGAATTTAACTCCTTATTCCCAAGGCTGATTTACTTTTAGAAAGTTAAAAAACACACGGAAAAAAACCCAGCAAAAAAAACCCACAAAAAGTGGTGAGCTGTTAAAATCTTGCTTTCAGGAGTTCACACAGACACAGAAACCACCACAGCCCTCAGCTCCCTTGTGTCTGTCTGAGGCAGCTGCCTGACCTGGTGTCCCCCATCCTGCCAACTTAAAACATTTTCATGTGTCACTTTGAGTTACAGGGCTGTGCAGTCAGATCACCTTTGGAGAGCAAGTGGCACGAAAACCAGCCCAGCAGCTGAAGAGAAGTGGGCACAGCTTTTGTTGGCCACTTTCTCACAAGCCCTTTTGCTCTGTGAAAATCCACCAGCCATCAGCCAGCCTCCCCTCATCAGGCTGACACCAGTTTTTGGATGGGTTGTGTGTATAAGAGCCATAATCCCAAGCACCCCAAACTCTGCTCAGCTCCAGGTGGAAAACCCTGCTAAAGAGAACAGCTGGAGAAGCCAAAGCTTCTGGTGGAGAGGGAAATACCTTCCCTTGACTGAACACCTTCCCAGTGCCATGAGCTGGACCAAGCCTTTGGAGCACGGTACCTCCCACCACATCCCCAGCTGTCACAGCCGAGCTGAGCTGCTGCCTTGCACAGGCACTGCCATTCCCACAGGAGCTTCCCAGCAGTGTCCCTGCCCGGTTTCCCACACTCACCACGCAGTAAGCCACCAGGGCTCCCTGTGCAAAGCCTGCCAGCACGTCGGTGGGGTGGTGCTTGTGGTCGGAGACGCGGGACAGCCCGGTGTAAAACGCCATCATGATGAGGGTGAACTGCAGCAGGGGACGCAGCAGGCGGGCTCCCTTCCACGTGAATCTGGCCTGCAGATAGAACTGTGGCAACACAGGGAAACAAACAAACAAACAAAAAAAAGTTGTGTTAATTTGCCAAAATTTGCCCGAAAATGCAGCAGCAACTGCTCTGTGGCTGTGCCCCGTGGCTCAAGGAGGGGGAGCTATCAAAAAGGAAGGATGCTCCTTGCACCCGTGTGGCCTCTGGAGCGATTTTTTAAGCCATGGAGGGGATGAGGACAGATGTGGATGGGCACAGCCCTTCCTCAGTGAGACAGGAGCAGGGGATTGGGACCCCCTGCACCCCAGCTCTCCTTCAGCCTCCACACAACATTGCATCTCAGTAAAGAAATTCCTCCCCAGCATTATTAATGCATAAAACCAAACCAAGGTCCCAAATCTGGGGTATTTAGGACTCATAACATCTTTCAGAGGAAAAAGAAGAGTCAATGCAGCACGCTAAGCCTTCAGAGCCATGCCAAGAACTCCCAGACATGGCAATAACCACTGACAATGTGCACAATGCCACCCTCCAACACGCCCATCATGTTTCCCAGCCCGAGCCCCGGGCTTTGAGTGAAACAGAGAGCAGCTGCCCCACTGCACAGCCTGGGAATTCCCTCCCTGGGTGGGAATGGCAAACAAAGCCCCGGCTCAGCCCAAGAAGACGAGGCTGGGGTGATGTCAAGCAGGCACTGCCGTGACTATCTCGGGCGCGTTTCCGCTGCACGGCGGTTCCTGTGGGAAACGGGAAGCTGGGAGGGAAGAGAGGGCAGGAAAACAGCAACTCCTGCCCTGGATGAGAGCAGGGAGGAAGGCTGTGGGGAGGGAGGGACACCACAGCAGCCTCCAGGCTTGGGGAGTGATACAAGGAAAAGACTCTGTAACTTGTGAGAAATGAGAGTTATAACATGGGTATGCATCTATTCAGCGTGGAAGTGCATGGGGGATAGTCCCTTCCAAAGCATGCACCTCAAAACTTTAAACTATTGTTTTATTTATTCCTTAAAAGCTTAGGATTACACAATACGCCTGATACATACTCATGTTTTAGTTTTGCCTACTTTTGCTTTGTATTAAAATGAACCAAAAGTTTTTTTGCACTTTTGCCTCCCCAGTTCAGGGGTTGTTGGGGGTCTTTGACAAAAGCTTCTAAACTCTTCATTGCACTTGAACTTTTCAACTGTTTTTGGAGCATGCATCTTAGCCTTTTGGGCAAATTCTAGACCTTGAGATTAGTTCTTGCTGGTTTAGGGTTTTGGAATTTATCACTTATCGCTGATGGCCTTGCACCCCTCACCCTGTTTGCAAGTTCTGTCTCTGTTTATCACAAACCAGTCTGCCTCTCTTTTCGATTTTTGCAAGCACAGTAAATGTCAGGTATTCCTTATAGTCTTGGTTTTTGATGCACTATTCCTTACTCTTCAATTCTTTGTTTCAGGAGCAGTGAGGGTCAAACGCTGCTCAGCTCCTGCAGCCCAGCCCAGCCCAGCAGCTCTGCTCTATTCTGCTCTGCCTGCTCCTGAATGAAGCCCTAGGGTCAGACCCAGTGTCCTTCAAGGGGCTCTGCTACATCAGAGGGCTGCAAAGGGGGTTACTCCCCATTTATGATCCCTTTTACACACCCAGAGCAGTTTGCACCACCTTGATATGAAAGGGAATGAAGCTCTCACTGGGTTCCCTGAAACCACAAATAACTTAATGGCAACATAAAAGCATAAAATGACCCGTAAAAGCAGAACTAATTGGGAAGCTGATAAGGGGGAAGCATCATTTTGGTCAATTTAGTATGTTTGGCTGTTGCATAAACACTGTATTTCCCTTTTTGGAAAGAACACACACTGGGCTCTTCAGAAGAAACGAAACATCACATCATCTGAATGGAGCAGATGCTCCAAATTATCCAGATTGTTAGCCAATTAACATGGAAGGGAGCAGCACCAAAACAGCTCAGTGCTGGCTAATGCACATGGTGATTCTGGGGAATGTATCTGCAAACCAGCCCAGGGCTGGGGATGGAGCCACGGCCCCAAGGAGCACATCCCACACCCCACACCATGGTCCCTTCCATCCCAAACCATTCCATGATTCTATTTTCACATTCAAGAGCTTCAACTCAGCCCAGGTGACAGTGCAAAACTCAGGTTCCAGTGTGCTGCTGCAGAGCAAAAATAGCTCCAAGTATTATATGTTATAAACCATCACTCTCAGTTCTACCAGGAAGACTTGAAACCTGATATCTTATTTTAATCTTCTCTCTTTGTCCCATCAAATCCCTTAAGAAGGAAATCTGCTGCTGTATAATCTGACATTTGCCACTTCTGCACATTCTGGGTATCTTAAATCTTTCCAACCCACTGGACTAAAAAAGACATTTAGAGGTGAGGGTGCAAAGTATCAGTTAAAAATTAGCAATAAAAAGCAAACAGCAAGTTTGAAGCCACAATAAAGTAGGGACTTCTGGGGCTGAACTGTGTCCCTCCTGCAATCTTTAGCCCTGGAAAAGGAGTAAAAAGCAGCGTGGCACCATAGGGGTGTGCTGGGTGTCCCCCAAGTCCCCAGCACCCAACTCACACCCACACCTGTGTATCTTGGAGGACTAAAATCCACCTGAATCCATCCATCCCTCAGACACTGCACCACCAGTGTGAGGAGCTCAGCTGAGTTCCTTTTACTGCCACAATAAAGGCCATGGAAAAATTGCTCTTTATTCTCCATTCATAAGGATAGAAAAAGGAGGATAACAACACTCCTCAAATTCCACAGGTATTTTATGAACATGCAATGTTACAAAAGCTGCTCTCAAACACAAGCATCCCCTAAATCCATCCAAGGTAAGATGTGGGGTGCTCCAAACTTTGTCTCTGCCCTCAGTATGAAAGAAAACCCCAGTTAATAAGACAAGGTCGAAAGTAAAAGTAGAATTTAGGGGCCAAAAGGATCAGAATTTCCCTAAAGCAGGAATTAGTGCTATTACCAAGAAATGGAAAGTTCCTGGAAATTTATCTGAAAATCTGCTTATGAAGGTGTTTTTGTTGTTTTTGGTTGTGTTTTTTTTTTTTTTGGTCCTGGAAGCAAATCTGAAATGCTGCCTGCTACAGACTGACAGATTTGGATGGGAATGTGGAGCTGGAACGGAGCCCTTCCCATGAAGGGGTGGAAGAGCAAGACCACAACCAGGGGTTATTTCCACCACAGATCATCACAGGGCAGCACAAACCAGGAGCACCAAGAGGAGCAAGGGTGGGTGAAATGGGATCACACAGAGTGGGAGTTATTTGGAGTTCCCATCCACTGTCTCCTGGCAGAGGCTGAGTTACCACAAAGCAGATGGCTTGAGGGACGTCACACCACTCCTCCTGTGCCAGGGGACTTCCACAGTGCTGCTGGGGACAGCCCACAGCCACACACAGCCTCTGAGCAAGCCCAGGAGGAGCTGGCAGGGCTCAAGGCATCACCTCCAACTCCTGGGGATTTCTGCTCTCCAGAAATTCCATTCCCTTCACACTCACCCCACCACAGGGCTGGACTCCACCAACCACTGTCCTTAGTCACACCTAAAGTTTCCTTCTGGGAAACAGCTGGGCTTGTTCCTGGCTGCCTGACCCCGAGTGACCTCCTTCTCCAGCCCCATCTGTGAGCAGAGTGGTACCCACGGTGCTACAGGGCTGGAACCTCTCCAGCCCAAACTCATCCCAGTGCAATGCACTGCCCTGGCTGGACAAAGCCAGCTGGAAGCTGGGGAATGCAGAATTTGGCTTTTAGCACCAAGCTGGCCAGAAGGGAAGGAGAGGACATGTGCTGTTTGCCTCTTCCCTGCCTTTGCTGAGTGCACAGCACCCTCTCACCCCATCAGAAATATCCCCAGCAGCTCAGTTCACAGCTCAGACTTGATCTCTGATGTAATTCCATTTTAGTCTCTTCCTTAGGTCACCACTAAACTCAACTCCAAGTCCACAACCATCACAGAGGTTCCTTCACAAGGGCACATCACTGCTCAGCTGCACCAGGGCACCTTCTCCACCCTTCAGCTCCAGGGAGAAGCCTCACACTCCTCCTGACACACAAACCCAGCACCAGCTCTCATCTTCCAGTTACATCAGTAGAACGCACCACAACCCATTCTGAAGTCTTCTGCCTCACCCACTGACACATATTAAATACACAAGGTTTGCCTGCATTTTATCCAGAATCAGACAACGTCGCTGAGGGATATTAATTCAGCTCTTCTGATATTTAAATGTAGCCTTTCTGCACCCTCTGTGTGATTTCAGGCAACTTCATGTTGCAAACAGATCAGCATTATTGTCTCACATGCTCGAGGGGAGTGGAAAGCATCCACTGCTCCCTGCAAAGACTCCCCCACATCCACAGAAACAAAACAAAGAGTGTGGGTCAGCTCCAGAAGGCTGCATGGAATAAGCTGTTCCATACCTCCTCTTTCCTCAGCCTGCTATAAATACGTATTACAGCTCGCTCAGCCAAGGAGTAACAAAGCAAGGAAAATTAGGACAAAGAGGATTACCCAAGAGTTATTTCCCCTTTTAAATTTTTTATACAAAGGCCTGATGTTAATTGAGTATTCCTGGTGACAAGAAGGCTGCGAGAAACTTAGCCCTGAAGTCTCAGCATTTAGAACTGAATCTCAGGGGATTTTACTCTGCTGCAAGTGCCTTTCTCTGGGACTTTTCCCTCAAAGCCCTCCAGGGCTTGGCATCCACCAGTGTTTTCCTACTAGGAGCCCATGGATAGCACAGGGCTCTGCTGCCGTGCCAGGAAATGGGGAAGCTGTGGTCACTCATCCACTGCTCACCAAATATCCAAACTGGATATTTGGATGGGCAAATCCAGCCCCACGCTGCAGGAAAAGCCCAGTGGGATGTGTGGGAATCCATGGCTCTTTTAATAGACTGACTGGAATTCTCTGGCACCCGTCTCCACCAGGTGAAACAAACTTGAGAACATTTTAATTCAGAATGGGCTCCGAGGGTGAAGCCAGGGAACGCCAGGAAAGAGGGGAAGTGACTTATCCTTGAAATATGAAGTATTGTTCAGTCAGGAACCCGCTCAGGACACGGCTGATCTGCCAGGACTCTGCAGGACACGCTCAGCCCCACAGACATCCCCAGCTCTGCAGGAGCTCCTGGCACACTCCTGGTATCCAAAGTGTAGGCAGCAACCTGCTGCAGCACAGCCCTCACTTCCCAGGAATAGGGGAGCATCCGTTTTGTCCTGATTGAGATGATTTCCCGATTAAATCCATCAAACACACCTCCTGCAAGCACTGGAATGGTGGATGCCACATTTCTAACCAGGCTTTCAAAACCCCAACTCATTCATTGAGGTGGGCAAGACAGCAGGGTTTATCTTGCATCAAATAAAATCCCTATGGCTTACTATAATATCTTTTTTCTTGTAATTATTTTTTTATATTATCAGCCTCTCGAATGTGTCAGATTTTCTGCCTCCCTTTTCACATGAAATTTCTCTGTCAGGCTCTAGCAGTGACCAGGGAGCTGGAGTGATGGAGAGCAGGGTGCTGCTAGAAAAGCTGGAATCACAGAATCATTTAGGTGGAAGAGAGCCTTAAGACTGCTGCCTCACCTGTCTTGTCTCAAGTTGCCTTTTTCTCCCTTCAGTTTATCACCAAATACTTGATGTAATTTTTCCTGACTTCTTAAGGCACAAGGCAACTGGACAGCTGGTCAGACAGACTCTGCTACCAGCCATATCGCAGTTTTGGGACAAGGTAAAAATTAAAAATAAAATAATTTTAAAGGGATTGCCTCCTCCATAGAGAGGGGTACGTGGAGCAGGGTTGTGGGGCAGTCTGCTGAGTGCTGACAGCTCAAGTACTCCCATATTGGGATAGGGAAGGGCAGCAAAGAGAGACCAGAGACATCTCTGTGCTCTGAAGCATCACACAGGAGCTAAACACACTTCCAAAGCCTGTTGCAAAGTTAAAAAGAACATCAGGCAGCAGGCATTGGTGCAAAGCAGCAATGGAGAATGAGCCATGCACGTTTTCTCTGCATCCTGAGGGAACTTGGAATGCACTCTGGAGTTTTGGGGTCTCTGCCACCAGCCCCCCAAAGCTCTGTATTCCCATTTGTTTCTCACCTGCTCCACAAGAGCTGGGTTTTCAGAAAAACACATGGGAAAAAAAAAAGTTTGTCCGGCAACCTGCAGAAAATGGGTCAAGCCCTAGCAGAGAAACCATCACCATCTTAATAGGGACTGGCAGTCCTTGCTGTTCCCAGATGCTGGGCTTGAAAATATCTCAAGGCTGACTTATGTGACTGCCTACAGACCTCCCCAGAAATAAATGACTGCCCGGGTGAGCGATGGTTTCCAAACTCAGCTCACAAAGTTTTACGATGGGCTGAGCCTCCTGTGAAGCATCACCAGGGCAGCTCTTCATTGTAATAGGGCTGGGAGGAAACGGCCAAAACGTTCACTGAAGAAATACAAACGTCTTCCAAGAACAAAATAAGAGGGAAAACAAAGAAAGAATTTAATATGCTGCCCACAACTGCCTGGAAAGCTCAGTGATTCAGTTGTAGGAGTTGGTGACAGGGAGGGGGATGGCTGAAAAGGCAAGAGGGAGCAGTGGTCACTTATCTTTCCAGAGGGTAAGGGATGGGGGGAGCACTGCTCGTAGATAAAAGCTCATGTTTCATGTTTTTATCAGTGCAGTGCTGTTCCTCTGCTTGCAAATCCGAGATTACCAGGGAGGGAGGAGGAGCGCAAATCTTAAAAGCAGCACAGAACTTGATTTTTTATGAAACAAGTAACTCATAAAAAAGAAAACCAGACCCAAATCCCTCTGAGCCTCCCCTAGAAGGGAGTGTGTGTGTGTCCAGCCCCTGTGGGCAGCGCTGCCTCCCAGAGCCCCGGCAGGAAGCACCTTGGCAGCCACCCCGGCCCAGCCCAGCGCAGGAAGGGCAGAGCCATTCCTCACTGACAAAGAAAACAAGTCCCAGCCCTCCCCTCCGGATCCAGGCAGGCAGAGGCTGCTCCACCTGCTCCTCTGGCACATTTTGGAACCAGGCATCACCTCCTGACACGGCCAGGGCAGCAGCACATCCTCCCCTTCCATCCATGGAACCTTTTGGCTCGCCCCAAATTCTCCTCGGTGGAAACCACAACGTGGGGCGAACAAAATTGCACAGGCTGTCCACAAATTTAGCAGGATTTGGATTCAATTGCCACCATGGCCACATCCCAAAACTCAGCTGTCATCCCAGGAGTCTCTATCCTAAATAACACCACAGCAACTGAGGGTGGATCTTCCCACCTCAAACTCTTCAAAATTTCTTCTTGAAATTTGAAATTTCAACCAACTTTCCATATCCAACACTCATCCTGCCATTACTGCTATGGAATGTGGGACAGGGGGACAGGGGATCACTCAGGTCAGGGAGGTCACTTACCACCAAATACAGCATGGTGTACAGGGAGAAGGATGCATGCCCAGAGAAGAAGGATTTCCTGCAAAACAAAGCAGGTGCTCAGAACCAGCCAGTGTAATCCTCAATATTATAATTCTCCCTGTAATATGGTGACTTGCCTGGGGCATCTGAGGGTGCCAGAGCAGAGGGACTCACAACCCCCAGTTCTCTGGGCTATAAAAGCCCTGCTATCCGCCCTGCTTGCTGGTGAGGCAGAAAGGGAACGGATGGACAGGATGCTTGCATTGTTTGTCCCTTCCTGGCCTGCTCAGGGGACAGCAGTTATTTCCAGGATAACGCAATAACTCATCATCTCGCCTCAAATAACCGGGAAACCCTGAAGAAATGAGAACAGAGCACTTCTCCAGTTGCTTGATTGCAGCATGAGGAATGTGCCCCTAGAAAAGTCAAAACTGGGAATCTGATGGATGTGATAGAGCTCCAAGGACAGGCACTGGCAGCCCTGCCTGTGTGGTGGAGCCTTTGCTGAGGGGAAGCTCTGCTGTGACACACGGGACAGCTCGGGCTGCTCACCATGAGCTCAGCTCTGGGGGTGAATTCCCACACAGAGCAGCAGCTCAGGGAAACAATAGTGTAGGAGTAGAGAGAAAGGAAAAGAAATATTGTTCAGCTGAGTGCCACACTTCCCAAGGGAAACTGCTGCTCACTGGAAAACTGATTTATGGCCTCCGCAGAAAAAGCAGCATTTCACAGAATTCTGGAATGGTTTTGCCGCAAAGGACATCAAAGACCAACTCATTCCACCCCCCTGCTATGGGTAGGGACAGCTTTCACTAGACCAGGTTGTTTAGATGGAGATCTTCCAGGGATGGGGCATCCACAGCTTCTCTGGGCAATCTGTCCCAGTGCCTCACCACCCTCACAGGGAAGAATTTCACCCTAATATCCAAACTAACCCCACTCTCAGTTTCAGACTGGAATCCTCTATTGCTGGCAGAGACACATTTAGCAGCAGCAAGCCTTGGCTTTGGTGCCAGGGGCTCTCACCTGGCTTCCTGCACCCTGCTGTCACTTCCCCTGCAGGTGTAGTTCTGGATGTAAACTCCCTTGGCGCAGTTGATGGTGGAGAAATCCAAGTCACAAACCGCCAGGAAATGCGGCCGCAAGCGCCCGACGGACACTTTGGCAATGTCTGTGAAGGACTGGCTGATGGCACAGCCAAAAACAAAGCAGCCCACTTGCTTGTAGAGAGCTGCCACGTAGGGGTTCTGGATGAAGGAGCGGGATTTCTCCTTCAGGTAGTGGATGCGGTAGAGCTCTCCCGTTATAATCTGTGAGGGAAGCACAACACAGAGGTCAGAGAGCAGGAAAAATGCAAAACCAGGCGTGGCTGTGAGAGCAGGGCTCAGACAGCTCTAGGATCTCACACCAAGGATCTGCTCCTGTAGGGAGGAAGGAGAAGCCATGCCAGTGTCTCTCCATCCTCTCCCTCTTCCCTCCCAGTGCTCGGAATGTTGGTTATGGAAAAATCCAACAAACAAAACAAAAGGGTAAGTTTTGGGTTAGCACGTTGGCATATCTTTACAAACGTGAAATAACACCCCAGCATAGTGGGAAAAGAAAATTGACATAAACCAGATAAAGAATTAGTGTGTGTTGGGAAGGAGAGGCCAGACCCACTACCCTCTTATCAAACTGATTTTGGAGGAAAATAAACCCACAGCCTGCTTATCTTCCTCTCTTAAAATCATTAACACAACAAGGGAAGAAACAGAAAGGCCCATATTTTTCAGATTCTGGCCCAAAACTTGCTGCCAGCAGACACAATTCAGACCTCTCAAGGTCTCCAAAAAAAGTCCAGCAATTCTGGGGTATTTCAAGGAGTCTTGCTATCACATGCCAGCAGATTATGTTTTTCTTGTGTCAAGGGTGCTGAGGTTTGACAAAATTGCCATAAATCACTGTCAGGGAGCAGAGGATCCAACTTCTCACACTCATGACTCTTAAAAGGCAGGTTAATGAAAATCAGGCTGTGAAATGAAGTCCAAATGTCTCACCTCTCCCAAAGAGCCAAAGATTTAAATTGTTCTTCGTCACGCTACACACCTAAATTTTAAACTCCAGATTTACAGCTTTAGGATTTCATTCATTACTCTAAATGTTTTTATACCTGAGTAATAAATCGAGGCAGAGGTTTTGGTCTGGGTTTTTTTTTTTGGTTTTTTTTTTTTTTTTTGGATGCCCCCTTGTTCCCTGCCTCTCTGTAGTCACGGGGACTGTGATATGTAAAATTAACTGTCAGGAAAAATGCCTTCATGTTAATCCCTTTCTGAAGCAGCCAGCAATATTCCTCCCAGTGTGGCAGCCTGCCAGCCATAAGCAGGAGACGAAGCTCCCCTGCCTACCTTTTTTAAAAGCTTGGCACAACCTTTGGAAAGTAATAAACTGGAAAAGTATGGCAATTAGACTAAGAAGAGTTGAAGCTCTATCATTGTTTGAACTCATTCGTACCAGGGCTTGAAAAAACAAACGTTGACCTAAGGCAGCCGAAATTGCAGCTAAGCAGGCTTTATCAAAGAGAGATACAACTGTAATAACAGAAAATATATGCCAAGCTAGAGCAGGCTCTGCTACCATGCACAGAAATTCTTTGAGTGGCTGCACCACCATTTGGGTTTACACGTCACAGCTGAGATTTCCTCCTGGAAATCTGGTAGTCACCATGGCTTGTTTAGGGAGCTGCATCATTTGAATCCTCACAGTCTCCAAAACCATGGTTTATCTCCATTTTGAACCACTTTCCAGCACCAGATGCCAGCCAGGAAATCTACTCGTGTGAGCCTTCAGAGGGAAGTTGTCCTGGATGGACACAGAGGCTCCTGCATGAGGGCAGGTCCACTCCCAAAAGCCTAAATTCATAAAAAGGGGAGCTCTGAGGCTCAAAACTCATGGCTTTCAGAGAGAAGACCAGACAAATTATGGATGATATCTGATACTGGGAGATGTGCCATTACTGCAAACTCACAAACACATCCATGCAAGCCTGAGGCTCTTGGCCTGGGGAAAGGCATGTGACCATTTTAAACAGGGACCAACAATAGTCTGGGGATTAATATTTTTCTCTCACCGTTGGTGGTCTGGGTAATTGCACACATGTAGCAGATTGTAAATTGGAGCCTTCTTTCCCTCACTGAAATGCTGCTGGGTACCCAGGAACCCTCCCCAGCTAGTGAAAGCCATGGATCAACTTAATGAGAAGCTAAAAATTGGGTAAACTTGGCTTTTTGGCAGTGCTGTCCCAGATAAAGCAGGATGGTGAAAAACTAATGCAGCACAGATGTGCACAGACTAGAGGGACATCCTGGAAAGAAAATTAGTTTTAAAGATACCAAGCTCCTCTTATACCTTGCACTCCTGGCAAGCCATCCACACGGGACATGTGCCATTCCCAGGTGATGGGCACAATTCCCTGGCACATATATTTTAAAATGTTGGTCGCTAGAGAGAAGCCAACATCAAACTTTTCTGTCTGTGAATGCTTTTTGCAGACTTTCAGTTGTCAAGTTCATTTTATTGTTATTATAAGGTATCACCAGCAATCCAATTAGCCTGTAATTACTTTCAGAGCTTTTCTAGCCACTTGCTTTTGGTGTAACATTCTCTGTGCTAATCACATTGCAGCGTATCACCTTCAACTGTAAAACAGCCAGCTAATCCAGGTGTGTAACCTAGATCACCCAGCAAATTAATTTTATTAGGAATTTCTTCATAGCCCTTCAAGACCTATCAGGTGTGGGGACATGGTACTCCTACGGGGCTCAGGAAGAGGAGTGTCACCTTCCCCTGGCCATCCAAGGGACCACCAACATTACATCAACCACCCTCTAGCATGCAGAGCAGCCAGGAGAGAGGTGAGAGTGCACAGCCCAGGGGCACGAGCCTCTCCAGTGTCATCTGCATGGAAATTTGCCTGAAGTCAGTAAATACACAGATATTAAAACCAAATGGATATCCTCTCCCATCCTGATGCAAGCAAAGGTCTCACCTCTGCCGTTTACTTAACAAACTCTCTGGGTGTCCTCAGGCCACTTAAAACATGACCTGGACCTTTTTACCCCAGGCTGGACTGCCTGTGACGCCACATAAAGCGAGGGTGTGAAATTTTGGCTGCTCCATCCCCAAAGCCAGCTCCCTGGAAGTCCTCACAGCCACTGCCCTTTGCCTTCCAGAGGCAAAGGATGTGAGCGAAAGGAGTGGAGTCAGTGCTTTGTGGATTTGGAAGGAATTCCTATTATGCTACAGTAATTCTGGTATCTGGGTTACATCTGAAAAAGGAGGTCAGGCTGACTTGAATTTTCCATGCAGGCTGCCATAGCAAAGAAATCTGTTGCTTCAGTTCCTTGTTAGCCATTTGTGTCACTCAACAGCAAATAACTGAGCTTTTGAATTTACCTTATTAAGTTACATTTGTTGTGGGCACAGTGAAACCAGGGCAGAAACATCCAATTCTTTGGGGATTTTCTTTCTCTTTTAATTGACCTGCTATTTCATGGTAGAGAGTTGATGGATCACACAGGCAGCTGATTATGTTTCCAGTTTCTGTTCCAACTCCTGTATTTGCCACTGCCTCATTAGGGATCAGAAGCCCACTCTGCATGGAGCTGGCGTGCCGATAGCTCTGGCAGTAATGCGAAAATGAGAGGCTTTTTCATTCCATTTTTATGGCTTTTCCACGCTCAGGGGTCATTCACCTGCAGGGTGAAATTCTGTGTTTATAGAATTGGGAGCCTGGCACCCTTTGGGCTTATCTTGTGGAGGGAGAGGGCAGAGGGACAAAGCAATTTTGGGAATCTGCTTTGCTGAGTGTGTCTATGATGGAGAGGTGAAGGAATCATGGACATATTCACATCACAAAGCAGCAAGGCTGAGCATGGGTTATTTCCAAAGCAGGCACTGTGCCATCCTAAAATATCTACTGCCCATGACATTCCATTTTTGAGGAAAGGTGAAAGGGGAACTTTCACTTGTGCTCCTGACTTCTCCATCAACATTCCTCCCAGCTGATGGAGCAAGACGAAGGTGGCACCTCTGGGAAAGCACCTGAGCTGTTCTGGCAGCAGGTGAGAAGGAAAATGCAGGTACTTTTCACAGGGGAATTTCATCTGAGCTGGAAGAATTGCTATTAAGCAATAGCCAGGAGACAGCTCTTGTCTTCTGCCCCAGACCAAGCACGTGTGGGCATCAGGAGGCTCAACTCATGGGCTGAGTTCAGCTTTTTGGCTGACAAATAAAGTTCTTGCCATGCAATCACTGCCTAGCACGGCTCTAGAAAAACTGGCACAAGGAAAATGAAGAGGCATTGGGAAGGTGGGACATTAACTACATTTTACAGTGAGGACTCTGGGAATATGCTCCCTATGGGAGGTTTTAATTGTCTTTTAAAAATGGTTGTAATATGCAATCTCTTAAAAACCTAATATTAACCTGTTAAATTTTCCAGGCACTGGTTAGCTGAAAAGATGTATCCTTTCTTTGTTTTTTAAACCTTATAAAATAGGCAAATACCAGGAGTTATTTGAATAGGGACAAACCATGCCAAGTCTTTACTGACAGTCAAGTGTTTTTGCCTCTACTCTGAACTCCTACCAGAGGGTGAAAAAGTTTTTCTGTGAAGCTCACAGACTTGCCCAAACAGCTTTGGGCCTGTTTACAGGCTCCAAGAGTAATCTCATTCCTCTCATTACAACCTTTCATTTGTAAATGTTTGCAACTCCACGCTTACAAAAGCCAAACAATCGCAGAGGAGATGCGGCCCCGCTAGATACAGTGGCAGCATTATCAGGACAAAGAGGTGCCAAAAAAACCCCTTCTGGGACAGAGGAGGAGGCTCTGGAGGTGGGACTCACCGCGAGGATGGCGATGAGGATGCCCGCAGCACACAGCACCGCGTCGTTGATGGTTTCCACGTTCTTCTGCGGGTACCTGATGCTCTCGTCGTCGCAGTAGAAGCCCCTCTGGTAGGGTTGGATTGTGCTTGTCTCGATGATGAGGAAGGGCAACCCGGCTGCAAAAAAGGGGAGATAACAACCAAACCCATCAGCAATACGGGCAAAAAAAAAGCATTTCACAAAAAAAACCAAGATCCAACTAGAAAATCCCTTGCAAACCACACATCACCGTTCCTGGTGCTTTTCTTTCCATATCGCTATCTTTCCGAAGGGAATAGCATTGGGATTTGTTTTTCCAAGCTGGTCTTGCAGGGAAAAAGCATCTCCTCTGTTATGGTTATCAGATGTCTGCTCAGCCTGGTTCCAGTTAAGCCCTGTGCACTGCAAATATTAACTTACAGGAACAGACCCCTGGAGCAATCCCTCTGCAGAAGGCCATGAAAACCAATCTGGCACTTCTCTCCAGGGAGGGCCTGATGCTCTCTGGAGTGCTCTGGGCAGAGCAGCCCAGAGCTGTGCAAACAAACACGGCAGGATCGAGTGTCACAGATGTGATATCTTCTCTCCTACCTGGCCAGCCCAGCCACTCTCCATCCCCACCACTTCCCTGTCTTTGAAGCCTTCCTTAGCTCACCCCTCTTTGTTATTTACAGGGTGTATTGACAGTTTTCTGCCAGTGTTTGTACCTACTGAGGCACCAACCATGTGCTTTGAGCAGCTGTGGGACACCCATCCATGCAAGGACCAGAGCATTCACAATGAACTCCCATCAGAGCCTGGTCACCTTCAGTCACAATAAAGCCACGTGAAATCTGGGATTTAAATATTATCTCTGTGGAGGATTTCTGTGTCTGTACAGCTTGGCTGGATCTCTGCACCAGGCAGGGAGCAGATCTGCTCAAGAACATGGGTCAGGACACAGTATGGAGGGGACACACAGAAATTGTGGCATGTCCATAACTATGCCTTTTTTAAAGTTTTTCAGACAAATACAGCACTGCCTCAAACCCAGAATGGCGTTTCCCAGTCACAATGTCACCCTGGGCAGGCCACCCTCCTTCCCTTTGCCTCAGTTTCCTCATCCATCTTTGCTGTTAAGCCCATCATCGAGAGGAGCACTACATCCCCACAAAACCAAGCCCCAAATTCCCTGAAACCCATGTTCAGAGTAAATCACAAGCCACAAGGTACAGGAAACCCTCCTCCCACTTGCAGAGTGAAACCCAGGTAAGGGGAAAAACAAATGCACAGTGGTTCCAGCTGTCCTTGGGCCAAGACAACAGGTCTCACACCCAGATCCTACAGAAGGAATTAGGGAATACCTGTCGACCACTAACTTGCTTAAGTATCTGTGGGTTTGTTTACACAGCTAGCAGTTAAAGACATCAGAGGGTTTTCCCTTCTAAAACGAACAAAAGTAATAAATAAAAAATGGAGAGCTGTTGGGTCTGACCCAAAGTTGTCCACAGTACATTTGTAGTGAGTACCACCTGCTAGATGTGATTAGCAAGGGCACCATCCACGTTGTTCAGAAGGGTCACCAAAGTAATGTTCCCCATGCTCTCCACAGGAACCACGCTCTGGATTTCACTTTGCGCAATCTGCTTTGGCTCATTTTCCTGTATGTTAATGGCTTTGCCTAAGCCAGCATTACTGCAGGGTTTTGTTAGCCTTAAGAAAAATCCCCATCACCTGTGAGCAGGGACAACACATACTGAAAGCAAAGTTTTCAGGTACCCAACAGTGGTCTAGGCCACTGCTCAGGACCACTTTCAGATCCCCTCAAAAACCTCTGGAAATGGGTGAATTGCAAGTTCTGGGCCCTGAGCTGCTTGGCAAGGCGGGGCAGTTTCCACCACATGTGTGAACCAGCGAGGAACAGTTTCAGAACTGCCTGCCCAGCTCAGATTTGGTAAATAAATTCGGACATCTCGTGTGAATCCAGCTGATCTTCATTCCATGATTTAACCATTCTGATGCCCAGCCAGCTCGGCCCCAAAAGCCTGCCTCTGATGCCAGCAATCCCTTTTTAATGGGCCACTTAAAAAGTCCTTAGGTTTCCCTAGGAGGAGGAGGAAGGGCAGGGGGAGAAGCGCTGGGCACGATCCGGTTTCAGGGTTGAACTCGGGGAGCAGACACACCACGGTTACGTGGCTCATTGTTATTCCTCCAGTTCCTCTTGCTAATGGCTTTCACATGACAGGTCTGTAAAACACATGTTCCCACAGACAATAAAATACATCTGAAAGCTAAAACCGGCCCTAAAAAAAAAAATCTTGAAAAAATAAATAATTTTTTTTAAAAGAGACAATAGCGTTCCTATATATTCTGTGAACCCAGGAATAATAAAGATTTGTTTCTCCTCCATTCATTGAGCAGCATGGGGTAGTATTTCCGTGTTTCAATTATATGTACACTTGCCACAGCTATAATAAGAACGTAAGTGACCTATATGGGACACATTTTCATAAAGCACATAGGCATAGTTTGGAAAATCCAATGGGTTTGTTTTCTCTCCTACACACTTGTGGTTTAGTGGGATATTGCCAATCAAGTCTTGATATTTTTCCAGCAAAACACTAACCTCAGATTCCCTTTTTTTTCCCTTCCCCCTTTTTTAACATGAGAAACATAAACACACTCCCTATAACTGAATGAATATTACTCAGAAGACATAACATGCCTTTGATTTTGAGGGTTGGGTGAGAGGCTGCTCTTTCACCCAAGGAATGGAGGACCCCAGCTCATGGCAAACAACAAATTGTGCTCAAGGTGGCTCTTCTTCCACGAGCTTATTTCTTGGAGGGTGAGTTGTGTGAGGGACCAGGTCACCATCCACATTATTTTTGGCAAGGGGATTCCAGCATGGAGAAACCTGTAGTGGTGCCAAAAGGCTGCCAGAGTATGGGCTTTGCAGAAAAAAACACTACAGAGGGAAGTCTGGAAGAAGACAGAAAATTAAATGCAGAGAGAGATGCCTTTGGGATCTCTCAAACAAAACACCACAGAGACATTATCCACACTAGGAGATCTGCCCGAGGCAAAATGATCCAGAAGTGGGGCTTACAGCCCACACACCTTGGAAATGGAAGGCAAGCAGAGTAGGGCTGTACTGTGAGGATGGAACATCTGGCCTCATCACCTCTCCTGCCCCAGTCTGCCCCTCTGAGTCAGCATTTTAACAAGGAATTCAGAGTGTGCATCCCTGGCTGCAGATCTACAGATTTAACAGCTGAACCCCATAATGGTGTTAAATCTTTGACCTCCACCACTTCCCATCCCTACACATGGTACTAAACTATTGAGGATACAAGAGGTTCATTTCAGGGAACAGCGACTTGCTGTCACTGAAGTGCATGACAGATGTACAGGGCAGGCAAAAAAATTACTCTGATTTTGGGGATGTTCACTTTTCTCCAAAAATAGTACTATCTGGTCATTCTGTCTGTGGGTACAACTCACCTACACGACTGCAAAATCTTTAGGAATTCTGCAGAAGGGCCTCACATCCTCCTTAACACCGGTATCTCCGTGCTGGGAAATGACACAGAAGCCTGTGGACCATGTCCTAAAGCATGGACACAACACTGGCACATCCAAAGGGACCTGTGCAACCAGAGAAGGGCTGCTACCCCATCTCACAGGAAACCAAAGCATGGAACAAAGGCATTTGCTTCTTCCAATGCAATAAAGGTAAACGGCACTGAAATCACCTTCTGACCTGCAACATCCTTCACAAGGTGATGCAAAGTTTCTTTTCCTTGTACAACGGGGATTTTTTTGCTTTAATAACAGAACAAGGAAATCCCAACCACAAGCTTTTATCCAGCTATGCTGTAGGAGATCAAACACAGCTCCAAACCATGAGCATAAAGGAATTCTCCTGGGGACTGATCCTGCCCCATCCAAATGGGCTCAGCCCCACTGTGAGCAGCACGGAGCAGGTGTGGACACTGAGGAATTGTGTGAGGCACTGCGGGATGCTGTGGGGCTGGACATTGAAAAATGATGTTGCTTTTGTTGGGAGGAAGTCCAAGTGACTTGGTGACCTCTAACTGCTGGTGTCCTGTGCTAAGGTATTTCAGAGCTGGGTTTAAATTTATTTGTCTTTCCATTTAATAAAGCCAACAGAGTTTGGAAATCTAGCACCAAGGAAAAAAATATTCCTTTCTTTGGTCAGCACCTTTATTAAGAGGCAGTTAATAGGCAATAATCCTGGGAAGGCTGGCAGCTTGAAAGTTAAAACCCCAGCACCAAGCCTAAACAAAACTCCCGTGTACTCTCTGACCAGCTTGAAATGTGCATAAAAATCAAAAGCAGGAGAAAAAGGGGCTCTGTGTTGGATACAGCACTTTGAATCTCAGAGTCTTTGAAAAGTTAACACTTGTGCAGATTTAATGGGGGGAAAAAAAATTTAAAAAGGGGATAAACTTTCCTTGGCCACTCATCAAAAAGTGGAAAGAGTGGAAGGCAACAGGCATATGTGCAGTGACCCACCCAGGCCACTCTCATCTTCCCAGCCCAGCCTTCACCTTTGCACCAAATTAAACACCATCACCACCTTTTTCTTCTTAAACGTCTGGTTTTGATGGAGTTTAGTTTTTTTTTTTCCCTATTAAATCTTCATCTTTTAACCCTGCAGGTCAGTGGGATGTTGCTGGCTATCTCAACAAAACAATGGTAATTTCTAACAAGTATTCCATGATGCTTTTGCCTGTCACTGTCCAGGCCCTGGGTGCTCTTAGGGTTTCACTAGATTAGACATCTACCTAAATCAGTGAAAAAGACCATTAATTAATTTGGCAGGGCTGAGTGGGGTATCTAATTCCTTACTCAAGTCACACTCTGTAAATATTTGGGTACCTACAAGAGACAGGCTTTCTATTTGAAGTACTTAGTGGCTGATCTTGGGTACATATAAAACTTATTTGGTTTACAATATTTGTACATATTTAAAAATGCATATAAACTAGATTAGCCTACGGTAGGCTTTTATTGGGGCTTTAAAATTTGGCTTTCCAAAACTGTCAGAGAATTGCAGCCCTGAAAGACCAGCCTTGGCAACTGCTGCAAAAATGAGCAACTCTTGAAGCCAACTTACACTGTACTTGTATAAATATATATATAAATACATAAATAAAATTTAATAACCCAAAGAATAGAAGTATTTCCACATTTCTGCCATATCAGGCATGTGCTGTCAATCAAAACAGAGCCCAGCTCTGCCCTAGCACTGGGTGTATCTGAAGGAATAGCAGGAGCATGGTCAGCTAAAAAAATAATCTCAAGGGACCAGATCTGCACCCCAGTATCGGCCAAAATAAGGATCCTACTGCACACTGGATCAAGCTATTAAATTCAGATTTTTAAAGGTCTTGAAAGCATCAGTGGTGTGCCTCCATCCAAATATTTTTGACTGAATCTGGATATTTGAGGAGCACATATTCACTAGGACAAGCTCTGCTATTTTATTGATCTTAATTGTTCTACACTTTGATTCCAGCAGTCCAGCAGACTGATCTGTGCATCTGCCTGTATTTTGGAAACACATCTAATATCTTTGTTTGCAAAACAGATTCCATTCAGCTCAATTACAGTTCCATCACTCTCAGCTGACACATGAGGAGAGAAAATTCTCCACACAAACAAACCCTAGACTTTACAGTAAAACAGGTACCTGCTTCAGAGTACTGAAGAACCTATAAACAAAGATCAGTATATATTGCATTTCTCTGATTTGACCTGTTTGGAAAAGTTCTTGGGCACAATGGGTTGATTTCCACCAAAAACAAGAAAAAAGATTAAGTAAAATAATTTAAAAATTAATTAATTTTCAACTAGCTGTAGGTTCCTTCATGTAACTCCCATGAACATTTAACCCATCTACATTGTCTGGCATCCTTCCTATGAAGAAAGTGACATTTCTGTTGTCCATTTTATTAGTTTTATTTTTCAGCTAAATCATAGGAACTTCAAACCAAACCTCACCATTTTAGGTCCACCAGATGCTACAGATTCCAAAAGACTTCCTAGTGGCAGACACAGGTTCATTTTGACTTACATGATATTTTTTGGGTTCTTACTCTGTTGGGGTTTGTTTCTTTGTTTTTAGTAAGAACTGGTTAATCAGGAACACTGGGCAAAACTTCTCATGCCTGTTAGTGCAACAGCAAACAGAAGAAAGCAAAAAAATATTCATTTTCTATATGGACAAGCCCATAACATTGATGACCCCAGGCTGCAGAGGTATTTGAGAAGTGCCTTTAAAAGGTGTCAGAAGTGACAGGTGTCCCTACCTGCTGCCCAAACCCATCCCTGGAAGTGTTCAAGGCCAGGTTGGATGGGACTTTGAGCAACCTGGTCTAGTGGAAAGTGTCCCTGTCCATGAAAAAGACAAACTTTAAGGTCCCTTCCAACCTGAATAATTCCATGATACTCATCCTTTGTGGTTAATTCCCTGTGCAACCTGAAGCATATTTATTAACTCAGCCGTCCTAGGAGAATATTATTACAAAAATTCTATTACAAAAAGCATCTTGGTCACAGATACTTTAAGCCAAATGCCAAATTATCCTCTTGCACTGCAAATTCCTCTGGATTTGAAACCAAGAGTAGAAATATTTCCTGATGTGGCTGGAGCACAATGTGCCAGCCTCATGCTCCAAGAGCTCCAGATGGACAGGAATGCTGCCATTTTTTCTTCCAGGGAGAAAAAGTGCTTTTAGTGAGTAGCTGTCACCTATTTTCAAAGATAAGGACCACATACTAAGGAAGAAAGAGAAGGGAATTCTACAGAGAGCATTAAATTGTTCCTCACGAGAATTTGGGGTAAACTGATGCATTAAAAAACCTTTTTATTAAAGTGCACATTTATTTTCAGTACCTCAGAATGCATTAATAAGAACAAAAGGTCTTGTCCAAGCCACAGTATGTAGGTCCCCATAAAATTCTGCATTTGTGGGATAAAACAGATTTAAACCAGACTGGCCAACCAGCAAATTTGGGGAGGGTGAATATAAAAGATATTACCAACAGGAATCCAGAACCAGCTCCAGCCAAACTTGATGGAAACAAAGGCATCATTTCACATTGTCTACAGCAAGGGATAAAATGCAACACCCATGAAAACCTCAAAGTGTCAACACCTTCTGAGGCACCTCTGTTCATCCATGTGCTTTGGAAGTCTCACAGATATGACAAGCCTGACCTAGGATGACCCAGCTCGAAGAAAGGAGGAAAATTAAAAAAAAAATAAAGATGTGCCTGTGAACTCTGCAATGGTGAAGGCAACCAGCTCATGTGAAAAACACACTGTGGTGACTATTATGTTTTCAATTACAAATGGAGCGAGCAGGCTTTGCTCTGCTGGTCAGCAGGGTTTGGAACGAGCCTTCACCACCCCTGCTCTGGGCTCTGCCTTCGAGGAAGGGCTCAGGACACTGCCCAGCCCCAGCAACACTCTGCACCCCATTTCTTTTGGGGGGAATCCAAGAGATTTCTGCCAAATCAGTGGGTGAGCAAAGCAGCTGCTCCCCTTTGTCCCCACCATCCCCCTGGCTGGGTGAGCCCTTATATTTCCCCATGTAATCACAACTCTGTTCTACTCATACAGAATCATACAACGATAGAAAAGGTTGGGTTTGAAGGAACCTTAAAAATCACCTAGTTGCAACTCATGCACTCATGCACAGGGATGTCACCCACTAGATAAGGTCACTCAGGGCCCCATCCAACCAGTTCATCACCCTCTACTCAAAAGGAAAATTTTGTGAGCTGTAGGTGCTGTTTTAATACATAAAATAGCAAGTAAAAATTCCTTATCTCAGCTTCTTCCCCTGAACAGTCTGACACAGAAGCCCTGGCTCCTCCTCTTTGCACAGACACCCCAAACCATAACAAGAACAGGTAGAAATATAAAACTGTAGCCAGTGTAATGCAGCCAACAAAATTCTATTATTTTTAACTCAGTAAAGACACAAAGCATATGAAGCAAAATTAAAGCCAGTTAACTTAGTCAGCATTAGGTCTCTTAAATAAAAATTCATCAAACTTCATCACTGAACTTCCCAAACATCTTCCTGAGCACCATGTCAAGGCAGTGCCACTGTAATTAAGCACGTTTTTGGGACAACTGCCCCTGTGCAGGAGGCAGCAGAGGCTCTGGCCATAGCCCCGAGCATGCCACCAGTAGCTTTTTGACCCAGTTCTGTCAATGTACCTATTGTAAATGCAAAATCCTTCTTCGGATTTGAAGCAGCAGCCACCTGCACAAATAAGGCCGGGTTATAACTCTGTAACCCAATACAAGCACTGGAAGCTTAAAAAGTTTGTATTCCAAAAAGCACTTCTGACCCCTTCCTTAAAAGTTCACTAATCACTTTTAATTCATAATTTATTTCCTCTTAATATACTTGCTTTATGTAATGCCCCCTTTCTCCCCCGCCTTCCTCTCCTCCTTTCTTTTTTCTGGAAGTTCCCCAGGAGAAAATGGTATTACACAACTGCCTTGATTAACTGGAAATGAAGCTTTTCCCCCTCGGTAGTCGCGATTTGGTAGAGTTTCCAGGACATAAAGCACGTCCCAGAGTGCTGAAAGGCACAGAGACGTGGGTGGAAGTGATCCAAAGGCCCTTAAAGTGATGGGGGTTGATCTTGGTGGTCCCCAGAGCAGAGCACTGCAAGGCTTTGCCGATTTATCAATGGGTTAAAAAAGTATAGAATTACCATTCTTCTTGTTCCTCTGTATTTTGACTGCTCAGAGTGGCATCCTGATGTTTAGCAGTACATGATAGAACCGAGATTGTGCTGGTAATATTAAAAAATAAATAAAATAAAATAAATATGTAAAATAAAAATCATGCTCCTGATTAAAATAGCTTTGTATTACAAGGAAAGGAGACTTTGCAGGGGAAGGAGGAGGTATGACAGCTTCTGCCTTGGCCATGCTGACACCTCCCTGAACACAGAAATTTAAGTTACTTATGTGGAAAGCATCTGGGAATGGGGTATTTTGGAGGGAAGACATCACCTGAAGTGACAGAAATATCCACCCTGTGCTGCACACAAGGATTTACCTACCCTGGCCCATCTGCCCCTGGATGAGACCCTGTGAATTATCTGTGTCCCTAAAAGCCAAACAGATTTTTTTGGGACAGCATGGTTCCATGCTGCACACCATCTCAGACTTTTGGGTGCTTTTATCCCTCTAAGAAACTGAAAATCCTGTAAATGCAGTGTAATATTAACACTGAAAACTTCACCACCCTGTTCTGCAAGCACAGGGCCAGGCAGGGTGGGCACAGGCACGTTGTCACCCCAGCCCCTTTCCCATGCACAGCACAAACCTGTGCATTTTTCCAGCCAGGTGACATCCCATAACCCTGTTTCTTTATGGGACAGGATGAACTGGGCCACGTCTGAATGGCACAGGCAAGGGCCAAGGCTCTATTCACACTGACTCGAGGGACACAACATGTACCATGCCTTTTAAAACCGAAAATGGAGAACTCCCAATTTCCATTTCCAGCCTCCTGCAACAATGCTGTGCCCTGCTGTCAAGGAACGTGTGAATAAATTGAGGAAAGAAGGTTAAAGAAGCCCAAGGGAATAGGAGTCTCTTTTTCTTTATTGCAGTTAATTTTGACAAAGGCTCTTCTGTTTCCTCTCCTCTCCCCCTTTTTGTTTTTTTGGAAGGGCTTGGTGCCAAGCTGCATTATTCCTTTTCACCATGGTACTGCCATGAAACCCGCCTGGTATGTTTGCCTGAAAATCGCAAGTTTTCATGGAAATTGTTTTTATCTCAACAACTACTCCCTTTGTCACCTCAGACGTGAAAAGAGGAGGAGAAGGGCTCAGGCTCAAATCCCATCCCTGCAACAAAGCATCCATGAAAAACCTGCCCTCTCAACAGGGCAGAAACTCCCCAAAAACCCTTTTATCACCTCACTCAGAACACCAGTGCAACTGCAAACCCATGAGAGATGCTGTGCACAGCCTCGGTTTGAAACACTGAGGCTTGGGAAAAAAAAAAAAAAGAAAAGCATCCCATTGGTGGGATTGTTTTGAAGTATTTTTTAAGTGGAAATAGTTTCTTTTCTTGCAGCCCATCGTGGCAACCAGAGCCCTCTGGCTCCTGTCAGCAAGGCAGGAGCTCCTCAGGGGTGTCCTCTATTTCCAGCCTATTTACTGCTCTGCTCAGAAAGGAGCCTATAGATGCTCCAGTTCTCAGATTTGGGACTTTGGAGGGACTGGGTTATTCAACAAACCAACCCTTTCTAAACAGTGTCAAAGGAGTGATTTGATGCCTTTCAGTGCTTACCATACAAAACGCTGAAAGACCAGCAGACTTCAAAAGCCACAGGAGCGGAGCTGGAGTTTGGCAGGAGTTCATTAGCTGCCTGTGTCCTTCTGTGTGTGGCTTGTAATTACATGCAGACCCGGTGCCAAATCCTCATCTACTGAGGGGTACCAATTAATGTGCTGCTGGATGATTCACAGGTAGCTAATGTCGAGATTTATACACCCGGCGTGCCAAATAGCCCATGCTTTTTTATTATTAATATTATTAATATTATTTTAAGCTGGCCCTTTTTTCCTTCTCTTTTCGAGTTATCATATAAAAACAAGGTTTTGGCAGTAAAATTGGGATTGTCCAGCCTGTTCCCAGGGCCACACACTGATGGGCCCGATCTTGCTGACACTGTGTACCACATCTGCAGGGAAATGCACATCTCTTGGAGCATGGGCCAAGGGCTGGCAAGTTAAACCACCTACTGTGTTTTCCCTTTGTAAAAAGCAGAGGTTTTCTGCTCCAAGGAGAAAAATGATAAAATTGAGGCACCATTTGCATTCTGTACTTGGCTTTTCTGCTGCTTGCACCCTCTTACTCCTACAGGTAGCAAAACAATAACAGCAGAAGCTTTAAGAACAGCTTGGGGAGCTGAGGAAGCAGGTAAATAGAAGTGATAATTTATTTTTTGAAGGGGAAATGTACACAAGGCTGCATCTCCTGTAGGAAAACATAACAGTTGTTAGTTTCTCTGACAAAAGATTAAAAAAAACACCCACAACAAAAAAGAGCCTTTCTTCTCTTACTTGAAATCTGCATCCCTTTGCCTCTCTTACTGGGGATCTGCATCCCTTTGCAGCCAGCTGGCTCCCAATGCAGCCCTTGGCAATTAAAACCTTGGGAAGTCAAACACAACAGCAGGGAAGTGAGCCTTTTGTTTTCCTGTTTTGTCATTCCTGTCTTGTGTTTGATCCCAAGATTTCTCAGGCTGGAGGGAAACCGTGGGCCCAGTGGAGCATCTTGGCTGGGCACAGGTCTCCAAGCTCACTGGTTTGTCACTGCTGATGGTTTTCCCATGGGGAGCATGGAGATCCAGGCCTCATCTCCTTCTGTTTGACTTGCTCTTTTCCAAAAAACGCTGCTTCTCAGCCCTGGGGGATAACAATTCCAGGAGGGCTGTAAGTACAACCCAACGCTTGCACTGCTTTATCCTTCTCTAATAAACCTTTCACTGGATTTGACATGATACAGGTCTAGTCCAGCCATGAAAGCTTTCCTGCTTATCAGGAGAATTTTTAATCAACCAGCAGGGAAAACATGGCCTGACATTTTATTGCTTCCTTGTGCTTTGCTTTTTAGGTGTTTTGGTTTCTTCCAGCTTGTACTCTTGCTAATCTCTTTAGCCAGGGATCAGTGGAAAGCCTCAAGTTTTCCATGCCCAGCAGCTTCCCCTGGATCATCTGGAGTCAGGGCAGGCAGAGGAGTGTGGGGACAGTGAGGGGTTTATGGTGGGATGGAGAAGAAGGCACCAAGCTCTGGATTCACTGCAGGTTCTGGAACAGGGTTTTGTCCTGGCCACAATTACAAAACAACAAACAACGTCTGTGGGGAAGGGTCATAAGAAGTTCAGCTTTCCTCTATTAAAACCATCTGGTGCCTATAAAAAACCCCAACTGGTTGCTTGGGATGGTTGGTAGCACCTCCTCCCCTCTCGGCTCTTCCTGGCACCTGACGGGAATGTGGTGGCACCAGAGGTGTCACAGTGAGGGACAGGAATGCCACAGGAACAGGGGCATGGCAGACACCCCCTCCACTTTGCCTCCCTCCTGCCGCAAAGAAGGTGCCCCAGCATCCACCTCATTTCACTTCTTATCTGAGCCAGAACTTCTTTACGAGGTGCCTGTCCCCTCAGGAACGCCAGCTCCTGCCAGAGTGCCCTCGGTGAGCCCCTGAGAGGGCTGAGCTCTCTGAGCAAAATAAAACATCCCTGTGATGCCTGCGTGGGACCCTGCAAAGGGTTTCTCCAGGTCACAGTCACCAACGGGTCCCCCTCCAGCATCAACAGCGAGAGGCACCGCCAAACCTGCAGGGGATGGGAACCTTTATTAAAAAAACCAAACAGAAAAAACCTAAACCTCTCCTTTGTTTCCAACAGAAATAAAAGGAAAAGAAAGGAGAGGAGAGCTTAGAGCCAGTTCCCCAGCCTGTAACACAAAACCAGGCTGTGCTGGGAAACCTTACACCACGCAGCATCCAGCTCATGTACTCCTGCTCCGCTCGCCGCCTCCCGGATGCTTCCCTAAGCCCAAACTGCCCTTGAGAGAAGCCAAGCCTCAGCCTCTGCTGAAAAGCCTCTTTGTTTGGATTCCCTTTCCAAATCAGCGTATCCTGAGATTGAACTCCCTTCCACCCCTCTGCAGGGCTTTTTAAAGCCGGGATGCCTTTGGCAGCAGGCAGAGCTGCCAGCAGGTTTGCGGTCCCGTAGCAGCGCCCAGCCCGCGCAGCCGCCGCACTCAGCACCAGGAACGCTCCCCACGATAGACGAGAGAAAGGCAGGCAGCAGGGAAGTATTGCAGAATTACTTCAAAAGATCCTTTAATCATGAATTGTGAGCAGAGAGAGGAGCTAAGTTCTCCTTAATTAAACAATAGCTTTAATCAGCCTTCAGTAGCTGGCATTACTCAGAGGGTGGTGAGGCTCTGGCACAGGGTGCCCAGAGAAGTTGTGGATGCCCCATCCCTGGAAGTGTCCAAGGCCAGGTTGGAAAGGGCTTGGAGTAACCTGGGATGGTGGGAGATGTCCCTGCCCGTGGCAGGGGGTTGGAACAAAGTGAGTTTTAAGTCCCTTCCCACCCAAACCATTCCACTGTGTGACATTAAGGCACACCAGTGAGCTGACCATTTTGTCTTTCTTAAACTGGCATAATTGAAAGGAAAGCAGACAAGGCATCAAAGAAACCCAGGCACGAATTCTGGACCATGCACACATCACCAATGGGGTCTGACTCCAAGTACTGCTGTGAACTTTCCATGCAGCCCCGGGGCCATCACTCACTGAGGCTTTCAAGACAGACCTCAACTCCATCACTCACTGTACACAGAAATAAAATGCATTTTCTTGCACAGCCCACTCTGTCTGCAAGCTCAGGGCACAACTGTGCTATATCCATACAGCTCCTGACAGACAACAGGGGTCTCCTATGTTCCCTTGGGACTTGCAAACGCCCCAAAATCCTGCGTTCCCACAGAAGGCAGAGGTGTGGTATTCCCAGGGCAGGATCTCTGCTCTAGCACTGGCCCAGCTGAGACTCACAAACAGCACCAAGGCAATAATTTCACCCCTCTGAGAAAACACAGCACATCTCACAGCAAGGGAGTGTTAATGAGAATATCAGCCTGACACTAAAGGGAAAACCCTCTTCTTCAAAAAACAACCTCAGGCCCAGGACTTAAAGCAATTTCACGGGGGAAGAAGATGTTTTTCACTTGCAGGCAGCTTTAATTTACCTCACTGTTACATCTTTCCCTGTGAAAGCAAAACCCTGAGATTTAAGCAGGTGAATTTTCAGGCTGTGGACCCAATACCCACTTGTGGCAGAAAACTTCAGCAAGAGCAAAAGCAAAGTACCTGTTGTTATATCCACAATCCTGATGTATCCCAAACACTATCCCACTTGTCTGGCAATCCCAAACATGCTGCATGCCTAGATTCTGCAGTGCCTCTGAGAGTTTTACACACTGGAAAACTTCTTTGTGCCCGTGGTGATTTATCAAAACATGCTTTCTCCAATGCTATCCGGCTTTTCCATGGGCTTTGCATTTGACAAAGATTCATACCAGCTCAGTCAGAAAAACAAATGCCACAAAACTTCTCCTTTAAGAAAAAAAAACCAAACCACCCAACCCTCACAGCCCAATGCTTTAGAAATGCTTCCACATGCTAATCAGCCTCCTATTCAGTTCCAGACTGAATAGGACTCCAACAATGACAAAGAAATACGCTGAACCTATCCCACATTTCATCCCCTTCACTCAAAATGTTGCTGTTACCTTGGTTTTCAGCCGCTTTGTGGGAGCTGCAGCAGAATGACAGCTGCATGCTAAAGCTGCAGGGATGGTCAAGAAACCAGGAGTGCTGGATGAAAAAATGTCTGGCCCAGATTATGTGGGGGTAAAAAAAATGAGATAATTTGAGGGGATAGTAACTGATGCTGCAGATTTTTGTAAGAGTTAATAAGAAAAACAAACAAATAAACAACAAAAAAAACCAAACCCAAAAACAAAAACTCAAAAAAACCCCTGAGTCCTCTGCGAAAAGCACAGCTTCTTGTGGTCAGGCAGCAAAGGGAAGTTTCTCTCAGCCTGGCAAGTATGAGTAGGATAAAAGCCCCTCCAAGCCCTTCCCTTTGAGAATCATCCATTTTTGTTATGTATTATCAACTGGCAGATGCCTTAGTGCAGCTTTTCCTCCACATTCTTAACCTGAAAAACTCCAGCTCTTATTCTGGGAAAGGACAAGCCAGCTCTTGCTGCAGTGGGTGAATCCAAGGTTGTTTCCCCTTCTCTGCAGAACCTGGAAGCAGCAGAACAGAGGCACCTGGGTTAAGATTTTTGTAGGAATTCAGGTGGGAAGCTCCAGGACAGGTGCACACATGTCCTAGGGACACACTTCAGCCCAAGCCCTGGCAGTCACAGGCTGCTCCACAGTCGCTGAGGATCTGATCTCAAGACACTTTGGGAGGCTTGGCAGGGCTGGCAGAAGCACTGACGTTTGCAGCTCCTTCAGGAAGGAATTAGAGGTCCCTCAGTAGCTCTGAAAGCCCCACTGGGCACCTGGGTGTCTCTGTTCTGCAAACACTGCCTTCAAAGTGTGCCCTCGCCGGGCTCCAGCGCTGCCCACGCACCAGGGTGATGCTGCTCCTTCTGCTCCTGTCTCCCCAGATTAGAAACTCCCAGAGGCACAAACCTGCCTGGGCAGGACCAAGGGCAGCACAGCCTGGCACAGGGCTCCTCAGCCCAGCACTTAAATTCAGCGAGAAGCAGCTCCCCAAAAAGCAAGGGCCATCTGATCCGTGATCAAAGAGCCGCTCCAGAAACCTGCTAACACCAAACTGATTCACAGCTATCGACTTCAAAGGAGTTTTGCTGCCTGCCATCAGCTCGCCAGCCATCCAAAATTATTCCCTGAGCATCACTCAGAACACAAATGCACCCAGTGGTTACTGACCAGACCTGCTTATCAGCATTTTACTACGCTGTTTGTGACTTTCCCTTTAGAAACTAGCACTTTAAAGGGTGGTGGGCCTTGCAGAAAAGCCTTGGAAGCCCTCAAAATGCTTGGGATGTGGGACTGGTTGCCACGGCCACTGTGCTGCTACAAAGACCAGAGCAAAGACCTTGCTGTCAGCTGGGTGAGAACGATTACCAGGGCTGGGCTGGCTGCTCCCTCCAGGCTTAGAGGAAAGCCCATGACACCACCCCCTCAAAAAGGTCATAAATAACCTGCTGAGTGTCAAGGAGACAGGAAGCCCAGACCCCATTTAGCACATTGGCTTTCAAATTCAGTGGCTGAGCACTTGCAGGATGTGATGAGGTCTCAGCTTCATAGGACCACGTGCTGAATTAACCAAAATGTAATTAGTAACTGTGTGCAGTGCCTGCATGGTCAGACACAGGTGCACTGCTGCCTGATCAAAAATGGCAGTCATTTTTTGTGATTTTACAGGTAGTAATTTCTTCTTTTTTTACAGGCAGCTAACTTCTTCTTTTGTGCAGCAGCAGACTGATACTGCTGGGAGACAGAAGCTCTCTGAAGGAGTATCATTTCTTTCAGGAGGGATGGCTGCCCAGAACATCTCACCACCAACTTTCACTTCTTCTCTTTAAAGCCTTGGAAGGAAGAACCATGCTGTTCTCAGCTCCAGCAGCCAGCAAAGATGATGAGGCTCCAAGAGGTGCAGTCTGACATCTGCAAGCTCCTGAAGAAGTGAGAGACAGCTCTGTCCCACAGTCACCTTTGGTATTCAGGGCAAGGTGTGGGTGAACCCAGCAATGCCAATTGCTCCAGCCTCAATTTGCTGTGTTTTCACAGCATCACAGGCTGTGCCCACTGGTGTGTTCTATTAGAAATCCTGGAGGCTCCTCCCAAGATTCTCAGTGCTATGATCAACACACTTGCACATCTTTCTGGCCAAGGGATGCAAAACTAAGGGAAAGTAGTGGAGGGTAATGAGCACTCTCCATTGACTCAGTGTCACCACCACTGTCAGACCAACTGCAGCTCCATCTGGGCTCTGGCTGGCAGCCCCAGCCTGGCCCTGATGGAGGACACCGTGTGCTCAGAGAAGACGAGGTCATGTATGGATGCAATCCTGTTCCAGGGCTGGAACAGGAACACACAGCACAAAGAGCACAGGCATCCTCACAGCATCACAAGCTCTGGAGTTAAGTTACATGTTCTGCTTATAAATTGACTTGATGAAGAGTCTGTTTTCAACCCTCTGTCTCCAAAACATCCAACACATGTGAAAAACAAGCTCACTTATGTGACTGACTCCAAAGGATGGAGTTTCATAGGAATTTCTGATACTTCCAAACCTGCCAGGACAAAGCTAATTTTCACACTCATTCATGCATTCTCTTGGTAACAAACTTATGCTTAAGGCTTGCTTTCAAAGGAAGACACTTCAAATTCCCTGGTTTTCGTGGCATTCTGCTTCCTCAGGTCGAACTGGAGGAGCAGCTTCTGCTGATCATGATCCCACTGTTGCAACTGAGCCCTTGCGTGCAGCTAAGAGGCAAGAAGGGATTCTCCAATTTCCCAACAGCTGCTCCAACACATCCCTGGGCACAGACACCCGATCCACACCAAGGAACTTTCCACCTGCTCTAAAATTGTGGAGCAGGTAGTGCCCCTCCAAGGTGGCTGTCATGGGAGAGAGTGAAAAGAGTGAAATGGAAACAGGGTGGCTTTGAAAGGGATGCAAACGCCCTTCTGAGAAAGGGGCCCACTGATCCATGAAGAGATGTGACATACAGGGCATCCTCCTCCCAAAACCCACCCAGCTGGGGTATCTGGAAAGGCAGAAGGAGGGCTGGGCCTCCAGACACATTGGCAAGAGGAGAAGCACAGAAGTGCATTCAGCAAACTGACTTTATAATTACAGGATAAGTGCTGGATTACTTTAATTCACCTCTTTCATTCAGGTTCTATCATTCTCATTTCTGAGCCCTTTCTTGTTTGTTTGTTTGAAATATGAAACCTGACCTATCACAAGAGCTGAACAAGGCCCTAAGACAGAACAAAAAGGAAGAAATGTAAAAAAAAGAATTAAAAAAAAAATATATATATATATGACAGCACTTATACAAAACCCCAGCTGGCAGGGGGGAAAGCCACATCCTGGGAGGGGGTTTCCCTGCTTCCTTCCCCCGCTGGGACACAGCCCCCTGGGATGCCAGGGAAGCTGCTGTTCCCAGCCCTGGCTGTGTGGAGGCTGGGATAGGAGGGTTTGAAGGCTGCTGCCTTTCCCCACGCTGCCTTCAACAGGCAGGCCCTTGTTCCAGGCACAGGCAGGCCGGGAGACCACAACGGTCCCTTCTGGATTACTATGGATGAAGTGGGAGCATTGTATGGAGGGAATGGGGAGGATGGAGCGAGCCATGCAGCAGAGCTGGGCCTTTGCCTCCCCCTCTTTGAAGGCATTTCAGGCAGGGATGGAGCCACACAAACACCCTGCCTATCTCACATGCTGAAGAGGAGCCCTGGTTTGCCAGAGGTTCCCCAGCTGTGGTATGCAAACCATTTTTGGGTGGTACACGGAGCACACGCATCTGGAGAGACACCACCAGCCTGTATCCAGACAAACAGAGCCAGACCAAAGCAGCCCAGGAAAGGCATGCATATTAAATTGAGATTTAAAGGGTATAAAAATAATCCGTTTGATCTGGGAGTGATGTTTATATTATTTTCTGTGCTCACTACAAACAGACAATTAAAAAATGTCATCTGCTGCAATTGTGATTCCCATCTCCTGCCTGTCTCAGCAGCAGGTACACAGGATTCAAAGCACTCCTGGCCATGAAGCAGTTGCACGTAATTCTGCTTTTCCTGGAGACACATCTTCAGGCTGGCCAAGTTCCACCAACCTGGGAAAGCCAACAGATTTATACCCCTGAGGACTCGGTCTGCCATAGGTACAGCATTTCCTTGTTCTGCAATTAACACCTCAAGTATAATTGTCACTAATAATCTCTTTTTGATAGGTCGGTTGTCTTTTTTTTTTGTTTGTTTGTTTTCACAAAGCAAATGCAGAAAAAGCGGATTTCAAACACCTCCAAAATATTTCTCTTGCCTTTACTTCCAGTCATCTTTGGCTCCTTTGGTCTTTCAAGGGAGGCACAACAGATGGGTATCATGCTATCATGCTTTAGGTGCTGACTGTTGGTTCAACAAGAAGCTTTTCCAGGCTCAAAAAAAAAAAAAGGAAAAAAAAGAAAAAACAAAAAAAATTCCTTTACTCCTGAGTTAGGCAGAGTCCAAGGTGCCACTTCTGCCAACCTGCCTTTGCCAGAGCACCTCCAGAGCAGCCATCCCTGGCCAGGAGCTCGCTGCCACCAGGAGATCCTGCAGGTATGGAGTGATACATAAACATTAAGAAGCAAACCCCACCTAGGGATGCTCCAAACATGATGAGGACTCTCCACCCACACAGCTTCTCCCATGGTGTGGGCTCAGTCCTCCCTGACACAGAGGAGACACAGTGTGGAGAAGGCAACACCGAGGGGTTGGGACTGTCCAGCTACTTTGGAACAGTCAGTATTGCTGTCCCTTGCTGAAAACAAGAAATGGTTGGTCCCAGCATCTTCTTCAGGTGCACAGAAAGGTGTCGCCCCTGTGAAAAGTGAGTGTTGCGCAGTGGGGTAGTCCTAAAAATAAAAGCAACAGCCCCAACCCAAACAAAGCAAAGTTGCTTAGCTCATCACATCCACATTTACACCATCCAAATAACTCTAACCTCACCCCTCATCTCCAATTCCTCCCACTCCTTACACTTAAATGACAATCCCAGGCCTGTTTTCACCAATTTTTGTGATGAAGCGACAGGGCCCCTGGCAGAGCTCAAATCCTTTTTGCTTCTGAGAGCGGGAGGACTCCACAATTTTCCACACAGAAGAGGGAAGTCAAGAGCAATCTAAACTGTTAGCCCAAATTATAAGATTATATCCCCAATTACATAAACATGTCAAGGTCCAGCTAGCATAAATATTTACTTTCAAAGTTCATTTAGCATCAAGCTTGCTACAGGAGATGCCAAATTTGTGAGAAAGCTGCAGAGATATTAAGGTTGTAAGAGGTCTATCCATCTGTTGCTTCAAAAAACCTTCCCGAGGCAGTAAAACTTGTGTTGTACAGATTAACTGGGATTGACAGAAGAGAGAAAATTAAATTAGAGGCAGAAAAGAAGAAGGGCAGTAAATTATGTGCAGTTTACATCCCACCAGCCTGAAACATATGCGCCCATAAACCCAATTTCCACAAGCCTCAGAAGCAGGTATGCCAGATGAAATTCTTCTATTTTATGGTACAAGCAGGACTTTTTGGAAGCTGTTTTACCTGCACAAGCTGCACAAATACAAGCTACTGAAGACCCTCATCTGCCCTATCACCCTTGCTGACACAGCCTTCCCCTCTTCCGAGATGAAACGCTTGACTTAGCACCCGTCAGCAGAGCACAGGTGGCTGCTCAGAGCTTGCTGAACACCAGGAGTCCCTGCCAAGGGAAAACAGCAGGTCTGAGAGGAGCAGATTTAACCCTAGATGCTACATGTGTGGGGCCAGGCTCCAAAACATCCCACCTCAAGGGTCAGGGCAGGAGGATCTTCCCCACCCGGCCACGTCTCCTGCATCAGGAGGAGTTTTGGTGGCAGCTACAGGACAGCAAAACCCCATGGCACCAGGGAAAGTTGTCCCCTGAGATCTGTCCCAGACAGATTGCCCCAAATAACGCTCTAAGCTCCAGGTAGGATGTGCAGGAGACATCCTGGCTGAGGGATGGGCTGAGGATGACCAGGTGAAGGTGGAGTGAGGTCCACCCATCACACCTCTTGTTTTTCTGCTCACAGAGTTTCTCACTGCTCTACAAAGTGAAGACGCCAACCAGCTCAGCAGAGGGAACTTCAGACCTGCCCAGACCGCCTCAATCACATTTTCAGATGTTTTGCAGTGATCAGGAGACAGGGACAGGACAGCAGGGACTCTTCCACACCACCAAGCTCGCCTGTGGCCCTAACAATTTCAGGAAGCATCTTCCAATCCTCTAAACAGAGCCCTCCTGAGAGGAGGAAGCAGATGGAGAAAGTTATTTTCCCCCCCTTGCATGACCTGCTTTAATAAATGCACACTCAGTTCTTTTCTGCCTTTTATACTGAGTTAAGCACGGGCATGGAATTTCTGGGAAGTTCACAGTGTCAGCCATCAAAACTCTTGTTCCTGAGAGAGCCCAGGGATTTATGAGTGCCAAGTGCACTCATTAGAGCAGCGGGCTGGTCATTCAGCAACATCCAGCTCCCTGCCAACTCAACTCAAGTTGGAAATGCAGGAGAAACTGAGGGTCTGGTGCAGGGGATCTTCATCCAACCCCCTCCACCAGCAGCCCATGGCTCCATGACCCTGCTCCCCAAGGAAAGAAGATACAAATCTTCTTCTTATGCATTCGCTATCCAGATAACCATTGTACTGCTTGAGGATGAAAGACAAAAATCTTTCTAACTGCTCTCACCAAATTAAAGCTGAAGGAAGCTCCTGATAGCTCACCTTTACTAATTCAGACTTTCTTAGATGTTTATGATAATTGTCTTCTGGGTAATTTGTTTAAATTTGTGTGTAAACAAAGGGTTTGTACACATCTACAGCCTCACAGAGAGTGTGTCATTTCTGAAAAACATTTCAGCCATAGTTCACTCTTTTCATTTTCCCCTCAGAGAAAACCAGTTCAAGGCTGAATTATGGCATTACCTGCAGCAGGAGCCAGTGCAGCGTCACAGGCCTCTGCAAATCAAATGGCCAGTTTTAATATTTCCTCAAGTGGTCCTCAAATGAGAAAAAGCCTTCTGTTTCCCTGCTTCTCTGAAGGTCTTTGGGCAGCTGCTCAAGAGGTGTAACTCAGTTTGACTGCACTGGACTTTTTGTTTTTTTAATTCCACTGTATATGTAAATATCCACCAACTTGTACCTGTCCACCTTTCTCTTACAGGAAGGATTCAGCCAGGGCACCTTTTTTCCATTTTCCAAGTGGTTTCTTGGTGATTTTTTTTTTACAAGAAAATGGGAATCAAGTGCTTGGAAACTATAAGCTCATAGTCTTCCCTAGCAAAAGGCAGAGGGAAGAGCAAGCCAAGCTTCCCGTGAGTAGGGCAGCTTTCACAGCAACTCCTGCCCCGTCATCCACCAGCAGGTCCAATATTCCTAGTCCTGGTCTGGGTATATTTGCAAAGCCCATCCCCAAACACACATCACGAACTCTCCATCCCCAAACACACATCATGGGCTCTCCATCCCATAATCATCTCCCTCATCATGTCCCACCCGTGCTCTTCACCTGCCAATGATGAGCCAGATCTAAACTTTGTCGCATTCATGCTCTTAAATACTCCTCACTCTAAAAATAAAAAACAACAACAAAACAAAAACTAAGAACTCCAACAAAAACACCTAAACAAGCCAACTCTGGTGTTTACTTCCCAATTTCCACCTGTAGCAACCTGAAACAAAGCAACAATCACAGTTTTGCTGTATCACATTATTCCCTGCTAACAATACTTCCCAGTGATGCTTGATAAGTCCTGTTTACCCAAACTAGCACAAGTAGAATAACACATGTCAACCAACTGCTTTTTCATTTAGGACCCTTAGCCCAAAGAAGGGGAAGCAAAACTCTTTCCTCATTCAAACAGCACCTACTCCATGCCAGGAATGCCTCAAGTTAAGGAAACTTAGGTAAATAAAAGTTTAAAAGTTCTGACTCCTAGGAGCTGTTTTACTAGGAATTCGACTTTATGCTTAAATAAGTGAGGTAAGTCCAGCTAGCTATGTTTCTACTTATATTAGTTTCATATATGGGATATCAAGTATTTTTATTTTTTCCAGATCCGAGAAGATGAAGCTTTCTGCACTGGCCCCTGTTCTTGTGGGAATATAAAGAGAAAACCATGCCTCTCTCCTCCTAGTGTATTAGTGCCCCCTAATATACACCAGATGATCAATAAACTGCATAAAAATTAAATCAAACTGACAGTCTTTAAAAAATGGGCTCTAAGCAGAAACAATTGTTTTAAAGACTGTGGTGTCTGGAGTATTAAACTCACGTGCTGTTGTGTTATTAATCTCTTTGTTGGAAGCCAGTTGATTTCCCCTGCCTGTGTCTGTCAATTAAATATTCAGCATCGCAGCCACAATGGAAGGGTTCATGTTTTGGAATGCAAAAAGTTGTTTCTCTTTTTTTTTTTGAGACGCGCTGTTGACAGTTCCCTTCCATGCCACAGCATCTCCAAAAGCCGAGCGGGGCAGGCAAACCCAGACCTCTGCCAGGAGCTGCGACAGCGCTCCGGGCTTTGAAAGGAATGAGTTTAGCGAGATGGGGAGAAAGAGAGGAGCGCTGGTAAAGCCGCCAGCAGAGCGGCACAGCAAAGCAGAGCGGCAAGAGTTGCTGTTTTCCGTGATTCACCCAAACACGAGGCGGGCTGAGCGTAGAGCGCTGCCTCCACCTGGAGCTGGCCCCGGCGCCCACAGGAGCGGGGCCCGTGCCGGGGGCACCCCCGGGGCACATCCCCGAGCCCACAGTGCCCCCTGCGCCCCGCCGGGGCCGCTCCCCGACTCTGCCCGGCACAAACGAGAGCGAATCGCCGCTAATGAGCGTGTCGGGGTGCGGGGTGCTCTGCCCCGAGCGGGGACCCCCGGCCGCCCCCCGCGCTCCCCAGCCCGGCCCGGCCCGGCCCGGCCGCTCCCCCGCTCGCTGCCCTGCCCTGCCCTGCCCGGCCCGGCTGTCCCGGCGGCCCCGCTCCGCTTTTGTTTGGGAAGCGGCGCGGCCGGGCCACGGCCGAGCTCTGCCCCAACTTTCCCAGAAGTTTTCCCCGGCTGGCGGAGGGGGTTCGGGAGCGGGGAGAAGGAAGGGGCGCGGTGCTCACCCATGACGAGGCACAGGCAGTCGAGGCAGATGAGCAGGGCTTTCTTGCTGCTGCTCTTGGCCGGGTTGTTGTTGAGCGCCGGGCTGCCCCCATTCTTGCTCTCCGGCGGGATCGCCTTGTCGTACTTGTAGCTCTGCATTATCGGGGGCGAGCGCCCGGGACGAGCCGTGCCGAGCCGAGGCGGGCCGTGCCGGGCCGCAGGGAGCCGCTCGGAGCCGAGCCGAGCCGAGCCGAGCCGCAGGGAGCCGCCGGGCTCGCACGCCGTGCGCCGGGGAGGTGCTGCCCGCGCCGCCGGAGCCGCTCCCGGCCTCTCCGGTGGGGCACGGCAGGCGAGAGAGAGAGGCAGGCGGGTCTTCCCAAGGAGAGAGAGGAGGAAAAAAAAAAAAAAAAAAAAAAAAAAAGGGGGGGGGGGGGATCAAAGTAGCAAAACAAAAACCAAAACAAGCTCTCCCCCAGAAAAAAAACCACCAGGAAAGTAGCGAAGGGGCAGCGAGCGAGGAGAAGTTTGCGGGTTGTCCCAAAAGCGGTGTGTAAAAGTCCTGGAGGAAAAGCCGGGGGGAAGGATTTAAAAAAAAAAAAAAAAAAACCAAAAAAAAGCGTGTGTATATATATATATATATTAATTTTTTTGGTATATATGTGTGTATGTAAGTATCAAGTCCGGGAGAAGGTGCGGGGCGATGCTGCCCCGGGGGCAGGTGGGCTCCGCGCTGGGCTCCGTGCGCTGCGCTGGGGGCTCCCGCCGCGCCCGCCCCGGCCGCTCTGGGAGCCACCGGCTCGCTTCTGCACTTTTATTTCGCGAGGCGCTTTCCACCCCTCAGGAAAAAAAAAAAAAAAGGAGAAGAAGAAGAGGGGGGGAGAAAAAAAAAATCAGTCACTTCGCCTCGGATGGGATATCCAAGTAAGCACAGCCCCTTTCCTGCATCTGACATTTTACATACATAATTAACTCCACATTTTTTTCCTGAGGGAAGTTAAAAAAAAAAAAAAAAAAAAAAAAAAAGAGTTAGGAACTAAAGTTTTCTCTTGCAGTCTTGCAGACCAGAAGGAGGGTGCCTCTAGCGTTCGTTCATACAGGAGTGCAGGGGGGAAAGGAAAACAACCAGCCGATCCAAGGCTGGAGGACTCCCGAAAGCTGGGAACGGTGCGAGGGGCAGAAAACTAACAACAAACAACTTTATAAACATTTTTCTCTAGTTTTTTTTTCTTCTTCCTGCCCTCCATCTCTGTTCTGTGTGCTAAGACAGGGGAGGGGGCATGATGTGTGTGGTACCCACAGACCCTGGGCTGAAGTTTGGCTGTGCCACCCTGCCAGATGTGGAACCGGGGCAGCTTTGCCCTCCCGCAGCAGCAGCAGCACCGCTTTCATCAAAAGAGTGTAACGAGAGAGCCGGGTGAGGGATTGTTGTGTTGATTAATCGCTCGTTCGGTCTAATTAAAAATCATCAAGGAAGTAAAGGAAAGGTTTCCCAGGAGCCGCAGCTGGCAGGAGGGCAATGCTGTGCTCTGAGCAGGGATACAGGAGGTGCTCAGTACAGTGTTTAACCAATTCTCCTTTTATTTTTGGGGTCGTGCGTTTCACCTCAGCCTCTCACCTGTGTGCTGGCACATCCCTGGTGTTTCCCAGGCAGGGAGAGCCCCAACAAAGCCACCCTTCCCTGCTGCTCCTCCCGGAGCTGCAGACTCCAACCAGAGCTCTGGAGAGAGTGCCAGGGCAGGGGCAGGTGTTCAGGAATCTGTTTAGACACATACATGGGTATAACTGAGGCCAGCCTGGGAGGGAGGAGGAAAGTGAAGTGGTATTTTTCAAATTTTACTTTTATATGTGTGGTGTGAAAAGAAAGGGGAAAACACACCTTGGACACTCCCCCAATTCTTTCTTTATGCCTCAGTGATGTGAAATCAGACGTGAAATCAGGTGCCACCTCCCACTTGCTGTTGAGGGGATTCTTGCCCATTATCACCGTATAGCAATGAACACAAAAGCACCACTTTTGGCCCAAAATGGTGCCAGTCACCCCCCTAGGGGACCAAGCTGCCCGAGAAGGACGCATGTCAAGGTCTCTCTGTCTTTCCCCTGAGCATGACAGTGGTGTGGATGCCTAATTTAGGCTCCTCGGATGCCTGAAGCAAGGGGAAAGAATCTTCACGTGGGAATTCTGCCCCAGCTGTGGGCACACTGCCCAGCCCAGCTCATGTCCAGTGTGGGGCCAAGCATCCACCTTCCCCTCACCCTTCAGAGCCTGGCCCTGCCTAGAGGAGCCCACAGATTCCAGCAGCTGGCTCCATCCTCCCCACGTCCCTAAATCTGCTGATTACCTGAGTTAAATTACATTTCGCGTTCAAAGCAAGGAGGAAAAAAATAAACAAAAATTGAGACTAATAATTGTAACAGCAAATAAAAAAAAATAGAGGCTTTCTTGTACTTTCAGGGAAATTGAAATTATGGTTTTGTATTTGCATTTACAAGACCCCTCAGGCTACTTATGTTTGCATTTTCATAACAAAAAGATTGTGCTGTTAATTGATGCAAGCCAGGGCACACAAATCTGAATCTTGGACCATTTCTTAAGGGAGCAGTAGCCACCAGAATTGCCCAGTTCACATTTGACGATGGGTAAGTCAGCAGTACCAAAAAGCAGCTTCCGTGCCTTTGTCAATAATATGCAAGAGATTCATTAGTAATAATTAACTGCATATTCATAAATGGAATTATCATATACACCATGCAACAGTATCCTTCAAGATCTCAGCTTTTCCTTTCCTGAGTTTGTATTACCAGTGAATTTTGCTCTGCATTTTTGGAGAGGGATTGGTTTCCACCACCTTCCCACCCCAGCTGGACCAAACCTCTGGTAAACAAGGAATACACTGATATAATTTCGGGAAAATAAAAAAAAAATTTGTACCACTTGTTCTTTCCCAGATTTATTTCATAACCCAACAATTTGAAAAGAGGAATTGAGCTTTTTTCATTCAGTCTTGTAGTTTTCAGAGAATCATCTCTTTAAGGCTATTCCTGGAATGGGTGAAGGGGCAGGAACTTGTTGCTGCCCTTTTTATCTTTGTATCAGTGGGATGGGACTATGTGGAAACCTGTTCATGACATGTCAAGAACTTAAAAATTGAGAGAAGGTTTTACTCGTACTTTACTCACTGATCATGACCAGCCAACATGATCCTGGATGGCCAAACAGTATCTGCCAAAAAAACACTCCAAGCCAAACCAAAAAACAACAGTAAAACTGTTCTTGTGTTTCCTTCTTTTTTTTCTTCTCCATAGAAGAGGGTGCTCATGTGGGACAAATAAGGTCTGGTTTGGGGCAAGAGGAGCCCAAACCTCTTGCTTGAGAATTTGTGAGAGCTTGTGTTTCCCCCAGGTGCACAGGGCTAGTGTGGGGAGAGAGAAGGGAAAGGAGAAGGCTCCAGATTCTGCTCTGAGGCTCACTGAAGTAACTTATCCCACACATTATTTCATGTAAATAACTATTTGTTGGAGCTGGGAGTGAACCTGCAGCCTGCCCTTATGTTCCTGCTTACCCCATCCTGCTCCCCTTGGCCCAGCACAGCTTTAATGTGTTCCCAGAGCGTGTTCCATCAGTCCAGCATTAGCTCTGGGTGCAGAGGCAGCTGGGCAGCAGCATTGCCCTTGGCCAGCACCACCCCTGTGCTCCTGGGGCTGCTCCTTGGTGGGCAGGACGTGGTCCTGGTGCTCTGGGCTGCTCCACTTTCAAGTGTAGAGGATCCCAGAGTCCTGGAATGGTTTGGGTTGGATGGGGCCAAAAAGATCATCTCATTCTCCATGGTCAGGGACACCTTCCACCATGCCAGGTTGCTCCAAGCCCTCTCCAACCTGGCCTTGAGCATTTCCAGGGATGGGGCAGCCACAGTTTCTCTGGGCAACCTGTGCCAAGGTCTCCCCACCCTCACAGGAGAGAATCTCTTCCTCATCCCTGGCCTCTGTCAGTTCAAAGCCATTCCCCCTTCCATCACTCCATGTCCTTGTCCAAAGTCCCTCTCCACTTCTCCTGCATCCCCTTTAGGTACTGGAAGGGGTTCTAAGGTCTCCCTGAAGCCTTCTCTGCTCCAGGTTGCAACTCTTCTGCTCCTCCTGATGTGCTGCAAGCACAGCTGCTGGTGCAGAGCAGTTTGATGCCTGAAGTGTGCCTGGTGGGATGCTCATTTTGATGCCCTGCCCAGTGCCAAGCCATCCCTTCCCCTCAGACCTGCAGACAGGTCTTCCTTGGGAACCCGCTTTGCTTTTCTGTCACAGGGAGGATTTTGGCAGCCACCCTTCTGCAGAAGGGACACGGAGTGTGGGAGGACCAGGCCCTGCCTATTGTATTTCTTGGAGCTGCTAATGACCACGGCTACAGCAATCCTAAAATAAGAAAGTGAGCTGATTGTTATCCCTTATCTGAGATTGTTCCCCACCGAAGGGGGAAATCAGAGCACACTTACGTGCTGCACATCAGGTGGCCTGAAGTCACAAGGCTGAAATACCAGTAAACTTCTGAAAAGTCCAAAGCTCAACCACCACTACCCTGTTCAGGGGTATTTTTAGCATCACCAGCTGCTGCTGCTGGAGAAAACACCCTCAGAGGGGCTGAGAGTGGGGGCATTGCCCTGCCCACCCTTGGCAGGAGGAGGGTGAGGGCAGGACAGCTGCTGTGTCCCCTGCCCGTGTCCCCATGCTGGACACTGTCCCCGGCGCCAGGTTGTCCAACCTGCACAGTCAACACTGCCCTGTTAAATTTTTACAAAGGCTGCAGTTAGACCTGTCATTGCAGAGAAAGGCAAATAAAAGTGAAATCCAAAGGGGGACCCAGTTCTGCCCTCCCCAGTGCGGCTGGGAAGGATCAAGCCTCATAAACCTTGAGGTCATTAAAAAGAATTAGTGATAAATGTCATCCTGATGCAGCGTTTGGTGCTGTCCAGGAAGCTGGGGGTCCAGGCTGATGCAGGCCAGGAGGGTCAGCCCACAGGCACGTGCCTCAGTGACCCCAAGGGTGGGACATTCTGTGGTCATGGACCCGTGCCTGGCATCACAAATCACTCGGGGTCAGCAACATTCAATTTGCCAACAACTTTAAGTCCAGTCTGTTTTGAAACCAGGATCTGTATTCCTGCCAAGTTTCACAACCCTGATGTTTCTCCCTAATTTAATTTAGTTCCCCTAAATCTTGCTGGCTCTTGACATGATTGGAGGATATCAATTCACGTTATTGCAAAAATGAAAAAAAAAAAAAGGAAATATATTTCAAGTTACATGATCTCAACAAAAAGCTTGAAAATGTGAGCTTGAAATCTCATCCGAAAGATCAAAACACAGAAGCTGTGATAAAGGACGTTATTTGATTTAAGATTTTCTAAGGACCAAATCCCATGAAGGATTGAAGGAGCCTGATTTATAATTTGGGGACACTGGGGACTAGTAACACCTTGTGTACAGTCACAGTTGTGTCTTTCGTCTGCCATCCCTGTCCTCAAAAAAGAGAATAACAGCACCATCTACTGCCATTCCTCAGCATTCGCTTGGGAATGCCAAACTCCAGCTCCATCAAAGCACCTCAGCAGGTCATGGCCCGGTATGGACAGAGAAACGAGCAAACCTGGACTGCAAAAATCAAAAATCACCAGTCTAAATTACTATTGATGCTAATTATTAAAAATTTCAGGCCTCAATAATACACCTTCCCCCTGAAACTGGTGGCATTGAAAAAAGCATTTCAACCCACCAGCATTTTAATATATTTCCCCCAAATCCTTTCACGTGTTTATTAGTGCAGCCCTGAAGGGCTGTTTGTAGAATTCCCAATTTCTACCGTGGGCAGGCATTTTCACCATCAACAGCAGCTCATGAAAGAGGTGGAACATCACCCTCGTTTCCAACCTGGTAAAATCCAGGTCTGTGCTCGGGGCTGGCCAGCTCCCAGGAGTTTGTTTGAAAATCAAGAATGTGCCGTGGTTTAATTACGCTGCTAAATGAAAGCCCCGTTATAAAGAGCAGTCTCAGAGGAGAGGTCCAGCTCGGGTTTTTCGCCCCGAATTGATTACTGGTTAACTCGGGGTAGTTAACACATTTGTAATGTCTGGTCCTGGCACTTCCCAGGTATTTGTTGCAGGATACAAACATTTGTGGTTTATAAAGTAAACAGGTCCGCCGACATTTTTTCGGCTTGGATTTATTTCTGGTCGCAAACTGTCTCAATGACCTGGTTGAAAATGCTCAGCATCCAAATGAAAAGTGAAAGAAAAATTAATATCTTTTTTTCCACGTCTAGACCAAGCCATTTTTATGGGCCACCCCAAAGCTTGAAGAAGCCCTGATGATGAACGTGGGTGCTGGTGGGGCAGGTGTGTGGTGGCCACCGTGGGGCAGCAGGAAAAGTGATGCTGAACATGAGGTTGTGCCTTCCCAAGGTGAACCAAAACTCTGCTTTGGTGGGATGGTACTGGAGGGATCTGGGGATGTAACTGGGGAAGCAGGGAGAGGCTTTTGAAAGACATCGCAAGCAAAAATAACAATAAAAAAAAGTAGAGCAAGACTTGGACTCATCAAGAGATGAAGCAGCACAAAAAAAAAAAAAAAAGTGAAGCACATGGCCTCATATGTGGGGACCCTCTGTCCATCCTCTCTTGCAAAATTATACAACAAAAAATAGAGTTTCACCAGGGCAGAGCTCCAGCATCACTCCTCACATGAGCTGCAAGGGCCAGGCCAGGTATTTGTATACAATGCACAAGTCCCTGGGCTTATCTGCTCCCAAGTTTCTCTATCTTGATAAGTCATTGTCCACCAGCCTCAAGAATTTCAATGTGTTTGCCAGGGCCAGGCTGGACCATCCCCAAATATTTGCTCCAGCACACAGACTGGGTTTGCTGTAACCCTGGTCACCCCTCCGTGCCATGCAGTGCCAGGGGGATGTAAAGGAGATGCACAACCCAGTTCTGCCATGGAGGAACTTCCCTGCCACCAAAACAGGGAGAAAAGAGGTTTTTCAGTCACAGCCCTGCTATGTGGTGACAAAATTTAATGGTCCCACAGCAGCAGATTGAGCAGGAGAGGAGGGCAGGACTTCAGTGGGCTCTGAGTTCTGCACCAAGCCTTCAAGGGGCACAGCACACACACAAAACCTCACCAGCAGCCTTCAAAGCCTGCTCTTTGCTCCCATTTATCTTATCTAGTGCTCCACTGAAGCACGGATTTACATAATGCACACCTAATATATTAATGTTGCTATTCATCGAGTGGATCTTGACACTGTTTTCTTTGAAAGTCTTGCCAGAAACGGTCAGGCTCCTTAAAACACAAGAGGATTTTATAGCCCTGAAAAGGACTTGCTCCCCCATTTGTATTCTGAATCCTTTCACAGAGGCTGTTTGCTTCTGTGATAAGAGCCAGGCCCAAAAACTCAGGAGTGGTAGGATCCTCAGTTTGGGTTAGTAGCACATTACAAAACTACAGCACTCAAATTACTGACTCAGCATGAACCAGTTGTTTCACACCCCTTTTCTAGCTGCAATTCTTTCCCCCAAAATTATCTTGCAACACAGCGTTTTAATAAACAACCCTTGTCACACACATTTTCAGTTAACTTTTTCATTTTCTCTCTACAAACTTCTCTTCTTGCTTCAGTTTTCTGGGCCAGTTTAATTTAGCTTGGGACACTGGATTTCCAAAGGCTGAAGAAAGTTCTGTAGAGAAGGAGAAAATTCTGTTCGAGTTATGATATTGACCTTAATGCAGCTCAAATGACTTTACAAATGCACACAAAGTTGCCTTGCAGACCATAGCACCAAACCATTAGAAGGAGGCTGTTTTCCCTGTAAAGCCAAGCAGATTCCCTGGGATATACATCCAGATTATCTTTTCCTTTATTTTGAATGGGATGAAGAAATACTTGCTTTTACATGAATTTTTGGGCATAAATTATTCTTCTACCCAATGGTGGACTAAGAAAAATGAGAAGCACATTGCCCATTTTATTTTATATAGTGACCATGCTCAAATCTTGGAACTCATTTCTGAGTATTGGGTTAGTGGTTGATCTTTCTGCCTTCATGTCTTGCTTTGTGGTGCAGCTGAACATAAAGCATTGGGCTCAGTACAGGAGGAGATGAAATTAGGTGGCTTCAGCTATCCAGAGACTCAGACTATGGCATTAATGGTCTCTTCTGATCTTCAAAATCTGCAAATTTGCTCTGAATCAGGGATTATGAAACAGCAAAGAGTAAATCCCTTTAAAATTGGCAGTAAATGTCAGGGACTACACTTTAAACACACAAAGACACAGGTTCACTGACAGTCATTGCCCAACAGCCCACAAATAACTCTGCTCCATCATGGACCCTTTATCTGCTTTATCAGAATTGCCAGCAACAAACACTGAATGTCAAAATCCTTCTGTTTCCAAACACGAGGCTATTTTGAAACACTGTGATTCAAAAATGAAAGAAAAAGATATCTCCTCCCCCCCAGAATGATGCATTTTGGGTTCTCATTTTGCCCTTCCTCATCTGCCCACCTTTTCCCAAGGCTCTCACCTTTACACCCTCCTGCCTTCAGCAAATCCTCACACCACCAGCTGCTGGGAAAGTGGGAAAAATACTTTTGGGGTGACAAAGCCAACTGCAAGAGCACAAATCACACAGGTCTGAGAAGGCACTGCTTTATTTGGGTTTGTTCTCATCTGCTTCTCAGGGACTGCCAGCCTGGGTGGCTCTGTGACTGTGTGTGCTTCTCTGGGCACCTGTCAAACATAAAATACTGGTAGGTCATGATGGGCATTAAGGAGCCTGTCCCTGATTTTACTGTTTTCTGCTGTACTTGGATGAAAAGCTTCTAATAATGGCCCTCAAAGAGAAAACATTAATCACAAAGTGGTTTGGATTGGCAGGGACTTTCAAGATCATCTTATTCTGCCCCCTGCCATGGGCAGGGACACCTTCCACTATCCCAGGGTGCTCCAAGCCCTGTCCAACCTGGCCTTGGACACTTCCAGGGATCCAGGGGCAGCCACAGCTTCTCTGGGCACCCTGTGCCAGGGCCTGCCCACCCTCTCAGGGAACAATTTCTTCTTACTATCTAATCTACCCCTTCCCTCTGTCAGTGTGGAGCCATTGTCCCTTGTCCTCTCCATGTCCTTGTCCAAAGTTCCTCTCCAGCTCTCTTGGAGGCTCTTTAGGCACTGGAAGGGGCTCTGAGATTTGTTTGGAACCATCTCCAGGCTGAACACCCACGGATCTCCCAGGGTTCTGCAGCCCTCAGATGATTTTTGTGGCTGGATTCACTCTAGCATTTCCATGTTCTTTTATGGACACTCCCCATGTTTTTTTCCCTATTTCTTGACCCACTCTTGCTCGTGTTTTCCACACTCAGGCAGCACCTTGGTGGCTGAGAATCTGTTGTTCCCTGTACCACACACTCCACCTGAAGGCAAGAGAGAGAACAGACCGAAACAGAAAAAGAGCAAAGGAGAACAGAACTTAAACTCACATGAAAAAATAATTGCATAAAAGGGGAATCTTGCTTCCTAAAATAGGCTGGCACCAGGCTGTAACACGAGACCCTTTTGCTGATGCCAGATGAGGAGAGTGAGCTCAACATGACCGCCTGCCCTTACAAGAACTCGGCCTGGACAACACAGGGCTCTCTCTGCTGTGGCTTGAACACCTTTGATTTCAGGAGAAAGCAATAAACAGCACCTTGCTTCAAAAGTTTCACGATCCATAGAAATTAAACTTGGCCAGTTCAAAAGGCTATTATTAATGTGCCTTCTTGTGCAGATATGATCTCAAGAAAAACACACATCTAGGACTAATAATAACAAATAATAGAGTTATTCATACAGCTGCTGCTTACACGATGGCAATTTCCCCATAATTGCAGGCACAGGGAATGGGCACACAAACAGCAGTCTGTAGTGCCTCTGCCTACTCAGGGCTTGGGTTGAAGCTATTTCTTGTAGGTACATATACTTTTGGGAAGAGAAGTATTTCAGACTCCAGCAGAACCTCGATAAAGCTCTCCTGCATCCCTGCCTGATGCTGTGCTCACAGCAGGAAAACACAAGAAAAACAAAAGGCATGAGCACAAAGGTGTTTCAGAGGGACAGTGGTTTGTGGGCAGTGCTGAGATATTCCGACCTGAGAACCCTTTGCTCAGCTGGAGACAGAGTAAAAAGCCTCAGGAGAGGTGGCCTTAAAGTCACCTCCAGGACCTGGACCCCAGCACCCTCCTCAGCAGGGCCAGGGCACAGGAAATGATGCTGGCAGTCACCCAGTGCTCATTAAGTTGTTAAGGTCACCTGCAGAGTGCAAACAGGACAGGGAGGGACCCTCGTGTCTCTCCTGCATCTCCAGGCAGCCCCCCAGGGCCATGTAGCCATTGGTGTCTTTGCTCCTCACACCTTTGTGTGCACCTGAGCCCCTTCCTGGGTGCTGAGCCCTGAGCCAGGGGTCAAGCACAGCTTCCTCTCCTGAGGAGCTTGTTATGGCCATGGCATAGCTGAGGGGTGATAAAAACAAATAATTTGCTACCCAAGCTGGAGGGCTGAGGGGGGGCTAATGCCACTTTCCACCCAGGAGAACACAGATGGGTGACAGGGAGAGATGCTGGCACTCCCCCTCCTCATCCCACAGCAGCAGGAAAAACATCTGCAAGGTAAAGAGGAGGAAAATCTCCCAGGCAAGGGTTGTGTCTCATGGTGCTTCTACTTTCTCCCAAATCCCATCAATGCCTAGGGACAATTTAGCTTATTTAGTAAACAAGGTGGATGATGCAAAGGTAATTCCCTCATTGGGAAATGTTTTCCAGCTCAGAGCAGCTGCATTTCCAGCCACCCCAGGCTGCACAACTTGGGTGACACCAGGGACTCCACACAGACAGCAACACGTACAGCCTGCTGTGTGTCCAAGCACCCACGGGGCTGGCAGCACTCACAGGAAAAAGAGGATGGGTGGATGCATCCCTGCAGGCTTGAATGCACCTTGACTTGTGGATGGTGCCTTTGCTCTTCTCTCTGTCACATTATTTTCCTGTCCTGGTGGCCCAGCACTCAGCTGAGGGGGTGGAACAGACCTGGGAGGGAGCTGCAGCACAGTGAGATTGGCAGCAGGAGATGGGAAAACTCCACCTCCTCGGCCCTTTGACTTTCCCCCTCAGCCAAATGAGATCCTCATTTTTTATCCAGCTACCATTATAATTTCAGAGCCCAGGACTGCATTTGGGAGCCCAAATTCCCACCTTGGATGCCATCTAGTGCTGAGTGCTGAGAGCAGAGGAAATTCCCAAGGTGCCTGGAGCTGCCAGGAGGAAAATCATCTCCATTCCTCTTCCAGAGGCTGCTGGCTCATGCCAGACTTTATTTCCCAAGACCCCACTGAAAATCATCTGTGATTTAGATTGATAAAATTTCTTCTGAACATTTCTTTATCTGCCTTTTTTATTTTTTTCCCCTCTAATTCAGAATTTCAGGAATAAGCAACTACATTTGCAGGAGATGGGACCCCTTTAAAAGGAAATATATTCTGGAGTAATCCAAAATCTGTTTGGATGGTTTTGGTTCCCTGGAGATGAAGGACCCAGCCGAAGGGCTGGGGTTTGTCCCATTGCCAGGCTGCAGGGGCTGAGGATCCTCAGTCAAACCCCAAGATCCAGGCACTCTAAGGAAGAGGGCAGTGTATTTATCCCAGTTTCAGCACTACCAATTTATCCATTTCCCAGTGCTGCTGGCTGGGAGGTTTACATTGGATATTAGGAAAAACTTCACCAAAAGGTTTGTCAGGTGTTGGAACAGGCTGCCCAAGGCAGTGATGGAATCAGCACCCCTGGAGGGAGTTATAGGATGTGTCAATGTGGCACTTGGGGACATAGTTTGGTGGTGACCTTGGCAGTCCTGGGCTCAATGACCTCAAAGGGTTTTTCCAACCTAAATTATTCCATATTTTTTTTTCCATGTGATCACTACAGAATGGCCACCCCACTGATGAGCACAACACATGCCAGTCCATAAAGTCCTTCCACCACCCAGACTCAGCTCCCAGAAGCATCATGAAGCTCTTTGAGGTGAAAAACCTCCCTCCTCCTCCACAGCCCGGAGCCCAGGAGCACACACCTCCCATGTTCTGGGTGCTCCCAGGGACCAGCCCAGCTCTGTCTCAGCCAGCCCAGGTCTCACCTCTGCACTGCAGTGCAGACATATCCTCAGGGCATGTCTATCCTCCCTGCTCAGGCTGCTCTGGAGCTGGCAGGGAGCAAGTCAGGTCTGGTTTGGGAGCTGCTGAATGGCACTGGGGTGCAGAGCCAGCCGAATTTTGGGCACCGTGCCGGCTGCAGCGGCTCCACAGCTCGGGGCCAGGGCAGGAGGCTGCACGGGGCTGCTCCTCCACAGCCTCCTGCTCCCCCAGTGCTCCCCATGGCTCCCCAGGAGCTGTGGCACACTCCCACCCACCCCTCATCCTGCTTTCCTCTGCTTCTGCTGGCATTTTGCCCTCCCAAAGCTGGCACATCCCAGCGCCGAGGCCATCAGGAGCATCCCGGTGTCCCTGGGGTCGTGCACAGCTCCTGCCCCCTAATCCAGAGGCACAGGGACTGATCCTTTTGGAGCAGCTGAAATGATTCACTTGCAGGCTTGCCTGCTGTTTTATTAACTCGTTTTTTTTTTTTTTTTTTTCATCTGCAATTCCAAGTGGTGCAATTTTGAGATCAAAGCCCTGCCCTGCTGTAATGGCTCCGTGTAAGCCCGGCCTTCACACGCACGGGAGGCTCTGCCTCCAGGAAAGATGTGAGACTCAGCCCCAGCCAGCATGAACCCATCCACAGAGAAGGCAAAACTGGACTAAATGTTGCTCTCACTCATCCCTATCCAAAGTTAATTGGCTTTAATGTGGCAAGAACATGCCTGCTCGACTGATCTTGGCCAGGCCAGGCCCTGCAGTGTATTTAAGAAAACCCACTGGTTTTCTGTGAAATAGCTGCAGTTACCCCTGGCCCGAGGAGAGCAGGAGTGGCTGGAGAGTGTCCTGAATGGGCAAACAGAGGGCAGGACACAAGGCAGGGGGCTGCTCCATCTCCCAGCAGCAAGAGGGATGTTTGTGTTGGAGCAACACTCAGCTCCAGTTTGTGTAAAGGTGCTGTGCACACTCTGTCTTGTTTCTTTAACATATTACCAACAGTGCCATGTGTGCCCTTTCCTCCCCTGCTTCTGCAGGACAGGAAGATCTTGAATGGGGCCATGGCTGTCAGAGAAACATAAAATAGTTTAGGTTGAACCCAAAGACTACTAGATCTATTTCCAACCTTCCTGCAATGAACAGGGACACCTTCCACCAAGCCCTGTCCAACCTGGCCTTGAGCACTTCCAGGGATGGGGCATCCACCACCTCTCTGGGTTTTACCACCATGCCAGTGTTTTACCACCCACATCACAAAAAGATTTCTGCTTTATATCGAGTCTGAATCATTCCTCTTTTAATTTGAAACCACTACCCCTTGTCCTGTCACAACAGGCCCTGCTAAAACATCTTCCCTCTTCAATTTCTGAAGTCCCCACCTAAGGTAGAACAGACCTCCCAGGCAGCTGGAGATGCTGGTAGATGTTGCCCAACATCATTCAACATATCAGGAACAGCAGAACCTGTACCTGGCTAAACTCTGAAGATTAACCTCGGGTGAACCTGCACAGAAAGGTAGTGAGACTTCATCTTGGCTTAGACCTGCCAAAGTAAAGCTTGGCTTAAATTATTTAGGAATAGTTCTATGAGAAAATTAAGGCAGATCTGTCAGAAACAGGTGCATTTCTGCACAGCAGTTCTGGGCAGGAAAACACCAGGGTATGGGCAGAGCCAGTCTCACCAGTTATATTGGAATGCAAGTGTGGTCTCTACAGGGCATGGTTGAAATCCCCAGCCTGAGGGCACAGGAGAAGATCCTAAGGGTGTCCTAACTGGATCAGGGTCAGCTCTCCCTTAGAATAGGTGCCCTGAGCACTGTCCTCTCCCTCGGGTGCTGGCTGAGGCATCTGATGTGTGACAGCTCAGGAATCACTCTGAGTCTGGAGCAAACCAGCCACCCCCAGATCTGAAATGAGCCAAATCTTGTTCTCATAGACCTATTCCATAGTTCCTCATTTACCAAAAAGCACTGGCTCTTTTTGTTGTCTCACATGAGCCAGCAAGCAGAAGCACCATGCTGAAAGGGGTCTCGTTCCTGTTAGAAGTTGTATTTATTTGTTGTGCTTAGTGCATTTGATGTGTGTGCTGCTGATAAAACACAGGCTGTGGTTTAACAAATCAGTGCAGCAGTGCTGATCACAGCCCCCCTGAGCAAAGGGCTGCTGGATGCTGGATGTTTCCTTATCTAATCTTTCACACTTCAGCATTTCTTCATGTAAAGCATTGATAATTAAAAATGCAGAAGGGGATGATCATGAGGAGAGATTAAAGAACTCGTACAAAACAGTTGAAACAATAATAGCATTACATTACAGGGAACAATGTCTTCTATTAACTGACTGCTGTGCAACAGTGCTGAGGGATCCTAAGCCATGGCTCAAAATCCCTCTGTGTTAGGTGACAAGAGCTGCTATAAAAAGGAAACAAACTCCCTACAGGATGCAAAAAGCAGCCCAGCAGCTGTTTACATCTCCAGTTTTTCTGGCACAGATCCTTAATTTCTTCTTAGTTTTTTTCTGAATTCCAAAGGTTGATAAAAAGCTGCCTGAATCAAGATCTATTCTTTGAGCTACTCAGCATTTTAGAAAAAAGAGATTTACATCAGATGATACATCAGTTAAAAATAACTGGGAAATATCAAGTAATCATAAGTACATGTCCCACAGGTTTGCATATCTTGAATACTGAAATGACTCTCACTAAGGAATGAGTCTCATTTTTGCCCTTGGAAATATCATACACAATTCCTTCTGTTTTGATGGAGGTTTTGTTTTGGAAAGCTGTCTTAATTGACACTACTCAGTGTTTATGTCAAAGAAGACAGACCAAAAACCTCTGCTTTGCAGCTGGAGTAGGATGGGAGATGAGGTTAGCTCTTGTGGGATTTTTTTCTTAGGATTTTGTGCTGGCTTTGGCTGAGGTAGAGTTAATTTTCTTTGTAGGAGTTAGTATGGAGCTGTATTTTGGATTGTGCTGAAAACTGTGTTGATAATACAGAGCCTCATCCTTCATAAAAACAGGAAAGCCTTGGACTCCAAATGAAGGATAAGCAGCAAGGAATCCAGACTTTCAGCTGTGAGTTCCACAAAAATAAAAACAATCCCACAGGCTTTCTTCATTGTGGCTCAAGAAGCACCAGGGCTGCCTTTAGAGTAAAAATTTCTCCTACTGCACATGGAGACCCAAGAGCATCCCTGTACAAGAGCCCAAACCTGTCTTAAACTGTATAAGCAGCCATTAGCCAAAAATCCCACCTACCATTCCACACCTGTGTAGCTGCAATTCTTTAGAAAGGAGAAAAAGCAGCAGACACCATTTATTTATAATTTATTATTGTGAACACAATTCCTCAACACAACTACACTCCTGGCGAAGGAATTCCTCCTAAACCTCCCCTGGTGTAGCTTTGAACCATTCCCATGTGTCCTATCACTGGATACCAGGGAGAAGAGCTCAGCATCTCCCTTTCCATGTCCCAGGAAGTTCATTCCAAATGAGACAAGCCCAACATCCTTAGCCATTCCTCCCAGGATGTGCATTCAGCTTTGTTACCCTCCTCTGGATGCATTCAAGGACCTTCAGAAGGAGCAGGACAGCTAAATAAAGTGACAATGACAGAAACAAGTGAGACTGGTCACTTTATAGACTGAGAATAAAGACTCACAGCAAATATGGTCAAGTGGATGTAGAGCATGAGACAATTGAGATGTAACACACAATGAGGAATTCAACAAATAAAAAAGCCCTCGATGCTAGGATGCATTAATTGTTCAGCTAATCCCTCTACTTCTACTCGCCCTAACTAAACCAGAATTTGAGCTGCAGGCAGGGCGAGGAAAAGGCACACCAGAAGAGGTGAAAAGGATCAGGAGCAGCATTTTTTTCCACTATAACCTCTCGTATTTTACAGCTCTACCTCATCAGAGCCCACAGTCACACATGGGATAACCTTCAGCAGTCGAGTTTGCAGGTTGTCCTACAAGACATGCTGTCAATCACTGTATCAATCACTGCCCTCTTTGTTTTTCTCAGGCTTGTATTCCAAATCAGACCTTCTCAGCAAAGCTGCTGTTCAGTCTCCAGGAGGGCTAAATGGTTTTCCAGCTGATCCTTGGCCTCAGTTTCTTTCCACTCCGCTCAAAGCAAGGGCCAAATCCGAGCCTGGCTCTGCTCCCTCTGCTTTCAGCATCACTCCATAAGTTCCTTTGTCTGGAAAACCCTTCAGATTTATCTCCCACTCCTCCCATGCAGAGATAAGAGCCAAATCCCCAGCACCTTCTCTGAACATGTGTGACTCAGATGGTGGGGGAGCACTGCAGGGCTCTGTTTCCATGTGCAGGCTCACAGGACCCAAAGCCCTCTCTTGTTTCCTACTTGTTACACACCCCAGCCTGGTGCAGATGTGTCACTGAGTGACTCCACGAGACCTCATTTTGTACTAATTAAGCTTTGTCACTGTAATTCCTGCACAGCAGTACGTGCTGGTGTGGGGCTCTCTGTGGGGAAGCCCACAAGATTCCACCTACATCTTCCAGATCTTCCCTCCTGGCCCAGCAAACTTGGCAAAAACATCTTGATTTCTCCTCAAGTGGGCTGTGAAAAATGAAGATTCTCATCTGAGAGCAGGTCTCCAAAGGCTTCTGCAGAGGATGTGAGCACATCTCCCACGGCCACGCCAGCCCCAAAGCTCCCATCCCAGAGGGCATCCTCAGGCTGGAAACATTCCATGGCCTCAGCAGAGCAGGAGGGATTAAACCAGGATGGCTGACTGACAGAAATGATAAAACCAGATTAGGACATCTAATCTCGAGGCAGCAGGAGCAACTGATGGGAAGGCCAGCTGTGAAAATCACTTTCATTTACACAAGGCACGAGAATGGGCCAAAAATGCTACTGTAGGATGATATCTGGTATCACATGGGTTGGTCAGAAAATATTTGCAGGATTATTACAATATAGCATTTCTCCAATCAATCAGTAAATTACTGACACAGCATACACTGAAGTGCATGGGAAAAGCCAACTGCATTCAGCAGGCATTGGAAAAAAAAGTGGAAAATTATCCTAATGCACAGGCTTGTAATAGGACACAAGTAAAATGATATCCCTGCTTCTAAAAGCAGCCATAGCAAGACTGTAAAATTAAATTGATGCACAAACACACAATACAGCCTAAGCAAAATATGATATCCCTGACTATCTAGCACTACTGCTGCACACATCTAGTGAGGGCGTCATGAGGCTGCTGCTTAGGAACACAAAACAGAGACAAAAGATTGTTATTTCTCATGGAGGAGGTTTTGGGTTGTTTGTTTTTAACATGGATGGTTAAATTTATGTTTATTTTCCCAATACACTCCTGGGTTAGTAAAGAAAGCATTGAATAGAGGGTAACTCAGAAGCCTGGGAAACAGGGAAGACACCCTTTAATATGTGTGGTTTGTGGTTAATCTACTGGTTGGTAAAGTAAGAGTAACATCCTTTAGGTGACAATGCTTTGGCCTTTGGCCCTAACTCAATGTGATTTTTCCATGGCAGTGGGACACACAGGTTGGAGGGGAATTTCCCTTTGGAATGCTGCACGTTGGTGTTTGCACAAACACATTTTGGAGGGTTTTGTGAAGTGTTCCCCCACTTTAGCTGATGGATCATCACTGCCTGTGGAAAAGGTCTCACCTCCCTATGGAAGCACAGAAATTCCAGGCTCCATCAACGCCAGGGAAAGCCTGGGTGCACAAAATTCCTGCAGAGCAGCCCTTGGACAATGGCAACTTGTGCTAAAACCTTTAGCAATTATCTCTCATTAGAGCTGCTGGATAATTAAGGCTCCTCTCCAAATGAGTGTGACAGCTCTCACACGTTCCCCACTGCTGAGCTCAGTGACCCACATAGAGCTGCTGCAGCCCTGGATGAGCCTCCAGCTCACAGCCACACTGAAATGCCACTCGTGGAACCAAAATCTGCTTTGTGACAGCCTTTGAAGACCTTTACAGACCTGGCACTTCTCATCCTCAAAGATGAGGATTGATGTGCAATGAGTGGAACACGCACTTTTCTGCCAATCAACGAAATTCTGAATTTCTGAGTGTACATCCCAATGCAAAAGCCCTTTTGGTTGATTCTCCATCTCTAGGAGGCTCTGCAATTTAACTCTGATCTGGTTAGGCTTCAGGCTGATGCAACAGAAGAGGAAAATCTCTAATTCTCTTGTAAATAAACTTGCAAATACATTGAGCCATCCTGTTGCCATGCCATCCTAATTCATGAGGCAAGAGCTGCTCTCAGTTCCACCTCTCCTTGCTGTGCACAGGTCTAGGAATATATGAGAGACCATTCAATGAATGTCTGCAACTTACACCCACTCCATCTTCATGCCACTGCAACCTACACACAGCCAGATTCCACTCCCCGGACACATTTTCTTGATTCATGTTCAAAATCTGAGTGAGTGAGATTTTATATTTGCCCAGACGTTTTTCCCTGCTTTGCTGGCTGCCACATGGCTGGAATACAGATGCACAAAATGTTTGGGAAGGTCCTGATGAGCCCATGGCCACAGCGTGAGCCCCTTCTCTCCTGGAAGGTGATCCCTCTGTCACTGGTTGTGGATACCCAAAGTTATTCAGACTGCTCTCTCAAAAGTATATTCAGGGGGTGAGGGGGAAGGGGAAAAAGTTCTGCTGTCAGAAATGGATTTTTAGTTTGATTTTTAATCAACCATCTTGCTAATGCTGCTGTGGTTTCCCACATCTCTTACCAGAACTCATTCCCATGATGGAACCTAAAATGCTTTTCTTAAAACCTGTAAGATATTCTTATGCATGGAATCTCTCAATCTTTTTTCCCCCAGTAGCTGATTTATTAAAAATATTTAATCTCAACTGGACCAGTTCCTAAAGAACTCATCCCAATGGCTTCTGTAGGAAGGGGAAGCCTCCATAAAATATCAGAGACAGAATTTCACAGCCGTAACAGCAAGGGAAGCATCAAATCTGGGGACATAATCACATTGAGTTCCTGATGATCCTTAAATGTGGGAGATTATTTAAAGTCATACATCTTCCAGATTTTTTTTTCAATTTAATAATATTTGAAAGAAGCCACTCAAGCCTCTCCAACCAAGATTTCTGATGCAAGAACTCCCCACCGCAGACCGAAAATAGCAGAATTATGAGCGCTAAAAGTGTCTAGCAAGGCTTTTTATTTTAATTCATATTTGAGAAAGGTTTCTAGCAGCTGGGGAAAGTAAGAGCTGTATTCATAAAACCTTTGGCTATTTGCCACACAAATGGTGCTTTTATTGAGCGGGGGGCAGTGGGGAGAGGGGGAAGGGGAATGTGCCTATTCCCCATCAGGAATGTGTTTCTCCGATTCATAAATCCTCCTCCTCTCCCCCAGCTGACTAAAGGAAACCTTTCTCAGTTTGCCACTGTGATGAGAGAGGGCCAGAGCGATTCCCTGAGAGTGCCAGGGCCAGGGAGAGAGAGGCAGTTCAGTTAAAACAACATGGTTATTAAAAACACACACACAAACAGGACTATGTGCTACAGCCCAGCCCAGGGACAACAGCAGGGACAAATCTGTCAAAGGTACAGCCAACCCATCATACTCACAGCCTGCCACCGAGGGTAATGCCCTGCCATAAATACAGGCATTTTTCAGAACAGGTCTGAGAATTTCCAGCCTAAAATGCCCTCTCAGACGCAGGCAGGGAGGAGGAATGAGTTACGAGGATGGGGAACTGAAACACAGACAGATTGAGGGCTAAATAAAAATAATATAATACCTAGGTTTACTTAAAAAATGGTCATTGAGGGCGATATGTTGACACAACTGAAAATGGGAACTAGAACTCCTGATTTCCCCCAGGTAAAGCTTTGTCCTGAACTGCAGGAACCACTAAAGGCACTAAAGATGCTCCTAAGATGCAGAGGAATATCAGTCCTATGGATTGTTCTGGGCTTAGAGATTTCACAGCTCAGCCCTGTTAAAAGTGGAGCAGTTTGGGTTAATAAGAGAGGTCTAACTTTTGGCATATTCCCAGGTGGGGAGCTTGAAAGCAAAAATAAAATAAAAGCCACTTAAACATTAAGGCTTGGCAGCAGCCAAGCAGAAGGTTTGCATGGGGATATTTTGACTTCAGCTCTGCTCCATTTCTCCTGCTTTGGGCACTCCAGCCCTTAATTGCACATAACCCTTGAGAACTTGCCCAGCATCCCACAGGGGGTTGAATTCAAATCCTGAGGTCCTGGCTGAGACATGAACCAGGCACTGGACGTGCAGGGACTGAGCTCTCAGCATCCCTCCACCCCAGGCAGGAACATCTGCACTCCACAGCCCTGTCCAAATAACAGATTCTGGCACTTCAGTAAGCCTCACTTCAAGTATTTCTTCATTTCATGCCATCTGTGTGTGGTTTAATTTTATCCCTATTCTTGTCCTGGCCATTGTGGACGTGGAGAACACGATGTTCCTCCTTGTTTGATACAGAAAATCCTTCAGACGAGGCAAGGAAATAGTGGACTGAGGCTGCAAGGTCACAGATCTTTAAACAGCATTTCATACCAAGGTCAAAAAAGGCTAGATTTGCTGCACAGGCCTAAACTCTTCCTCAGTCTGTCCCTGGAATAGATGCTCATGGGTGCAAAGTGAAGGGTGAGGATAAACTTCAAACTCCTCCTCAGCAGCAAGTGCTTTCCCAGTGGAGCTGGGATTATCTCACAGATTATGCCCTAAACGAGAACATACTTGGCAAACCACTGGAAAAAATGCTACTACAAGCAGCTCACAGAGTCGCTGATTTTGCCTTCACCCTCCTACAAGTTATCTTCAGGATTTGTTGCTGAGGCCAGAAAGTTCCTGCAGGAACTGTACTGCCCACAACTTGTAAAAAAAGGAGGGCAAGACTGCATGAAAATAAAAAATTACATCCTGATCTTTTCATACTGCTCACCTCACACCCATATTGGGCTTTATATTTGTGGATAAAGCCTAAAAGATTGACTGCATGATTGCACAAAAGGGAGTAGTGCATAGAGAATCATGGAATTGTTAAGATTGGAAAAGACCTCTAGGATCATAGAGCCCAACCACAGCTATCTGCTTTAAAAATAACCCCCTAACCAAACCATCACACTAATCACAAGGCATATAAAAAGATAGCAGGAATTCATTACTGTTGCATTCTAATGGGTTGAGGAATCCAATTACTCATTTGTGCCCTTAATAAAATCTTATCCAGAAGTCTCATTCTCCTGTAGGACTAATCCTCTCAGAAATAATGTCCTTCTCTTGCTGCTGGTTGGAGTGTTGTGCACCCAGGGCTTGCACAGACAGGCAGTCTCTCCTCAGCAGCCTCCTCATGAAATGGGTGTTCATCATGTGCATGCTTAAAATGTTCTATTTTCAATGCAAGAAATTGAAACCCTCCTTCCCCACTCTCATAGAAAGGTTTCATCTCACATCCCCACCAGAGCATCACATATTGCCACACAGATTTTCACCCAATGCCAACAAGAGGCTGTAATAGGTTCTGGACCCACACCTATTATATTTTTTGAATAATGCTGCTTGCTGTTCCATTATATCACACTCACAAGATTGTATTTGAATAACCAATAATTTTAATAACCCCCAGAAAAGTTAATTTCCAACACCGTAGCACAAATGGTTCAACATCTGCTCTTGGCTGCTACACGGGGTTTGATAAATGACATCACTTACATAATATAAATGGGAATTGCTTGGTTACAAATCTAATGTGCTAAGCTGCCTCTGATGCATGCAGTTTCTCCAGCATTCAAAAAAACCCATTTCACGTGTCACAGTTTACCCACTGCTGCATTATCTCATTAACTATCTCCTCCCAAAACAGGCTGGGAATGCAAATCCTACTGAAAATCCACAGATTTAGGGCACTTGCCAGGGTTGGATAGGATGCCCCAGGAGTTGAGCTTTTGTGTTAACAGATGCACAGCATCCCTGGCATTTTTTTGGTCACATTGAACTGGAAAAATACAATGTGGTGATAGGGGCAGGGTGCTGAGGTGGGAGGCTGGACACAACTGGAGGTGCTCAGCTACAAACCCTTCTGTAGGTTCCCCATGGTGACTGAAGCCAAGGGTTGCAACAGGCAGCGCCCAGCTTTTCCTTGGTGCCCCCCCAGCCCCTCAGCATCCTGCTGCTTAGCCCTGCATTTCCAAAAAAATTCCCTTTGGATATCTGGTGGAAGCAGTTTGGTGCCTGGGAGGAGCACCAGCAAAATGTGAGCACGAGCCAGAGCCTCTGTGGGAGCTGCAAGGGACCCGGGTTTCTGCCCAGGACTCCTGAATCCCACAAAAAGGAGCAAAAAGCTTCCATGTTTTAGCACTCAGAGGTAATTCCTGCTGTAACCCCAGCCCTGGCAGCAGACCAGGGAGAGTTCAGGGCCAGGTATTCCATGGCAGCTTTCCCTGTGCCATGGCACAGTCCCTGTCTGAGAGAGGGTGGACATACAGCCAGCTGGGATGGGAGAGCTCCTGCCTCGAACTGGGGTGTAACAAGAAGCACAGGCAGCAAAGCAAGAGAGAACAAGCCGTGGCAGGATGTATTTAATAATCCCAAACCCAGAAAACCCGACTGCTAACTCACAGTGTCTGAAAAAACAGGAGACAACCGGCCACAAAGGAACCAGAGGCATGTGGGGATGCCCTCCCTTAAAGAGGGACATATATCCTGCTGCTCAGACAAGGGATTTCTCAATGAGCAGGGAAAAAGAAAATAGAGAAAGAAAAAATTCTTGGAGATTGCAAACACCCAGCCTCCAGCTGGACTGAACACCATACAGACTACATTTGATTTGTGTTTTAAATGAACTGCAACGCTACTACACAAACCAGATCCTTCAGAGATGAATGTAAGCAGGGAGAAGAGATTTCTACCCTGCTTCACAGTCAAATACCATTCTGTGTGATCTGCACCAAAAATAAAAATGCCACTTTGCCAGACACTGGAGTCTCCATCTCCTAGCAACACGCCCCACCCAGCCTTTTCCTGGAGACCCTTCAGCTCCTGCCTGCCAGCTCAGCTCCCTTCCCCCGTGTCTGCAAACGAGATACCCATGAAAGAGATACACACACATGTATGTATATTCTTAAAAGCCAGAGAGAAATTTAGTAAACCTTCTCAAGCCTGAGCCCTGGCACTGTTTTCCAGGAGCATCCCAGGCTCTGCTCTCAGCTCTCACCAGCAGTGGAGAGGGTGGAAGGCACTGACCCACCTGGGGACATCCTTGCTGCCAAGCAAAGGCTTTTCTGTGAGTCTCCTGCAAAATTAAGCCTCCAAAATATATCCTGTAAATGAAAAACCTCATTAATATTAATTAGTAGACAGTTTCTGTGTGTCAACAAGCGGTGGAAACACTCCTGACATCAGCTTGCTCTGAGATTTAGTGACCAGCTTTCAGGAAACAAGCAGGACAGCAGAACAGTGCATCTCCATGCAGCAGCTCTTGTTAAACATATTAGTTTAACCATTAAACAAACACCACTCGAGTTCACACCTCTTTGTGTGGTGTTTCATTCAGGGAGAGCCAGGGCTTGCCAGGACTGGAAGGGGAGATCAAACAAACCCCAAAGACAGAGCAGAGCTGCCCAGAGCTTGCAGGGTAAAGGCTTGCATGGGCTGACGACTGCAGCTGCCTGAAGAAGGCAGAGATTTCTCAGGCATTCCAAGAGATGGAAGCTTTGCTGTCTTATCCAAAGTTTACTGTTTGTAAAAGCTGTCTCTCTTATGCCTTCACGTACATCAATTGTTCTGGTTGAACAGAGATGGTTTCATTATACTACAAAAGGTTTTGTGTTACAGCAACCTTCCTGTTCTACCCTCAGCTTGTTATTTTAGTTATTTATGTTATTGGATTTCTTGAATTAAGTTGCTGTTTTATTATTTATGATAGCACAGTTGCATAGGCTGGTCATTATTTTATCAGGGACCTTGTGTTTACACACACTGTTCCAGCTTCCCAAACAGCTCTTTATTACCTTGTAGCACAGATTGCATTTGTGACTGCCTTCTGCTACTTCGTGCAGCTGAATGAGAAACAAAGAGCTACAAATTAACACTATTAAAATGTGGCAGGACCACTTTCCAGCCATGTTAGGTGCTGATTTTGGTGTTCAGTCATGCTACTTTTTTGGGAGGAGCATCCATTCTGGTTTTTTTATTTTTTAATGTGAACAATTCATATGGTCCAGACAAAGTTTATGTTCTACCTGGGAGATGAGGGAGAACGTCCTGCTTTCACTATTGAATCTTTTTGAATTCTGTCTGAAACTGTCCATTGAGTGCACCTTGCTTCCCAGTCCAAGGCACAGCTGGTGCCAGAGGGTGCATTTGGAGCCCTGTCCCTCACACTCAGCATCCCTCCTGTGGGGATGTGCTCTTTGGACCAAAAGCAGCTCCCCTGGCTGGTGAACAGTGTCACCAAAAGGAGGGATCAACCCAAGGAAGCAGCTCCAAAGCAGGACATACCCCAAGGACAGTGCCACCCTCTGATGGGCACATCCCTGGGCAGGTGTGACATCCCTGACAGGCAGAGAAAAGTCACCTCAAGGACACTGTGACCCTCGGGTGGGTGTCACTCCAAGGAGGTGCCACACCAAGCCAGGCACACCACAAGGAGGGTGCCCCAAGAGGAGGGTGTGCTCTAAGGGCCATGTCCCCACATCAGGCAGCTGTACCCCCAAGGAGGGAGCAGCCTAAGGGTGCCACCACCCCGAGGAGGGTGTCACTGCAGGGATGCTGAGGACAGTGCTACCAAAGGAAGCTGTCACCCTTTGGTGACACAAACAGGTGCCAATTGAAGGTGTATATGGAGGACAGTGCCACCGGGGGACGATGTCCCTTGTGGCAGATACTGCTCTGAAGGGATGTCAGCCCCAGCACGTACATGGCAGCAGAGAATGTACCCCGAGTACAGTGTCACCTGGGAAGGGTGTACACCCCTGGCAGGTGCCTCTCTTGAAGGGTGTCACCCCCAGGAAGGTGCATGGCAATAGAGAACAAACTCCGAGAACAGTGTCACCGGAGCAGGGCATCACCCCAGTCAGGTGCGTGGTAATGGGGAACGTACTAGTACAGTGTCACTAGGGGAGGGTGTCACCCGAGCAGGTGCCTCTCTAAAAAGGCATCAGCCCCAGTTAAGTGCGTGGCAATAAAGGATGCACCCACCAACAGTGTCACCAGAGCAGGTCATCAGCCCAGTCAGGTGGGTGGCAATAGAGAATGTACCCTCCGAACAGTGTCACCGGAGTAGGGCATCACCCCCGGCATGTGCTTCTCTAAAAGGGTGTCACCCCCAGGAAGGTGCGTGGCAATAGAGAATGTACTCCGAGAACACTCGGGGAGGGCATCACCCCTGGCAGGCGAGTGGCAATAGAGAATGTACCCTCTCAATAGTGTCACCCGGGCAAGTTGTCACCCCCGGCAGGTGCGTGGCAATAGAGAATATGTATGTACCCCGAGTACGGTGTCACTCGGGGAGGGTGTCACTCCCGGCAGGTGCCTCTCTAAAAGGATGTCACCCCCAGTCAGGTGGGTGGCAACAGAGAACGTACCCCGAGAACAGTGTCACCGGAGCAAGTTATCACCCCAGTCGGGTGGGCGGCAATAGAGAATATATACCCGGAGCACGGTGTCACCCGGGAAGGTGTCCCCCCGGCAGGTGCGTGGCAATAGAGAATGTACCCTCTGACCAGTGTCACCCAGGGGAGGTTGTCACTCCAGTCAGGTGCGTGGCAATAGAGAATATGTACCCCGAGCACGGTGTCACCCGGGAAGGTGTCCCCCCGGCAGGTGCGTGGCGATAGAGAATGCGCCCCGAGTACGGTGCCCCTCGGGGAGGTGTCAGCCCGGCAGGAGCCGCCCCCAGGGGTGTGCCCGGCAGGTGCCCCGGTTGGGGCGGTGTCCCCTGGCTCGGTTCCGTTCCCCGCGGTCGCACCTGGCGCTCGGGCGCTCCCCGCCCCCGGCCGGGCCCGCTCCGCTCCCCGCCCCGCCGGCCCGGCCCTGTGCATTGTGGTCCGGCGGCGGGGGGCGAACATGGCCGAGAAGCAGAAGCACGATGGGCGGGTGAAGATCGGCCACTACGTGCTGGGGGACACGCTGGGGGTCGGCACCTTCGGCAAAGTCAAGAGCTGAGTACCGCGGGCGGGGCCGGGCCGGGCCGGGCCGGGCCGGGTGCGCCCCTCGCCGCCGCCTCCCTCCTCCGCTCCCGCGGCCTCCGCGCCGGCATCCCCTCCCTTCCCTCTGCCCCGCTGCCTGCTCCCGGCTCCTCTCGGCATCCCCGGGGCTGGCGGGGCCGTGCCCGGGGCACACGGGCGGTGGGGCGGCCGCTGCCCGCGGCGGGGATGATGCGGGCGGCCGGTGGGAGATGCAGCGCTCGCCCCGGGCTGCTCCGGGCTGTCACAGCCCCCGGAGCCCGTGCTGCGAGCAGGACCCACCAAAACTTCGCTCCCGCGCTCGGAGGGAGGTGATGGGGAGGCTGGAGCGCGCACCGGCATCCTGCCCCTCCGTGCCGGGAATGCGCTCCTCGCTGCTTCCCTTCCCGACAGGGGCCGGCAGGTGCTCCCGGGGTGCTCCTGGAGCCGGCAGGTGCTCCCGGGGTGCTCCTGGAGCCGGCAGGTGCTCCCGGGGTGCTCTTGGAGCCGGCAGCGAGCGGGGCTGGTGCTGCCGCCGCTCCGAGCATCGATCGCCCCGCAGCCCCGAGCGGCTCGGCGGGGATGGAGGGGCCGGGGAGGGCAGGGATGAGCCGGCTGTGCCTGCACCTGGGGAAGGGAAGGCTCCAGAGCCACCTCGGAGCACCTTGTAGTGCCTAAAGGGGCTGCAAGAGACCTGGAGAGGGATTTCTGGCAGGGCGTGGAGTGGTGGGGCCAGGGGGAATGGCTTCGTGCTGACACAGGGTGAAATTAGTTAGGTGAAATGCTGGGGAGAAATTGTTCCCTGTGAGGATGCTGAGGCCCTGGCACAGGGTGCTCAGAGAAGCTGTGGCTGCTCCATCCCTGGAAATGTTCAAAGCCAGGTTGGAGCAACCTGGGATAGTGGGAAATATCCCTGCCCATGGCAGGGGGTGGGATGAGATGAGCTTTAAGGTCTCTTCCATCCCAAACCATTCCCGGGTTGCAGAATGGGGAGATTGTGTCAGGTTGGGGCTCCACACAGGGATTCCTTGGCCAGTCTTGCCAGAGCAGCCAGCTCACATCCTGAAGGCTTTGCTTTACCTGGCTACGAGGTTTGCAAATATTTGTATTTCTTTTTCCTGTGAATTCTGCCATTTCGTGCAGAATTCCATTTTTTATACGAGATACTGAAAAAAACAGAAAACCAACAAAAGTCAGTGCCTGAGCTGTGTTTCCCAGTAGGAAATGGGTTTAGCTGGAGCTGGGGGAGCAGCTGTCCCACTCAGTGTCCCCCCACCCCATTGGGATGTGGCTGGGCAAAGGGGTGCTGTGCCTGCCCTCAGTGCCTGGAGTTTTAAAATAAACCCAAATTGACAGCAGATGAAAGAAACCACCACAACCACTGCAGCTAGGTCCACCTGTGGCCATTAATCACGCCCCTAAAAATATATTGCTCTGTTTAATCCCAAACCACAAATTTACTGTCTAAAGAATTATCAGAATAAATACTTCTAACAGTAAGGACCATTTAAATCACTCCTGTGTACTAGCAGACCTCAAAACTGCTCCAAAGGCAGGTTTTTTCCTTGCAGATCAATTTAAACCTGCCAACAATACCTTTTTTTTCCTTAACTAGCACAAATACCCCCTACCCCACATATGACCTGAGTTTGGTAAAAATGGACATTTTCCAAAGAAATATTTCAAACAACATAAAAGAGATTTCCTAGCTCAAAATCCTTTATAGGTGAGTAGTACCCTATTTTTGTTTCTTTTCCCTTAATATTGTGCCTACAACTGACAGGTGAAGTTTGTGCTTGAGATGGGAACTGAAATGAAGAAATTGAATCTCCCATTTATAGAGAATTACAGTATTTTAATCGATTGAGCTTTAGAAAAACTTGTATTCACATGAGAAAAGCAGAGGTTTTTGTTGATTGATTCAAGCATTGTGTGTTGGGTATAATAATTGCTTTTTCAGGGAGAAGTCAGGTACCATCAGTGACATTTCTTGTTGCTGATGTGTTTTCTTCAAATTCTGCCTTGCACAAGGTTTTGGTTTTGGCACTTTTTCCTGCCTTACTCATCAAAATTAAGAAATCATAACTTACAGTTGTTCAGGACTATTGTTATTAAGGAAATAAGAAATGGCAATGAAGGGGAGGATTTTGTGACATGGGGTACAAACCAGAGCTTGAACTCATGGCTGGAGCTGAGCAGTCACTTTGAGCCATCAGAAGCCAGAGACATGATGGAAAAAGTGCCTGGGTCTTCAGGGAACTGATCCTCCTAAAAACTGCCTGAACACTGCAAGAAACTGTTCTGTTTTAAGCCCATTCAGTTTCTTGATCTCATTTACAGAAAATCCACCCAAGGCATGGAGGGGAGCAAATAGGTTGGCAGATGAGGGCAGGATTTTGGTGCTAATACTGAAATTCCATCTGGAGATGAGGATGAGGATGGAGCATCTGTTAGAAGAGAGGAAGGTGGCAGGAGCTGATGTGGTGGGTGGATAGGAGGTGTCATGTCGAGACTTGAAGTTACCACACAGCGTTTTTACCAAATATATTTGTTTTCCCTGTCCTCCAGGCCAAAGATTAGAATAATTTGCAGAAATAGAACTGTGGAGAAGATCTTGGATTTGGAGTTTAGCAAAGCCTTGGAGGAAGGAGGTGGCATCTCCTTCCCTGGGGGTTGGTAAGAACAGATGAGACAAACTGTGTTTGCTGTGGGCACGTTCCAGCCTGTGGGTCCCCAAAAGCTTTCCTGTGACCACAGCCCTCACACAGGGAGGTTGGTGCAGCCTGGAGAGCTTCAGTCAAAATCCAGCAGAGTAACCCAGATTATTTTATTTTTTTTGTCCATGTGATGCCACCCACAGCATCCCTGGGGGCCTTGGTGGATTCTTTCCCTCGCTTGTTTGCCACAGAAGTGACCAATTTGTGGTCCCTTAAGGACTGTCAGTCTTGGGTTGTCTTTGTCACCTCCATGGGCTCCAGTCAGGATCAGATCCCATTTTTCCCAGGCTCTGTAGCATTGCTGCTGAAAGACAAACTTTGTGTCAGAGGGAAGATAAACTAAAGGAGGCTGAGCAGATGAAGGACAGGGAGAGGCTGATATAACACACAAGCAAGTGGCACTGGGGCAGAATTTATACAGCATTGCTAAATATATGCTTTGGATGGATTTCATTTTTAACTTTGGGCTGAGATAAGGGCCAGCAGAACTGATAGGGAAGGAGTTTCCTCACCCCTCCACAAGCTTCTACATTGCCCTGAAGCATTTGCAAAAATGTTAACTGCTTGTGCTGCCTGAGCTGGTAGGATAAAGAAAGTGATGCAAAAACCCATGCTGTCAAGGGGTTTTAATTATTATCTGTGCTTGTAGTGCTATAATCGCTATTCCTCCTCAATTTTTTTTTTCTTTTATAAAAATAAGTAAATGTCAGGAGTCTCCCTTTCTACTTTTTTGATCTGGGGAGGCAGTGAGAGGGAAGGAGGTGTCTGCACCACCAGCCAAGGCCACCACTGCCCACCCTTGGGGTGAGGATCCTCTTCCATGCCTGTGGGAGACCTGGGACCTGCCCCTGACTTCTGGGATGATCCTGGGGTTCAGAGGCTCTGTGAGCAGAGGGAGGGTTGTCCTTACTGCCCATGTCTAAATTCCTGCAGCTACAGACAGCCCTCAAAGGCTTTAAAGTCTCCCACCACATAGGAAATTTTGTTCCCTCTTTGTCTCTCTCTCACCGAGTTCAAGGAGGCTTAACAAGTCACTGGGGACAGAAACAATAATATCTCTGTATCTAATGCTTACTGTAAGCAAAAGATGGATTACAAAATACGCTGTTTATTTTTAATTATTAATGTGTTTGTGCTAGCAAACCTTTGCAGAGTTACACATTGTTTGTCACGGATGGGAAAGGGGATGAACTATTTGGCAATAGTATTAAAAACAATAATTATTCATGCTGGGCATAGCCATTTTTTTTCCCCCTAGTGTATAATAAAAATTTTTCCAAGCATATGCTGAGGCAAGGCCAGAAAGTGTTGTCCTGAAACAAAGGGTGGCAGAAATCAGAATTTTCCTCCTAGTTCAGAGAAAAAACTTTGCTTTACCTCCCTGCAGAACTGCCCTGCTCTCCTCTCCCCAAGGATTCACCAGTTAAAATGCCTCCCTGGACTATTTACAGCACTCCTTGCACTGCACCAGAGGAATTATCTGCCTCCTCCAGCCCTCAGCTAATCCCTAAATTGCATCTCTACTGCAAAGCTGAGTTTATTTTCATTCCCTCATCTAGTAGTTTTAAGTATTACGAGGAATAAAATGGACATGCAAAGTGGCGCTTTAATTTTCAAGGGCAGTAAAGTGTTTTATTTTTAGGATGCTCTTATTGAGGAAAGAATCTCTGGCAGGTCTTATCTGGTGGCTAATAATAGTGACCTGGTGTGCCCTGAGTGCTGCTGCCCTGCCCTTCTCACGCCTCCTGCTTACCCTGGGTGCTTCTGATCAGCTCATTAGGGCTGCCAAAATTACGGGCTCTAATATTGTAATAACAAGGTTTGCTCACGGTAATTAACTCCTTGCACCACGTGTTATTACTGGAAGGGTGATGTTGGTAATTAGAGAGCACAAATATTTACTGTAAGCAGGTTTTTCTGTTCAGGCTTTAGGAAGCCATCCGTGTGTCAACCTGTTGAATATCACATTATAAAATATTGAGAAGGGGCAGCTTGTTCTGAGAACCCTTTTTTTGGGTATAAATACCCCGTTTTCAAGCTGTTTCTGCTCTCAGCTTCAATATAAATCTGGCTTCCTGGGAGCTTTTTATTTTCTGTGTGGTTTGTTTATGGGTAACAAGTGGATCCCATGCTGAATTCATTTCACATCATTAGGTACAATTCTGCCAGTGACAGTGGGGCTGCTCCTCCCTGTTTATGGTTATGGTTTTTCCCTGAACACAGGAGATAAACATCAGCATCTCAATGCACCAAGTGCATTTAAAAAAACCAAAAAACATATTGAAGTTTGCATCTTTCCTAAAAGCAGACTTTGCTCCTGCAGTCCAGCAGTGTTCCTGCAGCTTGTCATCAAAGCAAGAAGCATGCTGGAAGAAGTATAAATAGAAATTCATTTTAGTAATGCAAATCCTACAGTCCTATTTTGGGCAAGGAAAATCCCCACACCATTTTTTCAAAAAAGAAGTGTGATGGTCTAGTTTTAAGACTGGGTTTATGAGGGATTTTGTCTACCAGTGTGTTATGGTGGAGATTCTCCTCTGCCATTTAAATATATCTGTTTCTGATTAATCTAGCTTTTACATGCTATAAATCCTTGCAAATTAGCTTGGGGTATGACCTCCTCCAGCAACTCATTCTGTTTTTAGTGGAGTAGTTTTGGCAGATAAGTCTCCTCTCTTCTGCCTTCTATGACTCCACTGGGAAAATAGTGAAGAGACAAAAACTTTAAAATAGTTCACACCCTCATCTTCTGCTTTTTTTCCCTTCAGAAGTGGCATTTTGCTTATAGTGCCCTATAAACTGCTCGTGTGAACCCTGCTGCACTGTTTAGTGACTTTGCAATGCCTTCTGTCTCTAATAGTTGGTGAGCACCAGCTGACAGGGCACAAAGTAGCAGTGAAGATACTGAACAGGCAGAAAATCCGCAGCCTGGATGTGGTGGGGAAGATCAAACGAGAAATTCAGAACCTGAAGCTCTTCCGGCACCCTCACATTATCAAACTGTGAGTACCCTCCCTGCCACCTCTGTGCACAAACACCTCTCAGACACACTCAGCTGGGTTTCAGGAGATGGATTAGAGCAGTAAAAAATATGTTTGGTCAAGTTTTTGTGTGTTAGATGATCCACTGGCACAGGTTTTCCAGAGAAGCTGTGCTTCCCCATCCTTGCAAGTGTTCAAGGCAAGGTTGGATGGGTCTTCAAACAACCTGGGATAGTGGAAGGTGTCCCTGCCCATGGCAGGGGTTGGAAATGGATGGTCTTTAATGTCCCTTCCAACCCAAACCATTCTATGATTCCATGAATTGCAGCATGGTCAGGCTCTGAGAGTGAAACCTTGGCCTCCAGTCAATAGGATTTATGTTTTAATGGACTGATTATCCAGAGCTTAAAAGAACATTTTTTTTTTTTCAAAATTTATTATTCAGACATAAGTTTTGAAAGTCACCACTTTGATGAACCTGAGTTGGGGTTGTAAATCAGCACCTGCACTGCAGCCTCTGGGATTCCTGCTCAATCCCCAGTTTGTGCAGCCAGCCCACATTAATGAGGCACTCGATAATATCTTTGGCATTCCTATAAAAGAAAGCTGTTGAATGGTAACTGCAAGGGTAAGTTGACATTTAGGTCAGCCTTAAAACTGGCATGAGATATAGCAAATACCTGGGACTTAGAGGCAAGGGAAAACAAATTCTCTCTGCAGTTAAATAACTAACCATGCAGCAACTGTTGACTTTAGAGTAACTTCACAGTTCCATGGATTTATTGGAGAACAGATTGGTATTATTTCATGAAAAAAGCGCCAGCAAGACTCCTCAGCTGTGTGCCCAGCATCCTGCAAGTCAAATCCTGTTCACACATTTGTCAAAGCAATAAAAATTAAATCCAGTTTGACAATATCTGTGTCCTATGATACATGTTGCATTCGTGAAATACAGTGATAAAGATGTGAGGAGACTGGGGCACACAAACCTCTTTCAATAAGTTTTTAAATGTATATAAAAGAAATATTGGGGCAATTAACTGTAACTTAGATATCTGGATCCAAAGCTGCTCAGAAAAATGAGGTTGATGCTATTGATCTTTATGGGAGTATCCCACATTCCTGTGCCAGCCTCTGGAAATTGCTGAAATCTCTGTGTTTCAAATTACAGCCCTATAAAAATTTATGAAATTCATCTTAAAAAAAAAAAAAAAAAAGCAAATAACAACAAAACAATGACTCTGAAATAAAAGAGAGGGAGGTCCCAGCTGGTGCTGCTGTGAATTCCTGGGGCTGCATTGACCTCAGCTGATTACTGGCAGTTTATTCCAGCTGGGACACTGGAATGTCTTTGCAGCACTCAGGTCATTTTGAAGGAAAGTGGAGAATAAATCTGTGAGTTTAAGTGATACTCTGGGTTTTTCCCCCCATTCTAGAAGGATTTTTTCCCCCATTCTAGAGAGATTTAATATCTGAAAAATAACTTTAGGGGATCTCCTTTTCATTTCTGTACCTGTCCAGAGGAAGCTCCCTCTAGTGCCTAGAGCTCTTTATCTTCTTTTTTCTTGCTATGAGGGACAGCAGATGGATCCTGTCCTTGCCCCCAGCTAACCAGGACTTCATTTCTAAAGCTGTTGTTGCAGATCTTACCCAAAATGGAAATTTGAAAGTCAAGGCAGTCCTAAGTGTGGTAAGATTGCCTGGCAGATATTTCAGAGGATTATTTAAAGGGCTGAAGGAAGATCATAGGTCTGGAAAAGATGTGTTTTCACAGACAAGTGAAAGTTTATACTAGAAACAAGTGACAGCTTTTCAGCAAGATCCAAACAAATTCTTATTTGAAGTGTTGATTTGGAATTAATAATCTGTTTAAAAGCCTTTCCCTGTTCTTAATTACATATTTCTTCTATATCTGCTTGTGTTTTTGAAGGTACCAGGTCATCAGCACACCAACAGACTTCTTCATGGTCATGGAATACGTGTCCGGCGGGGAATTGTTTGATTACATCTGTAAGCATGGACGTGTAAGTGCCAGTCCTGAGTCAGCCCAGACATTTGTGTGGGAAGAGGATGGTGTTCAGGAGCAAAATGATTGCTCAAGGGAGCACAGTTAAGGTTAAAGCCCAAAATAGAAGTTGCTTCACAGCAACCCCGTCCGTGGTGTCTCGTACTGGCTCACACGAAACTTGTGTGTGATTTTCTGCAGCGTTCTCTGGTGTATTTTCAATCCTGAAACCAAAATATCCAAGGTAACGTGTTGCTTAGGGCAAATATTTGGAAAACTGGCATATTTTTGTGATTTTTAGCTATGAGTTGCCTGTCAAAACTCCCACGAATCAGCAGCCAATTTATGGCATGGGAGGGGAAGACCACTTGGTGTGGTCTCTGCCCCAGTCATTCACCTCTCCCAAACCCCCCCTAGGCTCCACGCCAGGTCCTTTGAAGGCTTTTCAAGGATGTGGCTTATCTGAACAACATTTTCGAATGCCAGCAGTCCCAGTGGGTATAAATCACCTGAGGTGGGTTGAGCCCATGAAATGTGAGATTTTGGTTGCAAGGAAAATCGCTGGTGTCTGCCCTGGGGAGGTAAGGAGGTAAAAATGGGCCAAAGTGGACATCCAGAGTAAGGGTTCAGGTGCAGGATCAGCCCATCACACATTCTCTCTCTGTGCTACCAAATCAATACATTTACAGCAAATTGGGTTAGATTAGTGCAGTGCTCAATGCAGCTGACTCAATTTGCTTTTCTATGTACAGTTCTGATTTCTCACACATTTTATCCATCTAAGTATTTTCAGTGAGTGATTTGGATATTTTCTGAACTTCTGCATCCATAAACTCAGTCTTTCATGAAGGGAGTCTTTTGGAATTCATCAGTAAAAATAATAATTGAAAATATAGTTTCTCTGATATAGCTCATACAACTTTATAGCTATACAGATAATTAAAATCACCACGATATTCCAGCTTCACCTACTGCTTCCAGAGGAAGTCCATGAGGACTTGCTCTCAGCAACATCCTTTGTGGTGTTTTGTCCAGCCTGGATCTGTACCAGTCCCATTGGGACAGCTGGCTATTGTCTGACAGGTGCTACCTTTAAACTCTTGTTGACATCTCAGCTAAACTGAGGTCTCACCTTTCATCTCTGGGCTGTATCATTTTCAAACACTGGCACGTTGTAAAACACCAGGGTGAGAAATCTGCTTTATTTGCTGCTTCTGGTCGCAGACACTCTGGCATTTTCTCTCTGCACCCTGGAAACGTTTGGCTCCTTGCTGATCCAAACCTTGCCCTGCACACCAACCTCCAGGGCTGTTCCCTCTGCTGTTCCCGCAGGTCGAGGAGGCGGAAGCTCGGCGCCTTTTCCAGCAGATCCTCTCTGCAGTGGATTACTGCCACAGGCACATGGTTGTGCACAGGGACCTGAAGCCAGAGAACGTGCTGCTGGATGCCCACATGAATGCCAAGATAGCTGATTTTGGTAGGTGACCCCAGCAGCATTCCAGAGGCGCAGCCAGCGCCGCCGGAGCGTGGCCGTGGAGCAAACCCAGCCACCAGCAGCTGCTCCAGCTGGAAATCCCAGCCTTGGAAACACTGCCCTTCCTGCAGCACCGGGGATTACTTGGTGCAGGCTGCTCCTGTACTGGCACTGAGAATGGAGCAGAGAAGTAATTTGTAAATCTCTGCTGTGTTTTAGTGTAATCACCCCACGGAAAATTTACCTAATTTATGTTTGAGGCAGGCTCGGTGCAGCTAATTCAGGGTGAGCTGGCTGTGTGTGTTTATTTTCGTGCATGTTCTCCCTCTGTTTGGCCATGTGCTTTTGGCCTTGGTTCATTTTACAGAGAGCAGTAACAGGAGTCTCTAAGTGGCATTAGGGATTGAAATCCATTAAAGTACCTGGGCTACCAACCCTGTCCCAGTGAGTCCTTTCTAGCAATATAAATCCTGAAAATTTACTCATTCCACACAATTGCCATATGAAGTAAGTGCTCTGGGATGAATTATGTCTCTTCTCTGTGCTCTGGGGTTTGCAACTTAAAGGAGCAAAATTAGCCTGGCGTGAGTATTTTTGGTTGGAAGTGAAAAAAAAAAAACAAACATCAACAATAGTAACAAAAGTAATAATTTTCAAATCAGTTCAGAGAAGTCTATCTAAATTATATCAACAGTTCCTTTCCAAATATTCCACTCCACTTCCCTGCCTTTCCTCTGTGTGGCATGGGATCCAGCCTGCCTGGACCTTCAGATCACACATCAGTGTATAATAAGCATTTTGTTTTTAGGACTGTCCAACATGATGTCAGATGGTGAATTTCTACGCACCAGCTGTGGTTCCCCAAATTATGCAGCCCCTGAAGTCATCTCTGGAAGGTAAGGCATTCCATTTCTCATCAGAGTCTATGTGAGCACATGGACTTTAAATTTGTTCTTGGTATTAGAAACAGCTTTGCACATCTAGTAAAAGTAGCTGACTCCTTCCAGCCTGGATTTTGTGTTTGGGTGAATCTGTTGGCAAAGATCTGAAGGTTTTCTTGGTTATTTTTGCTTCTCAATAGCTGTAATAGCAAACCATGTTTTGCTACAGGTGTTTACTTTGGAGGAATTATTAATACCAGATGTTGACTGTTTATATTGCTAATTAAAGAGGGTGTAAATGACTCTTTGGATGCAAATACTGAGGTTCCAGGAGGAAAGGCTTTTCCAGGCCACCCCTCCTCTCCTGCTCACCTGCAATAAAAAACACAGCATTAATGAGGAAAACCATTCCCTAACAAAAGAACCTGGAAGATCTTTAATCACTTCCCAACATTTGTAATGAAAATCCTTCTGGTTCCTTAAGCTTGGGGTTTTGGCTGTGGCAGTAGGTTCAACCTTCAGAACTTTGTTTTGAACTGATTAATTGAATTGACAAACCTCCTCTGTGGTTGCATCTCTCAGCATGAAACATCTGTACAGCACATGCAGTGTTGAACACACCCCACAAGGTTGAATTGGACTTCCATGTGTTGATACAGAAGTGTTGCCTCCTATATTTTGCTGTCAGGAACAGAAATTATATAGAATGTACATTTTTTCCTGATTCTCTCTGTAATATCTTAGCAAAGTTTGCAAATAATAGATTTTCAAATTTTCAGTCCTGTGAATGGTCCATCAAACTGCCCATCTCATTATCTATCCCCTTTTTTTTAATCTCCCTTTGCCATGAGCTTTACTTTTCCTAATCCAGTGTAATTTTGCCTATATCTGTAGTTTCTGAATAGGATATTTTGTTCAGAATGTCTTTGCTTTGATTATGATTATTTTATCCCTGTTTACACCAGAGCAAGTGTTGGCAGAGCATCCTAGGAATTAGACTAGCATCCAAAAACCCTGTTGTGACTACAGCTCAGTGTGTGAAATGAAACCAAGTAAATCCTCATTGTCAAGAAGGGGACAAAGCCAGAAACTACTGGGATTCCAAAGAAATATTAATGGTATTTCCATCTCAGTGAAGGCCAGACACGTTTTTCAATTGGTATAGGAGACAAGGCACATGGCAGATCAGCAAGGATTTGGTCCCTGAGTGTTCCAAGGGTACAGGCAATGCAGCTTAGTAACAACAAAAGGGAGAAGGAAAACCAAAACCAAGCCCACATGTTGTACTTTTGGGCTGGCTGTAGCTGCATCCCTCCCTCATCACTCCCACCTACAGGCTCAGGGCTGCCTGAGTTTCATGCCCTTGCTCAGTGTGCCAAGCTGGGCTCTTATCAGAGCTGCAGCAGTGTGTGAAAGCTTAATTTGGGGGGGACAGGCACAATCCACCCTCCCTGCCTTGCTGGGGGGTGTGTGGGGCAGGGGGGAGCTGGCTCCTGGCTCCTGTCCTCTGTAGAGTGTGGCAGCTCAGCTTTCAGAGCCATACAAGTGCATCTCATTTGGGATAAAAGGTCCACAAGACTGTTCAGGCAGTCCCACTTTGCTGCTGTCCCTGGCCTCAGCAGGGAAAGTCTCAGCCTTGGACAAGCAGACCAGGTGTTTTGGGGGTGTTCAGACAATGGCCACAGCATGATTTCTACACTGATATATCTGCAGTGGTGCTTTTCAAGAGGAGCAAGTGCAGGATGCTGAGGGTTCATGACGAGACTTCTGTAGTTGCATTTCAACTTCTGTGTTTCGGTAGGGTCCTTACAGCCCAAGGGCAAGTGTTGCCTCCCAAAATCTCTGGGGAGGCATCAGTTGTGGCAAAAAGAGACGAGCAGGAGCAGCAGAAATGTTTATTTGGGGTGTCCTGAGTTGAGGATGGCAGAGAGCACATTTGGCAGCTTGTCGGAAGCAGGAGCACTGATACCAGCACACCAAAAATAAACACTCAGAGATAGAATTCTCTGTTGCTGTTTGATCTCCCTCGTTCAATGAATAGAAATTTCTGTCTGAGCCCTCAGGGCAAAAGAGCCTGGCAGGGCTCTTGGAAATGTGAGGTTTGGCTTTTTGAAGAGTTTGGTGGAGGCAGGGTTGTACACAGGAGTGTGGGCAGCCAGTGCCAGCCCTGCCATTCCTTTCCCTGAGCAGTTTTGGCTGAGGCAGATTTGGTTTGGGGAGAGGCCCATGAGCAGCCCTGGTGTGGGCTGGAGTTCTGTCCCTGGTGGAGCTGGCAGGGGGTCCCCACACCTGAACCCTGACCTGAGGATTGGGGTGACACAGAGCCTCCATTCTGACTGAGGAGAGGATGGGGTGACATCTTTCTCCTGCCCTTGTCCTCGTGCAGGCTCTATGCTGGCCCAGAGGTGGACATCTGGAGCTGTGGTGTCATCCTCTACGCCCTCCTGTGTGGCACTCTGCCTTTTGACGACGAGCACGTCCCCACCCTGTTCAAGAAGATCCGTGGGGGAGTGTTTTATATCCCTGAGTACCTCAACCGCTCCGTGGCCACGCTCCTCATGCACATGCTGCAGGTGGACCCCCTCAAGAGAGCCACCATCAAGGACATCAGGTCAGCTCAGGTGGGCTGGGATGGGCTGGATGCCTCTGGGGGTCTCTGCTGACTGTCCTGGGGGTCACCTGCTGGCAGGTGGGCAGGGTGGTTTTCAGGACTAGTCAGCTCATCCGGATGGTTTTTGTCCCAAGTGATTCAAGGAGCAGCCCTGCACCCCTTCTGTGCTGGCTGGAAGTGGGTGATGATGAACAGCATGAGGATTTTATATATATATATATATATATTATATACAAATATTTAAAATTCAATCTTACTGCATTATAAAATAGCCTTAAAAATCTCTTAATAGCACTTAGCAAAGCCAGCTATAGCATGCAATAATCTCAAGAACTTAATATCCAGCAGCCATTTTTCATTACTTTATTTCAAGACTATATCCCTGTGGGTACCAGATAAAGAGGGTAATCATTGTACTTACTGTATATCCAATAGGAAAGGAGGAGAAACCTAAGAATTACTAACTTAATATGTAAATATTGGATGCATTACATCTAGCTATAGCATAAACATAAATGTTACTAGGGCTTCCAGGAATTCTCAGATTTTTAATGCATTTTCAATGGACTGCCTTAATTTTACCCTTGAATTAAACCCATGCAAACTTCCTTTTTTATTTCTTAATTCCTTAGGATTAGAGGATTTAATTACATGTTAGAGAGGCAGCACATGCAGCGAGATTACTGTCAATACATGGAACCTATAGACAAGGCACTGTATGAGTTTTAGACACTTAGTTATCATTCACCTCATTGGAAATTGGTGGGAATTGGGTAAGTTTGATGCTCTGTATCTCCATCAGGCCCATGGGAATCCCAGAGTGGGAAAGTCTTGGAAGTGCTGAGGTCTTACTTCAGTGTGCAGAGTGCCATTGCTGCCCCTGTACCGGGCTGGGTTTTGCTTCCAGCTCATCAGGGGATGAGCTCATCAGGGTTTTATTCTTGGCTGGTCATAATTTCCCCATCTTGCCTCTCACAGAGAGGCTCCCTGTCACTTTTTATCTTCTTTTTTCTCTTCTGCCAGAGTCGGGATTAAATGCACGAGAGACATTATTTTGTGTTTGGACTCAGGTGTTTATTAATTCTTATCTATATTACAGTGAGTGCTACAGCACTTCTAGCTAACAAGCTAAAAATGAAGAAGTGGCAATGTATCTTTCTCGTTACAAGGTCTTTCAAGGCCTAATAGTCCAATTAAAAACTAACACCTAAATTATTTTTGCTTTTGACCCAATAACCAACCACCCGTGACCCGCAGTGCAGCATTTTCTATCCAATCACAAAAGTACCACCTAGACCCGTGAAGAAGAAAGAAACCTCTGCCCTAAAACCTCCATATTGCTCTCTATATATTGCTATACTCCAAAATCTCAAATTCCAAAACCTCCATCTTGCTCTTTATATAAAATCCCAAATTCCAAAACATCCACCTCGCTTTCTATATATTACTATATCCTAAAACTCCAAATTTCAAAATTTCCATCTTGCTCTCTATATAAAACCTCAAATTCCAAAACCTCCATCTTGCTCTCTATATGTTGCTACATCCTAAAACCTCAAATTCCAAAATCTCCATCTTGCTCTCTATATACTGCTGTATTTTAAAACCCCAAATTCCAAAATCTCCATCTTGCTCTCTATATAAAACCCCAAATTCCAAAACCTCCCATCTTGCTATGTATTGCTATATTCTAAAACCCCAAATCCCAAAACCTCCATCTTGCTCTCTATATAAAACCCCAAATTCCATAACATCCACCTCTCTCTCTATGCATTACTATATCCTAAAACCCCAAATTCCAGAACATCCATCTTTCTCTCTATATATTGCTATGTTCTAAAACCCCAAGCTCTGAATTTTTCACCTTGTGATATTACACACTTCTATTCAAACTACACACCAGCGATTTTAGTTCCGTCGTTCCATTTTGGAAGCCTTCTCCACAGCCTCATCCTGAGAGGGTCAGCACAGAAAGTCTAAAATTCTCATTATCCAGTGCAGTGGAGGAGAAATTCTCCCCTCTCCTCCCCCAGGGAGCACGAGTGGTTCAAGGAGGAGCTGCCCAGTTACCTGTTCCCAGAGGACCCTTCCTACGACGCCACGGTCATCGACGACGAGGCGGTGCGGGAGGTGTGCGAGAAGTTCGAGTGCACCGAGTCGGAGGTGATGAACAGCCTGTACAGTGGTGACCCCCAGGACCAGCTGGCCGTGGCCTATCACCTGGTCATCGACAACCGCCGCATCATGAACCAGGCCAGCGAGTTCTACCTGGCCTCCAGCCCCCCCACGGGCTCCTTCATGGACGACAGCGCCCTGCACATCCCCCCGGGCGTGAAGCCGCACCCCGAGCGCATGCCGCCCCTCATCGCCGACAGCCCCAAAGCCCGCTGCCCCCTGGATGCCCTCAACACCACCAAGCCAAAGCCCCTGACTGTCAAAAAGGCCAAGTGGCACCTGGGCATCCGCAGCCAGAGCAAACCCTATGATATTATGGCCGAGGTGTACCGGGCTATGAAGCAGCTGGACTTCGAGTGGAAGGTAAGGAGTGTGCCCAGGCTGGGTTTCCAGCATCCTTTATCTCATAAATTCAGGGATTTTATCACCTCATTTGCCTCACCTGTTTCCAGATGAATGCTCTCACCTTCCAGTCATCCCTCCTATTCCTTGTTAAGGCAAACTCACTGAATTAGGGCCCTGGCTGTGCTTCAGTGTCTGTGGTGTTTATTTATGGAGTGAAATAAGGGGTTTCTTTCTGAGTGCTCCAAGACTGGAAAGATGATTCTGCCTCGTTTAGCTGCAGGGATAAGAGGAGCTGTTCACATTTCTAATTTTAGTGGCTAATTCCTTGTGAGGTCATCTTGAGTGCTCCTGAGCAGAGGAACTCTCATTATTTCTGCCTGGTTCTGTCAGGACTGAAGTGGCACAGTACGAATTGTCCTAAAGGATGCACAGATGAGGGGCTGGGGCCTTGGGTGCAGGATTTGTATCTCTGATGTACTGGTCTTTTCCTTGATGGAGCTTCAGCAGTGCTTATAGACCAGATGTGTTTTCAGACACTTATTGCTTCCTCAGTTTAAGGCTCAACTTCTTGATTTAAACCCAGATGTTTTAGCTGACAATACTCACTGCAGGTATTTATGGTCACTGCAACATGTAGTCACACTCCTTTTCAAAGATGGAATAATAAACTCCTAAGTTAGCCCTGGATCTCTGCTGCTGTGCCTGACTCCCCAAATCCTGGTGCAGCCCCTGAGGTGAGCTCTCCTGGCTCGTGGCCTTTGGCAGCAGCATCATGTGAGCATTGGGAGCCAGGTAAGGAGAATTTCAGCCCAGATACTTCATCACCAGAGGAGCTCCCCTTCTCCCTCCAGGTCCCAGGCATTGTACTGTGTGAATCTCACTGTGCTGCTTCTTTAGAACCTCCTGACTCCTCCTTATTTTTGATATTATTACGTCTTTAAAGCCAAGTAGCTTCCAGGAACCACATTTCCCTGCACCAGGCAGGAGATGGACTGTGGCCAGGTGCATTTACCCACACCAGCCAGACATTTGTTAGCTGTATGGTTTTACAGGGAGTGAACAAATCTGCTGTATTTCTGGTACAGCCTCAAAAACCAATTCAGCCCAACATCTCTGTGTAGGCAGTGGAGCTTATTTCATATGAGGAGGTTTCACAATAGCCTTTCCCACCCTAAGAATAACTTAAAATGTGACTCTTCATCAGAATTAACTCTCCCATCCACGCAGTTGCTTCATAAAAATAGCACAGAGAAAAGATCTCATTGTAAATGAGATGCAGCAGATTGTGAGGTGGGAAGCAGCGAGGGGAAATACTCAGCTTGAGGCTGATCCACAAGTTTGGGGTTGGTTTGATCCATGGGTTTGGCTGTGCTGATGGGAGAGGCTGCTCTGCCCAGTTTGATTTCATGAACACTGTCCATGTATGTGGGTCCACGGGTGGACTTCTGGCTTTGTGTGGCTATGGCTGCTGGTGAGGGAGGAGCAAACATCAGGTTTGTGCCTGGCAGATGGGTCACTGCAGCTTCCTCAGCCAGCACCTGGTGAATCACAGCCTTGAGAAGAATATTTAAAGATGGGAGGAAATGAAGCCATTTGCTTCATCTTACAGGCGTTGTCCTTTTGAGAAACTGTTTTTCCCAGAAAATGTCTTGCTGGTATGTAGAAAAAAAATAAGGAAAGAGATGCTGGTGTTGCTGTTGCTGCCTGGATTCTCCCTGCTGAGGGCAGGTTTCCTGGCTGCCTGGAGTCTGCTTGCTGAGGGCAGGTTTCCCATTGCAGGTGGTCAATGCCTACCACCTGCGGGTGCGCCGCAAGAACCCCGTCACCGGCAACTACGTGAAGATGAGCCTGCAGCTCTACCAGGTGGACAACCGCAGCTACCTGCTGGACTTCAAAAGTATTGATGGTGAGTAGGACTTGGAGAACACGTAGAAGGGCAAGGCTGGAAGTTTCAGAACCATCCTGTGCATTTTGAAGCGCTTACGTGTGTGTCATTTCAGCAAACGCGCTTTGGAGCGCTTTTCGTCTTTTCATCTCCGCTGCTGTTCCCATTTCATTACCGCAGCTGCCAAACTGACCCCAAACTTCTTCTCTCTTCTTCCCTCTCTTGTTTTTTGGCTTCTCAAGACGAGGTGATGGAGCAGAGGTCGGGCTCCTCCACGCCCCAGCGCTCCTGCTCGGCCGCGGGGTTGCACCGGCCGCGCCTGAGCATCGACGCGGCGGCGGCGGCCGAGTGCCAGTCGCTGATGGGCTCCCTGAGCGGCTCCTTCGTGGGCAGCATCCCCTCGGTGCCCCCACGCCTGGGCAGCCACACCATGGACTTCTTCGAGATGTGTGCCAGCCTCATCATGGCCCTGGCTCGCTGATGGCACCAGTGTCTCTGTGAGGATCTGCGCTGACTCGTCCGCCCCTCCTTTCTTTCGCTTCCTTGTTCTTCCTCTTCCTTCCCTCGCCTGCCCCTCAGCCCGTGGCACAGACCCAGGTCCAGACCCAAAATGTGCTCCCTTCCAGCAAGGCACCAAGGAAATTAATGTCATTTCTCTCCTTGTGCCTGGCAAAATATATCCAATACTTTTTTTTTTATTTCCTGGTGAACCCCATGGGATATGTCAAGGCTGTAAAGTAACAAACATATCACTGAGTTTTTAGAAAACACCTCCCCCCTGGTTCATCCTGAGGTGATGGAGGCATAGCCAAGCTTCCTGCAGGGAGTTTGGTGTTTCCCTGATGCTGTGCAGAGCAGGGGCAGGCTGGGCTGAGCCGGGGCAGAGGGTTGACCAGGAGCTCTGTGAAATGGAGTGGAGGGTGATGAAGCAGCTCTGCAGTGCTCACACCCAGGTACCAGCCTCTCTAACACTTTTCTCCCCAGAGCAGCAGCTTTGCAGATGCTTCTGCACTAGTGCAATATGACCTCCCTCCCCTCTCTTTTTCCCTCTGCTGAAGATGGGGAGGGAAGGTGGGATGTGCAAAGGTCCTGGTGCACACCTGCCCTGGGGAGGCCTCCCCGTGCCCAGTCTTTGTCCCTAAGGTGCTTTATTTCCCCCCAGGAGCTCTGGACAGCACTGACCTGCTCACCATGCTCAGAGCTGAAAGCAGGTTGCCTTTTCCCCAGCCCTTAATCACCACCTCCCTGCAGCCTGCTCCCCCTGCCCTGCCTCACCACGGGCTCCAGGGGCTGAATGCCAAGCAGGGCTCAGGTGAGCAGAGGACAGGATCTGGCTCACCCACCTGAAATCCCAGCGCTTCCCCCGAGGGCTGGGATCATCCCTGATGGGCAGGAGCTCCGGAGCACTCACTTCTCACCTGTCCCCTAGGAACCTCTGCCTGTTGTCACCTCCCCAAAATCACTGCCAGATCTGCCTTTCCTGCTGCTGGACACTCCCTGCCCACTGACTGTGACCTTCGCCGCTGACCAGGCAGGGACATCCCAACCCAGAATTTTACTGCTCCTTTGCTACTGGCTATCTGAAGGATGGGATTTTATTTTTTAAGATGAACTGCAGGGATTTTTAAGGTTAAATTCTTGTTACCCAAGGGTAAAACCCTAATGCATGTGTGACTTCTTTGTTTAAAAGACTTATTATTTTTTATTACACGGGATTAATCTAATGGGGCAGCGTTGGCACCTGCTTGGCTTTGACATGATATTTAATTCCATTTACTTGATTATGAAGTAATAGTCTAATCAAGGAACAAATGCTTTATGAAAGCTTTGCCAAAAAAAAAAAAAATCCTGGGTGGAGGGTTTGGTTTTGTTCTGATTTTTTTGTTTGTTTTTTGGTTTTTATTTTTGTGTTCTGTTTTAAGAAACAAAGCAAAGAACTTTTGCTGGTCCCAGGTATGCAGTCATTCAATTTGAAAAAAAAATTTAATCTGCCTTTTTGATAGCTTGTTATGATCCCATGAGGTTTTTTCCTAGGTTTTTTTTCTGTACAGTTGCACTTTAGTTTATACTTCCTGCAAGTTTGTACGAGAAGCAAGGAAGAGAACAACACAGTAAGCCTTTTTTATTAATCATTTAAGGTAATCAAGACAAACACGGGATATTTTTGCCATCTACTGGCAGTTACGTGGACTTTTTCAGCTTGAAGTCCCTTTTTTTTAAAGAAGAACCACAAAATTGCCTTATTTTTGTTACAGATTGTGCTTGGATCCTCACAAACGTGACTTTACAGCTCCAATTTTTCCAGAAGCCACACGAAGTAGAAAGCTTCCAAAAAAAAAAGAAAAAAAAGAAAAAGAAAAAATCAGTTTTGCTGTTATGCTCTTGAACACTAAATCCAACACAGCAGCACAGCAGTGGTTGGACTGTAAGCCCACAGCAGAACAGCTCTGTTTTTAAAAGAAATACTGGAAATATTTGTAGTGCTCATAGGTTTTGTAACGAGCCTTTTATTACATTATGATTATTTAATAAATACTCTGGGGTGGAGGATGGCTTTGGTGCTGTGCCTGGTGCCTGCCAGGTGATTTGTGTCCCTAGTGCTGTGGTGTGAGTTTGGATAGAGAATCCAAAGTCCTGCATGCAAAAAAAAAAACCAAACCCCACCCCAGAGTCAAAGCTGAGGGGCATCCAGCCCTTCAGCAGCTTTTGGATCAAGGCTGAGATGAGCAAAGAGCCCTGAATTATTTTGGGGTAATGGAGATTAACCCCTCTGCAAAGGAGCAGGAGCAGCTGTAGGGCCTGGCATTAATTTCCATCCAGGAAACAGCAATGAGTGAAATGTATTTGAAATGTTAAAAGCTTTTCAAATCTTCACTCCCAGCTGAGCATCTTGCCAAATCCTGGCAGCACCTGTACCCACCTTGCTAAGGGGGCTGGTGTGTTACAGTCTGGGGGTCAGGGGCAGGTAGATGTACTGATTGTCTTTTTTAAAATTGATTCTTGTCCTCTGGGATTCCCTTCCCAGCAGAACTAATAGCATTAAGCAGCAGCAAATGCCCCTGGGAGGAAATATTTGCTTCCTGGAGGCGGGTGGGATTTTTAGGTTGTAGAATAAGCCCCTTGTGGCACTTGGCATCTTCTCAGACCCGTGCAAACATTAACTGCTGTGTGGATCTGCAAAACCAGTCCTGCCTGGAGGGCAGTCAGAGTTACTCAGCTTTCCATATGGAGAGACTCAGAGAGGTGAAGCATTTCCCTGCTCAGGGTCAGCAGAGGCAGGGGAGGGAGCAGCACTGGTGGAAGCAGCTCCTCAGTGCCCACCTGGGTCCGGCACAGCCTTACCCAAATCCGTGCTGCACTTTGAAACGCTCCGAGGACTTTAATTTCTTTTTATTATTTATTTTACCTTCAAATAGGCTGTATTCTGTTTCCCAGCTGCAGAGGAGCTGCTGACCTCTAGTTACATTTTCCAGAGGAAGAGTTTAACTTTCACACTGTTACACTGTGGTCAGCTCTTTTTGAGTTACGCTGGTACATGCACAAGCCTCGGGAAAAGCAGGGTAGACAATATTTGAACTACAGAAACTTGAATTACTCCAAGTGCAATTCTTCAGAAGCCACTGGACAGCTGTGCTTTGCAAGCCACAAACTCACCCAAATTTTGCTTCAGCCCGAGGGGGAGAGAGACAAAATGCAAAGGATAAAGAGTTCAGATAGGCTCCAACAGAAACATCCAGCTCCTGGATGAGTTAATTCAGAAATACCTTGGGCTGTTCTTGTTGGAAGCTATATATATGTAAGTATTATATATGCATACATGCATATATATAAAATGCAGGTGGCATCTCTGTCGTTGGCCTCTCAGCTTTATTCTTCCAGCAGGGCAGGTGTGTGCCCTGGACACTGCCACCACTCACTAATCCCAGCCTCTGAGAGGGCCTGGACAAAGGGGATGCTGTTTTTACACACTCTTTTAGGTAAAGCCCATGAGTAGTTTAGCTGAGCCATGGCCTTGGCCAGGGACGGGAGGGGAAGTGGGATCACTCACAGGAGCTGTGGGAATTCTCCCCTTCCACCCCCCCCGACCAACGCCCTGGTGCTGATGGCTTTGGGGCAGGTTTATTTTCAGGAGCTGGAGCTGAGCAGGCAAAGGCAGCAGGGTATTTTATTTTTCCTTTTAACGGGTCAGAAACACATCTTGAGCTGTGTGTCCAGTTTAGCATTTCATGAGGTGTGCACAAGCACAGGGAATATACGGGCAGTGCTGTAAAAACGTGAACCAGCTGGTCAGCGTGTGTTGTGTATACGTTCTTGTGTGTGATTATAGTGGCATTGGTGTTGGAATAGATGAGGTTTGAACAAAACAACCCTTCTGTCTACTCCTTTTCATTTCACTGCTCTTTGCTGTCAGCATGCAGCCCTGCAGGAGGAAGAGGGAGCTGTGTGCAGGACATGAACTCGTGCCTTCGCTGCGCGTTGGGACTGCTGGAAGTGGCAGCTTTGTTTCACGAGGTGCACAATTTCCCCAGCTCATGCAGGATCCCCCCACTGAGACATGCAGGCCGTGTTTCTCAATACTTGAAGTACCATTTGTTGTGCAATTATTTGGCTTCACCCTTTTATTAGCTGAGAGGAGAGAGGGAAGAAGAATCGCACATCTGGATGAGCCAAACCAACCCCTGCTGTTTCTTTCCTGGAAAGTTTTAGGATCTGGTTTTGTTCCAGGTATATGATGTACCTTACTAGAGTCACCTTTCTTAAGGTCTTACTTTGGTATGGCCTTTTCATTTAGTGCTTTCCTTTGGCTTCCTTAGCCCTCCCCTTATATATATATCCCTTTTTCATCATTCACTTATTTAAAAAAAAAAAAAAAGCAACAGCTTCTTGTAATTCTGAATTCCCAGTCTGCCTCCTGGCCATGGAGTTAATGATTCAGCCAGAGGTACCTCACTCCCATGCCTGAGAGATGAACTGGGTTTCAGAGTTCCCACATGACACCTACGGATGGAACACTGACTTTTGCAGAGAGCACACCTGGTATTTGATGCACAGAGCCTTGCTCATTTTATTCATCAAAATTAGGAGAACCAGACTGTGAATCAGAGCTCTACCTGCAAGCACGAGTACACTTTTGGTGTTAGAAAAAGTCTGTTTTCAACTAAAGCCTTGAAGTTCCTGCTGAAGCTGCCTTAATTTAAAAATCAAAGTTTATTTGTAAGACTCATCTCTGATTATATTTTTTTTCAAGTTTGGAAACAGTTTATTTATCCTCATCTCACAAAGCTGTGAAGTAGATCCTGTAGCCATGGTAATATTTATTGTTGCTGAAAGCATGTTCATATGTTCTGTATCATGTTATATTCACGTGGTTTGTACCTCAAGGCATTTGTTTTTGTTTTTTTCTTTTAGAGGACAAAGCAAAACTGAATCCCAGGATTTCTGTGGTGTCCAGCATCTTTCCTCAGCTTTATGAGAGAGGTGAACTGGACTTGTCCACTGCAATTCTTAAACTCATACTCTAAGGAGTATTTATGATTTATAATGTAATCTATTTATGACTTTAAGAAAAAGATACTGAACTTTAAAAAGTTCTGAATAGAAACACCCCTTCAAACATATCATTAACATGAAGCTCAGAAAAAAACAAAACCTGAGCTCTATAACCACTCCATCCTTCTCAATATTTTCTCTTAACTGAGGGCTTGGAGATGGTTTTGTTTTCCAGTTCATGGCTGTGGTACTTTCTGATATGGAAGGGCACAGAGCCCTGGTTCAGTTTTGTCCTTTGTGCATTAGATAATCACAAGGAAGCCTTTTTCCTTCCATTTATGGTGTGGAAAGTGTTTCTCTGTGTACTGCACTGCATGTGATAGCTGTCTCCATGGTTGACATTTGCACTTTAATAAACTCAGAGATGAAAAGAGATAAAAGCAACAAATCCTTTGGATTTCCTTACGGCACAGTCCCTTTCTGCAGGCTGGGGTGGCTGCTGGAGTTTCCCTCTGGAGATCCTTGCACATCCCAGCTGCAGGACCACAGATGCCCTCAGGGCTTGGTGGGGGCAAAGGGGCAGGGGGTGGAGTGAAAATATCTATATAAGTAATTTAAACACCTTCCCCAGCCCAAAATCCATGTATTTACACTTGTTCCTTACAGCAAGGAGTCGAGAGAATAATTTTAAAGACATCATGCAAAAATAACCTTTCACTGCAGGAAAAAAGTGTTGGGGACAAAACTGGGCACCTGTTTCCTCTGTGCCTGTGATGCAGGAGGATGTAACTCCAGTTCAAGCACACAGCTGCAGGGAGTGCTCCACATTTATCCCTATCCTATCCCCTTCTTACACAATTTCAGCTCTCCATCAGACTCATCAACTCACAGCTGTTACCATGATTATTTCTCCTTTGAGGAGAAACGTGGAGGAGCAGGGCTTAACACTCACATGAGAATTATTTGAAGTTTTGATGTGGTTAGGATGTACCAATAAGACTATAAAAGAGGAAAAAACAAAACAAAACAAAAAAGGATGAGTTTAATTTCCTGACCAATCTCTTGACCTAAATATAGCCAACCTGTGGTTTAATTGAGGAAATCTAAGTTGCTGTATCTAAGGCATTTTTGTATTATCTGGAGTCAGCCCATAGCAAGCTCTTTTCTTCTTTGCATGCACTGGAATGTGTCCATGAGGAAAATAAAAAACCACATTTCTAAGGGTATTGCAAGGCATCCTTGCATTAAATCAGCTGCCTCTGGCAGTGCAGAAGTTTGTGTTTCACAGGGATTTGGGGCACAACCCCACAAGGCCTGTGTGTCACCACACTGGGATCTGCATCACCTCCGTCACAGGATACAGGGGGAGATTCCTAAAAACACCTCTGTTTAAAATAAGGAAATCTTGTTAAATAACTTCCTTGGGAGGCAAAAAAGAGCTTGCACACGTGGCTAATGTAGGATTTGCCCATAGTGCTTACAGAGGGGGTGATGAACAGACTTCAAGAGGAGGATGAGGAAGGAGTGGAGGAAGGAGATGTTTTCTTCAAGGTTTCAATCCTAAACATCACCATGGGACAAAAACCAAAAATCACAACCTGTGGAGAAATCATCTCCAGAACTTTCCTGGGGCCAATTCCCTGCAAAGGGATGGAGGTGAAGGGCACAGAGCACGTCCCAGCCTGTACCAAAGTCAAACACACACTCCAGCTCCCCAAACTCTGCCTCTCCACCAGAAAAATCCAAATATTTGGGCTGGCAGGGCTGCAAAGCTGCGCATGCTTACAGGGGAGTGCTTTATTTTTTTTTTTTTAGTTTTTTTTTTTTTTTCCTGCAAGGATGGATGCAGGCCAATGCACTTAATAGTAACCACATGGTAAAATAAATAAGAATGCCTGTATAGACTTAAAAGTAAATGTTAAATATTTGCTCTGGTTTTTTTACTGATGTCTCCTATGCCAGCTTTGAAATGGCCCTGTGGCAAACAAGGCTTTTATTTTTCTTAAGCCTGGAACATTTAATAATTTCTAATTAAAACATCTTACATTTTTAGGATATTTATGAGCAAACTGATATGGGCTCCTAAAATGTGCCAGGAAGGGGTAAAAGCTGTACACTACAGTCACATTTAAGGGTTTATTTTCTTTCAAAGCCATGTAAAAACTTTATCCACATTTTTTTCACTTTTGAAAAGGTATCTACTGAACACATGGAGGAGAAGCCATTAGCAATTTATATTTCTCTTCCTACTTTTAGGAGCATTTTTCTGGAAATAAGTAACCATCCTCCAGACCCACAGTGGAGAGAACAGCCTGAACACAGGGGCAACTGTTGGGTAATTCCCTATTGCTCTGAGTCCTTGGGAGCCAGGAGTCAGCCTTTACATATCTGAGATGCCTAAGTTAGCTTAAAAAAATAAAGTAAATTTTGACTGAATGCTTTATTTACTCTTTTTTTTTTTCATATTTTCTTTTGCAAAGAAATGAGTCAACTTTTCCACGATTTTATATATTTAACACAGCAAGAGTGGTGATACATACTGCTTCTCCCAATACTTTTAAGACCAAAACCAGTTCCAATTTATATGGTTTGCTTTTTGAAGAGCAAGTATTTTGGGGAAACTTGCAATTCTGACAGCAATGAGATCGAGCAACTAAAATGCACCATCTTTTTTCTTAAAATGTAGAAATATAATGGCTATTTCAGAGCTGACCAACAAGGTACTCCAAAAAGTGAGAAATACTGAAAATAACTAATAATCAGCGAAGACATACACTAAATGGCAGGAAAAAAAAAAAAAAAAAAAAAAAGAAAGAAGGAAAAAAATCTCTTGCACCTTAAACAGTGTAAAAAAAAAAAACAGCTTTATTTACATTCCCATCATCACCCCACAGCTGACCAACGTGGGCTGTCACGGTTGCAGGAAGCACAAAGAGACCTTCAGGGATGCTCCAGGGGAGAGCAGCTCTCAGGGTAGTTAGCACTGTCTCAAAGGAAAAGAAAAAAAAAAAAAAAAAAGAATTTTTCCCAGCAAGGGCCACCTGGGTAAGAGGAGGCTCGTTTGTATGAATTATGCATGAGCATGCAAGGAAATGCTGCAGCAGGGAATTTCAGGGTGTGTTTTGGCAAGGCAAGGCACACGGAGTGGCCCATGTTTGCAGCAGATGTGGATTAATATGGCATATCTGAAGGCAAGTCAGGAATCTCCAATTTATACAAGTCATGACTGGATGGGGCTTTTTTTAGCTGCAGTTGGCCTGGAAACTTGTCCAGCAGCAGAGCAAAACTGGAAATACTTATTTAATATTTAATACTGGCTGTTTACATTAACTCCCCCTACCTTCAGAAGTTTTTAAGTACATTTCTCCAGCTATCCCCCGCACGGGAAAGAGAGGAAAACACGCGCCACAATAAATAAAAACCTGACTTTACCTGAAGCTCAAGTGCTCCACCAGAACGTACCCATCTGAGGGGAAGAGGGGAGAAGGATTAAAATCTGAGCGAAAGCAGCACGGAGGGACGTGTTTTGGGAGGTGATTTGTCACCTTCTGCGGGTTGCGGACTCACATCTGCCCCGGGCGTTGCGGCAGATGACGGCGTGGCCGTGCGGGACGGCGATGACATCCAGATGTTCGCCAGCTGTGAGCGGCAGGTCGGCGCGCCGCTGGCTGGGCACCGAGCGCTCGGCCCTGGCCCTGCCGAGCACACGGATCTCCTGCTGGAACTGCGGGGTGCGAGAGACAAAAAACAAGCCACGCGGGGCTCCAGGAGGCTCTTTACAATGCTGTTTATTGTACGCGGATGGTGCGGAAATTCACGGGTGGGGAGTGACAAGAGCCCAGCCCGCAGCCTTTTCAGCCACAGCTGCGGGTTCCTCTGAAGCCACCTTTAGTTCTGGTTCCAATGCATTATTTACTTTTCATTACAGAGCATCTTCATACATGACGACCAATCAATACCTTTACTATCACCTATAGCCCATCCTAACTGCTAACATTGCCATATTCATGTTAATATAGTCAAATCACAGAAGGTTAGTATGTTACAGTTTAAACTAGAAGTTGTTTTTCAGTTCTTTTTCATCTTTTCTCTACTTGCAACATTGGCTTTCTTGTTTGTCTGTGAAAATCTTTTTGCTTAAAAAAAACATCTTTTTGTAAAAACATCTTTTGTTTCAGGCGGGTTTATCCTTTGCTCTAAGTCATAAAATCCCCTTCCAGCTCACTTGCTCTTTGCCTTCTAGTTACCCAGTCAGACTGGCTCAGCAATTCTTTTCTTCTATATCAAAACTTGCTATCATTTCTATTCCTTCTTCAGATTATGTATTCAAAGACCTTTCTGTTATACATACACATCTGTGAGACCTTCCTGTCAAATCCTTATCCCTCCCAACAGCGAGACAGAGAGCAACCAGCATCATTTGGTTTCCCTGGGATGTTTTTTTTTTTATTATTTTATATTTACATGTATCTCTGTGTGTTGATTGAATCGATTGAGGTTGGAGACGTAAACCTGAGACCCTGGCACAGCAGGCACCGTGAAGATGCTCATTAGGACATTCCAAAGTAAATCTTATTCCTAGCCCTGATTCTCGGTTGGTCTGAGACCTTTGCCATGAAAGGTCAGATCCTTTAGGACTGCACCTTTGCCCTCAGGTGTTCCCCATGTATTGTGAACCCAATGCCCTGACCCTTGTCTTTGGTCACTGCCTCTCCTTGGAAAACATGGCTTTTGGAAACTGCTCCGCAGACCACGTGGATTAAAGGAGATCCTGGCAGACCATTGCACCCCTCCCTTTATTATTCACAGCCATGCTGTCACCTGGCTAAGCTGGTAATGCTGTCACAAAGGGGAGAATCCCCCAGGATCACAACATCTGTGTACATAAACAATGGGATGGGAATGCTGGAGCAGCTGTTTTGAAGCTTTATTCCATCAGTCTCATTTTACAGAACCAAGCAAGGGAGATGGAACAGCTTCAGCTGCTATAACAGCAGACGAAGTTTGCTTTGTTACAAAGTCTTTTAACAACTTTTTACTCAATAGCAGAATATTAAAAGCTGACAAGCATTTGCTCAGGCCAATTAGTAAAGCCACATGTACATCTTGCTTTGAACAATGCTTGCTTGTAATAGCTTAAAACAATGGATAAATCTTCATTATTAAGTTGACACATGTCTACTATCTTGCTTAACATATTTTCCTGAGGCCTATCTCTGTACAGCTCACAGCCCTATTGTTTCTTGTCCTTGCATCTTCAGCATTCTTGCATTTCTCCATCCTGAGATTTGCTTTCACACAGCTTTCTGAGAGTTTTATACCTTTTCTATTTCCCACACAGCATTTATTCTACATCTGTGTGCAACCTCTGTAAGGGCAGCAGGGAGGGAGGGAGGGGGAGAAGAGATTTCAGGATGGGTTGTGAGGCTTTGGGGAAGAGGGATAAAAATGCCCAGCAATGCCCCTGATGAAGATCCAGATTAGTGGGGAGGGCAATAGGTGAGTGGGACTGATGCCTTGAAGTGGCTGCCTAAAAGAGAAGCTAGAGAAATTTAGGGGAATAAAAGTGGGTATTTATTGAAGGCCTTCAATAGGCACACCTTGGGCAGCCAGAAGCCTCCCAGAGGCCACTCCCAATGGTCATGAGTTTTTCAGACAATTAAAAGTTTGGTCCATTTACATATCAGAGGTTAATCCTCCAATTCCACCTTCAGCTAATGAAGTCATTTACCCCCAGTTTGCTCCCCCTCAATTCATTTTTGTTTGCACTTTTCAGGGCCTGAGGCAGTAAGGTGAATATCAGGCTTAGAGGGATTGTTTTACCTGACCAAAATGTGAAGGCAGTTAACTAACACTTTTTATGGAGTTTAGAGTTATGCACTAATGCAGTACAGGGTTTGAAAAATATAAAATCTAAATCCTAAGGCATCAGGACAACTTTCCCAGCACGGCTGAGGACCAAAAAGGTTCCACCAGGTGTCTTTTAAGCAAACCACAGAGCTGCTTTCCTCCCCTGACACAAAGACACTCACCATAAATGTCTCTCTAAAGAACTTCTCTTCTTCGTCCATCTTCTTGTTCTTTTCTTCACTGCTCTTCTTGAATTTGAAGATATTTCTGTAACAAGAGAAACATACACACATACACACACATATGCACTTCTGAGCTCCATTTAAATAACCCCTGGCACATCTGAAATTGCAACCAGAGCCTAATTCCAGCCTTGTCTGCAAGGAGCCCTTGGAATAGTAAAGCACGTTGTTCACATCCCTATTTCTCAAAAAAGGATGAAGAGACAACTCAAATTTGTTAGTGAGGCACAACTTGAGCCATTTTGTATCTCCATTTGGGATAATTTTTGTTTTTGGTCTGTAAGCAGCGTGGGAACAAACAAATTCTGTATTGAGTGTTTCAAATCAGCCCCGATTTTATGGAAGTCAACAATTCGCTTTTCCCCCAGCAGTTTGTCTCCTTCTGGTTTTATTTATACTCAGAAATAAAGGGTCCCCAGATAACTCTCATCCTGAGTCATTTATGCAAGTGGGGTTTGATACAGCTCTCCAGATTTTCTTTGGGTTTTTTAACACGTGGAGGAGAAAGTCTCCCAAGCAGACATTTATATGGCACTGTAAAGTGGAAAACAACTTCTTATAACCCACTTAAAGGGAATGGGGCATTCCCTGCATATAGGAATGCCACTCTCTCTGGACACGAAATTACAGCTGTAGCATTCATTTTAAAACTAAGACAGGAAACAAACAAAAAAAATCCCCTCACCCATTTGTAACAAATTATTAATCCTTGGCTCATTTTGATGCACTTAAAGAGGAAAGGAAACAAGAGCTGAAATTAGGGACTTTTAAGCTGTGAAGAGGTTCCTCCTTAGACAGGACCTGAGGTCTCTAAGGGAAAGTTAAAACTGCATGGTCTGTAAAGTTATACCTGTGACTTTGCACAGCACTACCAGTGGTGTTTGAGCAGCCTCATGCAGGAATTCTGTGGTGAGAACCTGAGAAACGGTCTCTGATTTACAGTCAAAGTCCCAGGTATTAGGTAATGAAAGAGGTAATTGTGATGCACATTTTTGTGATCTAAAAGGGAAATCTCCCACTTCCATGTGAATTTTTGCAGCACGAGTAACAAAAAAAAAAAAAATTTAAAATTGCTTTTATGCACAAATGGCACAGCAAGAGTCAATGTAATCAGCTCAAATAACCAACACTTTAAAATACAAGGCTCTTGCCAAAATAATGGAATCTTAGAATGGCTTCACCCCTGCCATGGGCAGAGATACCTTTCACTGTCCCACGCTGCTCCAAGCCCTGTCCAACCTGGCCTTGGACACTTCCAAGGATCCAGGGGCAGCCACAGCTGCTCTGGGCAACCTGAGCCAGCATCTCATCACCCTCACAGGGAGGAATTCCTTCCAAAAATCTAATCTAAATCTACTAAAATAGCAAAAAGGAGCCAAATATATAGCAAGTAACAACTTTTGGCTCAGCTCAGTGGAAAGTCATGACAAGACTTCAGGATAAGACCTTTGGGTATCCTCCTCTCATGCTCAGTTCAGATCCAAGAGTTTGTTTCACCCCTGAGATATTTTCTGCAAAGATTCCTGAACTCTGTCTTCAAAGAGAAAGGACCATCAACCAACACAAAATATCTGTGCAATCAGGGACATCTTGCTCCTGAAACCACCCAAGAGACGTGCACAAATTCAAAAATGGGAACACAGTGGGAACCCAGACCTTTCCACGTCGTCGTTGCTTTTCCTTTTGTCCTTGTACTCCTTCACCATCCGAAGCTTTGGCATCCAGACTTTGCCCTTCTCCTCCTTCCCTCTGAGAGGAACAGACAGGCAGGAATCCAGGATTTTTCCCAGCAGATCGTGTCCCCTCCCCACACCCATGTACCTAGAGAGCCGTGATTTTTCTCTGTCTGCCCCCACAGCACCGAAATGCAAACACTTGCTGTGATTTACACCAGCACGCGCAGCCACCGCACTCATCTGGCAGCAAGACACCACGACATGCTGTTCCCATTAAAAGTAATTTTTCTGACAAGGAGCCTGCCAGGACTGGGCTGATAATGGGGTCTGGGAGACAGAGTTTTCCTTCCTTAGGAAAAAGATCTGATTTTTTTTCATGTGTTTCAGGGAGCTGCTCTCTCTTTTTCACGTCTCTGGCACTAACTGGGTAACAGTGAGGAAATATCCTGCCAAATTAAACACACACAGGGAGGGCAACTGGACTGTCTCCAGAGGACTGAATCCCAACCAGCTCACGACCCCCAGTGAGTTTTGTGCCAGGAGGAAAATCTCTTTGGGTTGAGGACAATCCCAGGACAGGGCACCCTCCTCACCTGGTCTCTCTCTGCCCCACCTCGACATCATCATACACGTTGTCCTCCTGGGAGACAGCTGCTGTCAATCCAAATTCAGGACAGAAAATGATTAAAAGATGTCACTGTGAGCCTGCTACTCCAAATAATCTGTTGCAGAGGAGAATTTGGGCTGCTGCTCCTCACTCAACCCAAAGGAGCCAAGGAAATGCAAAAGGAGCCTCGGGGCTCCCAAACACCCAGCAAAGGTCCAGCACAAGGAATTATGCTTGGGTTGGTTATTTGTGTTAAGCTCTTCTTTAAAGCAAAACCAACCACCCAAAAATGAGCAAAACTCCCACCCTCAAAAGAAACACCAATCTCTATCAAGTCTTCAAAGCTACAATACATGATTTTCAGAAAGGCACAATGCACCCAGCTGACTGCACAAAACATTTGTCTCTTCAAACACACACAAATCCCCAGGAGTCAGGTACAGGCATGTGCTTACCTAAATTTGGCACTGAAATGGAAACCAGTCTGTGGATAGAGAAAAAGCTTTTAGAAACAAATCTGCACATCAGCAATGCCCCAAAAAACCACGAGGTGCCCTAAAAAGCTGTCAGTGATGCTGCTGAAGGGACAGAGACAGGTCGAGGCTCTGTGGTACCAACAGCATTTCCCAAAACGATATCTCCTGCTAAATAAGCATTTCCATCCTGACAGCAATAAGAACCATGTGCTCATCAAGCAGGAAAGATCTCTCTGCCTCCAAAGAATCCAAACTCCTGCTGCCCTTCTCAACAGCAAGGGGGGTTGCTGGACAGTTGGAATTTTGAGTCAGTAGTAATCCCTTCCTGTAAGTCTGCCAACATCAGGGGTTGTCCAGGAATTCAAAGGTGAAAATGTTTGTAGATATCGAAGATGATTTCAGGAGCTTTAAGGTTCTTTGAGACAGGAGAACAGCACAAAATCTGTTGGGTCTTTCCCTATAATGATATTTATATTTGAAAGAGCCACTGCAGGACATCTAATGTGAAAAGATTTGTAAGGAAAACAAACCTTCCTGACATAAAAGAGGAAAGGTTTAACCTGGAATCTCCAAAGAAATAAGAAAAGGCAGCATTTTCCTGGAGTTCAGGCACCGTGCTCAGGGTGAGACACTCACTGGCAGCAGTGGAGGACAGGCTCTGCAGGTTCTGCACACTCGAGGAAAAGGCAATTTCCCTCAGTTCTGAATATTAAAGTACCCAAAAAGGGCACTCTAGAAAGTTACACAATGTCCTCTACCCTGTTAGAATGAAAACTCACTGTTAAACTTCTTCAGCAGATGCTCTTGCCAGCTTGGCTCTGAATGGAACTTGGAATAAAACCCCACAGCAGCAAAGCTGTCCCTAATGCTGGCTCACAGGTCAAGGCAGCAGGTATCACCTTTCTACATTCCCTTGTGCACCTTGTGTCATGCTGAGGTATCAGAAAGGTACCAAAGGCAGCAGAAAATCTGTGAAAACCTGGAAACTGCTGTAGGACCAGCTCCTGGAGATTCCCAGTGCTGGAGGTTTTGGAGAAGCTGCACAGATGGAACATTGGCCACATCTGCCATAGTAGCTCCTAGTGAGTTGATAGAAGCACGTTTGGCCTGATTTTCTCAAAAAAAAAAAAAAAAAAAAGCTGTATTCCTTACTCCTAGACCTGCTCTCAAATAATTGCCAGGAGGAATGCTCATGTTTGAAGGGGGAAAGGTGAGACCACCAACATTTTCTTACCTTAGGTTGTCCTTGAGCCTGAAGTTGTTCAGCTTCAACTTCTCTATCTTAAACAGGTTTCCAAATCTCTTTTGTTTTTCTGTTCTGTCCAAAAGAGAAATAGGTTTTAAATTAAAAGAGACATGAGGTGCAGAAGAGACCCAGAGATCCTCGTGGCAGGGAAAGGAAGAGCAGCAGACCCTGGACCTCAGCTCAGAAGAAGAATTAAAGTGTAAAGAGCATCATGGGGATGACAGACTCACTGGGATAAGCACCAGCAACAGGTGCTTAATTATCAAGTCCAAGCTCATATCTTTGCTTTGCTTTAAACTTTTCTGTGTTAATTGAAGTTGTTCTCCTCCAACTCGACAACTAGAGGGTGATCCAGTTTTCTTTGGAGTGAAAATTCCTGAGGAAAGGGCAGCATAACCCAGAAGCATTGCAGTGACCATTGAAGGAGACACCAAGGGCACCTTCTGAGCCACCCTCCATCACACATTTCTACTGTGTGTGTCCTTGAGGAGGATGGCCCATGGCACACACTTCTCTCTGAAGTTTACAAAAGGCTGCAAATCTACACAGCAATTTTCTTGTAAAGTATCTGCAAGCAACCAAGATCCTCCCCTGGGGGTCATTACCCCTGCACAAGGACCATTAAAAACCCTTTATGTGTCTCAGCACACTTAATCCTGCACGTGGGATCAATAGAGAGATCACAGACAGGCTGGTTTGGGGATTAAGACCCTGACCTCTCAATTTGGTCCCAAATGGTCTTGAAATTCCTTTGCAGCCCCAGCAAGAGAGTTTAATTCCTGCACCCATGTGCAGAGGGGTAAAGAAGAGGCACGGATGTGGTGCCCAGGGGGTGGGGATGTGCAGGATCCATCTGGGAACACAATTCCCTCTGGATGGAGAAGCTGGTGCACCCCACCACACACAGACAATTTGCAAAGAAATGACACTTCCTTCTTCTAAAAACCACCCTGTCACCTCCAGGGGTTCAGCTTTTCCCTCTTTCCTCCCTCTCTGTCACACACAGGCTCTCCATCCACATGGAAGCTGGGCTGGGATGCAGACGCAGGCCAGTGCAAGCCTCCCATCCCGAAGGGAAAAGCAGATGGGCATCAACACCTTATTATTCCTCCTCTGCTCCTCAGGAGAGAGCCACCAGATGCACTCCAAGCAGTTGTGTGCCACACATGCCTCTATTCCTCACAAAAGCAACTTTTTACTGCAGGAGGGCAGGGAACCTCACAAAACACAGCTAAACTTCACATTACACCTCTTAATCCATTTGGGAAGCTCAGGCAATACACAAACTCGAGGCTGCAAAACTCATTGGTTTTATAACACAGCCCGTGGAAGCAAATATCTTGAGAGGCTGCATAAAAAAGAGCAGGTTGCAGGTTAGTTACAGCACATCAAACGTGAGCATTTTGTCCTGTTTCACAGGGACAATTTGTCCCTTGAGCACACAGAAAAAAGGTGCCAATTCTCAGCTACAGCTGAGCAACACTTTAGATCAAGAGAAGGCAAGTGAGACCGTCGTGTGTGCTTGATGCAGGAAGAGCAGTGCTTCCAAAGGATGGAGGGTGTCACAGGAACAAAGTTCCCCCTCACTGCTCTGGGATTTAATTTGGGTAATGACTTTTTGCTCCCTAAGTGTTAGCCAAAGGGGAAAGAGGGAGGAAGAAGGGAAGAAACCCACCCACACAACAACTTTTCTGCAGTTGAGTCAGGAAAAAAAAAAAGGCTTCCAGCCAGTACCTGGCATGTGAGATCAAGGCTGAATGGTCAGAATTTCAAAATAGAAGCTAAGAAATTGCAACTTACTCTGTTTTTGCTGGGTTATCACCCCCAATCTCAACATCTTCATATGTTTCCTCGTAGCTGTTTCCTGAAACTTAAAACCAAGGCATGCCATTAAGACAAGCTCTGCTCAGTAGCAATAAGGTGAGCTTTGCTGGACAAATTGCACCCAGACCTTTTATATTTTCCTCCTACAGAGGCTCAAATGAATTCCATGCTAGACATGTAGGCTACTCCCCACTGGTTTTAATGGGAATTCAGAGCAACCCCACCAGAAGGAGACACTGTAGGTGCTGAAAGTGAAACTAAACCATTCCCAGCATCTCCCAGGGACCAGCCCAAATTAAAAGCAGCTTCTGTTGGAGCTTCCCCACTTACTGCTGTCTGAAGTGAAGGAACTTGAGGCATCTGAGCCGTGGCTGCAGGAAGACACAAGTGTGACATGGGGGTTTGCTTTAGGAGAGGTTTTAAATGGCATTTCACAGGCACAGGCCCTGCAAGAGCCCAGGTCACACTCACAGTCTGTCCTGCAGCTCCTCAACATCGTCATAGATGTCCTCTGGTGCCTGCAGACCCTGCCAAGGGCTTTGGTCCAAGGCTGCTCCTTCTGCCTTGGGAGCACCAACACCCAAGCTGGGCCCTGGGAATGAGAAAGGATCTTTGCTTTAGGAGCTTTTCTTAGAGAAAGGACAGCTGGTGAGGGGAACACAGTAAGAGCCTACAGATATATTTTCCATTCCAGGAGTCCTGGAAAGTCTCTGCTCCGAGACACCTCAAGAAACAGAGGTGAACAATTTTCAAAGTTTTTTAGCTTTAGAACTTTTGAAAGTCATAAAAATATTTTATGCTTAAAGAACTTTAAATGTCTGTCCATTTTTTTTCAATTGTAGCAGCTCTGACCCAAATCTTCCTCACCTAAAAGCATCCAAGAGATTATTCTTGGATCTCCAGAGAAGTGATTGCAGGGAAAGTTTGGTGTGGTTGGTGGAAATGTTAAAATCCAAATAATGAACCAGTCCATTGGAATACACCTGTAAATCAACATCTTGGAAAGGACCCAAGGAAGATGAGCATCCCTGAGAAGGATTTCACTGAGGGCTGGAATCAAGCCTGAGAGTTTCACCTCATGAGGTTAGAAACAGATTATTGCTGGAGAACTCTTAAGTGGCAATGTTAAAAACTTAGAATTGATTTAAGAGAGTTGGAGCAATGCAGAATTAGAGCCACACAAATGAAAGCAGCTGGTGTTTGTAAATGAACGTGGGGAATGTGCATGGCCAGGCTGGGCAGGGCATGAAGCAACTTGAGGTAGTGGAAGGTGTCCATGATGGAATGAGAGGATCTTTTAGGTCCCTCCAACCCAAACCATTCTGTTTCATGCAGCAGAACTTGTTGGACACAGACACCACCTCAATGTGCCCCAGCTAAAGACCAAAACTTCTGCAAAACATCCCAATTCAGAAAAGCAGGCAGGGGTGGACCAAACAATTCTCCAAATCAGCCTCTCTGTTGAAGCAGGAGGCTCACCAGGAGTACTTTGAAAAAAAAAATCCCAACAGAAATTACCTCCAGCTGTTCAAAGGTCAAGCAAACCAGCAAGATCTTTTACAGAAACAGACACCAACCAAACCAGAAAATTATTATGAGGTGATTTAAAATAATAAAAAAAGAGAAATACCTGAGAACCACACCAATAAAAATAACCACGGTCACAGTCAATTTACACTTTCTCCTTCACTCTCCTGGTCTGTCCACAGAGCCCAACAGAGCTACTTTTCTCTCTTTCATCTTTGAAATGCTGCCATATCACACCAGTGGCTTGCAGAGCCTTTGCAGAATAGGACCCATGAACATTTAGGGCTGAAGTTGCAAAACTGTGCTTACAGAGGGGAGGAGGCTTGGTTTAACTGTGCAGCTGAGGTGGCTCTCAGCAGCTCTGGTCACTGCCCCAGAGTATCCTGAGGGAAGGAGCCCAAAGTCAGCCTGGCACCACGAGGAGATGGAGCAAGGAGCCATCATCCACCTCAGAGAGGGACAGAGGGAGACTTCAGGCTCTCATCCTGCTTATTTCTACCCCAAGCCTTAGCCAGCCCCTTTCCTGAGACTCCATAAATTCAGAGGAGCAGAGGAGATGGATTTCAGCTCTCACGGATAAGGGCAATCTGCTAGAAAAACAAACACCTTGGCTGGAGTTATGCAGATGGTTAACCAGCTTAGGAAGCTATTTGCACAGCCAAAATAAATGACTCAGGCCAGAATACAAATGCTCATGCAACCTTTTGCCCTGGTTTAACTCAATTGGTTCAAGAGCTGCATCCAAGTTTAACGTTATTTCCCATATGGAAGAGACATTTGGGCAGCAGATGGGGCTGGGGATTGAGGGAACACTCCGTGGTGCAATGAGATACTCACAGTGCTCTGCTCTGTCTTTTGCCAGCCCTGGTGGGGTTGGATGTGCTGCAGTTTGGGGACTGGTCACATCCTGCTGGCCTTGCAGAACCTTCAGCCCACCTCTGCCACCTGCCCTGGCGTGGCTGGTGGGAGACATGTGCCCATCTCCACCTGCCTGGGATCAGACATTTGGTTTGGTCAATGCAGTCCTCAGAAACAGCTTCCTAACATGTATTTCTATTATACATCCATCAGAATATCAATTATCTTTGGGCTTAAAACAGTTTCACACCCTTCTCCACCAACCTTTCAGGCTGAAGCAGCTGAGTGATGAACAAGTAAAATAGAAGGTGAAAACCTCCTGGGATTAAGGGCTCAAGTTTCAACTGTTTCCCAAAGAGAGAGAGGACAGAAGGAAAAGAAACATCCTACAATAATTATTAAAATTAACCTCGAGGATACAATACCTTGAAAATTTTGTCCTCTTCCAGTTTCGTTCTTTCATGACTTGGTTTTCCCCCATTTTCATCCTCTGTTAGAGCTCTTTCTGGACTGAAAAGTTCAGAAATGAGAGAGACAGCACACAGACACTTCAGCAGGCACATTGCCTTGTGACAGTGCCCAAATAAATAGTTTATTTTCCCTCTGAACGAGGAAGATGCCCAAAGGACCATCAGTAAAGTAAAGGCAAATCCAAAGGCCAGTGGTCACTCAAGGATACTACAAATCACTCTTGGAAGAGAGACAAATTAATATGATTGTTCCCTCATAGCAGGAAAGGACAAAATGGATCCATTTGTGGTGGCAGCTGGATCACACAACGTGCCTCTCACCACACTGTTTGAGATTTAGGGAAGAAGAAACAGCAACAGGATGCAGGACTTGATTTATTCCCAGCATCACAACATTTCCCACAAAGGTGACCCCTTTTTATAACTCTTCAATCACCACCAAAAAACCCAGCCTTCAGACAGTGACCATAAATACACACCACAGGGAGCTCAAAGTGTGACAATTGTAGGGCGAAATTCAGAATGGACCTTGCCTTGTCTTGGACCTAGAACCAGCCTGAGAGCCTCATAACTCTCCCTGTTTACACTCTTCAGGTTTCAGTAGGAACAGACAATGTAATTTTTTTACAATCTCCCCTCCACATATGCTTTAGAGTGAAAACAATCTTAGAAACTGTGAGTGCTGGCATAGAATAGCATCATCTATGCTGTCTTGGTAATGAAATATATGAAATTTCTTTCTATTTACTGAGTGTTACAATATTCAATTCCTAACCCGAATCAGTTGTGGGGATAGAAGAAGTTTGAGAGAGAGGAAAGGAAATTACCTGGATTTGGCAAATGGAAAAATCTTCTGTTTCTAGAATAAAGAAGAGGAAAGCCTTCAGCCACTGTGCTTTTCTAAGCAGTCAAGCTTTCATACAAGGCCTCAACTATCAACTAGCATTTGAAGAAATATTTCTTTAGAAAGCCCAGAAGTATTTTATGTTTGGAATAGTCATCAGACAAGGATATTTCATCTACTTTTCAGGACAGGGAATACACATATTGACAAACTATACAGGGATAATAAAACAGTGCTAGGGTTGGACCAATGAAGCTACTGGCCAGCATGGAAGCTATTACAGAACAGAGAGCTTGCAGAGGAGGAGGAAGTTTTTAAAATGTAAATAAAGATTTCCCAGCCTGCCATAAAATGAGACTCCAGCCAAGCCAGAGAATCTCTCTGCAAATCACACAGAGATAAATCTATTTGGAAAGCTGTGCTATTTCCCAGGAAGTCTGATGGCTTTGCAAGCCAGCACTCGAAAGTGGAGTCTGTCATTTTACACAGAGCAGTTTCCCTGTTTGAGCAGGGCCAGAGCTGATGGCCAGGACATGGACATCACCTCCTGAGCTGAGCTGTGCTCTCAGCTGAGCTCAGCCAAGCAGGGCTTCTCCAGAACTCAGCAATTCCTGCTTTCCCTGCAGAAAGGAGTGATCTGCAGCTCAGACATCCCTGCAGCAGGGGATGAAAGCCCTGCAACTCTGCCCACCACACTCGTCCTTACTCATGAGACAGAGCTCCAAGCCTGCTGCCCAGCCAAGCAGCCTGGCTCAATTTTGCTTTTACATCTTCACAGAGGGATTACCAGCACCAGCTCACCCTTGGCAGGACATTCCAGAACATTCCAATGGATTTTTTTTCCTCCAAAAATTCACGTTCTTGATATTGGTGCTTCACACTTGGTCTACCTACCTAGTTGGTGTTGTCACTTCCTTACATTTCTGCAGTGGAAGTCAAGGGAACTGACTCTCCCCACTGGTGTGTTTGGGAATCTCATTAGTCTTTGTGCTCCCTCTGCAATTTCTTATTTATTTTTTGAGAGTCTTCACAGACAACACACAGAAATTCTTGGCAGTAAGAAAAACAGATATTAGAAGTCTTCAAGACACTTACCTTGTGTTTTTGAGGCTCTGCCTTAGGTACTAGGGAAGATATTTATGAACAGATATTAATTTTTAGCCCATGTTAAAGTCACTGAACTTTTATGCAAAACTCAGCTCCAGTTGGGATGCTCAGCATCCAGGCACACATTCACCATGGACATTCACCATGTCCTACAGCCCCTTCCCTCTGCTATTTGAGCATTTCTGCAGCACCAAGCCTGACTGGCCACATTTTTCAGGGATCTATGAAATCCCAGGGGGCTGTGGCAGTGCCCTCCTTGGCTCCTTTCCCACTGGGAGACAAAATCCATGCATGTGCAGAAAAATCCTCCCCAAAAGAGGCAACACTGGAAAACGTAAAGGCAGAGCAGTGGCACCTTTGATGGAGAAAATTATACTGGGAAAAAATATTGATGGACCAGGAAAAGTCTTGTGGTCTGTGCCCTTCTGTTGCCAAGAAGAAGCTGAGATTTGCCTCACTATCTTCTTTTTATTCTCCTCTACATGGGTGATGTTTTATGATATTCCCTATTGAGTTTTACTATAAGCATCTTAAGCATTTACTCTAAGCATTTTAAGCATTTATAAGCATTACTTTATCATTTATCCCCCAAATTTTAACGTTTTGTCATTGTCCCAGAGCCCTCACACTGCACAGGGGGCCAGGACAGTCATACTTGTTCTCCCAGACCACTGTACAGTTGCTTTTCTCAACAAGAAACTCCATTATTTCCTATTTTAAAGGCTTTTTTTCCCCCAGCTAGCACATAATTCACCTCACAGCCTTGCCTTTCAAAGTACCTTCAATGACACACAAGGTTGTGGCGTCCCCAGACTGATTCAGGTACATCGGGGTTTCTTCATAATTATTCTGCTCTTCAAGTTGAGCACTGAAAAGATGAAAAAGAGAGAAAGGATTTTTTTTTCTTGTCCATTTTAGTAGTACGAAAAGAAAAAAAAATCAATCTTAAGGACAAGGAAATCAAGTGCTTTGATAGTGAGCCTACAATAAAAGCAAAGTGAAATCAGGAATTCCTTGGAGGGAGAGAAAACCTGTGGCAGATGAAGGGAACCTTCCCCCCAATTCCACACTCCCACTGCTTGTCCTTTGGGAGTCCAGGCTGCATTTAGAGGGCTCAAAGCACATTAGGAGACTTTCTACCAGGGTGAGAGTCTCCTGCCTACACCAATCCCTCAAGCAGAAACAGAAAAAAACCCAAAAAAACCCAACAACAACAAAAAACCAAAAACAACTCAAAAAACCCCAAAACAACAAAAACCAACAAAAACCAAACAAAACCAACCAAACAAAAAACCCCAACAACAACAAAAAAACCCCAAAAAAACCTAAACAACAACAACAAAAAAACCCCAAAAAACAAAAAACAAACAAAAAAAAAACACCACAAAAAACAAGGAAATCAGAGCACAGCATTTTTCAAGCGTACTCAGGTACTTTGACGTTGATAACAATTCCCAGCTTGGCACGTGGCTCCTCGTGGAAGGGAACAAGAGGAAAAGCAGAGATAGCAGAGGGGATGTTTAAAGGTCCTGCTCCTGAGCCCCAGGAGCAGGGAGAGCACCACAGCCCCAGCACCAAGGGATGGGATCCCCACTCCAGCTCCCATCTCCCCGTTCTCCCTTTTCCTTCTCTCCTCCAGGAATTCACCTTAGTGTCATTTGGGAGTAGGTGCAGGGAGAAAACCCATCATTCCTGAAACCCAGTGAACCCACCAGGCTTCCCCTCCACCCACAGTGGTGGAGATTTTTGGCATTTTAGGAATGTGCCAGGAAACAAGACACAGCTTGTAACACACGTGGGGGACAGGGCAAGGTGGGGAGGGAGCACCAGGAAGAATTCTAGCAGGAACTTCCTTCTTCTGACTCAAAGGCTGTAAAAAAAACCTCAGGGAGGATCTGTATCTCCTGGAATCACCCTGCTGCCACAACTCAGCTTCAACAGAGGAAGGACTAAGGGTAAGCCAAGAACCTCAAGGTGCACTTTGACAGCAGTGAAAACAGAGAAAGGAACAGCCCCTGGTGTCAAGCAGAAAGCTGTGCTGCTAACAGAGGCTGCCCCAGCCCCCCAGGGTCCCCTGCAGCCCCCCAGCACTGGGGACACTGCCTCGCTGGTCCCACTGCTTCTTTATCCCCACACAAACCATCAGAGCTCAAGAAAAGTCAGCACAACAAACTATGGCAAGGGCTCCAGCAGACCAGACTTCATTCCAGGTGAGGCTTCGAGGAGGGGAATTCCTGTCCCCAAACTGCTGTTATTTTGCTTTTACGCCAGAGCTATTTAATTAATTTCTCCTGTTATCACACAGTTAATATTTAACAGGTGACCTACTGTAAAGACCATATCACAAGTGTTGGAGCAAGACAGCTAATCCTGCTGCATTACATTGCTAGAACAGCTCCCTGCAGTGCAGAACAGCTTGGGAGGAGGTTATTTTTTGACCAGTTCTCTTCTGAGAAGTACAGGTTAAAAGTTAGCAGCAGCCCACACTGGCAGGAGCACCTCATGATGCCAAGAACATCTTGCTGTCGATAGCTGGAGGAGTTGTTTGGGCACAGAAAGTATTTTAAGAATTCCCCTCTCTTTGCTTTGGTTCAGCTGTTCCATTTCCCCTTTCCACAACTATAACAAAACACGTGCATGAATATTTCCCTCCACTTTTGCTGCTCTTATTGTACAAAGCCCAGGCTGCTGCAGAACCACTCATGACAAATCAGAGACCAGAAAAGTCAGGATCTCTCTGCATACAAAACAATTGTGTCTGCAAGATTTTGAGCTGTTTTGGACCACCACTCAATAAAAGCCTCAGTTCAGCATGTGGAGGCAGCTGAAGGGCTGGGATGGTGAGGGAGGGCAGTGGCTCCTGTGCCCCCAGCTCCTGTGCTGGCTGAACAAACACAGGATCACAGGAATAAAAATTCCTTTGCTGCTGGCAAAGAAACCCCCAACACCTGCTGGTTATGCCAGGGCTTTGTTTCAGCAACAGTTTTGAAAAGCATTTCTTTTTTAAAAACACAAAACTTGAGTACACAGCAAACAGGAAGCAAAAAACACACAGGAGGTGATGACTGTGCAACTAAAGCAATGGCAGCTTCAGTTCTCCTTCCCACCAGCTAAAACAGACCTCAAGACACATGGACATGGCTCTCCACGAGGATTTAAGAGCCCACAAGGGAAAAGAGGGGTGAAGTTTTCTCCATTAGGAGAGGATCATCCCAGCCAGCTTTGAGCTTGCCATGCAGGTTCACACAATCACAGAATCCTAGAATGGGTTGGGTTGGAAGGAGCCCTAAAGATGATCCAGTTCCAAACCCTCCCTCTCCCACAGGCAGGGACACCTTCCCCTGGACCAGGCTGCTCAGGATCCCATCCAACCTGGCCTTGCACACTTCCTTCAACAACCCCTGGAGCAAGCTGCTGCCTCCGGGAGTGGGACATTCCCTCCAGGCTGAATGGGAAATGGCATGGGCGTGCTGCCATCACCTTGCCTCGCCCCAGGCTCACCTTTCAGGGGTCAGGTAATCCTCTTCTCCAGCAGCTGCACACAAAGACACAGAGGATTAGTGTTGGAAGGCAAGCCCACAGAGCCCGTGGGAGGTGTGACAGGGACACAGGTCCTGTGTCCTGGCTGCACACAAAGGACTGCCAGAACAAACTGGGGACGTGGCTCTGTTAATATGCCTTTATTATTTCACATTTCCAGGCAACAACCTCAGGCCTCCTAGAGATAGATAACATTGGGAGAGCATGGAGAGGATGGCATATAAATGAAACTATTTCCTCCCATCAGATTAATATATTCAGAAAAGGCAAGTAGGCTAGAAAAAAGTTTCAGCAAAAAACTCTCCCTCTCATTCTTATCAAAGCCAGGGCACACCAATAAGCACTGGCACTGCAAAGCCAAAGAGACTTTAGCAGAGCCCTTCTTACAAAAGCAGCTCCCTTTGAATGAATCAAAAGTTGTGCCTAAAGATCTGGCTATAATTAAGGCTGTATCTATAAAGAAACACCACTTAGCAGCTTAATAAGTGGTCCAGAATATTCTATTATGCAACATCAATAGGGTTTTATTATGGGAAACTGAACTTTTGCATTTCTTGATGTAGAAACACTTAACGACATTGCCCTCTGTTGTATTTAAAACAGAAGTGGGGGGGATTAGCAGACTATTTTCTAACAATTTTATTGTGCCTTCCCACAGTTGTGTGCTCCAGAGTCAAGGCATTTCCCATTGAGGAGGAGTGATAAAGATCAGCCCAGCTCACAGGCAGCTGCTGCTGCTTTACAGCCAGCTGTAAACTGCTCTCAGCACGCTGCACTTGGGAGGGATGCAGGGTTCTGAGCATGGGATGGCGTCCAGCCTGGAAAACCAGATCCCTTTTCCAGATTAACAGCAGAAATCGGCCCCACTGAAACTGCTGGGTTCTTATTAATGTTTGAGGAAGAAGTTATAAACAAGTAACAAAGTCTGATTTCTGCGCGCTGGAAATCGCGGCTGTACAGATGTCAATAAACTGCACCTTTTAATTCATTTTCTGTAGAACAGATCTGGGAAAAAAAAAAAAAAAAAAAAAAAAAAAAAGAGTAAATATCTCTTACTTGTTTCATTTCCTCTGTGGACCAAAGGCAGGGTGCTTTGGAAAACACTGAGATCAACCTTTGGGGGTCTTGGAGGCTTCCCAGGGGCAGGACCCAGGGATTCAGCTGAAGGGAGAGGTTTAATCCTTGGCCACTTGTTCCCAGGGCTGTACGACCATTTTCCTGCTCCAGGCTGGCAAAAGGGAGGCTCTGATTCTGCTCCAGAGAAGCACAAGGACAGGCAGCAATTAGCCCTGATTTAAGCAAAAATCCATGCAGGATCATTAGTTTTTACACTGACATTTCTAACTGGCTCTGCCTCCTCCCAGTTTCAGTTTTCCCATCACACAACAAGTCTCTCACCAGAACAGGAGAACAAATGGAAATTTTTACCATGAGAACTGTATTGAGGTCTCAGCTCTCGACAGCTCCCTTCCTTTGGATTATAAAATACCAGCCCAATTTTCTGTGCTGGTAAGAGTTTAATCCACCAGGATTTAGGGCCGTGGCTGTTTGCTCAGTCCAGGTGAGGTGGCTTTCCAGGGTAAACAAAGACTTAAGGTTTTCAGTGTCCTGTCACCCAATCACGTCAGCAAGGGGAACTTCACAGCCTCTGAGTTTCCCAGCGCTAGTTTCTCTGAGAAATACCTTCTCAGATCTTAAATATGACCTTTTGCAAAGCTGGGAGGGTGCAGGGAGGGGGATTCAGGTTTAAGCTCTTTTAATTAGAATGAAATTGTCTTTGCAGACCAGCCAAGCTTTTCACATCTGTGTGAAGTCACATTTACCTTGGGATTTCAAACACCCAAAGCTCACCAAAACTAAGAAAGTCTCCTGTCTTCAGTTTTCATCCTACTATTCTCAAAGGGTGAGCAATTTCTTAGAGTGAGTTTTTTTTAAAAAATTGTTGGATGTGGATAATCCTCCCTTTACCCAAGCAGAACAGCAGTTTGAGACCCATTTCTTATCTCCAGGACCTCCAGAGCAAGAACACAGCATTCCAATCGGCCAGTTCGAGGGTCCCAACCCTCAGCAGCTTTTCTCTCCTGCTGCTCTATCCTGCACTTCCAGATCACCTACACACTCCTGTATTTCCATATTCAGAGTTAAGATTACACCTCACCTTTCTGGAGCTGATGTGGCTCTCTTGGTGCACGACACGCAGGTGTCACCACACCCTCAGCACCTGCTCCATCAGAGCTCCTGTGTCCTCTGGGAGCCTGAGCAAGAGTTATCCCACTGCCATGCAGAGCATCCTTCCTCTGGGCACGCCAGTCCAGCCCAGGGGAGCTGCCAGGGGCTGGAATCCTGTCCCTGCCTGATGCAGCAGCAGCTGAGTTTGCTGCCCGCTGGGCTGGGACTCTTGGACTTGTCTTGTCCCTGCGGGATAAAGTCTCTTCCCAGATCTGCAGCACATGCTGGAAAGAATCCGGGAGCTGAGGGTCCTCTGGAGTTGTTTGGCTGGATCCTTGGTGGTCAGTGCCACGGGACAGCTTTTCTGAGCTGCTCTTGGGGGAGCTCAGCCCTTGCTCCGAGGCGCTGCCCCTGTGCCCCTGAGGCTGTGCCAAGGGGATGTGCTGGGTGAGCACAGGGGGCTGGGAGGTGGGATGGGCAGGTTTTGGCGCCTTCACCTCTCTCTTGGCCAGGGGCAGAGGGCTGGATGTGGTGCTCCCTGCAGAGCCAGGCTTGGGGGGCATCTCCACGGGAGGTTTCTGCCCCAGCTTGATGGCCAAGTCGGAGTCATTCTGAAATTTTGCTCGGAGGGCTTTGAAGTCAGTCACACCTTCCTGGGTGAGGGGACAGAGGAGAGCACAGAGCAGCTGCTTACAGAGTGGGCAACAGGCAATTTAAACAATCATGCTTTTTCAGAGAGAAACAGGCTGCACGCTCAACCTTGGTCACCAACGATATGCTGATCCTGGTGAAAATTTAAAAGCAGTGGAGGAGAATTTGCTCTTTCAAAAGATTCTCCAAAGGCTCACAAATCACTGCTGGTGAAGACAAAAAGAGCTGAAAACAGGGGGGAAATGCAGGAGCACAGCACAGAAACCAGGCAGGACCAGTGTGGCCAGGGGAAATGCCTCCTTCTCCCCAGTGTCAGCCAGTGACAGAGAATTTCCCTCGGGAGGATCTGGCAAACACGGAGTTGAATGTTAGAGCTTTCCTGGCAGAGGTGCTGCAATGCTGTTTATGCATCTGCTGGGTATGAAAGCTGCACTTTATTTTCAGTACACAAGCAGCAAACAGGGGAGAGGCCAGCACTGTTCCAGAGATGCCCAGTCCATCCCCATCCTCCTTGAGAAAACTCCACCATGAGAAGAGAAGCACTAAATATCCTCTTTGGTGCTGCAACTCCTAATGACCCCTGGGACAAAATTCTCCTCCTCCACAGTGCTGGTTCAGCTCAGGGCCCCCAAGGCTCTTTGGATGCTTCTGCCCTTGCCTTTAATGCCTCTCCAGGAAGCAGAGCACACATAACCCAAACATGGGGCACCCAGAGACATCAAGAGCATCTCCCAGTGCAGGTGATGGGTGCTGGCCATGACACTCAGTTCCTCTCCCACACCTTTACCAGACTCCAGGTTCTTGAAGAAAAGGAGCAAATCAGTGACAGTGCAGTTTAAAAGGGCACTTAAAGAACATTTTGTTTCAGTCCCTCACTCCCCTGTGTCCCACCATCCCACGCTGGAGAAAAGGGACCACAATTTTTGCCTGTAGTGCCATGGCTTAAATTCAGCCCTGAGCTGAACTAGGGAGAAAATATGAAGAAAAATTTATGAGCTACTTAAGTCCTTGAACTGCTCTATAACTTTTTATATGCCATGATTACATTAGGTGCTCTGCTCTGGCAGCTTAGTTCAGTGCAAGGCTTCACGAGAACCTGTCTAATGAGGAAATTGGAAAAAATTATCTAGGACAGAACTTCGTTATTCTGAAAAAAGCCTCAGCCTTAAGTGTTAAGACAGAACAGATGAATAGCATACTGAGGTTTTATTGCATTTAATTGCACAATTTATTAAACACTGACAATTTCTCTTGAATAACCCCTTTCACTGACTTTATTACTTTCACAGGGTAGTACATGATGTAAAGAACCAGCCCTTGGGGGAGAGGTTTGAATTGCTCCAATTATATTTCATATTAGTGGTCAGCAGCCTGATGCTGTATGAGCTGCCCAGACAGGTTAATCTAGCAGTGAGCCATGGCAATGGGAGCTTCCAGAGGCACACGGAGGATGAATCAGATTCTGGGGGGGAAAAAAGAAAAACTAAAAAAAAAACCCCACATGCACCCAATCCCTGCAGCAATGCCAGACAGGAAATAAAGCAGTGAGGTGCCCTAATGCAATTGCAGGGAGCTGCTGCAGCAGTGGTTGAAGAGTTCAGCACTGTTTACCTCCCTTGGCTGATTTTCTTTACTGGAGCAAACAGTTCTTCATCAGCGCCCTCACAGACAAAGAAAAGAGAAAGGAAAAAGTACCTGCTTGTCTCAGTGTGCCCCAGGCGAGGCAGACACGGGGTTTTTGGTCAGGCCTCTCCCTGGCACTGGCTGTGACAGAAATGGGCTGTGACAATCACGAGCTCGGCACTAAGTTTAATTAAAGTGGGTTGGATAACAATTTGTGTGGGGGGGAAGAAAGCTCGTATTCTTCTTGCCTTGAAACAACTGATTTGCCTAATTAAGGGGGAGATTATCTGTGCTCAAGGCACTCTCAGTGCCCCTCACTAGGTTCCCCCAGAGTGCAGCCTGATGGGATGCTCAAGGCAAGGAGGGACAAGCACAGCCCCCAGCCAAATACAGAGACCTGCTGGGGTGGATGGGGTTAAATTGCACCCCATGGCCACCTCCTGCACACCCAGCTGGGCAATCCATCCCTCCCCAAAAAGCTCCTGCAAATGCTGTTTCCTTGCACAGGGCTGAGCTTAGCCAGACCCTCCAAGGTGCTGTGAGCTCTCCTGGTTTCTGCAGGGACGATTCTCCATCAGAGCTGGGGCTGTGTCAAACCACAAACCCATCCAAGCACCTTCAGCTGGCTCAGGGAGATGCTCAGCTTGAACACAGTGCTGAGCAGGTCACAGGCAGGACACACATGGGGTCCCAGTGTCCCAGGGAGGGCTCAGGTCCCCTGAAAATCACACCAGCTGACAAGCAGGGAGAATACACTCATAAATTCAAGGGCCTGCCAAAAGCTCACAATGTGTATTACAGCTACATCTGGCCAAATAATTGACTGTGAATAATACTACATTTGGCAAAAGCCCATGCAAGATGAGAGGGGAAGAGAGAAAAAAGGAAACAAACTTCCACTGGCCGGAAAGCTGTGAGCATTAAGGAGTCAGGGGACAGCAGCATTACACAGTCAGGGGGCAGCGAAACTTTCCATATTTTCTCCCTATAAATAAAGTGTGCTTCTAACATCGAAATCAGTCTAGGAAGCAGAATAAAGCTCAGCTTAAGCCCGTGATAAGGGTGCCTTTTAGAAGGAATAGCAGCAGGAGGTTTGTGCTGATACCTTGGACTAACCAAAAGGAATCTGAATTACTGAATCCCACAATGGTTGGGATTGCAGCAGACCTTAAAGATCAAATTGTTCCAGCCCCCTGCCATGAGCAGGGACACTGACCAGGGTGTTCACAGCCCCATCCAACCTGGCCTTGGACACTCCCAGGGATGGGGCACCCACAGCTTCTCTGGGCACCCTGTGCCAAGGCCTCTCCACCCTCTAAGTGAGGAAATTCTTCCTAATATCTGATCTAACCCTGCCCTCTTTCAGTTTGAAGCCATTCCCCCTTATCCTGTCATTTCAGGGCTTTGTCAAAAGTCTCTTTCCAGCTCCCCTGTAGCCCCTTCAGGTACTGAAATGCTGCAATAAGGTCACCCCAAAGCCTTCCCTTCTCAATTAATTAACTAAATCAACCTACTTCCAATTAGTTTCCTCAAGTTGCTTTCCTAAAATGAATCAACACAGGCAGATAAACCCCATTCAGGACATGGCACACCAGAAAGCTGGGAGGAAGCACTGCCTGTTCCCCTCCTGGAATTTTTCTGGCTTACTCCATTCTTTATCTTGATTCCCGAGGGAGCTGTGGTGGGTAAATGTTTAATCTGTGCTGCCCTCTGCCCTGGCGTGGGACTGCTGGAGCCAAGCCCAGGCACCCGGGGCAGGCTGAGGAGAGCTGCAGATATCATCACCATGGACTCATTAACCCGCCAGCTTCTCCCAAAATAAATAAATAAACCCCAACCCGACTTTTTGTTCCATTTAGAGGCACAACAGCAGCTCGTGTCAGAGTGAGAGGGGAAGAAAGCAGGCGGTGGGAGCCCCTGTTTTGGGGCAGCAAAGCAGAATCTGTGTGGTCAGCACACAGAGCAGGAGCAGGGATGGGAGCACACCTCACTCCCAGGATAAACTGCTCCTGTTCCATGGAGAGAACAGCCCCCAGCTATGAACCAGCAGCAGAAAACCCAGCAGAAATGTTTCCCCCGGGCCAGGTGCAGAAGAGGCAGAGCCCCAGCAGTTACCAGCTCCATCCCAGGCTGCTCCATCCCATGGCAGCTCCAGCGGCTCAGCCCGGCACGGTCCGTGTGCTCGGCTGCTCTGTGCTGCAGCCACGCCAGGTGAGGCGGAGCCAGCCCTGAACACACCTGGGCTGAGGCTGGGTCTGCCCCCGGGGCGGGGAGAGCCTCACCTGGGCAGGGCTGAGCCACCAGTGCCAGCACAGGGGCACTGGGCATGGCAAAGGGGTGGCAAAGGGATGGGAAAGGCAAAGTTTGGTTTGCTTTCTGAGGGATGTGATATCCACGTCCGTGCAAGTTTACAGAATCTTGGAGAGGTTTGGGTAAGAAGGGACTGTAAAGATCACCCAGTTCCAACCCCCCCAGTGAGTTCTCAGGTCCCTCCTCACACCTGGGGTAAGCAAAACTGAGGAGACATGAGGAGCCCCATGATGTCCAGCAGTAATTCTTACCCTAATTTTGGGTGTCCCCGTAGGTGACACCCACCTTTCTGCACCATGCTCTTCCCCACAGCGATGCCAGAGATCTCAGGGTGATTAAACCAGACATTTCCCCGGAGGAACCAAGTGTTTCCTTCCTCTCCATCATCCTTGCTGCAGCTCTCACACACTCCCTGGTGAAGCAGCTCCTCTCCATGGAGAGCTGTTCCTCAGGGTCCCAAGGACAGCCCAGATAAATTAGGGCAAACAAGACTTCTCCTATCACTGGGTATTTCTGCCCTGGAGAACAGACTGGAACTATCTGTCCAAACACGAAGCCCATGTTTTTACAGAACATGTCTCCCAGGAAAAGCAAGGCTGGTTAACTTGGCAAGAAGAGAGCTGGGAGCCCCAGGACTTCCTTCTTCCCTCTGTAACTGGTCAAATACGATTTCATTTCTCTCTCAGGAGTGCTTGGTGTTTTCCTTGGAGCAGGGACAGCTGCTGCACAGAGCCTGGGTGCTGGTGACATTCAGAGGTGTTGATGAGGTCTGGGAGGGCAGGAAGGCACAGACACCCTGAGCAATTCTCGTGAACTGACCCTAATCCCACACACCAAGACTCAGCCCCTCTCCTATAGATCATTCCCAATAAGATGCCTGGAAAAGAAACCATGAAGAGACCTTAAAAATCATCCAATACCAGCCCCCTGACACTGGTAAGGACATCTTCCACTATCCCAGGGTGCTCCAAGCCCTGTCCAACCTGGCCTGGAACACTTCCAGGGCTGGGGCAAGCACAGCTTCTCTGGGCATCCTGTGTCAGGACCTCACCACTTTACAGGGAAGATTTTTTTCTCTAATATCTGCCCTAATAAACCTGTCCTTTTTTCAGTTTGACGCCATTCCCCTCTGTCCCAGCCCCCTCTGCACATTGGAATTGAGCAAAACCCTGCCCTGAGCATCCCTAATGCCTTCAGGAACTGACCCTGCTTTCCAGAAATGTGAGGGGAGCTGAAAAATAACAGGAAGGGAAACTGAGGAAAAGAAAAAAGGCTTATTTGTCAGAGACATGACTCGAAGCAGGAGTCTGGTTCCTCACCACATGAAAAGCCCTGCTGCTGCGTGGAGGTCTTGGAGAAGAAAGGGGGATCCTGCTGAGCTGGAAGCTGGCAGGGAAGTCTCCCAAGGCAGTGCTGGAGTCTCAGTGTGATGGGAATCAATGCCAGCTTTGTCCACAGGTAGCTGGGGAGGATTTATGACCCGCCCAGTGGTGTGAACACAGACCATGAATTAAAGCACTGTTGGAGAATCAGGAGGTTCTGACTTCAGAGCTGCAGTCCTGAGGAAAAGGCCAGGGTAGATTCCTCTGTGTGCACTCTAAAACGAAAGTAAAAGGCCAAAAGTTTCTTTAAAACGTGCATTTTGTGAGTGCTAGCCCCGTGGGACCCCACCAGCCCCACCAGGGCTGCCATAAATCACACTGGGCTACAACAACTGCACAGGGAGCACGGGGCAGCCGTGGTGTTGGCAGCATCAAACACTGCACAAGTGAAGCCAAATTTTTTTTTTTATGTCCCAGAAAAACAGAGTGACCCCCTCCTTTGGGCAGGAGCTTGGGGTTTGCTCTGGGATTGCATCTCCAAGGCACCAACCCAGGGTGGGCATTCCCAGGCCCAGTGGGAATAAAACCAAACACAACTACTGAGAGCAGCAGCCCCAAACGCTCCCTGCACATGCACAGCCTCCCCAGAACAAACCATCTCAGCCTGTTTAAAAGTTTTAAATTTAATTTCTTGGGTGGTTTTTTTTTTTTTCTTTTCCTGCAGTAAAGCATTTAGTACATTATGTATTTGTGTCAGTCTGAGGGCTGCAAGCACGGCATCCAGCTGACTTATTTTCCCTGAATTTCTCTTTTTATCTATTTAGTGGACTGGTGGAGTTTGTATATAAGTCTGTTATAGATATTTGGGATTTTTTTTCCAATTTTTTTATCCTTTTTGGATTTTACAGAGCTGCTACTAGAAGCCAAGAACAACAGCAGATCTTGGGAATATGTTTTATTCTTAATATTTCAGCTTTTTAGAAAGGTAGGGTGGTGAGACAAATTTTGGGGCAATCCAGTCTTTTTTGGAAGATAACAAGATTTAAGTATTTCCCATGACATAATTGGTGATAACATAAGCCCAGTGTCAAGATATTTTAGATTGGGGATGTCTGACAAGTTGTTTTCCTTTGTCACAGCTACTGGCCCCACACGTGGGACAACACTGGGAAAAGGCAGTAGGGTCCATATCTCTGAAAAAACCCACCTCAAAACCCCCCAAAATGGGGGGAAATGGAAAGCAGGGCACAGCCTTGTGCTAGGCAAGGATTTGGCTCAGTTTTAAAGCCTTATTCTGTTCCCAGGAGGGCCAGGACACTGCCCCAACCTGGCTCCCTGCACATCCTGTGGAATTCTAGAACGGTTTGGGTTGGAAGGGACGCTAAAATCATGTAATTCCCACCCCCTGCCATGGGCTGGAATCTCGTCCTTTTCCTGCCACGGGTCATTCCGTGGTTTTCCAGCAGAGGGGGAAATAGGATCACTTGTTCCACCACCGAGCTGTTTGCTCTGTCTCCCTGCTGGCAGGAGGGAGGGATTTAGGAACATGCAGTGTTATTGATCCTTGCATTCCAAAAGCCAGCACCTGCTGTGGCTGGACAGGACAAGTGTGTGGAGGTACCCACACAGCTCCATCACAAGTTTTAAGGTCAGCCCCATCAAAGCAATGTAGAATTCAAGAAAATTCATTTAAAAGCCTTGCAAAGTGTCAGGTATTTTATCTGTCCAAGCCACAGGGTTGTCTCTGCAGTATGGCCCTGATCCCACACTTAAGTGCACACCTTTTTTTAGCAATATAGCCACCCAATCCCCTGTGTGTTTAAAGCTAGGTGTTCACTCTGGTGGCAGATACCTCATCCGAGCAGTTCTGGGCTCAGTGGCACCAAATGAGGACAGGCAGGTCCAGCACCAGGGCTGTGCTCATCTGCTGCTCCTTTTCCACATTTCTGCACAGCCGGGCTCAGTAACTGAGAGAAGAGCTCAATGCTGCATGGAGAATTTAAGGTGGGGATGAAAAGCAGAGGAAATTAGGTGCAGAAGTGGTGCAGAGAGGAGGAGTGTGGTGGTGAGAGGCTGGGCATTTTTTGTCCCCTCTGACAGCAGTGAGGAGCAGGGTCAGGCACAGCCTTTTCCTGCTGTAATGGAACTTTCCAGAGTGCAGCAACATCATCACAGCTCTGCTCTGCAGGGTGAGCTGTGCCAAACCTCTTGTCCAGCCTCATGCTTCTGCCCAGAGCTCTTACTTGCTCTACAATAGAAAGGCATCTCTGAATCGAAATCCTTCTCCTGGTGACATCTGCGCTGTGATTCTGATTTTTTTGAGTTTGGAGATGAAGACCTCGGCAGCCAGCTTGGCTTCCTTGGCCAAAACAGGAGTTCTTTTACCAAGCTGCTGTGCAGAGAAGGAGAGGATGAGCTGAGAAAAGCCCATGTGTGCTGCAAAAGCACGTGTCAAACAGCAAACTTCCCAAGGGCAGAGCTCCAACTGCAAGGCACAGCTTCTTCATCTTGCCATAGCTCTGCATAACCTCTGCACGTTGCCACAATCTGTGTACTGCTCAGAAAAACCCCCACCACCCCAGAATAAAAGGCTGTCTGCTCTGCCCTTTTCCCTGGTGAGCCACGAGGCAGCCAGTCACATCAGACTTTGTGGGCAGGATGGCTCCAATAGAAGGGGAAAAAGCAGTAATTAATATCTAAAGGCCTCTCTGCCTTTAGATGTTCACGGGCTTCAAGTAGGAACAAAATTCAGACTTAAAGTATTGCGTGAATAACATACTACAAAAAATATAAATAGAATATTGGCATAAAAAAGGATGAATTTTTAAACGTAACTGTATCCCCTGCAGCAAAAGCTATATGAATATACCAAAAATAAAAATCCAGATATGAAGAAGGAACAAATGCAAATGCTGGATGACAATAACATTATGTTATATCCATTATAGCTTCACCCTGGGGCTAGGCTTGTGCAGCTAGCCACGTTGCCCACGGGCTGCTCAGGTGATACCTGAAAGATCAATGCACTCTTCAGGCAGAAATTAATTCCCTTTGTTGGGCCAAACACATTTGAAGTGGAGGCTTTTTTGAAGTGGAACAAAATCCTGTGTTGCTACCACGGAGTTTGTTTACACTGAGTTAATCTGCCCTGCTTTTAGATAAGTAAGATCTGCGAGTGAGGAATTGTGTGTCTTTTAATTAAAGGGTTCTTCAGTGTCAGGGAAAGAGCTCAGTGGTGGGATAGCCACAAAGTGATGATGTGAGCTCACTGCCCACCCCAGCCTGCTCCCAGCCCTTTTTCCATGCTCCTGCATCAGCATGGACAGCACAGCCAGCACTGCAAGCCAGAGGTGCAGAGACTTAATTTGGGTTTGGAGTGAAGGATCCACCACAAACATTTTAGACACGTTCAATCCAAAACATTCTAAATGGAACCATGGCTCTCTATCTCTATCTGTGTCTGTATCTCACTTTTGGAACCTAGCCCCTCTGAGGAAAGTTCTTGAATTTCACCTCTAATGTGGAGTGCCTTGCTGGCTGCTTAAATCTCTCCTGCACGCCTCTCCCCCAGACAACCTCACCTCTCTGAGAAATTGGTGTTGTGCCTGATTGCACAAACCAGCCCAGCCTTTTACCTGGGAGATGTGCCACAAATAACTTCCATTATATATAGGGAGTGTTTCTGATGCTGCTATCAGAAAAAAAAAAAAAAAAAAAAAAAAAAGAAGATACAATGCTTCGACAGCCTGGCTTAGATGCTGAGGAGGCACTTGGCTGTGCAAAACACCATTTGTATCACAGGACAGCCCAGGTTTGGATGGAAACCAGTGGGGTGCATCCCCACCAGACCTCTATAAGCATGGCCAGAACCTTTTTATGTCCTTCTGCCTTACCAGCCACCTGCACAGAGGCTGTGATGTGTAACAGGGAGGTGATGGGGGGGATCGCCTCGGGCCACTTACATTTCCCTACTTTTTCTCCCAGGCAAAAGCAATTTAGGTTTAATAGTATATTAAAAAAGTATTAAACCCCTTACTGGAGTTCTTCTTGCACAGGCAAAGAGAGGAGAAGGGCGTTCTGAGCCCATCTGCAGTGCATTAGTAGGTAAAGGATTGCATTAAGGTGCTCCCGAAGGTCACAGAAGGGCACTGCTCATTTCATTCCAATTCAGAGTTTACCCCTGTGCTGCACTTCTTAGTGTTTAGCAAAGACAGGCCCCGGGGTCACTCTGAACTTTAATTACATGGAAATAACTTGCTAAGAGATCCTTTCATTTTGATAATTTACAATACCAGCTATTGAAATGAGCTTTGCAATTGATTTGGGAAATACACAAAATGACACTTCCAGCCCAGCCTTTTGTGGACACAGGACAATTCACTGTCTGTTTAAAAGCTGTAATAGCCCCAGACCAGACCTTCCTGCAATAATTACACTTTCTCTTGAATTTATTGAGGTTCAAACTTCCAGTTGTCTGCTGGGAACACTTCATTTATGCACGAAGCATCTCAGCCCACTTATGCAGAAGAAAAAGCAGGGAGAAACAGGCACTTGTTTGAACACACAAGTCTCCATAGATCTCTTGCTCCTTTTTAAACTGATACCTAATGAAGATACAGATTCCTTGAGCATTTTTTGTGCCTGCCCAGGGCCTTTAGGGCATTTTGGAAGCTGTGAAAGCTTGAAGAAACAGCTATGAGGCAACTTGGGCAGTGACCAAGTGTCTTTCCCATGGACATTTTTATTTTCTTCTAACACGACAGGACTAAATATTGTCATCCTGTGACTATTACCTTAAAAATAAATAACCTGTGGTGTTCATGCCACCCAGCTAAAAGCATTAGAGCCACCACGAGCAGATGGGTTTGCACAAGGTATGGCCACAACAATTTCAGAGGTAGGGGAGGTCTTCCTTCCCCCAAATCACTTCAGAAAAGAAGGAATTCGATTTTCACGTTGCAGTGGCTGTGTAGGGCCATCCAAAAGCCAGGTGATAACTCACATCAGCTTCAGAGGTGGGAAACAGCCTCGTGGGGCTGGCAAGGGGAGGAAGCTGAACTGACATTTCCTTCATGTACACATTCCTCATAACACAATTTTGTGCTAATCTTCAATTTGCTGTACTGGGAAGCTTTTCCCTGGTCAGCAACCAGACACATCAAAATTACAGTGAAGTCACTGTGGGAAATAACACCAGTTTTCTCCTCCTTCAAATTAAAAGGAGGGTGCAGGCTGGATAAGAAACATCCTGCTTCAATAGGACTTGATTGACTTTAATGTGGAAACAGTTGCACAGTTTAATATATTTCCTTGCCAGAAAACCAGGAATTTGTTTCCAAAAGGGCAAAGGCCTCTGGGATGTGTCCTGATTCTTTGTGATTCGATCTGTGCTGCTGTCAATGATTTACTGCAGCATTTCGGAGCCTGGTGGGCTCCGTGCTCCTTCCAGCACTCCTGAAAACTTAAAAGCTTTGCTTTGCAGCTGGTCTGCAGCAAACATTTACATATGGCAGAGCAATGTGGTGGAGCCTGGCTCAGCTCTGTGCCCTGATCCTGTCTGTGTTCCCCCTGGCTCCAACACCAGCCCTGGCCACGGCGTGCAGGGAGCTCCAGGTGTTGCCTTCCCACAGGTAAGTCTGCTCCCTTCCCCAGATTTCCAGACAGGAATTACCAGCACGGCCATCAGCACGTCAAGTTTTATCCTGACTTGAGGCATGTGCACAAAGCTACCAGGGAAAAAAAAAAAAAAAATTAAAAATTGGCAGCTGTCCAAAGCCCAAGCCAAGCATTGTAATTCCTGCTTAAAGGAATGTTTGCACAACAGTTTTCCTTTTACAGGTGACTATTAAGCCTTCTTAAACTTCCTTACCAAAATTACCAGGCTGGGTTTGGGCACTTGAAATGAATTCTAGATTCTGGATGATTTATGAGTTAATATTTTTCATATTCTTTTGCATTATAATTATTTTACACTCGACAACACGAAGCTAACAAGTGCATGTGAATAACCCAGTTTTCAGTCCAAGCCAGATCCTCATACCTCACTTTTTTTCTCCCATGAACGATATTATTAACTTAAACAAGTGTCACTAGGGCTTTGAAGGAAAGGAATAAACAAGTTACATTTTTTCTAAAGCTATAGTGTCATGATAGGAAACGAGTGGATTTTTTTTTTTCTACAGCTATTAATTTCAAGCTTGTTGTAAAGGCAAATATGATTTAGGAGGATCAAAAAAGGTATCAGTGATAATTGGAACATGGAGACAAGGAGAAGATGGAAAGGAAAAAAAAACTGTGGTAGTGATACACTTAATTATGAAGGCTTATTCTGATAATCCCTTTTGAAAATGAACAAAGACGAGATTTTTGATGTTTGATGAACTTATCAAACAAGGCAGAATAATGAAGAGGTAAATGTAAAATCCAATCGAAGGTGAGCCAATTAAGCACTTTGCAAAGTGCTGAAGGATGCAGCCCACAAATCCTCCTGTCAGAGCAAAAAGGCATCAATACCTGCATGTCCTCCAGCTCTGGGTTCACCTGCAGGCTCCTGGGTTTTCATCTCACACACAGATCTGCACCACAGGTTCCCTTCCTCAGCTGCTGTGCCTTTCTTTTAGTAAATCTCCCTTCCCCAGCCTATGATGAATCCCCCATGAGCTACATACCTCTGCTAATTATCAATATTTCTCTTTGGACTGCAGTCTTGTAAGTAAAACAGACTGCTCATTAGTTAATCGCCAAAATAATAATAAAAATAATAATGTTCTGACTCAGAATAAACCCTCGAAATGCTTCGAAGGCTGTGGCAAACGCAGGGTTGTATTTGCATGTCACAGATTGCTCCTCAAGACAAAGAAATGGCTCAAACAAATGAAGGTTTTAGGAGAAGAGACAGAACTAGAGATTGTAATGACTGGGCTGGGAGGCAGCAGAAGTATTTTGTTGTGTAATGATGTGCAGAGAGTCTGATCCAAGAGCCACTACAACAACATGCCTTTGCCCTTTTCTCCCTTATAATATTCCTTCAGTAATTTTCTTCTTCTCAGAATTTGTGTATTTTGCTTTAGAAATACTCAACCAACAAATTCATAGCCAAGGTCCTGTGAACCTTGTTCTGTCAGCACTGTTGGTGCAGCCATTCCCACCCCTCCACAAAGCCCATGGAAACCAGGATCCGATTTCACACTGAAGCCAGGAGTTCTCACTGGTGTAAAGAAAGTGACATCAAAACAGGCTCAGCAGTGATAAACATCCCTGCTCCTGGAAACTGTGATGTGCTTCTGAAAAGAAAGGCAAAAAATCAGCTTTTCTTTAAAACCTGTCTCTTCACGACATTCCTTCTGTTTACTCAGGATGGTTTAGTCATATATATATATATATATATATACATGTTTAATTGCAATCTACCTACTGGAAAAGACAAAGATGTCTAGGGAGAGCAGGAATCCCAAGACAAAATCCCCAGGTACTGCACCTGCAGGCCCTGCTCAATTCTGATGGTGAACACCTGGATGGGACATCTTGGGATGTTTCCCATTTCCTACAAACCAGCTTCCTGGTGGAAAAACACACACACAGAGATCATTTTCCCCCTTCCAGCCTTTAACCCCTCCCAAAACACAGCTTCAAAGACCTCAGATCACTCTTTCTTCCCCTCCCTAGAAGAAGCAGCAGAGATGTTAATTCTCCAGCTCCTGTTGACTGTCAGCTGAGCCAGTGGTCAGGATGGACTGATTGCTTCCCTTGCCAAGAGAAAAAAGTAAGGATCCACTGTAATGTATTCATTTATCTTCAGATGTGTCTGTGATGAGGATGTACACACATTAATTATATATATTATACATATTCATCATTCTGAAGCATCCAGTAAACTCATCCAAATATGATGGAAATGCTCCTCTGCTAGAGAGGCTCTTATTTACCCTGGTGTAAACGGGGAATAAATTCATTCGAGGCAGCAGAACAAGAAAAGCAAAATCAAGGCAAATGGTAGAAGAATCAGGCCAGAATACTTGCCCAAGACTTTCTTCCTTTTCTGTCTCAGATTTAATTAAGTGTCCCCTGATTCTTAATGCAAGTGAAAAGAAATTAGAAGCAGCCTTCATGCATCAGCTGCTGTTCTCATATTTTTATATCATTTCACATATGTCTTCATAGTTTGAGAATTTATTTTCAAATACCTGACATAATTCTGCTTTCTACTGAGTTTATCTTATCCCTGCCTTTTTTGTTCCTGTGCTTATAGACAGTATATTATCAGTAAATAATATGGCTTTTCTCCCTTTCTTTTTTTTTTCCTCCTTTCCGAGTTTAAAGAGCAGCAATTCTCATTAATAATCCATCAGAAATGTTGCAGGATCAGTGTTGTAATTAGTGTCTGTGTCCATCTGAGCCTGGTGCATTGCAGGACAAAGCATATGCAGCTGGAAAAATGCCATATTTTTCCAAGGTATAAAACAGAGATATTTTTAAAGCAGCCCTTCCTGCCCCCTCTAAGTCCACACGTACGAACTCCAGGCAAATCTGAGCTCCCAACTCTCCTGCCTTTATCATGCACGAAGTCTTCAAGCCACACACACACACATAAAAACAAGAATGCCTATTGAAATGGTAGTTTTGATGGCTGTATGGCCTGCGGAGGGGATGCCTGGGAGGGGGACACACCTGGCTGTGTCTCTGTGCAGCACAGGTACCGGCGGCTGCTGCAGCCAGCAGCGTTCGGAGGGCGACGCTGCTCAGGACACCTCTGGGATGAGCAAGCCTGCCAAGCTGGGACAACGTGCACAGGGCCAGCAGGGTGTGGAGAGGACTTCCAGTGCGAGGGAACAGGTGAGTGAGCCAGGCACAAAGCCCTGCCACAGAGGTTTTGGCCCTGCGGGTATCAGTCCCCTGCCCCAGGCAGCAGGAGGGTGAACCAGTACAAGAGAAAGGTGGAAATTTCCCCCCCCCACACTTTTACAGAAATCCATCCATGTTACACTCAGATTTGGGTGGGAAAGACGGCTGTGTGATATGGAGAATGTGAATTTTTCAGTAGAACAAAGAGAGTAGGAATATTCTGCTCCAACTGCTGTGCACTCACACAACGCTCCCACAACGCTCTGCTTCTCCCCTGCTAGAGACAGAGTTCAATCATCAATCCAACCAGCAATCTGTTGGGGTGATTTAGTTATTTTTAGCCACCTCCAGCTCTGAGGATTAGGATATAAAATGGCTGTTCTCTGAAACTTTGACTAGCCTTGACAGATTTTTTTTGTTTCTACACAAATGGCTCAAACTTCCTCCCTGAGCATTTAATGAAAATTCTGTCGAAATTTGGAGCCAGAGGTCAGCTCTGTGACCAGCTCATCAGCTGGAGCAGGTTATCATCACTCCACTGGGGTAAATTAAGCAGTGCCAGTTCCCTCCTCAAGGCTTTCTCCACGCTCCCAGAAGCAAAAGCCCTTCCACATTGCCTGCCCTGCAAATATCCATACTTGCACTTAATTATTGCATTAAACTCCCCAAATGCCTCCTGCAATGGGAAGAGGAAAACTTGCATTTTAATAAGATGGAGTTGACTTCCTTAAGCCAAGGGGTGAACCTATTCCTGTAGCAACTTTCCAAGGGTGAGATTTTATAAAATAAAGTCAGGACAGCGAGGTGACCTCTCTTTGATTGCCACCCGCTAAAAGCCCATGGGAGTGGCCAGCTTGGACTCTGTGCTGTGTTCAGGTCCCAGAAGCTTGGAAAATCAAATTCCTCATGGAATAACGGCGTGTTTAACAGCCAGAATGACTTCCTGTGGCCCTGAGATGTGGGTGAAAACCAGCACAATGAGTGCAAGCTGCCAGCCAGGCTTTCTGGAGGGCGGATAAGGCACCGCCTGCATCTGTGCACTTTAGGGCGCTGCATTAAACGGCATCTCGTGTGCAACGGGGACAGAGACTGCAGAGATGGCTCTGATGAGGATAACTGTGAGGATGAAGACAGTGAAAACCCTTGTCAACATCTGTTCCCAATCCCAGGGGTGGAAAAAGCAGTCCAAGGGTGAGTAATTAATCAATAGCTGCTCCTCTCGCAATCAAAACAGGATTATGTTTCTTATATTGCTCTTCCTTAGTAACAGTGGTGATCCATGAATTGATAAGAGGCTGTGCAAAACCCAGAGGGGAGGTGCTGTCCCATGTGACCATGGGTAGAAATGAGGGTTCATTCCAGCTTTTATTTCAAATTCTGTGTCAAATCTATTGCCTGACCACAGTGCTTGTGATGCCCTTTTTATACTCCTGAAAAAATAGATCCCAGTTATCTCACAGCTTTCTCCAGTTGTTAAAAGTAATAGACTAAAGCAAACAGCAGACTTTGGAGATGCAGCACCCTGCTGGCATTCATTCCTCAGGAGATTTAACTCCAGGATTTAGGACTTCAGAGCACAGATTCAAGGCAGAGAGCCTGAACTCCACAGGAGTATCTGTAAATACTCCTACCCAAAAAAAGTGTTTCCCTGTTCAGTCTCAAATTTTGATTAGGTAATGCAGGCAAAAGAGAAATCCAGAATAAAACGAAAGTGAAAGGGAAATTGTGACTGTGACACTCTTGTTGAAAACCTTGTATTTTAACCAAGCTACTGCTCAGTTTCCCTTGGAGAACAGGGCCCTGCCAGTGGCAGAGGGATTGGAATGAGATGACCTTTAAGGTCCCTCCCAGCCCAAACCCTTCTAGGATTTTATGAACATGGAGCCAGCCACTGTGTAATTTCCCCATCAGCTCAATCCAACACTCTCTGGAGTCCATGAGATAAATGTCTCTCTGGGCCAGAGACTGGGAGGGTCCATCAAAAGTTTTACAAGACATGCATTAAGTTTCACTGAGAACCCTAATTCTGCTCTCTGAGGTGTTTCTCCTGCAGAACACACAAAAGCAAAGGCATTTGCTGTCTTAGTCCTAAAGATGGTTTCCTGTTGAGAAGAGCAGTGCTGCTGTCTCGTTTGAATAACGCTTTCACTTTGGGCCATGGAATTACATGGAATACTAACTAATAGGAGAGATTTCAGAGGGCAGCAGCTGTGAGGGCTGGAGAGCAGGAAGAAGGAGGAATAAGGAAATAATAAGTGACAGACTTGGCAAAGCACAGCCTGCATGTCTAGGGAGGGTGTTAACTACCCTGAGAAACGGGACCATTATTAAAAAGAAAGAGATGAAATTAAGATAGAAAATAATTGCAGAGTATGCCAGGAAGCACTTTGTGACAATGAGATGCATTAGGCTCAAGAGGAACCTGGAGGAATTCCAGGACTTTGGGACTTTCATAGCTGTACTTGCTGGGAGGGGCTGGGCAACTTCACTGATTTCTTCCATTTCTTGCATGTGAGTCCAAACTAATGCCTTAGAAATAAAATGGCTGTTTGTCTCCTGGTAGCTTTGGGAAGGAGACAACAATGAGATAAACCCAATCCAGCTTTAAGTTCTATTCCAGTTCCCCAGAAGACCTGAGCACAGATAACCTGTAGAGTCAGGAGAACCTGTGACCGAGACTGAGGAAATAAAACCAGACCTGTGGATAACCTCAGTAATTTCCTGGACGCTTCTTCTCTCCAAGATACAACATCCTGACAGAGGAAGGGAGACAGAACATTTACGACCCTGGGTTTTTTGGGGGGCTCTGTGAGTATGTGTACAATGGGGAGTGGAGGGAGCTGCAGTACGACGCCGCCTGCGAGCGCCTGCACTACGGCGACGACGAGAAGCATTTCCGCAAGCCCTACAACTTCCACGTGTACCAGTTCCTGGTGAGTGCCCCAGGAGGCCAAATTTAGCTGCAGTTTCCCAGCAAAAAAGCTAAATTTACCACCAAGGTATCAGGCACATTCTGCTTGTAGGTTGCCTTTAAGGTACCTCAGCAGGCACTCGACGGTGTAAATGCTGGTTCATGGCACGTCAAGGAACTCATGTGCTTTATCAGTCAGGAATGCCCACTGCTTCCTCTGGCCCAGGCAGGGCCAAGAGAAAGGAGTTTTCTCTAAATTCTGCTATTAGTGAGCTGCAGAGCTTTCTGCCTCTCTAGGGATGGAGCTGGCCATGTGTAATACGGTAACAATGCTGCTGGTTCAGTCTCTGGAAGCATTTTAAGTCTGTGGCATGGCTGCAAGGGGCACAAATCTGAATTCTGAGTGAGACAGGGATCCTAAAACCCATCACTGTGGATGACAACACCCACAGTCCATGAGGCCACATCTGATGTTGGACACTGATCCAAGAAGAGCAAGGATTCAGTTTGGGTTTCCCACAATATAAGTGGGTGCACTGGCCCCAGGGTTCAACATTTATCATGTTTTTTGACATGAATGAGTGAAAACACCTTATTCCTGGGAAATATTACTCAATGCTGGGAGTAGCTTTCTCCCATCAGGCAGAATCTCTTAGTTCCCAGTTTAAGCATTGGGGCTGGCTTTTTACAGAGCTGGCAAATGGCACAGCCCCAACTCAACAGAGCTGCTCGATTCCACGTGCCAGCAAAGTAGAGCTGTCAAGGAAAAGGTCACTTCTCTAAAACACAGGCAAAACAATGTTTGTTTTCTAGCCTTGCCATTGTAAATAGCTGTTGAATTTTTCTTTTCCTAAATAAATTCATCCAGAAGCAGGCTGGAGAAAAAAAAATCAGTCCAAATCGTTAGGATTTGGCAGAGCTGTAAAGAACTGGAATGAGGGTTTTACTATGGGAAGTGTCAGGCTGTCTTAATAGGTACCATTACCAGCTCTGTTTTTGAGTAGCTAAACACAAACCTCTCCCCTGCTTGGAGATGGATGAAGCAAAATGCTTGGCTTTATCCACATTTCTCACATATTTCCAAATGAAATGGCACAGGACTTAATTCCTTATTCTACATTCACTGAAGTCAGTGCTGGTGCTGTTGGGAGTATCACAGGCTTTAAGAGAGGTATTCCTTCAAGAAATAGAGATTAAAAGGGAAGGGAAGCACCTGAAAAATTAATGTCTGCTCCTTTCATTTTAGGCTCATGCTGATTCTGGATTTGCTTTTGAGTTTTATGACGATTCAAAGGACCTGCTTGATGCCCTTAAAAGTGATAAATCCAAAACAACGGGCTTCACCGTTGGAATTGGGCCTGGAGGTGGAGATGTCATGTTAAACCTGGGCCTCACTTTATCAGGTGGCAAAGGATCCCTGAGGAATTTCACACAATACGATGCAAAGGTAAAAAAAAAAAAAACAACAAACCCAAGCAAATCAGTGATGCATCTGCTCCAGTCACATCATCTGTGCATCGCATGGTCTGGCTGTAACTTATGTCAGTTTATTCTCTCAATTGCATTTTTTAACACAGGGTAATTGTACCTTAATTTGTTCATGTAATTGCAAGTGTATGATCGTTAGTAATCCTGTTTGCTGTTCTTGGTATGTCTTAGCAAACAGGGAGTGGGAATAAAATTGAATTACAGAGTGCCACGGCACATGTCATCTCACCCCATCCTGTTTCATGGCTACATTAAGCACATAAATAAAAAAATGCTTAAAAGTGACGATGAGGGAGGAGGGAATACCAAGATGCTGATCAAAACAATTATCCTCAAGGAATGATCTCTGCTAGCAAATATATCTTGCTCAAATTAATACGAGCTGCCTCCTGACGGGGAAATAGGCTACTTTTTACAGGAGGTTAAAATACCACACTGAAAAAATAGTACCTGATAATAGGGTGTACTTCTCACAGAGGGTTTACATCATGGACTGGCTGTGATGACCTCTTTCCAATCTAATAACATGAGTGCTGGTATTTCCCACATTTACCGTGCCCCATCTCCACTACTCTCCAGGCTGCTGACAGAAAACAATAAAGAAGAATTACTTCGATGGTGTTCTGAGTTAAAATGCCCTTAAAAGCTGTTTGAAATGAGCACCATTATAGTATTTACTGTGCCCTTGTCCAGACTCACATGATGTTTGCAGCTAAATGATGATCAGTTATTGGAGGAATCATTTACAGGGCTGCTCATGTTGCAGCAGAGACTTGCCCAAAGCAACGGCAAATACAGAGGTGGAGCCTTGGAGCTGGTGGTATATCCAGGAAATTCTCCCTCCATCAGCACCTTCCTGGCCAGGAAATCTCCCCTCTTCTGGGCTGGGCTTGACCCTTGTGCTTTGTCACTCACTGAGTTTGTAAAAAAAGCAAAAAGGGAATAAACAGTAAAGGAAACCAGAAAAAGAAATTGCAGAAACGGAGAATGGAGAGGAATCATGTGGAGCCCAACTCTGATCATATTCACACATCAATAAAACCCCTGAAGTATCCAACCCCCCAAGGCCCTCCACCTCCACAGCACATCAGAAAGAGGCTTTTAAAAAAGAACCACCATTATTTCATTTAAAATCGGGCTTGTTTTCATACACACACTGACAGTCAGAGACTCAGGCTTTCCCCTGCGAGCCTAAAGCCTAGAAATTCACTTGTTTTCAATTAGTGTTGACTGCAGCTCTTCTTTTCTCTCTTTTCTTTACCTGCAGCATGTTGGATTCATGAGGGCTGTGACCAAGGTGCAGACAGCCCGCTTCAAGATGAGAAGGGACAACATTGTTTTGGATGAAGATGTGCTGCTCTCCCTGCAGGACCTCCCAGACACCTACAACTATGGCATGTATGCCAAATTCATCAACGACTATGGCACCCACTTCATGACATCTGGCACCATGGGGGGTGTCTTTGAGTACATCCTCGTCATCAATAAGGAGGAAATGAGAAAGAAAGGTCAGAAAAATCAAAATGTATTCTCCGTTCTCAGCTTTATGCTTTAAACCTGGCATTTCCAACCTGGTGGCACTACTGGCCACATGGCTTGGGGTTGGCTTGAGTGTCACCAAATGTGCTTCCTGCTCTGATTTCAGAAATACCTGGGTGAGGGATTGGTCATTGAGGAAGGAACCTGAGCATAATTTTCTCCATTTTTTTCAGTGTCACTTGCTAATCTTCTGCTATTTCTTGTCATCTTTGTTCACCATGAATGCTTGAAGGCTGCAAATCCACCCAGAGCTCAGCCCTCTCACATTTCAGCCCGTTTGTAGCAAGAGCTGCAGTTTTCTGTAAATAGAAATATCACACTGCACTTGGCAATATCTCTGCCACTTTACTCTGCTTAGTGTCACATCTGGAGACTAACAGACCCCTGTTAGCTGCAGTTCTCAACAAATTGGAGTGTATGAGGCTGGGGAGCCCTACCTCTAAATCTCAGTTAGATAAAACACCCACTGCAGATGCTGTGAGTGTGAGAATTGCCATTGCTAGCAAGTCAAAAGTGTAACATTTTTCCTAATCAAAAACATGGGATGCAGAACAATAATGTGGGATTTTAGCTCAATAACCAGGTTGTCAGCTTTTGTAAAGGTGTCAGCAATGCAATAGATCCCATTTCCCCTAAGGGCCATCACTCTGCTGTCTGAGGGTGCCACTGCCTTGGTGCTCCAGGCCAGACAGTGATGCAGAAGGAAATTGTGATCTTGGACAACAGGTGCAAATTGCTGTAATTTCAGTAATTTCAATAATTTTCATGGTTCTGCCTGTGGTCTGAAATGGTTTGGTCTCATCAGCATTAGGATAACTATGCACTCCATATTGCACATTAACCATGCCAAATTTTCCACAAGAAATTACTGATTGTGAGAGTTTTCATCAAGTTCCTGAACCTCTAATGTTTGAAAACATGATGCCTCTTCAAATTACTTCTTCACTTTGAAGGGTGAGTGATATAGAAGTGAACAAGGTCTTGGCAAGCAAGTCTTCAGGAAGCAGACTGCCAATTTCAGAGGAAGAATTAATCAAGAGCATGTGGAGGGAGGCTATTATTTTGCTTTATCTTGTGCTTGCTGTGTATGTAAGGAGATTTACTGCTACGAGATGCTTATCTAAGGAAAGAAGGATGCTGAAGTCCAGCAAAAGACAAAAATGTGCCCCAGTAGAGATGTAATTTTCATTTTAATGTAGCAGCATTCTGTAATTTTCATCTAATCCAGGCTCTGCCAGCAAGTCCACCCTTACCAAGCCAGCAGTGCTCTGTGTCACACACCACTGACCCTGAAGGAGCCACCTGCAGTGTCTGATATGCCACTGTCTGGAAGCATTTACTAAAAAAACCCAGATTTCTCTAATGTTGATCACAGCCATGCTTGGAGGCTGTGTTTGCAAGAGGATTATCCTCCTTCCCTGAGGAATGGTTAGGATCAGGATATAAGTGCTCAAGTCTTAGAATTAGAGCTTCCTAAGATGAGTCTGAAGCTCTGCAGATGCATCACTGAGTCCCCACAGGGCTGAGCATGGCACTGCTTTACATCAACCACTGCATCCTGAGAGCCCACCAGGCTGTTTGCTAAATGCTCTGAAACAGAGAATATTCATTTTTTTATAGACCAGTGACTAAAGCACAAACTCAGGAAAAGGATCCCTTGGCTGAGTCCTCCCGAAATGAGACACAGCTTAGGTGGTCACTGAGCATCTGGCTCAGCACAGAGCATTTAGGAAACCTGAGTTTTGAAAATGAAATCACCCTCTCTGTTTAGATATCCACAACTCACTGCAGAGCTTAGGGCTGCAGTTCTGCTGCCAGACCCATTCCCAGCTTTCAGGCTGCAAGGGCTTATATGGATGTGGTCATGAGTGAAATAAATACATATGTCAGAACGAGGTCCCTCGTTGCTCTGCCATCAATATTTTTCATTACTTGTTTTTAAAATAGATTGTTATGGTTCTATTATTTAGCAGAAAACAGTATAATGTGCTCACACATTACAAGAACATTTATGGGAGGAACATTACGCGTGGAGTAAATTAGAAAGAGTCTTCATATATTCTGATTAATTCAAAATGCAGCAGTAAATCTTATCACCCCAGCACATTTAACTATCACAAATTATATCATATTAAAAAAAAAAAAAAACCACAAAAAAACAACCTATCAGGGCTCCCCCCTCAAGTGCCAATATTTACTGAGGCCACCCTTTTGCAGTGATAACCACTTTTCATTTATCAAGGCCTGATCTTGCCACAGCCAATAGTGAATGGTATCGACAGCCCCTTGCTGAACATAATTACTCAACAGGAACCATGGCAAATCAATTAATCAGGGTGTTCCTCAAGTTTAATTTTATGGCACTCCAGCACCAAGATAAGCAATCACTCATGTTGCTTTGGGTGAATGAACTTTACCCACTGTGTTTACAATTGTTGAACAGTTTAGTACGAGTAATTGAGTGCTGCACATTTAATCTTTCTCAAGGGCCCAGTTTTGCAGGGGGATGCAGTTCCCATTCCAGTCTGGAGCACGTTTCAGCTCTCACCAGTTTGAAGCCAGGACTTGCATCCCTTTTCTCAGGATGCCCAGTGCCTAAGCAGGGTTTGGATCCAGGAGTGAGCATCTCCTGTAGGGTCTGCAGAAGGTGACACCCCAGAGTGACCTGGACAAGCTCTGGGCCCATGGGAAGGTCCATCATGAGGTCCAAAAGGGCACGTGAAGGTGAAGGAAGGGGATTCTGCCCCTCTGGTGAGACCCCACCTGCAGTGCTGCATCCAGCTCTGGGGTCCCCAGCACAGGAAAGACTTGGAACTGCTGGGGCAAGTCCAGAGGAGGCCACAAAGCTGATGAGTGGAGTGGAGAGCCTCTCCTGTGTGAAAAGACTGAGGGAATTTAGGTTGTTCAGCCTGGACAAGAAAAGGCTCCAGAGAGATCTCATTGCAACCTTCCAGTACTTAAAAGGAAGATCAGAGAGACAGGTTTTAATCAGGGGCTGTTGTGATAGGACAAGGGGTGATGGTTTTCAACTAAAAGAGGGTCAACGTGGATTAAAGTAGAATTTTTTTACAGTGGGGTTGGTAAAACACTGGCACAAATTGCCTGGAAAGTTTTAATCAGGGGCTGTTGTGATACAACAAGGGGTGATGATTTTCCACTAAAAGAGGGTCAGTGTAGATTAAAGAAGAAGTTTTTTTACCCTGATAAAACACTGGCACAAGTTGCCTGGAGAGGTGGTGGATGCCCCATCCCTGGACACATTCAAGGCCAGGTTGGATGGGATCTGAATAAACTTGTGTAGTTGAAGATGTCCCTGCCCATGAGGGAGAGGGGCTGGACCAGATGGCTCTTAAAGGTCCCTTTTAATCCAAACCATTCCATAATTCCACAAAACCAGAGCCATGAGTGTTTCAGCAATATTTTAAACACAAGCAAGGCAAGGCTCTGCTCTCCAGTGCTGAGCTGAGGCTGTTCAGCAGACAATGCTCCAGGGTGAGACCTGGACAGGAGTTTAAACTTCAGACCATTAAACCACAACACACAAACCCCACTGACCTCTGTGCCTCCTTTCAATACCATGGTATTGATCACCAGGCTCCTTTGGAAAACACTTTAGGGTCCTCTGACAAAAAAAAAGAGCAATATAAAAGTTACCTATTACTTACAATACCTGCATTTACTGAAATCAATGGACTTTTTAACTACTACAGAGGACAGCCTTATATTTGCAGTACACTGAAGTGCTTACATAAAACCAGGCTGTATGAAATATGCACATTGCTTACCTTGGTGAAACCACCTCATTAGTTCCCTTCTCCCCTCTGCAGTCTCTTCATGGCTCTCCAGTTACATATTTTCATGATGTACGTGGTGGTGCTGGCAGCAGCAGGCAGGAAAGCTCTGGCAGCTCTCAGCACACAGACCTTTTCTAAGTTACTCCTTAAGGTGCTGCTTAAGCCATTAACAGCTGGGTCAGGATCCTGAATTAAGGAAAATTAGTGAGGATCTCCTGATTTCAGCTGCTGTTCCTGGCTTTACTGTAGTTATGAGTTAGTCTTTAAAAAAAAACCAAAGGTTTGTTGTTAAATATATAGATCAAGCAGGGACATTTGTGCCTGAAACCTTAAGATTTTTACTTTCTTCTAATATTTTCTAAGGAAACCATTTTTACACCTATTAATGATAGGTCCAGTATACCCCAATAAAATATTGGTGTTTTCCACTGTCCCCTGCCCAGAATAGCTTTTGACTTTGAAATACAAGCCATGAAAATAACCTAATCTTTTCTTCAATGATGGAAAAAGAAGTAGGAAAATGAACTTAATCACTGAATTTACCTGTCTACTTTCTGGTTTGCAGACATCAGCACTGAGCAGATAAGTGCCTGTGTTGGCCTGTCCCTTGGCATTACAGTCAGCAAGGAGACGCTGGATCTGAGTGGAAATCTGAAACACTCTGACTGCAAAAAAAAAGGATTCCTGAAAACTGGTACAGCTGCAGGGCAGGGGTCTGTTGAGGCTCTTTGGGTCACTTGTTTTGGTCACTTGAGCACAGAGATTTTTGTAGGGTCACCCAAGGTGGGAGGAAGGGAGCCCTGGTGCCATCCCCCAGACAAGTGGGGCCACAGAAACTTTGGGTCCATATCTCCAGGAGTATTGATCCCTCTTAAAAGTGCAGGAATTAATGTAGCAATACCTGGATTAGGAACAGAGGCTGTGGGGTGGCTGGGAGGCTGCAGTCCTCACCAGTAAAAGACTGGGCATGCATGACAACTAAAAACAAAACAAAAATCGACTCTAAAAAGTACTCAAAGAGGGTAGAACCCCCAGATTTGTACATTCCACCATGAGCTATAGACAGTGTGACCTGTTGCCCGTGTCCTATGCACAAACCAAGGCTGGAGGAGTGCAGGCTCTTCAGGTCTTACCAGCTTAGAGGATTTGGGATGCTCAACTTGTCACCTTGTGATAAGGTGGCAGGGCTCACCCCACGAGCAGGGAGCACAGAGCTGACATCAATCCCAGCAGGCAGCTCCCTGATAGCCCCCTGCATGACTGATCTCACCTCCTTTCAGCAGTTTCTGGGGCCTGTGTGGAAACAGCAGTGAATAATACCTGTGCAATTCAACTTTGCAGATGCTGACAGCCACAGTGCAGTTGTGGAAGATATTATTCCTCGGGTTAGAGGGGGAGATACCTCTTACAGTGGAGGGCTCCTGAACAGTTGGGATGGCAAAATGTATCGTCACTGGGGCAGGTCATTAAAATATAATCCTGCTGTTATTGATTTCCAGGTAAGGCTTTTCTGCAGTTGAAGAAACTCTGCAGCTCTAAGGAATGAAAGTGTAGTCGAGCAGATCATTTCGTATTTTTATTGTGATCCCATCACAGAACAAGATTAAATGTAATGGGCCACTGATCTGGTAACCTCTTATTCATTTCACAATGGGGAGTACATCTCCCACTGACTGCATCCACAGGGAGATGGACAAGGAGCTTAATGCTGGATTAGTGACAGGTTAAGTTTCTGATGTGTTCCCCAACATCTTCACAATGAATTGCAGCTGTATTCATCCCTAGTATTCTCCCTCCTGTATAAGCAGGGGGCTCACAGGGGGCTGGGGAAGATGTTTTGTTACCCAGCAAAAGCTCTGCATAGACAGCCCCTCTCCAGGAGCTCTCTGAGCAGGGAATTCCTGGCTACTTTGTCAGATGGGCCCTGTCTTTCTCCACACTCCAAAATAGAAGGGTCTGTGGCCATAAAAATCAGCAAGGCTCCAGTCTCCCTTTTGTTTCACTGCATGCCCCATAAAATGGGAAGATCACTGAAACATCTTATAGGGCTTCTGGAGGAGAGGAGATGGGTGCAAGCAGAGGGGATGGAAAGGGACAGAGAAGAGCAGCCCTACAAATAATCCAGGGTAGAGCTGGCAGAGGCACGAGGGGGTGGCCACAACTCCTCAGCTGTGGTCAGCAGGACCACAAGTACCCCAAGATGCCAATATGACCAGTCTGCTCCAGGAGAAGCTGTGGAATGGAGAGATGATCTCTGTCATGGCAGGGACATGCTGCTATTTCTATTCCTCGTGTCTTCATTTGAAAGCAGGTCTGAATGCTCTGACAGGGAGTGGGAGAAGGGAAAATGGGTTTGGGAATTATTTGTGTTATTGGCAGGGTATGAAGGACTGTGCAAGCCTTCCTGGGCAGCCCCTGGTGGCAGAAAGATCTGATAACACAGAAGTGCTTTCAGTTCCAGCTGCAGGTTATTCACCTTTTTGCACAAATTCCCATCAGTTCTGGGCAAAATTTCTTTCACTTTTCCAGTAAACCATGTGCTGACCTCTCTGTTGGCTGCTCCAGAGCTGAGCAGTCACCCTGCAACCAGAGCTGCCACTTCAGCAGCTCTTATCTGCAGCCACCTCAGTTTGTCAAACAGGCTTGTGCAAATTTGCCTAAGAGCTCTTCCCAAAGCCCAGCTGATCCTGATCCTCCCCACGAATCACTGTCACAGTGCCTTGCACAGCAAGCTGACACCCAGGCCTTTGGAACAAATTCCTGGTCTAGACAGGGAGTTTGCACAGGTACATCAATAGATAAATGCAAAAAAGTGTCCTCAGTCCCAAGCTTTTAGCTTTAATACTCATTGAGTATTAATATTCAGCTGGGCAAGTTATAATTGCTGCCCAAACTGGAGTATTTTTGCTGACTGGTATATAAGAACTGTATTTTGCTGCTGGAAAATATGATGAGTGAGTTACATTCCCAAAGCTGTAGATGACAGTATTATTTCACTACATCAAAGGGCAGAAAATATATAGGCAAAATTCCTCTTTCTCAGCAGTTACTGGATATTTCATGATCTGGCCACTGCAAGTGATAGGATGGCAATAAATTTTGATGATACCCTCTGTCCAAAGCTCTTACCAAAACATTTTCTTCAAAAAGGCAAAAAGCATGCAAGGATCTCAGGGATTGTGACAGCAGTAAGAAATCAGTCAAAAACCCAGGCCTACTGGGGTGTTTTAATTTATCATTTGAATCCATACTAAAACTCCAAAGCATGTCCAGAAAAGCCAATCCCACACAAACCTCCAAGATGAGGAAGGTTTTGGAAGGCTGGTTCCTCACTGGGGCAGCAACACATTTGCATGATGTGCATGCAGCTGTCGAGGAAGACAAATGAGTCCTTCCCGAGTCCTGAATTTATCCAGCAATGTCACAGCATCCCAGTTGATGCCCAGCTTGAAATTGTTTCCATGCCATCCATCTCCATCCCCCTGCAGCTGCAGCCCATCCACGAAATCCTGCGCAGGAGCAACCTGGGCCACATGGAGAGCAAGAGGCAGCACCTGAAGAGGGCTCTGGATGAGTTCCTGCTGGAATTCAGCCCCTGCCGCTGTGGGCAGTGCCACAACAACGGGGAGCCCGTCCTGCTGGGTGACACCTGCTCCTGCCACTGCCGCCCTGGCTACAGGGGACCTGCCTGTGAGCAGGGCAAGCGCCCAGGTGAGAGCCCAGGCTGGGGGAAAGGCAGCAAAAGGGATGGATTTCCTTTTCCACGGGGCTAAACCAACAGCTCCTGGCACCCACACATGGATCCCACCTTCCCCTCTGTGGTTTGTTGCTGGGTTATGCTGAGTAGTCCTGTGGAGACTGAGATTAGCAGCTCAGGAAAAGGGGGATGGCTTTAAATTGGAAAAGGAGCAGGGTTATGATGCCTTGGGTTTTAGCTTTTATATTCTTCAGAATCTCTGCTGCTAAGTGTGTAACTCTGAAACTTCATGTTAGGTGTTAGTAAGTTCTCTTCACAGGGTAGTTAGACAAAACAATCCCTTCCAACTAGAGAATCAAGGACAGCTGGTACCCAAAAATCTTAAACAACAGCAAAGGGAAAGGGGGCAAGGCAGGGGGGCTGAGACTTCATAGCCTGGGGCTGTGGTTGGACAATTGACCCCAAGATGCAGATGAACCAAAACTTATAAAAGTGTAAAGACTCGTGATCAGGATCCATCTGGGATTTGATTTGGGTGTAGCCCCAGCTGGGCTCTTGCACTGCCCAAGGTGAATCCTTTCAATGAATTCCTATTTTATTCCTTTTGCTCTGTCTAGTCTCTATTCCAGGTCAGCCTTTCCAGGCAACAGTTAGATTAAGTATGATGATAAAAATCTTCCCTGTGAAGGTGGTGAGACCCTGGCACAGGCTGCCCCATCCCAGGCAGTGTCCAAGGCCAGGTTGGACAGGGCTTGGAGCAGCCTGGGACAGTGGAAGGTGTCCCTGCCCATGGCAGAGGGCTTGGAATGAGATGTTCCCTTCCAAACCATTCTCTAATTTTTTATTTTTGTAAATAGACTAGTGGAAATGAGGATGTGTTTAAATGCTGGATTAAATCCTCTGGAAGGCTCATGGCATCCCACTAAGGATGGTTGCTCTAAGGAGGAAAGCACAAACCTCAGCAGGCAAGGAGGGGAGGGAAGGGAAAGGCTCAGGTGAAGCAACTATTCACACAATGTGCCACCAAAAAAAGCCATTTTAGTAAAGAACTGCTACACTTCCAGATTTCCCACCCCCTCCCAGGATGCATTTTGACTAGAGTGTCTATTTTGGGGTGAAAAAATATGTTTTTCCAAAGTGACAGGCTTATATTTATGTTTTCTTTGTCACTTTCTATACTACCCTAAAAATTTAAGTGGGTAGTAAAAAAAACTGAGGTCGGAACAGGCTCTTTCATTTCCAAAAAAGTTGCAGTTCTCACTGGATATTTTTGTCCTGATTCATGATGATAAAAAAAAAAAAAAAATCTAAATCTCAGCACATGAAGCTGGCAGAAAAATCCATCTTCAGAGCAGAGCTCTGAAATCCATCTTCCAGCAGGCAGAGCTCCAGGCCTTCAACCGTGGGCTCATCACTGGGGTCTCACCAGTGGAAAATCAAAGCAGTGATGAGAGAAGGAGTTGGAGCAGAGCTGGGGAGATGGTTAGTGAGGCTGAATGCCAAAGCTTTGCTTCAGTGACTGCAAAGTGGGTTGCTTTAAAAAGCTCAGGTCCTTTAAGTTGTCTCCAAATCTCAAGAATTTTCTTGGGATACCCAGGACCAGCCAGCCCTTTGCCCCTTGATTTTAGCAGCAATGGGGACAGGCACATCTCTAACTCATGGGCAGTTTTTAGTTTCAAATTTTCAACTCCAAAACTCATTTAAGACCAAACGAATGTTTTGTTTTTTTAAAAGCACAGTGTTCCAGCAGATGGAAAACGCAGCTTCCCAGGCAGCACTGAGAGCACACGCATCCATTTGTGCTGTCTGGATTAATAAAGTGCCCAAGCCAGGCATGAAGGCCAGATGAGTAAATAAAAAACGACAGTAAATGACAGCCATCAAGCATTCCCATCATTCAGGAGTACAGCCATAATCCATAGTATCGACCACTCCTGACAACTCAGTCTGTACTGTAATGAAAAAGCTTTGGAATGACCCGTCTCCAAAAGGAGATTTTCACAACATCCCCACAATGTTAGGGGACTGCTGTCCCTCTGCCTTGGTCAGAGGTGAGGAAGCTGCTGCAGAGAGAGCTGTGAGCTGTGCTTTGGGAAAGGAAAACCAAGGCAGAGAGTTTCAGATGAGATGGATAAGAAACAAATGTTGGTGTTTGGGTGATGCCGATTCATCCGCTCTGTGCCTCGATCTTAGCCTGGGCATAGAGCAGGGAGTCCATACCCAGAGAAGTTTCAGCCAGACCTGAAATCCTTTCTTTTGCTTATTGTTCCCTTTCTTCTCCATGTCCCCAGATGCTGAGGTGGATGGGCACTGGAGCTGCTGGTCGGGCTGGTCCCCGTGCCAGGCAGGGACGTCGCGGCGCAGCCGGCACTGCTCCAACCCTGCCCCACAGCACGGAGGGCAGCCCTGTGCTGGGAAAAACCTCCAGAGCAGAGCCTGCTGAAAGCCCCAGCTGCTGGGATGGGCTGGCTGGAACCTGGCCTGGGCTGTGAATACTCCAGGAGAGCGATGGAATTACCCCCTGGGAGAAATAATCGACCGGCGATGCGTTCACTGTGTAAAACCTGAACAACTGCTCCCAAAACTCAGTGAGATTCCAGGGATTCCTGGTGGGGGGAAACTGGGAATAAGCTGGTAAACACTGGGAAAAAAAATCCGGGGAGAATCTGACTCTAAATGGCCAAAAAAACCCAAAAATCATGCTAAAAACGGCCTTGGGAGCCCTAAAATCTGTGCTGAAACACCCCAAATCTGCACTAAAATATCCCAAAATGGCCCCAAACCTGGCGAGATTCCAGAGATTCCTGGGTGGGGGTGGGAAACCTTGAAAAAGGCTGGGAAAAAAATATGGGGGAAATCTGACTTAAAATGGCTCAAAATCCGCCCTAAAATCGCACTAAAAATGGCCAAAAAAATCCTAAAATCGGCGCTAAAAATCCAAAAATGGTCCCAAAACCCAGTGAAATTCCAGGGATTTCTGAAGAAAAAAACGGGAAAAAAATCTAGAGAAAAATCACGTTTAATGGCCAACCCCCCCCAAAACCATACTAAAAATGGCATAAAAGTCCTAAAATCTGCATGAAAACACCCAAATCGACCACAATTCCAAGGATTTCTGGGAAAAATATTGGGAGACAACTCCTTAAAAATCCACACTAAAATATAAAAAAAACCCCAAAACAAAATCTCCCCAAAAAAGTGCTAAGATTGGTCACTGGACAGCTGGTGGTTTTGCCCCAGCAGATGTGATGGGAGCCCCAGCAGTGCCCAGCATCGCTGCTGCAGCTCAGGAGATGGCAGAGAATCCACCCAGTGGAGGTGGAGCTGCTGGGTGACCACAGGGCTACAGCAGGTCATGGAATAAATTCACTGTGTTTCCATAACTGAGCTTGACTCTCAGGGAGTTTCTGTCTTTTCCTTTGGGAAAAAACACAGGAGGAAAAGATCATGATCTATACAGTTGGTATTGACATATGTACCAGGAAACTTTTGTGAGTTGGCACTGTCAGATTTGTAAGTCCAGCATATTGGCCAGGGCTGCATTTTAGCAAAGCCATATGCTGCTCTGCTTGGAGAAGGCCTCAGCCTAAAGATGCTGTGAAGCATCCTTGCAAAATGTAAGCCCAAGCTGATGAGGAATTTTAAATAAATAAATGAAGCAATAAATAGAGAGGCTGGAATGCAATGGCTGGGCAGAGGATGTTCCCACACAAGCAAAAGCTTTTCCTCTGTAAGATCAGTGATGAATTGACTATTAGCACGCAGGCATTTTATCTCCCAGGCACACAGAGCCTGAGAAGATGCTAACAGGCTGCTTGATTTAAGGGGCTTTTTTGAATGTGGGACGTAAATCTCAGCACAAGAATGCACACAGTATTGAACTGTGTCCAGAGACCACAGCCAGAGCCTGCAGCTCCCTCTTCTTAATGAACTGCCACAAAAACCTGGGATGGAAGGAAGGCAAATGGCACTTCATTTTACTGAGCTTTTCATTGCAGGGGGAGAAGGGGGGGAGAAAAAAAGCCCTGAGAAGGAATCAGGCATTATGAACAACAACAGCACCAAAACCTCAAAGCACAAAGCAGCCCTTCTGCAGACATTTGAATGGAGAGAGGGGGTAGAAAGGAATCGTGGTTTAGTGAAAGAAATTGCCCAGGTGCTTGGGAATGCTTGTTTTTCAACTGTGTGTCAGTGGGGATTTACAGGCTGACACTCAGCTGATGTAAATCAGTGTTACTCCTTCACTGCAGCTGATTTATGGCACCTGAAGACCTGGCCCCATATTTTCTTTTGTGGGCATGTTTGCCAAAGGCCAATTCTTTCACCACTTTTTTTGTTGTTTGTAAATGAAACTGCGGGCTGAAAACAACAAACCATCATGTCTCAAACCCTGAGATGGATTGTTCTGTGAAAAATCCCTTTGCTGGGGGGCAAAGCTGTGGCCTTTTGGGCCAACCTTGCTATTCCAGGTGAAGGAGCTGTTCACCCAGAGAGGAATTTGCTCCCAAGGGGTTGAATTTGATGTCTTGTGTGTCAGGAAATACAGCAGCATGAAGCACCCACGGATCAGTGTGACTTAGACACCCAAAGGAATGTGAAATGTAGGATCACAACAGGTGATTCAATAAATGCTGTTTGGCCAGGTTATGTGGAAACATGAGACAGGACCAGTTATCAAGGACACCAAGGATCAGTTTGGCTCACAAGCAATTCTTACCTTTACATCATCTTCTTAGGAAAGCTCAGGAGAATGCCAGCGAGTAAACGAGTACAAAGCCACCTCAGTCAGAAAACCAAGTGTGCTTCTGTTTGACCAGAGGGGAGAAATTAATGAACAGAAAGATCTGATGCCTTGGAGGCTGGAAAAAGATGGGGCCTGCAGGAAAACAACCTGCATCCTCAGCTTTTAGAGGTGTTTCTAGAAGGGTAAATCACAGAAGAACCACAAAAAAAAATTCCAAGTGATTAAAGAAACTGCATGCAAAATCCCATCATGAAACATAGAAAAAAGAGCAGAAAAGCTATGTTTTACCTGCAGTTGTTCATTCTCATCACTCAGCTCACAGCCCAAGGCACTGAGACACAAACCCAAGGGCTTCCTTCAAACACCAAAGGCAGGTGGGTAGTGCCCCTCTCCTCCACCCCAGGGCTCAAACATGCACATCTGAAACCCAGGAGCAGCCAAGCTGAAGTCAGAAGAAAGGAAGAAGCTGCCTGTAAGGTCTAGGAAAAAAAAAAAAAAAATTATGAGCAATTACACATTTACAATGGCAGTGGAAGAAGCTAATATATCTCATGCTGAAGTGGGCAGCAGGAGAGTTGTGCAAGATGAGATAAGCAGCAAAAATGTACGTTTCTTAGTTAAACTAAAAGCTTAGAGGGTACAATAAAACACTGCAGTTCCACCCAGGTTTTAATGAATGGATTTTCCCCTCTTGCACACTGACATACATTTGATATAGTTATTTATCCTATATATTTCTGGCAGCATATTTCCCAGGAGACCTTGTTTATCTCGCTCATGAGCACATGATGGATGCGTGGCGCTTTGGATAAATGGTATCACAATCAGATATTTTTAAGGATATAGGCAAACTGGGTTATTAACAAAGGAAGGGCAGAGAGGAACCAGCACGCAGAAGAAAATAGGAAATGATTGATGACAATACACCTGAGGTTGCAAGGTGTAGGCTCCAGATAACCAGCTAACAGGAGAGGAGATAAGGGCAGTGCTTGAGACAGAGCTGTTTTCTACCTCGGGGTCAATGTCACATCAGCTGCCCCAATGTCCCTCTAAGCTGGGAGTTTACAGCTGGCAAAAATTCCCTGGCAGGAACAGCTCAAAAGTTTTTACCTTCCCTCTTCATACAGGCACAGGCAGGTACAAAACACTTAATCCACCAGAAATCCTGAAACAAAAGGAATTCCAGGTTCTGGTGAGTTTGGGGAGGCACTGGTGGTGGTGGTGCTGCCCTATCATGTCCACCACAGTGAGACCTGTGGTGCTGCACTAAAAATAACTAAAAATACTTGTTTATAATGGTAATCATTAGTGTATTCAACTCTAGCTTTTTGATTTACAGAAAGAGGAGGTTTTTAAAATGGGATATAAAAGGAAGATCAATCTGCAGGCATGATTTGACCTGAAATCTGGCAGTTGTGTTGGATGCTCACTTCAGGCACCAGGGTAAAAGCAGGAGTTTGAAACTGGGGACTGCTAACCCCTCTGCATGGCATTTCTGGGTTACTTTTAATAAAACATCCCAATGTGGGAGAGAACCTGGGCAGGAACAACTTCATCCATCTGAGAGTGGGAAAAACAGCTGCATGATGAAGTTATTTAGCAATACTGAGTTTGCAAGTCCCCAGCTGCAGCCTGGATGATTTTCCAGCCTCACAGGTGAAGTGTCTGTGTGGAATGACACAAGAGGGAGCACATGAATCCAGGCTGGAAAGCCGTCCAGTCTGCCACTGCAAAATTCCAGCTGGTTTTGTCCTGGGAAATCTGGATGAGGCAATGACAACTCACCTGGAATCCCCTTCTGGGAGCCCCCAGAGCTGTGATATCCCAGCAGCAATGTCTTCAGGCAGGGAGGTGCAAATAAATACAGCCTCTCCGTGTTTATCCTCTTCTTTTCCTCAAGAAAGCTTGTGAAAATACAACATGGGATGTAGCAGAGCCCACTGAGATGGGTCTCTTAAGCAGAGGAATGGGCTGGAGCAGCAGCAGCAGTGCTGAACACATGCACAGCCTTCCTGAGCCCTCACTCGTGGGTTATTAATCTCAACTTACACAGGGAGTCAGAGTTAGGAACACCAGTAAAAGATGGTACCAAAATTTAATGCCAACCAAAATGAAACAATAAAAGCTTCAGCATAGTATTTTTTATTACCCTCCAGGTTATAATAAATCATTAGTTAGGCGAATCAAAGCACAAAATCACAAGGACAAGATAAAGTTATGTCCTTTATGGGAGGCTTCTAAGCCTACAGGCTGAATATTCAGCCACTGCTGAACTCACACTTCAGTCAGACTATGCTGATGATCTTGACTGTCAAATCCCTCCTCTCTTCCTCTAAAAAAACCCTCCAATCTAAATATACAAACCCAGGTACTGTCACCACTTCAAAAATCTGTTTTCTGGTGTGGGAATGACAGTCCCAAGTCAGGTCACTACTCTCGGCTGTCCTTGCCACAGCAGTGAAGAGAGGCACCACTGCTGTGTGTTTAACCAGCCTGATGATCAGGAAAGGTGGTTAAATTTACAAAAGCCACTCGACTCATCTGAGAAATGTCCTTAATCAGATTACACCGATGATTCTCAAGAAGGGCAGGCAATGACACTGCAGTTTGTGTCCTCAGAGGTGAACCATGCCCAGGGTCCTTCCCTCCAGAGCTTCTACAGACCCCCTGCAAAAACCTTGGGGGAATATCCTACTTCACACAAGCAGTGACCTCTTTGACCATGACCCAGAAAAGAATCTGGAATTGGCAAATTTCCATCACACAAAAGGTATTGCAGCCACACAGTGGAAAAGGGAAATGTTTTGGGTTGGCAGCTAAATGATGAAGCCCATAATGAGCACAGAGCCCTCTTGTTTTACATATGCAATGTGCTCTGCCTTTCTTCAAGCTGTCACAGGAGCCCTGTCGATAAGTGTGGAGGCGGCTTGAGGGCTACAACTAAATGCATGTTCCATTGTTCAGGTGTCAGGGAGCCTGAGCTGCTCTCACAGGAATTACATTCAGACAACGTCAGTCTGAAAGGAAAGGAATGGGGGATACCAGCCCACCATCACCAGCTCTGCTGAAACACCCTCAGAAGAAGAGTTTGACCTTGCAGATGTTAGAAGACTCACAACACTCATGAACAACTTTGCACTGGTGGAATTTTGGAGCAAAGCTATTGCTGGTTATTTTTGCAGCAACCAAATGTCTTTGCAAAAATCATTTACCACCAGCAAAGCTGTAGGAAGTCCCTGGAAGGGTGCAGGCTCATGAAATGGTGCACAGTGTTTTAAGGTTCCTCTGTTGTTAGACCTGGACTGTGATGCACAGCTCCAGGGATGGTAATGACAGGCAAACCAGTTTGTCTCTTTTCATTGTGAACTCTCTCCAAGTCAGATGTCCCACCCTGGGTGGACCCAGCAGCAGCTGGAATACTGGATTTCATGGGATCAGATTTATTAACCAGAGCTTGTCTGGGGCAAACACAGCTACTAAGGGCAGAAGACCTCAGGGGATGTGCAGACAGCTTTTTCCAAAGGTTCCATTTGTCCCAGAGAAGCTGTGGCTGCCCCAACCTTGGAAGTGTCCAAGACCACGTTGGAAAGGGCTTGGAGCAGGCTGGGATGGTGGAAGGTGTCCCTGCCCATGGCAGGGGTGGGAACAATACAATAAATTGGGAAAGGAGGGTAGTGAGGCACAGTGGCTCTAAATGTCACGTTAGATGCTGTCGTGCTCATTGAGATTTAGGCTTTAATATGCTGGATTTTGCTGCACATGACACAGCTGCCTTCACAGAAGCTGTGCATCAGTGCACATCCTGCTGCACGTAAGATCAAAGTGTCTCTTCTTATCTCAAAGGAACCTTCAACAACAAGACAGTACAATTTGAAATCACGCAGCTACCAAATACAGACAGAGATAAAGCTTGTCTCATTGCAGTAAAGACAGGGAAGAGGAAAAATATTGAGGTCAGTAAGCACATTCAATCCCACGGGAGAACTGCACATCCAAAGGTGTGGTTCCTAACACCCTCCCAGCTCCCAGGGTCTTCTGAAATGTTTCTGATTTGGATGAGACCCATGGGCAGAGAGAGGCCAACTCAGAAGTCCAGTGAGGTGATGTCTTCCCAAGCAGTCTGCCAAGTGCCCATCGGTTCTGTGGGAGCTCCTATGGGTTCCCTCTAGCAGGGAACTGTCTCAGAGTCTGGCCCTGAGCACCAGGAGCCACCATTCTGTGGGGCAGGGTTGTTGCATTCTCTCCTTCTTGTCCTCTGACCTCCTGAGCATGGGGACCAGCTGGCCCAGCACCCCCAGTTTCCATTAATAGCAGCATCTGGGAAAAAAAACAAACAGAAACAACCAATAACAAAGCTGGAAAAGACCATCAGAAACAAGCAGCTCTTTCCATGGGAAGAGCTGTCAGCTCCTATGAATTGTATTTGAATACAAACAGCTCTGCCCCTGTCCACATCACTAACAATATACTGGAGTCATTAACAAGGAGTGATTGTTTCAGAGATGTTAATTCTCTGTTCAGCATTTCTAGTGTCTGTTCAAACTACACTTCAGGAAGACATGAAAGGGGGGAGAAAAGGCAATTAGCTTTTTACTTGCTTGAAGGATGTTTCTCTCTTTGTCTTAGTCCAAGCCTAGATGGGAAACAGACCAACTAAACTCAGCCACATTTCGAGGTGGTAGGGGCAGTGTTAGCACTTCAGTGAACAACAGCTTGACTATTCAGCTTTCCCTCCATTGCTTTTCCTATTACACTGATTCTTCTGGACCCTGAGCATGTGAGTGACATAAATTCAAAATACTGAGAATCACGGAGGCAACACATAAAAGGAGGAAATGGGAGCGAGAAATGAAGTTACAGTGTTGACAAATGGATGGATGTGAGCTTTGGGAGGGTTGGATGTGACTATGAGTGTGAAAAGCAGACTGAAGTAAGGTGTCAGTGACTCCACCATTCAAGGCTCCATGGACTGCCTTAGAAATACCCAAAAATTGACCCCCTGTTCAGTGAAATCTTGGCTTAAAGTGCATTTCAGCCTGGCTCAGTTTGGACACAGCCATGCAGAATGAGTACTGGGTAAGGCTGTAAACAAAGCCAGTGATAAATGCAGTGCATCAAATTGTGGGTTGGTGCCAGAGCTCTGGGTGCCTGGGATCTGGTATTATTTAGCATCTAAATTAATGAGCTGGAAGAAGTAAACAAAATGATTAAATTCATAGATGGTCCTAAACGTGAAGGAGTTAAGAACATCAGTCAGGAGACAGCAGATACATAAAGTGACCAAGAAGCATTAATAAATGCTTCAAAACAACATAATAAGATTTTAAGATTAAAATGCATGGTAGCATATCTGGAGGAGAACAGTTTGCAGCATGCTGGCTTTATCAAAGGGAAAAACTTAGGAAACAGAGCTGTTTCCTAAGGAGGAGACCTGAGGCTTTCCAGGGATTGTGGACTAGGCAGGAATTCCTATTTTGATACAACTGCAAGGCATGTACATGGAAAAATAAAATCTCCTCAGGAGGGGACAGGAATTCAGAAGAGGGCAGGGAAAATACATCTGTCCCTTTGGCTGGGGCACAACTGGGGGCACTGGGCCGGGCAGGCTGGGGACAGCCAGGGCTGGCATCACTGCCCATCCATCATTTGCCATCCCTGGGCAGTGCTGACTCAGCTGGGATTGTCTCCTGGGCGCTGGGTCCCTCTCACCTTTCCTGCTGCTGATCTCACAGGCAGAGCCGCGGTAGCCGAGGGGACACAGGCACTCACACTCTGCTCCTGAAAGCAAGCACAGATGGTGGGAATTACAGAGCTGGAGCCACATTTCCCAGCAGGCACCCACTTCTCTCCAGCTGCACTTCATCTTCTGGGAGGAAGGACAGTGGGTGAAATGTCATCATTTTTCTCCTGTGCTGAAGGCATCAATGCCAATAGAGAGGGGAGCTGTGACTGCCCTGCACCCCCTCTCACCTCCCCACACATTTGTTCCTGCCCTGCAGCTCAACCTCAGTCTCACTGCTGCAATTCCACAAGCCAGGGGACCACAGAGTCCTCCTGCTCGTCTCCAAAAGAGATCACAGAATCCTGGAATGGTTTGAGTTGGGAGGGACCCTAAAGCTCATCTCACCCCATCCCCTGCCATGTGCAAGGACACTTTCCACTGTCCCAGGCTGCTCCAAGCTCTGTCCAGCCTGGTCTTGGACACTTCCAGGGATCCAGGGGCAGCCACAGCTTCTCTGGACACCCTGTGCCAGGGCCTCCCCACCCTGACATCCAGGAATTCCTTCCCAACATCTCATCTAACCGTGCCCTCCCTGCAGCCTCCTCTGGACTCGCTCCAGCAGCTCCATGTGAGTATTTGGGATTTCAGCCCCAGCACTGCAGGTGGGGTCTCTGGAGAGAGCTCTTGGTAAAGCTGATAAAGAACAAACTGCAGCATCAAGGAAGAGCAGCCAGGACAGGAATATCCTAACTTGGCTTTGTAGCAGAGGACAAGCCCAATATCCCTGCTCTGGATGCACATCCCATGTCAGGAACATGGAGAAGAGCTCCCACCTAGGAAAATACATGGTCATTTAAAACCTTTGCTGGGAAGATACTAAATGAAATACTAACATGGACTCGGCTCCTACAAAGTTATTTAAACAAGGGTCACCATGAGACAAATGCCTGAAGTGCTACAATCAGCTGGCTGGTACCTGAAGTGATCGTTTCTGCATTAGATACAATTTGATGATAACAATTCTCATCAGGACTTTTGCAGATGCAGATTGGAATTAGGCACTTGACAAAATGATCCCTTTGTTAGAAGCTCTCATCACATCATATATCTCCTGTCTAGGCAGAGCAGTTTTCATTTAATTTGATTATTTTTCCTCTTCATTTTTTAAATCACTGCCTGCTTACAGAGGACGACAGCTTCTATCAGAAACAGGGGGAGGTGGTGATCACTGTGCTTGGCACTTATTTGGTGCTTTTCATCTTCAAAACCCTTTCACAAACACTAATTAATGCTGAGACAGTAGTCACTTCTCCAGGAGGATGCAAGCAATCTTAAAAGCAAAAAGAGGAGACTTAAAGATGTCAAGGATTTTTTTTTAAATGCATAATTGAGAAGCAACAAATTCTTCTGTAAAACGGATACAGATAATGGATACAGATAATGGTCACTCTCTTGGCAAAGCCACATCCCTTGACTTTACTGTACTTACCAGGTCTCTACAAACAGAGCAACTTTAAAAACACAGAGTAATTCCCTGATAAAGACATGACAGGACAAACTAAAGAGCAGCTTGCTTGCCCCGTGCTCCCCACAAATTCCCAACTGATTAGAACCAGGAGGGTAGAAAAGAGGAGCAGGACCCTGTACCTCTGAGGAAGGGGATGCCATTCCCATGGCATGGAGCACAGTGACAGGAACTGGTCTCCAGCTGGAACTCATCCAGAGCCCGGCGCAGATTCTCCTTGATTTTCATGGAATCAGCCAGGTCAGAGGGAGTCACCAGCTCATACAGTGGCTCTGCCTAAGGGGAGGGCAGAAACTGCATTAATTCCCAAGCTCAGAACACTGTGAGCATGCCAAGGCTCGGTGGTGGCACAGCTGGAGGGGGAAATGGAGGCTGTGTGGCACCATCTCCAAGTTCCCCATTTCTATTTGCTAAAACCTTATGAACAACAAGGCCACGATGTCAGGAATACTCCCAGGGATGCTCCCCTTGGTTTCCAACAGCAGAGCAGCTGGAAATGTGTAACAAAATCCAGCAGCCAATCTGTTGGATAAGAAACAGGTTAAGTTGCACAGGAGTTTCATCAAATCCTTTCTCATCTATTTTTCTGGTACAGACATTTGTAGATCAGATTTGCTCAAACTTACATTTTCTGAGTGATGTCTTACTCTGATTTTAAAAAGGTCCCCTAAAAACCATCCACAAAAACCTCGTCCTACAGCCCCCCAGCACAGCCAGAGGCACCAGTCCCAGGGATTCACATCAGCACTTCCACCTTCACCACTCCTGCATTTCAAGGCTGGTTTTTATCCTTATGGAGCCCAGATAAGGGTCTCATTGCCTTCCAGAAGGGAGAGGATTTGATCTCCATCTGCAGATGGGGAGAGAAGACAAGGGTGTGCACAGCACAGTGAACGTGCAGGGACCAAGGAGACTTTGGCTCACTCATTTATTTTCCTCCTGAGAACAAGGGAAAGTTAAAATGGGGTGTCAATAGTGCCAGTCACTACTGCCAGTGGGATGATACTTCCATGTGCCATCAGAGGATCCATCCCAAATTCCCATCCTCACTGCAGAGATGCAGGCCACACACAAGAAGCATGAAAGATCACCCTCCTGCTATCACAGGCTCAAACTACAGGAACTGAAGAATGTTCCAATACAAAAAAAAAAAAAAAAGCTCATTTCCTGCTGCTGTACATCCACTCTTCATCAATTATCTGTGATCCATACTTTGCTTTTTGAATTCAGACCATACAAATGAGGAAATACACTAAGAGTGACCTGCCAAGTCTCTCCAGCAGATGATTTATGAACTGATTTGCTTTAGTTTTCCCTAACTAAGCATTCTTGGGCTGACATTTAGTCACACTCCACTGGTACTTTTGATCTTCAAGCCCCACAGGGATATTGGTATGGAAATGAAGATACCAAATCCAAATTACATCCGCCTGAGGCTTTTCACTGGGCAGCCTGGTCAGTGATGCCAGGCAAGACAAAGAACACCTCAATTCCTCATGGGAGGTTTTTCTGTGTGGGGGATTTGGTGCAGAGGGCTGCATTTCTCTTGTCTCCTGCTCTGAGACCTCCCAGTGCATTTCTGGAAGGTCAATCCACAGCACACCAGGGGCTGCAGCAAGTGCCAGATGGGCACTGGCTGTATTTCCAAATTCCTGATTTTTCCTTGCTTCACCTTTTTAGAATTCATCTCTTTCTTGGGAAACAACTCCCTTTTACAAATATAAAGATTTCTCTACCTAAAATTAAATTTTACAGTGGAAAACAACTATAACTCAACTTCCACCTCTACCAGTCCAAACTCCTGTTTAAAAGGATGTTCTCTTCCCCCTTTGTACTATTTCATACTATTTGCATTTCTAAAACTCTCCAGGATCAAAAATCCTTGACCCTTCAAAGCCCAACTCCTGTTTTTAAGGTTCAGCTAAGCTGCACAAACACCCAGGCATGCACAATGAACCACCTGACCTTCTGAACCAGAAAGAATGGTCACTGATGCTCACAGAAGTTGATAAACATCAAGGAAAACAGAATATTTTATAGAATCTTATAGAACATATGCTGCCAGATACAATTTTTGGTAAGCCATACATTGGTAAAACAGAAGGTGGATCTGCCTGGCAGGCAGAAAGAAATGACATCTGCACAGCCAAGTTAAAGGGTTACAGCTGTTTACTTTGTGTATTTCCAACCACAGTCCCTTTAAAACATCACACCTTTTCATTTCTGAACACTCACTTAGAGAAGCTACACTGCAGTAAGGTCTGTTATTCCTGTTTTGGTGGCTTTTTCCCTCTAAATCCTGTTTATTGAAACACAGAGCTCTCTGTGGGGGACGGAGGCAGTGGAGGGGGCAGTACCTTCAGCTTTATGATCTCAGGGTTGTACTGCACAGCATCTCCCCACCGCTGCAGGAGCTCGGCTGTGGGCAGGTCCTTGTGTGCCAGCCTGGTGATGTCCTCGCTCGCCCCACCACGCACCAGCGCCACGAAATCCTCCACCAGCTCTTTCCTGGCTGTGCTGTCTGCAAAAATGCACCCAGGAAAGTGCCCAGCTCTGCCCAGCTTGGGGCTTTGTGGGCTGCAGTTACCAGCCAGCAGCAAAAACGCTGCCGTGCAGGACCCATCCCGCTCAGAGGGCAAAGGGAAAACGCCACCGGTGCTGCTCACCCGGTTTAATGCAAAGTGTGTCCTGTGCTCCTCCTGCTCCCTCGCAGGAATTCCCCATCCTGCCCCCCGCATCCCTCCCCTAAATTCCTTCCCCATGGTTTTAAGCTCACAGGTCCTTCCACAGCCCCATGCTCCTCAGCACCAGGAATATTCCCTGTTCCCCTCCACGTATTTCCAGGTCCACACTTGGAAATGTATTGCATTTCCTCCCACGCACATCCCCAGCTCCCCACATCCCCAGAGGCTCCCACAACACCATCACCTCCCTGTTCTCCCCATCAGGATGCAAAAAGAGGAGTGCTGGGCTGCCCTGCTGAGAGCTGGGGGTTGATATTTAACACAGCACTGGCCAGGTGGGAAATGCTTCTCCTTGGGATGCTGAGCAGGTATTTACTCCCTTGACAGAAAATCTTGGAAAAACCCCAAGCTCTGAGACATTCCCCCCTCTGTTAAGCCTGGCTGGGGTTAGCCAGCAGACTCAAAAGTGGCTGTGAGGGACTGGGGAAATATTTCAGGCTGGCAAGATCACAAAATCTTCCTTCCACTGTGACAAAGAAATGAAATGGCAGAAGTGTTTCATGCTTACCTCCAATCTCTTTCAAAAGGGCTTTACAGCTAGCTGACTCTACTCCAAGCCCCACAGTGACTTTAACAAGATTCACACCAATGTTAAAGCCCTTCTGTGCACATTTCTGGACATCACTCAGAGAAAAACCTTAAATACACAAAAATGGTAATGTTTTAATACAACTGTTTCATGTTGTATGTCCATGTACACAGAACATGAGAGTTGGTAAGTACTTTTGTTTCAGGAAAAGAAAAGAAAAGATACCATGAAGATTATTTTGGGGGGTAAGTTTGATGCTTAACAGAACTATATGAAATGAAATCACTATATTTTACAGAACTCTGAAGCCAAGTGGAAATGCAAAGTGAATGCTGGAAGAGGAGGATTTTAGTCGCCCACCCAGCTGTACTGGTTAAGCAGAGATGCAGTGGGTGGGAAAATAGTGGGTGTCTAATCACAGATTACCCACCACCCCTCCCCATCCCCAGGATCCAGGTTTTTTAAGAGAAATAGATGAAACAGCTTTTCCTCCTTTTACCAGCTCACATCTCCAATTCTCTGCTGCCTGAAGAGCCTTAAGTGCTTCATGGAAATTTAGACTGAATATCAGGAAACATTTCTCCACCAGAAGAGTTATCAAGCCCTGGAAGAAGTTTCCCAGGGCAAGGGTGGAGTCACCAACCCCAGAGGGATTCACAGGACATGTGGATGTGGCACTTGGGGACCTGGCTTAGTGGTGGCCTTGGCAGTGCTGGGTTAACAGTGGAGTCCATGATCTTAAAGAGTTTTTCCAACTTAAAGGATTCCATGATTCTAAGATGTGGCAGAATGCATTCTGTGTGAGAGCAGAGCAATACCAACCATGTCACACAATATGTGACAGCAGATCTGCAAAAGAAGATTTCAGTTCCAGCACAGACAATAAGAATATAATGAAGGATTTGAAGAGAAAAACCTGAATTCTCAGACTAGACCTACAAAACCCTGCTGAGAACTTACAGCCCAGTTCAGCACTTGTGTGCAAACCTTGTTATTGCTGCAGGATCCTGATCTGGGCCAGCAGACACTGAGCATTTTGGTGCAAACAATAATACATTTAGTTCAAACAAACATGGCTCGTGATGGGCCCACAACAACTCAGAACAACAACAACATCTCAGCAACAGCTGAGAAATTGGGAAACTCTGTTAGAATTTGAATACCTGAAATGTGAATCTAAATTCTGTCCCTCTCTCTGACTCCAAGCTAAGGAACTTCCCACACAGCAGAAGAACAAACCGAGTATTACACAAAGCAGAGGCCAGTAAATGCCTCTGCAAACAGACAGCAGAGGCAGCTCCTCACTGCCCTGCCAATGAATAAATAATTGAGAGTGCAGCTATTGATTAATGTCACACTGCTCGCTCTGTCCTACACAACAACCATCATTTCTCACAACAAAGGGAGCCAGAGCCAAAGAGCAGGAGCAATGTCAGGCACAGGAGTCACCCAGCAAATTATTTACTGTTTCCTACATGCTGGAAAAGCTCTCGAGGCTAAAGGTGTTTCAAAACTGCCATTTAGAAGGCAGTAGAAAAAGAACTTGCGTGAAGGTTTTCAAAGCTAACAGAAGTGCTAAGATCCACCATTCTCATTCATCTCAACATCTTGTCAGCCTTTAAAATGTGTTGTCTAAAATACCTGCCACAGGGCCTTTCTTTGTGAACTAAATCCAGCCCATGATGCTGAGCATGCTTTGAAAACCTCTTTACTCTCTCTCCCAGCAGCACTCCCACATTTCCTGCAGGATTTCTTTGAGATGCTGCTCACTCCTTCTCCCATCATCTCCCTCTCCTGCCCTCAGACCTGAGCCATCCCTGTGTGCCTGCAGAGAGCTTTTCCCACCCAAAATCCAGCCCCAAAGCTCCTCCCCAACCACCAGCTGCACACACCCGCCTTGCGGAGCTCCTCGCTGTTCATCACCAGGGTATATTCATAGATGCCTCCGAGAGTGGCCTCCTGGATGAAGTGTGTCCCAAAATCCCTGTAGAGCTCCCGGTATTCCCCGTAGCTGTAATCCGTGGGGAGCTGCCGGAGCCGCTGCAGGAACTCGTGGTGCAGCATCAGGGCTCGGGGCTTCAGCTTGTAAACACCAACAGCCAGCTCAGAACGGGCGTGGATGAACTTGCTGGACTGCAGGGAAGGCAGGAGAACCCAGCAGCAGTGAGGGATGGCATTCTCATCGAGCATGAATTTGTTATTTGCAGTTAAACCATCAGCGCTGGTCGGGTTTATTAATTTCACTACTGCTTGCAACTGGAAATCTTATAACTGGAAATCTTCTAATTGGAAACCTCCTAACTGGGCCAGTTAATACTTTACTGGGGTAAAGTATGTAGCCCCATACAAATACACTCAGTGTTCACAGAGCTCTGTCCTCATATCTCCATCTAGAATGGTGGAAAGCAACCATTTCACCAAAAGGTGAAACGTGTCATGTAAACATCCAGTGTAGAAGTTCTAGAGCACTCCATCCAGCACTTCATCACTCACTTTACTACTTCTAATAGTAAAAGTTCCTGAGGGTCAGGCCATGGGTGGGACACAGGAAAAGGCAGGGTCCAGGTTCTGATGTGCCACATCCAGAATGCAAGGACACCTCAGCATCCTGCAGGACTGCTTTACCCCAATAAAACTTTATCTTTCACGAGCTCTCTCCTGAAAAGTTCTGACATCTGAAATCATGATTTGTGTGGGAAATGGTCATTCTCTGGCTGAGCCAGATTTCATATTTGGATTTCACAGAATATGCCCTTATCAAAACTGAAAGGCAAGAAGAAAACACAAACACTCTCTCATACACACGCACATATCTATATGTCTCTGTGTAGATGTGTAGACATGGATAATTTTTTTCTCTCCCCTTCCTGGCATAAAAGTTTGGAACAGAAAATGTCTTCCATTATGTTCAAAGGATTTAGTGTTCAGTTGTCTGGGCCAGCAGGACAAGTACATCAGGGAGGGAATCAGTATAGAACGCTGCAGCTTAAATAATAAAATCAAGACTTAATATCTGGTTTCTTTATGGATATCTGTTGCTTCTCATCAACCTCTGATATTGTTGTGAGAAATTCAACTTTGCAGGAAGCAAATGCAAGGAATACTTTGCCATTCCTGAGTACACTTTATACTGAAAGGAGACTCAGATTGGTGATACTATTACACCACTGATATGAGCTACCTTTGCTTATGGCAATAACAGATGAGAAGAAAGAACATAAAGGATGGCAGTCGTAGGAGTTATAGATTCAAGTTGAACAGGCTTCTTAGTTTCAATTTTTCACTACAAACATTGCAAGGTGGGTGCCCAGCAGGGCAGAGGACAGACCACACTGAGAATCAGAGAACATCCACAGCTGAAGGGACCCACAAGGATCAGAGTCCTCTCAACAAGTTGTGGCTGATTTCAATGGTCAGGCAGCCCAGATCCCAGCTGAGAGCTGAATGGAAAAGCTCCTGGATGCTGCAAACTCAAAGGAAGGCATTGTGGGGGTAGTCAAGACTTGAACAAATGGCAGAATCCAGCTGGGGAAAGGATTTGATTTATCCCAGTCCTGGCTGCTGACCTGAGGAGGAGCCTCAAACCAACACACACACACACACACACACACTTACAGGGAACACGTTAGCAGAGAATTAAGTGGAGCAGTGCTTACACTGGAAGAAAATCTTTTCATCCTCTGCATGAACTTCTTGAACCTCATGTCATTTGAATTGTAACCAAGTTCAAACACTTTTGGTATTTTTATACCGAAGCTGAAGCTTGTCTGCGAAGCTTTTGCCCTCAGGACACTGCTTTCATAATTTGAGTAGGAGTCATATTCAGTCATTGTAAATTCATATTTGCCTTTGGTCTAAACAGAAAGGAAAAACAACACATCTCATTTCCTGCACAGTGATTGTACACCTGAAGCGTGGGGAAGGAATGCAGACACAAATATACTTGTGAATTAATGCTTGCACTTTGAAGATGAAAAGCCTTGTATAATTGCAAAGCACTATTATTATTAACACAGGTACTTCAAGAATACTTGATTTACAGCAGCAGGAAAGCTCCTATCTCCTCCATACTGCAAGGTCCTCAGGCTTTCACTTAATATGTCAATCTTATGCAAAGAAGGTGAAATCTTAAACACAGGCATCAATTAAAGTACAAATTCTGAAAGGAAAAGGTTTCCTAGTGGGCAGCACTCAAAAAACATCGAGTCATCAGAACCACTAAGGTCAAATATATACTATTTAAAATACAGCTTTGATGAATGATAGGAACAAGTTTTCACACAAAGCATCATGAAGTGCGTGGGGTATGAGGATGTTCTAGAATAGGGTAAAAATCAGCCTGATCCTATTGTGTGTCAAGAATTCTGGGATTTTTTAACAAAATGATTCAGCAATGAAGCTTTGGGCACTAAATCCTTTGGGATATGTGTGTGTAAGTTTATTTGCAGGCACATCTGGCACATACCTCTGGTATGTAGCTCTCTATGTTGTATGGCTTCCTGAACCTGGTGTCTGTGATGTAATGGGGAGAACATCCCCCAGCATAGTACCTGTGATCAAGGACCAACCCTTCCAAGCTGTTTGTGAAGATATTCAACCTGTAGACAAAGAAGAACAGCAATATTTTATGGTTCCATCAATTCAGAGCTAAATATTAAATGCCTTGGCTGAGAAAGGCAAAAGGTTGTTTTATTTGGCCACAGGCTCTTTGTTTCACACTTCTTTATTTTGAAACCTCAAAAGAAAACTCAGCCTCTTTCACTGTCCAACAAACCCAGGTGCTGCAGAAGAACCTGACTGATGAGAAAGCAAAAGACAGAGTTGAATTTTGACCTTTGATCAATATAAATGGCAATTTTCATCCCCCAGCTGTGAATGACACCAGTGTTATTGCCACCAGGACTGGCAGCTTTGTGGCCTTTACTGGAGCTCTCCAGGAAGAGCAGAACAAACAGCACCAGCCAAACCCCCACCCCACCAGGCTGCTCACCCTGAGCATCCCCAAATATCCACAGCATCCATCAGAACCTTCAAAGACAGCTTTGCCAGTCCATGCCATCAATCCAGACTTATTTTTATTCACACTTCTTCATTCTGGTTTATCAGTCAAAATCTTTGCCAGGTCGGTCAAGGGTCAACCTTGAGGTCAGTAGATAATAATAAAAATTGTTGGGGAACAAGAAAAGAGCAACAGCTCAAGTAATCCTTGAAACCACAGGGAGTTTTCCTTTGATTTCAGTGGATGATGGACAGAACCCTTAACCTGTCTGCTCTAAGAAAGGATGCAGCACTGCAGCTTGTGGAGATGAGGAGATGAGGAGATTAAATCCCATCACTTGCTTTTCCCATTGCTGCTGGTGGGATGAAACTTCAGTAAAAAAGCACCCCATAAAAAACGATCAGCACTCCAGGACTCTGTTGGATCTGCCTCTCCTGATTTTGGGGAGAGAGGCTTGCATGATAATGACTCTGAAGCTGTAAAAATATTAACTCTAATTTTAGAACAATCTGGAAAAAAAAAGGGAAGTCCACTAAAAGCAAATTACTGAGCAATTGTAGCTTCAAAGAGATGAGAAGCATGTTCCTATAATTGTCCAACATTATTTTTAATTTTGATTAAACTCAGAAGTACAAAGCATTAGCAATGACATGTGCAGCAGCCATATCTCCAGAGAATAACGAGAAAATTATATTTTTCCTTGCAATATGATTTTCCTTTTTTTTTTATGTAAAAAGCAATTTTTTTCCCTGCAGAATAAGGAAAAATAACCCCTCTTTTCACATGGCCTGATCTTACAGAAAGTTGTCACAATCTTAGCCCGCAAAAATGGAATCAATTCAGACTTAGATTTTAATCCTCACAGAGCTGCTAATATGCAGGTTTACCCTACCCCATTCACACAAAGCACAAAAATTCCACCACCTCCCATGTTCATAGAAGAAATCAAAGGAATTTGAACACCTTTCCCCCTCCCCACCAAACCAATACAGGGTGTAAGGATACAAGCCCAAGGAATCATGGAATGATTTGGGTTAGGAGGGACCTTTAAATGTCATTTAGTCCCACCCCCTGGCACGGGCAGGGACATTTTCCACTATCCCAGGCTGTTCCAAGCCCCATCCAACCTGGCTTTGGACACTTTCATGGATCCAGGGGCAGCCACAGCTTCTCTGGGCACCCTGTGCCAGGGCCTGCCCACCCTCCCAGGAGAGAATTTATTCCCAATACCCCATCTAACCCTGTCCTCTGGCAATGGGAAGCCATTCCCCCTTGTCCTGTCACTCCAGGCCCTTGTAAATCATCCCTCCCCATCTTTCTTGTTGACTCCTTTAGGTTCTGAGAGGCTGCAATTAGGGCACCCCAGGCTGAACAATCTCAATTCTCTGAGCCTTTCCTCTTAGCAGAGCTGCTCCATCCCTCTGATCAACTTGGTGACCCTCCTGACCCTCCTCTGGCCTTGCTCCAACAAGTCAACGTCCCCCAGGCTTTGGATCAGGTTCCTGGATCCCAACTCACTCCTGGATCCAGCAGCTGCTCCAGCTTTTCTCTGCTCAGTGTTTGTCTGAAGTCACATTAATCATTCTCAGCCTTCAGTAAGAGAGCATCTCACCAAAGTCACAGACCTACCCTTTTGCCAGATTCTCTATTCCCCAATACTCTTCCATCTTCTGGTCACATTTCCTGAACACTTTTTTGCAGTTTTTCTCATCTGACTGGTCCCCACAGTCGTCATCCCCATTGCAGAGCAGCCTCCGTGCAATGCATCTCCCTAGGATGGAAGGGGCAAGTCACTCATAAAACAACCTGTGATCACATCCCTGCCATAGAGTCTAGGAGCAAAACAGAAAATTCCTGGAATGAATGGTTCAAATCTGGCTGGAAAAAAAATAATTCTGTTCTATCTGCATGGATCCCCAAAGTCCATCTGCTCAGTTTCACTCAAAGGCGTAATAATCTTAAAATTCCTTGCTCATATTAGGAAAAAACCCACAATAATTAAAAGTATAAAAAGTATAGAATGTTTTTGGTAATCTCTTTTTCATTTTGAGAGAACAAACATGCTGTTTCAGCAGGCCTTGTATATGGTAGTATCTTTTTCTCTCTTCCCATGTCCACAATTATTGAGTATTTTCAATTTCACCAAAACACAGGAAGATGGAGAACAGAGGCTTTTCCTTTGCCTCATCTCAGGTGCTGAGCTCCTGTTGCTGTCACTTGTGCTACAGATTTTGCTGATATAACCAGGTTATAATTTCCTATTTGGATATTCTAAAGGTGGCTACTAGACTCACTCAAAGTCACTGACACAAACACAAGCATGGAAGGAGCCAGGTCAATTCCTGGCATCCCTCTGGCCCTGATGACTCCTGCAGGAGCACAAAGCTCAGCACAGAGGCATCAGAAGTGACACCAGATTATCTGAGCAGCACCACTCCCCAGTCCCCAAATCCTTACTGTTGGAACCCTGGGTACTGGGAATTTTAGGCTTTCTGTGCTGACAGGCACTGACCCCCAGGAAAACACTGCTTTTGACCTGAGGCCGTGGAGAAGGCTTCCAAAATTGAATGATAGAACTAAAATCACTGGTCTGTGGTTTGAATAGAAGTGTGTAATAACACATGGTAGAAAATCTAGAATTTGAGGGTTTAGATTATAACAATGTATACAGGATGGAAATTTTGGGGTGGGGGTTTCTTTCTTCTTCATCTTGTTCTTCATGGGTCTAGGTGGTACTTTTGTGATTGGAGAGAAAAATCCACATTGTGGGTCACAGGTGGTTGGTTATTGGGTTAAAAGTAAAAATAATTTTGGTGCCTGTTCTTAATTGTACAGTTTAGGCTTAAAAGGCTTTGTAGAGAGAGATATGTCACCATTTTTAGCTTGTTAGCTAGAAGTGCTGTAGAACTCACTGTAACATAGATAAGAATTAATAAATATCTGAGATCAAACACGAAATACTGCCTCTCGTGCATTTAATCCCGACTCTGGCAAAGAAAAAAGAAAATAAAACCCAATACTTTACCTGTAACTGCACACACAAACCCATCACACCGAACTCTGTTCCTGCAAGGACTGCCTGTGACACAGTCCTCAGCTTCTCTGTCAGAGTCATCACAGGGATCTCCACCAAACTGAGAGGGCTGTTCCAGGCGGGCAAATCTGTACTGTGATGGAATGAAAAACATTGACTCAAGTGCACAGAAATGGTGAATTTTACACTCCTCTGGTTGAAAAACAAACTTTGTGTCGCCGAGATCTGATCTAAGCACACTCTGTCATATTAAAAGAGAAAAGTGTCAGCTCAGAAGTGTGATGCTGGTAATTTGCCTCGTTTCAAAGGTTTCTGATCTGCGACAGTTTTAATTTTACTGAGGAAAGGTTGGGGATTGGGAGGGATAAAGGAAAGTTTGCTTTTCTTTGACAGTTTGTTTAAATGAGCCTGACAGTGCAGTGCAGGACTTTGCAGGAGTAAGGAAGGATTCAGTTCCATCTCCTCTCTTTCAATTAGTGCTGGTAACGACACCCCTTGTTATTTTCTGTCAGTGTATTTACTTGCCCCTCTGTATCATTAGGGATTTTTTTCCGCCCACAACACTGCTGTGAAGCAGTCAATTACTCTGTCCAATATGTTAGCCCTCCTTTTTTCCCCCCAGCTTCTGAGATTAACTCTTTGATATGAAGCTTCACTCTCCCCCCAACTCCCATCACTGTTTTTTTCTGCTTAAGCCTGGGAACAGCTTCTCCAACTTGTTAGCAGAGGTCTCTCTAGCAACGGGGATTTTGCTCTTCACGCTGTTGGGATCATTACTTTCATTTGATGAGGCTTCTCGGGTGGAAAATGCTGTCTGGCAGACAAGAAAAAGCATCTTAATCCTCAGAGGCACCGAGTGTCTCCAGGTCCCACAGGGGACCATTAGTGGGGAAGGTGCCTCGCAATGATGCTGGAAGGACAGGACTGTGTTGGAAAGTGCCTGCAAAGCCAGGCCTTACACCTTCTCAGGACAGTGAGGCACCCTGGAAAGCACTGCAATAATTTGGGGTGGTGAGCTGAAGAGCTAAAATCCACCAGAAAGCAAAACCCTCCATTCTCACCTGTACAGAGCTTTCCTCGGCAGCCGCCCTCGGTTTGCTCAACCCCACGGACAAAAAGGACAAGGCTGGAAGGAGGCCTCACCTCCTGGCTTCTCGGGGGTCCCCAGACCACAGACACTCACCCTTTTCTTCTGGCAGGGGTCACACTTGCTCCAGGAGGACCAGGAGGAGAGGGCACAGTCGCGGGGCTGCGGTGGGACGCTGACGGAGCGGGCGTGCCTGTCCCTGGGGCTCAGGGACTCCTGGCCACTGTGTCCAACAACACCAGAGCTTCAGGCTCTGAAACTGTGAGCTGTGAGGACCTGGCACCTCAGCCTATGCCTGTGTGAAACCACACACCAAGGACAACTAACACTCACCACGCCTTGCATGCCACCTCTGGATTTCAGTCCTAGCCCTGGCGGATTGATTCCACTGGCACTGATTCTGTACAAAACCCGACCCACTCTCCAGTGCCAGCATGAAAATAAACCCATGGTCCACCCATCTGGGCTTCCCCTCAAGCTGTGCAAGCACTAAAATCTTCACCACCAGCTGCTGCCCTGGCTCCAAGGTCAGATACCTCCATGACAAACATCAGTCCAAGAAAACTCCTGGCATGCACTCAGCATTTCTGAAAACCAGGCTTAAGTGCCTCTCTTTGCCCAGCAGCCCATTGCCACTAGTCTTAGATTCTACTCTCAGCTCATGAGTCATTATCCCATTATTCCCTTTCAACCCAGTAACAAACCTGAACCCCAATGTGAGCCTTTACTCCTCACCCCAGCCACTCTCTCACTCCCTCATGTGACAGCTGTCTCCAAGGTTTCCACAATGCCACAGTTAAAATGCTGCCTCCTCTTTTGGTGGATTCAGAATTTCTGATTAAATCCTTGTCCCAGACAAATGCTCCCTTGTTGCACCTCCTTCAAGTGGGGAGCTTTAGTAAAATGTTGGCAATAAGTTTCTTTTCATACCCAGTTTGACAAGGAAACCACCACAGCGATGTTCCCAATTCTTCCACCCCGACAAGCAACAGCATCAGCTGAAGCTTTAAATATGATTTAGTGCCTGGCATGGGGTTCCTATTATAGCATATTAAAAATCACATGGAATAAAGGAATTACAAAACCTCATCAGCTTGCTGAGGCATGAAATCAAAGCTCAAAGTTCAGAGAACAGTGCAAAAATATAGTTAGATTGGAAAGATTACAAGATGTAGTTGTCTGAAACAGCAAAATCTATTACACCAGCGGAGAAAGGAACAGCTCTCAGGCACATTCTCACCATTTCTGCGCTTGAAGGAAACCACTCCGAGTGCCCAGCACTCTGTGGGGCAGCCAGCACGGGAGGAGGCTGCATGTTCAAACAATCCCACGTTACAACACGAGCGTGGCAATTTGTCAGCTCCAATTTATCACCAGCATTGCTCCTCTGAAGGCAGAAACGCTGCCCCACGCTGACTTCAACACCCCGTCTTTCACCATCCATCAGAGACACAGGAATCACTCAGCACAGCAACCACAGCCTGGACAGCACCAAAGCTGAGCTGCTCCTGATGGTTCCTGGTGTCACCCCGTGTGTGGGGTGGCTTCAGGAATTGTCACTCACCCAAAGCCACGAGCAGTGTGGGAGCCCAGCAGAGCACAGAGCAGCAGCAGCAGCAGCACTCGGATGGGGCACAGAGTGCTCATCACTCCAGTGAACCCACACCAACACCCCACCCTGCCTGCCCCTGCAGGTCTGAACAGCATTAAACCACCAAAAGAGAAACTGCAGAGCTGCTCTGCCAGCCTGCAAACAGCAGATGACCCAGCACACCTGGCAGGCTCACAAGGTAAACGCTGCTGCTGTTAGCACACGGCTTTCCTGAGCGGGGAGGGAGCAAAGCTCTGACCAGGAGCAATTTGCACTTTCATTGGTAATGCTCCTTCCAAGGGACGGGGGAAAATGAATATTTCAACAAACGAAACGTATTTGAGTCTTGGCAAGAAGGAAGTGGTAAGTAAACTCAAGTCGGCTTTCTAGGAACAGAGTGCAGAATCATTTATTTATTGCTGCTTTTCATGTCTGTCTTCCAGAGGAAGGTCAGACACAGGCACAAGCACTTGTTCTCATGCCTCAGGGAAAGCCTTATCCCTGAGAGTGCCCTTCCCTGTCTGTCCTGCTGCTGGGGAGGACAGGAGCCCCAGCCCTGGCTGGGCCATTCCACAGAGATTCTCTGTTCCACATATCCAAAGTCTCCAGGCCATGAAAGCAGGACCTGTCAGGGCATCAAATGTAATGTCTCTGTTTTCTTGCTGCTACACTGAGTCATTCTCTCTCTTAAATGGCCCTGGCTGGGCTGAGAACTTACCAGAGGCTGGTTGCCATCAATTCAGTTGGCCTTTCAAAGGCAGATCAGACAGAACCTGGAAAAGTTTTTCTTTAGTTGCCTGTTGAGCCTTCATATCCTGCTGCTTCCCCCTCCAGGTACAGCTTTTGGATTCTTGAGGCACAAGAGTCTTTCCCTTCATTTTCCTATTAGTCTTAGCCTACAGCAAGCACCGCAGAGAGAGCAAAGTTCTCTGAATCTGTGTTTCCCTGCACAAAATCAGGAATATCACTGTGTTTTCCCACCCTTCCCCTTGCTGAACAACGTCTTTGAGACAGAGCCTGACTCTGTGCAACTCTGGCTTTTAGCAGCACAATCTCTCACCCTGGGATACATCTCTGAGTGTATTTACAAAGAGTAAATACATTTTAATTTGTTCATTATGGCAATGCTGGCTGCTATACATAAAATTATTCACATTCACTAATACCAGACAAACCCAACAACCTCAGTGCCATTACCTGGCCAAGTACTACACCTTAAGGTCTTACAGTTACCTTACAAATGACATTATTCTGCCTGTGGAGCCATGTCCCTGCTAAAGAAGCAACTGGCTGAGGCATCTTTCTGGTTTGGCAGCCTGATGATAACGATTTAACACAGAGAGGCACATTAACCGAGTCCTTGCAGGAATCTGCTCCAAATAAAAGATTGTATTTCAGGCAGCCCTTTTTTAACACAGAGTTACTGAGCACAGTGATAAACTGCCCTCTAGACATGGAGGACAAACTGTTAGGGGAGATGATTCAGGCTGTGCAAACCTTTCTGTTTGCCTTTTTTGCCTGATTTTTTTTCTTCCAAATGACTTTGCCCCAGCCTGAACCCAAGATGAGCCTGTGTGATAGAGCTTGCTCAACCTCTGGCACAATTGATTCAGCTGTTAATCATTTGTCCATGACAAAAAAGAAAACCAACAAAAAAACCCCCACTCACAGAAAGATCTCTGCATCCACAGGACCTTTGCTGGTTGGGAAATACAGCACATATCCAATATTTCAGCAGTAAAAGATAAACCAGGATTACAAACACAGAACACCCTCTAGATATAACTTCAAACAATGACAGTGATCCCAGCTTGTGGAATTTTCAAGCTTCTCTCTGCTGCTCGTCTTTGTTTTGCTGCCTCTCACCACACACATCTCAGTGGTGAATATGCACAAGTGGTGAATTACCGCAAGTAAGTGAGAATAAAACAGGAGCAAGGACCCAAGAGACAGAATTTCCTACAGCTCAACACACTTTTCAGAGAGAACTAAAAAGCACCATCAGCTTTTACACATAATTTACAACCTGATTTAATTAGAGGGAGGTCTAACACATGAAATTTATGACAGCAACCACGTCATTCTCTGCTTTCTCAGGTCCACGGATCAGGGGAATGTTGCCTTCCCTGTGTCTTCTGCACTGGTGGCTGTAGCAGCTGTGGCTTTCTGATGAGCTGAAGCCCCAAACCAATTCTCTACGTTGCTGAATTAGGATTCATCACACTTGAAAATCAAATGCCCACCATGAAAACGGAGCCTGCAAGTGCAACACATCCTTTGCAGAGTTCATATCCCAAGTTCGTGAGCTTTGCTCCCTGTAAAAAAATCCTCTACAGTTTCACCAAACAGGATGGTTCTTTAAATGGCAGTTTCCTGTTAAAAGGAAAACTGAAACACATCAGAGCTGAAAGATCTTCCCTAGGAAAGATCAGACTGGAGCCAGCAAGTAGCTGTTTACAGAATTTACAGAATCAGTGCACCTCAAGACAACACACACAAACTTGTTCTCAAACTGGAAACAGCATTTTTTGAAGAAAAAGATAACTTATCATCTGTGTGTCAAATAAACAGAAAAAATTTACAAAAAATGCAACATCTCACAGCATTGTAACTTCTGCTCATTTCAAATACATCTCACTTCTGACACCTCTAATAACTGTTACAGAAGACAAAGATGCTACAAAAGGGTTTCTTTTCTTTGCAGCCAGTACCTGGCAGTAATTCTTCCTAATCCTTTATTTTCACAAATGTCTGAGGCTGAATGGGCAGAGATTGCTGCCTGTTAACCTGATTTTCCTTTAATCTATTGTGATTTCCTTTCTTTGCTGGTGAGTATTTATAGAAGTGGTGCTACAGGAGCTATGAAACAGGGTTTAAAAGCCTGCAAATAATTTCAGATCTTAAAAGACCTTATTTTTTTTAAAAAACCCCCAACCTTCTGTATCTAAAAGCCCCTTGAATGGGCAACATCTGAGGCTATTTTTCTCATTGAGATTTTTTCAGGTGCTGATAAAACATTTTAGGGTGATAGATGAGCCACAGGGCAAACACATCCATTGAGATAAGACTATTTAAAGCTCTAAAAACTAATAGCTGGAGAGCTGTTTCACTAATAGACCTGATATTTCCTGCCTCCAGTAGGATAATTTCAGAAAGAGACAGGCCATGTTACATGTACTCAGGAAATCCTATCAGGATATCTCCCCATATTCCTCACTGTCATGAGCTGAAATGTGTAATTCAGTTTCACCCCACATTCAGACAGCAAGTAAAACCAGAAAAAAACCCCACCAAACCAACACCTTTATTATTCCCCATGCCAGTCTTACCTCGGGTATTTAAAAACAACATAATAAAGGTTTTTAATGGGGCTGATCCTAAAAAGCAAACCAGTGTGAGAAGACCCAATTCACAGAAGACCTCAGCACAAGAGAGAAATACTCTTACAAATCACGACTTTTGCAGCAGTAACATCAAAGCAGAGCCAGGAGCAGGAGGCTGAGTCCCAGGATGGCACAAACAGGAGCAGAAGGAGAAGCCAGGAGCTGTGCCTCCACTTCTGCTGCTCACATGGACTTTCACTGTGTTCCCACAGCACTGTGTGCATCCCACGTTGGCTCAGGGAGGAAATTGCAGAGAACAGACTCAAACCTCTGTGGAAAAATGCCAACAGAAATCCCCTTCCATTCCTTTGACATGATATTCTTCTGACTGAGAACAGCATTAGACAGGAAAGCAAGAAATATAAACCTGACAGGAGTTCTTCAGAAAGAAAAGAAAGGAAAAAGGAAACAGTGCATGAAAGTATATTTCACAACCTAAAAAACAGCCAGAAAGAGGTTACCTGCTCTGTTGAAGCAACTGTCACCGAGTAGTGATTAAAGCACAAAAAACATTGCCTTTAATCCAACGTGAGGGAGTGAAAATTGCATATTCCCAGTCTATACAAGCAGCTGCTTTCCCAGAAGCCACTGACATGGAAAGGAGAGATCTGTCAGCGTTCTCACTGCTGTAAAACCACAGGCTGATTCTGCAAACTGTCTGCTAATGAATTTCTCATTACTGCAGGAGATCATGGCCTTAATTAGCATTGGTTAAATTGGGACCATTTCTTGAAGTGGTCATGTATGAGCTGGGCACTCTCATACAGAATAGAGACTGTGAGTTACAGCAGTATTAATGTGATACAGCACAGAAACACAGCACAGTAAGAATACATTATTATCCCTTCTGCACACACAGAACAGATCCTTCCCTCCCTCCTTGGGATTCCTCCTCCTCACCACTGCCAGACCACACCCCAAACCTCTTATTCTGAATTTTTAACTGAGTTTGTACAGCAGCTGTACAACATGAGCCAATTCTTCTGACTTTTCAACCAACTGCACCGTGAGGGTACCAGAAGAGGATCAACAAGATTAGATTTAGCCTTCACTGTAAAAATGCATTTTAGTTTAAATCCATGCTTAGCTGTGGCTTATTTAAGTGGATGTTTTGTAGCTGGTTGAAAACCAGAGATCACATTCTTCCTTCCAAGGACACCTGGGTACAGTCAGCTACACACAAATCAAAATGCCATTAACACTGGTGTGCTTTCACCACAGCAGAATAACCTTTATTCTCAGGTGGGATCCAAGTATTTCCACAACGTTCATTGACAAAGGCAAGGAATGTTTCACCATGACCTACTGGGCATTTTGAGGAAGGCATAAGACATCAAAAAGTAGAAATACAGTAAAATATATGTGCACACATCCACACCTTTCTCTCTCTCCCTGTATATAAAACATGTATTTCTTACACTTAAATTTTACTGCATTACTCTCTTGGCAGAGAATGGGAAATTTCCTTCTCAGCTGAGCTTTATTATCAGTTCTGTGCACGTTACTGGAAATTTTGGAGGAGTTCTGCTTTCAAAACTGTCATGTTTAAATGCACATCGTTAATTTCAAATCCCACTCGAATGAAAAAAGCCAGCAAAATTAATTTCAGATTCTCATGCCACAAAGATAAACCAGCTTTGGGAGCATCACACAGCATGGGCTGTCCCAGGAATGTGGGATTTTGCAGATGATACAAATACCTCCTGATTTGGGATGCTTATCCTAAAACACCCAAAAAGAGGCCAAAAAAGTAGAGGCAGCAATTAAAATCAGCAAGTTACACATCTGCAAGATAAGCAACACTTAGTGTTAAAGATTAGTTATTCCCCAAATCGAGGATTTCCTCCTTTCCCACGGATTTCCACTGTCAAAAATAAAGGCCATGCCAGACACCAACACTGCATTTTAAGTCTGGCAGAATTATCCCAGAGGAGCACAAGCTATGAAACAAACTTACTGAAATGACACCTTTTTTTTTAATGTTTTTATTCATAACAGTATTACATGGTGTGTTACAGAAATTAATGGAAAAGTTCTAAAAATTTGTCGGTTTCTGTTGTTGTTGCTGAATGCTTACACATAAAGTTAAAAATAATGTGTCCGTGTATGTTAACAAATGGTCATTATCTGAGGTAAAGTTAAAGTAGGTTTAGAAATGTACTGCAACAGTCATTTTATCTTTCTCATCTTTATTAAAAAAATAAGTGTCAGAATGCAGAAATAAAAATGAATGAAAACCACGGAGTAAACATTTTTGCAAAGAAGGTGCCCAGTACGTTATTGAGATGAAAGGTTTCATCAGACACTTGGATGACTACGATCTATCAAAATATCTCTTCATGACAGGTAAAGATCAAGAACCTACGGGGGGGATGGTAACAGGATGGCTGGTGGGGTTCCCTGGTTTGTAAATTTAAAGTGACGAATTTAGTGCTAGTGAAGGATGAGGGATTGAACAATTGCACAAGCTGGATATTTGAGTTATCTACAATACTGGTACAGTGCAGGGGCCCTGCAGCCCTCTCAGCTCAGCATCCCAGCCACGACAAGGACGATCATGAGACCACACAATCCAGAATCTGCTTTTATTCATGGGGGGTTGGCAAAGGTAGGACAGAGGTCCGTGGTGATGGCCCAGCTGTGTCCTGGCAGAGACACCACAATTCCAGCCTCATTCCCTCGTGAGTGATCTGCTGCCCACAAATGTCATCCTCTGACACATCCACCTCTTCTCTTCTCTGTGTTTCACCCCAGAACTGGGAATGCACTGATGACACAAAACCTCCAATGTCTGTGATGAACCAAAACTGGGTTTGTGGTTCCATGTGCAGGACAAAACCCCAAAAAAAAAAAAAAAAAAGCTGCTGAGGAAGAAAGTAGCACCACTGTGCAAATATCAGGAAAATATTCTGACAGACATGTCCTCCAGAAATGCTTTTACCTCTGCTTTTAATCCTGAAACACTCAATCCACCAAGTTTTAAATTATCTCCTCCAGTTAGAAAACTTGATCTTCCAATGGGAAAGCAAGATTTGCTACACAGCTGTTTGCACATGACTGAGGAACAAGAATCAAATGACCATGGGTGGGGATAAAATTCTCCTCTCTGCAGGTTCTATTCACAGCTAATTTCTCCTTCACATACATTCTGCAATGCACATTTCTCTAATTTCTCTAATTCAAAATAAAAGAGCGGGATCGTGTTGTGAGATTTGGTTGCACATACCAACAATCACCACCCCAGTTATTCTGCCTGCTAAACCACTTTTAGCCTATAACAGAGATGAAACAAAGTAAAACATTTATAACTCCAGGCCTATTTTAATCATGACAAAAATGTAAATCCTAATGTGTCAATTTAAAAACAAAATCTGCACAATAACCCTAAAAAACTGATTAATCCTTTGATTTCTTTAACCTTTTTTCCTTTTTCTATTTTTCTTTTTTTTTTCTTCTTTTTTTCCTTTTTAGTGTTAAACCACTAAATTCAATATACTGTAACTGCATAGGAACATCAGGAAAACACATTTGACCTGTATAACAATTCTCTGTAGGGCAAAAATATATAGATTCTTTATGAAAATCATGTGCTAAACATATGAACCCAAACACTGCACTTTTTGCTTCGTAAGTGTAAAAAAAGGAAGTTTTAAATTCTTTTCGTTCTGCATGTAAACAGTTGGATGACTTCTATGCAGAGGTTCAAAGGAATGTCAATGGCAAGTGATCTCTTGTAAGTGGAATTATGTCTGTGTGATAACGCTAGACCATAAAATCAAGTGTTCCCATTAATTTCACTCGTTGCTGACAAGCTGACTGCTTTTGGCAAATGCACTTGAGCTTCAGCCCATTATTGTTAAGCATGTGAAAAAACATATGTGATGTGAGAACCACAAACTGGGTTTGCCACACCTCCCAAGCACTGCAAATTGCTACCTTCTCTACTGTGTAATGGCATTAGTAAAAGAATTTTCATAACATTTATATTTACAAAAAAAAAATGGCAATTTTCATTCGAACTCCTTAAAGCCATTTCCCCTTAAACATTTAAAGAGTTTAACAGTAAGATTTTTTTTTCAAGTTATAAAATAAAAATCCCATTTGATTTTTTTCTGATGTACAAAAAGTGATAAAGATGAACAATTTTGATCACAGAGTCAGTTTGTTATTCCAAAATCCATGCCGTCCTTGTCCCATTTGTCAAGTCCGCTTCATCCAAACTCCTAAACCAGAAGCATACCAGCATTATTTGGCAAATGATTTTTTTTTTTTTCATCAAAAATGGCACACAGAGAAGAAAACACTTGTCTGCATAGCATTACAGCAGCAAGATACTGAAGAAATAAAAATATTCCTTTTCTGCACTTTGTTTAGAGTTTCCTAGGAAATACTGACTCTTTTGTCTTTCCTCAGTGGGACTCGATGTCCTTTCTCTACCCACAACATGAGTATTCCAACAGAAAGCAGCATTTCTTCCTCATGATGTGCTAGAACTTAAAGGTCCATTTGGCAACATTTTCAGTCAAGGATGGATAAACAACCGAGTTCTGTTCTGTGGTTTCAAGTTGGGAGTCATTTCTGCAGGAGGTGTTTCACTGTTACATCTGTCACTCATACAAAACTACAGAGTAAGAAATAAAAAAAGAAAGAAAAAAAACCCCAAACAAACAGAAAAAAAAATAGGAAAAAAATGACACCACCAGTATTTTGTTGTTGTTGTTTAAATATGTCTGCATAGGGGAAAAAGAAGGGCCAGGATCAGCCTGATGTAAATGATGATGAAAAACATGTCACTGTGACATAAAAAGTGCCAACTCGTGCCCCAAAGGCTGCTGAAGGATAATGCCACTGCTACATCCAGACTCTGCTTTTTGCTGAAAAGAAAAAAAAAAAGTAATGTCTAAAGCCCAATAAATTTCAGATGCTCCTTATTTATAGGTGGCACACAGAAGGTGACAAATGTTTAAAAGAAGACGGAGGAGTAAGATTTCCTAGTCTGGATACCCACCACTTGTGGGGACTCGTGGTATGACAAGCAGGGGGAGTTTTTGTTTTGTGCTGCCATAGGAATCTGCCATTGGTTGCCAAAAAAAACCACATCAGGAACACTCGTAGAGCCAGTCCAGGAGGGCAATCTCTCTCCTTTGCCAGACAAAATCAATTGGAAAAAAAGCATGAAAGCCAAAGGCCCGCCAGGTTGTTGGGTTTCGTGTGAGTCTTGCAGCACCACAAGCCTGTAACAATGCTATTTCTTAGGTCTGTTAATCTGCGCGTAGAGAGGTTCTGCTTCCTGGGGACAACAAAAATAAAATGAGCAGAGATGTCTCCAGACAGCATTTCCAGAACATTTTTACAACATCTGCTTGAGAGCAGCGATACCTGGTGAGTGAAAACCCACAGGAAGTGTTTGCTTTCTGTGCTGCCTTGAGCGATCGTGGCGCCCCATTTGATTGGTGAAGAAAATGGGAATTATTCCAGAAAATGAGTGTTTTCTACCCATTTCCTCCTCCAGCACTGGCCATGCACCGACCCTCACTGCTGGGCATGGACATATGAAGGAATTAAATGATAATTTACAGGGCTGGATGTTTGGAAGTTCCGAGGCTGTACAAAAAAACGCTGAGATTCCCCCCCAGCAGCACAACAGCAGAACATAACTGTGGGTTTTGCACAGCTCAGGAGAAAACCACTTGCAAACAGAAACCCCCACGGAAAGCTGAGCTAAATGAAGCTGTGATGGGATTTAAAACAATAACATGAGTGGCCCATGAAGAACGAGGAGCGCCAGCCCTGCACAGTTTGATTAGGAGTCTGTGGAACCATTAGTACGATGGTTACAGCTGGGAGCATGTCAACTTGTTAACAGATACTTTCTTGGGAATTTCCTGGATGTGGGAGGTGGGAAAAGCTGCCATGTTCTTCAGCTGTTGCTCCACAGCTGACACACCCTGTGCTTTCTTAACACTGCTCATCTCAGCTGCAGTGGGAAGCAAACCATCCGTGGACCCTGGAATCCACTCCACTTCATTTCCAGAAACTAATTTATTAAACTAAAAATGACATCTAAAAAAAAGGAACAAGACAGGCAGAAAGGCTAATTAATGCCACACTGCATTAACTCTCCACAGCCTGATAAATATTCAAATACCACAGCACGACGTTGAATTTAACCACGTTAGAATCAACTCGTGTTACAGCAGCATTGGGAGGAGCTGACTTTTGTGTGAAAAAAACCAAAAACCCTCAGAAGGTTGGCAAATCACTGGGCACTGAAGAGCACAGACAGGCCTGCCAAGGCTGGCACAGGATTTTAATCACTGTTTGTCAAAATGATGCTGGAGAACAGCCCAAGGGTGGATCCATAGGGTGCTCAGGGTGCCTGGCCAGTGCTCCAGGCTCTGCCCCAGCCCAGTGCCCTGTCCTGCCTTAGACTGCAGGAACATACAACAAATCCAAAATATGACCTGTTTGCTTCAGGCCAAGCAAAGTTGTCTCTTATTCCCCAAAACTGCTGCATTTCTGGAGCTTGCAGACACCCTGCTTCCTCACCTCCCTGCCCACATGGAGCTCTGAGTATGCTACAAGCATTGTGAGTGAGAGAAACCCTCTGGAACGATTAAATAAATGCTGCTGAAAATATCCTCAGCAAGAAGCAAATACATTTTGTGACCTTGAAAAACTGAAGGTAATCAAAGGAGGTGACTGAGAGTAAATAACTGCTTTTCACACACTGTGAGTTAAGTCTACCTATGCCAATTTTCACATGCAGACTTGAAGCTGGCAGAATGATCTATCACAGCTAGTTCAGAGAAAATCTGTACTAATTAATGTGTGAACCTGACACACACCAGGCCATTCTTCAGGCAGTTGCTGAACCTAAGGTCATTGCAATGGGAAGTGAAAAGGAAGGAGAAGGAGAAAAGGAGAGGGAGAGAGAACATCCCTTTGGAACAAAAGATGTCAGTTTTTAAAATGCCTTCAGGGAAAAAAAAAAGAGCTTTTCAAAATGTCAAGTCTGCTTGTTAGAGCTGTCCTCAAATATCCTTCAGATATGCAGATGTGCTGAAGTAACAGGTGCCCCTGGACTCCACACCCTTGGCAGAGGAGGAGGAGGAGCTGCTCAGCATCAGCAGCACTTCCAACAAGCATGAGACAGCCTTTACAATGAGAAACTTCCTTGATTCATACCCAGCATTTATCTGTACAAACACCTGAAATGGCAAAGGCCTGCATTTCTCACTGATTTGAATAATTTCTCTTCCAGCAGACCGGAGCATTTTGCATGAAAAGTGTGCTCTTACTTCTTCCTTTCAGTTGATTTCTCCCCTCAGATGCCTAAACGAGAAATTAATTGCAGTAATTGTGTGCAGGCTTCCCAGTCAAAGGGTTTGGTCAAGGCCTGAGATTTGTTTTCTGGTATTATTTTGAGCCAATACAAGCATGCTTTCAGCCCAACAATGCAAATGGTGTCTGTAAAATATTGATACTCGAGAGGGCAAAAGAGAACAGAAATGACAGGAAAAAGGCAAAAGGAGAGTCGAGTGCTGTTGACTTCATGGACAGCTCCTCTCACAGTGCCAGGCACTATTTTGGAGGGGCTTGAAAGCAGAAATAACCTCCTTTTTTTAATATAATCCACACAAAATCACAGGGCATGTTATGAAAAGGCAGGTGAGTGTTAACTCTTCTCACAGCATCTCACCAGCATTTTCTGCCTTCTACTACTGCATTAAGAACAGATGCAGAGGGAAGAACTGGTCTTTGTCAGAACAAAAAGGGAGGAACAAATAAAATAGCAGACAAAGCTTCTAATTCACATAAACCCCTCAAATCTTACAGTGTTTTCCTTGCTAAACTGGCCCAGAATCACTTCTGCTGTTCTTTCATCAACCCACAGGGAGAAACCAAGACAAGAACTGGAAGCAATTTTTAATTTTTTTTTTACTGCTGTATTCCAGAAATACTTCATGCTGCAAATCACTTTATCCATCTCATTTTAAAGGGGACAAGACAGCAGCAAACACCATTTCTGGTATAGTCCACTACTGTGTGAGGCAACAAGGGTGCTAATGCTTTAGAATAACATTATGCAAATGCTGGAAGTAAATTTGCATCCCATTTGAAGATATTAACACCTGCTCCCCAGCAGAACTAATCGCTGGAGAGCATCTCCTGAAAGACTCAGCACCTAGTCGGGCTTGCAGGGGGGAACTCACTCACAAAAACATAACTGTGGGTTAGGAAGGAACTATTTTTACCCTGGCAGCCTTTGATCACTGCGAGGCACCTGCTCCGTGCAGAGCTGCAGGCAAGATGTTCTCAATTGTGGAGGTGAGGCCCGCACAGATTTCCGTGCCCTTTGCAGCCACTTTTACTCCTGGCTGACTGATCAGAAAGGGCAGGCTCAAATGATAAGAGTTTCATGAAATAAGTGTGCTGGAGAGCCACACAAAATGAGCATCTTGTGCTGGGGATGCAAGTGAAGGGGGTGGGAGTGTGAAGCGTCTTCTCTGTTTTTCTGCATGCTAGGCAAAATAGGACAGAGTAAAGTTGGCAAGCGGGGTTGAAATTAAATATCTCTGGTGATAAGACAAGTCATTCCTCTTGCCCCATTAACAGCCAGTTTTTATTTATTACTTATTATTACTTACTAATATTTGGTTATTTTTCTTACAGTCTCCATTAGCAGCATAAATACAGCAACCTTCTAGTCGAGGATTATGGCTGGAGAGTGCCACTGATCTTACCATAAACCTACCTAGGAATATTTCCTAGTCTCAAATATCCAGTTTAATTATTAGCACTGTAAAAATCTCTGTCATTTTAGTAGCAAGATGGATGCTGTATATCCATGAAATGAAAAAGCAATGACAACTACTCAGAAAGATGAACCTGCTCCATATCTTGGTCCTGATATAAAAATGAACTGCAGCCAAGAAACACTGATTATTTCTGGGCCCCTCTCCCAAAACAGTAGCCACACAATTGTATCTGTCTACAGATCTGTCATCCACATATCTTTCCATCTACATATCTGTCAATTCTCCTTCCTAACAATTGAACCACATGGCCAATTTGAAGCAAATTGTTCAGAAGTCTCAAAGATGCTAAATTTTCACAAGTAGATTTTTAAAATCAGTTGTTGTGCAGAAGACAGGGAACTTTTAAATGACCTCATCACAGAGGAAGCGAGGAGAGCTTGTCCCTAAATGGAATTGTTGGGTTGCAAAGCAGCAAGAACACGGCTCTAGACAAGCTACAAAGGATTCTGTCTCTTGTTTAGAGGAAGAATTTGGAGAAAGGGAAGGGTACACGGTGACCTCAGGTGGGCTTGGTGGCACTGAAGAGCTGAGAAGCCCTTGTACGAGCTGGCCACATGAAAATGGACAGCTTGAAGGAGACTGCAGCAGCAGAGATGAAGGCAAACCTGCAGGATGCCCCTGTTCACAGAGCAGCCTCAATTTCTCTGCTCATGCCCCTCCCTATTTCCTGGGAAATAGGAACAACCAACCGAGCAGGAGACCTGAAATGTTAATTTTAGAATTTCTCTGGAGTGAAGCAGGACTTCCCAAGCTGTGATCCCCTTCCAAAGGCACAACACTACTTCTCTCAGGTTCCCAACCCTGCTCAGCTCTGTGTCCTTAGCTTGAGAATGACAGCTTTAGAGCCTACAGCAAGAACAGGTCACATGTAATTAGGAATTTCTCTTTGGACTTTATCCAGTTCCTACTGAGCCAGAGGAAACACTGGGACAGGTCCTACAAATACAGCCTTCAGTTTTTGAGTCTATTCAGAGTCCTGGTGCAACAGGAAAGGGGCAGAAGTAAGAGGAGGATGCAGAATCAGCTTGATATTCCCTCCCGAGGCTCACTAAGCTCCCAGGTAACCCAAGGCTTTGTCCATAAATTGCTGTTTTCTCTCCACTTCCTAAGACCAGCCCAAATAAAAAGTTCTAGCAGCCCATCCCGGAGCTGACTAAGATTTTTAGGAGCATTTATCACCAAGCACAGCACTTGCTCTAAGATGGATGATGGCAGTGGGCCACCAAAGCACCACCAAAAGCTGATAGACAAATATTCTAACGAACTGTTGCTCTCCTGACAGTGCTGATGGCATCGTGAAGGGTGTGACACATTTTCAGGGCTCCTAATTGTCTGCACACATTTCTCAGAACAACTGAACAATTTTTTTCAGGGAGATACGCTCTAGCCACAAATGTTTTGAAGGTTTCTTGAGAATCTCTCATGAATGATTGCCAGTGCAAGTTTTGAGCTGGGCAGCAGCTCAATAGAGCTGCGTTTGTTCCTCTGTTCAAACTTCCTGCTTTAATGTAAAATGTCAACAACAAGAAATGTTTAAGGCACTTGGTAGGATCACAGCTAAGAAAGAGTTCTTTCCCTCTCTCTCCTTTCACCACAATCACTTCCCACATAATCTAAAGACAGCAGCAGGGATTAAACATAAATAATCTGAAGGTGGCAGTCATTCTGTATTCACTTCACCTCTTCTGTAAAATCACTATCTGTCCTCAACACGATGCATGAACAAAGGGGAAACAACCAAATACAATAAACAGCTCTGCAAAGTGTTAATCTTATTTCACCTGTGGAAGTTGGGCCTTTCTGCTTCTTATCTTCAACCACAAAGGGACAAAAATGTAATATATCCATGAAATGTCACATTTGCCTACTAAGAGCTCATAGCTGTTTCTGAAAGGGTGACTTCTAGAACAGCTGCTGGAAGGATGAGGATTGTGAGGGCTGAAGTTGAAGGTTGCAAAAGGAAGAGAGGAAACAAGATAGTAACTAGATGATAATTTAGAGTATCAGAAGGAATCAAGAAACCAAATTGCTGTGGTACCTTGAAAGATCAGGGTACAAATAACCAGGCAGGTGGAAATTCTGAATACATCAAGATAAATAAAGATATGGTAGAGCTGATTTCAGAGATGTTGGGAACAGACAGATTTGACATTTCTGCACACAATGCTCTGCTCCTGAGAGGTCCATTCAGCTGAGTTGTTACTGTGCTGTTCTTGGGGTAAGAACCACGTTCTAAAGAGCAAAGTAATCTCCCATCTAAGCCACAAAAGTGGCTTTTATGCAGACTGTGATTCTTTTGCACGACATGTTTCTCCCCATTAAGTTTGTCTCCAAACGCAGAGCTCAATACACAACTCCACAGTAAATCCTGAATGGATAATTTTCCATGGAGATTAGACTTCCCGTGGCTCTGACGACACCAGGCTTCAGAATTAGATGGGCTGCCTTTGGGAAATGGATTCCTATGGACTGCTGCTGACTGGCTCTGCACACAGACACAATGATATTAGTGGAACTTCACTGGAGAGAAGCTTTCTTTTTTGTTCAGCTTCCTGTTCCTGCCTACAGCTTGTAGGAATTACTGTAATACCATAATCAGGAACATTAGTTAACATTTCCCAGAATATATTTCTGAGAATTACACATATTTGATGCGAGGCTCTACAGGGATTAACGAAAAATGCAGCAAAACCATATGCAATCATTGGTAATACACTGTCCTGGTAACTCTGAATTTCAGAACCACCCTGACTGTGATAAACCATAATAAGCAGATGTATGTGGGTTTCCAGAGTGTGGGACTCAGATAAAGGGCAAATCCTCTTTCATGATGTAGGGAAGAACATTTGGAGTGGTCTGAAGCTGAGATAGGTGGGGATGTCAGTGCTGGCCAAGGTCAGGCAAAGGCACAGCCAAATTATCAAGTGGCACCATCCATCTGCAGCAGCAGCTCTCACTGGAGTAAATAATGAATGCTCTTGCTGGAGCAGCTTGACTTTCTCCTCACACTGCCACTTCTAGGAGACACAAAGCTTAATGCTACTCTTGCTGTAGCCCCCAGGAGCTGAGCATGGGTGAAGCTACAGAAGGGGGAGATGCCCTCTCAAAGCACCACATATTATTAAGACAGAACCTCATTATTCCCAGGTGGATCAAAGCTAAGTTACTGTAAGATTTAACACACAAAGTAAACTGACTCCTAACGAAACTATAGAGTTGAAACTAAACTGAGGATGGGTAAGTCACTGGCAAACCCAGTGGAATTTCTATACAAAAATGGGAAGGATTCTCCCACTGCTCTGGATTTGCTCCAGGAGCTCTGTGCTGGAGCACAGAAGCCACATCAGATCATGTATTTGGGCAACACCAAACAGGAGTGGCAGACGGGGAGAAGATAATGAAACATATTCTTCAAACAGCAACACTAGAGAGTATTTGGATGGAATAACAACACTCAGCACTCATAAAACTTCGTAGCTTCACTGTTTTTTTGGCAAAATATATTTACTGTATTGAAACAAATCACAGAACATTCACAGGCAGCCACATTTTCTACGTGTTCTGTAACACAAAAGATGAAAAGATCATCTTTCCCGTCTGTCTGGGTTTAAATGACTTACATTGATGAATAATTTTTAAAACATCAGTATGCCAATGGTAATATGAATGATGATAATTTTCAGATGTTTTTAATTTGCAGTTGGAGATAAAAATACACAAACCCATTTCAATATTTTTTACATGCAGATAATAAACGTGCTTCTTCTACTGATTATCCCATTGATTTAGGGTAGAGACATTCACGTATCATTACATAATTTTATTTAATGATTGTTATGTCTATGGGTAAGATGTCTTATTCCATTTAATATGTTACATCTGACTGAAGGCCAGGGTGGCTTTGATAAAAAAAAAGTGCTCTGCCTAATATATTGTTAGTAATGGCTCAGTTTCCCTATTTGCCTTCAGAATTTGAACACAAAGTAAAATAAATCTATATTTCTTTAAAGCATGCAGGCAGCTGAAACACACATATTTGCATAAGCTGCAACACTCAGTGAATGGCAAAAGCCATGCAGACCACCAAGCACGAGGAATATACTGTGGAGGATGGAGAGGCAAAACAGAAGAGATGAAAAAGGGAAAAAAATAAACCATGCATCCATGAAAGCAATGGCAGGCACTGGTGGAAGAGCAAGTGAACACCTCAAGGTGTAGAGAAAAAAAGGACAGATACCTACCCCAACCTGTGCTATCTAGCTACCGACCTGTGGACTTATAGTATCACCAGTTGGCTCACCAAAGGGATCACTGTTGGAGGAGGCCTGAGACCCATCAGGCTAGAATACAAGAACATAACACCTTTTTTTCTCAACAGAAGAAAGTGAAAAGTCAACACGAGGTTATTTTCATGCTGTGGGCATAACAAGTACATCCTATCTCATGAAAACCAGAGCCACGGTGGTTTCCTACAGCTGCTGCAGGCACCAAAGGACCTCACCAGTTCCTGCTGGAGCCAGGCAGGAGCTGCCACAGACTTCAGAAGGTCCTGGATCAGAAGTGCAAAAGGCCCTGAAAGCCATGTGAAACAGAAAAGAGTCCAAGCTTGGGTGATTTTGCACTTTTTGTTGTACTGACCCCCTCTTGCCTTTGGCTCACTCGGGCTCCTACCTCCTTAAGACACCTGGTGATTTACAGTCATTGCTTGGATAACATTTCTTGCTTTGGTCCATAAAGGCAAAGAAATACATACTGAGGGCCAGGACATTGAGGAACGTAGCTAGGCAAGCAACTGGGATGCAAGAATGTGCAAGACAACATCAACCATCATCTTTTAACACACAAACTCTCACATCTTTCTCTGCAGCCTCAGCATGTTTGTTGTGTTACCCCAAACTTCCTGACCACGAGTAAAGTGACTGCTGGTGTGCTGAAGAGGACATTGGATACAGCTAATATGCACAGCCTTACATATGAACTCTGAGTCTGGTTCCTTGTATGCAGTGTTAGTGCACATCAGCAGAAATGTTGTGCTATCAGCTGTCAGACCCAAAGCAGGACGGGAATTCTGCCTGCAGCTCCCCCATAAGCACCACCCAACCCTACTGGAAAAGGTATTGCTGACCCTACAGAACAGCACTTAATCAGCTTTTATCTTTTCTAGCTCAAAGGAGACAGTGAGGATTTAGAAACCTTGTTGCTACTCACAGCCTCTGGCTCCTCACTTTTGCTTGGGCTTTCAAACCCCTCTTCAAAGAGGTCGTCTGCAGCAGGGTCACTCGTATGGGATGCTGATGATTTTGATGGAGAACTCTGTCTGGGTGCAGGGGTTGGAGCTAAACAAGGATTAAGGCAACAGCAACAATTATTCTGTTGATTTCTTCAAAAAGACACTTTAGCACAAAATTTGCTCATGCTTTTACATCCTTCAACTTTCACCACCCCTGAGAATCATTCTCTAAGGAGGAGCTGCAGGAGGTAAATTCAGGCACAGTTGTCATTATCAATCCCATGTGTTTGATTTCATTTGGCAACATCCAAATTAAGTTTGGCTGCATCTGGCCTATGTCTTTATGAACCTGGGAGACACCACTACATTACATTAGGAATGTCTCAGTCACCTGCCCTGTGGCAGGTAAGTGAAAAAGGTCTCTGACTGACCCCTGGTGAATCTCATGAATTCCTCTTTTCAGCAATCTGCAAATCCCCCACACTATGCAATGAACACCATAAGCTTATGGTGTTCAAACACCATAACAGCTTTTACAGCTCTTCAAGGAATCTCCCCACGTGTCCAGTATGTTAAGCTAATAAAATAAACACCCATCCCCTAATTTCTGTAAACTATGGATGGGACATAAGTGAAACCAATTGTTAGGTTGAATGCCATGGGCTTCTGCCAACCAGCTTGCATGTTCCCATCACAAAACAAATATTACTGTTTTAGAAATTAAATTTCAGATTGTAGCTATCTGGACCATCCATTTCTATGACCTCTGAAATTCCTCTCTGATATTCTCCTTTATGACTGGAACACATTTCTTAAGCCAGAGCATGCATGAAGGTTCTCACTATCTGGGTGGGAATTTAAAAAGAGACAGAAGTGCTTTGAGGAGCAGTCATGTCCAAGGGAAGGGATGGCTGAAACCACACAAATACTCACGTGAATTTGTAGATGGTGTCGTGGAAGTCACAGGAGTCAAATTTAACTGAGAGATGTCGAAGTCATCACAATCATCTGCTTCCTGTGCCATCCCAACTTTGTTAAAGTAACTTGAGAAGGCCTCTGAGGTACAACTGAGGGAAGGCTGATCTGGTTTTCTGGATGGCACTGGTGGAGGCTGAGCCATCTGGAAATCTTTAAACATTTCTTTTCCCATTTTCTGCCTGGGCCTGTCTGTCTGCGGACTCGATCTGTTGGAATCGCTCGTGGGCGGGACGGTGGCTATAGGAGCAATGGTACCTTGAAACATGGCAGCTTGTAAAGGCAAAACAGTTTGTGTTGGCATGAAGGCAGTGGGCTGGAACTGGCCAGCCACGGATGGCCACGGCTGCTGGGTGGGAGGAAAGATGCCGGGCTGGCCCCACGCGATGGGCTGTCCTCCCTGCATCACCTGAGCGACTGGAGGCTGGGCACCCATGGCCAACTGCTGCTGAACAAGTGGTTGCTGTCCCCAGAAGGAGGGCAGGACAGCTCCCATGGCAACATAACCTTCAGGGAATAAAGAGAGCAGGAGTTGGGGGGGGGGAGGAAACAAACGGGATGAAAGATTTTAAGGGTGCTGAAAAGCGACACAATAAATCAGAAACGTGCAAAGCTGCGCCAGCGATCCCAGAGCTGCAGCAGGCTTGGAAAGAAAACTGGAAACACTGAATTCACATCACTGCACAAATTCTCACACACAGAACCACAGGCTGGTGGACTCTGCAAAGCAATCATCTCAAATTGCATCATAGTGCTACTACTACTACTAATAATAATAATAAAAAAAATCCAACCCAGATGATTTCAGATTAAAATCCTCACACTCGGTTATTACCCAATTACTTGAGAACATCAAAAAGATCTTGAGCTTCTGCTGCACTAAATACCTATTAACAAAAACTGCTTCAGGTATTAGGCTAACATAACCTCCTCCAGTTGAGGAGGAAATTAAAGATTAAAACTAAAATGATAATTGCTTCCTGTCAGACCTGAAGCCTCCTTTGAAGCTACCAAGGGTTTGACTGTGTAGGAATTATAGGATCAGGTGCTTTTTTATTTACAACAACAACAAAAATGCTCTGAAATGAAAACTGCTGTAAAACATTTTACAAATTAAACTACCTAACATAATTATGTTCCACTGATAGAAGTACTAAGCATTACAGGTATGCTGTTTCATGCTTAAATTCAATACTTATCATTAATATTTTGCATAATGCAACTTCTCTCTCAATTTTAATACTCCTATAGCTTTAAAACTCTTGTTTCTAACCTGAGTGTTTCCTCAGTCCTCCTGTACCTTCTCCTCTTTGCTTTATTTCTAGGCTGTTTTGTTATCACAAACAGAAGGCTGGCTGCTATATTGTAAAGGGAAAAGCCCAGAACTCAATAAAACAAAAAAAAATAAGGAACTCAACTTTGAGAGACCTAATTCCTGAGTGATGGAAGGAGCTCAGATATATTTCTGTTCCAACAGATGTCCAGGATGGATTCTCCAGACATTCTTTGATCTGATTCTTTGATCGTCCCTGCTGTGACCTCATCCCAGCAGAGAAGGTTTCCATCTACATTATCCCCAAACACTTCACTGCCACTGTAACCTGTCTGAGGTGCAGTGGCTAATCTGGTGCCATCAGAGGAGGTAACCAATTAGAAAGACACTGCTGAATGATTCAAGGCACTCCTCCTCCTCCTCCTCCTCCTCCTCCTCCTCCTCCTCCTCCTCCTCCTCCTCCTCCCCCTCCTCCTCCTCCTCCTTTCTTTTCCTAAGTGGGGCTGGGGGCACTGGGAGAGATCAGCAATCAGACCATAGTGTCTGTGCAGAATGCACTCAGCTTTTGAATTCTGAGCACTCTGGGGAACACAGCGAAGTCTAGAGGACATTCCAGGATTTGACAAAGTGGAATACCTTTGAACTACAATCAAATTCTCAGCCTCTGTTTCCTGGAGACAACAGGATATTCACTGCTACCACAGAACCTCCAAATCCAAACTAAATGCTGTTTCCTCTCCTGCTCCTGTACCTAGAAGTTCTGTCATCCAGATGGCTGAACTATGCTTGAACTCCCAGTGACTTTTTGGCTTCTGCTTTAAAAACTGTAGGCAAATTCAAACTAATGTACTCCCTGCTTGTTAAAGCCTTGCTTTGTCTTGTCCTGAAGCACTGACCTCAAAAGCCTTCCCCACTTCCACCCTGCTAAAAAAATCAATGCCCTGAGAACTGAAATGCAAACCAGAGCTGGGCACTGATCCCCAGATCTGATTCCCGACTATAATTCCAGTGCTCTTCTTACCTGAGGGTACAGCAGCAGTGCTGAAAGGTACAGAACCAAACATGTCTGTACTAGCAGGGAGTGACTGGGATGAAGATGGGATAAAGGCATCACCTGGAGTAGCAGGAGTCTGCAGGGAGACAGGGAGAAAACACAAAGGTGACAAATCAGCTGCAGCTTCTGCTGCACATTGCTGTCACATCACCTGGAACTCTAAAAATCCAGGTTTGCAGTGAGAACGAGAAAGAAGAAAGAATGGGAAGATGTAGAAGGAAAGAAGCAATAAAAATAAAAGTGATAGAATTTGCTGGGGATGGGAGAAAAAGAAAGAATTAAGAAATTTTCTATCAGAGGAAAAAATCAAGGTGAAATTTGCCTGGAATATATCATATGCAAAATACTGACATAATTTCTTTCTCCAGGACATACAGACTTGTGATTTTAAATGTTAAATGACAAAAGGAAAGGCAGTAACCAAGGCATTAACTTTTAAGTTATTATTAACAGTTAAAGCAAAAGAGAGGATTTATGGAAAATGGAATAAATATTGCTTCTAATTAACCAACAGCACCATAATCATAAGTCTACATTAAAGGAGAAGTCAAATCCAATTGAGTAAGCTGATGATGAGCAGAAAGGGTTTTGAACATCTAGTCCTAGAATGATCCAGAATATACTGGGGATTTGAGGCTCCTGACCTCACAGCACCTGAATTTTCTCAGTATATTCACATTTCCCTACAGCTTAATGTAAGGTTCAAAAGCTTCATATGAAAATTTTTTGTCATCTTATAATGCTGAAAAACATGTCGAGACATTTTTTTTTTTTCCCCTTAAAATACATCCAGCCCTTTTTCTCTCTTTACTTCCTCTCTTTAACAGCAGTTTTGGGATCTATGCTTGGATCCAGAGACACGAAATACGAGGCTGTAACTGGATCTTCTGCAGTGCACTGGGAGTGCAGTGAAGCATTTCCCTCTGACAAACACCAGGGAAGCAGATCTGCAGCTCAGGTTGCACCCTATGTGAAACTTAACACTAGAGCAGAAAAATAAAAATCGAAGGTATGTTGGCACATCATCATGAAGCAGGAAAACTGCACGTTCAATTTTTACTTTCCTGCAACCTAAAAACTACTTTGAAATCCTCCCCACTGGAATGGCTGAGGACACAAATTGTAAATGTGCTCAATAAATGTGCTGAAAATAGCATGCAGGAAAAACACAGTGCAGTTTCCCTGAGTACTCACTGGGGGAGAGGTTACATCAGGAGGAGTGGACATGTCCCCAAAAAGCTCTAGTTGGGTAACAGCCTGTAAAGAGAAAAAAAAATTCGATTTATCTTTTGAGGAGAAGAAACTGTAAGAGAAGCAGTTACAACTTGTAAAGTTATCTGGTAACAGCAAACAAGATAAACCTTCCCAAGTCCTGCAGGCTTCAGCTGTGAAGTCCCACATGGAGGAAGCACACAGGCTCAAGCTGAGGGATTTTATTATTGCTAATGGACCCAAAGAGCCAACAACTCACTATAATTCTGTAGGGAATTCTCCAAAATGAAAAAAAAAGGAATAAAACATGGAACAACTATCCAAAACAGGACTGGATGCATTACTGCTCTGCCTTTAACATCAGTGAGCTCCAAGCATGATTTATGGCTAAATCCTCGCTTCCAGGGCTTAGAGCATGGCAGCAGCACATGGAGTGCCAGAAGGATACAGAAGGGAAGGGCTTTTAAAGTGCTGCCTGATTTCCCCTTGCCCATGGGACAGGTGTGACCTGGATAAGTGGACTTGGAGGAGGATGCACAACTGGGTTATTGCAAGTTTGTGGCTCTACATTTAATTCTTGTTAGAAATTATTTCCTTGGGACGCCCTTCACTGGGAGCTCAAAACAGGTCACCCATGCAGGCCTGGCTAACTGGACCAGAAGAGAAAAAACACTTTATTATAAGAAATAACTTGAGTGGCTGCATAATCAAAGCTCCTTCACGGGCTCTAGAGCAAATTTACTCTTTCCACCCACCTGCAAATGAGTTCAGCTGGAGTTCAGGGATGTTAAAGCACAGATTCCCCAGAGCTCTGCATGAAACTTAAACTCCATCCACCACCTTTATCAGGGTGGTTACACTTGAAAGCTTTGGGGAGAACCCACAATTTCTTCTTCTTACTACCCTTCCTACTGGTTTTCCCAGTATCACACTCACAAAATGTGGGAAGGCACAATTCTCATCATGAACAAGATTTAATGCAAATCTTTGGTTAACTCACTGAATCTTCTCCCCATCTTAGGCACATAAACCTTGGATCCTCCCATCACACAGACAGCTTTGACATTTAGTTGAGTCTTGTCCTGCAAAAGCAGCCCCTGAATGCTTTGGACAGTATCCAAACTGGAAGGTCAGGCTTCACCAGCCTTCCAAGAGGCCAAGATCACCCCAAGATTTTTTCCTGCCTTTAACCTTCCATTATAAATTACCCCTTAAGGAGTAAGACTACACATATCAAAAGTTTATACTCATTTTTTTTCAATCCAGTCTCTATTCCCACACATAAAAGTAACACCACAATCACTTAGAACTGGAATTTTTCTAAGCAGCTCTGTTGATTCTCAGCTTCACATCACAATGTACCCAGGGATGAATTATCTCACGTTTTCTTACATTATGTTTTATATCAAAAAGATCACATTGCTTTAGTGCTATGACAATACATTTTCCTCTTATGGGCTTATATATCCCTCTAAGTATCTGCATGGAAATGCAGAAGGGAAAAAGAAGGAAAGCCACGTTTTCTTCAGGGTACACCAATTCTCATGCTCTGTACTAAAATACTGCCAGGAGTAACTTTTGAAAAAAAAACCAAAAAACAGCCAAGCAACAAACCCAGCCTAAGTCCCTTGTGCAGTGTGCACAAACACATCAGGCAAAGGTTGTTCAAATGCCCAGGAAAGTGGGAATAATGACAACAGCAGCACTCGTTTGGAAATCACTTCAAGCCTCCTGTAGGCACGGCTGCCTCAAGAGGTGTCAGGTGCCACTGAAATACTCCAAGAGCCACTTCCTCCTCATCTCTCCAAACTGCTTGTTTAGCAGCACCCCAAACCTGCCCTTCTCCTGCCCCCCTCGTGAACTGTTCACTGTTTGCTGCTGAGGAACACTTGTGTCCTTTCCATGAACAAAAACTCCCCTGTGCCTCCACCCCAGGGGAGGGAGCAGATGAGAAAGTCAGGGAAAAAGCAGGGCACACACAGCTGTGTGCAAAGCTATGCCTTTTTTTTTTTTTTTTTTTTTCTGGAAAAAATAGTATAGGTGTCACAGGAATGCTGGAAATTGATAGTCAGTATACTTTTGAACTCTGGATTATATGACATGCATCTGAAAGGTGGTAACTCAGATCCCTGTGCCTCCATACTCCTGGATAATGGGAATAGTAATACTTCTCAAGGTGATGGATCTTTGGATACTCTTCACAGATATAATTCTGTTAAAGCTCTGCAGACACATTTCTAAACAGGCAGCTGGAGAGAGTGATAGGAAAGTCAACAGCACTTTGTTATAATAAACCCTCACTCACAATATTCCCCAGGAAAAAGAAATACATTTACAGGGGAATTATTTTTTTTACAGAATAGCAACCTCATATGCAACAGGAGCTACAGAACCACATCAGAGAATGTAAACACAAATTTAGTGGGAACACAACACCTTCATTTACTGACTGGAGGCAGCTTTAAACAGCAACTCTTGGAGGTGGATTTTGAAGTCCCAAATGGTTCAGGAGTCTTTTTTCTACAACCCAGCTCTCAGCCTGAATAAATGAATGCATCTTCTCTGACACAGAGCTGCCTTTATCTACTCTGCAGCACACGAGATCCCAGACACCAAGCACTTATCTTTTATTTCTGTGATTTCACTGTCACTACAGAACTGATTTCACCCCTTATGCTTCATTAAGATTATTCACATCTGATATTAGCTACGTTCCAGTGAAGTTAATCCCAAGCTGAACATTTTCCAATTGCTCTATTCCTATAGATGATTTCAGCTCTATTTCCTTAAAATATTTTTTAGTTTCACAACCTTACCTGAGTGACTGAAACAAGATTTTCATCAATGTCCAGCAATAAGTTTCCATTCTCCAGCTGTAAAGTATGATTTATGAAATGAGATGAATGATTTATGAAAATGACATGAATTTCTGAGCATGAAAATGATAACCTCCATAATTATTGACTTCAGCATTGAAATGAAAACCCTTTCCATCTTGCTGTGAGCACAGATATGAAATCAGGCAGTCAAAACAGTGAGTCTGAATGCTGCTGGGATGTGGGGCAAGCATACACTTCATTTGTGCTAAATCTCATCTTCTGGTGTACAAAGCAATTTTACCACTTGTGACACACCTATTTATTTCCCTAAATATTTATTAATTCAGCAATAAGCATACCCAGTGAGCTCTGATCCTGCTTACATTAATGGAACTTTTCCCTGGCTTGGTGAAAGAAGGGATTTAACATCCTCAGGGGAAAAAAGAATGATTGAGTTTTGGATGACGAAAGCTCTAAAACCAAGTATCTTCAGAAAAAACCACACATTTCTCTAACTGGGGAAACTATAACATCAATGTAAACATAATTAACTATTTTCTTTCCATAGCAATTTTGAAAATTACATGAGTCAATTCAAGTTATATTCAAACCTATAGTTTGTATGTAAATATACGTGGGAATATCCTGCCCTCACATCTGTACATATCTGTATCCATCCACACTTGGCACATATTATCACTTCAGAATGCTAAATTTCAGGTAACATTTACTGTAGTGTTGGAGACTTCATTTCTGCAGACACAAACAAGAGCAGGCTGTTGAAAATCAAGTGTAAGATGACTGAGAAGCTTCATACAAGCTACTAGTAATTCCACATCACTTAAAAATCTCACAAACAGCCTAGAATGATGTTTTTCCCCCCATCATCTCATCACAGAGCTGAAGAAAAGAGAAAAAAAGAGTGGGAAAAGGCAAAGCCAAAGTAACATGATGTCACTGCACACTCAGGAACAGTCCTGTCCCTTCTTGGAGCTGACCCTGTGCTCCCCCAGCTCCAGGTGAGGAAAGTGTGAGAAAAGCTGTGTCCATTTACTCAAAGAACTCCAGAGACTTTGAAATGCTCTTTAAATGAAGCAGAAGGCTTTCAGGGAGCCCAGTTTTGGCCAGCAGTTCATCACTTTGTGCTCTGACAAGCCCCAGCCCCTTTGTTTGCCCCCCACCCTCCACAACCAGAAGCCTGGAGAGCTGCTGCAGCTCTTGGTGCTTCTCCACGTGAGGATTCCTGCACAGAGTGATGTAAACCTTGGTTTAATTAACCAGAAAGGCACAGTGCTGAATGTGAAACCCCCCTCCAGCTCAGCCAGGCTCTCACCAGCGGGGTGGAGGAAGGAGAATTAATCCTTGTGACACGAAGCCTGCCATGAAAGCTCCATCTCCCTACACATGTGAGCCATCCTGTAAATCTTTCAAACACAAAATATGTAAATCTGCCTCCTCAAAGCAGCAGCACCACTCCAAGGCAGGAGCAGTTTTAAACCACTCCAAGCTGGCAGTGGAATTCCTCGTGACACTTTTCTCTATTCCCTAAAAATTAATTTATTTTCCAAGAGCTGGAGAAAACTCCAGAGTGCACAAGCAATGGAAATCACAGAATATCCTGAGCTGGAAGGCACCTGTAAGGATAAGAGACAAGAGAACTGCTGCTTTCAGAAACCATGTAAAACTGATCCACTGCAGTACTCCCTCTGATTACCAAGTCCTCTGACAAACATCTTTGCTAAGCAATGCAGAAGTTCAGAATTTAAAAGGGAAATCTAAAACAGGACTCTTGTGCTCACATTGAGTGTGAAACACCTTCTCCTTTCACTCCCATACACATATCAAGACAGAAAATCCAACTTCTGCTACTCAGTCTGTTTTTCACCAGCAGCAAGGGATCTATGCTGACATATGGCACGAGAAAACCTGCTTAATACTGCTGTACTTTTGCAAATGAGATGATAAAAGTAGCATCTCACAAAACGTGGTTTTGTAATCTCAGAGAATGGAGCAAAGATGGTGCTTAAAAGCACGAAAAAAAAATACATGGTAATTAACTTGTACTCTGCTACACAGCCTGGCAAGAAAAAAGAGTATGAAGGATACTAAATATAGCAAATAACCAGCAATTAGTAATTAACCTTTGAGCTGGGTAGTAACTATTCAACTCTTTAAAGGCAGCAGAGGGATTTAAACTTGATTTCCTGCACTCAGGGTGAGTGTTACACCACACAGCCCAGCAGACAAAAGAGGAGTCACCCAACCACAGCCTCTCTGCATCTCCAATTCCCTTTTCCTCACATGGATTTCACATGGAGGTCTAATGACAAGTCAAATGGTTGGTCAAGCTAAAGATTTTCTATCTTATTTCAGTTGAACATGTAAATATTTTGGCTATGACAAATAACTTTTCTGATGGTTCAAATGGTTACTGCAGCTCAGCAGAGCCCCAGCTGTTTGCACCTTACACCACAACCTGATATTGCTAAAAGTCCTGTGAGCTGCAAGCAGCTTGCTAATTAACCACAACTCATTCTAAAAAAAACCAATTAGAACCACAATGAAGGAGCGTGTTGGCATCCTGACTAAACCCATCATCAGTCAAACCACGTCTGGTAGGTTGAGACACACTGAAAACATCCCACAGACATTGTTTTAGTGCAAAACTACTGCTGAATTAATCAAGTGGCATGGGAACTCAACAAAGAATTGCTCAATTACTTCCCAATTAAAGAGAATACACAGAAGAATGTGTGTCAAGAAAAAAAAAAATCAACTTCTTTGCAATCTCCAGCTTCCTGCAGATCCTAAAGATCCTCAAATGCCATGAACTTTCCCAGTTACAGACTGCTGTTACCATCCCAGATTTACAGAGCTACAGCTGAGCACAAGCCTTTCATTGTAAGGCTGCTGTGAACATTTCATTGTGGAATCAAGAATGTTTTGGGGTGGAAGGGACCTTAAAGCTCATTCCTGGGACACCTTCCACCAGACCAGGCTGCTCAGAGCCCCATCCAGCCTGGCCTTGAAGACTTCCAGTGATGGAGGCAATTCCCAACCAGTACAGGTCATGCCAGCAACAGGAGCTGCCATAAAACCACAATAGATGGATTCTTTATTCAAAATACAGGCATTTTGGGCCTCTGACACTGCACAGGGTAAAAATCCAGTGCTGAGAATCCCATGGGATGTGGGAATTCTCCTATTTAAAGTTCCTCTTTTCAGTTTCACAGGGTAACTCTGAATTAGTGATCACAACCATTCTCCTTCAGGGAATTGTCCTGAAGCCATAAACCCAAGTCCTGGGTGTGATGTACCCAACTACAGGGCAGCCTTGAGCCTCACTGCATTGCCCAACTCCCCAGCTTCCAATGTTTGGTGACTGGGAAGCCCTGGATGTGCTGGTTAAACATCCTGCTAGTCAATCCTGCACAGCTGAAGAACTGGGAGTGTTGGATATAAGTGACATCCCAGATTACCAAGGCGTGTTGAGGGAATTGAATTGCTCCACTGTTGCTCGATGGCTTCCTTTAAATTAAGGAACTCTTCATATGATCAAAACAGACGCTTACTCATTTGTTTATTTTCTCTTCATTTGCAGGGAACTTAATTCTGAATTCCCTGTGTACTTGGGGTATTTACTCTTACAGGAAATGGTATTTACAATGCTTCAATTACCACTTTTCTCTGACAGACTCTAATAAATCAAGAGTGCACCAGAGTGACTCCAGCTCGGAGCCAGCCCACACTATTCCCAGGCTGCACATTCCCAAGAAAATGAAACTCCCCAGGCACAGGGGGTGATGGTGCAAAGGTCCCAGACATGTGGTCAGGACAGGGAAAGAGGAGCCCCTTTCATGTCAGGATCACAGCCTGGGGACAAAGAGTGGCTTCCTTTAACTGCAGGTGGGGGAGACACAAGAGATGAGAACTTCCATATGGGAGCCAAACTCCAGTTCTGGACTGAGATAGGATATTTGCAGGGAATAAACTTAACAGTGGAAGGGAACAAGGAACAACTTCATCTTTGTTATTTAAAATACTTGCAAGGCACCATTTGTCAGGTGTACCTACTGCTTTTCAAAACAACAGGTGACTGGAACTCTAGCCAAACTTCAGACACAAGTTATTTCTAACTTCACTACTAAATACCTTGTCATCATGGTGTTTTCCAAACCTTGAAATCCTATGAGTTTTAGCTAGAAAAAGAACCAGGACCTGTGTACTTCTGTACCTAATAATGTAGAGTAGCACTGAATGAATCTGCAAAAATTAAACCCCCAATTGTGCAAATGATGTAATTTAAGGCATAAAGTGATGCAGACCATGTAAAGCTGCAAACTTCACTACTTAGAAAGCAGGTTGTAAATAAACGTTTTAGCAAATTACTCTGAACAAATCCAAAAGTAGTGAATGAACACAAGGTGCAGCTGTCAATTTAATGTATCAGCTTCTATCAGAAAAAAATCTGCATGGGTCATATTAAATAAAAGACAAAAACTCACTATGTTTGACAGAACTTTGTGCCACAATCAATGAGATCCATCTATGGTTCAACTACACTCTTTTCTCCACTTTGGAGAATATCAAAAGGTGCAGAATATTGCCCCAAAAAAAGCCCAGGCACCCAGGGAAGTTTAGGAGTGCAAATACACATTAAGCCTTTAGGCATGTGACCAAGAAGGTTTCCTGAGAGGGGCCACTGAAATGTTTACCACTAATTTACACTGCCCAAGTTCTGGATTAAAAACACAAATCTAAACTGCCACACACATGGCAGCCCCCATGTGCCCCACATCCACCAAGAAAACTGTGTCACTGAGACAAGAAAACTGTGTCACTGAGGCAAAGCCTGCATCTTTGGAGTTTTTTTATTTTGTTTTTTCTTCTTGCTGTTAGAGCAGCACAGAGAGAGAACAGATACAAAGTGATCAAGGGCAGCGTTGCTGGATTACAGCTTCCCCACTCTGTGTGATTACATCCCAAAATCCTGAAGGATTGCACTGGGAAGTGAATTCAAAGCTTTGATAGCGTGTAATCATTCTGCTGGTGGAGCAGGGTTTAGGATCACACTGGGGGAATGGTATTACCCATGCAGGATGGAAAACCTGCTAGCAGAACAACTCCTACGGATTAAAATCAGCTCAAGATGAGGCCCACAATATCCATATGGTGTAAAAGAACAATTAAATTAGGACATTTTATTCCTATCTGTGAAACAGCATTCCTTCACTGTTAAAACCTGCTATTTCACACACCAGATATAAAATCAGGGATGGTCTGAAACATGGAATTTGCAGGGGCAGATTTTGAATGCTCAGAAACTCTCCAGATTATCTTTACCTCTACTTGCCTATACATTAACAATGCATTAATTTTAACATCCAACCCCTCCTGATTGCTGGAAATCAGACTCTGAATTCAGGTTAGCAGCATTCTGAATCATCTTGCTCTACCTGGCAGTGCAAAACCAAGTTTTCAAGATTTGGTTAAAATGCCTTTAACTTTGAGCTCAAGTGTTAAATTCCAGATAAACCACGTACTTAACACACATGAAGGAACTTCACTTTATGTTGTTGATGTTATAAACTGGAAAGACTAGGGAGGAGGACCTGGCTTCTGCTTCCTGTGCCATTGAGGTTTTTATTAAGGAATAAACCAGAAAATATTCCAGAAAAGAAAACTCAAAAAAACCCCCACAGTTGGATGGGGCTTGGAGCAATCTGAAAAGTGTCCCTGCCCATGGCAGGGGGCTGAATCAGAAGATCCTTAAGGTCCCTTCCAATCCAAATGATTTTATGATTTCCATTCTGTGATTCTGTCTAAAAAACAAAGGCCCATAAAAACATCAACCCAGGCCACAAGACATTGTCCCAACAAACTAATGCATTTTCCAATTTTGCAACAAGTAGCTGTACCTGTTAAAAATGCACGTCCCACAGTGCACTATTAAACCTCGTACATGGGGTTTAATTGAGTGTGACTAAGTCAGGACATTTGAACACAGGTGTCTCTTTCAGCAAATGTAAATAAAACTGGACAGTTTTCCCAGCACAGATGGCCAGAGACCAGGACTGTGCACTGCCTTTCTCCTCATGCCTGAGAATTTGATCCTGGAAGCCTGGCAGTGGAGGCTGCAGTCAATGTCAGCAGCCTGCAGGTTTGTTTCTGCAAAGCCACTGATGTAAATTTTGGGAGCAGCCAGACGTGGGAATGGCACTGCAACCCCAGCCAGAGTCAAAGCTGAGCTTCCCCAAACACACCAGCACCACCAGGCAGATCTTGTGGTGCTAAACCTGAGTGTGCCCAGGCCCAGCTTCACCTGCTCCTCCCACACCATGTCCTCAGAGAGTGGAATTTCTGGAATTTCTCCCTGTCTGCTCCAGCCTGGTTTGATATTCCCCACCTGGGCAATTTGGCACCAGCCAAATCCCTGCCTGCACTGTGAGGCAGCTCTGATGCCTTGGATCCTCACACAGCAGTGAGATGAATTGTTTGAAAGCCTTCATGAAATTGTTAAGCAGATAGTTTAGACATTCTGATGAGGAGAGAAGGTTTTATTGTGATGTGACTGACAGTCTCTGTGAAGGGTATTTACAGTCTGACTCTTTATTAGCAAAAACACCGTGACAGGTAGAACTTGATGTGGATGTTTAATGGGGAGACGAAGGGAAATTATGAAAAAAAGAGCTCATTAGACATTTCCCTTTTTTTAGAACAGTTAATTTCACACACAGAACTAGAATTTCTAAGTGGAGCATGCACCACTTAACAGAAGATTTTAGGGTAAGCCTGCTTTCTTTGTCTTGATGTCTACTCTCAGTGAATGGTGAGTAGGAGAATTGCTCTAAGGACAGAACAGAGAGAAACTAAGAATGAATTCAAGAAGTGTGAGTTAATACAGAGGAAGGGACAGGTACTGGGAGGGAACTGAATTCTAGGGAAAGTGTGTGTCTGGAGCTCAGCTGCACACCCAGCAGAGGAAAACCACGGGAGAGCAGGATTTTCTGGGAAGGGATGCAGCAGAGAGTTGGGGAAATACAAGAATTACATTGAATAAGCAATCTTTTCATCCCAATGTCAGAGAAGTGACTTGGCAAGCAGCCACTGCTGATAATTGAGTTCAGTGGGTCCGTTCCAACCCTGGGATGTGAGGCTCATTCCTTTCTGCCTCATTTGCTCTGTATTTACATTATTTGATATCGGAGATCATGAGGAGCCAGGCTATAAAGCACTTTGACACCTCTGACAAACGGCCTCACACGATGGCACAGCACTGTTAAGTATGTGAATGCACAATTCTGAACCCTGCTGCTCCTCCCTGGCACCACCAGGGAGATGCTTCACACCTTCAGCCTCAGTGGGATCCCATATCCATGGAGAAATATTTGCCCAAATGGTTCAGGTGCCACAGGAAGCTGCATCTTGCTAAAAATCAGTGTGAATTGCACTGCCCAGTTTCAAAGCAGCCTCTGAAATGGGGATTCTGCCCTCAAGCCTTCACACTGTGATGGATCTCACCCCACCTAAGCCTAACTTTTAGAAGCCATCATACCTGCAGGTCATTTAAAATCTGTCTGCAGCCACAACAGAACCACGTGCAGATGTACATTTATTTCCACATGAGAAGGACACGTTGTGCAGATGGGAGGAATTTCACAGAATCAGAGAATCACTGAAGGGTTTGGGTTGGAAGGGGCCTTAAAGATCATTTCATTCTAACCTCTGCCATGGGGAGGGAATTCTCCCACTGGAGCAGGCTGGTCCAAGGCCAATCCAACCTGAGAAGTGGCCAATTCTCTCCACTGACTAAAGAGAGACAAGGCTGGAGGGCACCTGGATGACCACCTCAATATCCCTCACTTTTCTGTTCAGAGACTAAACCTGCCTGGGAACACACCAGAGGAAAACAATCCCAAAATGGAAACTCCATCTCTGTCCAGGGACTGTGGGCATTTCAGCCTGAATTCAACCAAAACTTGCTGCATTGTTATTAAGAGCTGAATGTATCATCAGCAAAGAATTCATGGTGCCTGAAACCTATCAGGAGCCACAAAAAAGTTTCTCACTTCATTCATCTATTATGAAATTACTGAAAGCAAGACCTCCTAATAAAGGAAGTGTCCTTACATGTTTGAACCAGGTACATGAGGTTCATTACTCGCCCTCAGATTGAATTTTAGAGGTTTATATAATAATGACAGCAATAAATTGAAAACAAAATTATGGCAAGTGTCTCAATGACAGACAGTCTCACATGTGGAAGGGTGAGCAATAAATCAGATGGGCAGTGGAATATTAAATTGCTAATTTTAAGAGCTATTGCTCTTTTTTTTTCCTTTTAATACATACTAATATAAAAAGGTGAAACTGGATCTCAGCTACCTCTTTCTTCCTCTTCTCCTTTTCTTCATTAATTAATGTACAGAAGTTGATTTAAGAAAAAGCTTTAATCCCTTTAAATTTAACCATGAACTAGTGGGGGGAAAAAAAAAAAGGTGCAACCAGCTTCATGGAGATGGCAGATTAAATGTTTTTGATGATTACAGAGTAGGTTCCATGAGTCCTATATCTTACATCTGCTATTTAGAGGACAGAGTAGCAGCAGAGTGTCTGCAGACATGATTGCAGGCACTGCACACCCAGTCACACTGCAACAACCTAAATTACACACTGTACCCTGAGTGAAATTGAAGCATCACTGAAGGGATAATAAAAGAGTCACAGCAAAAGCACAGCAGAAAAATTGTAACACTCAACTCCGTGAAAAACTACACGAAAAGTAAGTGAAAAATCAACAGCTACTCCATGCCCACAAATACCTCCATCAGTGATGCAATGGGAGTCATTTCACCAGATTCTTGCAGGCAACATGAAGATGCCTCCCTGCTCCTACTGGCTCACCATGAAACATTTCTGGCAGGGTTTGTTTGTTTATGCAAAGCCCAGAAGTGTCTCAGTCCAGGTCCCCATTCAGACCCTCCACAGCATTTCTCTTTTTTTTATTCTGTATCTTGGTCAGCCCAAGCTGTGCATGTCACCACATCCTGGTGTAAAAAACTTTCCTCTTGAACACAAGCATCTTCCCCATGCTTGCACTACACTGAAATTCCTGAAATTCCTGACCTTTTCCTTGGTTTTTCTCCAGTCTCACACAGATACTCAGAAATACTCATTTTTTTGTGTAACCAAAGCAATCCAACATTTTCTTGAGGCATTTATAGCACAAATTTATTTTGAAGAGCATAAGCACCTTCAGCAAATGCACACCTTGTTCTAAGGCATCTGTCACTGCTCTCAATCACTTGTTACCATTCCTTACCTATTCTGGGAATAAATGCTTCACTTTTTCATAATGCCCATACACAGAATGGGAATGCTGTTTTTGCCTAACATTACCCCTATTTTTTAGTATTTTCCTGCCCACGCAAGGCACAGGACAGAAAAAATTCAGCTGAATTGAGCTTGGTTTCTTGTACACTTGGAGCACTACAGAAACAATGCACATTTGGGTACCAGAGGGACCCTTCCAAACCAGGCAGCACCTCAAGCATTAACAGGCAGAAGGCCTGCTGTCAACCCCTAACCACAAATCACACATTTAAAAATGGTGACTTGCCTAAAAAAATGAGTTAGGAAAGACAGAAAGGAGATTCAAGCAATGAGTGAGATGGATTTAAGTGACACCACAATCCCAACCCACCCATAACGCATCACTGACAAAAGCCACACCATGAGAAATGTATCAAATGTTACAAACAAGAATAAAAGTCACAGAAGCTAAAAACCACACCCACCTTACTGTATATAAACAGGGAAGATACTTACACTTACAGGTTGACTTTTTGGCACATCATAAACACCTTCCTTCTTTTGGCTGGTAGGAACCTGCAACAGCAAAGGAAAACTGAGGTCACCAAAAAAAAGCAGCTTGGATGAAAAACTGAAAAGAGCAATTGATATTTATGCACAGGGTGTACATAAAGGTGTAGTTTATTTATTACTAATTCTTAATACTAATGAAATCGAGGATGGTTCCCTCCTTATCCAAGTAGGGCCATTAATAGAGAAAATACTGAAGGAATGAAACACCTATCTGGATTTTTTTACAGCCCAGCAGTGTTCAGAAAGGAGATTTCCATTCTCAGATCATTTTGGTTGCATGAAGTCCAGGTGTACTTGGAGCTCCTTCCTACTTAAATGGTTGTTTTTTTCCTTTAACTTAGGGGTTAGAGATGTGCAATGGAAGTTATGGTCAGGTGAGTTCATCATCTCCCCAGATGAAGAGACACAAAGTAGATTTACCAAGATGAGGGTAAGAGATTATTTTACCTTCAGTCAGATTTCTTCCTCACAATTCATTTAATCAGCTAAAAAGAGTCCTAATACTGCAGTGGTGGGGTCTTGTGGCTGCTCTAGGAAATATTTGGTTATAATGCAATTTTCCTAAGGAATTAAGGCCTCTTGAAGCCTGACACAGGAAGGATGGGCAGGGGACAATGCACTTAAACTTTGTGTGAGCCTTTAGTTGAGCCACCAGTCATGATTTATACCCAGGGCATTTATAACCTGCCCATGCAGACCCAGCTGCTTTGTAGGACTGGGCTGTGCTTGCCCAAAGACCATTTGTTTGCATATTTATAATTTGTTTCTCTATTTCCTTTCCTGCCCAGAAGCACTAAGCGTCCATTGTAAATTACAAAAGCAAAAAGAACAGTAACCTGTTCTAATCAGTGGTGCTTTTCCACCAAACAAGGCATTCAGAGTACAAAAATTACATTTCAGACAACAATGAAACCTCACAGGTCAATAGGATGATACTGCAATATGGTAAAATTACGACCTTTTTGTTTTCTAAGAAATTAAATATCTTAAGGTTCTGATATTAAACTCAGACTGGTCTAGGGGAAGGTGAAGAAACATTACTTATTCATTGTGATCTACTATCATTTCTTATTCTATATAAAAACTTCTCTGTACTATTGTCCCTACTGTTCTCTCACCCCTTCACAAGAAACTCTGTGTCTTTAACTTGGTGCACATTGAAGAAGTTTATCAAGAACTCTCAGAGAAACTGAATAAACTTTGTGGAAGATCTCTCTGTTCCTATCCTAATGTATCACATTAGATGTGAAAATTCAGTGCCATGGCAGAAACAGTCTGGAGAGAGAGAGAGTTATAGGTGACAGTGTGGGAGCAGGAACCAGGAATGGTCAATTTAGGAGTCACTGGAAAGCAGAGTCTTCACAAAAGGAGGGGAAATATGGAAAGATAAACTGTTTCTAAACTTTCACGAGAGTGCATTTGTTTCTGTTTTCCTCTCAGCCATTCTCCTCTTCCTCCTTCCAGCCTTTCTGTGAAGTCATCCCAATTTGCCCCTACATCCAGAGCTGTGGACTGAGCATTCCCCTGCACTGCCAATCCCCCTTTTTCTACTCCAATTTATGCTCAGAGAAGAGCTCCTTGCACCTCATATGAAGACAGAGAAACTTTCCTGAAAGCCATTTCTCCCTCCCAACTCGGTGCTGCCTGACCTGCTGTCTTTTCTTGCTGTGCACCACCACATTTGTTTGCATCTCTGCTTACACTGGGGGGGCTGCAGGGAATTGCTGGTTTTCCTTTGATTAGCAGTACCAGTAAGAGGTCCCAGCACTATTTCTGCTGTCAGCTCTGTCTCTGTGACAGGCTGTGAACCATCTGGATGTCTTTGCATCTTGCAGCAATGAAAGCACCACAGTTCAGAACCAACCCCCATCTCAGATTGTCAACTCCTCACGGAGCAGAACTTGCCTCTCCACAGAGACCAGTGCTGCCACACAAACACCAAACCACCTCCCAAAATCCCATCTCCACCTCGCCAGAGCACCAGGCAGCAGAGGAGATGCTATTAAGCAATCTGAGCAATTGGTATGTGCTCAGTGATTGAGTCCTTGCCTAACAAATTACAGCAACTTACATGGATAATATTAAAAGAGCAGACCCAGACAGTCTTTAGGGTAATGTATCAAAGAAAGGTGACAGACAGAGAAAGAATGCTTAAGAAGAAAGTTGTGACCTCTATTATGCTAAAAAGAAATAGAAATTGTCACTTTCTGCACGTATCTTTCATCTGCAATTCCCCACAGGGTGAGAATCTCTCCCACCAAGGGAGAAGTGAATTTGTTGCATGCCAGCAAATGAAAAGCCAGAGCAGCACCAGCAGAAAGGTTTGGTGAGGCTGAAGCAGGGCTGTGAGAGGTTATTGAGCAGATATATGTTTAGCAATATCTGGTATGGGGAAGGCTTCACAGTGAATAATAGAAGCTGCCACAAATATGCATAAAATTTAAAAAAAAAATTAAAAACAAACAAAAAAAACAACCAACCAACCAAAAGCACCAAAAAATATAAAAGAGGATCTTTTTCGATTTTAATAGTAGCCTGATGGTTCTGAGATTACCAAGATCTTGTAAGAGAAACAATTTTGTGAGAGATCTGAGTGTAAAATCTGAGCTGTGGATACCCAGATTTGTTGAATCCAAGAGCTCAGGATTCCTGTGGGAGCTGGGAAACTCATGGCTACAGGCCAGTCTGCAGCTGGGACACCTCAGCATCCATCAGTTACACAGAACCCAAAAAATGGCTCCTAACTCCCCAGTTCAGCATTTGCTGAGCTCAGGTAGTGCCTGTAGTAACAGAGGACAATGCCAGACTGTGAATATCCAGAATATGGCACAATAATCCCAGGTGTTTCCTGTGACCACTGTGGGAGGAAACACTTCATCACATCCAGGTGCTGTCAAAGGAAGCCTTGAGCAATTCTCTGGTGACTTAGAGGACAGCAACAGCAGAACCTTGAGGTGAGGCAAGGCCTCACTACTTGCTTTTCACCTTCTATTTCCATTTTATGGAAAAGGAACTGCCCAAAGAGTCCTCCAGTTCTCTGTGCCATTCCTGAGAACACAGCTCCAACTTCTTCCCTACCCACCCAATGTTTGCTGGAAGATCTACAAACACTGGGACCAACATCCCCATTTTGCTTCCTTCCACCAGTGATTCTTTCAAGTGTCACTAAAAGCTCCACACTTTGATGAACAGCAATCACCATTTTTTCTCATGGGATTTTTGTTTCTAGCACAAACCTGACAACTAGACTAGCAATTTTTTAACATTTGCTGAGAACAGTCAAACTTTCAACACTGAAAATGTTTAGCCTTAGGCAGACTCTCACCTTGAGAGCTTTGCAGTCTTGGTCTGGAGATGCAAAAAGCTGCATTTTTGAGTGTGTGCAGTGGGGGTGCCAGGGGAGCAGCAGGCAGAGATTAAATGAATCTCATATTAATGATCCTCTGATGGCATCTATAAGATGTCATTTTCTAATGTTCAACTTGCATTTCCCTTTCCCACTCAGCTCCTTTTTATTTTTGCTTACAGCTACACTAGCCTCTCATTATTTCTATCATCTTCCTACGTTTTCTCATTACTTAATGCTTTTCTTTTTTTTTCCTTTTAGCTCTATCCTTGCTCCTGCCTACCTTACAATCTTTTCCTATAAGCAGATCAACCTGTAGTCCAGCTGGATGAAATGTTTAATCACTGCTTGAAACTCCTTTCCCTCCACACTGAACAATTTCCTCGAATCACAATTTTCTCACAGAGCACAAAGATCTCTGTCTATCCTCAGATTTGCCTCTAGTATGTAATACAAAATGAATTACATTATATTTTAATAAACCTCATACTGATCCCTTGAGGATAAATTGAACGACAAAAGATTATTTTATATTGCTTTCAATGCTGTTTTTTGTCAGTGTGAAGAATGTGAGCTCGGGCTTTAACATAACATATGCACTCTGAAAATGCTTTCCCTGGTCTGGGGGGGATACCCCTTGAGAGCTCTGAGGTTTTGCTCAGTAATTTCCTTGGTTAGACAGAAACAAGAGCAGCACCACTGAAATTTCTAGGAATTGCTTGGATGGCCTGCCAACAAATCTTCAGCATGTTTCTCAGGATAGGTGCAAAAAAATTTTCAAAAAATTAACAGGAAAAAGAAGAAAATCTCCATTTATCACCTCATATGGTGTACTCAAAAGTTTGTTGCGTTGACAAAGTTAATATAAATTTGCAGAAGCTCGTATGACAAACAACAGAAAAATCACATTGTGACTGGGCAGATAATGTCACCAGAATGAAATGCCAAGACATTTTTGGTGATGGATGAAAACTAAAAGCGAGCTATGTATGAAATGCACTTCCATCAAACGCTCGTTGCGATGGGAACAGCGAGGGGAGAGGTTTTTATACCTGATAAATGTTTTCCTCCGTTTCAGGCTCACGGATGGGCTCGTGTCCAGCCTCAAACACAATGTACTATGGCAGCAGCGCCAGAGAGGGACAGTCAGAGATGAAACAGAAGGGAAAAAGGCCGTTTGGAATTTCCACGTCAAAACAAAGGCAGGCATTAAAGAAACAACTTCAAAGCACAGGCTGGCAGCAGGACAAGGTTTGTTGGGAAGCACCAGGAAAGGTTGTTTCATATTTCATAACCCGGCAATGAACAAGCCTAAATCTCCTCTTAATGATCATTAGAGCAACTCCCTAATTCTTCCTCGCCAGGGAGACTGCCTGTGGCCCAATATTAATTTTCTGAAGGCAACATGAATTTTGCCTCTTTTACATAATGGCAATTATTTCCACATATATTTATTATCTGCGAATAGAAGTGCTAAATCCAGGCTGGTGTGTGTGGAACAGGCCACATGGCAAAAGGCTGTCACAACACTTTTTCATTTTCAGGTTCTTGCTTTATTGTGAAGAGTACAGAACAAAACTCCTGACATTATAATAGCTGAACAGTAATTTAGGGCATCCTGGCTCTTATCATCTTTCTTGCTGCACCTTAGGCACTGTTCAATATTCACTAATGGTTGAATTGGTTCCTTTCAGCGTGGCTCCCACTGATATGCCTAAGTGGAAGAACACAAAATCTCCAGGAAAAAAAAGTAAACTACCACATATTTTGTTTCAGCACAAAAACACGAGAATGAAATTACATCTTTTTCTTCTTCACACTCAGCAGGGTATTGGACATGAATATATTGACACATTTCTGATAATCATCTTTCCTCCCAGACATTTTTCTTGGATGAAGCAAGACTTAAATTTCAGATCTATTATTAAATCATAGCTCAAACACCAACAAGGGAGTGTGTTACAACATCAATGCTACTGTTGGGTTTTTTTTTCCCAAATACTCATCCTCTGAATTAAATTCTTGCTCCACAGAAAACAAAAACAAAATGTCAACTTATTACTATGAGAACAGGATGTCACCTTCTCTAATTTTCAGAGTACCTCCCTTTTCAGTTAAGAGTTTGTATTAAAAAAAGATGACAAATCTCATTTTGAAACTTAAAATCTGGATACATAAACCATATTTTAAGTAGTACTTATGACATATTTCATCTAATATTTCTATACTCCAACTGAAATATTCCATTCTATACAGACATATTCTGCTATTATTTACAGTTCAATCTCTAAATATGCTACTTTCTGTGGAGGTTTTAAAGGTTTCTCACAAGACCTCTCTCAGTAAATTTCAAAACATTTTGTTCAAGGTTTTGGCTGTGTTTGAAGATAACATGTATCTAGTCATTTCTGAAACTTCAAGGCCATACAGCTTCAGAAATTACCTGGTATACAGGATCTTCTACATCTTCTTCCAAAATTGTCTACAGCAAAGTAAGAGGACAGGCAGTAAAAGCAAAGAACATAAACAGCAGAGATAAAAGAACTGTATTCAGAAATTAAAGGACAGCAAAGGAATAAGCAAAATGGGCAGGTAAGTTTATAGTTTTCTTTCTTTAGGATACAGGTAAAGTCACATTATGGTACAAAGTAACTTTATTCAAGTTCCATCCGAGTTTAACAATCTGCACCTCGTTTGACTTGGTTCAAATACACACAGTCAGAAGTATATTGAATCTCCCCTACAGTATGAGACACGTAAATCCTGACTTACAACACTTAAAACCTGACTTACAACACCGACCCTTCGTTAAAGTTTTCCTTCTGAGTTAGAAGAAACACTAAGCAGGAAATGAGGGGATCACTTCCAGCTGCTAACCAGGTTCACCACACCCCAGTGACAGATTCCAGCTCAGTTTAATCCTAGTCTGGGCTCAGGCTGGCTGCTGGGCTCACGCTGGTCCTTTGGAAGCCAGCACTGCTCAAACCCACTGCTGTCAGAAGTGCTGAGGATGCTCAGAGCCTCTCTGGAGCAACTTGGGGGGAAAACTCCAAACCCAAACTTTTCGTGGCAGTAGTCTAAGCTTATTGGTGTACCTGGTATACCGCCTGCTCACACTGTTTGTCCTTTTGTGCCTTTTTTTCCATTTCTTCCCTTTGTTTCAGTTCGTAGATGAGCTGAAACAGGTCTCGCAAGTCCAGGATTACAGGTTCAGCCTATGGAAGCAAAAACAGGGTGGAGAATTTCTGTAGGGGAAAATAAACACCTCTTATCCCATCCTGCTGATAGAGCACCTCCACAATTACACTTCATATAGAATTAATTTCTATCTCAGCACCCAGGCCTGGGTTAATTTCTACTGAACTAACTATGCCTGAAAATTAATGATAATTATAGTTATGAATATAAAAAGCATTATGAATATAAAAGGCACACGGATGAATGTAAAGGCATATTTATTAGTGGTTTCTCATCCACTGGAATTACAGTAGACTACACACAATGTGGGTTTCTGTGAGTGTAGGAACATAAGCAAATTTATCTTCATCCAGTCTAGCTTAGCTAGAAAGGTAAACAATAATTAATTATAACAAAACACACCATAAAAAACTGGGAACAATGAAACACATCCCCTTTTGCCCAAGCTGGTTCCATTAATTTGCTATTTAAGATCTACACAGACATTTGTGACCAGTTTAGCACAATCATAAACAACCCAAGACTGGCCCCTTGAACAGCTTTTTACAAATGGCTTTTCAGCTGAGTTACATGGCTGAAAATGACAGTGATTTGATACTTACTGCCTGGGCTGTTTTTATTGCCACAAATCTATGATTTCCCTCCTTTCCACACACATATCCAAACGCTCGGTGGTCTGTGATATCCTTTGCAATGTAGGAAATTTCATGAACTGCGTGGTGATGCTGGAGTAGCTAAAAAAAAAAAAAAAAGTAGAAAATATCCATCAGAATGTTTGATTAAAAAGCAGTATAATTTCTCCATCACCACTTTATCTGGATCCCAACACATTCTGATATGAAAACCAATTAATATCTGAAATCTTTAAGCCTCTCTTTTTCTCAAAATCTAACCAAATTTGACTGCTTTAGCAGGGTGACTAAAAGCTTCTATTGAAGATTTTTCTGGGTGTCTTTCAGTGAAATAAAATGAAACAGAGAATGTATTACCTAGTTACTACCTACACAGCATCCCAGGCACGGAATTAGTTATTTCTAGGTACATAAATAAGCAGGGGCTACAGAAACCTGTAGCTTCACCCAGGGTGATCACCAGACCAGGCTGGTCTGCAGAGCTACAGCTGAGATCTCCAACACCTCTAGGAGTCAGTACCAGACCTGCCTTATCTCCCCAAAAATCTGCATCAGCCAGTGAGAGACATTTCACTTCAGGCAGTAACGCAGCTCCAAATATTTATTTTCCTCAGAAAATGAATGTAATTATTCAATTGGAAATCAATGCTGAATGCAAAACTCCACATTTTACTTAAAATCCCACTTTGGTGAATTATAATAATAAAAAGGCTTAATTTTAACTGTCTGAGCAAAATTCTGCTCAGTCAGGACAAGAATCTGAGCTTCCTGGAAGCATCTCCTGTAGTGCCAGAATCCTTCTCACTTTGGACTAAACAGCATTTTATTATCAAAGTAATAGAGAATTATTTCCACTTAAAATAATGTCCTTTGAAAGCTTATCTAAAACAATCTATTAGTTTAAATTTCTATCTTCTGATATATTGACCTGCTCTTGAATCATCTAGGGATAATGCTATTTCTGAGAGCAGGCAAAGCCTCACAGAGAATTCTTTGGAGGTTCAGATTCCTGCTGGCTTTGAGAAAAGCACATTTTGAAAACCAGCATGGTATCCAGGCAATCTCCAAACAACCAGCTATTTTTAGAGTTAAAAACAAAGCAGAAGTTTTGAAACTGAGAAGCAGGGAGGACGTCAGTGTGTGTCAGGGGAAAGGCTGAGGGTGTGCAGGGCGAGGGATGGGGATTCTGTAGGGCTGGGAGTGGGACCTGAAAGGAGAGGCAGCCTGTGAGAGATGGATGGCTCCATATCAAACAAAAGACTGGACATGTTTCATTTTCATTTCACAGTAAATGGCTCTTAATGTCCCTGTATCGAGACTGCTTGCTCGTGGCAGAGTGAAGAGTTGCCAGTGACTGCAGGCAGAGCGTGGCTCAGCTGAAGGTGCACTTCACACTCTCCTGATGTGCTGAGCGTTTAAAATTAATGATGGGATCTTACTTAGGTAATACAGGGATATTGATTTATTAGGTTTTTTTGAAAACCAAGTTACATGCTATCTGTTACGATGAAATGAAATGTTCCCATCTCTCTATTCTGCATATGACAGGGAACGTTATCTCTGGCTCCTATTAAATCAAAGTTCTCTGACATTGCTTTATTGATTGCCAGGCAGCGTTCTGCACTGAAATTAAACTGTGATCAGATGCCTTCCTCATGGAATTAAATTTGAAGATTGTTCTACCATGGAAGAGTATCACCCACAAGGTAGGAGAACAGATGGAGATGCTCCAATTTATTTCAGAATCCACATTCACTCTTTAAAAATAATTTCATTTCCAACGGTTATGATATTTTACACACTGTATCAATAGAAATAGAGATTAAATAAAGGTGACTGCAATTATCCTTTTATGTATTTTACTGGATGGAGTGTTTAGGGAGAGCTTTTCACTTGTTTGAGGGACACTGGGTTGGAACACACAGGTAAAATACAACGTTGCACACACATACTTGTACTCAAACGGAGATATAAACATACTTGTGTTTTCACAGCCCTCAGTTCACCTCATGTGTCCTCTCTACATATTCCAATACTCCATTCTAAGCATCATTTACTGATTGTCTGACTTTTTGCTCCTGCACAACAGAAATGGGGTTCCTGGTGCAGTCAGGAGAGATTCACAACTGTAAAATGCAAAATCAGAATCCTGTCTCTAGTAGCCATAAGCACATAAAAGAATTATTTCTCAAGTCAGGAATGTTTTTGACACCCCTGCATGCCAATGCTGATGGATTCCATCACATACTATTTGAAGTCTCTGTCTCTGCTGAGAGCTGCTACAAACCATTTACCAACCCTTAAGTGAGGTACCAAATTGTTTTGGAGTACTGCAGCACGGCAGAACAAATTATAGAGAAGACTTAATTTGTATTATGGTTCAACACAGTCAATTACATATTGCAGAGATTAGAAAGTAATTTAACATTTAAGTTTCAGTTGTTAACAAAATCCACAGCCTCCAAATTATTTTAGGTCTCCTGTGACTTTAGTCACTGTTGCAAATGTTGGAGATTTTAAATGGGAGCACAGATAAAGTCTCAAACTGGGTAACAAGACATTCTTGTGATGCATGAGTTCTTTTTTTTTTTAGGCTAAACATAATGGCATTATTGTATTTTATTCAAACACTAAGAAGTTTTTGCCTGGTGTTAAAAGTCCAAAATATCCATCTGCACCAAGCCTGCTGCCTTTCCTCTTCCCCGTAAGTTTACTCTGGTCTCTCCCACCAGCCATTGTTTCCTCTCTTTTCCTCCATTCCATCCCCTGTTTCTCCTCTTCCCCCAGGTCACTCCTTGTACATCACACTGAATTGATTTAGCTGCCTCTGAGATCTGTAGCATTTCTAATTTCCCTCAGGCTGCTTGGCACCTATCATAAATTTTTTCACCCCTTATCCTCATCTTGCCCCTTTATTTCCATGCTGTAGCCTCCAGTGCCACTAAATCAATTAAGTCAATCAATTAAGTACTTGGAGGGTCCAGCAATCATGTCAAAAATGTGAGTTAGATGGCATGAGAAAGTCACTGCTTTACTATCGCTATTTCTCTTTTAATGAGGTTGTCTATTTAGTGGAGCCTGGGGCACAGTGTTAAGAGCCACAACAAAAAAAAAAAAAAAATATCCTGCAAGCTGCAAATCCTCCTGGAAAAGCTGCCCCACGGAAAGCAGGGGGCTTGTTCCACACAGTATTACATCCAGCAGGACAAGGCTCACAGGGATTTGGGTGGCACAGCCTCTCACCTCCAGGAGCTGCACACTGAGCCTGGTTCCAGAGAGTGGCATCAACTGGGAGCTGCACTATGGATGCTGGGATGTGGGATACACATGGACCAAGCCTATTCCTGCCTGTTCACACTGGAATAAGCAATAAAACATTTTGCCTGTATAAACTCCCTAAACACCTCAGTTACCCACTAAACTGCAAAATCCTGAATGAATTCATAATGAAATAACTTCATGGAACACAGTTTCAGCCATGCTGCAAGTCCTCTGTATTCCAACTCAGCAGCACATAAGGAAATCAGGCCCTGTCTGTTTAGGAAGACCATGGAAAAAAAACCAAAAAACAGAAATTGAACCTAGCATGGAAAATGAATGGTAAAACCTTACCAAGAAGCTCAGCAAGCCCAAAATATGACAGGACATCGACCATTACTTACTGCAACACAGTGCAAACACAGAATTGCAAAGCACGTGAGTGGCTCTGAGATTAATTTTATTTCCCTGCTGCAAGAAAACCCTGGGTGGCACAGATGGTTCTCCTCCACTGCACCCAGGAGGCTGCTGTGCTGGGCTCAAAATGCAGCACCTGGTCCAATGCTCTTCACAGCCACTGCCTTACAATTCCTGTTTGTTTTAGCTGATATTTGCAGGGATCATGGGGACAACAACATGCCACAAGCATTTCCTCAGTTGCTGTGCTTGTGTTGCAATGTTTCTCTGCTGTTCCCTTAAAATGCACTTAGCAAAGGTGGAGTGGAGCTGCTCATCCCCATCAGAAACATCCCCCAGTCCTGTAGGTGCCCACGGCAGCAGGGCTGGAATTAGATGATCTTTAAGGCTCCTTCCAACCCAAACCATCCCAGGACATGAAACACCTGAATTCTCTACTGAATATTCAAATCCCAGACCGACCTAGTTTTGTAACTTCTGAAAGTTTTAAGAGATGAACAGCAGTCCTTGTACGTAGACAGCAAAATAAACATCACCCAAACCCCCAAAATCTCTGACACAGACTTTTCCCTGGTACTCATTAAGGTGCATGGATACCTCTCAAGCAGTTGTGAACCCTTCCACTTCCTCTCCCTCTAGAGAAAAGTGCATTTCAGTGGGACTGTGCACACAAAATTTGGAGGAAAAGTCAACAGTCTCAAATGTCAGAGTGAAATGAAAAACACATCAATAAATTGCATTTGCATCACAAACTTTCTGGTGTTGTTTTCTGGAACTTGGTATTTGGATGGCAGATGGGGTGGCAAGACATCAGCCTCCTGAGATAAGGCAGGGGATGAGCAGATGGGGAAATGAAACAACCACTGCAAAAATTCTCAGTTTCATGTGAAACAGCAGAGAGGAGACAGCTCAGTGTTATTTCAGAGCTACAGCTGCCAACAACTTCAAACTCCCTGCAAATTACTACTGGACACAGCACAGGGTGACTGAGAAACATCTTATTTCCAATCTGACAGCCCTTCCCTACTGTCATGAGCACTTCTGTCACATGCCCACGGAGAGGGGACAGAACAAACAATATATGACAGATCACAGTAATCTGCCTTAAATGTGATAGTGCTTAGTGTGAGGAAACACTTGATAGCCAAAAAAATCTGCTATATAAACATTAACTGCAACATGTGGAAAATTTTATCAGGTTTGATCTAGGAAAGGAAGAGAGCTGTAGAGCTTAAGCTCAGCAAATTATCAAAATACTGAATTCCTACGAGAAGAGCAAGGAGTTTTTGAACAAAGCATCATTCCAATTCAGCTTTCAAAAAGAAATGTCACATAAGAAAACCTGGAAAGCAAAACCCTCTGGAAACCTCTTGCAGTTATGGAGATTTCAGTATTGGGAGGCATTTCCCAGCACAGGCCAAGATGATCAGTTTTGGTCATAAAAGAGTATAAACTGAACAAAAAACCATGGAGTGGGGGCTGAACCCTTCCCCCTGAAGGAGACTGAAAATGAACAGTCCAGTCCTGAATCTGTTTGAGCCAGAGCCACTCATGGAATGTAGGCTGAACAACAGATTATGGACTTTCCTTCTGCAAAAACACCCCACCCCAAGAGGAGGACAGGAGCAGAAAAGGAAAATGTAACCTCTGCAGTGCTCTCCAAGCCTGAAGGGCTGTCTCTGATGGCAGCCTGCAAGCGTGGCTTCACAATGAGAAGAAAATAAATCTGTCTAATCCCCGTGCTTCCTCCACACACACTGATTTTGCAGACAATAACCTGAAGACTTTTCCAAGTGCCAGCTACTAAAAGGCGTCTCAGTGCACAAGCTCTGCAATAAAAACACTTGGCACAAAAAGCTCACTTTGAGATTATATGCAGATCAAAGCTTGGTCTGTGTAGCACAAAGGGGCACATGAAATATGGTGCTGATAAAGAGAAGAATCCAAACAGATTTAGCCCCAGCTCTTGCAGACTCAGTCCCTCCGGGGGGCAGCCGTCTGGCTGTGACACAGCACAGCACCCAGACAAGTGTAAATTTAATTTCCTTTTAATAACAATAACAATAACTAACTCCTAAGAGCCGTTCTCTTCCTGCAGCCGAGGAGACTGAAGCAAAAAAAAGCCCAGATTATGTGAATTCCTGAGCTCAGCTGAGTCAGGAGCAAGATCCTGAGTGAGGGTAAGAACCTGCTCAAGTCCAAGGCTACACTAAGCTCTACCTGTACCCTCCATCCTAAATAAAGGCAAATACTTCCCAGGAGTACCCCAGGCAAGAGCCTGTTTGGTTGGACTCAGGAAAAAAGCTTAAAAAATCCAAATTAATCCTCACCATTCCTTCTGCTTGATGCAAAAAGCATCCTGCTGCTGTCTTTGTCTCATCTGGGGAGCAAGAGTGGGAAATTCTTGAGAGAGCAAAGGTGAGTGGCCCTGTGGGTGCCTCTGTGACAGACACACCCAGTGATGCTCTCAGCTGGTGGGGCACTGTCCCCAACCCCAGAGTCAATTAAGGCAGCAGGACGTGGCTCTGCCAGCACAGCAGGCTAATTGTGATGAATGGATCTCTGATATTGAACTGGCTGGGTGCTCCAAGAACCTAATTTGTGAAAGAGAACAGCACTAAGGTAATAAACTTCTGTCCAGCTCTCATAATTTGTAATAATGTCTGACAAAGACCAGATATGAATTTAGTTATTGGTCATTGTCTTCAGAAGCAAATGCTAAGTTGCTCATGCAGGAGATCCATTTATTAGATATATGAATTTGGAAAGGGGCAAAACAAAACTGGAACGTACATATGGCCAATTTTCCATCTTCACTTCGAAGGCTTTTCGATTTTTTTATTGCACCTGGAGTGAAAGTAGCTAGTTAAACCCAAAACCCTTGTCCAATTACTATGATGCCCAAGTTGCATTTTAAATATGCACTTGCAAATTTTGTTCCAGGACAAAGAAAATCCTAAAGGGCAAGGAAACATTTTCAGAGAGCTTTGGAAAGACAGATGTGCTACACTGAAGCTGAGATGCTGGGCCTCCCATGAGTCTTGTACTATTATTGTTCTGCATCTGACACAGCCATAAGGATTTGCACAGCAAAGCCAAGAAGCAGCAGACCTGATCCTTGATACTGAAGTCAATGGCCCTAATCAGCTCAGCAATGCAACACGTCCCAAATTCCATCTGCAAGGAACATCTACAGGCTGCAGTACATTGTTTTATGTTGCCATTTCACTGTTTCAGTGTGCTGTACAAGGAACAGCACCTGCCTGTAAGTTATTATTGCAGCTGTTGGGATGGCAGCTGCTCAGTGGTCACTGTGGGACTCCCAGGGCTGTAACACACTGAGAGCATCCCACCTGAGCTCTCACCTCACCACCCTCTGCAAAATGATCAAAACAGCCATAAATATGCCAGTTTTGCACTCTACCCTCAAGCCAAAACTTCCATGCAGTTCAAGTGCAGCATCTTTGACCATGCCTTGTATTTTTTCCTGGTGAGACTTTGTAATACTCACTGATTAAATCTTGAATTTGAGGGAGCACAATATTCAGTAATGAGACAGTTTGCTGCAGCATCACTGAACCTCTCCATACTTTTGCTCTGTTCATCTTTACAGATTGTGAATGTCCTTTTGAGCATCCCTTACTTTTTACAAGGTTCTTTTGTTCCTTTACACTAACATTCCTCACCCTCTTGAAATGCTTTTGATTTACATGAACAGCACAAGCAATTCCTTCATACAACTCCTAGGAGATTTGGAAGTAATTTTTTTGGCTTTAGCTGTCTCAGATCTTAACTGCTTCAGATTCAGCAAGCATTACCAGCCACCCTCTTCTTGTAGCCTGTGATTTGAAAAACTCCTCAGTGAGAGGCAGCTGCTGATTCTCTTGATTTCCCATGCAACCCCTATAAAGCAGAGCTTGAAAAGATCACAAAAACCATACTCAAATTTAAGTTGCAGTGGATAATCATCAAACAGAAACTTCCTTGGGCCATACATCGACTTGCACGGTGTAAGAAACTTTACTGGAAAAGGGGAAAAAGGAAAAGGGATTTATTTTTTATTTATCCATCTCCCAGACACTCTCCCTAATTTAGTAAGACTTTAAAGGGGACTGAGAGAAAGCACAGGTACAGGGAAGAATAAGAGCAGGAAAGATTCTATGAATTCACAGGCTGTGTGTAACAAGTATGTTGTGTTCAGGAGCCAGTTGAAAATGATGCAAAACAATTGAGAATTTCACATCACACAATCTTGGTATTGTTCAAATACAGAAGTGATTTCAGAATCAGAAATTAACCAAGGAATAGAAGCAAAAAGCCCTGTGTTCCACAATGGTTTCAGTGGCTGGAGATGGACTTGGGCACCTGCACATCAGCAAAAGATGACCCTGTAGTGATGAGCTTTGCAATTCAGAAACAGCTTCATGAACGACCAATCCTGGGCATCAAAACCAAACCATTTTGTTTTCAGTTTTCCTACAGGAAAAAAAAAGAGAGGAAACCTTTTCCTCTGAGTTACAACTGCACGTATAAACAAGCTTCAGACAATCCCATAAATGGGATCATTCATCAATAAATCCTTCATTTGTTCAGGTCCCACAACAGACTCTTCACCTTGGATATAAACCATCCATAGCAACATGACAAGTGTGTGTGCAGTACTTGAGCCCTAAGATAAGAATAAAATAAAATGTAAAAGGCAAACCTCAAAGAGAATCTAAAGCAGAATAAAGAATTTGCAGGTAATTTTTGCCTCTATTTTCTTTTTCTTTTCCCCTTTCATTATCCCAAGGCAGGAATTCCTGAAGCTGCCCTTGGTAGGTGCTTGGCACATCATGTTCCAAGAGTTCTGATTTCAACTCAGGCAGCAGAGACTGTTTTTAAGCTCTGCCCTGGCACCTTCCAAAAGAGATCCCTACAGCTCCCATTTGCACGTTTTAATGCCCAGAGTTGTTTCTTCCCCGCTCATTTTCATGTAAAGCAGGACGAATGTTTGGTTTTAGTCTCTGCTGCTAATTGAAATCTCTAAAAGCAAACTTTGATTAAAGCTTCACAGCAGACCTGGCCCAGCTGAGAGCACAGATCAACTCTGTTGGCTTTTCTCTCTCCCTGCCTTGCTTTTCTGTCCAGGAAAGCTCCCTGGCAGTGCTGCCCTCACCTTTTACTGAAATGCAGGCAGCAAAGCCTGTCACAGCTGTGGATGCTGCCTTGTTTCCTATTTACTCCTTTCACTATTTCCTCCTCTGCAGCTCCTGCACACAGCACGACTTCTCTCCTCCTCATCAAACCTGAATTTACCCATCATCACTGCACGCCCAGCACTGCTCAGCACTGAGCCTTGTGCAAGCACAGGGAACACTCACAAGTGCCTTACACTTTAAAATACTTCCAAATTCCTGTATCACCCACAGGAAAGCATTCAGGTAATTAAAGATCACAGAAGGCTGCACATAAAACCTTTTACAAACCAACCTAGCCTTTTTAAAAGCAAGGACATAATGAAAAAATTGGATTCAAATCCGTATTTTGACTATCTAAAAGAAGAGAAAAAAAAGTACTTTGAGCTATGCAGAGCCAGGGCTGGGAGCCATATACAGTATTTTTAGATACCCAGACTTCTTACTTGCTTTAAATGTCAGGGCACTCAAACTAATTAGTGTTCTGTCTCACCTATTCACAGTGCTGCCTTTAAAGCCAGCAGGAATGCTGCTGCCTGTTTCACTGGGAGAACAATGACGTGGGATAAGGATGGGAACCACAAAGGATTAGGAAGTATTAACAGCAGAGAGAGGTAGAATGCTACAATTAAAGGACACTGCTGTAATTCCACGATTGCCACCGGGTGCTGGGAGCACCATGGGAGATGCTGTTCCAGCCCCTGGGCTCCCCTGACACAGGGGCTGCCACAAGCTGAGCAGAGAGAGCATCCACCAGAAAGGTCAGGAGTATAGGGATCTCATTTGGGAAGACAACTTTCACGAGCAGTTGTTTTTGTAGTAAGCAAAGATCTACTGGTATGTGAAATTTATGACTTATTCAAATGAAGGAGAGGGATGAAAGCAGGTATTTGTGTTTGGCATCCAATGGCAGTGGCCTTCCTTCTTCTCCTTCCACAGGGAACTTATTACATAAACTAAGAAGGATAAAAAAGGTGTTTATTCACCCCATGGATTATCAGAGTGAACAATGCTCTTGCTGACTTCCCTGCATTCCTGGAGGCAGAACATCACTCAATGACTTTACTTCCAATAAATATCTATTACTATGGTCCTGCAAACCCCATGTACATTTAAAAACAATCTCTTCCTGTACTTTCCCCCTCTCATTACCCTTGACAGTGAAGGACATCTGCCCCTCTTTCATCTGACCCCACAAGAGGAGAGCCCACGAGGCAGCACAGGCATTCAGGAGCAGTGACAGCGCTATTGCTGCTACCAGGGCAAACAAAATTGCAGAGCAGCCCACCAGATAAAAATGCTCTGAATAGGAGGGAAAATCACCAGCACTCCCGGGGTGTAATGCTTCCCAGCTATCTCCAAGAAAAAAAAGGAGTGGATTTCAAAGGGGGATGTAACTTTCTGTTCTGGCACCTGCTGAATGTCCCCCACTGCTCTCCAGGGAGGTTTCAGAGCATCTCAGCTGCCTGTGCTATTATTATGTCAGCACTTCTCTTGCTTAAATCCTTTCCCAAGGAGTCTGAAATCCAGCCATTGTAATTCCAGGTGTGCTGAAAATGGGCCTGAAATTTTCTTCTACTGTGTGATGCATTAACCTGGCTTAAAAACACCAGGGCTTGCACACAACTCTGCACTTTGGGTGCTCTTCTTATAAGACAAAATTGCAGCTGGAGAAAAAGGAATGTGGCTCTGCTGGAGTTTTTTTATCTGGATCACAAAAGGGTAGTGAATGCAGGCAAAAAAAATCCCAATATAAAGGTATACTTTGAGTTTTCAGCCTTGGGACAATAGGGGAGAGATGCTGTGCAGCTCCACTATGTAACAGGATCTGCAACAATACTGACTTTCAATTTCTTAGCAAAACTCACCCCAAAGGCTGGGTAAGCATACCAAACATTGAAATCAGTAAAAAGCAGAAGTGTTGGCATAGTAATTTTTATTACAACAGCTCTGTAGACAGAGTACCCACCCCCATATCAATGGAAGCCACATGGAAATTGGGAATACATTATTAAGCCTAATATTTACTGTTTGGAAGTGTTATTTCTCTCTGTTATAACCATATAATAGTGAGATTCTCCATACCATAATGCAGAATGCTTGTAAGCAGCACTTCCCTTTCCTAACTCAATCCTGGGTGCTTGGATTAAACAACAGGAGACCAAATGAGACTATCACTAAACTCATAAAATCTCATTTTCTGCCTTTTTGAAAGCAATCAACTTTTTACTCTTTCCACATTGAAAAAATAATACAGCTACAAGAAAACCACACAAATTATTTCAGTTTAGATAATGTGTCTGGAATAGCTTTGTTTTATCTTCATGCCCATTAGGATCAGAATTCTCACAAGGCAGTTTCTGCATATCTTGATTACAAGCAGGCTGGACTCAGCTGTAGATCAGAGCTTTTCCCTTTTCCAGGTGAAAGGAAATTTCAGCCCTCAAATCAAACCTCTAGATCCCCAAGACTTCACAATATGCACAATCACACCCACCTTTTGCCTTTTGGGTTCTTTTTTTCCACAGTAACAGAACTGCCATCATACCTAAGGCTTTTAAAACCCTCATACAGCAAACTGGGCATCTAAAGAACAGAACTCCATGAGCTTGTGGCTATTAAAAATCCCTGTGGAGCACTGTGAACCATCCAAACTGCCCAGGGCCCAGTTTGGAAGGCCAATAATGAATGAATTACAATAGTCAATAAGGGATGCAATTAAGGAAGTAGGTTCTTCTGACATTTACATTTTGCTAGCTGCCACACGTCCATGAAATGTGTTATTGTTTCCCTTCTGAAGCACCAGGGTCTATAAATACCTTACAAGAATCATACACAGATTTTTAAGTCCTCTCCTCTGCCATATTCTAATTAGACACATTTATTGCATGTAGAACAGTAAATGCCATGTTTTACTGGTCATATTTACAAGCAAAAAGATGGAAAGTGTCAAGGAGCAGGGCATGACTCCCAGTCAGCCCAGAGGGATCTTGTGCAGGTAGAAGCTGTGGACAATGCACAAAGAAAAGCCCCAAATGTCACCATTTTCAACTCTACATGCAAAAACTGACTTTGTTGTTTTACAGTTGCTGCTCTTTATTGTTATTATGTAACACTTGTTATACCTGCAGCCCTTAGAATCCTCAGCATGGTCCAAGACCAAACGTTTCTTAGAAAGTAAGTTCCTATAAATAGATAATACTGATTTTAAAAATAAAGAAAGAACAAATTAAAAGGTAATCCCAGTGAGTTTGTATTTAAATTCCAACCTTTGAGAGCTAAAGGCCAGATGCCCCTTGGGACATCTCTGGGATGCATGAATGCAGTAACTCCTCAGCATCACCAGGTTTAAAACAAGTTTGTAGCATGGGAGTATTTTAAAGAAAAAATAAGGGAGTACTGCATGAATATGTGTAAAGAATTCCTCCAAAAGATGATGGGCAGGGTAGAAAGGGATTTGGGAGTCATTTATTAAGAAATCTGAATAAATGAATGGTGAAAGTTGGGACTATGGATTGACTCCTCGAAAGCTGATGAAGAATAAAGGCAGCCATGAAAAGCCTGGAAAAAAACAATTCAGCAATGGGCTGATAAAAGAGAGAAGGCAGATTCAGAGCCCAGGAATGCAAAGGGAAGTGTGACATGATGAAAAGAATAAGCTGAGGCAGCAATCCTAGCAGTCACAATGGATTTCAAAAATAAAAGTCATATTTGTCAAGGACAAAGAAAGGGATAACAATTGAGACATGAGATGAAGAGAGGCAGGACTGGGTTTTAGCTCTCAGTGTGAGAGCAAATGCTGTGTTTCAGAGCAGGTGAGAAGAATTCTGCAAGATCTGCAGTTACCCTGGGTGTGGCAATCAAAACACATCACTAGGTCAAACAGGCTGCTGAATTTCCAGGGCTGAATAATAAATAGATGATGCTGATATTTTGCTCAGCTCTCTGAAAAGGAGGTCAGAGAGAGACCTCTGGGAGTCAGGATTAAAAGGCCTGGTTTAGCCTCACTGAGCTTGAGCTGCTGGCTAAACATGCAAGGAGAGGGCTGGAGAGACAAATCAAGATTGGAGCAGAAGACAGAGCTGGCACCACTTGGTATGACATAATAACCAAATTCATGTTTGCAAATTCAGTAACTCTGGCAGAAACCATAGAAGGGTAAAAAAAAAGAAGAGATCGAGGACAGAGAGCACACAGGAAATCCCAGATGAAAACTGCAGGAGAGGCTCGAGGAAAACAGGTAAAACCCAGAGACAAGAGTCATGGAGACCAGGTGAGAGGAATCAGCTGATCAGGTAAGGTGTTCACAGAGAGCTGAGATCAGCCAGGAAGAGACCAGCAGGAACTTTGGGAAGCTCCAAAACAAGAAAGGGACAAAACCCACCTGTGGGAGCCCCAGGCAGGGAGCACCAGCATCCTCCTGGCCAATCCCACCCTCTGGCAAACACAAAACTCAGTGAACTCCTCACCCCATCTCTCCTGCTCACTGCACAGCGAGCAGAGAGCAAAAGAAATTAATTCCTTCTTTTATTTCTATTTTTAAAGACTCAGAGATGCTCAGTGATAGAGACTGTGACAGTTTGACATTTCATCTGCTCCAGCACATGTGCTCCAAGGAATAACTGCAGATCCAGGATCATACCTCGATTTCTGGTCAGGGATGCCAGAACCAACAGATTTCCAGCAAAGTCAAGAAGTACCTTTGGTACATTTTAAACGAGGTCTTTTTTGCCAACAGTGAGAATTTTAATCTTGCTAAAATTTTCTTTCAGCCAAGTTTAGCCGTCCTGTTAGCAATCTATCAGCATAATTAACACCATCACTCACATAGAATAGGGAAGAGCAGTAAATCCAGGGGTTATCAGCACAAACCTGATAAAGCCTCAGAACGTGCTGGAAAATGCTTTAATAGAAACAGCTTGAGAAATCTGCACTGGAAGGTCAAGAGAGGTTACAAGTTCAGGAAGATGGGCAAGATGTTGGCATCCAGAACATTGGCTGGAACATTTCAGAGCCATAACGTTATTCCAGTTAAAGAGAACAACCTGAGGACAGCAGGATTTTTTATAACCACTCGTCATGTGTATTATTTATTGGGATGTCATTAAGATTTAAAGCAGAAGCACAATCACCAGTTCTGTGGCCAGCATAAGGAGACAAATTAATTTCTTTTTTATAGAATTTTACAGGTAAGGTCTGGTCCCCCTTACGTGGAGTAACACCATTTTAGGCAGGTAAACCCTCAAAGATAATAAAATAAAATCCTCAGCAAAGATAATGAAGGTTGGAGGAACTGATAGATAACAAGAACAGACAGTCAACATGAAATATATGTGTTTATACACAGGGTTTTCCTTCCTGGGTTTCACATTGCCAGCCTGAAGAAAATGGTTACAGATCAAATTCATGAAATATGAGCAACACACTGCAATACTTATCTGCAAGAAATACTGAAACCCCACCAGAGTATTCCTAGAAATGTTACAATCCCACAGACTGGGCCCAAGAGCTTTATTTCAATAAGGACAGGGGTCAACTTCTCTGAAAGAGAATAGACAATGCAAATTAAATTCACTTTCAGGTTGCTACAAAACAGGAAATAATTGGTGAGATGACTGTCATCTTCATCAGCTGGGTTACAATCCCTCTGTTTAGGATATTTCCCATAAATAAGCAAGATACTGACACTGATTTACCCAGCTTTTGGGCCAGTGGAGGAATCCAGATAAATAATTTAACTATACAATACCTCACAGAGACAGATATTTTACAGCATAATCTGGAAATCTGCACATACACAAGCTGATACAAAATTTTACTTTAACAGAAATAATTTGTTGCTTAGAGCCCAATGGTAATTTCTTGCTTTTATCTCATTTCTTTTTCACAGTTTAGGGGCTTGCCATTGAAGCCGACAGCATTTTGCAATTAGAGACAAGAAGAGTTTAAAAGCACACCTCACCGCATGGAGGTGGAAGGAAATCTTTTCCCAAGCATTTCAGATGATTTAATTATTAGTTTCAAATACATTTTTGGAAAGGAACCTACAAGTAAACAGAGATTTATGGCCACATAAATAAACAATGAGACAATTAGGGGCTCTTTACAGAGCCCGGATTAGTCACGCATGTCTAATGAAGCATCACTGATGGCCTGATGTGTGTGATTAACAAAACAACACTCAGAACAGCCAACCAGCAACCACGGGCCTCACAAAACCTGCATTTCCTTCCACATCCACAGTTATGGCTTTTGTTGCTTTCTTAGCAAACCACCAATCACTACATTCCACCCTGAAAGGGAGAATATTAAATAATAATAATGCAATTATTTGTATTTTTTGCCGTCTGAAGATCATGCTTTTGAAAGTATAAAAGAACTCCCATAAAATAATTTAAGAATATGTTGCACCATTCAGGTCTAACCAAGATGGATATGACAGAATAAATGGTAAACAATTATTTTCATGTAATATACAGCAAGGAAATCTCTCAAGTGGCTTTGGGTAGAGAAAGTCTGATTTCAGCAATAATTATGGTAGGGTTTTTTTTTAAAGTAAAAACAAAAAAAAATTTATATCCTTCAGGTAAGGTATATATTTAGCAAACATAATCTGGAGAAAGCAAATGGGATGGACGGAAAACATCTGACAGCAGAAAGAAAAAGTGCATTTGTAAGATTAATAGGGTCAAACCCCATGTGTAATGACAATTTTTGGCATACATACAACAGGAGAACATCCTGTTAGTCATATTAAACACAATTCTTTGCTATCATGTTCTAAATGCACTGACAAGTACTTGGAAAGTGGTATGAAGGAACCTCTTCAGTTTAATCCCTGGCATGGAATGATGGAATAGAAGAAAGGATTGTTATTATTTCTATTGCAGTGCTGTAGATGAACCATACTGTACTGCATCCACAGTGCAAACTCACAGCAAAATCCTTCTTGTATTTTTCTTGGTGAGATATATTCTTTCCAAATGATATTCAATGATATTCCACCTTCAACTCAATCTCCTTCATGGATAAATTTACTCAAAGGGCAGAATTCCTGATGGCTGGAATAATACCATTATTAAAATCAATACCTTTTGATGAATATTATGTCTGGAACATATTAAGGAGAGCTATAAAGTAGAGGAAGAAAAAAACCTGCTTATCATTTTCAGTAGTAACCCAACCAGAGCCCTTCATCTGTAACGAATTATGGAGCAATTCCCCTAAATCATCTGTATGAAGTCAGCTATGACACTGCCAATTTAAAAAAAAAAATCTGCTGGTTTTGAGCTACAAATTGATTTTTTATTGTGATAAATTAAAATCCAATGGCAGCCTACAAGATATTCAACATGAAGAAGCCCACTTTCTTTTTCTGAATATTTTTATTCTTTTCCATCACATCAGACTGGCACTGGGGCAGACGTGACAGCAATAGACAATGGTGTAAGTTAAGAAAGGACACTCTGGAGAGGTGAATAATCTTTCCAAAATACCCTTTTGGGATCTCAAAATCATGGAAATACAACTAAGGAGAAAGCATTGTGGGGGACAGAGAGGGTTGTTAAAGGAGGAGAAAGCAAATGCAAAATTATCCAGGCTCTTCCCTACTAAGGGCTGCTTTTCTCCCTGCTGCATAAAAGTAAACACCAGCCTCCAATTTATAAACTCTGAAGTTTAACATGGAAATCAGAATATCAGTGTGAGCGAAATATAATTTTTTCCCATCCTTTTACAGTTTCTTCCCATCCAGAAACCTGGGCTGAGGAAACTCTTGTTTTGCCAGTTTTCGGGATTTTCCAGCAGGGATGGGAACGAGATGACATCTGCAGGCTGGCAAAGCAGAGACAGGCTGGATGAGAAAGACTAAGAATGAACGGGACAAGGGTGTGAAAGTGCCACAAGGAGAGACCCAAGCTGGGAAAAAAGCCCAAGGGATGGTGGCTGTGAAGACCTGGCAGAGGATTTCATCTCTGCTCCAAAACCCTTGGCATGGGAAGCACGACTCCCCTGGTTTGACAACAACACGTAAAAACTGAGGTGTAAAGCTCCCCACATCCCTGTGACACAGCCCTGCTGCAAGAAGGACAACTCAATAGTCCTGTCCATCACCTGGGCAGCCCAGGGGCAGACATCTGCACGGTGGATTTAAGGGTTTCGTTCTCAGCCTCACCGGGTGAGTGACAGGTTTACTACAAGGATGATATAGTCCTGTCAGATTTAGAGGATGGGATGTCAGAGCTATGAAATGAAGGAGACTTGTTCCCATGTCCCCACCTCACTCTGTGCAGACAGGAGTGTGCAGGAGAGGCAGCTGCAATAAAGCACACCTTTGTTTCCCTCTTTATTCTAGGCAAAAGAATTCCAGTGTTTGAGAAACAGTCAGAGACAAGTGCAAAAGGAACAGACCTTCTCTTTCCTCTTTTTATTTCCCCAATAAAAGGCTTTAATTTCAGGAAAGCAACTGTGGCTAGGGTGCAATTTGCACTGACAGCCCTAACTCTGACATTTCCTATTTTCTGTAACCCCAGCAATGCTCTCTGAAACACAGCTTTTGCATTGATACTTTACACAACACATCCCAAATGAGCTTTTCATTACTAACTACTCGTAATATGTATCAGTGAGTTCAATGACATTGATTTTCTAATAATATAAATTAACTGGCAAAGATAATTTCATCTATCATCAGTAGGGTTTTATTTCTGGCACCGTGTTAAATAGTTAATCTTCCAAAAGATTAAATCAAGAGCTTTTTAAAAGTCAAGGCAGAGCTTAAACTGCTGTAAAAATCTTCTTAATTATGATTAAAACAGTTTGTGTGTTGTTGCTTTATATCTAAGTAGTGTAATGTTTTGCTTAGGTTTCTTCTTTCAGAGCAATTTAAAAAATCAAACATGGTATTGCTGTGGCAGAAACCGTGTAAGGCATGAAAGTCTTTGCAACTTCCTCCACCAGATGCTACTGGGGAAGTTGCTGCTTCACACAGTCAACCCCTAATTTTCCACTATCTTTTACCTCTCTTTTTGTAAAAAATATCATTTTTCTACCACTGACAATACACAAGCTACACTCTACAAGTGATGTAAGGGATGATAACCCTTTATTAAATTTCTGAGATGTTTCATATGTGTTTGCACCAGTGAGATTCCACTGCCCAGCCAGGAAATGCTTCTAAAGGAACCAGGAAAGATTCAGTTCTGTCCCACCACACCACCAACTTTACTTACCCCTGTCTTTTCATCAAAGATTTTGATTCCCCCAAAGGAAACTGTTAAGAAGACTTTTTGTTTATGCTCCCCTTTTGATCGAGCTGCAGCAACAATTCCCTGTGGAAACAAAAAGCAGTTTTGGTTGGTTTAATGATTCTCCCATGTGCCACAGATTTATCTGTGGACAATTCATAAGTTTTCTAAGAAAACTTGAATGTTTTCCAGGAACAGCCCCCACCTTACTTCTGGCATCCTCCCTTTCCTCAAGGTACCACATCTCTTTATGCTACCCAGAGAGAATTTCAAATGTGCTCCCACTTCCAACCTCTGCACTAGCTAATCCTCCATGAAATTTGTTTTCATGGAAGCTGAAGGTCATTTCTAGCAATTTTTTCCCAGCTATAAGCCGTTCTATTTTACTTATTTATTTTTTAAATAGGAAAAAAACACAACAAGCAGCAGAGGAGAGAAAATGCCAATGAATTTAGCTTACTTCACACTCATCTAGTATAAGCAAATCGAGCTTTTTATAGAAGAAAAAAATATTCTTCTGAAAATCAAACTACACCTGTGCTGTGAAAAACTGGTATTGAGGGTTGTTTGTTTTTTTTCAGGATCTCAGGCCTTTACTTGATAAGAGAACTTGCATCTCATGCATTATTCTCCCACAGCAGAGTTAGAACAGTAACTTCTGTTTCCACCTTCTCAGGAGCTTGCCCTGAGCAGGAACACCGAACTCAGATCAAATATAATCAGTTGTACTCCTAAATAAAATGAAAATATTTAGACTTTATCTGGTTCTCTGCAATTCCAATGTTCCAAGAACAACTAACTTATGTTTTAAGACCTTCACTGCTGCCTTACAAGGATCTGATGTCAAAAGCCACCCCAAAACTTTATGGGTGGCCTCAAAATTTATGTTATGAGACACACTGGATTTCCAGAGCCCATAAATTAATGCTCTGCTCTCAAAAATGAATTTCTAACACTCCCTTCCTTTAACAGTTTTAGCCATCTCCTAGTACTGTTTAGATTAATCTTGCCACCTGCAAACAGGTATTAGGCACCTGGGATATCTGGAAATATTAATCTATGGAGGAGAGAGACAAAAAGGCAGAACAGTGACAACTCTCCCCACAGTGCCAGGAACTATGAAATGATGGGAAACACCCAGCACACATTTAAATCAGGTAGGAATATTGTGGCAGATGCGACACACCAACAGAGCAACTTTTGGAGCGGATTAATTTTTGCCTGCCATAAAACTGTAAATTATCTCCCAGATCTTGCTTTTAGGTTGTTGAACCACAAGCTGAGTGCCACCCCATGCTGTTTTTCCCTCATGAGTAACTCATTCCTCCTGGATGGACTGGAACCCTGCGGGCTGCTACTGCACCAGACACCATTTAGTGATTCCTCCTCCTGAAAAAAACCCAACAGCAATGGAAAATCCATTGGGGAGAGAGCTGGGAGGGAAATGAAAGGGAAAAAGCAGCAGAGGATTTGCTGCTAGACCTGGTTTGTAACCCTGCAATGCAGAGGGGAGATGGGAAGTGAACAGCCAAGTGCACTCCAGGAAAACACAACCTCTCCTTCCTTCCTTCCTTCCCAGTGACTCAAGCTCCTCCACAGGGCCCAGGGTGAGGCACAGAATGATTCCTACAGGAACTCTCATGCTCTGAGACAGACAGAGGGATGTCTGTCAGCTCCAGAGAGCCCACCCTTGACACCACTGCTATTTCAGACCCTGCCTCCACTCCAGCCTTGCACCCAAATCTGCCTTTGTCACGGCTTCATTTCACCCCCAAAGCTCTGGGGACTCCTCTTTATGCTCTCACGGCCGATGTTCTCAGTGCACTGCCTGGTTTTGTAACACATCAGCCCTGCCCTTGCTGGTGAAGACATTCTCCTCCCAGAGAGGACACCAGCTCCCCCTAAATCTGGCTGCCTACACCCATCACTCACAGGAGGTAACAGCCAGAGGCAGTGCTGCAGTTGATTAGAAATGTCATAGAAAATGCTCTGATATCCCATTTTCCTCCACAGTCGTTTACTTCCCCTTTTGCATAATAAAATTATTCAATTTGCAGCGCGTTGTTTGTAATTTGTGGACAAATTGCAGCGGTGTCAATCACGGAGCAACTACAGAACTCGGAGATAATGTATTAAAATTAAACCAGGATAAGCAATACCAGGCAGGAGTTCATGCAAAATTGACTGATTTCAATACATAATTAACCACGCTGAGGCTCAGCGTCACGAAAGGAGAACGAGCGCGAGTTCCAGCTGAGATTTGCTCCGTTCGCCTGCGACGCTGGGAAAGTTCCACCGCACCTTGAGCTTCATCATGGAATCCTGGCACAGCTTGTCCCCCCGGGCAGCCGAAACCTCATCGATCCCGATCAGCTTGGCCTTGTAGCGCACGCCGTCACCCTTGAACCTCCTGATGAGAGTGGCCTCGCTGCGATCCTGACCTGCGGAGACAACGGGGACAGCGGGCACGGTTCACGGCACGGCACGGGGAAACGCGAGCCAGCGGCAAAAATCCCATCCCGAACATCCCAGAGGAAAACCCCAGGGGGAAACGCCCGCTCCATAAAACCCTGGGGCCTCGCTGTCCCCCAAGGGATTCGCAGTGACAGCACAGAAATGAGGTTTACGGAAGGAAGAGATAAACCTGAATTCACAGCTCGTGAAGCTGGAAAGTTGTGTTCTGTACCACTTGTTTTAATCCCAACACACAGGAGAATTCGACGTTTGTGCAGACAAAACTCTTAACAGAAACATGCTACTTTTTCCTTACAAAATCACTCATGTAAGCAATATTTACTCTATTAACATCTGATAGGTGGAAAACCAAATACCAAATTGGATTGTCTATAGAATACTGATGCTTTAAAACTCCAGGTTCTATTCTTTTTGCACATAAACATACACAGAAACAACATAACTGGCAAAGGCTGCACTCACAGGCTCACCCTGAGAAGCTTAAAAAAATGGCAAAAAGGATGTTTCTTAATAAAAAGGCTTGGGTTTTAGTTATTTTTTTTCCTGCTTTTTTATCTTCATTACAATAGTAGCAGTAGTAGTAGGAGTAGTATTTAAACTATTAAATGATTTTTTAATCAACCCATAAGTAGTAGTTGTAGTAGTAGTAGTTAAATTATTAAATGATTTTTTTTCTCAACTTCTCTCACTTTTACCCTTCCAGTTCTCCTCCCCTCATCCTGCTGGGAGGGGAGTGAGTGCCTGCACGGTGCTTTATTGTCAGCTAAGGTTAAACCGTACCACCAATGTACCCAAATTACCTGAACCACATGGCTATGACACCGCAACACCCCACAAAAAAGACATCTTTGCCAGGAAAACCTTCCCTCCCCTTCCCTGAGTGTCTGCAGAACAGTTTTTACCATGTCTCAGCTGGAAGAAATATGTTAGTTAGAGAACCAGTCTTCCTAAAATTGATTAAACATATATTTTGCAGCTGTCTGTGAATTTCTTGCTAGGATCTCAAAAAAAACCCAGCAGTGAGCTGTAAATAACTGCAACCAAACAAACAACAGCCAAAGCACAAAGAAGCAGGCAAAATAGTGAGATATTACACAATTTTCAGTTTCTTGGACCCAACAGACTTCTCAGAAAAACCCCTTCCCTAAACATGGACAGACATTGCTAAAATTTACACTATTGCCACCTAAGGGCTCTGGTCACAGATTCTTCCAGCTGATGCAAGACAATGAACCAAAAACCAGATATAAAGGAATCACAGGTCAGAATTTAGTCTTTATTTGAGAATTTTAGCCCAAACATTCTCCAGAGGTTATTCCTACTGAAAAGGTCAGATTTAAGCACAAAAAGAAATAAATAACATTAATGTAATAAATTTTGTTAGTATATTAAGATTAATATAATCTGATCGTGCTGTTTATTAACAAGAAGTACAGAAGCTTTGGGGAAAACTGCTATTTTGTTTTGCATTTCTATTAAAAGCACCTTCATTAGCAGTCAGCACTTCGGCCAGCTTTGCTAATTTACACACCTATCAAGTTGATCAACAAGTTAGGTTCTAAACTATGGAATTAAGTCTTTACAATACCATTATGAGAATATATGACCAGCAAAGAGCACTTCCAAATGAAGACATTCACTGGTTGCCTTCCCCTCAGAATAAAGCATCGTGAATTAATTATGGATTAAATGTATATTAAGAAAACAGAGTTATTTTAAACATTTTGAGACCTTCAAGTATGTTTGAGCTCACAAATACTATTTCTTTCGACGAAAAACATCAGCTCAGAGCAATGTTTTAATGCCTCATTTGTAGCCCTTTAAAAAGAAGGCAGCTCCCAAGTGCTGCTGTGATAGTTCAGCAGCCACCCAAGTGTTTCCCTCGATTTCTTCTCACCCCTCAAAAGAACTGAAACTTCATGCTCTTACACCGTCTTGAATTTAAATTAAAAAAAAAAAAAAAAAAAAAAAGAGAGAAAAAAGGCAAATGAGACACAAGCAATGAATCAGAAACTCTCAGCAGTGCTAATATCATTCCCCAGGGAAACATCAAGGCAGACGTTGGCACCATCAGCTAGAAACAATGAAAAACCATTTCCCACTTCCAGCCTCCAGAGGGGGGCAGGAGGGAAAACATCTGGAGACACAACAAAGTACAACAATAACAGTGGACTTTTCCATATGTCTTTTATACTTGTGAAGACATCCTGTTGATTTGCAATAAATACCATCCAATTCCAACAGCTTCCTTACCCGAAATTTCCAACTTTACGCCTTCGTTAGAGCCAAAGGCAGCTGTGAGCTGACAGCAGGAGCATGTCAAGTGTTCAGCAGTCTTTTCTGGGTCCAAGTCGTGACTGTGACCCTGCATTCATCTGTTATTTTAGCATTTATACTTATTTCAACCTCTGCTGTGTTTTACTGCACGTAACTAAATCCCTGCCATTAACAGCCCGCTCAAACACAGCTCATGGCCGTGTCTGCTTGCTTCGGCACAAGTCCCATGCCAATTATGACCCAGATTAAGCAGGATGAAGTGCTTTTGGGATAAATGACTGGGAAAAATCATCAGCCTGAAAACGATGTAGATATTTGAAGCTGTGGTGGAAGCTGCAAATTGCTGGAGATTACAAATTCATCCATGAAACCGCAGAGCATATGTCCCGTGCAGAGCACAGCGAGGGCACACACACACACACACACACACACACACACTGCCCTATATTGTGGATCTGCCATCTGCAAGCCACCATCCCATCCCTCAGCACACACCCATGCCTCCTCGGAGCTGTATTCACCCCAATTCCCCAAATTTTGGTGCTGAGAACTCCCTACCTGCGTGGGAAATGACCGTGTGACACTGCCAGTGCAGCTCATTTTACAGCGCCCATCAGGTGTGTGAGACATAGGGGAGGGTGATATTTCATCTGAACCCTGAACACTGTGGAAAGCAGAGAGTCCAGACTGTCATAAACACCCCATCATTGAAACAAAAAAGGGTGGGGTTTTAAATGACAGCTCTTGAACAAGGCTCTTTCTGAATTTGAAACTGCAGAAATAAGAGATGCCTGAATTACGAGGCTGTAATTCTTCCCAGGCTTCAGAGGAGGGTGAGTGATAACATTAAACCACCACACCACAGAGCTGTGCCCGTGCCAGGAACACGCCCAGGGAAGTGAATCTTTCCTTCCATGTAACAAGCGGAGTCAAGATTTGCTCCTTTGCAGCTTCTGCTTTTACCAGTGGAGCTCTGCCATCAAGCCTGGCTCTCCAGCCATCCCTGCCACCACACTGGATGGGTCCCAGCCTCTGGGAAGGAAAATTATTCTGGATACAGGGATGCACTTACTGCCAGATCTGAGTTTATTTCAATACTGTGCAGCCACATCTTGGGGTTAGGTAACATCTCAATGGTTCACAGAGGGGCACTCACCTGTCAAGTTTTTATGGAACACTGAGACTTGAGATCAAAAATCATTATTAGGCCATAATCTGCAGCAAAATTAGAAGCCTATGTTTAATGACAAGCACTCCTCTGTCCACAACACATTTCCTGAAATCTTGCTTTAGCAATTCTGGACTAGAGAGCAGCACAGATGCCAAACCACTCTGGGTAGGCAGCTGATGTCCATCGTAGCTGTTCACCTGCCCCCTGCAAAGGGAGGAATATCCCAGAGGTCTTCAGAGGAGCAGAACCTTTACACCATTCTAAAATGATCCTAAATTAAATGTCTGTATCAAAACTATTCGATGGATGCTTTCCAATGGTTTGCTCTAAACTGCTTTCATGGTCTGTTTTTCATAAGCAGAAGGATTTTCATAAGAAATAACCCAGGCATTTGTTCCAACTCAACACAAGCAGTTTACAATCCAAAATGGAACAAGATTATCAAAATTAAAATCAATTTGATTCACATGCCACAAACTGAGGGAAAAAATGCAGAAGCTAAAAACCCACTAAGAAATCATACAAATTCAGTTTAAAAAGGTGATCACTTTTAATTAGAAAATGCGCTGATCTTTATCCAGGGAAAGTTTTGTTGGCAGTATATAGATTTATAATCCTCAGAGGCCCTTAAATGTAAATGTAAGAGTTATTATTTTATTTTTATCTACTTTTGTCGATGTCACCATACACCCTAGAGCCACATGTGCTCCAGCTGGACCCCCTGCTTCTTCGTGAGAAGGAAAACACGACCTTTGCTAGGGAGCTGTGACATTGCACTTGGACTTTCACAGTCTTTTAAGAGCACAATAAATCCCCAGAGCTGGGTGATGCAATGTGCTCCCAGGCTCCCATCTGAAGTGGAGAGAGGCTGAGCAGCACGATCAGCATTAAGGTACTTTATCCATCTCACTAAAGTAGAAGTCATAAACAAGGTTTGTAATGCAGTCAATCATTTTTATTCAAAGCACTATACCTTAATTAAACCAAAATTCCCCCAAGCAAGCTGGAGACAGCCCCAAACCCAAACCCCAAGGGCTGAACCCAGGTGCCTCAAGTCCAGTCAGTCCCAAGGGGTGCCTGGCAAGCAGCCCAAGAGGGAGAGGAGCTGTTGTGGGAGATGCAGGATGGAGCATTTACCTGGCCCTGACACTGCTCTGGATGCTGCAGCTCACCCCAGGTTTGCTGCCCAGGCACTGTGCATTTTAGTGAGTGTTCCCTCCTTTATCCTCACTCCTGGTACAAGCCAAGGATTACACTTGATTTCAGCTCTCAGCCCCACAGAACACCAAGCTAACACTGTATTAATATGCTAAAGTTCAGAGCCAACGCTGCTCATCCTCCCAGGGGATCTGTAAGTGAGTGTATCTCATAAATAGAAAAATAAAATGAAGCAAAGCCCCTCTGCAGCGAGAGCACTGCTGCTCTTTCTGTCCTGCTCACAACACGCTCAGCATTCCTCGTAGCACCCGCTAATCTAAACCAATAACTCTGGAAATGGCTATATCCTTTATTTAAATGTGTGAAGCCCTCAGGGCATAATCTGACTTTCTTGATTTTACGACTGTAAAATATATAATGATATTATCACCAAAGTCAATAACATGCTCCTGGCAATCAATTCGCTGAAGAACGATGCAGCACTGTCCTTTCTTTTCCCCCTCTTCTTTTCTAACTAATAAACTATCAAAGTTGTATCCATTCAAATTATGCACACATTCAAATTATAAACCTGAAATAACACCTCCTTCTGTATCACAGGGCTGAAAAACAATCCCATACACATTTATAAACAGCCTACATCTTCCTGGGGCAATTAGCATTTTTATGGGTTTTTATGGCATCAACGCAGTGGAAAATACAAAACACTGTGGTGCAGAATGACCTCTAAGATACCACACAGACTGAAGACTCCTAAATTAATTGCTAAGTGAAAGGTATTTCCCATTAGCTGTGCATATATATGCACTTAAACACATAGATATACATGCATAATCTTATCTATTTGCACATATACACACACACATGATGCACAGGTTCATTTGGTGTCAATTATCCCAAGAAAACTCGCAGCAATTTTAATCAACTACAGATTTCCCTGGGAAGAAAAAAAGCCTAAATACATAAGCAGGTGTAAAAGAGAAAATACTCACATGCAATTAAATGTGCAGTTCAGTACAGCAGGAACTGAAAGGAATCATGAAGATAATTCTGATTACTCTCCTTGATAGCACATTTTCCTCAGTGCCTTCACAGAACCTCAAGACCAACACAGAGGGCTCAAAATGATCCATCACAAATAGGGATGGATCATGATACCATAAACCCAGCAATTCCTTCTTCATAACCATAAAAAAGTTCAGTGCAGAATGATTATTTGGGGTTATAAAACAGAGAACCCCCCCCACAAGTTCTCAGATTCTCCTGGCATCTGTTAATCTAATTTTTTAAATTTTCTCCTGGAACTAGGAAACTTAAAGAGTTGCTGGGTCATTCGTCACTGTCTTTAGGAGCACAACTGCCCAACCCTCTTGTGGGCATCCACAGATCTGCCACAGAAAATCTTTTCCCTCTTTTAACATAACATTTTAGAGAAGAAACCACATTATACCTAGCAGTCTGTGTGCTCAAAATATAACTTCTGGTGCCAGCACTAGCATTCTCTTCCTTTACCAATACTTCTCAAATGAGTTTCTTGCAATTAGCCATTTTAATGTTGTTTTTTTTTTTTTATTTAAAAAGGACAGATACTTGAGGGTTTAATTTCAAGATCAATATTTCATCTCAAGTGACCAGAGCACAGTCATAGCACGGTTTGCTCACGACATCAAGCACTGCTGTCTTTTAAATGAAGACATATTATGGATTTCACACTTTATTTCAGTGATAAAGGCTAATCCCCAGCAGCTGAAAAAAACCCTACTGATGGAGTGAAATATAACCTGTTTATATATAGGGGGACATCACCCTAAAAAACATGTTAAAATTTGTGAGGAATAAGAACCTCTTTCTGTGTAAGTGACGGTACAAAAGCTTGGTTACAGTATATGGGCACAACTTGAGTGCAAACTTCTCCTTTCATCAATTGATAGGAAATCTCCTGAAAAAGTCTGCAAGGTGTTGTTCTGGGGTGCTTTTAATGCCCCGTTTTGACAGCAACACAATTTGCCCCGAACAAAAAGATTGAGAATACTTCCACAGAAAATGATAAGCCAAGTAAAGAGGGGACACAGAAACCACTCTGAAGGCTCAATGAACTTCTATTATGGTTTAATTTAAAAACATTACCTCCAATTTTAAAGCACAGATAAAGGCTCTCCAGGAAAACTCAATCATCATTCAGACTATCATCTCAGCAGTACTCCTCAGTTGTTCAGTGCTGCTGTTCACAAAACCTCAAACTGAGAGATTTTATGGCTTCTGGCATTATTAGCCTGAGAATTACTGTACTTGAAGGCACCTACACAGCCCCACTCCTAGAATCAAGTCTCCTCTGTAAAGAAATAAGATATTCCCATATTATTTGCTGTCCTTGATCAGCTTTATAAGCAGAGATGTTGTTCATCAGGTGACAGAAACTGCACTTGCCAAGTTTTTATCTTAAAACTTAATACAAGATGAACATGATGCACATTTTACCTTCTCCAATGCAAAACGGTTGCATGGACTGGATTAAATTATTTCTTTATACTACAGTGAAGTCCATGTGAGTATGTCAAGGGGAGGGTTCTGCTATTTACAGAGGAGCCTCAGTATAAAATAATGTTTGATTAAAACTTGGGACAAATCTCAGTGATGGAGAGTCTGGGCCGAGCACCCAGGAGAAGGCAGTGATTGAGCACCCAGGCTCCACGGGCAGATGACAAAGCATTCATTTTCCTTTTTAGCCAGAAGGCTCACTGATCAATTTTATTTTCTTAGATGGTTTTTGAGATGACAGAATATGGGCACATCTTCAGACGCAGAAATGACCAAAAGCTGAATGTAATTAAACTTCCTTTCAGCCTCTGTACCATGCAAGTCTTCATAAATCTTTGAAAGTCATTTTGTAAAGGAACCTTTTGCAGGCTGTGTGTAGAAGCAGCTGAAATTCCAAATTCTACATTGATTTAAAGTGAAATGAGACCCTGCAATAAAACTTCATTTTGGGCTACTAACCTTGTTGAACAAGCCCCAGGGGATGACCAGAAGTGAAACCAGGGAAACTTGGCAGTCCATTTTCTGCTGTTAGAGAATGAAAATGATGTTTTCTGGACAACCAGAGGGGAAGGGCAAAGACAGGTATTTGTAGACTCTCCTCTTAGGAGACAGAAGATAGTTTAGGAATCTTTGTTCACCTAATGTTTCAAAGCTTGGGTAAATGTTTAAATCAAACAGGCATCAAAATGTCAAGTACATAAAGCCCTTGGGAAAACAGGGTCATCAGCTGTTTCATTCCTTACCCGCTTGCCTGGGTGTCAGTATGAAATCAGGTTGTTTCTGAGCTAAAACCAGCTAAGAAAAGGTAACTGATGTTAAAGTGATCATTAATTTGCATTAATATGTGCACTGCATTTGGATGGGGCACGGTAAAAGCCCAGGCATTCTGAAAACCAAAGGACCTGTTGCAGCTGTACTCACACGCCTGAGCAAAACAGTCCCAGTGGGGCACTCAGCTGATACCATCTGCTGCCAAAAATCTCTGTACATGACTCCCAAAGCTGCAAGGAGAGCCCAGTCTAAAGGGGCTGCTAAACAACCCCAGAATGTGTCATTTCCCAACCAAATCTGAACTTACTGGGGCAGAGGAAAGTCAGATAGAATTGCCTTTCCTTAAAAAGCTTCACCACAGCACTGAGAAGCACTTTAAAGCAGATGAAAAATCAGCCAACACAAGGAATACTGATCATTTACAGATAAGCATCTAATGAATTATTTTGGTATGTGAGCATGCAACAAGATCCACAGAGCTGCTGGATCTCCCTGATTCCTCTTTCACCCTAGAAGAACTACAAGAGCAGTTTCCAGGAACAATTTTAATTAGGGTTTCACTAACCCAGGACACAGACACGCAGGGGTTTACACACGGCACCCCAAAGTCATGTCAAGACACACAAATTCACAATTTCCACTTCAAAGCCTACGAATTATTTTCTGCTGATGAGCCTACCAAAGAATTTAGTTTTTGTTATGTATAAAGAAAGGGTGGAGAATCAGTTCACTTCATACAAATATCAGATTCCCGTGCTGCCCTAAGATAAATGTTAATTCCCCAGGACTATAAAAACAGCAAGTTAAGAAAAGGTTATGCTCTGCTGATTAACATTCCCAAATTTCTCACACGTTCAATCAGAGGAAAAAAAAATCTTTCCATTCAAGATAACTAATTACAGCCACTAAAGTCCCCAAAGACAAGAGCAATAGCCTGTAACAGCTAAAGCAGGAGGACAAAGCCATTCATTGATTTACACTTCACCCTCTCCTGTCACCTCTGTGGTCCCCCCTGCACCAGTGCTGTGTGCAGGCACAGAAATGGAGCTTTGCACCACCCTGGATGGTGCCAGGGCCACCTGTCCCCTCCCAGCCATCCCCTCTGTCAATGCAGAACTCCTTCTGCTGGAGGCTGATGTCAGTGCTCTGCAGAACGTGCATCACACCAGGCTGGGAACATCTGCAAACTGCACAGTCTGGGGCTGCTGGTGCTCCTTCCCTGATCTCCTTCCCCACTGCAAATGAAGTCTCGCCTAAATCACACAGCTTGGTCTTCTGGAGAGAAGGTGAAGGTCACCCTTGAAGCATTAAAGCTCCCCACCTCGCACATCACTTAACCCCAGAACCACTTCAGACCCCACTGAGCAAAGACTCCAGCAGAAAATGTCAGTGCACCTGCAGAACAACCCTCATCTTTCTTCCTATGCAATTAGTGGCCCTGACAATTAGATTTGGACTATTAGTAGTTCTGATAATATTACTATAAAACACACCTCTGGAAGTGCAGACCTGTAAGTTTCAGCCTTAAAAAGCTGGCTCCAAGGGCATGGCACTAAAGGCAGCACGTGGCCTCAGAAGTGAACTATACACCCACCCACCTTACACCACCTTTTCTCATGCAGAAAAAGGAGAAGAATGAAAGTGTCATGCTAAAAAAAACCCCACAGTAAGTAAGTGTTTAGAAATTATCCTAAGATCACATTAACTTAATAAGAAAAGCAGCTGCTATTTCTTTTCTGTAGTCAAATGGAAATACCAGTATTCACCACATGGCAGTCAACAACAACAACAAAAAAAACAACAAGCCACTCTTTCCCTGCTAAAATTGTTCACATTTTGTTATCCAATGTTTCAGGAAGAAAATTATTTTCATTTTGGCTTCCCACTGCCTCTGCAACATCAGAGAATGTCTCTCCCTGCTGGAAAAACAATAGGAGGCAAAGAGGAAAGCAGCTTTTTTCCTGAGACTTTGGGCTAAAAAACGCCATCAATTTCAAAATTACAACAGTGGCAAAGTGCTTCTTTCAATCTGGTCCTTTCATTTTTGCCTCCTGCTGCCGTTCCTATTGTCAAAGTGGCAGCAGGAGGCAGGAATGAAAGGACTACTGCTGGCAGTCACCCTTGGGCAAACTGCTGACAAGAAGGAAAACACCTCTGTGCCAGAGTGAATTCCAGAGGTAAGAAACTGGGGTTTGCACATCTCTGGTGAGTGCAAAGCCGTGGAGGATCAGCACATCAGGAGAACTCCTCTGCTCCTGGAACTGATCAGGCATCAAGGGGCCAAAGTGTCTGGGGAGGAGCTCAGAAAACTGAGAGTGAATTGTTGGGAAAGTAATGAAATACAACGAAAACAAACCAGCAAACCCCACCAGCTAACTCTGCATCAAGAGAGAGGAAAGGAAACTTTCCTCAGCCGGGAAAACCTGGGAGATTTTTTCAGCTATTGAGTAGATAGTTTGAGTTGTAAGGGCTCAAGGACCCAAGTCTGAATCCAAAACTGGTATGTGAGAAGAAGCAGGACAAAATACCAACACTGAGGGCCAACATTTTTACAAATTTTAACACATTTGCTGAGCCACCTGCAGAGCAGTCCAGTGTTTCAGAGCTGTTCACCTGAACAGCAACCAGAAAGAAATCACTAACAACCCTCCTCCAAACACTGCAAGCCAGAGAGAAACTCCTAAAGCAGTGACTGTGACTTATCCAAATAATCACCTCTGTCTCTTGCCCTTTGGGGAAGCTTCCAAAGAATCCAAATTCGGCTGCAGATCGGTGTCCTGCAAACAAAACATCCTTTCTTTAAAGGATGCCTTCATTCCCTGAAAGGAGGAACTCCATCCCCAGCTGAGCAGCACCTGAAGGTGTCTCTGCTTGCAGCCCACAGTGCTGTGTCTGGCAGCTGGGCACTGCAAGGATGACTGAACTGCATCCTTCCTGCAAGAAATATGGGTGCTAAAGGGACAGTTTAACCTAATTCTAGGAAGTTTTAAGCAGCTGGAGCAAATCCAGATAGAGGACAGGAGCTGTGTCTCAGCCTGGCCCTGCTTCAGGCTTGGAAGAGAACAGATCTGCCAATATTATACACGTGGCTTTACTACTTTTGTGCTAACAAGGGTTCATTACAAGACAGCAAAACACTCCCCTGAAGACCTTGATGAAAAAAGTCTGAACAAAGCTGACTTCATCTGCAGAGGTTCTTTGAAAACAGAGAAAACAGTTGGGAAGAGAATAAAGGGGCTAGTAAAATGGAATATGTTATTATTTTTCATTGTATGGATTAAATAAAAAGAAGGTTATCTTTGCTGAAACTGAGCCATGAAAAAGGTACTTTTCCCCCACTAAAAATAAAAAGCATGACACTTTACAAATAAAATCTCTATTATTACTTGTGCTAGAACTGAAAAACAAAAACTTAATGAAGCTTGAAAACTCTATTCTGTGCTATAAGCACCTAACATGTTTCATCACCTGTGTTTGTTAAAATAATAAAAGAAGATTATTTTTTTAAGAATCCATATAAAGCTAAACTGAGAAGACTCTTTTCCCAAGGTCAGAGTTCTCTGTTGACTTAACCTGTAGAAAATCCTTGTCATATTAACTGAAAGGACAGGCAGATAAAATCAGTCTGCTGAAATCAACACTGGCATAAGGAGCTGCTGCAGGGGCAAAAGCAGATTCTATTGACACCATCAAAATATTACCAGATTTTTAAAACATTATTATTCCTCTTGCAGTTGTGCTTATCTTCTGAAAAGACCTGTCTATTTGGTGTAATACTCTCATTATTTGGCTGCTGATACCATCAAGCTTTGCTGGCTATTTCTACCTCTAACAGATTTTCTGAGACCACGCTGAAAACACTGATTAAATGATGCAGGAATCCTTCTCTGGACTGCACCCCAATGCTTCTTCAATAACTTGCCTATAACTTATTCATTTACAAACAAAATTGACTGTGTCTAATCTCCGTGCAAAAACCTCAACAATCTAATAATTTAATGTCTGTATGCAGCTTAGAATATTATAAGATCGGGCATTGCTATGCCAGGTTAGTCTGCTATTAGCTGGGGGATTCTCAAGCATCTGTCATGCAAAGTAGGTCAATTTCTAGCCATATAATTCTGATTATGTCAAAATATTTATTCATGAGTTTTTCTAATTCAACGTACTTCAAATAAGTCATATTTATGGGAAGAAAAAAAAAAAAAACAACCCCACATCTAAATTATGGTTGTTAACAACTGGGTTATCGCAGCTTCAAACATTCTGCTAATCCAGAGACGTGGAGAATGTTTTTTCCTTGCAATGTGCTATGTAGTAACAGAGTCGTTTTCATTTCCTATTTGCTGTTATTTTTAGTCTGGTTTCTCAAGGGAAGAAGAGGAACACAGGCAGACACTGCCTGGGTGTAAATGTGGGAATGTGCAGAGCAATGGAAACCCCCATCCTCCCTTCTTGTGCCTGCTCTTCCCTGGATTAACAAGTGAACCTTCGGGCCAGTTTCAGCCAAGTCTCATCTGTATTATGAATTTTTCACTCTGCCAGGCAGGGGAAAGCAGCTGTTCAACAGAAGAGAACCATCCATGGATGGATGTGCTGAGGAGAGGCCACACTTGAGCCTTGTCCTTCCTTAGAGCTTAGACCAACATGAAAACCAAAGAATCCAGCCTAGCCTGGTCCCTCAGTGCACAGGAGTCTTTCCATCAAAATTAAGAGATTACCAGGAGGAAAGGGGGATGGATTTACCATGGATGTCATTATCCACATGCTCCACAAGATCCAACCTCTCCCAGGGAAAGATCAGGAATGACTCCAAGCTGCAGGCAACACTCCTGCAGTACCAGGGAGATGGAAACTTTCATGGAATCAACCCATCTGCCATCTTCCACTATCCCAGGCTGCTCCAAGCCCTGTCCAACCTGGCCTTGAATATTTCTAGCCACAGCTTCTCTGGGAATCACCTCATTACCCAGCCAAGGCCACCTCTGACCAGTTGGTCACCTAAATTCAAGAGCAAATAACAGCTCCAAGGTTTTCAGTGCTGTTGCAAGCAAAGAAATGGTCTCTGAGATCTCAAATTTCCTTCATTGCACTGACCTTGCTGCAGCATCCAGATTACCTGTGGATTTCTCTTGCTTTTACCAGTCCTTGCTTTTATCACCACCCACATGTCAGATTCCATATTTTACTCACCATATCCCTATTAAATATCCTAAAAACTTAAGGCTTGGAAGACATAAAATCTTTTCTCTTTCCACCCAACTAAATGCTGCCTAAGCCTACACTTCATCTTCTAATATACTACCAGGAGGTACAACTGAAATTGTATAATGCCATCATTCCTGAAGCAAAAAACAATGAGCCTAATTCTTGCCTTGACTGTGTTTTCTTTCATGCCATTCCAGGACCACACTGGAAAGTGAAAATGAAGAGACAGCACAAAGCAATTCCTACAGTGAGATGCAGAAGACACAGAAGCCATGTGCCAGGTTCTCCTCCTCAGTCACCTGCAACAGCTTCTGTGTGTCTATCTCTAAGATTTTTTTACATCCAGGACAGAATGGAAGGAATGGGTTTTGCATTTCAACAGTTTAGAAGTTTTTCCTGAACAACAGAGAGAGTTTAAGCTTTTTGGTGGTCACTTCTGTGCATGACCAAACCATCAGGTCACCTTGATACACCCGAGCCAGAAAAGCTGCACCTGAAAAAATCATGAGAGGGTGAAATTCAGCAAACATGCAGCTACTTTTATCAGCTTTTAAATGATAATCTGTGTTTCTGGGGACCATTTTAAGAAACTATGCACCACTCATGAGCCCTCAGTCCTCTGACACCTGCAGGAGCTGCACAAAATCACTGCAGCCATCACTCCCAGGTTTGCTGGAGTATGCACAGAGCTATGTTCTGTCTGTGACCTTTTTAATCAATGGGAAGAAAAGGGGGGGCACTAACACTTTTAAATACCTTCAATTGCCATTAACACTTTTAAATACTTTCAATTGCCAGTGTCCTAATATTAATTTTCTAAACATTCTTCCACCTGGGTAATCAAACCATGATCTGTGCTTCCCTTGTGTGGCAGCTTCTCATGCAGGCATTTAAATGCTATGTTTTGTTTCATCTGTAATTGTTTTCCCTTAGACCTTTCTGGTGGAGTCCATGGGCATTCAGTGTAATCTGATTGTTGATTACATCCATGGCATTTATTTCAAGGCCTGTGAGGCGGGTTTGAAAGAATCACAATGGTAACTAACTAGTCTTATCTCACAACTACCATTTAAGAAAAATTCTTTCAATATTTAAATGCCAGTTCTTTCTTCAGTCACGCTCCTATGTGATGCCCCCCACAAAAACCAAACTTGGTACTAAAAGCATCAACTGTGAGCCTCAAGTGGCTGATCAAAATATAAATTTAGGTGTTAAAATATATTTAGATTTTATAGTAAGGAGACTACTGTTATGTCAAAAACTCTTCGTATTCTAGAAAAATTAACAATGTAAGACAAGGCAGGTTATAGCAGATGTTTTAAGACGTGGAAGATTTCATCCTTGGGATCATATTTTGCCAAGCAGAAGTTCAAGAATCATGCAGAACTTGGGCAAACTCTGACATTGCCTTTTTGTGGAGAGTGCTGCCCCATCCTTCACTTGCACAAATTTCAAGTTCCTTGCCTACAACCTCGATACTTTCCTTAGCAAAACGCGTGGGTTTGATTTTGTTTCAGATGATTTGATTCCCAGCTCCGGGGCCCTCAACATAAGGACTTGGAGCCAGTCCAGAGGAGGTGACAGAGATGCTCTGAGGGCTGCAGGATGCACAGAAGGAGCTGCTTCAGCTCAGCTCACAGCAGAACCCACACGGGCAGGACTGGCCTTGGTCAGGATTGAGCTGACTAAACATCTGTCTCAATAATGCCACTGCTCAGCAAAGGAGCTCATAACAGCAGACAAAACAGGGTTCATTTAATCAGCCACTTATTTCTCTGATTGCCACAAACAAAGGAACAGGACTGTATGACAATTTGGAGAGCTTGGTAAACTTCAGCAGTGCCTTGTAATGAAGCCTTGGCAGAGAAGTAAGTGATATACAAAGATTTTTCACACTGGAGCGGTGTAAACACGCTTTCCACTTTTAGAAATGTATCCTAGCAACTCACAGGAATGGCTTTAAAAGACAGCTGGACAAAACCATAATTTGGAAGAAAACCAGATGTAATTGCTAAACCAGCAAGTCTGGTGGTCCCAAGCTGGTGTTGCAGCACCAGCTCAACTGTGCTTCAAGATGTTGAGGAAAGAAACACCAGGCGAAACAGATGTTTTAAAGCTAACATCTGCAGGATCCACTAAAAAAGATGCATCAGAATTGGTGGAAAGGATTCTGAATTTTGTATTCCTTTGTTACTGATGTAGAAATCCTCTTTGGCTTCCAGTAGCAAGGCCTGCTGGCCATGTACCTCCTGTTTCACATTTGCATGACACTGGACAGAGGTACAGGATGCACAGCTGGATTTTATGTATCAGAAATTCACTCAATTCCATTGCAAATCAAAAAAATTTTTTTAGTCTTTCAGGACAAAGCTGAATGAAGGGACTTGTATAATAATGAACAGACCTCGATTAAATAACCACAATTCAGGTAGAGACATTCTGCTGACATCACCAGCAAGGAAAAATCAACCCTGAATACAAAAAGAGCCTAAACTGTATTCCAGGGTAGCACTGAGACACTGCATAAGCATTACTGGCAATGGAGATAAAGCACGTTTAGATACAGCAGGTCATGTTTTAAACCCTCCAAGAAGCTGAAACACGAGAGCAGAGCATCCCACTGGTGAGATGGAGGCAGAACAGCCCTCAGGATAAGCCCAGTCCTGCTGTGGAGGATTATTCTGCTTTCCAACCACTGTTTACATGTGAACTACAGCACATGGCAAACAGAGAATAATTAACTATCAGGCTGTAAATTCAGATACTGTGGGGTTATTACCTCATCATAAATCTTTGCAACTGAGTCAAAAGCGGCTGTGAAGGGCAGCAGATTCCACAGGTGAGCCCAGACTGGATCTGATCTGGTGTTCAAGGACTGAGTGAGGGATTCTCGGGGGTGGAGGAAGAGTTGGGGCATTTTTAGGGGTTCAGGTTGTTTTTTAACCCATACTCATCATACATGCCCTGGACAGCTTAGTTATCAAGAAGAAGGTGTATTATACTGAACATCTAATGGGTAAGATTATTTTAAACAGCACAGATACATATAACTTCCTCAAAATTTACACTGAAGAGTTTGCTAGAGGCTACTTTTCCACAAGCAACATTAGTTAATTTTCAGTCTCACATGGCATCCTGAATATTCGCAGAGATTCAATTCTCTGATTTTTCATTTCTCCAAAGGCTGACTTTTAACAATTCTGGTATAAAGTTTGTCAATGGATAAATTACCAAACCAGACACACCCAGACTGCAACACAATTCAAATTTCATTTCGTTTCAGCTGATAACATTGATAAATATCATGTATTCCTCCAGACTGCATACAAGGGGTCAAATCCAGAAATCTGGTTTTGGTTCATTGAAAGGGAGTCATGTATTACTCTTATTCCTCTACATGGATTGGTTTATGTTATCAACATTGAACTAGATCTGCTTTTGTTCCCCAGTTATTCAATATTATTATACCTTTCATTGCTTCACTCTTAACTTTCAGTTCTACTGCTCTGGATCTTAATTGATCTGACTTCATCATTTTATTATCCCTTCCCCTCTTTCCCAATTCATATATTTCTTCTGAACTCGAACACTTTTGCACTTCTCAAGAAAAGGGGAATAGAATTAGATTAAGATTAAACTGAAATTCAAATGGAGAGCAGCCTAGCCAATAGTACATTTGGATTTATTTTGGAAAAAAACCCTTAAGATCTTTTGTTCTAAATAGAGCTACTGACCTAGAAACATATATTCATTTCTGGAAATAAATCAAAATTCCTCCTATGGTAATCTAATTGCACCAGTGGAAGCTAAGTAGTCCCTTAAGCAATTTAAGTTTCCTTATTTGAGGGGAAAAAATTAAATAAAAAAAAAAAAAAACAGACCTTTCCCATTGCTGAGAGTGTGTTTTGTAGAACAAGCCAGTTATGATTAATTTCTCTGTTTGCAGCAGCAAAGGCATTTTCCTTTCAAACTGGAATAGGTGTGAGCAGATAGTCTGGTTTTTAGGGAGCACTGTATTAACAAGTAAATAACATCAAAGTATATAAAACAGTCTAGGTTTGATTGCTTGCTTTTGTTTTACTATCATTGTCATCAAAGTTCCCCACAAAATCTGCTGATTTCTGAAATACAGAAAGCTCAGAAATTGGAGCCTTTTTCTGGAGGCAGCTGCAATGAAAAAAAGTGGAAACCTTAAGGAATTAATGATCCTGCTGAGTTTCCAACCTCGTGCAATCATGAAGCTGTTCTAAGAAAGAGCAGCAGTGCCAATCATCCAAATCATCCCCTTTTCCTGCACTGCTGGTGCTGGAAAACAAGGAGGAGCACTTGTTCTGTGCCCAGGAAAGGGGCACAGCCCAGGAGGGTCCAGGGGGCTGTGCCTGGAGCCAGGGACTGGAAATGGGACTGGGGCAGGGACTCCTGTCATGGAGCACCACGGAATTTATTCAGGTATCTTGTGAAGCCCTTGCCCTCACTCAAACTGCTCTCCACAAATATCTCTTGGTCTGCAGTAATTACCTGGGGATTAGGAACAGCTAATAAAACCCCCTCTTGAAAGGCTGGATGAATTTGAGATGATAACAAGGCTGTGATGTGCCTAAGGGAGCAGGGGCACCTTTCTGATTGTAATTTAATCAGCCTTGATTAAAAGAAAGAAACATTTACCTGTATCCTGTCCAATAAATTTTGATAAAAGTCTCTTCTCCAGCAGGCAGCCAATCAATCTCTCTCACCTCTCATAAACTCAGATCTCACCCACTTCTGCCCCAAGAATGCCAAAGGAAGGCACAACGGGGCAGTACCTGGCTAAAACCCCAGAAGAATATTCCTAAAAACCAAAACCCACCCCAGCGGTGAGAGACACAGCCCTGACTTCCTCTTTGAATACACTCCAAATGCCCGTGCTGCCTCCTTAGAGTGGGGATTTTTAGCCAGCAGAGCAGTACTGATGCATCTGCAGCACATTCAGCCCTCAGCACCACTGCAGGGATGTAAAAGTGGATCTGTGACTCAAAGGATTCTCCTTCTCTGACCCTGCAGCAGCAGGACCAGCAAAAAGCTTCCCACAGCACTTGGGAAAAGTCTTCTGCAGCAGCAAACTACCCTTGATGAAGTGTTCCCCCAGTAACCATCTCTAAGGAAAGAGTAATTGAAATTAGCTACTTTTTCTTGGTATGCTGCAGCTGAGGAGACAACAGTAAACAGTAATTATCTGTACTCTTCCCAAAATACTGAGCCTCTGAAGTTCCAATTTTTTGTCCCCATATACACCAGAGCTCACCACCAGTGTAAAAATTTCTTCCCATAATTTCTTTCAGTCCTTGAAAGGAAAGTGTATGCAGTGAAAAATCTAAAGATGCAATGGATTGAATATGATGATTATTCCTTATTATTGAACATGATTAGCTTATTACTTCCGCACAGTTTCTTAATTATTGTAGGTGTTACTAATTCAGACAACTAGGGCTTGATTAGGTTAAAGTTATTTTTCCTACTTTAGTCTAATAGTTCCTTTTATTTACATCAAGAGCCCTAAGCTGCAAATACTTTGAAAGAACCCAAAATAGTAAAAAAAAAATCTACCTTCCAAGTGACTGAGTAGGGAAATAATGAGTCAGTGCAGTTTAATCAGAGTAAATCCTAGCAATGGACTGAATTTTCCATTCTCTGCACACAAGCTCAAACAATCCAAGTCCTGTAAGGTTTTAGGCCCCAAGTTCAAATAGGTCAAAAAATAAGAGCACCAAAATTGAACAGGCCCTGCACACAATAAAAATTAACATATTGCAAAATCACCTTCGCTAAATGCAAATGGGAGATGAGATTCTGAGATGCTTACTCCAGTATTAATTTGAGTGTGAGTGCTGATGAACTGAGGTGCTAATTAACCTGTAAATCTATCAGCATTTGGCTTTAACTGATTGGCTGTATTACAGAAATCTTAGGATGCTGAGAACATATTAAAAAAAAAAAGAAAAATTAAGCTAAAAATATTTAAGTTCTCACTGTTTTGAGACATTGCTAGTTTTAAAAGCAACAGAAGGGAAATCCAAGAGATAAGAGCTGCTTTGCAAAATAATGAAGTGAATTAAATTAAACTACAGCTTGATGAAAATCGGTGAAGAAAATAGCACTAATGATGCTAAGAATGGAATATAACATCTCTCTGCCTGCATCACACATTCCATAAGCACACTGTGCACATAAAGCAATGCAGTGAGTGCAATAAACATAAACCACAGCGAAGAGGAGAATGTGCACTTTATATTAGGCAGTATACAGAAACTCAGACCAATTATGTACATAAAATATTGGTATATGCTTCACACAGAGGCAAGTGAAAAAAAAAAAAAAAACACAAGGAAAGAGCAGGGCAGCAGGTGACATTTTCAAGATGAAGAAAGCCCAAAACCCAGAACAAGAGGAACTAATTAAAGAGCACATGGCATAGCAGGTTATTCCCTCTCTCTTACCTTGTTCCAAAACCCCTTCAAAATATATTAGGCAGCATCACATGAGGCAGGAGACCATCCATTTTTACTCTCTTCCTTGCTTAAATACCACCACAAACTGAGTGCCCTGAAGCTCTTGTGTTAAACACTTTTCCTCTTTCCTCCCTTATCTCCTCAGCTGGGTACAGAAGATTCCCAAAGAGGCACTTCCACATCTGGCACATCATGAAGTTTAACATCTGAGAGGCACCTGCTGCAAGTCTGGGGTGATGGTTCTGGGTAGGAAGAGTGGCCCCACAAGCTGGGATCTGTCTTAGAGCTTGGAAACTTCCCTGAAAACGCAGCACTCTGCAATTAGAACACAGCTAAAGGAAGGAACCCACCTGTTTCTTGAGCATTTATGCACCATTTTGTGTTAATTAAGGATCATCTATACCAAATTTTAAGCCTGAATGTCACACAGTTAATAATGAACAGAAAACAGTCACTGGCGCAGGAAAGAAATATATAGGGAAGCCAATTAGCAGGGGAAAAAAACCCCTCAAAATTGTTAAATACAGATCCTTAAGTGTCTTATTACATAAATAGTTAATTAAGAATAATTTACAGAAACAATTATCATTACCACATTAACACTAATTGTTCTACCCAGGAAGACAGCATTGTATAAAGCAAGATTGCCTGCCTGTTACTTCAGCACATAAAAATGTCAAGGGACTTTCTTTGGTCTCCTTAATTCCCTTCCAGTCTTTTACCATCTCAAGACAGAAGGGCTGTAAAACAAATCCATAGAATGGGGGTTAACATATTAAACACACCACCTGCCTACTTTTATTGAAATAAGTCAAGTTATTCTATTCAAAATACTCCTCCTTTTTCCCCCTTTTTTCATATGAAAATATGTCACTTAAAATCCTGCCCAGGAAAAAGTGTCATTGCTAATATTGCATGGATAACAAGTAGCAAGACTAAGTAAACAGGAAGAGACATAATTATGTCTACATACGGTTTAAATCTTGAGACTTTAAATTCAATGGAAAAGTCTTCAAAGAGGGAAAAAAAAAACAAACAACAGTGGGTATAAAAGAGAGTGGGGGAAAAAAAAAAAAAAACCCTGTCAAAAATTACAGGCAGGAGGGATGAAAAAGTGGCTTTCTCTCACATCTCTGATGCCAACATTGTTTTCTCCAAAGTTACAGACAGGAATAGGAGCTCAGTGCATGTACCAGGCACAGGATCTGGCCCTTCAGCTCAGGGCTGCTGTGCCTGATTGAGTTTAATTTAAGCCTTCTCCAAATTGCCTCTCCTGTTGCCTCTCTGCCAGCAGCTTTCCCTGCACAGCACATCCTGCCTGAGGACAGCTCCTGCTGCAGCTCAGGGATTGCATCTCCACAGGTTCCCCTCCCAAAAAACAGACACCTTCTCATCCACAAGTACCCCAAAATCACCTGCCTTCCATTGCAGGTATGCTCCAGTAAAACAGCTGGAGATGTGAACATCTCCTCCTGGATCTCAGGTATCAGTAGTTCCAACTCCAAAACTGTTTAATAGGATAAGCAGGGCCTCTGAAATTGGAATATTCAACCATTTGTCCCACCAAACCAACCCAAAACCCCCATTAACAACAAGATCACTACAACAACAATGCCCCTAAATACAGCCACCTTCTATTTGCTCATTCAAAAGGCAGCCAGACCAATGTCCTTGGACATTTCACATAAAATATTACAAACCAGTCGGGTTTTCCTCAGTCTGTATGACAAAGATGCCAGCCCCCTCCTGCCTGCCTCTTCCAGGAAGAGACAAGAATCAGAAACAGAACACTTAGTTTCATTTAGACTCCCTTTTCCTCAATTGCCATGCAAATTAGAGGCAGATGTGGAAGGGAAACAGATCTTTTAAGATGTTATCTTCTCACCTTCCACTGCAGTTAAACACAGGCAGCACTAAGAGCTCTGTACACCTGCAGCAATCTGAAGAAATAGACTGTGATAAACACTAAATATATTATGCAAAATTATCAGTGTAAGGGGCTGGACTCAAAGTTCTTTCCAATCCAATGATCTCGAGAAACAGAAAGTTTTAAGTTGCTGCTGCAGGAAGGGAAGACAAATCAGCTTCATTTAGTAAGTGCAGCAGATCTTGATCCCTCTCTATATTCAAGTGTCAATCACTAAGTGATGATTTCCAAGTCTAACTGTAACAGCCCCAAACTCAGTACTAGATGCACTGTTCAAACTCAGTCTACAAAACAGCATTAACCCAATTTTTCCTAATTATGGCTCAGACAAATTCCAGGGTGGCAGCAACCTCTGCAGGCTGGCCTATCACATGAGAATTACCCAATGTGGGGCTTTTGCTAAAACAGCTTGTAGGGATTAAATGCACGACCTCATCAGAAGAACAAAGCAGACTTTGACACTGTTTATATTAGTGCTGTCATTCCAAAATTCCTCAGCCTTAAGAAAGGCTGCAGAAACATGAACTCATTTATACCAAGGCACCTGCTCTCAGCAAGGCCAGACAGGACAGGACAAGCTCATCTTTTGAATAATACAGCCAAACTGGAGACTGAACAATACAAAAGGACAATTTTACTTTTTCTGATGTCTCAAAGCTTTCTTGTGAACGCTCAAGCTGTTCTTGTCCAGCAGCCCCACAAGGGAATCTGCAGGAACCTCACAGCTTAACCATGTTGACAAACAAGATTTTCAGCTTGTCATTGATGATTCTGTGTGGGGCAGAATAAGTGAATTTACTGAAGAAGGAGGCCAGGTCCTGGAAGTCACTCCGTGGCTCTGCTCCTGGTGCCAGACTCCACACGAGGCTCCTGACGGGTGTGCTGAAATCAGAGCTCAGCCTCTGAGAGCTCCCTCCAACAATGCTGCCTAATGAAAATGATGGCACAGGAGAAGAGACCGGTAATGAGACATCTCAGAAAAAAGTCACACGTGCTCGCTGGAAGGTGCGGGAGCGCTGAGGTGAACTCCTCTGGATTTTCAAATAGGTGGAATAATGACTTCCCTAACAACTGCAGGAGCTCCTACCCTGGAACTGGCACCTTTTGGTTTAAAACAAGTTGTAACAGGGAAGTAGCACTTGGAAAACACAGTCCCTGTGCTGCTGCTGGCTGCTCATCACACTGAGGTTCAGGAGTGCACAGGACAAGGATGAAGCTTCCCACTCACAGCCCAAGGATTCCACTTAACCACAGGCTGCTGCTTCCCATCCTGAACTTCTACCCTGTGCTCCTCCCAGCTCCAGCACAGTCAGCTTAAGCACAGTGTGGGAATATTTAACATTCAAATGTTTTTAATATTTAGCATTCAAATGAGGCCCAGCATGCTAGCAGTGACAGCTGCCCCATCTCTGACTCCCTGCCTCACTGGCTGACTCCCCCTTTGCCTTTCAATCCAGCCAGAAGATGTGCAAAATTCCCACTCAGGCAGGCTCCTCTGGATGGGACTGCACAGGATTTTTTACCTTGAAGAAAACCAAACCATAATAATAAGACTATCCAGGTATTCAGAGTAAGTGCCCATTATTAATCAGGAATTCTTCAGCATTTCCAGTTTGCAGCAGAGAGTTCCATGACACACGTATCTCTTTTTTTTGTAACAAAAATTCACTGCTCTTCAGGTTTCACTTCTTGTTTCATCTGTTGGTAGGAAGCATCTATCATCTACACCATGCTATGAGCATTGTTTTATTTTTCTTAATCAAAGGCGTTTTAATTTAATTAGCCATTCCTTTTTTTTTCTTCATTTTAAAATTACAACATTCCCCTTGCAGAGCAGCAGAGGGAAGGGAGGCTGTGCTCCCATCACTCCCCATCTCCCACAGGCTGGCAGTGACATCCTGATCTCCAGCATCCTGAGCCTTTTCCCTCTGCACTGGTACTCACTGCTCAGTGCCACTGGCACTTCTTTCTCCATCAAGAAGAAAGATGAACAGCCCAGGTAGTCAGGTTCAATTTCACTCCATAGATCAGCTAACTAAGAGAGCTGCAGCAGAGCATAATTTACATCCCCCGTCAGAAGTCTGAGCGTAGCTGACAGCCAACTTCACACAGCTCTGTCTGATCTTAATCCAGCCCTGCACTCCGAGTTCCAGCAGCAACCAGCTCAGCCCAACCTGAAACCTTTTAATGCCTACCCTACAACACAAACTGCTCCATTGCTAGAGAAAAGCCTGTTCTTTATGGGGAAAAAAAGCCCAAAAAAAACCCAACTGAACAACACAGCACAGAAAATACAGATTAAGCATTAAGCTGTAACAAGCAAAGTGAAAACCAGGTGAATGTCCCCCAGGTGAGTGTTATTGTATTTGCTATACAATAACTATTGCTATTTGCAGGTATTTGCTAATAAAAGGGGCACATCTTTCTTAATTCTGAGTAGTTCAATATAATTTTTGAGAAGCAAAAGTTAGTCTTTTTAGTCTTTTTAATTATCTACAAGCGACTTCAGCTTCAAGCAAAGCACTCTCAACTTTGCAGGCAGCACTGCTACAACACTTAAGTGGGCTGAGCCTTTCCATCAAGCAGTGTCTAATGGCTCACCTAAAAATGGCTTTGCAATAAAATTGTATTAATTACAGCAAATACTCTCATACTTGATAGAGAAAACTGCAGTTCCCCCTGTGCCCGTTCAGTGACAGAACCTGACGTGGCACCGCCCAGAGCAGCAGCATCCTGCTGGAACTGTCACCCCACATCCAGCTCAGGATCCTTCACACAACTGAAGCTGAGTGACAGTGAGCTAAAATTCAGCTTTTAACTCACGCTGGAGATTGGAAAGTCAATGAAAACCTTGTTCCTTTCAGGGCCATTAGTGCTGAGTGCTTCTATAAGAACAGGTAGAGCTGTTTGAAATGTTCAGAGCTGGCAGCTCACAAACACCTGAGAGGAGCCTCTGCTGAGGAAAAAAGGCTTTACAGGCAGGAGTTTGCCTGGTATCTTTTAATACGGAAAACCAGCATTTTCTTTTGTAAATTCAGTGTAGTTTATCTGCCCATCACTGATTTACAGGACAAACCACAGAACTTTTTATCAGATCATCAGAGACACCACCTCACAATATCCGATATAATGATACGTGTGGGAAGACTCTGCTCAGACAGAACAATCCTTGTTCCTTTAACTGATGTTATTTAGTAGCTAAGAAGCATGAAAACCTGGCTCTGGATGTCGAGTCCATAATTTTACATCCCTGGATTTCCAAGATTTACATCTGTCATAAATATCAGAAACATGAATCTTGGAAATCAAATATTAAAATGAGGGATGATACTGTGATGTGCTGCAGCACAGGCAAATTGCTGTCATTTCCTGAGAGGTGGCAGCATTTCAGTGGTGGCTGATTGCTTTATTATTTTTGCATTCATTGCCCATCACTGATGTATGCAGGTTCATTTTCATTTTTAAAAAGTAACTGTAAAATAAAATTCCAAAATGCACCGTTCACAATAGGCAGAGAGCACATGTGATTTTTGTGAATTCCTCATCTTTCTTTAGTTTCAAACTTTGTACAGTGCTTTGAGATGTGGGATAAAAAGTACACACATCTACCTCCATAAGCAGTATTTGAGATGTGTACAGCATCTCTACTAATTTTGTGTTTCAGTTTGTCCAAAATATGTCCAGCTATGGACACCTTTTGCATTACCAGCTTCATGTACAACAGGGTCTCAAAAATACTTCTTAAATATACCTACTCCTCTGCCCTTCCACTCCAGAGAAATAGAAGAAGGAGAGCAGTATTTTCATTTTTTGGTGAAATAAACTAATGGAAAAATACCTGCCTCTATCCTGCAAGGGAAACAGCTGTTGACTTTCTTACCATCAACTGGAATGTTCTTTGCTTATCAATATATTGTCACAGTGTGCTGTTTTTCACGGGGGTATCTGAATGTTAATCCCCTTTGTGTTTATTTGTTTACTGCTCACCAAGTTTTCCTCCTTGTACAAGAAAAGTTTGCTGGAAACTTCCTGAAGCTCCTTGCTTGGATCAAGGTTTCTGTAGAAAAAGGCTATTTCTGTGCCCATCTTTGAATTTTATTTACTGCAAGAAGGGGAACTAAATCAAAAAACCAGTTCCATAAATACTACCCACACTAAGTAGGAAAACACCAACAGCACAAGTCATGGCTTTTAAACTGTGGCTTTGAGAGAGCTCAAAGTCCTCTGACCTCATTTTAAAAAGCAGGTGAGATTCCCCATATATGCAATTTGCTTTGATATCCTTGTTATTTGCTCCAAATCTTCCCTTCTTCTGCAACTGCGATCTCATTGTTCTGTATCTGATTTCTCTAAGTGCAAAGAGAAGCAGCAAAAGTCGTTTTCTATTCAGTGTCAACACACCTGATGGCAAAAGTAACTCAGCACTGTGTGAGTAACAGGAGCACTGGCACAGGCAGGTCTCACCAGACCTTTACAGTCACTAATTCTCCTTTCTACACTGGATCCAAACCATCTGTATTTGTGATGCACTCAACTCCATAACCACACAAACACAGAGCCACTGACAGAGCCCAGCATTACTAAACACCTCCAAACCTTCCTTTGGTTTCCTAGACAATGTGCAAAGGTGAGGGAAGACTAAAGCCACCCTTCAAGCTGCCATAAACCCTCTCTGTTAAGCAAACAATGCCTGAAAATCATCCTCAGTCCAAATTCAGTGAAGAGAAACCACTGTGAGGATCTTTCAGGTTATGTGCACTTCCATGGCAGCAAAGGGATGCTTATTTTCCTAACAGGTTAATTCTAGAAACTTTCATGGAAAGTCTGTTATGGAAGGATATGCACAGAGAAACTTTTTCTCAGGCAAATCTCAGACTACTGTTAGCAGGGATGGAAGTGTGAGTGAGATTGAGAGGGATACAATAAAGGAAGAAATAACTGAGGCCATGGAGGGCAAGCCAGGTTTGTAGAAGTTCTCCTGGATGTAGTCAGAGAAACAGTCCTTGCACTTTTCTAGCAAAACATCCCTAAACCAATTAGGGAGAAAATCCCAGCAACAGGAGGCCCAAAAGAAGGTAAGGACAAGGCAAATCAAAATAGATGCTGACATTGCAGGAAAACAATATATTCCCATCCTTGAAACAAATATACTGACTGGTGACTCACCAGTGCTTATGTAGTGACTTCAATAATCATAGGAAGCTTTGTTTCAAGATTACAAAATGCTTCTTCCTGTAATTCATAACAGTTAAGTTTTGGCTTTTTTCCATTAACTGCTCTGATCTGTCTCTCATCCTTGTGGCACTGCTTATGCACCATCACCTTTCTATCCTGCATTGCTGGTGCTGCTCTTCCCCTGCAGCCTCTGGAAAAGCATTACAGAAACATTTTATTTAGACAGAAATGGAAAAAACACTGTAATGATGCCAAAGAGTAGTAATTAAAGTGAGACAAATTAAATTGGGAAGATACTGAAAGACAATTTACTTGAAGTAATGTATTTCAGCCCACCTAAGGAAAAGAAAAATCTAAACAGTTTTTCATTTAGGGTTATGGTTAATTATTTATGAAGGTAAATCCATAAAGCCTAACAGCTGTATTAGAGAAATCTTCTGCCTGTGTATTTGCAAACTCTGCAATTCCCACACTCCCAAAGTTACTTCTGGGCTGTAAATTTTGATGGGAAAGTGAGGAAGAACAGAGATTTTTCAGGAATATCCCACTAAATCCAACTTGAAAAGGAAAAATTTTGATTTAGATTGAGACTATAAAAGGAGTTGAAGAAAGCAAAGCGTGGTGTGATTAGAGCTCCAATACTGGTGAAAAAATTCCCATTTGGGTGTATTTAGACTATCAAGGATTCTCAACATGCAGGGGATGTTCAGTATAAAAGTGATATATTTAGGCAGATGTTTTCAAGGCAATCACTCTGTTTAGAAAAATGCACCACTAAAAGTGCTTGATTTACTGCAAGAATATTTGTAAATAGTTTAAGGAAACACCTGAAATTGCAGACCAGTTACTATACCTAATTTGATTCAGCATCACAGCATTCCTCAAAGGGAGACAGAAACTGTCAGAACTTCCTTAAAACTCAAGCATGATATAGCCTAAATCTGCCACACAGCTGAAAAAAAAAAAGGGAAAAAAGTGAAAAATTAAAAAGAAAACAAGGCTGACGTGATTTCTGTGTGTGCCTTTTGGGACTCAAAGGCAAAAAAAAAAAAAAAAAAGGCATTTTCTGCCAAAGTTATTCGACCGAAGTTGTTCAGTCCCAAATTTCCTTTTTATCTGCCTTGGGCAGAACTCTCAATTTCCTACAAGCAGAGTCCAAAGTGGGTTTGGAGGCTCAGTGGCACCTCCGGAGCTGCACAGATCCAACACCTGCCCCTGAAGCCGCCTGTCATTCTCCCTGATGCCCCTGACACACTTTCCCTACTTTTCTCTCTTTGTTAACTCATAAAGGGAAAACTGGGAAGAGAGCAGCTCCTGCTGCAGGCTGGATTCATTAGGAACGTCCTGACAATGTGCTGCCAAATGAAAGGAGGCAAAACTGCTTGAGAAATACGGTGAGTATTCCTGTATTTTAATTGTGTCACGCTGCATATTTTACCTGCGGGAGATGGAAATACTTACAGCCTTCCACGTGTTTACAGCAAGATGTACATCTTTATCAGAGACTGAGGGGGAAAAAATGGGTGCAAAAGGAGAAAAACAAAGGTTTCTTTTCGTGAGTATAATCGTGTAACAGGACAGTGAAGAACTTGCAGCTCCAACTCCAAGAGCAGCTGGATTTCTGAAGAGCTTTTCCTTTCTCCTCAATAGCAATTTCCTTCTATTTCTATGAAATGTTAGAGAAATTCCCGATTTCCTCACATTCCACAGCCACTCTACCTTTTTCCCCTAACAAAGAAAATCAAGTGCCTGTGTGCTCAGCAGCTACTTGGGTGTTAAATCCTTACCTGCTCCTCTTCCAACGAGGGGTTTGCCACATCTGTCTCCCTGCCAGAAGATTTTCACAGCATTAAACTGCCAAGTCTACAAACCACCTTGTGTTGACCATTCTGAAAACTAGAGACACCTGACATTGAAAGGTGCATTTATTCACATTTAAAAGATAACCAGAGGAATCACTGACATTAATTTATTTCCCTCCAAGAATTCTTGCCGACCCTGTAAGCAGCAGACCTGGAGTCACATATGTTTATTCTTACAGACGGGGGACTAAAATCCCTTCACAATGACAAGATATTTAAAATCTCTCCTTCTTAGGGAGCCAGCTTTATTTCAGGCATCTTAAAGAGAAAATCACATTCCCTCCACAGAGTGCTCTGTTAAGAGCCTGGATGTGGCTGATGCTCTGCTTCCACCCAGCACTAACTGGAATTTAAAGCTTTTAGCCAACCTGCAGCTTTGTCTACACTGCAATATTTTGTGGGTTTCTTGTCCAGCTGACTGGGGGAAAACTGTCAAATCTTCATCTTGAGGATAGTGCTATTTTTTTCTAATTTTCTTTATCTAAATGTTGTCCCATGGACAGGCAGCTGGGCCAGCAATTCCCTGAAATCACTGCCACATCCCCTGACCTCAGCTATGTCACACACTAGTGAAAGTGTGTGAATACATCATTTCTAAGTGTAAATTCTAGGAAAAGCCATTTCCGTACTGGTTTCAGCTAACAAAACCTATAATTTACAAGATTGTCTTGGTTTGGTAATTTCCAGGAAATCTGTCTGCACTGATTTCAGCAGATTTATTGTCACACAACTGAGAGCTGAGCCCACCCCACTGAACGTGCAGACCTTTTGCACTGGTTCCAAAGCAGACCCCAGCAAATTTGCTTTAAGTGGGGCAGCTCTAGCAAACTAGAAAGTAATCCTTTGATAATTTCCCTAAGAATGGGAACATTCTGTGGTAGGTTTCTTGATCACATGAAACCTCCCTGAAGAATCTTCACCCTGGACTTTAATGAATGACACCACACATCAGATTGGAGCCAGACAGAATAAATCCTATAAACTGTCCTCTGATGAATCCATTACCTCCAAAGTCAAATTAGAGATGTGATTTTACAGGAAGATGTTTATTTCCCACATCTTTATGGGAAATAGATTCTTCCTTTAAGTCAAAATCCTTAATCATGAAGTGAGCCCCTGTTTGTGTCCCTAATTCCATAAAATCTCTAAGCTCAGAGAAACCCCAAATGCAGGTTGGTTTGGCTTTTCCTGCCAGCATCTGGGATGCAGCAATTCAGCATCTGGAAAGGTAAAAAGTATCCACTGGAACCAGTGATGACTCTGGCCAGTAAAAACAGCAACCTGGATAGCAAGAAAACAAGGCCCACAGCCAAGATAACTTCGAGTTATTCGATATTGATTCAATATTAAAATCCTTTTTGTTCTACTAAAGTCAAAATGAAATATTTTTATGTGTTTTGAGCCTTATTAAAACCTATTCTTCCTTTCTAAAACAAAACTTAATTGAAACCAGCTAGAAGAAGAAAGCTTCATTTATCACAAAGTGACATTTTGTAATTAAAATACAGTTCAGAACAAAATGTTTAGCTGCAAAGGCGTGAATTTTCCCTTCTTCACCGTTGCTGCCAACTTGCTATTATTATGAGTGCAGTTAGAACCAGAAAACTGGCTGTTGCTTCTTTTCACTGAAAATTAACTGTAAGGAAAGCAGGGATTGTTTGTGCAGAAATAAGAATCCAACTTTTTTTCTTTTCAAGGCATGGTGGAGGTGCAGCACTGTGACCACATGCTGGGTTCTGTGGGGCTGGTCCAGGCACCATAGCTAGTGAAAAGTCATTAAAAATAGCAACAATTCCTTCTCCTTTCTTACTCTTGCTTCTTTGAAGGTTTCCATTTTCAGGTCAATTTATCTTTTATAGGCACAGTTGCTCCGAGTGACTTCCTCTAAACATAAGTTCACAAGGTTTTTCAGAGACAGAAGTATCTCCAAAATCATTCTAGGAAATCTGGAAGTTTCAGTTGCAGGAGGTTAAGAGCAGGAAAGAAGCATCAGGTAATGGACAGCAGGCTACTGACCATTCTTAAATTTCTGTACGTGGGTCTCTAATGAAAGAATCAGGCTGGTTTTAGAATGGAATCTTTAGAATTTCCATTTCAGAATGGAAAAGATTCCATTCTAAAATGAAAACTGTACCCAGTGCACATGAGCATTGTCTTTTACACTCACTCCTTGAGCCTAAAATGCTGAAAGGGCTCTGCTTGTAGTGGCTATAAGCTATGGTAAGCTGGAAGCCCAAACCTGAGTGGAAAATTACTTTGGGATGTATCAAGCCATTCACTCCTTTTCCTAAAACAACATTCCATGTGCTAGGAAAATCTCAGTGTCTATGCACAGCAGAAATAAATACAAACCTTCTCAAGGAGGCAAAGAAAATGTACAGGAAACTCATATTCCTCTAAGCAGAATGGAAAACAGAAGAATCATTTCCACTGCACCTTCCACTTTGAGACACAAATCAGAGGAGCAGAATTTGGTTTAAAACCTGCCAGTGAACTCAGAGTGATGACAACATTCTTGCTCCCCTCACAAAGTGAGTGTGCTCCCGGGGCTCTGAAGTAGGTTAATACCATGATTACAGCATTTGCAGAGGTTGGCAATGCTGCTCCAATCTCCTGCTGTACTTAAGACACCAAATGAATAAAAATGCCTCTGGTACAAAGGTTAAGCACATTAAAGAGGAGTCCTATGAAGCTTTAGCCACACCTCTGTCTGACACAAGAAATAAAAACCCGCAGGATCCAGTGGCTTGAGATTCTCAGAGAGGTTCAATGCTTTCTGCACAATCTTCATACCTTTAACACCACTTAGGAGGTTTTTTACAGAGGGAGCACAAAGATCCACCTCCAACCACACAGGTGCTTCAGTTCAATACAGTGAGTGTTGGGATTCACTGCCCTGGAGAGATCCAGCTCCCTTTCTAAGCTGGTGTGTGAAACACCACCATCATTTGGAGGAATTCCACCACTGCCAATGCAAGCACTGGCCCAGCTGTGCACTGGACAAGGCTGTTCCAGCTGCACTCCAGACTCTCACATCTCATGGCTGAATTCCAGACTCAGAGCTGAAATTCCCATGAAAGAAAAGTGTTTCCCTCAACAATTCTGACTTAGCATTCACTTAATGCTACTCACTATTAGGCTTGAGTTGAGTAAATGTGTAAATTAACATATCTAAGTAGATGAAATTCTGATGAATAGGAACATATTGATTATGAAATCTCAGGCCTCAAAGCCCATCACACGCAGCAGATCAAATGAGATCTGCTCCAAATGCTGGCAAAGGAACTTTCAGAGGTGATGCACTTGGAATATTTTGCCTTGGTCATAGCAGCATAAGCATATTAATGTTTTCTAGACATGAGAGTTTGGCTGACTAAATACCCACATTCCAGGGATACTGTTTATATAAACAGCACTGGCAAGAGGGAACTGCTTGTGCTATACACTTAATAATTAAGATAATTCATATTTGAGTGTAAAAATACCAAAATTATTTTTTTAGGAGAAAACATCCAGTTCCTTTCGAGTCTGTTGGTTTTCTTCTCCTCATAGACCCTCATTTTCAAATCTCTCCACTTGTCAGTACTGACTAACTTGATAAAAAAAAGGCATCTAAAGGGTTTTGAGTTTAATGCAGGCCAATAACCTTGAATATTATAAAGCAGCTAGAAAGAAGCTTAACCACACATTTCAGCAAGTCTAAAGAGACATAATTTGAAAGGTATTTATAGCTACTGCCTCTTTATTTTCACATCTCAGGCTTTTAGAACCTTTGCTCTAAACCTAAAGGGGAAATCTTCCCCCTTTGAACTGGGTTACTTCAAATGGAAACTTCATTACTAACCTTAGAGAATTCAGCCTCCTCCAAACATCATCTGCTTTGAGAGAAAAAAGTAAATCAGCTTGTGTTTGGATATAATTAGTGTGAAATGACAGAAATGACAAAATCTGGCCTGCAGAGGTTATGAGGCATTAACAAAAGATGATGTTGTAATAGTTTAGACTTATCTGCTGGAGATAGCCTGTGTGGAACAGAGCAAGAAGAAAGCACAGAATATGTGAGGCTGCCTTCACAGAGCTCATCTGATGGCCAGTGAACTCACACGAGCTTCAGGTTACACTTCTGAAGGTAACTCCACACTCCTGAAAAAACACATCAAGAGATGCACCTTTGGTGTCTTTTCCCCCATCTCACTCTCTAACCAGAGCATTTCCCTGCAATCCAGCAGTGGAAAACAATGTCTCATTTCACTGCACCAATTTAATAAAACATAAAAGTCCTCTTTGATAACTTCACTCAAAGGTGCAGCTCTGACTTTCTTACTCTTGTGTTGGCCAACAGCTCCAAATGAGCTTCCTCGTTATGAAATAATCAAAACCAGATTAAATGTCCATAGAACCTCCCTGAAAGCTGAGCTGTGAGTAAATGGGGGAAAACAATTTACTTTTCTGAACTTCAAGGCTTCCTATTTCCTCTGTTGTGAGCATTTTACTACAAAACTGAACTCCACTAGCAAATATCAGGTCACTTGTTACAAGTGACATCTTTATCTGTCAATCTTAACAGGCAACAGGAAATACATTTTCCATAGTGTGTTTATAGAAGTGTTTTCTGCATCTTTAAATTTGCACTGATTGCTTCATTACCAAAAGGATACAAATCTCCCCTTAAAATAATTTCTGTGTAATTAATACACAAAGACACAAAGTATTTCGTATCAACACACAATAATTTCACATCCTAAAAATCCAATATCTGACTGCTCTATGGACATTTAACCTCAAATAATTGGTTCTACCACAAGATTAAAAAACCCAAACCGAAACCTTCTCTTTATCTTTATAATCTTTTCAGTACACCAGCAGTTTATGCATGGAATAGAATATGAGGAATTACTGAATTGCAAAATTACTGGAGAGTTTACTAGGTTTTTAAATGTATGAAATATATATTTACTTTATCTTTATTTGCTTAAATGACCATGTCCCTGAAAATGGTTGTGAGATAATTTAAAATGAATGTGAACAGTGAAATTAAGATAAAATCCTACTGGTTTTTAAACACAATGAAAGGTTCATTGCATCCATGAGATCTGACCTCAGGATTGTTGCTCTCCTTAAATATAAGTCTGCATAAAAAGTCTGCATAAAAAACCCCCAGACAAGAACCTACAAATGAGCATTAAAGTGAGCTTACACCCAAGCTGTGTTTGTTTCATCTAGCACTGAGTGGGACCACCTACAATTGTCTTGTAGGGAGTGACTAGGCCAAAAAATAATTATTATTAATTACCATTATCCTGGACCTCATTAACATATGCAGATGAGCTTCAAAGCATGGGTCTTTCCATCATTTTAGAATTAGATAATCTCTAATAAACCTCAGTGTCATTAACGATTGTTCATGCCCCTCTGCTCTAACCCTGGGATCATGCTAAGCATCTGTAACTTAACCAACTCTCAGTCTCTTCTCATTTGTTCCTCTGCCAAAATAATCCCTCCCAAATCCTGCTGACTGCACTCCTCTGATCTGCACTGATGTCCAGTCATTCACACCATTCATTTTAAACATATTTCAGAGGTGTGTATGAAAAGAATTGTTCTAAGATGTAAGGAATTCAGATTCCACCAATACCCACACATCCACAGTCAGGCTGGGGTGCCATGCAAACAAAGCAGGCAGCCCAGAAATCAGCCCCAGATGGAGCACATTCCCTGACCACCGTCCTTCCATTCACTGAGCAGGACAAAGGTCTCCAGGAAACAGCAAGATGAGCTCAGCTCATTAAAAACTGCATGAAAATGTGTATCCTGAAGGGATGGTAAATGAGGCTTACACAGGCAACTTTGAGGCTCTGCTTCCTTAGAATTTTAGTGCTTAACCTTAGAGCCCCGGCATTTCTTTAATGCAATTAAACAGAGGCACGGATATAATGTATTGCTTTAGTTATAGTCTAGCACAGGGAAAGAAAATAGGCAAGAGAGATAAAGAATTCTGTAGGTAGCTTTCATTTTCATCTCCAGTGTCTCTCAAGCACTGCCATCCTTCTGACACACTCACCACAGCACAGACTGTTCTTCCACAGCCAATTTTACTGGGAAGGGCTGGTAACGTGATTTTTAAAGAGACATTTCAGATAAGTGCATTTAAAAAAAAAAATAACCATAAACATCCTACACTAGTAAATACAGCAAACACTGAACACACTTGGTAACCATGTCAATATGAAACTTAAGCCATGCCAGAGTTCAGAGTACACACAATTTTCCTGGTGCATTTAATTCACTTTATGTGACTTTGGACATTTGAATTCAATTTAAAACTTACACAGGCAACACAAGGTTGTGGAAAAAAAGATTGGTTCATCCAACTACTACTGGTGTTTTTGCCTTCTACCTAGTTATCAGCACATTATTGTGATGTGTGAATATTACCCTCTTATTACTTTCAAGGCAATTTTATATTTAAAATGAAATTAATAGCTAACCTCAAAAGACTGAGCTTAATTTCATTTCGCTCCCTGAATCATCCTTTTCACTACACAATTCTCCCTCTAACTAAACTAAGAGCATAAGAGGTGTAATTATAGATCACAGATTAGCTGTTCAGCATTTGCTGGTGGTTAAAGCAGGGTAGACATTAAAGTTGGCTCCAGAGGAAGCTCTGCTCCTGTCACTTGTAGAAGAATCTTGTGCAAAATGTTAATATTTAGAAGTCAAGGGTGGAGCTGTCTGTGCTTTTGGACAGCTCTGCAGGATATCCTATGGCCACTGAAACCACTGCCAGGAGGATCTGGGAGAGGAAAAATCCCCCCAAACCCTGTAGCCCACCAGATTCAGTTACTCCAATGGAAGATGCTGGAAACATCACCATGCCAATTCTTTTGGTTCCACTCCCAAGGACTTCTGTGTTGATGGAGCAACAGCTCCTCTGCTTTCCTTGTTTGCCCCATCACAAACAGAGAGCTCACATCATTCCCACCTCTGCTTCAAACCTGATCTACTTGGAGCAAGGACAGGCAGTGTTGGGACTCAGCAGGCAAATGACAATTCACCCTCCTTCTCCTGTTTTTAATGCTGTTTTGCAGCAATGAGTAATGCAGTCTCTGGGAAATGGAAGTGAAAGCTACTCTGTTCTTGTCAGAATAATAATGGATATTGTGTTGGCAACTATTCTCCTGCACTGCACAACTGCATAAATAAAAGGAATTGGGAAAAGCCAATACTGGAGTAAATAAAAGGGGGAAACTTGCCTGCTTGTAAGAAAGTGATAACAACTGGGTTTGGTGTGTTTCAGCCTGGGCAGTGAGAACAGGATAAACACGTGTGTACATCACAAGTGATTTCAACCCCACGGATCCTCATCTGTGGGGAGAGGCTCTGGCTGTTCAGGAGGCTCAAAGCAGAAACTTTTTTAAGAGGTTGAGCATCTCCACACGAGGTTTTATAGCCAGACCCACACTGAAAACAGCCTTTGGCAACTCTCCAATACTGGGATATCTGCTCTGCCCCCACTACTGTTGCAAGTAGAAGGAAAGAAGCCAATGAGCATTAAAGTACATCCCTTTCTTTTCCCTACAAAGGACCCCCACAAACACATTACTCGGTTAAGCAAACTAAATATTATCACATATGCAAAGCCAAGCAAATGTAAAAGCAGAGAAATGCTCTTTTTCCTGTCCTTTTGCCAACAGCTAACTGTAATATATAACAATGTTTAGATAACAATAATACAAATAGGATGTCATTTCTGAGGACATGTTTATCTCTAATTCACTTTGAAGAGAAATGTTATACTTCAGCACATTCACAGAAACACAGAACAAGCTGAGTTGGAAGGGACTCACAAGGAACATCAACAACTCTACCACAGGACAACCCAAATACATTTTATGTATGTATAATATATTACCCTTATTGTGGAGGACCAATAACATCCATATTGATCCTATACATAAAATCATGCATGAGGATCACACCAACATCTTGTTCTTTACTCCTGAGGAGCACAGTGAATGTCTGCCCTGACATATTTATCACAGGAAGTCTGAACCTATTACTTGGCCAAATTCCCTACATATTTCTTCAAGCTCTTAAAGAGGAATATACCATAAGGCATGAATGAAGGGCTTACAATTTCTGTAATAGTATTTCAAAATAGCACCAATTCTGTGGGTCAGTTTTTTCTTAACCAGAAGTGGTGAGTGCTCTGTGACATTAAGGAGACAATTCTTTTTCAACTAAAGATTTTATGACTAACATATATATATATATGTATGTATATATATATCTAAATAAGCATTTCTAATTCAGGCTACTTCAACACACAAACCAAACTCTGCATGTGTTTTGTTAACATGTGTATTCCTCCAGAGTTTCTTCTTCACAAGCTGATTAATGAAGTTACTGTGATGTCAACACTGAGAGAGTGAAACGTGCTGGTTAAAGCACAAATAAGAAACAAGATCCTCAGATTACACCCCAAGCTCTGCCCTGATTTGTGCTGTAATCTTTGGAAAATAACTGAGAGATCAGCACTGGCTTTTTATGCAAGGATCTAACTACCTTTGAAATCAATTTACATTTCCCCCATATGTACATAGGTCAGGAAAGCTCATGATTTTCCATAAATTACATAAAATTATATAAGATTGGAGGAATTTGCCTAGTAATATGAAAAAGTATACACTGCAATAATGCAGACACCAATGCTAAGTGTTATCTGTTCATTTCAGGGAAAATCAGGGAGCAATTTAATACTGGGATCAAGCTAATATTCCAAATTTACTAGTGTTTGATATCCCTTCAGCAAAATGGGAGCAGTTATCAACACAGGTGATACCTCTAATCTGTAATATACAGAGAGCAATACTTTATTTCATTTTATGGGAAATTCTACAAGTAATAATAACATTGATGGAAAAAGCAAAATGTTTCAGAAAATTACAAATGCTCAAGTGCTCGTAGTGCAACATGCTGACAAAAATGTTACTCATTAATATTTATTTGGCAAGAAAATATCTTTGGATGAAGAATGCTACAAAAACATTATCATCACCAACATACTTGTCCCTGTAGAATATTTCTCTGTGAGCCATATTAGGAAACTTCTACTAATCCAAACCTCTGGAGGCATTTTAGCTACTAATCTGGATGAATTAGGTCACTCCTGCTCAGTTTTTCATTACATGATAGAATTTTCTTCCCTGAACTCTCTAAACAAAAGTTTCAATTTACAGGAGTTCTCATATGAATTTTGCAATTTTGCTGAGAGTCTTTTCAATGAGCAAGCAGAGAAAAAGTTTTGCTGAAAATGAACTGATTGCCTTTTTAGAAGTTCTACTTCTTTATCAGCCTCAGCCCCACTTTCTCCATATTTCAATCAAATCTCAGAGGTAGTTTTAGAGCATTAAGAGGAAGAAGCCAGAACCAAGGTACAGCACAGGCTGGGGATGCACAGGTGATGCTCACAGCAGGTCCCCCAGTGCAGAGCCAGCAGTTCCCACCTGTATTTATGGACTGTTACACGACTCAAATCCTCTCTGAAATACACATTGCATCGAGCTCCTGATTTCTACTTTAAACCTGAAATGCTTTTATGACTGTTAAAACTCTGAGGCATTATAACAGAAGCTCTCAGGAAATGTTGTTCTTAACATTCAACAGCTTATTGATTCTTCTGCTGAGGAACAGCAAAGTAACACCAGCCCCAACCTTAGTTTAGGCAGATTTCCCTCAATTAAAAACAACAGTCAACATCATATCTGCAACAAGAGACAACATCCATCACCTCCAAAGAATCCTTCAATTAACAACCACAGACCCCCTTTGGTACATGGTATTTAAAACAGAATTCATGAGCTCTCTAATTGATGATAGGTTATTGGATAACCCTTGTTAATTATAGCTACACAATGTCAAAATTAATGATTTTCCCACCCCCTTTCTACTTGAGAATGAATTCATAACTTATATCAACTCACAAAAGATGTGCAATTAATATTGTCAGTAATCATTTCACGGAAGAGATTTGTTAAAGGCAGACATGTGGACACAATTAGTGTATCAATTAATGTTGCTGTTACTTGATCTATAAATTATTGAAAAACTCACAGCTACTGCAAGCAAACAAAGCAAATCCACTCCCAGTCAATGAAAGAAGATTCTCTGTTCATTGCTCTTTAGATCAAATTTAAATTTCGCTGGATTCCATGAATCTTAGCTATATAATCAGAAAAATAAACGAACCTATACCAGTGTGACATCTTGAAATGCCTCATTACAGTGATGATGCTTTAATTGTTGGTAGTTGATAACAAGGTTTTAAAAAAAAAAAAAGTTAATTTCTTTGAAAAGTAATCCACCAACAATGTTCATAGCACTTATTAATCCAAACTGAAGTTCTAACCTGGAAACGTAGCTGCAAAAACTGCACCAACATTTCTGTGTGTCAGCAAAATTGTAACTTTTACATCAGAAACCCACATTCCACTCTCAAGTTTAGCAATGATTAGTGCAAAGACTGGATTCAAATGAGGTGTAAGAAGCCCAAAAGAGGACTGGGGTAGATTAGCACCTATGATGAAAACTGACAATGACAAAACAGAATCTCGTTTAAAGGCTTCCTATCCCCAAAGGCTTTTAGACTAACTAGGTAGCTCCTGTTTGATCTCAGTCTGACTAGAGTTTTGCTCCTGGGGATGCAAAGGTTTTCTTTTAGACAGTTAGACAGACCCCAGCCTCTCATTAGTGCTTAAAAGACCCAGGAAATAGATGTGACTCTGCCACAGGCCCAATCCACGTGAATGGTCCTGCAGCCACTGCTTTCCTTTTAATCAGCAGTCAAGAGAGAAAAGGGGACAATTAAGCTTTTTGCCATTGTGATCCCAAGAGGTTCAGACTCAGCTCTCTCACCTGCAGCCAGCACTGACACACAAACTGCCCTGGTGTGAACTCCTCACCTGGCATGAACCAGCTGCCCCTCCTGGAGCACAGCCTGGGCACCTGGCTATCCATCCATCCTGGGCACCTGGCTATCCATCCAGCCTGGAGGAGCACAGCCTGGGCACCTGGGTATCCATCCATCCTGGACACCTGGGTATCCATCCATCCTGGACACCACCTGGAGCACAGCCTGGGCACCTGGCTATCCATCCATCCTGGGCACCTGGATATCCATCCATCCTGGGCACCTGGCTATCCACCCAGCCTGGACACCTGGCTATCCATCCATCCTGGACATTACATGGAGCACAGCCTAGGCACCTGGATATCCATCCAGCCTGGGCACCTGGCTACCTGGATATCCATCCAGCCTGGAGGAGCCCAGCCTGGGCACCTGGCTATCCATCCATCCTGGGCACCTGGCTATCCATCCAGCCCGGACACAGAGCCCAGCTCCAGGCCAGGAGAGCACCTCCAGCTCCAGCAGAGCACATCTCACCCTCTGCAAATGTCCCATTCCGACTGGCCGGGTGCAGCAATCTCTGCTTGGCTCCCTGCCTGCTCTGGGAGCTGCTCCCCACAGCTCTGGAAACCCATGGAACAAGGGAATCTCACCCAAGGTCCCCTGAGCATCAACCCTCATCATGCTGAGTGTCAACGTGCCCAAGCTCCTCTCTGAATTTGCCTCAATTTTTTACGTCTCTGTCATTCTGAAAATTGACTCAGGAGTCTTATGATCGGGGATACAATGAGAGATGGAACTGCAGAACAAGCCCTAAGCTTCAAATAGAAAAATTACAGAATTTAAGTGCAAGAGGAAGAGATGGAATCTCTAGAAAAGTCCCCTTAGGCCTACCCTAAGCAGACCCATCTGCACTGAAACTTGGTAGCCTGGTTCACTTCTTTACTGACCTCCCATTTCAATTTTTCTGTTCAGCTAATTTTGCAAGAAGGAATTTTCCCAGGCAGTTATCAGTGTGAATTCAACATCAATGCAACACATTTCCCCCAGAGAGGTTTATAAATCAATTTTAATTCCAATAGACTCAAGTAAATGTTTTCAATTTGATTCAATAATCTATACACACTTATAACAAGGCTTTTCCCCCATGTACTACAAGACAAACATGGTTTATGTTTCTAACAACTCTGGCTAATAAAAAATTCTAATTTCCTATCCTGAATGATACAAACACGCAATTTTTATTCACTTCTTAAAGAACATAAAAGCAGCTATATGAAATCCTAAAGGAACTTCAACCACACATTCCACCCTTCTGGCACAGATTTAGTCCATCCCAGCAACAAGACTTTGCATTCACACTCACTAAATATCATTAGACTCCTCCTGGACTTTTTTTTTCTAACCTTTCCAGGTTATTAAATTGTTAACTAATGACATCACAGTGGTTTTAACTCAAGGTAGGAATTATTACCACAAAAAGTGTAAGTCATTGCTTTCCTTTTGGCCACTGTACAGCAGTAAGAAGAGCTGCTCACATTTATCTGATACTTTATACTGTAATTTTATACCCAAACACCTTACAAATCCTAGGAATTCAGCTTTGTTTTATTTCAACACTCCAAACAAGAAACACCACCTTACTGGATGTTTATGCAGGTGAAGAGAACTAAAGATTTGGCTGACTCTACACAGAAGATTTAGGCTGAGACCAGGAAAGAACCTCGTCCCGTGCTCCAACTCCACACTAATCCTCATCCCCTGTCAGTCACCCCAGACCTCCAGAGTGGGATATAAATGTGGAACAGACATTCCATGCAGTGCTGTGAGCTGCAGAAGGCAGGAGAGCTACCAAACCCAGTGGATAATACAGCAAAAGAGGCCTCAGGATGGAGAAGGATGCACGGCTCTCCCAGAAGTGCAACAAAACACTGGAAAAACACTAGAGCTGAAATTCCTGTTTACACAGCAAAGACTTATTTCTTGGGAATACTCAGCTCCATTGTATAATCAAACCCATTGATTAGCAACATTAGAAACTTCATGTTAGCACTTGCTACCTGCCACTGCTTGCAGTTAATGAACTTGGGGGGAAAAAAGGAAAAAAAAAATCCCCGTTTTTCACGTGTCCATCACCCCCACTATACAGAGGAGGGCTCCTTTGTTGGAACACAGCAAGTGCATACAACTCAATGACAAGTAAATGAGCACACCAAGTTTCTTTTGACTCTGCTTCTGTGCGATTTGAATAGCAAACAGTGCGTGCATTGTGTACCTTGTCTGTGTGGAGCATTCACTGCTCCAGCCCTGGGATGGCTGATGGGGTGGGATGCACTCAGACTGCACAGACAGCACTGAGCCACAATAACCCTGGGGATGTGCCACTGCCATTCCTGTCCCTTCCAGCTCTCCAGACACATCACTGCCACACAACGGGGTTTATACTCCCCCCCCCCAGCAATGAAGGTAATTCTCAGAATTTCCATCTGGGGGATAGAATCAGATTTTGGGCAGATAAGCGTTCAGTTATTGTGATTTATGGAAACGTTTTTACAAATTGGATGCGGTATTTTTTATTAACATAAACGCCAAGTTCCTAAAAGAGTTGTTTGCTGGTTTCAAAAGTTTCAGCCTCCAGCATAAGAAATAACATAGGAGACACACATCAAAAAGATATTATCCATATTGCAAAGAAATGACATTTTTTAATTTCCTGCCTGCCCCCAAAAACTGAATGATCATACAACCAAACCACTTTAACTTTATTTGCCTTAAACATCTTAGATCACATTCTCATTTACATCAAAGTTCCCCTTTCCTTGCCTTTCCAAACTGCAGCTTTTTAATCTTAAATGAATCATTTTTGATTTTTGAGTGTAGGCCTAGAGCAGTCATAAGGTTTAAAACATCTTCATGAACAAACACTTGAAATTTTTTAATTGCTGTGTCTTCTACAAACTCTAGGATAAAGATTTCTGATACAAAAGCCAAGGGGAACACAAGACCTTAGTAAATGTTTTGATAGAATTGCTGCAATAAATGGTATTGCTGCCCAGCAGTTCAAGTTAACTATGAGTAAAATTTGCATTATGCATATATAAGCAAAGATAATCTTTGTCTTAGAAAAATGAAGAAAACTCCTCAGAAGTAAATGGCTAAATTACACATCCACAGAAAGCAACAGAATGACAAACTCCAGAGCTCACATGAAAGCTCAAATCTCGCTGTGTCGAGTATTAAAATATTAAGTATGATTGTTTTCTTTTTGTTTTACTTTTTTATTTGAGTAATTCATATTAAATCTGTTTTCAATCACAATTTCATGTGTAGGTTTAAAAAATAACCAAATATGGCTACACAGAACAACAACAACTACCACTAGAAATTCAAGGTCTTGAGTTCATCAGTTCATCAGTATTTAAAACCATAAAAATAATACTAAAACCGTAATAAAAATACTAATAAAAATGTACTAAATGTACTAAAAATCTTTAAGCAGCATAAGCACCAAATTCATATGGTCCCATTTCTCACACTTACCATTCCAAAGAACTGCTCTACAGTCTGAGGCAAAATTGTAAATACAAATATGAACTAATCCAACCATGCATTTCTCCATAGCTTCCCCTTAATTTTGAGTTTTCTTCCTCCTCTTTTGTATTTCCATATACCAGATTACAATTAATCTCTCCACAGATTGCTACTGAGCTCTCTAACTTCACAAAGTCTCAGTAAAATTGAAACTCCAGGAACAGAAAGTGCATTTGAGCTCTGATTAGCTCAGAACAAAGCAGAAAAAAAGCCATTAGAAGAAATTGTGTTTATCAGAAGAGAAAAAGAGAAGTGATCTTTTGTTGAGTAATTTAAAAAACTGATTTCTCTTCATGAACCATAAATAATATGCAATTCTTTTCTCAGATTTCAGACATATTTCAAAAGGATATATCTTTTTATGTCAGAGAATCAAACCCCGTATTTCTGCACCAGACTTCCACTGAGCTTAACAAATTCCACTTTCACAGAGCACACAGATAACAGAAGAGCCACAGATGTGCCAAAGGTGGCTGATGTAGGAGCTGATTAAAGTAAAAAACACACACAAATAAAGAGAAATGAGTCACTACCTTTCTTTTTGGAGTCTTTCTTTGTGCTGGTTTTAACAGCCACTTGAAGTTCTGTCTCAGTTGACATCCTATATCCTTAGTCCTCTTCACACAGATCCAGGATCTCGGTCAGGCTCATTTAGAACGTCTCTCCAAGAGAATAATTTAGCCTTTCAGATACTACAACCCAAACAGTTCATCTCATTCACTCCTTTCGAGTGCTGTTAAGGAAAGAAACAAAAAGCAACAGTCATTTTCTGGGTTTAAAACATGAAAGGAAAATAAAAAGCCAAACCATTGCGAGGGAGGAACATATAAAGTTCTCCATCTACTGAGCCAACTGTCCACGATTTTAGATGCTTAAACACAGTTATCTGTGACTACTTCCAACATCTATATTTGAGGTGCTTTGGCATATCTGAGATGCCTCCACAGCCTAGAGACACTGCTCAGGGTGTACAGAAGACCAACACTTCTGGACCAGCAGCTGGAGGACAAAGACTACAGTGCAGGAAGTAGCTGGAAATGTCACCAAAAGCAAAAAAAAATCTGCAAGGACTCAATTTTTAAATCTACCAATTCCATACTGCCAGATAGTAAGTACAGATTTTTGCTCCTCCAAGTTCTCTTTCAGTGCTTTCATTCTGTTACTTGAACAAAGACAAATGAAAAATGTATTCATTGCTCATGCTGAGAACATCATACTTTGCCACTCCTCTTGCTTATGATAATGTTCCCAGTATAAAAGACTCTGTCTCCACGCAAACAAAGCTGTAATTTTAACACTCATCTAGTAATCTTTCTTGCAAAGAACTCTGAAAATAGTTAATTAAACCCATGAAATATAAATGGGATAGGTGCAAAAAGATAGCATTTCGGGAGAAAGTTACAGCTTTACATAATGTGGATTTGCTGGGGACAAAAATGCACCAGCTGTGAACCCACAGCAGGAATGTGCTGGAGCAGGATGAGGGAGGCAGGACTGGGGCTCTGGAGGCAAAGAATACACGAAGAATAAACATCTAAGCAAAAAAAAAAACAAAAGAACCCATTGCTCCAATTCTCACTGCTGGTCCTTCCTGCTTTGAGGGATGAACCACTTACTAGAGCCAGCCTGTCAGGGCAGGGGACCAGACTGTCCTGAAGCCATTTGTCAGGATGTTCCCCCACCAAATGCATCTTCTTACTGCCCTTTCTTTTCGTGAGAAAGTTCTCATTATTAGCACAATTACAGAGAAGTCCATCTGGCCTGTCAGAACAGCTGCCCGCTTATTAAATAAGCATTTAATAAAGATATTAACCTAGCATATCAGCTGGTTAGATGGCCAGAGATTAAATGCAGTTAGAGTTGTTTACTAATGTCCCTTCTTTGTCATTTAAGAAAGTAACAGACTGCAAACACTAGAATAATTTTGACACTTTAAATCACTTTTCACAGTAAAGGCTGTGAAGCCACCAGTACTTTCAAATCCAAGCTCTTTTAACATTTTAAAATGCTTCAGTAACATTACACTGCCATGCACCGTCTGAAGTGATTTAATATTGCTGAAGTGTGTCAGGGGCTTTCTTTAATAAGCTCTTCAAATCTGTCTGTGTATTATAGAATATTCAAAGATAGCTTTTCAAAATCTGCTGAACTGATTTTGAAATACAAAATTCCCTGTTCCCCCCTCTGTGGAATCTGAACAAGCGCCGCACGGCAGAAGAAAGGAGGAAAAAAATTAAGCGAGGCACGGATTGAAGGTGCAGTGCACCTGCCTGGTGTAACAGAATAAACCAACAGCATCTCGATGAATCTCGGCCGAGGGAAGAGTAGGAAAGGACAAAGCAATGAAGGCTGGTCATAGAGGGAAAAGGAGCAGCAGCTCCCGGATGAGGATTCCAGGATCCAAGCGCTCCCTGGGCAGGTCCATGCACAGGGAGATGCCTGTCCCCGGGCACGGCTGCCTGGAGCAGTGCTGGGGGAACATCCTCACCCTCCTCCCAGGCTTCAAATCCCCCCACGAGCAGGGAGAGGAGCTCTGTGCACAACAGATGTCCCTCACAACCCCCATCCCCTTCCCCTCCCCCTGCGTGCAACCCAATTTAATAATATTTAGTTTTACAGCACAGTAGGGATGCATCAGCCTTTACAGCTCAATGGCACTTACTTAAAGCATCTCTCGAGTCACAGCTGGATTGACAGTTTATTTTTCGAGAATTTGGATTTATATTTACCTAAAGGTTAACTACATAACTCTACAAGGAGCACTAACATGAGCCACTTCACAAAAGGGAAATATTTATAATAGGTCCACTTATTAAAAAATAAATTAAAAATAAATACCAAATACCCCCGGGGTCCATAGTTAAGCAAGTTTTAATGTCTTAGAAGACCATTGTGGCTACAAAGCATCAGGAATGTCATCTCCTGTTGTCAGCTATTTCCAACAGGACAGCTGAAATAGTAGCATCGGAATGGCACTGAATATTTTAAAGTAACAACATATGACTGCTATCTCATTTGAAACTCTCCAGAAAAGCTATATCCCCTCGAGGCTATCCCACTGAGTAATATTTTTTAAAATAAATGCATGTCTGTTTTTGGACAGGTTCACATATTGATTTACTTTCAAACCTAATCAGGTCATACTCTCGCAGGCTCATAGATCCTTGAATAAAGTAATAGGTATCTTTGTAAAGGAGCACATAAACATCTGTCAGACACCAGCTATAGTTCAAACCGAATTTGCTACAGAGACAATTCCTCCAGAAGTATAGGTCTTTATGTAAGCCACATTAGTAAACTTTGATGCACTGTCCATATTTCAGCCGTTTATTACCCAGATGAGAATGGCAGTCAATCTGCTCCTCACCACAGCAGCTTTCATTGTCTCCTCCAATCTAGGTCACCGTTGTTAAATACCACAGCCTCCCAACTGTGGGAAGTACTGCAGCATGTGTTTTATCAATGAGATGCTATTTGCTTTGATCAGCTCTGCCACATTTCCTCTCCCCGCTCTCAAGACAGAATTTTGTTAGCTGCTTTCCCAAAACATTAAAAAAAAAAAAAAATCAAAATCCATCATCTTACACGTATCCATCCACTCTAACAATCTCCTTGTGTGCCTTGTTACTGCTCCAGCTATTGCAATGTTATGTGCATGCCTCAGCTTTTCCTAAAGAGGATTCTGAGCTCTTCGTTTTAACAAAATACTGACATTTTCTGTGGCCTTATTAAGTGGCTACAGCAGGAACACAATCAGTGCATTCTGGAATTAACTGGCTCTTAATTCCAGGAGAAGTTCTTAAGCCTCTGTTCTCTATTACTCCTACGCCAGCACAAAACCTAAAGCCTTAGCAAAGAAATATTTCTGTAAATTCACTTTGCAGTGAGGATTAACACAGGTTGGACTCTTTATGCACAGGGAAATTAGTCCCAAGCTCCACTCGCCTCCCCCACATGCCTGTGAAACAAATATTTCTGTCAAATCATTTTTCTTTTCCACCACGCTTCAGTGAGCTCATGTAGGGGTTATTAGGAGACTTCCCCCGGCCCAAGTTATGAAGGAGGTCAGACAAGATGATCATAATACTTCCCCTCTGGCTTTCAAATACATGAATTAATTAATTTTCTTCAGGACTTCAAAACTTAAGAAGTTCCCTCCCCTGAAACCAGTTTCCATCTGCTTATATAAAAGAAAAGCAGTCTTAGAAAGGATTTGTAACTAAGCCCTGGCATTCCCTAGGTATTTAAGTTCTCCACAGCCCCAAAGTGGGATTTGACAAGAGGATGGTACCTCCCAAACACTGCTTTGACAAAACAAAAGCCATGCTCCAATCCTTAGCTCTTTGCTTTTATGCCTCTGAAGTCTTGCAATTAATTTTTTTCTCCTCCAAAGCACCCTACACAATCACGTTGATGCCCGTGGTTTTCCAAGTGTTAAACAAAGCTCAAACATTCTAAAAGGGTAAAAAAAAGAAGTAAAAAGTGCAGTGATTCCGGAAAACTAAGACCAGTTCAGGTGTCAGGGTCTGCAATCCAGGAGAAAATGTTACTCATCCACTTCCCACCCGCCCTTGAAGCAGAGAGCAGAGAACAGCAGTGGGACCACACACAAACAGACAATGGAAAACCCATCCTTGCCACCAGTGCTCTTTGTACCCTCCAGGGAGAGGGGCCAGGAAATCCTCTGGTGCTGCTCATACTGTTTTGTACTCATCAGCTCATTTCCCCAATGGTCAGGGCAGGCAAACATCAGAGGATTCATCTGTCACAGCAGGCACTGCACTAATTCTGAAAGAGAACCCAAGGGACTGATCCAAAACCCACTGATACCCTGCAGCTAACACAGCCTGCAAGTAAGAACCAGAAAAGGAGGAAGCTGAGGTCAAAGAGAGCTTAAGACACTGTCAGAGAGGAGAAAATGAGGAGGAAACAAAAGCAAACAGGAGAGCTGTCAGTGACACTTCATTACAGCAAATTCTGGGAATTGTTTAAGAGCAAAATCTAAGCCAGACCATGCTCTGAAATTCTGACCACCCTGCCACAGAAAACAACCTCTGTTGTCAGGTCTGTCCCTCTGCTCCAGTTTTGCCATTTGCCCCCAGAACAGCAGAATGCACTGTTCCCAGTGACAAAGCCACTTTTATGGCACTCCATGCCTAGCACTGCCTTTTCCTGCCATTTCTTTACTGGTATTTCTACAGCCTGTAAAGGTGAAAGGGATTTTACTGTTCACGTGCACCAACTGAGATACTACACAAACATTTATTCCCCTACAAACCCTCCCCTGGAACCCTGCACCCTTCAGCTCCCACTCACTCCCTAAATTACACAGCTTGTTAAGACTCACAACTGCCTCCAGATCACACAGTCAGTTTTGTTTGCTCTAAAATGAACATGTGCTTCCCTCCACTCCTAAATTTCTATATATTACAATAAAGGAAGGAGTTTTATGTCCTTTATTGGGCTTTCTGTACTGTGTCTGTAGTGTATTCCAGAACACCACTTCTCAAATAACCCTTTCTAATTCTTCCAATATCAGAAAGCAACTCATTACTCAAACCACAGCATTTAATTTCCCTTTGTATTTAGTTGCTGTAGTTGACTGTATTCATAAAATACTTATCTCCTGAAAACAAGAAGTTCTTTTTTTAAAAAAATCCTACATGTAACTTAGGCTAATAACACATTTTATTAAGTTTATTGTGGTTTAAATTATGCTTCATTTTTCTGTCTCTAGGGCATCTTTCAGGCACGTTACCCAGTTCCTCAGATGGGGTAAACAGCACCACTGAAACTGATTCACCACTGGAAGAGCATCTTGGCAAAAAAACTGACCTATACAATATTTCTAAAGTAAGATTTTTATTAGTATTCCAATGGTGGCAGGAATAATTACTGAAATTCCTCCTGGAAATCACTCCATGTCGTGGTGAATACTGCACTCCACTCCACCAATTATTCACCAGAAGTGCTGTGAATTTTCTACTCACAGAAAATGCTGACCGGATTAAAAAGAAGCTTTTCAAAGGAATGAATTGATTTCATCAACATTTTTAATGGCAAATTACTAACATTTCATTTTAATATTCCAGTTTCTATTTTATATTACACAGGGTAGCATTCACGCAACAAAGGCAAAATAGAAGACATGGACTTGCTTTAAAGGATTTTTGAAATATTAAAGGAATGGCATTTGAATTCAGGAAAAATGACATCTCCTCTGCCCATGGAGCAGGGAATGCAACTCCAGCCTAAAAAGCTGAAAACCAGGAATAATCCCAGTGTGCTGGGGGTACAGATACAGCACTCATCGTTCCTTTAATTGCACTTTCTGACTCAAAACTCCACTCAGAGTGCTTTTGTAAGCTTTAGCAGGATATCACATAAAAAAGGAGCAGGCTTAAAAACTCCACATCATTCCTCTGATACCACATTAGTGGATAACAGAGGAAATAATTCAGATGGGACCAGAGATTGCTCAGTGAAATTACCTAATGCTTTTCCCCTATGAATTGCATTACTCCAAGACTTCACTACTCCCAGATTCCCACACTGCTGACCCTGGAGCAGAAAAGAGAAGGAATTTCTGATAACGCTGTGCAAGAGCAAACCAGAAACTGAAGGCACAAGGACTCCAAGCACAGGCACAGCCTGGCTGCGACCCGAGCCCCAGCAGCAGAAACTGCCTCACCTCCACTCCAGTCCATGAAACCACACCAGCACAAAATCAGCAGCCTTGCATTTGACTCCTATTGGTGTAACTCCATGGATTTTAATGGAGCTGGAGTTACACCCATTCTGTGCTGGTGTATCTGCATTAGTGTCACAGAAGCCACTCCAGCATGACTGATGTAAACAGCAGCACACAAAGCAACCCCTCTATGGCTAAAATTCAGCGTTGTTAACTCCAAAGCCACAAGAAAATGCAGGTCTGTACATTACCAAAGCAGGGCCTTTGGAGTTTATTTTTGCAAAGCGGAAGAACGGCTCCTTCCTGATCCTCTCCACACCAGAGAAACAGAGACTCAGAAGGCAAAGAGGACAAAGTACACAGTTGGGATCACGGTATTCTGTAATTAGAGCTGTTAAATGATTACTAAAGTGCAGTGGTGCAATCATCACACTGAAGGAAAGGGAGAAATGTGCAGTCAGGAGCATCACCAGGGAGAAGGTAAAAGCAATGTCAGACACCACGTTTCATATTCAAATGCAAATTCCTCACAATCAGAATCTGTGTCTTCTAATTGGAAGAAAAGGTTATGGAATTAAACATTTCACATCCTGGACAGCTCAGCATGTTTTGAAATGGCACAGTACGTTGAAGGAATCTTGTTCATCTCCTGTCCTTCATAGAAATACCTTGATTCAGCTCTGTTTTTTGTTTAATTTCAGGATCATTTTCTTAATATTTCAAGTGAGGCTGAACTGGAACTCACCTTCTCATTCCTTTTAAATAAAATAACAGCACTATACCTAATTCAAGCTATACTTTGAAATCTGAAGGAAAGTTTGGAGTGATGCCTTACATCGACCTTCTTAAATGATGTGAATTTTGCACCAACTTTTCCAGGTCCCTTTGAGATTTGTTCAGCCACAAGAGTTGACCTGTACATTGTGCCCTTCCATTCTCTGAAGCTTCCTGACACTACAGCAAAGCAAAGCAAAGCCTCCTAATGCCAACAATAACAAAAGCCCCTTTACCAGGATTTTTATTCACTGCTATTTTTCAACACTAAGCCCTCGCTCCCTGGACTGTTAAGTAATAGGAAAACTGATCACAGGAAATCACCTTGCTGGAAATGGAATTTTGCTTTATTACATCAAACTCAACCACCTTACTCCTACCAAAGTTCGTTGTCTAGCACAGCAAAGGGAAAAAGCAAGAAGCTTCTGGGACTGTAAGTATGAATTCACACAAACAGGCAATATTAACTTCTACATTTGTGTTCACAACTGACAAATATCAGTATTCTGGATTGTCAAGTGACCTAAGTGTGACCTGAAGGGAACCTACAAGAAAGATGGAGAAAGACCTTTCACAAGGACATGTAGTGACAGGACAAGGGGGAACAGCTTCAAACTGACAGAGTAATTTTGGGGCAGAGATTAGGAAGAAATTCTCTCTTGTGAGGGTGGGGAGACCCTGGCACAGGGAAAAAGAGAAGCTGTGGTTGCCCCATCCCTGGAAGTGTCCAAGGCCAGGTTGGACAGGACTTGGAGCAACCTGGGATAGTGGAAGGTGTCCCTGCCCATGGCAGAGGGGTTGAAACTCCATGAGCTTTAAGGTCCCTTCCAAACCAGGCCATTCTGTGATTCTCTGGTGAGTTTTTAGTTGCAGCATTACTTTTGACCATTCAATCTGAATAGTTCAGTCTTCAAACCTCTCCTGAAGGCAATCCCACAGGACTGCTGGGATGAACAGCAGGCAGGCTCCTGCATGATAGCAAACAGAAGTATTTGAGGACAGCTGCTCGATTTTACTGGAGAAATTTCCAATAAATAATTTTCTTGGAATCACTTATCTGTTCTCATCTCATTTGTATCTTATTAGGTAATACATTATTTCACAGAAGCCTCTGCTTTTTATCAGTAGGAGTAATAACCAGATTTTCAAAGGAGGAGGCATCTTCCCTAAGAAGTTTCCATGCATTTTCTGCTTTGAGGTAAGATTCAGCAGGTGTTGTTTGCTGTGTCATAATTCCTTACAGAGAGACATCCATACAGGCTCTCCACCATGACATAACCAGGTGAGCATGAGCACCTCACACCCCAACAAAGGATCAAAGCCCAGGTGATCAGGTTAGGGACCCTGCAGAAGGAATCACTTCCAGGAAAAGAAAAATTAAACCACTGCCAGGCTAACGTGTCAGGGGGTGAAAAAAAAAAAAGTTCGATTATTAAGATGGGGAACTGTCAAGCAGTTAAATGAGTACAAGGATCTGCATGAGTGGTAACACATCAGAAAATAATGCTTATTTTCAAAGTATTTTAAAAAATAACCAAGCAGCATGCAGTGAGGAACCATTCACCTTCTACTGTCATGCTACAGTTTATTCTCTCTTGGAAGCAATTACAGGACAAATGCCAAGCTACAGAAGGTATTTTTCCAGCAGCAGCATCTGGCTTCTTGGCAGACTCCTCAGGCAATTTCATTGGAAGCTTTAGAGATGCTGTTGGGTCAGTCCTGGTTATATTGCTTCGGAACTGTCTGGCAGATTCTTCTTCCTAGATGTCATAATCCTTCTGATTTACCTTGAAGGAATTAGCACACTTTTATCCATTTCAAAAACCAGTTGACCTGCAGGGCATTTTGGGGCTGCCTACAGAGACACAGTAAAAGTCACTGGTGTAAATCTGTGTGCCTTTGAACCAGGAGAATTTCAGCACCCTGTGCCTGATGCATCATCAAGCAAACAAGGAAGCCATGCAAACATTGTGTGTGTGTGTGTGTTACCAGTAAACTGAGAGCATTCTTTATGATTAAAGGAAAAAAAAAAGCACAAAATACATGAAAGATTAACTAGTTAGAAAAAAAGGTAGGAGTCAGCTCCTTCCAACTCCTCCATAAGGTCAGGAGGGGCTGGTGGAAGGGAAGACAGAGATGTCCTTTGCTCTCCCCTTATCCATCCCTTCCCCCTCGCCAGCCCCAGCTAAGATCTGCATTATTCTGCAGCTGTGATCATGATTAATCCTCATCCAGAAGGATGAAAGACAGGATGCTGGTTTTGCCCGCCCTCTCTGCCTACCGACAAAATCAAGTCCACAACAGAAAGGCTTTCTGTCAGTCTGGGGCTGTCCTCTGGAATTCATACAGAGAAAAGGGACAGAATGTGATACAAAGTGAATTTATAGTCCATTACACAGGTGGGATCTTCCTGTTTTAAAGACTTTTGTGCAACCATTTACAGGAAATATACTTCTTAATTTAAAAAGGAAAGAAAAAAAAAAGCAGATGTGTTCATTACTACTTGTTTTTTTAAGGCAGTCCCAGATGTGCTTGATTTTTTTTTTTCCTTTCAGAGAGGTTTCAGAAACTCCCATAAAAACCTTTTCCAGGTTATTTTCTAGGAAAAAGTCCTAGTGCCCAAAGGTAAATACTAAAGGAGCAAGTAATGTGCTCTGTAATTTAATAAAGGGCTATGGATCTTGGATTTTCAGTAACAGGAGTATTCACTGAGCAGCGTAAGAGCAGACTGACAGCACTAAGATACACATATCCAGGTCAAACAAAAAGCCAAACAGAGCTCTGTCATCAGCCCAGTGCAAATAAATCCAACCAGACACAGACCTCAGACTTGGCTAATGTGAATTGACTAATATAATTCCATTTTATGCAGGGAAAAGCATATTCTGATTGCCAGCCAGCAGGGCTCACAAGTTCTAAATTCAGGTATCACTAGGGCCAGGTGAACCTTTAAGTGAACTCATCTGAATCTTATCCATAGCAAAGATTTGTCCCATCCAGAAATTACCTTCCCAGATTGCAACCAAGTATTCACTCTCATTACTGCCTGCACCTTTTGGATATCCCTATTCATCAATTAAAATTTTTGCAGAACCACAGTACTCATCGACAAGGCAGCCTGGGCTTTAAAATGCTGTGCTGTGGCACACACTGAAAAAATCAATTATTTAGGCTCCAGTACATGAACAGAAGTTACTGGCACAGTAGAAACCAAGCCATATTTGAGGGGAGATGTAGCACAGATTCCCTTGTTTACCAGCTGGTTCCTGTGAAGTGCTGAGCAGTCTCCACGATCAGGTGAACATTTGGATACACACTGAAAACTGAATTTCCAGTGATGCCCTAGATTTCACTGATTACACAAAAGAGATGAAAGCTGCACACAGAGGCAAACAGAAGGTTTCCTGAATGCAGCAAAGATCTTAAATATTTTCATGAATTGCCTTTGATTCTACAGTCTCGACAAGGCCTGTAAACTGAGAGAGAGAACAGGACAAACCATCAAATGGTGGCACTTCAGTACAGCAAAGAAAATCAATTAAAAACAGAAGTAAAATGATGTTGCTCTGCCTTGTACACTGCTCTCCTGAAACACCTGGCACACTTAAGGCAATGTACATTGCATTCAAGGGTAATACACCCTGATCTGAAATAAAGCCCTGGCTGTAATGAGAAACAGTTGTTTCACCAGGCGAGTTTAAAGCCAAAAGGTGAAGAATTCCAAATCCAATTAAAACGAGAGGGAATTTAGGAATGCAGAATTTAATTACTGCACTTGGAAGGTAGCCAGGACCATTGGGTTAAGCATCCATGGTCCTGTGAAAGGGCCAGGGGAACTCAAAGGAATTCCAGTGGTCAGCCCCTGGCTCCTTTCTCCTCTGATGGGGCACCCTTGGCAGCCACTGCCCTGCAGCTGAGCACCAGGGAAGAACCAGATCCCGAATTCCAGCCTTTCCAGCAGCTCCTGGCTCCCAAAGCCCAGCACCAGGCAGGCCTGGCCTTGCCCAGCTTGTGAAACCAGGCAGGCTCTCAGTACGTGGTGAGGCTGCAGATGATGCCCAGTTAAAGCCACTCTGATAAAACCACGTTCAATGAAGTTATTGCCTATGCAGCACTTTAACATTTTGGTTTAGTTTGGGCTTTCTTTCAGATCAACAGACTAAATAGCAGGCAGTAATAATACTAGTTTTGGAAGGACTGTGATGTTTGTGTTACCCACTCAAGTTAATTAATGGAAATAATGACAGAGTTACAAAATCAGGGATGATTAAGAACTTGAAGACCATCCGACCCATTTCTCTGCCAGGGAGGATTTGTTCTTAGCAGCACATTAATTCTGTTCTTCAGCAAACCTTTCCAAATCACAGGAGCAGCACTAGTCCCATCAGAGGTGTTCACACTTTCAGGCTGATTCAGGGGAAGAAGTAAAACCTGGGAATAGAAGTCCCACCAATTCCCTACCACTATCCTGAGTTAACTGCTCGGAGATTATCATGAGCAATTACTCTCATCCCTTACTGCACACACATCCCAAATACCTGTAATCCTCACTCTGTCAGTGCTAAAGCAACCCATTCCCCTCAGGCACGATCTAATGGCAAAATCACATTCCACTGGGTTTACATCCCACACTATCACAGTCTCCACTGTTAAATATTGCTTATTAGTTTGTACTTACGAAGTCAGAGAGATGAGATTTTACTGCTTGCAAATCATCCTTACGTGGGTCTTACACTGTACCTACACTTCACTCTGCTCTTCCAGATAAGCTTTTTGCTTTCTGCATATTTAAATAGTAACTCTAATTATCCCTACTTGATTGCCCTCCTCTTGCAAAGCCTTTCCACAGGATCATCTGCAGTGAATTCTTCATCCTGCTTAGATTTTAAGAAGCCTAAGATACATTATATTCTTTAATTTTAGTAAGAGCATAGAGATTGTTTCTTTTTTTTAAAAAAAAAAAGATGCATAGCTGGTTTCTTCTTCAGATATATTTTTATGAAAAACACAGCAAGAAGGGCAGAAAAATTATTATTATTACACTGGGAATAGTAACATGACAGAATAGTGCCTAGCAATAGTCAATTAAAAATTTAGAAAAAAAACAAAAACCAACCAATCAACTAAAAAAGACTACTGACATGGTATCACACTGGCAAAGAAAAGTTCACTTAATTTTCTCAAAATATTGCTTCTTTTGCAAACAATACTTAGAAAAGTTTTCTAGATGTACTTCATATCACAGTCACAGAAAACACTTTATACTTGCACCTCATAGGTAGACAGAAGCTACAGGCACCTACACAGGAGCTGAAATTAATGGTACTTAATGCACTAGCTCAGGTAGTCCAACCAAAGAAATGCACATTATAGTAGCCCAAAACATGCCAATAAAATTTGAGTCAAAACTAATGCTTCTTCCAAAAAATTTATTCATCTTTTCTGACCATTTTTTAAGAGATTTGGTTACTGATGATGTTTGGTTTGATTATAGTGGTGTCTGGTAAAACCATGTGTTAAACTTGTGTGATATTTCCCTTTATGAGTTCTGGTTTTTGCTCCTTGTAACTTTACCAAAGTGAAGTGCCAGGGCTGACATCTAGCATGACACAGGTGGGAACAAGGGCACACAGAGCTCAGCCTCCAAGAGCTTGTCCTGCTGCCCCAAGGCATGAGATCATCCCTTCCTCCTCCTCCTCCTCCTCCTCCTCCCCTGCTCACCAAGCAGAGACCACAGACAGAGACTGCCTTTAGCACACAATCCCGACTTTGATCCTCCAGCACGGACTGTCTGTACCTAAAGATGTCACAGGAAAAGAGAAGTCACTCTGCGACTGCACACACAACTTTTCAACTTTTCATTCCACCTGGACAATGATTAATTCAGCATCTCTTAACTTTATTACTGATTACTTTACTGATGTGCTTTGTTCTGGGAGAGTAATTTACTTTTTTTTTTTTCGTTTGTGTGTGTGACTGTCAGTAATTCCATGCAGGATAAAGCAGCAGCACAGTTATACAACAACCACACTGCAGCACCTTCCAGAATTCAGCTCACAAGCTGCATTCCTTCAGCACCTACTCCTGCAAAAGTTACATCAGCAATATGGGATTTGGGTCTGGCAGCAGTGACTCTGTTCCAGACATGACTTGGGAAAACAGGAAAGGGAAGAAAAGCAGGATGCTCAGTTCTGGCTGTGACTTTCAGGTCTCTGTGTCAAAGGGGTGTCAGAAAGTTAAAACACAGTCCTGAGCTGTGAATGCCCAGAGCATTCACTACTTTATTAAATACTACATCATTCAGCACTATTTTAGTAAATAAAACCAACCAACCACACAGAGACTTTGTGGTGCATCTTGAAACCGAAGACTTCCCTTGGGAAATGTGACATTCAACAAGAAAAAAAGTCTTTGTCTCATCTCCTCTGGTCCTCCCCATGGTTCACATCCCTCTGGAGATGTGACATCACCTCTGGAATGGAACAAAGTACCAGGGTCAGCCCTGAGCCAGGTGATTCCAGGTGCAACACTGAGGAAAACAACATTCCCCAAAAGAGGCCCAGCTCAAGGTCTTGTGCTGTCCAAGATGAGGACAGAGAGGTTGGAGATGAAGTTACACCGATAACAAATGCTGAACACCTCAAAGCAAATACTTCACATTATAACAGGCATTAAAACATTGCTTTTTTTTCACCACACAGGCATTCCTATCAGGGCTGAAGTCAGGAAGGACAAACACTTTATCAGCAATCACAGGTGAGGAAGCCCAGCCTTCAGCAGCACAGTAACCTTCTGGCACTCTATTCAAGAATATTCAGAATATTATTGAAAGACTAATTCTGCCTGAAGCTCAGTAAGAAAGTCCCAGATTTTTTTATATGAAGTAATTTGATTCTATTTTTAGCCATTAAAGAACATTTGGATTAACAGATTGAAAAAGGTTCATTCACAGCTTTAAATATACATATATATGACTGTTACAAACTCTCTCCCCTGCTGCCCATAAAACTAACAAAATCAAGGCAGAAATTACATTTACATAGTCCTGAAAATATTTAAAATCATCATTAACATGTGTGATTTCATCTTAATTTTATTTATGAGCCCAAAGTTGTATCCTGAATTCCATTTCTATAGAAACTGAATGCCAAGTATTACCAAGTTGAAATTTTACTGTCTATGTAAAAATACCCTGGCAGCATTCAGGCAAATTAAATTTAAAATAAAACTTCAAGCCTTTGCATGCCACCATAATATTTCAGGCAACGATTTCAAGAAAGGGAAAGCAGAAAACAGACTGTGCATATACAATAGTTCAAAATAGATTTCTCATGTCAAATGGCACAGTTTTTCCTTTTTTTTCCATTAAAGAGTTATTTCAAATCTCCTGCTGAATACATTTACATGCCTAATGAAACTTCCTCAGTGATTCTTCTTGAATTACTATATATGCTTTAACACTGCATACACTAATAGTGTACACATACATACAAATGGACACATAAATGCATGCATTCATGCACACAATATTCATGCAAAAAGAATTAATGGAATTTTTTGACTGGATGCTACCCCCTGTAAATATGTTAAACGTGAACAGTGCTCATGGCTGGGTTCATTAGCTAAAAATGCTGCTGTTGTCTGCACAATTCATGTTGCTCATGTGAGAAGGGATGACATGTAAAATGCTAATTTACAGACTCAGTTCTTTCCAATTTGCCATCAGGGCTCTCTCTCCATGAGGAAAATCAGGGGTCACTCACTGCAATTCTCAGGGAATAACTAGGGCTGAGACCTCACTCAGCACCTGGAGATAAAACTCTGCAGGGAGTCTTCTCCAAGAAAAAGTAGAGAGAAAAGAAAAATGGAATGTTCTGAATGAGCTCCAAACACATTTTCTGACATGTTCTTATGGAAAAATAATATCCCCAAAGCCACAGTCCACTGACTGGCAAACATCCCATCTTCCAAGGGAAGAGGCAGTACATTTTAGATCAGCAGCTGATGTTGTAGATAACTCTTCTCACAACTTCAGCTGTTCATCACCTATTTCTCCTCCAGTCTTTCTCCTAATCTCCCTGTGTCTAAAGCACCTGCAGACTGGGAGACCTGCTCACATCCCATCTGAAAATTACTCTGAACACACAGAACCAAGCATGAAATTCACTTTATCAATTAAGTTTGGATCCCACGTCCCCATTATAGACCAATGCAGCATTTGATGAACAGATCCAATTAAGAGAAGAACTTCAAAACCCCATTATCTCCCCAACCTGGAACAGCAGTAGTGCCACCATTCCCTGAAACATTCCAAGATTTCACTCCACCACAGCTCCACCAGCTGCCTCTTTTACAAATGTCTTTGACACCCAACTACTTCAGAAACCACAAATGGTAACTTGCTGCTTAACAACTTACAAATACTTAAATAATTGATGCATTTACTGTTTCTGAGCAGGTTCATCAGTGGTTTTGTTTCCCTCTCCTGGATGCACCTCTGTGCTGTATTTAACTTTCCACAGGGTCTCACCATCTCTCTGCCCCTTGGTGTACAAACCATTTTGGTTTCAAAGATCTCTTCTGCACAGGGCAAGTTTTCAGCAGGACTTTAATGCCTTTAAATTCTTTCCTGTAACCTCTGTGTTAGTTTATCAGATCAGTCATTAAGGCTGTGCACTCTGAGGCTGATGGGTTTATCCAGGCTAGCCCAACTCCAGCTAATTGCATTCAATTTGACATTCTCCAAGCACTGACAGTCCTCATTCAAGCCGAGTGTGAAAGTTTTTAAATTAGCTTTCACAGTTTGATTCACAGACAGCAAATGCAAAATGGCACAGGATTAATTTTTTTCCCCAACAACACAGTGTAACAAAATAGCCCAAAGGCTATTTTACTTCATTTGCTTTAACTATTAGGGAAGATTCACAGCACAATGTTCCAACAGAGACAAAAGCTCCAGAGGACTTTGAAAGCTCAGTATTGCCCCCATTAATTAAAGTACCATACGTTTGTACAGCCTTTCCACTTTGTCACTGGATGTTAAAATGAAGTCTAGGCCATTTCAGACAAGCCACAGCCATTACTGCTTAAAACATGAACATATCAATATATTCTTTTCAATTTTATTACAGATCGCATTTTTAATACCTAATAAAGTATGGCACTGGACTAAAGATGGGCTATAGGGAAACCCGTGTTTTCCTGGGGAAGCACAAATCCTGACTTCCCACAAAGTCTGACAATGTGCCTTCTGATCAGTCTGCCTTCATTTGCCAGACACAAGTCAAAAAGAAAATCAGAATATTGAATTACCTATTGCAAAAGTGATTTGGTCACTCCCAGCAAAGAGTGGCAGAGCAGGACGGAAATTCAGCTTCCTTGGCACTCTTGACTATTGGGTGTGTTTGAGCAGCTCCATCAACAAAGAAAAATTCAATTTTTATTGAATTTATGATGGCAAACCATCATAAAGTACTTTACGCTCAGTATTTAGGAGAAAAATATTCCCCCAATTTCAGAGGAAAGTTAAAATCTCCACTAACAGTTTAGTTTATTTCCCCACAGTACATATCAAAGTATTTTACATAAGGTCCAAAACTCATAAACAATCTTTAATTCAAATTAGTTCCAATACTTTAATAATTCCAATACAATGCAGTAACTGTACCAATAGTGGCAACTCACATTACAGGTGGGGAACTATCTTAAGGTATGAAAGTTATTTATAGTGAAATTTAAAAGCAAAAATTTGCATGCACAAACAGATTCCAGCTTCACCCTCCACATTCCAGGTGTTTACAGCCGAGGATACAGAGGTCACATCTGACAAACTGTAAAGTCAAAGGTCCATCTGTACATGTCAAAATGTTAGTCACTGTGGTGGATGTAATTCAGGTACCTCTTGCCAGGATTCCGAGGAGTAATCTCAAATATCAACCGAGTTTTATGAGTATTTTCTATTAGGAAGTTCCATACTTGCATTATAGTGATTGTAAATATTTTGTAAGAAGCCTTTTTTTCACAAACAAAGGACATGAAGAAATGTAAAAATTTTACAAAACAATTCAGACACAAAAATTTTACAAACAATGCTGTTTAGGGAAATTTACACCTAAACCTAGGAAACAGGAATTCTATTGTGTGACTAGAACTAAATCAAACTAGGCAGGAGCAGGCTGTGAAAAGTGAGCCCTGACAGAGCTGGGCAGGCTGGGACAGTGCCCTTGGAAGCAGAGCTGGCACAGCTGGCACATGAGCACCACTCCTGCTGCCTGGATTAAAATGCATTTGGGTCCAGCCACAAAGGCCAGAACTGCAGCTCTCCATGGCAATAGAGAGAAATTTGGATATGCCTTTATAGTCATTTCATGAAGTCTTCTCTGATGTAATGAAATGAAAGATGAAATTCACCAGATTAAACAGATCAGAAAACCTAAGTTAACACTGACAAAACATAGAAATGAAAAAAAAATTATTTTTTAAACTAAAACTGTTTTTCTCATGCCTTCAGACCATTAGATCTTTTGAGTAACCACGGACAATATAAATCCTTACACAATAATGAAGCTTTACACGTTTTTAAATAAAACACAGCCCACCATAAATGGAACTGGCAAGTACAACTGAAATGTTCCCTTAATTAACGTCCAAAACTTATGAAGCTTCATCAACTCAGATGGCAAATAACCCCGAGTTGAGAGCTAAACTTGTCAGAAACTGCAAAAGAGAGACAATCCAATTGTCATTGGAAGTAATGAACACATTCCTCAGGTCACTTGATGCCAGGTGCTGACAGAGCTCAGAATCACTGAACAACATTCATGTGACACACCAGTGCTTGTGAATGGAAATTTGAATTCCATCCAACTGCAAATGCCACAGTACAATTGATCAGTGCTGATCATGAAAGACTCTGATCAGAGTATTCTCATTTCTAAAATAAAGTAAGATTGGGGAAAATTCTGGTTTTGGTAGAAGGGAATTTTCAATGGATTACTGGCGATTCCAGAGCAGGGACAGAGCATCTGCTACATAAAGTTTTTCCCTCCAGCACAGACACTGTCATTAGCTGGAGGTAAAGACATAAAGTTTCACCATGATCTTGGCTATTTTTTGAAGATCTTAGTGGATAAAAACAATTCCTGATAATATAGACTAAGGGCCAAAGCAACTTGTATGAAGTTGCACTAAAGGCAGCAAGCACAATATACTGCACATTTCCAGAAACACCTCATCTGTTTTGACATTTTTATACTTATTATACTAATTTTATACTTGGGTCCTTAAGCTCTTGAGACATTTTGGTTTTTTTCTTTCCTCTGGGCACCGTAAGAGAAAGACCTGACAGGGACCAGCAGAGACCTTGTTTTGACAATATTTCTGCAGAAAAAGAATGGACACGTGCATTCAGATCTATCTTCAGACAGCCAAAATGGCTTCTAGAATTTTTTACTTCTTATTAAGTGAACTTAAACTACAATCCACAGATAAAATACTGCCCTTGAGTTACAAAACCATTGCCCCAAATAATTATAATAATTATAATTTCCCTCAAATAATAAGGGAAAATTCTAGAACGGTCAAGTGTGTTTAACAGAGAAGAGGAAGCACTGCTGAAGATGAGGAAGGTCAGAGAGGAGGAGATGCTCCAAGACCAGCTGTTCTCAGAGTGCCTGAAATTAACAGCTGGCAGACAATTGTTGGGGTTTCCCACAAAAGCTGTCAACCTAAAACATTCCCATGTAAAAGCTTATAGTGCTAATGACAAACAAAACATCTCCTTTTAAATGCACTTTGTTTGTTTCAAAACAACGTGACACTACCACTTAGGATTTTTTTTTCCCCTGCTGAATTCCTGTTCTGAAACAAGTACAGCCCACATCCTTTCTGAGGCTGCTTTTCTCCATTTCCAACTGGAAAGCTCAGTTTTGGCCTCACTGGGACACAATTTCTTGAAATAATGGAATTTACTGCTGGGGATGGGCACTATTTTATTTTCTTGCATTTGGCAGGAGTTGATTTCACTAAAGGCTATCAAGAGCTGTTTTTAGCCTGAAATTACCTAACAATGCTTAACTAAATCAGTTTATTTACCAAACAATATCCTTTACATTTAATGTCCTAGTGCAAAATAAAGTCAATGTTCAAGTGGCAAATCCTTAAAATGAACAAACATGCTGAGTTTCAGAAGCGTTTGGTTTTCTTTCAAGGCAGTATCAAGCTATTTCTGTTTTCTCACTGAGTTCAGTGCCATTTTATTTTGATGGCTCTGAAAGAATCACCAGGTAGAAACTCTTCAGCTCTGCTTTGAGTTACTCCTACTTCCAAGACAACCAGCACGAAACAGTAGCACAAATCCAAGAAGTGCAATTTCCCTGAGATGTTACACTTGCATGAGTAGCTGTTAACGCCAGCTGCAGCAGCCAGAATATGAATTTTCCCACTGCTAAAATTTTAGAAAGCAAAACATAAAAGTGAAGGCAGCTTTATCACTACCTGCCTGTTCTCATTTCAGAAAGCTGGCTCCCCTTACCTTCTTTAAGTATCTACTAACCATTTTTTTCATTGCAGTTCATCTTGAAAATTAATCATCATAAATTTAAAACTGTTTTCTTGCACATCTGTCAGGTTGGTAGTGCTGTTTCATTTATTACAAGACCACATGACGCATCAGAGCTCAGTATTTGAACATGACATATTTTCACTTTGTTGTGATACCACATTCGAAAATTGTTCCTATCAATCTTACACTGGAGCCAAAACTTAACTGTCTTGTTCACTGAAACATTAAATGCCAAGTCACACAGATGAATAAAAGCATTTGCAAGATGCAAACATTTGCAAAAGTTTCCTGTTGAAAAGGTCTGTGGAAGAGAATCCACCAAAGTGAACCCAACCCACAGTGAGCACCAAAAGCCACTGTAATCATCTTGGCCATCAGATCCCACTGAAAGTTAAATGACTTCATTAACAGGCTGAACTTTAAGTAGAATTCTGGAAGTGTTTACAGCCCTGATTTCCAAAAAGTATTACACCTGCTGTGCACTTGCCAGGCTCAGCTCATGCCCTGCTCCACACCCGTGATTTTCTGCATCGCTCCCAGCGAGCAGCCAAACCCCAAACAAACGGGCCAGGTACTTACAGTCCCCATAAGGCATCATTTTCCCTCTAAACAGTGGCAGCAAACAGGCACCTCCAACACTGAATTACTTTCTTCTCTCGTTCATGACGATGTCACACACGGGTTCTTTGATTCTGAAAGAGAAGCATTTCCCAGGTTCTGAGGACAGAGGTACCCCGGCCAATCCATCATGCTTTGTGTGCTAATGATAGACTCATGCAGACGAGGCACCAGGAGCAGTCAGAGGCAGCAGGCATGAAAAGGAGTGAATCAACTGTCAGGGGTTGTGATCTGAAGGACTGCAGGGCTGTGATTAGAATTTTCAATCAGGACTTCCACAATCCATCACGCTACAAGGGAAAGGGGGGGGGACACACATATTTCTTCATCAGCCCTTCCACCTATGGGCAAAGCGAGTTCTGAGGCATTAAAAAAAGGGAATCTGAATGTCTTGTGCTCATAAGCAGGTGCTCTTCAGGGAGTGGAGAGTAAAGGATTTTCTGGGACTGCACAACTACTATTTTTTGTCTGTACACTCAAGATTATGTGCAGCACAGCCTTTGAGATTGTGAGAAAGAAACGCAGCTCTTCCTCTGTCTCCTCTTACAGGTGCACTCACAGCCACCTGAGCAAAAAGCAACCCTGGAAACCTTTGTGTGTCGTCTTTAGGGATGCAAAAAGGAATAAAACCTCCAGGAATGCTCCATCGGAATTTTCTAGCACACTCAGTGAAACTTTAGAAAACAAAAAGGCAGAGCTCTTTACAAGGAAAGGATTCTCATAACCTGTATGAAATCACCTGCAGCATTTGCCAGGAGGCATTCAGTCACATCTTCAAAATGTAAAAACGACCAGAAAGTTTACTGAGTGTGCAAGATCACAGTTACCAAACACGTGGGCTAACCTTGTTTTCCTTGTGGTATTTGTTTGCCTTGGTATTGCTTTCTCTGACAGAGAAAAATGTAATTCCACAACTCAGCAGGCCTTGGAGCTGGGCTGGTTCTGCAGCCTCCCTTCTGAAACCATGGGAAAGTCACAAAAGCTCTGCAAGTATTTTGCTGCTTCTTTCCTCTCCTTCCTCACCCATGAAATGAAGCAACTTTGTCTCTCCAGACAAGAATTTTGCAAGAACTCATTCCCAAAGGGGATTTGCTGCCTCAGAGAACCCATCCCCAAAAAAATGCCAGCCCAGCAATCAGGAACTGGGTATTGGTGGCTCAAAGGAGTGTCCCAAGGTCTATATTGATGTCACTACAGCTTTTTGACTCAAAATCTAGATCCAAGTGAAAAGCTAGGCAGACTAGACATTTATTGAAATATATGAATGAAGCATTATTTAAAAAGGCAATTTTCATGTTAAACGATGAATAATGAACAGTAAAGGCAGATCTTATTTACATAATTAATGTTTCAGTTATTGATATTCCTTCAGAGGGTCACTAGACATTTTTCTCCAAGTTAATTAATTAATAAAGCAACTCCTTTTATGTAGGTAATTGTAATCACTTCAATACTCAAAGGCATGTAAAATATCTGGCTTTTTTTCTTTAATGTTGCAACCCGAGTGACACAATCATCATTTGCATAAATATAAACACTGAATGGGTCCATTTAACTCCTGACTAGAAATAAATCCTTTGAAACTAATAGGAAAGAAATACCTTAATTATGGACAAACATGGGAATCTGGGCAAGACCACCTTTTATCCTTCCATCACATCATATTTTCCCTAACACAAATCTCAGCTTCAAGACACTGAACTGCTCATGGTGCAAATCTGTCCTCACTTTTAGCTGAAGATTGCTCTGAGGAGACAGAATAATTTGGGAAAGAACAGACTTTATGGAGAAACCAAGGGAAACTAGAAAGCTGTTAGACAGCAGAAAACTTTAAATGCTCAAAAGTAACAGAACTTTTTCATTTTCTATTAAGAAATGCGTTACCAAATCTTGCAAACAAGCCTGATCCTGACAAAAAAACTGTTACAGAAAGTCTAAGTGTCCATGTAAGTCCCACTCAAGCCGCCTGAGAGGGTTACTTTGCTCAGTAGACAAAGTTTATTTGCTCTTGTATTAGATAAGGAAAAACAATCTGGAAAGGATTACTGGATACATTGCTTGAGGAAGGTGGGTCAGCTGTGAGATTGTAATTTTATCACACATAATATTCTTAGACCACTAATAACTTGTACTCATCCCATTTCTATCTGTATCACCACACACTGCTGCCAAAAAAGCATCTTCAGGGGTAGGTCCATGTGCCCTCCCAAACCTGGGCCACACAGACTTCTCCAAAGCCAATTATTTGTTGTTAAAATGTCACCTTGAATATGCAATTAGTTGTGTGATTTAATGAATGAGAGAGAAAGGGGCAGATGCTGTTGATATTTGACCAGTGACACCAATGACTAGCTCATAATCAGTCACATCACTCTGCTTTTTCCTCATCAGAAAACTCAAGTGTATCCACTATCAAGCATTCTGAAACATCATTTGGGATTTTTTTCCTTTTTGATACAGTGCCTGCAACCATGGGGGAAAATGAAGGCAAGGAGGTCTCCAATCCACCTACACAATTCTGGGGAATGGGATAGCAATAGAGATAATAAATGTTATTATTTGTATTATCCACTCATCTGCACCATATCAGCTGCTAAAACCTTGCAAATGTTCCTGACACCATCAAGAACCATTTCACCCTGTTTTCAGACTATAAATCTCATATCTGATCTCCATCCAAGAGATTATAACAAAATGTGAAATAACCTGAATATTGAAAGCCATTTCACAGAAAATGGAAATAGATACTGTAGGGAAAAACACATCCCAGGCTTGCAAATTCCCTCTCTCATGTAACCCTTCTCCATATCCTTCCAGGGGACTATTTGGTACCTCTCTCTCTCTCTCAGTGTTTTTAACCACTGCAGATCTTTTCAGCCAGTGGCCGGCTGTGTTTTCAACTGGTGATTCCCATTCCAACCATGCAGGAGCCAGCAGGTTATGAATAAACCACTCAGGTTTTATTTTCTGTGGTTCTCAGTAATTACTCACAGCCAGGGAGCACAACAGAGATCTGTTCCTTCAGGGCTTCACTTCCAAAGGATCGATGTGCTGAAAACAGAGGCACTACAGAACTTAACAGCAAGTTTTTAAGTGCTTCTCACAAGACAAGAGTCTCCTTGCAGGTATCCAGGAGCTCAAGAGCTGCTCTTAGTGTAAATTTGTGCCTTTTGGCCAAAATCACACGTCCTAAACACAAAGAAGCAACAGTGGACACATCCAAGACAAGATATAAATGAAATTCCCGATCAACAAAGCTCCATTAAATCAACTTAGCAATTCCATCTCCACGGATAACAATTTGGCTTGCAGTGGTGGGCTAAATAATGCAGTTGAACACATTAAGAATAGATCTGAATTCAGGCTGAATGGACTGTTAGCTCAGGAAATAAAAAGACAGGAGGGAAAAGAAATGCTGAAGTAGCTGTTTCCTGCCCACAGCACATTTTGTCTTCTCCTTCATCTTCCAAAATTATCATGATCATACATCTATCAACATATCATACACTTTCCTTGTGAAAGAGACAAAATAGGCCTCAAAATCTGTATCTTAATGGGCACCATCAAAAGAAATATCAATTCATCTGGATGCATAAACCATCCAGAAATCAGTGTAATCAAAAAGTGGGGCTTCTCCTTTGCCATCCAGTCCCTGCAATAGCAAGGGCTGCTTTTATATTTCATTATTTTACACTGCAGATACCTTCACTTCCCCTGAGTGCATTTAGCAACAAACCAAAAGATTTCTCCTCTGACCAAAGACGCAAGTCCCCCTTTCTCTCCTCGCAGTCAGAGTCTCAGTTTTTCATGAGACAGTAAAAAGTTTCTCTATTGTCAGCACTAAAAGCTTCTCCTAAAGTACTTCTTTCTCTATGTAGCCACATTTTCATCAAATTTTAGTGCATACGTTTTATGAAAGTGTTTGATAACCTCAGGATTTGGGTTAGAAAAAGAAGATGAAATGTAGGCTAGGCTACAGGGGGCTTTCTAGGGAATACCCCACTAAAGCAGTCTCCTGATAGCTAAGCTATCTTCCTCGCTATAAAAGCAGTGATTGTTGAGCACAGATTTTCAGTGGGCTCTGGAGGTTTAACATCTTAGAAAGACCTAATTTCATTCAAAACTATCTGCTGGCTTCCTCTGGATCTTATATCTGTACGAGTTCAGATGCAATACAGAAGGAATGATACACCATTAGCAAAAAACTTTAGTTGAATTTTCTATCCCCTATAAACATCATCTAATGCTGTCAGGTTTGCTGTAGAACATTTATTGTTTTGACTATCTAAAAAGAATTATTTTTTTCAGATTAAAACCAGCACTTCAAGGATGACATAAAATGAGATGATTTCTATTGCCTCAAAGTAGGCAATGAAAACTTTAATGTATCTGTTCCTATCTCAGGCATACCTATGAATATCTTTAAAGCACAGATATAATATTCCACAATGTTTTTACTCCTAGTTTTGCTCAAGTTAATTATATTTCTAACTCCAAAAGGGATCCGTTTGCACAGATATTTACACTACCTGCCCTATTCCAATTCTTTGGGTCCAGTTTAAACATTCTGCAATGCCAGAATCCTGAATACAGTTAAAACCTTCACAGCTGTTTACAGTAACTAGACAACAAAGAATGCCTAACACCCTGCCTTTTAATGCTTCATATATGTTCTTTTGTGAGGAAAACCCTGTAAGTGAAAGGATTCCAGACTCACCCTTTGTGCTGCATTTTGTGCTGAGCACCACACACTTCCCCAAGCCTGTGTGCACTGAGGGTGACACACACTCCTGTGGGGCTTTTTTTTTCCCCTTTCTCAAGATTTCAGTGCTTATGTGTGACCTCCAGTGTTTAAATGATGACTGCTCAGCGCATCACTTACAAAAAACAGCCATTCTCATTTCCTTTACACTCCTCCTCACAGAAATAAATCAGCATCCTGACTGATTGAAACACTTAGCTGCCACTCACTCTGCCTGGCCCCTTCACTGCCAGCCTGTGAGAACTCCGGAGATGCAGGGAAGTGATTAAATTGTAACACGGAGCCCTGAGAGCAATAACTAAGTGAGCAGTTATAAACAAATAACACAGCCCTTCATAATTCAGTAAAATGCATTATCTGATTTTGTGTGTGGTTCTGAAAGCCAGTCAAAGCAGCAGTGCTTTTTTACTAATGCAATAATGTTACTGCTTAATGGTGGAAAGCACAGGAGAGCAATACATGGCCTACAAATAAGAGTAAAATGTGCAAGCTTAACAATACAAGTTTATCTTCCTTATGAATTACCTAGGCAGTGAGTTTATTATACGAGATCCATTGTTTCCTGATCTGCAAATTACTTCCTGAATCTATTAACTATAATGGGAGAAATGTATTTTTCAGTCTTGCCCTCTGAAAAAAAACCCCAAAACTACAATAAATCAGTGTAAGCAGGTGAGACTGAACTGGCAGCAAGGCCAAGGTATTTCAAGTGTGCAATCCTTGGCTCCCCATAACACTAGAGGATTTTTTTTTGAAGGTGGGAGCACAGAAATGAAAGGATTTACGTGTAAATTATCCAATGATAGTGCAATTCAGGAGTATTACCATATGTGTGAAGGATTATTAAAGATCAGGTAGGATTTTTTCCAGCCTTACTTCAGTCACCTCCAGGGAAACGAATTCTGCAATGCTCCATAGGAAATAAAGAATAACCTGAGTATATTAAAAGATTCATGGATATAATTCCATGAACTACAAGCATTCTTTGTAACTCAGATACCTCAAAGTGCACAACACTTTTATCACAGTCCTTGCATTTCACGTGTCTTTGAAGGATGACATTTCCACTCCCCGACTTAGCATTTGCATGTCTTGAATTCTCTAAGTGCTCAAGAAGAGTAATATTGGTTGTAATTATACATCTTCCTCCCCCTGAATTCCAAAGCCACATCCTAAACTCAATTACCTAAACAAAATGCTTCACACATATAGCCATTAAACACACCATGATTATCCTGAGAAAGATAAAAGCCAAACACCAGTGCAGTTCAAATTCTTCTCTCCCATATCAAGAGTCAAGAGAACTCTTGGTGTCAATGACCCTCCTGCTCTGTCTCACAGGAGTCATCAGATACAGCACAATTTGTATTGACTAAACCAACCAGTCCCAGAGCACCTCAGCAAGTACAAAATCCTCACAAAATCCACTCTTCCAGTTACCTCTTACACCTTTGGTCTCAAGGTCTAAAATTTCACCAAAATTCTGGGTAATTTATTTATGATGTAGCTATCATAAATAACTATCAACAGTAACACTGCTAAGGAATTCCCTTTACATAAATTACCTATTTAAATTTCCTCTTCTCAAAGCCAGGGTAGGAAGCACCACCTGTGGATAAGGTTGGCTGACACTTCTCACTCCCTTTAATCACTTTGCAGCTTTGTCTGATTTTTAACTGTTCAGGCCACAGTTCTACACGTCAAGTCTATCTGCTTTGGGGGGATTTTCAGGATGTGAGGGATGAATGGGTTGAATCACTTTCACAATTTACACTGTAGGGAAATATTGTGTTTTTGACCACGTTAAATAATCATCACAAACTTATATCTGAAAAGTTTACTGAGTTTTGAAACTGGGAATAGGATTTGGTCTTCATATCACAGATCTGGTTTTCTTGCTAATACTAAAACAAACCAACAACAATACCCTTGCCCAAAAAAGAAAAAGCCAACAGACCAAAAGAAAAAGCCACAAACCAAAAATCCTAACCCCAAAACTACTTAAAATAGAAAATGAGATTTTACATTTGTTCAGGATGACTCCTCTATACAAAAATCCCTCGATATTATCACTCCTCCTGCAGCCTCCAGAAGGAACTAAAATGTGCATTCACATTCCTATAAGCATTGCCCTGGAAAATGGACGATTCCTTTAATTACAACTTTGAACTGAAATTACACAGAACAGTGAAAGTGACAGCAAGAGGTTCATCTTTCCATCAGGGCTCCCAGCAAACTGCTGAGTTTGAACGCATAAAGCAGAAGAGTCAGAGCAGAGAAAAAAGGGATTGGCTCTGACATAAAGTCTTGTATCACAAGAAGCAGAAGAGAAGAATTTGTGAGAGCTGTTTAATAATGGAGGACTTGGGAGGTTCAGTCTGGGAGTCAAGATGTAAAAACAGCTTTGTGGGAGGGGGAGCTTAGGAGTGGATGGAGACAATCATTGACGAGAGAGGAGCTGCACCCAGATAAGGAGCCATGAGGACGGGAGAGGGACAAGAAAATTGGAATTAAGAACTCACACAAAGAGCTGGCACCTCATTTGCCTCTATTTAAGGTCACAAAGAACACAGCAGAACTGCTGTCACAGCTACTCAATTAAACAGAACAGTGTAGGTCCACAGGAAAAGAAAACCTGGACTTGATGATGGCACGTGGATCTCAACAAAATAGGATTTGATGTTCCTCCCCTGAAAAGGAGCTGTATCTTCCTTATTGTAATAAAAGCAAGATCATCCTACCATTACTGCTGTAATTCTTGTTGAATATCATACGCTGAATTATTCCAAATACTTAATTTCATTAGATGAATTTTCTAAGAAGGTATAAATTAGGGCACACGGTTCATAATATTTTCACTTCCCTTCCGTGTAACCCATTTCACTAGTTTTACACTTCATCAATTTAAGCATTATGGTTAATAGGTAACATTTAATTCTGTCAAAGGAGGAAAAAAAATCCAAGTGTCTCATTAGAAAGCTCTGATGGCCATTTCAGGAAGTAGTGCTACATTTTCTACCTATGTCCAATAGAGATGAAGACACAGAAGTTGGAAGCACGTGCAGAACTTACAGGTTTCTGTGCAGGGCAAAAGCTTTTTTACTGCTCACTTGGGCACGAGGAAAAGTGGATCCCTGGGGAACAGAATTCCTGGGAGATTTAGCCACACAACAGCAGTGAAAAGCACTAAACCAGAGCTCAAAAAACATCTGTTTTACCACAGCTAAAAACTAAAGGCAAGCAACACTTTATTTACGTTAACAACACATATCAACAATAATATATGAAGATTATCTAATGGCAGAAACAACATCTCTCACTAACTCCAGGAAAAACATCAGTAAAGCCATTTTCTACCCCATACTGCACACTGAAACGTGGAAATAATCTTTCAAACATCAACAGGTGCCAGAATATCACACAAGAACAAGAAACACATAGAAAAGCTTTCACAAAATATAAAGAAGGCTGAATCCTCCATTCACACAGTCTGACTTACAGTCATTGCAAAAATTTACAAGGAGCTGTTTTGCAAATCTCTGTGAACATGTGTGAACTCCACTTCTCCATAATAAGCAAGACACATTTCTGCCACATGCTAAGAATTCTTCTACAGGTGGTATTAGTGCCTTAAAAGCCTCAGTGATCAATCAGAATTATCACAGGAGGGGATTCAGTCATGTCAGGTTTTTGAATGACAGAAGCACGCGAGGCTTTGTACTACAAAAAGAGTGTTCAAAAATAGAATACATAACCTAATCATCCACTCACACTCCCGAAGAAGTAGGCCAGCAGATAAAAAACCTTTGAAAAAAAACCAACAATTAAAATGTATCCCACTCTAGTTTATTAACACATCATTAGACTGTTTCACGAGTTGCTGTTAAATATAAAATTATCATTTATTATAAAAGGGAGGCCATGGGTAGTAACACATTGTACCTGTAACAGCAGCTCTTTCTTTTCTGCACCCCAACTCTTCCCTGAGCTGCTTTTCCCACTGTATTGTTGAAATTTTGGGTACACTGTAGCACCACAGCTTCTAGGGCTGTAACAAGGAAATGTAATAAGCTACTTTAAAAAGACAACTTTTGGCATGTGAGGTGGGAGGGCTGTAACACTCTTTTCCAGGTGCCACGACTCAGGATTTCTCTTCCCAAGTGTGATACACAGCTCAGGAAGGACGTGGTGCTGTAGGAGTGAGTCCAGAGGAGGCACCAGGGTGATGAGAGGGATGGAGCAGCTCTGCTGGCAGGAGAGGCTGAGAGAGTTGGGATTGTTCAGCCTCCAGAAGAGAACTTCGGTTCAGAAGTTTCCTTCTCACATTACTGCACAGAGATGCATTTAGAAACTTACCACTACCTCACCAAAAGGTTACGCCAGCATTTTCCATTTAAAGGAAATTTCCTTTAAAAAAGCACTTTGTGAACTCTACTAGAAGTTGCAAGGCATTTCAGCTCTCCCCTGTCTACTTCTCAACCTTTTATTACAACAATAAATAATATATGCTGTAGATTAATATTTAGAAGAACTTTACTCTCCTACTTGCATCATCCTTATAAATTATTCTCCTATTAATGACTTATTTGATCTCAACATATTAGCACAAAAATTACATTGTTCTCTGTACTACTCTTAACCTGTGTGCTTGCTTCTGCTAAAAGCTTCTCTTCAAAGTGCTATTATTAATTGTCAAGCATTGGAACTGTTCCTCTAGACATTATCCCCTTTACTTTCACGACAGGCAGTCAAGATTTTCTCCACTTTTTTGCAAGTACAAGCTAAAGTAGATCTGAATACACAATTCATTCTATTTAGCACTGTGCTCTCCCTAATGTACCCAGTGTGGCCAAGTTCTTACAGGAAGCAATTGCTGGAACAATTAGGACTCAGCAGGATTAATACACAAGATGTTGTCATGTCTGCATTTTATCTCATGCAGTGATACTGGAATGATAAAGATGCAGCCCACCAGAAGTGTGCCAGCAGTGACCAAACCTCTTCAACCATCTCCTGGAACTCTAGGCTGAACTTTTCCATGCTGGATTAATTTAAAACTACAGAGCTATCATTAACTACTTCTATTCCTGCTGATTGTAACTTCGTCTTAAGTTGAACATTTTCACGTAAGAGCTGCAACTTTCATGCCCCAAGTGGGAAGGAATCCTCCAGACATCTCTGTTTCAGTTCTTTTGGTTTTTTCCAGTATTGTTTGAATACACAAAAGTGAACCTAAACTGATCTCCAGAACAGCTTTTTGGAGAAGAAACCAGATGTACACTAAATCAGCACAATTCCTAGCAGTTTCTGGATGTCTCTTTCTTGTAACAAATCAAACCTTAGACTGTCTTGGAAAAATCCAGTGTCAGTCCTTCTCATGAAAATATATGTGCACATATGAAAATAAGATATATTCACTATCATTCAACCTCAAAATACATCTCCTTAATAAATTAATAACTAATCACTGTGAAGCAGCCAAAGATAATCCTAGTCCACCAGAATGAGAAAAAGTCTTAGAGGCAACCCAATACAGACATTAAAATTGTTTTATACCTGCTTTACTCATTAGCTACATTACAAATTATGTACACACTTCCAGCCACAAAGAAGACAATCAACACTCTACTCACCAGGAAAATTTATTCTTGTGTTACCAGATCCACAAGACAAATGACTCTACCTGTACTCTTTCCCTTCTCAGCACTGTCCTTCTTCCCATCTCCACCAAAAAGCTCCATCTAAAAACACTGATTAGCAGAATCAGCCACCCACAATGTGTACGGGTCACTTGCAGTCTGTTCTTTGAACTAGAGATGATCTTTGCAATAAAGAACAGAGTTAGTTCTCTACACAGCCTGAGCAATATTTTGAAGCTTGATGTGCATGATCTGCTCTCCTGGATTTCTGCTCCCTGGAAAAAAAGGCAGCTCGAGGCCAGTGACTGAGAACAGGATTTTTCTCACCTACATTTCAGCTGTCAGGACTGGGCATTGTATCTAAGCTAAAAAACTCAGCTGCTTCTACAAGGACTGGTGAGGAACAGAAGCATCCCTTGGAGAGTCCTCCCTCTGCCACCTCTTCACCTCATCCAAGAATCCAACAGAACAAATTATGCAAGAATGAAACGTGAGAATCTCTACATCCAAAAGGGACAATCACAGGTAGTTTGTTGGACCCACAGCCACGAAGAAAATAAAGAGCTGCAACCAGAGCTCCCTTATGTAAATCACTTGCTGTTCTTTTCAAGCCCAAACTCAGCAGTGCTGAACTCTCAGACCTGTTTTGAGGCTGCAGCAGAGTTATTTTTCTGGTGTTGTTTGACAGCATAAAGAAGATTTCAAGTTTTCTCTGAGAGCATCCTGCACTGAAATCCAGAAACTGAAGCCTGGCACAGTGGGATTCACTCAGTACAATTCTCACTTTTCTGTGAGGATCTGTATGCACCAAATTCAATTAGTATTTGCTACAAATGTAACACAGCAACAGGGGACAAGCCCTCATGTGATGTGAATCAGTGTAGTGGCTCTGATTTGAAAGAACTTTACCAAATTTCATCAGCTGCAACTCTCACGCAGTGCTGGTGAATAGCTCACTCCATCACTAGGGAGGTAAGGACCATAAAATTTGAGTGCCAGGAACAGTAAGTGGTCAATTCAATTTGTTATCCTCTTTAGGACTTCTCAAACATTTTATTTCTCTTGTTTCAGGAAGAAGAAAAATGGGTCAGAATATATAAAAACTATCACACAGGGATGGTGGGTGGAAAACTGTCCTGAAGCCATAACGTGAGATTTGATTACTTCAGCAGCCTGAAAGAAGAACTCCATTCATAAAATAATCTTTATTAAACTCACTGATATTTTTTTTACTGTTTTTAAACTTGAGCTAACTGCCAACACGCTGTGTGAAGTAGCACTTCCTGTTGATTTGTTTTGTATTAATTACAGTGCAATTAAAAAGGGGAGTCTTTATTGCAAACAACTACCAGGTGCTATAAAACCACAAACAGGGACCACAATATTTTCAAGTGACACTGTCAGTGTTACTGTGGCATAATAAATACATTTCCAAATGTATGCATGTTCACAGAAATTAAAATCCTAGAATGGGAAAACCTTCATTATGCATAAAAAGCAGGGTGGAAATCCACCTGCTGGGAAGACCCTTGATATTTGTGGAATAGTTGCTAAAAGACATGAACACCCAACAGGTCATCTAATCTTGCCATTAAAATGTCTGAATTTGTTAATCTGCCTCAGAACTAGAAGAAAACTGACATAAGAGGCAGTAACAATAAAACTAAATTAAGTGTGTATTTTTTACATAAAGGAATGAAAGGGAAAATTGAAATATTAATAAAATATTTGCTGCATTGACTGTTGATGAACTGAAGAGCAGTACAATTTCCTGAATAGCAGCTGTGCTACATTAAAGTTTAGAAGTATTTTGCTTTTTTCCCTAATTACTTTTATGCTTGACTTAACCATGTAGCCACTTGGAAATTCCTAAGCCTGGAATCCTCTCCAGCACCAAGTTATCAGTGTGCCCATCACCACTAACCTCCAGATCAAGGAAGCAGAGTCTCCTACCCCACCACAGCCACAAGCAAAACACGAGAGGTTAAAGAAGTATTTGGTTTTTAAAGGTTACACAAGGAAATCAAAAAAGGTAAAACAAACTCTTCATGTGAACTATTTGTTAAAAATACCCCAAATACGGGAAAAGCTTTTCCTTCCCCCATCAATACTGACAGATACTATGAGAGGGGATTAAAGGAAAGGTATGAACTCAACGAGGGGAGAATTCAAGTGACCTAATCCATGTTAATCTGGCAAAAAGCACATGCCAATACAATTGTTCTGGCCAGTCTCAGAGACTAACAGGTCCTGGAAAGGTTAAACAAGTTGAAGTGCTCTTTTTCTTTTGCTGTTTCAGCATAGTTTATTGAGCTGCATCTCAAGTAATCAGGAACAGAAATACAGCTTTTTTTTTTTTTTTATGCCATAAAAGAAGACCACTCATTAATTTTCCCCTCAGTTACTTCAATTATTGGAAAAAAAGGTATAATCCTTTAGATTAAGAAACAACAAATATTGATGCCTGCTGTTCTCTAAGTTACTGCTCTGCCAGAAGGGTGGAAGATATTTCTGTAAAACCAAAACTATGAAATGGGTATTGCATTCCCAGTAATTCAAGTTCTTCAAGAAATTCAAAAGCAAAGAACTGTTTTCAGGTTACTGTTGGTATGAGCTTGAAATTCTGCAGACTCAAAACTTTCCTAAGCTCCCCAAGAATGAACCTGTGCAGGTTTAGACAGTTCTTTTCCAGGACATGAACACAGATGGATTGATAAGCTTTGGAGTATATCTTGGGACAGACAATCTGATGCTACTCTCTACAGAATTGCTACTGATTGCTGATTGCTACTGATGCTACTCTCTACAGAAATTCCCACCTGGAATTGCTTTAAGAGGCCACAACTGCAGTGTCTGGATGATGATCAGCTTCCAAGGAGCTTCAACACCTGTTGGCCCCAACAAACCCCATGAGCAACCCTACAATCACCCACAGCAAACCCCACCAGAATCCCTATCACAGGGATATGTGATGACCGAGATATTTATACCACATTTTTTGCTACAAAAATCACTTTTGGGAGATTCCAGCTCCATCCTCAGTAATAATAATAAGGAGACTTTGTATTAGAGGACTCTTGATTATCCTCAGTACTGAACAACAGTACATTCACAGTCAGGTATGAATAATTCTAACAGCCTTAGTACTCTGTCTTGATTGTTCTCCTCTTTACAAGTGTCCTTTAAATGTAATTTTCCAGTAAGTACTCACTGAGGAAATGCACCTCCCAAAACCACAGGGACATTGCCTAACATCTGAACCTGAAGTTTCTGCAAGACAGCAATATGCCTGCTAAAAGAAAACAAAACAGCAAGCACACATGCATGATAGGATTATTTGATCCAGTACAATATAAATTAGGTCAGACTCCTCTTTGGAGAATTTTGAGTCAAGAACTAGGTGGTCCACTAAATTTCTATTCATTTGCCTTCAGGCTCAGGGAATTGCAAAGACTCTCAAGAAACTGATGCTTCTCTACCCACAAGAGCAATCACTATTTGGGGGTGGGAGGGGTGTGGAATCTCTCAGTGTAACTGCTTGGCAGTACCTGGAGACCTGAGAAATCTTTATGTAGTAAAAAGAGCAGCTAATGAATCTTTGCATATATATATATATATGTATATGTGTGTGTATGTACACAGAGACAGACGAAATTCAATACAGAAAAAAACAGCAACTGCCCTAATTTTTTTTGTGGTACATATCATAAAATCACAGAATGTTTGAGTTGAGAGAGACCTTAAAGCTCAACCAGTTTAACCTCCTGCCATGGGCAGGGACATCTTCCACTCTCCCAGGTTGCTCCTGTCCAACCTGGCCCTGGACACTTCCAGGGATGGAGCAGCCACAGCTTCTCTTTTTCCCTGTGCCAGGGAAAAGATCCCTCAGCATCCTCAGGGAGGAATTTCTTCTGTACATCTAAAACCTAAGAAAAATATTCTTATCCTCAAGATAAGAATATAAAACATAAGATAGAAAATAAATATAAAATATAAGATAAAATACCCTGAAGAGAAATAACCTCTGCATCCTCATTAAACCAAGAGTAACGGGATGACTCTGTAGAAAGTGCAAAGGATCAAGGGCTGGAAAGTGCCTGGAGCCTGCTCCCCCAGCAGGAACACTGCATTTTCAAAAGCTCACCCACAGCCATCCCCTCCCTGATTCCATAAGGAAACCTTCACGCCTCCAAGGGCCATAAGTTCATGTCAACAGCTTCACACGTCTCAGGAGAGGACTGAGCCAGAGCAAGATGTGACAAGCAGCCCTTCAGCAACGCTGCTGCTCTGCTGTGGATGCAGCTGCTCAGGACATGCAGCTGGCTGAAGGGCTGGGCTTGGGCAGCCTCTGCACCAACACACGGGTCATGCAGGGAATCAGCCTCATTCCCATGCCAAAAAAAGCAATATATTGATTAAGAGACAAAAGATGACAGGTCTTGCCCTGCTCTGGTTCTTCAATGTGGCACCACCTTGAGAGAGATCCACCACAGACCCCAGTGTCACCAGCAAGGCTCACACTGGTGGGTTCTGACAGAGGATTTGTGCACATGGCTGAACCACCTAAACAAAGAATTGAAAACACTGCTTACACTTAAAAATGTGTTTGACAGTGGTGTAACATTAAACACACAAATGCAGGTTCCTTTCCTGGAGCTCACACTATTGGGTTTACTCACCTTCTCTAAGTTCTGACAATTCTGCTGCCTTGAAACAGAAATGGAAGGTTGATTCATGGATGAAATTCTTAAACCACCACCATGAAATGTCATTTGGCTGCAGTTAGACTGGGCAAAAACTAGTGTTAAGGGAAAAACATAGAGCTGTAGGCTCTCTTTGTGACAAATCAAAGTATGAAAATGAAAATGTTTCAATCTGATTAATTACTTGGTTTAGAATATATACTCTTCGTTCTACTGTATCAAAATATTCATAATAAAACAGTGCAGCTGATGAAGTCAAGCACTGCCTTACAAAGGCTGGCAAATTTGCAGAACAGCACTTGAGGTTCAGATTAGTAAAATCCTAATGAATATCTACTCTAATACCCATGTAATTGCAGGGAATGCATTTGCAAGTGATACAATTAAAAAAAAAAAAAAAAAAAAAAAAAAAAAAGAAAGAAAAAACACTGGTACAATGAAGTCCAGACTGTGATTTCAGTGTCAGACTAAAGTGCCATCCTGGAAGAATGAAGATCCCATTTAAAGGGATGCCAAGAAATGAAGAATCACAATAAAGATTTCCTGTTCTTTCCCAGATCACAACATGCTTCCATCTTTCAGTGTAAGTACCAATGCCAACAATTCTCAGTTTCATCACTTTTGTCCCAGACACCAAAATGGTTTTCATACATTGTTAATAACTGCTTTATCCCAAATGCTCATCTCTGCCTGAGCACTGCACAAGGAGCTGCTCAGTACAGGCTCCTGAAGACTTTCTTGGACGGAAATAAAATTTTTTTAGCACTACATGTTGCACTTCCTTTTGGGAGCCAGCACCTGGCATCTCCACACTTCATCTTCCTATCCACAAAAACAGGTTCGTGCAGGATTTCCTTTACCTCCCAAAACCACCAGGCAAATAAATGGCTTAAAGACAGAGCTGGTGCTGTAAGGATGAAGCCACAGAAGGGCTGAAAGCAAGCACTGCTGAAATAACACCAAATAGAACAGGACATATGAGAGACCAAGTAATAACGTAGCTTTATTCCTAAGTAATTGGCTGAGCAAGCAACTCTGATTAATTCTGCAAGAATGCTTGGGTAGTGTTTATAAAAACCAAGTCATTACCTTGACTAAACATTGACTTGGACAGTTAACTTTAACCATCAAGACCTTGACTAAATATTGACTGGGAAAGTTAATTCGAACTATAACACCTAGAAAATCGTGTTCCTCTTTGCTAGTATTTGCTATCAGTTTAAAATGCAAACAGGGTTGTAAAAAGAGGTTCTCCTACCTCACTGATATTTAGCTGCTGAGCTTGGCTTCTGTTAATTCAACACAAATACCTTGCAAAAATTTGAAACATAAAATACTTCAGAGACAAAGGCCTGCTATGGATGAGAGGGAATGGTCAATCTTTCTTTGGTTGAGCAAGGACCCATCAAAAGTACAAAAAAAAGTATCATAATGCTCATGCTTTAAATTTATTTTGATACATATATGCAGCAGTTTTACAAATTTTGCAAATTTTAAAAACTGTGCCTTGCCCAAAGAATCACACATGATCACCAGCACAAGGGGTTCATTCTGATACCTCTACATTTTAGTAGCAGCTACTTCAAGTCTACATCCTCCACTATTGGTTTCACTTCATCATGTGAGGCCATGGGTCAAAGGACACACACAGGGTCTTTCACTGGCTAAGATAAAAAAAAAAAAAAAGAAAAAAAAAGAAAAAGAAGAAAATCAATTTCAATCCTCCTAAGATGAAACCACTGATGTGTGCAGTCACTAAGGTCCCAAAGGTAATCCTACAAGAAAACATGATGGTGTCCTCCATCACTGTGTTGAGATACTGTTAAAGTGCAGCAAAATCACCTATGAAGTACAGTCCAAGATCAAAACACTCCAAACAATAAATCTGTATTTCTTGCCCAGTGTGAATAGTGCATTTTAGCTGTGTAATGACATAAAAAGGTAATGACAAAGGGGCAAGGAATCTGATGCTTCAGGAAGGTGTTATGTATGTGGATAAACAAAAAAACATTGCTGTGGATCCAGCACTAATTCCATGCACAGTTTCAGCTCAGGAGTTTGAAAGTCCCTTTAAGCTTTATGCCTTGATTCCTTTTTTAATACATCAACTGCCCTTAGCACACTGAATGAAAAACAGCTTAAGAGCAAATATAAAAGACATCAATCTCCACTACGAGTGAAAATACCAAACTGGTGAAAACTTGCTCCTCCATTATTTTTGAGTACAGCAGTAAGGAACAGATTGATACTGGTGTTACAGGGGGTGAGGGTGGGGAATGAAAGAACAATAAACAATACAGTCATCAGTAGTTTAACACAGCGCTGTGTCTTGCAATGGAAACATACTGTGAAACAGCTTGTGAGATAAGCTTCGTCAACGATAAGTAATTTTTATTCCGTCTGAGTGGCTGAAAACAATAAACATGATTAAATGCTTCAGACATGCATTCAGAATTTAGACAAATGGCAAAGAGTTCCAAGGACTTTGCTTTTAAAACTACTTCGGGGAAAGACCTGGAAATTGACTTAAGCAGTTTGAAATATACAATGAAAGAGAAGTTCGTCGAGAAATTAAAAACTTCCCATTCGTCTGCGAGCTCCAGGACTCTCCAGCACAGAAACCAGCTTTGTTATCTACTGTTCTTTACTATGGTTACTGGTCCCAGCATCCCACTTCTCCATTCATAGAGGCGTTTCCAATGTGCCGGTCATGAACCCGAGCTCCCAGCGTGTGAAACACCTTGGAAAACACCGAAGGAAGAGGTGGCTCTGGGGAGTTCACAATGCTCTGCTTGTCCTGCCGGCCCTTGGGGGCTCTGTCACCGCTGTCCTGATCCAGCCTGGCAGCACCTCCTGTTCCCACCTTCCTCCCACCGCAGCGCCCTGAACTTTCATTCCCGGCTGCCCGCTCCTGGTGACTCGGTGGCCGTGCACAGTGCCGACAAGAAAGCACTCCAAAACACTCAGATCATGGGGAAGGTTTGTCGGGTTCTCCCCTAAAGCAGAGGCGCATGAACCCGCAGCACCTCTACCGCAAGCGGCCACTCTGCACCCGCTCCCCTGGACCGCGCACCGCTGGCCAGCGCCGGGGGCTGCTGGCCGGGGACCAGCGGGCGGTCCCCGGAGGGTCCCCGGCTGGGGAAGGCGAGCTCGCCCCGCTCGCCGCGCGTCCAGCGGCCCCTCCGCCCCGCTCCGGGCGCCATTTCCCCGCCGCTCCTCAGCGCGGCGTCCCCGGCCCTGCCGCACCTTCCCGGGCAGGGCAGCGCCGGCGCAGCCGAGCCGCATCGCAGCCCTCGGCCGGCTCCCAGCCCTCGGCCGGCTCCCAGCCCGGCAGCGGGGGGCGCTTCCCGGGGATAGCGGGCACTACCGCGACCGATCGGCGCTTCCAGCTGCGGGGCGGCAGCGCCCGATGCTCCGGGGAGCGGCGCATCCCAGGGACCCCCGGCACGGCGGGGGGAATCCCGCAGCCGCATCGCGTCTCTGGCTCCCTCCTCGATTTTTTTTTTTTTTTTTTTTACTTGCCCCGCTGCGGGGGATGGAGAAAGCGCCCCCAGCCCTTTGCCCCAGAGCTCGGCTGGGTGTGGGGCATCCTCCCCCCGCAGCCGGCAACTTCCCGCGACTCGCAGGGGATTCCAGCCCCTTCCCCGCCTCGGGGGGACGGGAGCGAGCGGGAGGGGGAGGAAGGACGGGCAAAAATAAACTTCCTTCGGAGAAAAGCTGCCCTTCCATGCTGCTGCGGGGACGGGGGGTCCCCGCTCGCAGGAGGAGCAGCGCACCCCGCTGAGCCCCCGCACCCCGCACCTGCCGCCCTGAGGACCGGCCGCGCAGGGGAGCAGCGACCGGCGCTCTCACCTGCCCCAGCGAGCCCTCTCCTCCGCGCACTCCTCTGCTCCCCATCGTGGGCGCAGCAGCTGCTGTTATTCCTTAGGATACACATGGCCCATCCATGCTGGCAGAGCCGCCTTCCCGCGCCGCCTGCCCTCTCCGGCCCCGCCAGCGCGGCGCTGAGGCCAGAGGGAGGGGAAAAGGGAGGTGTGCGGTGGAGGAACGCGGCTGATGAGGGGTCGGTCTCCACCTCCTCCTCCTCCTTCTCCTCCTCTCCCAGGGCTGGGGGTCTCAGCGCCGCTGTGCAGCTGGGCAGGGAGAGGGGGACGGGCGAGGAGGGGGCTCGGGGCGGGGAGGGGGAGGCTCGGCGCGTCTGCTGGTCCCGAGCCTGGCATCGCCTCCGGGGCAGCCCCCGTGTGCGAACGGAGCGGCTGGAGAGCCCCCGTCCGCCCGCAGCACCGCGCCCGAGCACGGCCGGGGGGGAATCGGTACCGCCGGCTCCAGGGACTGCCCCGGAGCGCACGGAGGGCGGTCAGTGGGGCGGTCAATGGGGCAGTCAGGGCGATCACTGGGGCAGTCAGGGCGGTCAATGGGGCAGTCAGGGCGGTCACTGGGGCAGTAAGGGCGGTCACTGGGGCAGTAAGGGCAGTCAATGGGGCAGTCAGGGCAGTCAGTGGGGCAGTCACGGCGATCACTGGGGCAGTCAGAGCGGTCAATGGGGCAGTCAGAGCGGTCAGTGGGGCAGTAAGGGCAGTCAATGGGGCAGTCAGAGCGGTCAGTGGGGCAGTAAGGGCAGTCAATGGGGCAGTCGGGGCAGTCAGTGGGGCGGTCAATGGGGCAGTAAGGGCAGTCAGTGGGGCAGTCAGGACGGTCAATGGGGCAGTCAGTGGGGCAGCCGGGGCGGGGGCGGCCGCTGCCCACGCGTGGAGCCCGGACACGGCCCCGCCATCGCGGCCGCGGGGCTCCGGCCGGGCCGGGGCCCCACCGCCACCAGCGTGCTGCTTTTCTCATGGCTTCTCGCAGTCACCCATGAAAATTTAATGAGGCATTTAGGGCTGTTACCTTCAGAGTCAATGGAGGAAGCATATTTAGCCTAATGCACTCGCTGCCGAGCCAATAGGTCTGTTGCAGGCGGATCAGAAGTCATGGAGAGACTCTCCTTTCAACACAAAATTCACGACCCATTAAACTTATTCTGTGATAACAGCTTCTTTACAAACGGAGACCCATAGAAAACAGAGGCTGTCATGCACTTCTCGAAAGGATTTACACACAGAGAGAAGTACATTTGCCAGGTTATTGCCATTTCGCCAGTATTATCTCCAATCAATGCATAAAAGCAGCGCTGCTCTCGTTAACCGAGGTAAATTACTGAAAGAAGAGCTTTTTGCAGCCTCTAGATAGATCTGATTCACCCCCGGGGCTGACAGGGAAGAGGGCTCAGACCATGGCAGAGGATTGGATCTGACCAGGAATTGGGAGCGAGATGCTCTGCAGGACACCCAGATGTTCAGCAGGTACCCAGCTGCTGATGTGTGACAGCCAGGCAGGCATCACCACGATGCTCACAACGTAGAAAGATGTCCACAGGTTATTTTACATCCACCTGACAGGAGGGAGAGCTGAAGCAAGGTGGCAACGCATTTAACAGGGCAGGGAGCAGAGGGAAAGGCTGAGCCAACAGATTGATTGAAAGTACATGCACAGATCTCGTAACATTCTCAAATATTATCATTTTCGTCTCCCTCAATTATTCTTTCTGCAGCACATTAGGTATTAAGCATAAAAGATAACGTCATGTAATAACCTTTACAGCATAAAAAATTCAAAATTCAAGCCACATTTATAAAAGTAGTTGATGCATTGGAGCTTTTCGCTATAGACCTGTTTTCTTCATTTCAATTTATTACAGAAATGAAAGGTCAGATTCTCAATTGAACCCACTTATTCTAATGTGAATTAAAAGAAGTAAGTAGTCAACTTCATTGCTGCAAAATTTCCTATTGGTGAGAATTTCACCATTTAGGAAGACAAAGAACTAAAGGAGAAATACAGTAATTTTTTTCATTAGGAAATAATAAACGGCATCCTTGAGGAGACATGGTTGTCTCTACATATTAGGTCCAATAAAACACTGGCGATCCTTAGTTCCCAAAAAGCAATTTTTTTTTTTGGGAAAACAGTAATTGAGCTGCTCTTAGCCTTTGACCAGTGCACAATAAAATGAAGTTGCATTTATTGTATTGCTGGCCTCGCTGAGGTCCTGGAGTTTACAGGAGGGGTCCTGGCAGCTGACTAAGTAGAGAGGGAACTTTGAGTACTATAAAACTTCATTCCCATTCATTTCTGAAATGTATGGATGCAAGTCACACTTGCTAATAATACTTTCTAAATAGAAAAGACTACTAGCACACAGCTTGTAATATGAATGCAAATGAACTTGTAATTATACTATGATATTTTCTACTTAAAAAAAAACAACAACAACAACAAAAAAACCACCAACAACTATGAAAATAGAACAGACCTGAAGAGCAATATGCACTGCAGTTCTTCATTGTGTTCCTGCATTATGCAGGAGTTGCCATAAGCAATCTGCTCTGGTTTAATGTAAAATATTTTTTAGGCCATAACTTTGCAACCCGAACTCTCACGTGAGAATATATATTTGTTCACAGTTCCTTCTCTTTACTGAAAAACACGATCAAGAAGCAAAGGAGCAAGAAATTTGGTGTGAAGACTGATAGCTTTCATTTGTGTTTATCTGTAAAACTTAAACTCATCATTGCTATATTCTCTTTTCTAATGATGCACTATGCCATCACCAATTATGGATAAACCATTAAGAGTTATATATTAAGATCTGTAGGCCAAAAATGTCATTTCCACTGAACAACTGGAGGAGCTGAAGATGAAAACCTAAAAGTGTAGTTCTCAACTATTTTTGCAGTAGTCACTTGTGCAGCTCTCAGTCACTTATTACTTGCTAAAACAACTAAAGGGAAAGCAAGATCAACTGAGCTCCTGAAAAGAGCAATGGACAGGACAATGATCAGAATCTATTTAACTGTTCCTGTACACATCAGTTGAGAGAAGGATGAATTCAATCTTACAACCAAAAGTACTCCACAAATTTTTAAAATAATTGCCTCGAAGCAGCTTTAAATTATCCACCACTGATCCCTGTAGACCTGGATTCTAAATAATTTTTTATACTACCCAATTTCAATAAGCATTGCAGTTGCTGGTAAACCACTGCACCCCACAGAGCAAAAATGTTTACCTGCAAGTAAGAGATAATTTGCAGGATAATTGTTGGCAGTGAATTCGCTGATAATTCACAGTCAAGGTTTCTGAGTCCCTAGGAAAAGAGTAAAAAAACTTCCCAATTTCACCTCAGAGGCCAGTTTATCAGCGTCAGTGCTGTCCAGCTGCAAGCCTGTGTGTTTCTCACATGGAATGCTAAGGCAGAATGCACACTGTAAAAACCAGCATCATCCTGCAAAAATGGCAAACCACTGGCCAAAAACCCTGTAGGGCTGTTGTCAGTGCACACAAGTGATAGCCACTGGCATTAATGAGAGCTGGAGATTCCCTGAGATGGAATATAGGCCTTACCTTCATTAAACTAATTAATGTATCTCAAGCTGTGCTGATTATAAAGGGCTAGCAAATAATGATAAAGAGAAATTTTGAGGGATGTTTGAGGAGGAGTTTTTGTTGGTGCTTTGAAAGAATCGGGAAGTGAAAGATACACAATGTTACACTTTGCTGGATTCGAGTGGGATTTTTGGAGGGGGCATTTAATATCTGAGAGTCAGCCATTATTTTTGCTATTAACTCCTTACTAAAATACAGCACAATGTGCAGACCCATCTCTTGCCAAGTGAGCTCTCAAGATGTCAGCCTTCTCACAAAACCCCTCTTCACATTTACTGATCTATATTGTAGCCCACAGCAGGATCATCGTGATCACTCTGGAGATCCTCTATGTGAACAGTTCCTCACACAATAGTGATTTCAGTTTAATAAGTTCCTCTAAGGCAATTAGGCACTGACTGAAAATAGTATCTGCTGCATTATCAGTAACTATGGTAGCCCATCTCTTACTGCTGTAGCCACACAGTGAGCTCCTTTAGCCATTCAGCAAGAGAATTAATCATGATTTGGTTTCATCCTCAGTTTTCTCAAATGCAAAGAAACCCAGCTCTCTTATTCTGCTAAAGATCTTTTGGGATACTTTCCTCAGAGATACCTCAGGTGACTGAGCAGAATATATTGCTGAACACTGCTCTTGCCCACCAAAAAAGATCTCTCTAGAAAAATTTTGGTAGCTCTTCATGAAAAATGGGAAACTACTCTATTTTCTGGCAGTGATATATCAGGAAGAAGTTATGATAATTCTTGCCCCCACAGTGCAATCTGGTGGAAAATGCATTATCCCAAAAAATATCACTGACATCTCTCCATTAAAAGCCAGCACATGGAAATACTAAAAATGGAATTAAGTCTTGAATGTTCCAGAGATTCATCACTGGTTTCTGAAGGTAGATCCTCTACTGTATTTAGTTTGGTCACAGGGGGAACTTTCCATTCATGCATCTCAACAAAGATTGCAAAATCTTGTAGTTATACTTGCAGAAAGGGATTCAGGAGCTTGGTTCAGATCTCAGCTTTGTCACTGACTAGTTTGTGATCTTGGATAAGTCAACATACAGTTATTGTATGTCCATCTCTACCACACGTATGTCAGAAGCCTCCTATGACAATTTCTCCAGGAATGCTTGGGAAGACCCCAGAGACAGGCAAGGACACACATAAACACTGATTATTTTATAAACGTGGCCATTCATGCAATTTTGAGTCCTGGGAGGAAATATAGGAACAAGATCTTGTCATTTTATCTGATATCCCCTATTATTCTCCTTCACGTATTCAAAATATTACCAAACTAACCCTGCTGCAAACACTTTCCTCAGCTGCAAATGAGCAGCTCCAACAAACAGTCCAAGACTGCCCCTCCAAAATCAATTTTTCTGCTAGTAGATGGCAGCAAGTAGATGCCTGTCCTGCCAAATTACGGAATTTGGGAAAGCACTGGAGATTATGAACCACATTATTTCCCAGATGCCCATGAAAGAGTCTGTGATTCTCCAAGAACAGCGATCAACTCCTTCACAAATCCAAACTGCTTCATATTTCAAATCCTTTTTGGCAAGGTGCGTTTCCTTTCACAGCCAATTAACTGCAAACTAATTTAGAGAGGGTTTGCTTTTGCAAACATAAGTGTCAGGTTCCAACAGAGAACATGTTGCTAAGAGCATGATATATGCACACATTCTGAGTTCTGTTGTTCTCTCATTCCCCCCAGACACCACTGATGATCCACACAGAGACACCTCGGAATTTATTTAACTCCTTTCCAGGAGAACTTCACGGGTGAAGAAAATTTTCAGCATCCCTTACATCCTGAAAGCCCACACGGTTCTGCATTGCCTTGCAGGGTGCTCACACTAAGTTTAAATACACATAAACTGGCAGCAAAGGCTATCTACTAAGGAAAATGTATTTCTACTATGAAAATACAGATTATCTGCTTCACAGAGAATTCCAAAATTTGGCTTTACTCTGGATTAGAGAATAAAAGGGGTTTGAAAACTTTAAACTCTTCACTTCTCCAGTAAAAAACTTCTTATAGCTTGTTCTTAAGATTTTGTCTACTTTAACAAGCAGCCAACACATTTAAGCTCTCTGATTTGGACAATCCCGCAGCTTCTTTTTCCTAAGTACATATTTATCTTCATTATTTATTCATTTTTAGATGTAGCTTTACAATTGAAAACTTCAGTCTCAGAGGTTCCTAAAGATCTTGCCTGTTGTCATATCCCATGATTTTGACAGCAAAAGATCCACTTGCCATTGTAAAAATCATTTTTTTTGTTAAAAAGAGACAGATGAACACGATATTTAGAGCTGCATTCCCCTCAATTTCTGCCAAAATAACAGGTATTCAGGAGACAGCAATTGTGTGCAGTGAATGTCCTCAGCAAGTAAGGTTGTTTTTCATTTCCTCTTATGTCACATTACATTTTCCTCTTTATATTTCCTTTTAAATATTTAGACAGAGCAGAGAGTTTTAAACGTGTCATTGACACAAATAAATGTTTAGGCAGTCAGTCTACCTTGGGTTCAGCTCTTGTCAGGTCTGATAAGTTAAATATCACTGGATCTGGCCAGTAATTGGATGGAAGACCTCTGAGGAAAACTCAAATGCTGAAGCAAGTGCCACTGGTTACTCAGTAGGTGTTTTTTTAACCTCAGACTCATCCTGAAATATGCCCTCAGCATGGTATTATAAGCACTAGCTGAAAAAGGCATTTTCAAGTAAAGATTTAATGTGTTATTTCTGTTAGGCACTAGGAAGGATTCCTGACACCTTCCTTTGAAAGTTGCTTAGCCCACTTTCGAGTTAGTTGAGCCCACTGCTGCATAAAGCTATATCTGAAAGTATGAAATCAATTTTTCATCATTTTCCTTTTAATAATAATGCATTTTTAAAACCTCTTGTCTAAATAGTAACTTGTACATTTCTTTGCCTTTGATACTTCATTGCTGACCTTTTCCTTTACCCTCTCATTATGTCTCTGAGTCCAGCTCATGGACATCCCTGCCCATGGCAGGAGAGTTGCAATGAGGTGATCTTTAAGGTCCCTTCCAACCCAAACCATTCTCTGGCTACCACAGCATATCTGTTTCCTTTTGCCATTTCAGGACCAACATCAGCATCCCAGGATGGATATGATCCCTCTTTAACAGCTGCTGATTATTGACTCTTTTGCCCCTGCTTCTTGATGATTTTATGAGAGCACATGGATAAGTGGGGATGGCTTCAAACTGCCAGAGGGCAGGGTTAGATGGGATATTAGGAAAAACTTCTTCACTGTGGGGGTGGTGAGGCCCTGGCACAGGGTGCCCAGAGAAGCTGTGGCTGCCCCTGGATCCCTGGGAGTGTCCAAGGCCAGGTTGGACAGGGCTTGGAGGAACCTGGGATAGTAGAAGGTGTCCCTGCCCATGGAAGGGGGTTTGGAACTGGAAATAATCTTTAAAATCCCTCCCAACCCAAACCATTCCATGGTTCTATGACAAAGTTGACCTGACAGTGACAGGACCACTCCACTCTTCAGGCTGTGGGACGCATTTGGGCCAAGGACTGAGGAATTCTGTGGGGCTGCTTCACTTGCTGATGAGCTCAGGATCTCCATGTGGCTCAGCAGTAACAAGTGCCAGTTCCAACACAAGATCTCAGTGCTTCTGGGACCCTTGAAAAGCACCATGAAGTTAAAGGCTGGGTAAAAACACTCCTGAGATGTCGATTTTCCCCTTGTCCAGCACGAAGGCTGGACCTGGAGCTCCCAATCCCCAGGCACTCCACACAGTGAGGCTCTGCACAAGGCTGGAAGCCTCAGCTCCAGGCAGCATGCCAGAGTTCAGCCAAACATATTTGCCTAAGTTGATATTTCTGTAATAGATTTCAAAACATGACAAATCATTACTTTCTGACGTTTGCTATTCATATTTTTCTTTCTCTTTATGCTTTCCAGGCAGGAATGGAAATTGCAAGTGCCACCATAGCAACTCAATGCAATAATATAAATCTTCAAATAACAATTTAAATGAAAGATGTTTGAAGTATTTTTATTTTGTAATAAATTTATAGGTGTCAACTAGATCAGGGCTTCCTTTCTAAAGGGGTTTTGCTGTTTATCTAAAAAGACAATCCTTCACTTGGAAGAGTTTATAACGTTAGCCTGAGACAAAACACTGAGGTTTAAAAGAATATCTCAAATACATTCTATTTATTTATATTAGAAAACTACTTACTGGCACTCACTGGAGTTTAGGTTCCTAAATTTCTATGTCTTTTTTCATTCCTGGCATTCTTATTCACATTTAATAAGAAATTATGACAGAACCAAGACAGAATCTATACAACCTTGTAAGGAGTCCTCACCCACTACCACAAAACCAGGATAATTTCAAAGAACGTTAACAAATGGGATTTTTAAAAGACAGTTGTCATATTTAAAAGGCAGTTGTCATATGCTTAAGGTCCAGCTTGAGACTAGACAGCATACACACAGAAGAGATTATAGTTTTTCAGATATGTGGTTCCTGTGGCTAAGATGGTGTTTCTTCAAATCAGGAAAACTCTCAACAAATTGGGGAATACAGCAGCACCCCTTTAACCCAACATGAGAGCCAAATCCCAGTTTTGGAAGCTAAACACACATTGTGGCAGCTTTTGGAAGGCTTTTACATGTATTGTGCATGAAAGACTGAATCTCTGTGCCAACCTCTAACAAAACTGCCCAAACCAGCAGCATCAGGATCCAGAGAAGTTACATGGAATCAAGGTTACACACAGAATAAAGAGAATCCGAGGTATTGTTAAGCCAAATAATTCCTTCCCTTCTGATTCCTTCATTTCTCATCAACATCTGCCTAAGCGTATCTCCTTTACAATGAGCTTCTTTCCTCAACAGAAAACTAAATTTGAAGAAGAACACCAAGATGTGTGTCAGCTTTCAGTGCAGGGAAAATCCATATTGTTTAAAAAACAAAGATTTTGATATTAAATATTTTCACTCAGGACTTAAATATATTATAGAAAAAAAAAGAAGTCAAAATTTGATTAAATGGCTAATGAATTACAAAAGGCCTATAGCAGCCAACTGAATACTTGCCTTCTGCTCAAATATAAGTCCTTGGGAGTGGCAAATGTCAATAAACAACACAGCTCAGGAGTGGGTGGCAGGCAAGACTAAATCCATCTGGCCTGTTGATGAGGAAGGAGGAGAGCTGTAAAATGCATGGCTCCAGAATGTGACCAGGAGCACATATGCCAGGATGAGAAAAGGGGAGTGTGCAGCAGCTCCCCCAGCCTCGTGCCCCCGTGGCAACCCCAAATCTGTGGGAACGTATGCTCCAGCCCTGCCTGGTGCTGTCCATATTTGTGCTTGGGCCACGATCCCCCTGCATCCAACTGGGATGGAAGAACGTGCAGCTCCTGGGAAAATCTGATCGAATTAAACGGAAGTTGGTGGCATTTGTAGCCAGGTAGCCATAAACCCACCTGGGAATATCATCCTTTCCTTGCACAGCCTGCCTGACACACCTACTCCCTGCTCTGCCTCTGCCACAGACTGGGAGCTGAATCCTCCTGCTAGGGAGCACTGATTTGCTACACCTCCCAAAGCTGAGCTTGGGAAGCGTGGCTTTTATGTGTGTTTTGATGAGCCATCAACTATTTCAGATTCTATTCATGCTCACCAACAGATCCTGAAATGAAACAAAAATCTGCCTCTCATCACATGCACAACAGGATATAACAGATGTCACAGAGAAACCAGGTAATAGCAGTTTTCATGGTTGGATCCAACAATTACTTCTGTGCTCCACTCTGCGGCCACTGCCATAAAGCCCAATAAAAATGAGACACCTGCCCCCAGGAGTCCAGTGTAAACTTATATAAACAAAGTCTGGCAAGGCCCAAGCCAGAAAAGCATGCAATACACATTTTTCACACTAAAACCCACCCAAGAGTTGGGTTATATGTATTCTTGAATGCACTGTGTCCCGTTGGAGCAAAGAAGGATGTGCATTGCTGGAGAAAGGACAAAACTGATGTCTCTTCTGGGGAGAACTAAGAATATTGTGTCATATTTCCACTACAATATCACTCTCCTCAGTAATATTTGCTGGCAGGAGTGGTATCCTCTTGGGAACTCCACCACTGACCACTTGCACCCCCACCTTTTACAAAACAACAGCATTTGGCAGCCCCTTGCCAAACCCCGTCTAGATGAAAAGCCCAATGAAGATCCTTTTCTTCGGCTCATTGCACAGGAGTTGTACATGGCTTTTCTGTCCCTGTGTAATTTTCTCCTGCAATGTGTACTCAAGGTTAAAATGCTGTCCTTTCTCCTTGGTGAGATGTGTCATTGAACTATCAAAGTGTGCATGTTAGAGAGCCTGCCAAGTGGAGGGCTGAGTGATGCAAAGACAGACCTTTGATGCACATTGTGACCTTAGTGCATTCCCTTTAAACTGGGGAGAAAAAAAAAAAAAAGCAAAAGAGCCTCTTCTCTTTCCCATTTGGGGGCAGAAGGACATTAAGGAGCACTTTGGGTGCAGTAGCCTTCACATTTATTGCAATTATTACAGCACTGAGAGGCTCTAGCTGAGACCACAATCCCTTTATGATGAGCAGTGTAAGACATAAAGCAAGGGAAAAGCCTTATCTCAGAAATGCATAAACTAAACACAGCTAAAAAGGCTACAAAGAAAAAAATCCTCACCCCTGTTTCCATCGTAAGGAATAGGCATAAATGAGCTTTTCTCCAAAATCCCAGTGAGATCTGTGACAGGGGGAAGGACCCAGGTCTCTGCTAGGCTGACACCTCCATTTCCCAAAGACACACCTAGGACAATTCCTCATCTCCCAAGTTCTGCAGCTCTTTCACATCCTGCACGGCCTTTCAGGAGACTTTAAAAGCAGTAAATCAACAATTAGAAAGCTAAGTGCATACACAGGCCTTCTGGGCATGATGGCATTGTGTTGGTTTGTATTTGCCACAAAACAAAGGTAGAGGAGAAAACCACAGGTTTTGGACAGCACCACTATTACCTGCAGGAAATGTTCAGGCCATGCATCTGGCACCATCTCCAGCCCCTCTTTTCTCTCCATTTTGCATATCCAACTGAGAATGTCCATTTTACTATCTGTTCACCTGGCCCAGTGTTTGAATACACATTGTGATTTAACCATTGCCACAAAAAAAGAGCATTAAAGCTCAAACATTACTTAGAGCACGGATTAACAACAATCATATGGGAACGATCTCGTTTTAGCTAAAAGAGAGTAGGATTAAATGCAATTAAGAGCCCCCAATGATGTAATAAAGACAACTAAAAAAAAAACCAAGGCAAGTGGGCAAGAAGCAATCACATTTCTGTCTAGAAACAGTAAAATAATGACAGTCTGATTGTTCATAGGGTCGCCAAGGCCAAAATGTGCAGAATGACCTTCATTAAGTCATACTTTGTACTTCTGCTGGGGGACTGTTGCATCTGCTCCTTTCGATTTGGCTTGTCTGAGTAACAAAGCTCCCAGCGATCATCTAAACCTCATTTGGAGCACCTGTGAACAATTCATTATATTAATATAACAGCAGGGGAGGAGTGCAGATACTAATAAATAGGTTGTTGAGCAGCTTTTGCTGCCAAGGTTGCTTTACCCAGTGAGGAAATGTCCCCTCCACCCAAAAGCTGTGGAACTGCACCGAGACACTGGGCTCGGCTGTACCATGACACGTCAGAACACACATCTGGTGCTAGAGAAGCATGTAAATTAATTATGCCTTTCAAAACAGTTGATAAATGTGTGTCTAATACTTCTGAGGGACTGCAGCATGATTTGAAACAGTTTGTTCTCAGTTAACGTAGAACAAATGTTCTCTGGCTAAAGGTGGCTACGAAAGGCATTTGGTAACGATTTGTACCAGCTGGGCCCCTCATTACTTTGAATAGATTTGTGTAAATCAGCACATAAAAATAAGCAAGTGGTCAATGCCTTTAATTGCATTTGGATGTGCTGCAGTAATGGCAAATATCAGAACTTTTGCATTCGTCCTCGCATTCCGCAGTTCTAGAAAATAGATTTTTTTTTTTTAAATAGAATGAGCAGCAAAAAGATTTTGCTGTTAACATCTATTTAGTCTGGTTTCAACTTAGTCACATTTTGCAAATGTCAGTGAAAAGCAAAGGTCAGATGGGAAAAAAACAGTATGCTATGGATCAGTACAATTACAGAGAGCAGAGTAGCACAGGGTTATGGAATCAGCTTGGGAGGAAAACATATCTGCAGAGTTGGATAGACACAGGGCAAAATCCTGCCCATGGACCAGCACAGCTATCATCTTAAAACAGTAGAAAAATATACTGTTCATGTCTGTGTACTTTGAGATATTTTCCCAGAGAAGCAGAGGATGTCAGGTTTCCAATTCATCGCCTCTTTTCTTTTTTTAATATTTGGGCAGCTGTGCAGCAGCCTTGGTTTGGACCAGTTTGCAGGTCTGAGCATCCTCATTACAACCAACCCTGGAAGTGGAAGTTGTCTAACTCAGTATGCATTAAGTACCTAAAACCCTTTATTATCTCTTTCTTGTCCTTTGTCACTGTTATACTGCTGGGTGTGGGAGTTGCCCAGAGAAGCTGTGGCTGCCCCTGGATCCCTGGGAGTGTCCAAGGCCAGGCTGGACAGGGCTGGGAGCACCCTGGGATAGTGGAAGGTGTCCCTGCCCATGGAAGGAGCCTGGAACTGGCTGAGCTTTAAAATCTGGGATTTTGTGATGATTCTAAAGCACACTTGAATCACTTGAACGGAATGGGAAGTGAATAATTATAAAGTATTCTGCCATTTTAGATTTGGTAGAATGTTTGTAACTGTTGAAGGCACACAAAATCCACACTGTGGTGTTTTCAGAGCAGGTGAACTGAAATAGACACTGGCCCGTTTTCATCCCTTTATATAAAGAAGTGAAAATTAGAAAAGGAAGGATGATACACATATCAACAGCCAGGAGGGAGAACATTTTAAACACAGAATTTAATATAATCAATAAACTTTATATCAGTATAACAGAGTCAACAACATAACTCTCATAACATCACCACCTCACATTTTCTATGTCACCCTTGACATGCATTAAAGACTACTTCTTTCAGCCAATTCTCTCTTCATAGCACAATCTTTTTATCCTGTAAATACATTTATTGGTTTCTCAACATCCAATTAAACATGTAAAGAAAAGCCATGAAGTTATCCAATTTATATATTTCAATTTCAATGAATTATTTTAAACTTAGCATGCCATAAAGTATCTACTATTACCTTTTTGCTGGCATTGATTTAGCAAAAATTGGTAATTGTCACGCTGCTTGTGGAGTATCAAATATAAACATTTTCACATTTACTATGAAATCCTCTCCAGCAACATGAAATTGAAGAATAGACAAAACTGTTTTTATAGAAAACCAAGCTAATTTTTATCATTTTTTTCTGTAAGGGATGATTTGAGCTAAAAGGAATCACAGGGCACAAGCAAGCTGAGGGATTTTCAGTAATTGTATCTTTCACATTTATCTTCTGCATAGATAGCTATGAAATAAATACTGCATGTGAGCAAGAGTAAAAATGTACTTGAGGTACTTCTGTTAGATGGAATCTCATCCTCCTGAAATTGCCTTTCCCATGAAAGATGCCCAGTGACAACCAGCAGTTTAACCAGCTGGGGATATATACAGTCAGCTACCCCTCAGCCTTAAACTGTTATCTGATTTGTCCCATAAAGCAAAATATATGAGGTACATGATCCAGTGTGGGGATAATGTACAATAAACATCACTTACACTGCAGGAAAATGAGTTCCTGTTGGAGCATCTCACAACAGAATCAGCTGTGGAAGAATCCACCCAATCTGTCCAAAATGTTTTCTTGTTTTTATTCCTTTTTCCCATAAGCATAATTAAACCCAGTGGTTTTGGTCAGATAGCTCTGTGATAGCTTTTAAATTACTTATTCTAGTGGAGCCTGCCAAAACTTCTATTTTCTCCCCCTTTGAAAGTACAATGTGCATTATTTGCTGCAGTGGCAGGGCAGTACAATCATGCTGTTCTTTCCTCAGCCCTTCCCTCTCAATTTTTACAGAGCAGTCATTCACCACTGTCTTTTTAGGTTTCTTCTCAGAACAAGAGGAGCTGTGATTGATGGAGAGTGCAATGTATTCAAATGACTTTCAAAAATCATGAAGTTAAAAGCCATCAGGACTTCTGAATAATAGTTCCTAAATATGTTTACATTTTAACAGGGATTATTAACTTACATCTCGATTAGAAGATAAAAGGGGAAAATATTTCTTTATAGGGCTTTTTATAGTTATTTATTTTCTCAATGAACACAGACACTGTCAAGTCTTAGCCATATTCTGGAGTTATGTAACTTTGTACATATTAATCATCACTTGAGATGCTCTGCATCCCTTTAAAGCTACAAGTATTTGGAAAGAACATCTTCATATCGCTTTGTATTCTCAAATAATGGCTATAAATTTAAAAAAACAGAGGCTCTTCTTCACCTAAACTTGTGCTTGCATTGAGGAATTTTGGATATGTAACACACACACTGTGAAAAAGTACAGAAGTTGTGGCTTTGAGACTCAAAGGCTCACTCTGAGTTTATCCCAATAAATACTGATTAAAATAGGTCAGGAGACCTGTGCCCTGAGGAATTATCATCCAAATAGTTGGTAATCTTTGGCTGGAAGGGAGCCTGGAACACGTATTTTGACAGCAACAAGTGTATTTTTCTAATCTCTGACTTCTGAACAAAGAAAAAGCGCATTATGAGGTGATGAGAAGAAAAGGAGATGAGGGAAGGAACAGCACAGAGAGGAAAGCACTCGAGTGGAGAAGCTGAAATGGGGATACAGTGCTGGGGGACAGACAGAGTCAGAGCCAGGACAGGTCCCCAGCAGCTGCTGTGGGTGGGCAAACATCACCAAAACTCCAGCAGAATTTGCACAGGTATAAACAACACACAACAGATGCACAACAAATTCATTCTTGTTCTAAAAACCGAGCATATCAAACTCAGCTTTTGATTCTGACCACGGTCCTGATTTACACCATTGGTGGGTGTCTGAGCTCCACGGTTTGTTAGCATTATGCAGGCTTTATTTGAAGAACACACACACAAAAAAAATCACCATAGAAATTCAAGAATTTGGCCATAAATGGGTTTGTAGGAAAAGTAACTCCCCTAAGGTTTCCAAGCTTCCCCTTATTGTCATAAGTTCACTGCAAACACTCTGAAATTTCATCTATTCTCATTGACCATTTCCCTCTGGCTTTCTTGTGTTGTGTTTATTTTTATTATTTCTTAATTAGATTACAAACACTTTCCACAGAAACAGTAAAACACTGCCTCTGGTTCCTGGTAACAGTACATTTTAAATGTATATTAACTCAATGTTTTAATTTCGAGCTGAATGCAAATTAAATTAATCTTTCAACACAAACAGTAACTTGTCATTTTCCTCAGTGCTTTGTCTCATGCAAAATTTGTTCAATGTTTAAAAAGCCATTTTTAAACAAAATTGGTCACTGACTTCAGAACAAGCCTTGTTGTCTTGTGTTATTCCAGGTCTGTAGTTGGTGGAGGAACATCATCAAGACAGTTTTATCATTTTCCAGTCACTGCTCTTGCTACAACCTCACATAAAAGTCTTGCAAGCAGTTGGAAAGGATATTTCTGGTGTCACACTGCCTCACTGTCTTGTCATCGAGGTCCTGACAAACATATTTACTGATTTCCCTTCATTGAAAAGCTTTAACCACAAAAATTTGTTTCCTAACAAAGAGCTGGGGGGTGACTAGTTCGGGCAATTAATTCTTTCTCACACTGCAGAAAAAAGGAAAAAAGGAGGGAGGGAGCAGTGCTGGCAAGCACAGGGATGCTGATCTTTGGGCAGTGACCCCTCTGTGCCCAGGGAGGTGTCCCTGATCCCCGGGGGACTCTGGATTTCACAGGCCTGGGAAAGGGCAATCAGTGCCAAGTGCTCATTAACCTTCCCCAGCGCTGGAAATCCACTGACAACATCTCCATGAGAGCAGAGCCAGGGAAGTGGAGGTGGCAGGGAGTGGTGGGAAGGGTCACATCACCAAGAAACTAAATGAAAGGAAGGGTGGATGTTACAGGATTTTAGTTTCCAATAGCATAAATAAAAAATTAACACATTTTCCACAGGAACTCTTTACCCTTAAGACCAGAGTCCCTTTCTCTTGACAGTTAAATTATGGAGAAATTTCCCTTTCTCCTCTTTTATTTTAAGCCATTGGTTGTTTGCTTTTCAGGACAGCTCTGAACAATTTCAGCCAGCACTGCCTGGAAAGGTTTGCTGTGACATCTGATATTTGGTGTCAGCTCTGTGGGGAGAGCAACCAGTTTTTCTCAGAGGTTTTCTATGTCCTGAGTCCTTAAAAATAATGTTAACTGTGAAGCTTAAATCAGCACTGTCGGGGGCACCCAGTGTTCCTCCTAACAGAGCAGCCCAAGGCTGCCAGAGGTATTACACTGTTCTATTGAAGCCTGCTGTGAGGTGGAAATACTGCCCTGGAGTTCATGGCTTTGTAGCTGTAAAAAAAAAAGATATGACTATCAGATCTTATTATACCACCTCATGCACAGCTCAGTGGAAAAGGGAAAATCCAATACAGGGCTCTGAGAACCAAGAAATCCTAGGAAAGGTATTTGTGGAGGGGAAAACAGAATCCTAAAAGCAAAACCCAAGCAAGGTGGGAAGAGCAGGTTTAACTTTCCATCTGCACAGTACAGACACCTCAAGTGAAAACTGAAGAGTTTACATCCTTAAGATCCTTTGTGACTGACACAATAACTAATTTCCCCCAGGCTTGCCCTCCCTACAAGTTTTTAGCTGTGCATGTTAACCTGCACAATGTCACTTGTTGGAGGCTGTGGAGAAATCAGCTTGCCTAAAACATTTTTTGCAAAGATTTCGTAGATCCAGGATGAAAATTTTCTGATCAAAATCCATGAAAGAGACTGAGATAAGAGAACCCCAGGTTTAAGCTCATGCCCTCACTAATTCAAGTATTTCACCTCTCTTTCACCTCTCATTCCCCTGCCCTTCAGCTCAATGAATATTTATTGTTATGAAGTGGAAGGGCTTTGAACAGGAGAGATCCAAAGGGACAGGACAAACCCCCAGCCTCAGGACAGGTCAAAACCCCTCTCCCAATTCTGTACCCACCCAGCTTCCCCAGGGCTGCTGCTCCCCATGGGCCTTTGGAGAGCTGGGAATGGGAAAGAGATTCTGATTCATGGTCATTACACCTGCTATTACTCCGGTTTTTTTGCTGTTATTAACCAACATTTCCATTTTTAGAGCTGCACTTGATGCTCACCTCCCCATGCTACCAGCATTGGTAGGAACATTTCAAGGATTCTCTCTCCCTGGATGGTGTTCCCCCATCGAAGAGGATGTTTCAGAGGTGCTCACAGGACATCAGTGTAAATATTATCTCAGGTTGTTTTTATGTTTGCTCTGAGTGGTAGTGTTGCCAGGAAAGCCATCAAGCAAGATTTCACACATAATTACAGCCCAGGAATGAAGTTTGATGACTTGCAGAAAATATCAGGAGATTGATTCTGCTACTGAAAAAATAAGGCCTGGTTCTAACAACTGTCAGAAATTCAACTAAGCATTCATTTTCCAGGACACATTTGGTTTAATTTTAACACACCTATGAGTGACACTATAAACACTGCATTTGTTAAAATATTAATACAAATATCTACACATAAGGAAGAAATAATTGGGTGGTGGCTTTACCTTCTGACAGAGGAAAAAAAGCTCATTCAGAATAATTCTATTACTTCCCCCAGACAGGCCTTGTAGGTTAGTTACAAGGAACTCACAGGTCACACAGAAGTGCAATGATAAAAAATGCAGGTACTGTGAAACATTTATAAAGAGAAAGTATGAGGGAGTATGTAGTTTAGAATCTGAAATGACATTTTGGCATGGAACAGATCTCCCACAGGGCAGTTTTGAAACTTGCAGAAATTCTTAAAATGACATCTTTCAAAATGAGCAAACATCAAACGCGCTGAAGTCGTTACCTCAAAGTGCTTCACTGATAAGTCAGGCTGGGAATAAGCTAAAAATAAAGTTGCCCAGCTGCACAGCTGGCAGGAGCAGCGTGCCAGGAGCTGTGACCCCAGTTTATTTGGACAAACAGGAGCAGCACAACGGGGAAATGCATCCACAGAGGACGGGAAAAGGCAGGGATACACCATGGATACACCACAGAGAGGGACAAGCCAGCACAAGCCATCCACGGGTGAGCCCTGACCCAAAACAGCTCCCAGAAGGTGACAAGAGGAGCATCTCTGCCCTGTGACTGCCAGGACAGCACACGCTTGTTTTATGTGCTTAGTGACACAAAAAGCTCTCTCAAAATGCCAAATTTATATACTGAGCCTCTTTTGTTTAAAGAGCAAACAAGAGGGCAGAAAATTAATGGCACAATGCAGGCATTTATCCATTGATTTAAAAAGGTCTGTGGAATTAGGAAAAAACCTAACTGGTGAAAGGGAATTCCTTTTTTTGTGCAATGAATAATTAACCCTTGGACCCCTCTTCCCCAGCCCTCGTTGTACATTAAAGCATAGCAGGACAATATGGATTTGCTACTGTTCTTAGGTTTGCTGTGGTTCTTTTCTTTCCTCAAAATGGCAAACCTGGGGTGCCAACCATAATGTGACAGGAGTCTGCCACTTACAGGTACAGTACCTCACAGTAAGTTCCTCTGGCTGAATGAGAGTTCCCAGCCATTGACCAAAACAGAAGAAAAGAATAAAAGTTCCTTTGCTTTCACCCTCCACTGATCTTCCTTTAAATGCATGGATGCTTTTACATTAATTTCCTTAACTACTGAAGATACAAGCAGAATTCTTGTATCTGCCCCCAACTGGAAGGTTTACTGCAAACAAGACCTCTAAACTCCAGCAGACTGGAGTAATGCTTTGCATGAAATTCACTATTATAAACCTGTAGAAACACTTCTCCCATTTTTGCCCCCTATTCTGAGAAAAGCTGAGTTATGATGCTGCATCCACATCAATCCCTTCTCCATCACTGGGGTGAGATCCATGCTGACCTGTTGGCACTCTGATCATTTAATGATTCCATTTGGTTCTGCCACATGAATTTGGGTTCATTTAAACACATGTAAGTAGTAGTTGAGGGAATTTTCCCCTCCTTTGTTTAGTTCCATAAATCCATGTTAATAAACAACTTTGCACTCATCCCCTTGTGCTTTGCTCTTCCACACAGCAAAGGAAAAGGAACCAAAACCTCACACAAAAACCTGACACAGTCTCTTGGCCACAGAGGAGCCGGAAGACAAAAGGGAAAAGAGGGCCAGACCTTTGGAAACATTTTCCCCCCCACAGTTTCCATTCAGCCCACCTGGCAGGGATTTTGATGCCATGGTTGCAGGTTGGTCACACACAGGGGCTGTTCCTGGCCAAGCAGCTTTGCAGGAGGATTTCCCCTGCAATCCCTGCAGCCCATCCAAGACTGTCTCTGAAGGAAGAGATTGCTCATTCCCTCACAGGCTGTTCCAGGCACTCAGCTTTATGGAATACAAGCTTTCCACAAGAGTTTATTAACCTCCACACAAGAGAACACGTTATTCCATTTTGTAGACAAGAAGCCAATAAAAAGGCTGATTTAGGCATTCAAAATCAGTGCCTAGCCCTTAAGTGTGTAATCCAAAGCACAAAGGGCTAGAATCTACAAAGAAAAGGTCATAAATATTTTAGGGGATGTCTCACTACAAAAACAAACAAACAATTTTCCTTGCTTCACCTCATTTTCAAAATCCAAGCCGTGCTGCAGGAAAATTTTTCCCACTCCCCAAAGTCAGCTGGAGGCAGACACTCACTACAGATAGATCAGTCTAGCAGGTAAAAGACAGGATATATAAAGATTTTGCTTTCAGTTGCTTATATCATTGGAGACAGAGAGGTAAAATCAACCTTTTGGACAACAGCAGGACTGGGGCACTCATGTCCCAGTGAGTAAATAGTTGTTTTTTGCAATTACTTAATCCATCTTTACACCAGTAAGGAAACTTCATAGAATGAAAGAGAATCAGTGCCCATGCAATACCCTCATTCAAAGGGACAAATGATAACTACATCAGGTGTTACTTTAGATATGTGTGGGCTTTTAGCACACCCCAATGTGTAATTTTTCAGCTGGAGAAATAGTAGTGTAGCTTTACAGGAGTCAGTGAAGCTGTAACAGTCCAGCTAAGGATGATGGAGGAAGCTGTATATGTATTTTCCTCTTTTTCTTGCTTGCTTTCATAATTTCATCATTAATTCAGATTTCAGAACTTGGACCCTTGAACAAGGCACTGCAAAAAAAGATAACAACTAGCAGCCCCTTTTTGGCTATCAACCTGTCCCCCTACTAACTGCCTGATTTTGTCTTGAGCAAATAGTAAAAATGAGGCTTTTCACACTTTCTCTGCGTTCTTAACCACAGATGGAAAACATTTGTAGTACACTGCATATAAGAAATGAGCTCCACAGGGTTTGCTGTGATGTGAGACAGAGCAGAAGTGATTCCACAACTGAAATGCTGCTGTCTCCACAACACAACAAAGTGCAGATGAAAGGCTTTGAGCTATTTCAGCCTAGACAGTGCTACACACAAATCACACATAACTAGGTTGACTTAACTTTGCTCTAAATTCAATGATGGTAATGAATTTTTACATCTTCGCTGCTATTAGTGACTTGCATGTAATAATCCCAATAACATTATCACAAATTCCTATGATGCTACAATATTAATGGAAATGTAAAACTAAACTGCTAAAACTTAAAACCGATTAATAAAATATCCCGTCAAATAGATTCATTTCACTTCCTAAAGCAAAGAACTTCACTTGATCTCAGAGCATTAGCTATTTGAAATGCTAAAACATTTTTCTTTCAGTTGTAAAAGATTTTTCCACAGGCAAGAACTTGTTTGTCACTACTCACAGCCTTCCCACAAAAAACAAGAATTCCTGCTCTGTTTCCTTGCTTAGGCACTGCAGTGTCTAACAAGAAGAGTTAGAGATTATTCCAGTGAGTTAATTGGGTTTCAGAAATGGTTTGGAAAGAGCTTCTCTCTCTGGTTTTCTCCTCTGTTTGGGGAAATCTGACTTGCCAGTCAAAATTAGGATCTCTGTTAGCAAAAAGCAGACCTTCACTCTCTTCTCAGTCTGGAGACAAGAGCAAAAAAGCCACATTGAAAAGAGTTCTACAGTGAAGCCCCAGATGTGAAATTTCTCAGATTTGAATATCTGAGTTCAATCTAGATTTGTACTCATTTACAAGTTGGCCTCATTGCAGGTGACTTGCTGTGGAGGCTCAAGTCTGAGTTTAACAGAAAAGCCATTTTGAAGCAGGGGAGCACCCAGCACATGCTCGTGAATGCCAGAGAAAAATACAAACATGCTTTTCCTGCTTCTTCTCGGGTTTCAAACAAACTGAGCACTTGTTACCTTCCCTGGGGACACCTAAAAGGCTGGGAATTGTGATCCTGGTTCAGGCACATCCATGCTGGGTGCAGTGGGGACCAGCACAGTGCTCTGTGTGCACCCAGCTGCAGTGACAAACATCTCCTCTCATCTCTCAGCCAGGAGAAGTGTGATTCCCAAATGGGAGAGCAGCAGAGAGGGGCTTGGGGTGAAGATGCTGTGAGTGCACCCAAAATTTCCTTCATTCTGTTGATCCCACTGGAATCACGGCTCTGTGCTCATGGGAACACTCAGAAAATGCCAACCTTTGTCTGTGGAAGTGGAGAGAACTGAGAAACCAACTCTGACACAGCACTGCCACCCCCAGAACAGGTGGAGATGCACTCAGGCCACCCAGACTCAAATAATCCTTCAGCTTTCAGTCCTCAGCACCCTCAGCAGGGACACCTCACTCATCTGTCACCCTGCAAATCTTCCTGAGCACTTTGGACTTTGTCGAGGTCACTTCAGGCTCATGGCAGTGGCACCCACCTGGCCATTTCTGGCCACTGAGGTGGATTTTTGGTCTCCTGGGCTTTGAAACAGAGAAGAGAAAGAGCTGCTTACACCTCCATAAAGCACAGCTTGCATTTAAAGATGCCCAACGTAAAATTACCCACAGGGGTTTTTCTGCTTTCACCAGAAGCTTCTTTGTTTTATAAGCTCCATTATTATGGTGCTATTAAAAGGTTTAATGATTTAAATAGCACTCTTGAGCTAAGCCAGATGCTTTCACTCTCCAAGTATCAGGTCTATAGGTTACCAACACAAAACATGAGAAATCTTCTTTGCAATCTTCTAAGGCTGATAGTACTCAATTTAGTATTTTTATTGTAGTCAGAAAATCCTCTGGAAACATTCTGACTTTCACAATATTAAAAAATAACCCACTTAGTGAGTTCTAAATAATATTTATTTTAGCTAACGGCAGTATTTTAAAAATCCTTGGCTCTCTAAGCCTATTAACTTCTAATACTACCAAGTTGAGCTACAGGAAAAAAAAAAAAATCTTCCTCTTGCTGCCTATTGACACTGGGTGTCATCTAAACGGCTAAACTGCAATTCTGTTCCCAGAATTAATACTGCAGGAGAGAAAGATGATAAAAAGGGACTCTGAGAAGGAGCCACACACAGCCCAGGCAGCACAAAGCTAAGCCACGTGGGCAAACACCTCCTCTAATTTCATTGTATTTATAGGTCAGCTGGTTTTATTCTGAAGCACAAGAGATTTACTAGGAAAATTCATTACCGCCACTTGCTCTGATTTTCTTTCTCAATATAATTAAGCTTTGCTAATTGTCTATCATGATTAAAATCATGCCAATAACAACCTTGTTTCCCCATTTGGCTGTGCTCCAGGCTCCTCAGAGCTCTTGTTTAAGGGCAGTTCTTCCTGTAGCAGTTATGGAAAGGTCTTTTACCAAACACGTGAGGTCAGCCCTTGGCCTGTTTGCCAATAAATTCATACAAGTCAGCATCATACCCATGGATTTTCTGAGGAAGAGAAGGTAGTCAAAAAGGAAAGACACAACAACTGTATTTTAAGCAAGGAGTGAGATTCAGTAAAGATTCAGAATCCATTCCTGCAGGTTGGAAAATGAATTCAAACTAGACACATAGATAGGAAGGTGCTGAAATGAGTGATTACTTCAGGGCTATATTATCCCCCCAGCAATACAAAAGCTGATGTAAGACATGGAAATTCAGCCAGGACACGGAAAGGGGAGAAAAGGGGAGAGAAAAGGGGTTAGGTGTGAGTGGAAAAGAAAAAGAAAAACAGAAAGAATCAGTGCTGTTGTTCCATCACACATTGATATTTTTAGCTTCATCCCCTCTGTGGAAGGCAGATCAAGGGTGCAGAGAGCAGGACCAGGAGCAGAAGGCAGCTCTGCTTTGCTTTGGGACCCCAGATAGGGTCTGGCAAGGGGGACAGGACATAGGGAGGAGGATAAAGCCATCCTTGCCTTCTTCCCACCTTCCCTTTACTGCCTGCCTGCTGGGAACTTCCCTTGATAACAGTCAGGGCTTGATTTGTGGCAATGCCCATCAGCAAAATTTCTGACAAAACAGATTTTCAGGGAAAAATATTGATTCATTCACACCAAGATGTTTTAACCTCTAATGCTCTTGTTTCCCAACAGCTCATTGGGAAATCAGGATTCCCACTGTCCACTGCCACGGGCAGTGCCCAGTGACACATAATTCTTTGTGCAGGGGTACCTAACCCATGACCACAGGCCTCGAGGTTCTGGGGCTTTGTGCTTTGTGCAGAGATAGAAGAGCAGTGCAGGTTTGTTTTAATCTGTTTAAATGTTTTTCAAACACTGCAGCCACGTAGAAACCCAAGCAATGTCCAAGTGAGTGTGTATCCATCCCCATCACTCAGGTATCCCCAGAGCCCCAATTCCAGAAGTAAAATAAGCAGAGCACTGTGTGCACCACCTTGGCAGTATAGGACAGATATCTGGGCTTGGGTAGCTCATTCTCAGTTAACTCTGCACTTCTACAGTGCAACACACTCCGTGCCTCATTTCCCCACAAGAAATGAATGAAAGCCACTGCCTTTCTCTCCACTTCTGTCTAATTTACACTGTAACCTCTTTGGGCCAGGACCTATTTCTTGTTACTTGTTCATACAGTGCCTAACACAAAAGCAACCTAATCTCAGACCCTTTTTTAATGCAAATGTAATAGAGAACTGGGCTGTTTTAACAGAAAGGGTAATTTTGGTTCCCTTTCGGTAATGGACTCTAGGAACAGATAATTGGGCTGTTTTGTCATTATTCTTTTTAAGTGAGGTTAAGGTCCTATTGGTGGCAAAGTGAAATATGTATTGCAGGCTAATCAGCAGTCCAAACCCAAATGTGCCAGGGCAGAGCTCACCCTGCATTTAGTGCACTCAATAGATGGGTTGTACTAACACAATTAAAGGAAGAATTTGGCTGTGTACACATGTAGATCATTATACTGACGCATCTTCTTTTACTGCAGATCATGCAGAGAAGGGTTTGAAGACTAGAACATAACAATTATGGGTCTAGACAGAGCCTGCCTAAAGGCATGAGCTGCAGCTAGAGCAGTTCAAGCGACTGCCTCCTCCAGAGGAAGCAATCTGGGAGGCAGTGGCACTTACACTCCTCATCTAGCACAAAACCAGACTTGAGCCCCGTGGCAGGGTGAGCTGGGCTGCTGAACTGGGCTTTGCAGAGCACTGGGAGGACACACACAACCAGCCAGTGCTCCTCAGCTGGGGCAGGAGCTTTGGGAGCCACAGAAGGGAGCTGCTGGCAGCTGGTTGTGTCCTCTCGCTCCAGAGTCAACAAGGTCAGCGAAGATGAAACTTGGTACATCCAGCCCAAAGGACAGAAGATTTCATTCTGTGTCCTTACATGCCACTGGTTATCAAGCAGCTGCTTCCCCTCACACAGGGAAACATGTTTTTCATGGTGCCAGGGTATAGAACAACAACAACAAAAAAGTCACAGCTTCCCCATCAACTTAGTTTTCAAATATATTTCAAAAGCAGCAACTTTTATCTTGGTGCTATTTGTTTCAGTCCAAGGGAAAGCAAAGGACTGCCAGCCTTCCATCATTTCTGAGCATGAAGGGCAGCTTATCAGAAAATAACATCAGTGGCAGACACTTAAAATACCTTTATCTCAAGGTTTCTCCCCTGCTTTCCCATGGATAGCACATTTAAACCACTGCTAGATAGCCCAAACCAATAATGGGCTGTTCTGGTCAGTCTTTTAATAATCCATCTTTTATTACAGTGAACCCCATTTGCTTTGGAGTGCAAGTCAGGGTGTTGAGACAAATCACAAAGCCATGTATGAAATACACTTTGGATCTATTAGAAACTTTCTTTCCCTGCAACAGCCATATAACCACGACTTAAATCAAACAAGTCTTCTCCACTGGCATGGAGCAAGAAAAATCCTTAGCCCCAGGACTTACACCTTTAGTCAGATGCTGTTTTTGACAATGTCCTACGGACATTGCAAAGAAAATCTGCTCATTCCAGCTGTTACCTGAGTCTCAGAATTCCTTTTACACTTAGATTTTAATCCCCTAATTACATGACTTGTAAGTCACTGAATTCTCTGCTCATGAGAAATTGTCTAGGATATCTTGCAGCAAGAAAACAGTGTACATTTCTGTTATACTTAATTCTCACCTAATGAAGAAATATTGGACCAAACCTACAAAAGCCAATCTGAGGGAGAAAATAATCAGCATACTCTCATTCCTTTAAATGGCAGGGAAAAAGCATCCAATATATTTGAAAGTTCAATGCCTTTTCCCCCCAACACCTTAGGCATTAATGGCTTTTTACCAGGACACAGTCTGTAATTTTCTTGAGGCAATTTTCCATGTTTTTTCACCTTCAGAAAAAAAACCCAAAACGTACTGGGTTAATCTTTCCCTGCTGACATCATAAGGATGATTTCTGCAGTTAAAAAGGTCTTCAAAACAAAAGGAATAAAAACAAAGGAGCTCATTTACAGTTCCTTTGCTGAGCAGACAAACCATACTGGAGGGTTGTTCAATGACAGCCAGTGGGACAATTGTCCATTCTAACGATTATCAGATTGCAATGTGCATCCCCAGCAGCCCCTGCATAAATCCTTGCATTAGAGCCCAGACTCTGCTGTGTACAGACTTTAACCACATCTCATTTGTGACTCAGGAGACCTGGATTATGCTGCTGGATTTGCCACTGCCCTCTGGTATGCTCCCCTGCAAAAATCTCTGCCTGTCTCTCTCTGTTTCTCCACCTCTGAGATGGGGATCAGGGTATCCTTATAAAACCCCCTCCTGCAGAGGGATCAATGGGAATTGTGAAGTTTCACCCTTTTGAATGGCTCTCTTGGAAAGCAGAGAATTTCAGTCTTCATTAAAGGCACAAAAGCTGGTGTGCATGTGGTGTTTTGAAAGGCACTTTCACATCAAGCTCTGAGAATGCATAAATGAAAACACCTCCGAAACAAATTCTGTTTGTTTTTCATCCATTGTCTGTACACACTGACATGCAGTTCATCTTCTCTTCACGGGGAAAAAAAAAAAGTTAGCACTTTAGCACTTATTTCTGCTACAAAACCATTCATATAAATAAAAGAGAGACAGAGAGAGACAAAGTGCTCTGCACAGATACTTGAGGCTGACAGAGAAAATGCTCCTTCCACAACAAACTGGAGCACGCATCGGGAGGACAGCACTGCTCCTGATTTTCATCTCGGAGAGAAAATGAAGAAGGATGAATAGCTATGCCTCACTTACTCTTGAAGCAAATCAAAAGGAATATTCTGGTATCTATTTTTTATCCTCCTGTTCTGGCTAATGAAAACAAAAGACCTAAATATTTGATTACTTCCCCTCTGTGTCAAAAATAATAGTTCACGTCCTTTCTAGTTGGACAGAATGGAGACTTTTTAGATCTCAGTCCTTTCATCTGAAACAGCATCACACAGGTTTGCCCCAGCCTAACCTATTAAAATAAAGTTGAGCTCTGAAAAGCTGCCTTTTTTTTTTTTTTTTCCTTTTTTCCGCTGTTTTGGAACTGCATTGCAAGCAATGATTAGATTGCATTTGCCAATAAATCTATAGGGATAAGTGAACCAAAATAGCTTCTCCCTCTCCAGCCTATCAGTTAACAGGCTTCCTCTGTAAATGATGTTACCATTTCACGATTTGCCTTAAAACTTACTCAGCTCTGTCCTGTGCTCTTCAGAGTAAATATTGCTCATGCTAAAAGCTGTGCAAAATGCATTCAGGAAATCCATATTTGTGAATTAATATTTTAGTGATTTCAGCGGTGTTCACAAGTTTAACTATGTGGACTCTAACATATGCAGGATCCTTCAAAATCACATCTCAGCAAAAACACCCTGTGTTAGCACAGAAAAAAATTAAAGTGATCAGAAACTGCTTTGAACTAATGGAGACATAACATGGAAAGGGAGGATAATTTTAAGGCCTATGTATGTTGTGGTAAGGAGTTGTATTTCAGAAAATCACATGTAGCATTCAAAGAATCATGGAAGTCATGGGAACAGTGACCTTATTCCACTCAGGTCATTCAAATTCTTCTAATAGCAGCTCCTGCTTGTCAGGATTAGCCAGAAATATGGGTGGTTTGACTTGTTAGTGCTGTGGTTTTTCCCTGATGAACTGAATAGTACATTTTGCTACAACACAGCTTCCATTTCATTCCCACAATTTTCCCTCCAACTGCATTTCCAGTTCAGTTGTTCAGACCCCAAGAACTCAGTTTCTGCAGCAGCTGTACCCTAGTTCTGCCACTGCCCCACTCTGCCCCCTCATTTCTCCATTCACAATGGATTTGCTTCACATATTGAAAACGAACGACTTTAAAAGGAACTTTTATTTCCAGTAATCACTGGTGCAGCAGTATTTTTCTGGCTGATGTTTTAAGTAACCTGAAGAGAAAGAGAGAGAGAAAAGGAGATAAAAGAGCCCTTTAAAGGACTCCAACCTTTTAGCAGAGTTGTGCCAGTCTGAAGCTGAATAGATCATTTGGGGTGTTCTTTCCAAACGGTTGTGTAACCAAAAAGAAAGGGGAGTAAATCAGACCATGATTGGTTTCTGTAGCAAAAACTAGGTAAGAGAACAAATCAAATTTAACACTAGGAAAGCAATAATGGAAAATGCCTGTCTCCCAAACAGCTCCCTTGAGACAAACAATCTGACAGTGCTGAGCTGAGCCAGGCTGGGCTTCTCACAGAAACCACAAAAGCTCCTCGTCCATGCTGAGAACTTGGTAGAGCTGTAGCCTGTCCCTTGTTAGCATAATGGATCTCTGTGTTTGGCAAAGATAAGCAATTTAACAACATGTAGTAGTCCAGAAACTTATTGGTCACCCCCTGAGATACTCAATTAACATTTTTCTAACTCCAAGAAAAGGAGATAAAACCTCTCAAGTACATTTGACATGATTCACACTTACATAAAGATCTCAGTATTTTTTCCTCACTATTTTACCTTTCTAACCTCATTATGTAACAATCTCACTAATATTTCCAGGCCCCTCACTCTGACCATCCCTACATGGAACATTTCCTACCACACACTGCAAAAAAAAAAAGTACTCACAGGGCACGTGGAGCCCTGAATGCAGACAGAACTGGTGATGCAAGACAGCAGATATGGAAACCACAAAAGCTTTTGTTCCCTGTGATCAAAGCCAACACCAGTGTGGATTACAGCACTCCAGGAGCAGCTCACACATCTTAATTCGCCCATTTTGCTCTCAGAATTCATCTCCTATTAATTTTGGAAGAGTAGCACGGCCCTGCCTCAGGCACTGCCACATATTCCAGATAACCCAGCCAGACCCTGCACTGCTCACAGACCATCAGCTGCTGATGTGCAATCAGAACGGAGCAGAGTGACCACAGAACCTCATCCTGCATTTAGCAAGCCAAGCTCCCTGGAATGACCATTCCAGGGGCTCCTAATTTCACTCCTGTGGCAGCAGCAAGTCCTCTCTGGCTCAGCCCCAAAAAACCAGGCTCAGTGTGGACCCACACACCCACAGCTTGTGAGCTCCCAAAATGGGAGGGAAATTGGGGAATTGGGGAATCTCCACCAGGCTAGCTGACACAAATTACATATTCCTGACTCACAGTTTATGGGGCAGATGCAGTCCTGTGCTGTGGGCTGTGAGTGCAGCCCTCCACATCACCTTAGCACCCATCAGAATGGCATTTAATCCCTGACTTCCACCAGCCAAGGAAAATGAGATGGTGAGAAATTTATTAGGCTTTATAATCATGCATAACAATCTGCTGTACATCACGACTTAAACTGGAAAATATGCCTGACAGTAGAATTTCACCCTTGTTAGATAAAATGAGGAAAGGTGATTGTGTGTGATCCTTGCCCCTTGCCTCCACTGGGAGAGAGAGGAGGCAATTGGCAACAGCATTTCTTAATAATTACACATTATCTCTTTGAAAAGACAGGAGTATAGAGACTCTGTTTTCTTCTCCCTCTCTTCACTGGTGCAATGTAAAGAAACACTTTGATTAATTGGGCAACAATCCATTGGGCTGTGAGGTGCTTAAACTCCTAAACCCCACAGACAAATCCAGAGATAAGAATGAGGAAATTCATTTCTTGATACAGATCAAGGCAAACCAACAGTGAATTCTAACATAACTGAAATTATTAAGGGAAAAAAATCGCACTCAACACAACCAGCAAGGAGACACTTGTGCCTCGTGTCTGAGCTCTGTCCTGCACAAGAGGCTCAGCCCTTGTGATGTCCCCTGCCCACACCATTCCCATTAAAAATGGATAAACAAGCAGAGCATTGCTCCAACACCAGCTAAATAAAGTGCCCTCTCTGTGTTGCTTGGCAGCTAAAGCATTTTGGGTGTCAGAAACACAAATTCTACCTAAGGGACCTTCCCCATCTTGTGCAGGAGATGCTGCCTGCCACAAATTCCAGATGAGCTGATCACAAACATCCTCTGCTCCATTTCCCCACCCTGACAAGTTTACTCCTGGAGGCACCCAGCACTTTCCAAACAAGCCATGTCCCTGAAACAAGGGCTCTCCATGGCTCATCCAACCTTTTCTCAGCCCCTCTCAGAATGAGCAAAGATCATGGATTTAAAAACAAATGCGTTTGAGTGTTTTTTTTATACTTCAGTTTTGCAGACAGGGCTTTGAGTATTTCAAGTCCACATTTTGAAAGTTTCTCTCCAACAACTCTAAGCACTAGAAACTTAAAAGCAGAACAAGGTGAGAGAGCAAGACCTGCTGCCCAGAGAAAAAGACCAGACACCTGAGAGCTGACAAAACTCATTTAAACATCGACACGATGCTGCTGCACTGAACATGTCCAGAAGTGACTGGGGTTGTTTAAGCGCTTACACTGTGCTATCACAGGGTTTCAGAAACTTAAAGCACTAGAGATTAGTGCTTTAAAGCCTAGCCTGACCTCAAGCCAAAGGGATGGGTGCCAAGGAGTAGCTGCTGATGGTTGTCAGAGATCTGGTTTGCCTCACTCCTGCACTGCTCTGGCTCTGCCTGATGGGTGATGCCAGGGGAGCTTCCAGTGTGGGTCAGGCTGGGTGCTCTGCATATCAATTGCCTGCACTCATTTGTAATGTTTTCCTTCCTCTGTTGCACTGCTTCTTGATTAATTAGTGCCATTAAAGAACCTGCCCAGTGTACACAGGACAACTTGCCTTGCTTTAGCAGTGGGAAGAGAGAGCAAGTCCTTCTGAATTCAGGGAAAACTCTCTGAAGTGTAAATAGACAAAGATAATCAAATTCAGACGAGATTAAAATTAACAGACTATCAACCAAGTGACACTATTAATAAATGTCCACAACAAGTCGGGACAGAAAGGACTCTGGAAAGACCAAATGTAATTTAATTAAACAAATGAGAACATACAAAAGAAACCATAGCAGATAACTGCGTGGAAAGACAAATAAAGATTTCAGCAATAATTGCTCTTATATTATTCACTGTATAAAATGAACCATACTGGAGTTCCTCTCTATTTACATAGCAAGGAGGAAAACCTTGGGATTTTACCCATAACCCTGTGCACTGCAGAATCTTGTCCTTCACATGAATAAATGAAGTTTTGCTCTCACATTATTAGGCCATGCAGTGCAGAGTATACATATGTACTTACACCAATCCTGTGATGCAAGGGAATACTATTATTCTGATTTTATGGATAGAGTTTTACAACCTCATTAGTCTTGAGGCAACAAAGCTTTCTTGGTAGGGTTTGCCTTGATATTACAGAGCGTGAAAAATCACATCCCATAATCTACATGACTAAAATAGGCAAAGTTTCTGATGTAAATGCAATAAGGTTTTTCTTGTTTCTACACTAACACTCAAAGGAAGAGCACCGTGTTACCCAAAACTCAAGAACCACCCACCTGCACGTGCTGAACTTCCCCTGAGATGCCTGTCCTGGTTTAATTCCTGATTAATGGAATGCTCAGGAGCCTGCATTTCTAGCAAGGTATCTCCCCATCCTCAGGCACCACACTTAAAGAACAACACAAACTCCTACAGAGACAGGAGGCATCGTACCAGAACACCCCAGCCCTTTGAGGAACCCTCCCATTGCTGGTGCAGCTCTGCCCATGAGGGGAAATCCTTATTCCCTCAAGGGAAAAACAAGGCCAAAAAGAAAAAAAACTGCAATGAACCACAACCTTTTAAAAATCACAGCATTGTCAGTACTGAAGCTTCTTCCAATATAAAAGCTCTGCCTTTAAAAGTTACAGCCCAGAACAATTGAATAACCCCGAGATTATTTTCTCTCTTTGAGTTTGTAAAAATTCTTTAAAAAAAACAATGCACTGCATGGTTCAGCATTGAATTCTACCAACACAGCACTGTTTAATGTGGCAGTTCCCTAATTGTCACTGTTTCCTATACCACTTCACTAATCAATTAATTTGATTTTACTGTGTTTCAGTCACTCCACAGAGGAATCACAGAGTGGTGGGTGTTTCTAATGAGATCCTGCAAAGACCCTGAGTAATTGACCCTCAGCTATACAACATTTTTATCAGAATGCTGGAAGAAAATACGAAAACATTATTTGATAAAAATGTCAAATGACTGACAAAGATTAGGAGAATGGTAAATAATGAAGTGGAGAAGGTATTGATTCAAAGCAACCTGATAAGATCAACACAAGCAAGCATTATGTGCTCCACAGCAGTGCTACTGAATGAGTCCTAAATCCTAATTAGGAAATAGGATAAACTGAACCCTAGGAACAAAGCAAGAACAGCACTTTTACAGGTTGGAAGGGGAAGAAAGGGGCTAAAATACAGAAAATCTTGGAAATCAAGACCAGGGACTGCCATGGTAGTGAAGGGTCTAATGCATTCCCTGACAGTGTCAGCAGAATAAAGCCACATGGGAATAGAGAGATTATATCACAGTGTTAATGTGAATTGGTACAAGCACAACACCAGCCAGCAGTGCTGTCCCCACGTTTGCTTTTGCACCAAACAGCCACCAGAACCACTAAAGGAACAGTAAATACGTGGTCAGTGCAAAAATTAAGGAACTCAATCTGTTCAGATTATCAGAAGAAAAGAGAGGGCACAAGTTGATGACAGCTGATTAATGCCTACACAGGACACTGAAGTTCCATAATTGCAGCCTCTTTATGAAATAAACAGAGCTATGATGTGATCCAGGAGCTGGGAATTGAGCTAGGCAAGCTTTGACTTGAAATGAGATGCTGCATTTTAATAGCCAGAGTAAATAACAGCTGGAAATGATTTATTGAGAGTTGAAGTGAGCTCCTCGACGTTGTAAACCTGCATTTCACAAGGGGATGTTTCCTGAGATCCGCCCAGCTGGGCTGGATTAATTCAGGGTGGCCTTCAGGAGGTCAGGGGAGGTTCCTGCCCTGGCTTCACAAACCACAGGTCTCCAGATCAATCCCCACTCCTGCACCTTGAGTGTTTCCTTCAGGCCATTAAGTTTAACATCCACTCTCCCTTCATTTGGAATGTGCAATTTAAAGCTACAACTGCTGCCTTAATTTAATGGTAATTAAACCTGAGCCAGCCCCAGTGTTTTCTGTAACCAGCTCCCTGCTGCAAAGGGAGAGTTGGGCAGAATCTTCTGGAGCCACCATGGACCCAGGATGCCAGGAGGGGACAGGGACAAGAGCACGAATTTAATTAAAGAATTATGTCATTAGAAAGCTTTTTTGGCATGCAGGACCACAGGAACAGGGTGTCAGCTAAGGAGCAAAGATACAGGAAGCCAGCACAGTGTCCTGACAGAGGACAAGGATGATTCTGCCACTGAGATAAGCTTCCCTCAGCCTGAGTCCCGTGGTAATTAATGCAGGAATTGCCCTTCTCTCCATCCACTTCTCCATCAGTGACACCATTTGGATAAAATTCCTCTTCCTGAAAACCCTTTTCCCAATGCTCCTCCTCCTGTCCCTCACCCAAGCCTCACATAGGCTCAGTTAAGGACCACATAAAAATAAACCAATCCCAAAATTCAGTCCACACCTTATCTGGAAGCAGTTCTCACTAGCACTCTATGGAAATAAACAGGCTTTTATTTAAAGTTGATCTTGAAAGGTTTTCACTGGTAGCTCGTTCAGTTGGTGAAGAAACTGTGCAAATTTGTGAGTATTATTTCCAGCCAGAGTGCAGGACACAACATATCCTTCTGAATAACTCACTCCAAGTGCCCATCAGTGGTGGTGATTATGCACCAGAGCACCTCATTAAGCCTCTGACTCTCTGGTACCCATCGAATCAGGACGACTGTGAGCCATTGTCAGCTGTGACACGACTTGCCAGGCTTGAAAAGGGGCAAATTCTGAGACTGCAAGCCAGCAACACAGTGAAGAATGGGGAAAATGCAGCTTGGAGAGGGAATGTTTAAAAACAAACTCCAATTACAGTCCTGAAAGGCTGATGCTTCCTCCAAAGGAGTGCTAGAACACAAACAAAGTCTGTTTGCTCCTCTTTACCTCCTCACACACTTCTCACCAGCTCAGGTCTGCAAAGAGCCAGATCGGGAAATGCCTGGAGTCTTAATAAATATATATGCCTTTCCAAAGCTTTACACTGAATTAAAGGAAATAAAACAGCACTCTTTGACCCAAACCAAAGGAGACATAACTGGAAAACTTCAAGCCAAAAAGCTGGTATTTCATACAACACACAAACTGGCTCTGGACTCCTTCCCTCCTGCTGCCTTGGACATGGCATTGCAGAATTTGATTTTAAAGTATTGATCATGTGGGGACTACCAAGCAGGTATTTTGTACTTTTTAATTTGCAAAGCACTTTTCCTGCTAAGTTATCTATCAACAAAAAACTCCCCCCAAACACAGCAAACAGAACCTGGTGTGCACAGGGTGATGGGGGACATCAAACCTAACTGGCATGCTCTAAAATCCCTTCTAGTTAGTGCAGAAGGCAGAAAGGAATTTGCTTACAGTATATCATCATGCACATTGCTAATAAAGAACTTGAGAAATTGTTAGGGAAATGGGATTTATTTAACTCCCTTGTTTAGCAGAGATGACACAATCTATAGTCTCATCACCGAAATAAGTGAGAAAGCCTTAAAGCAATATATGGATTGCTGCCACCACCAGCACGTGCCACTTCAGATGACAACAGAGATAAGCAAAGTGTTTTTTAGACAATCTCAGATGAAAAATATTGCATTACCATCTTTGAATTTTGGTCTAGTCTTAACATACAGCTTGGGTTTTATATAAATGTAACTGTGCTTAAAAATAGAAACTAATGCTTGTGTACCAAACTATTTGCAGTGCTCAGCCCCAAACACACCCTGGGATTTGGTTTCACTCCTGTTATTAGTGGAGGTCATTTATTTAATGTTGTAAACAAATGCAGCTCTTGGAAACTCCCGTAGCAGGGAGGACTTTGGTGAAGGCAGCTTTGCTTTTACTGAACTGTCAGCAGGGAGGTCAGCACTAAAAACCTTAATCAAACTTCAAACCTTCTGAAATGAGATCCATTCTCCTGATGCCCACGTGGGAATTTTCAAGGAGATAGAGAGGAGAGCAGAGCAGCAGAGGTGCTGAACAGGTTTTAGCTGCAGAAGTGAGAACCTCCCCTGGCTTCTCCAGCATCTCTCCTGCTGATCCACAGAAGGGATGCTGGGATCACGGAGCTTGCTTGCCCGAGATGAGGCTGATGGCACAGCAGGACTGTCTCAGAAGTTTCAGTAGCACAATAAAAGTCTCTGTGCTCTGAAATAAGAATTAGGAGACTAATGGGACTCGGGGTTTCTCAACAGACCGGAGCCTTGTTGGTTTATTGCACACAATTTAGTGATAGTCATACCTTCCACAGGGTGCAAAAGTGCCTTTTTTTTTTTAATAACGGCTACAGAAAATCAATAGATTTCATGAGTTCAATTAATCCCTGCAGCTGTTGTGCCAGTCAGAAGGAAACAAAGAAATTTTCCATTTCTAAGCTGTTGTCTGTAGAGGAAGATGGTCCCTGAGTACCTTAAAATTTGGTTCCCATTAAAGCAGGGTTTCTTGTAATTTCTGCTTTTTTAGGATAAGCCTTTGTAATTATAAAGGCAAGCCAGTGCTAGGCTACGGTTCTTAAATAACAGCCAATCACTTATTTGTATTTATATGTGTTGAACCTGCCTTAGATACAAAGGCACCAGGATTTAGGTTTGGATAATGGGTCAAGATCCTCAGGCCAGCCCATTCTCGCTGCATTATGTGGAGGTTCATGCTAGAAGACTTCTTCCCTACTGCTGGTACTGATTCTGAAGTAATTAGAGGAACATTGACTACTTGAAAATCCATTTTTAGATCTTTTTCCCTGAGGTGCTGTCTTTTGTGGCAGTGGATACTTAGCAGGGCTTGGAGAACATCTGCAGTTGCATGAGTGTCTTCTGCAGGGAAAACTGTGTCTGTTGTGTGATTCCAAATTAATCCCTGTCACCTGCATGACTGAAACCTGCAAGATACCTCTTGTTTATGGGGTATTTCCATGTCCAAACTCTGACCCAGCTTGGACAGCCAACTGTTTAACAGGGGCTGGGCACCTCTGGCACTGACCTGTGCACACCAGGACCTCACTAAAATGTGTGACACTCTACCTACATCTTCCCCAGGAAAAAGGTTAATGTCCCATTTCCCCTTCTAAATAGCCAGTTTGGGTCCTGCAAAGGGCCCATAAAGCTGGGCTTGGCTAATTACTTTGTGGTAAAAGCAGTGACCTCAAGTAGCTCATTGTCCTTTATTGCTGCCAGATTTTATTCCAGGACAGTTATCCTGGTGTAAATAGACACCTTTTCACATCACAGGCAAAGTCATATCCTCTGCATTTCCTACTCTCGTGTGGGTTTTTTTTTTTTTGCCAGTGGCAAATCCCAGCTAAATTTGGAATGTTTATTGAGTGATTCACCTTCTGCACAGCCCAGAGCAGCTGCCTTGTGACAATGTCACTTCCCAAATAAAGCAATTTCTACAAAGGCACGACACGGTGACAAAGTGAGGACAAGGGACGTGCCAGAGGGACAGTGATGAGCCTCAGTTCAGTGCTGAGGTTCTGAACAGGTGACTTGGAGCCCTCAAGGCAGAGGGAGCATCCTTTTAGCAAACTCAGGTGAGGGATTTTTCAGCCATAGAATCACAGAGTGATTTGTGTTGGAATGGACCCTAAAGCTCTGCGTGTTCCACCTCCCTGCCATGGGCAGGGACTCCTTCCACTACCCCAGATTAATCCAAACCCCGTCCAACCTAACCTGGAACATTTCCAGGGATGGGGCAGCCACAGCTTCTCTGGGCAAGAGAAGCCAGAGCCTCACCACCTTCATATATCTATTATATACCTTCCATATATTTAACCTAAATTTAGCTTGCTCCCATTACTCCTTGCCTTGCCACTCCAGCTCCTGATGCCAAGCCCCTCTCCAACATCCCTGTATCTCCTTCAGATCCTGGAAGGGGCTGTGAGGTCTCCACACAACCTTGTCTTCTCCAGCCTGACCAGCCCCAAACATTCCCAGCCTGGAAGAAAACCACTCCACCCTTCTGCAGCCATCAAATAGGGCAGGGAAGGGCAGCACGGGCATCTCTGAACTCCTGGCATGTGAGCAGCTGCTTCCCTGCCCTGTGTGGGCACATGGCACAGCCTCCCAGCCCTGGGAGCTCTTGGATCCTCCTTGTTGGGAGTGTGGATCAGTTTGTATTTTTCAACATGAGGATTGCGGCTGCCAAAGCTGATAATGAAAAATTGGAAGTCAAATAACCCCTATTAGTCTGTCAAAGGTTGATGGAGCTGGTATTCTATTTTCCCATTGTGAACGACTCCCATTGTTAGGAGCTGACAGGCGAATCTCCACAGAAATATGGACCCTTTGTGAGAGCTTTTTATAGCAACATATGACAATGCAGGGCTGGAATATGCATGCTGAGACATTGCAAGAGCCCCCTGGTACAATTCCTGGGTTGCAAGGAAAAATTCCATTAAGATAAGAACATCTGAGGGACCTAGAGACAGATGAGATATGGAGAAGTAGGGAAGAATGATTTGGGGATTGTTATGGCATGGTACAACAGCCTGTATACAACAGCCTTCGAGGGATGAGGAGAGAGCACATTTATCAACAGCATATGAGCAGGAAATGACAAGTTTGTGTTTATTTTGCTCTGCTTTCCTTTATTTTTTTTTTATTGGTGTTTTTTTCTGTTTGCTTGTTTCATTTTGTGATCAGTTAAAAAGCAAACCAGGTCTGTGCATGGATGATCAATAGGAACAACGGCAGGATGGATGGTTGCAAGAGGGAGTCAGAGGCTCTCTAACAAATATTGAATATTAGCTGGGACTGGGTGCCCAGTACACTCCATGTACACAGAGACACATCCAGACTTTGCAGCACAGTCAATAAAGTCAGGATAAAGCCCAAAGATGAGGATCAAAGGAATGATTTCAGAAAGTTCTGGAGGACTGGATGACACACTGGGGAGACAGAGTGCAAAAGCAGAATGAAAGAGCCAGCTCAGCTGAGCTTACACTGGTACAGTTAAACCTCATGCAGATGGTCTTTCCCCTCCTCCTTGGATGCCAAAATTAATTTGGGAGACTGGAGTCCTCAGTGTCACCAGTCCTCTCCACAGCACACCTTTCTCTGTGGTCCTCTCCAAAACCAAGGAGCAGCTCCTGCTGCTTTTACCAGATGTGTTCTGATCCACAGGGCTTGGAAAGGAGGGGAAGGGGAGGGGGAAAGAAGGGAAAGTGAGGGGGAAGGATAAGAAAAAGCAGTACCAGGATGCTTTTTATGGTAGTGTTTGCTCCACATATTTAAACTCGTGCATACTGAATCCTCTGCTGTGTCCTGTCTGCTTTAGCCACAGATAAAGAGGCAAAGCAAGCTAGCAGTTCTCTGGCACTTGGGTAACCAGATTTCTGCATTTTCACTCTTCCTTCTCATTTTTAACTGTGAGGCACTTCAGGAGCTGGTGAACAGCAGCATTTTGAACTGTTGGCAGGAGGCACAAGCACAACACACTGTGCAGGTCAGGGCTCGCTGCTGCTCTGGTGGCTCTGGAGGATTGTCACCCCTGCCTGAGGTGCTGCCAGAAAGCCTCGGTGCTTTTGAACCCTTTGGTGGATCAATTAAAAGAGTAAAAATCAGAGTTCACAGGACAAGAACTCTTCAGAGATGTCTCAGTATGTGGTAACAGCGTAGGCAATGGAAATGCAGCCAAGTTCCTTCTTCCCCCAACCCAGCATCAATTTTACAAAGCTCCTGCAATTTCTATTCACTTACCAGACAGAAAACTTCTGAGCATACAGATAACACATTTCTAGGCATCGAATAGTTACCTAGCTGCTAGATACTATTATTGTACACAGATAAGATACAACAGACACAAATGTAAAGGAGAAAGTCTAAGACTGATAAAATTCCACGAGCACAAAGAGCAGCTTAACACTCACCAACCCCTCAGGGTCTCATTACCAACTCTTTTAACTAAAAAAGAAACACCAAAAATCATAGGAAATCTTTAAAATCCTTGAACAGTTACAGCAAGGTTACCAAATTCCACCCAAACCACCAGTGCCTCCCTCACTTCTTGCAGTCAGACACACAAGTTTGGGTTTCCTCTCATCTCACCAGTTTAGTATTTTCTTCCCTTTCTTGCCTAATTGTCCAGTTATCAGAAGAGTAGTGTGCACAGGAGGGAGCCTCTATGTACAACTATTTATATATGACTTAAAATAATTAATAATAATTAATAATTAAAGAGTGTGATTTCAGGGGCAAAGCCAGTTTTAGAGCAAAGATTTCAGTTCTAATCCTGGATGAGTAATTAGCTGATTCAGATTTATGGGGACAATAGAGTTCCACTGGGCAGAAAGACACCAATATAATGACAAGTGAATTAAAGTGTGTCCTCCTTGACATCCCCAGTATTGTGGGAATGTCCCCCAGCTCTCCACAGGCACAGGAGAGCCCCCAGAGCATTAACCCCTCTGGGAAGTGCAACTGCTCAGAGAAAAAAAGACATTTGGTTCTAAAACCATTTCTCAAAGGTTCAGAAAACACAAACACAGTAAAATTCTGGTTGATTCAGGTGCAGACCTGCCAAACTTGCCAGCCACAAGGAGGAGAGCACACTTACAAGTCTCTGTGGGGAATAAGAATTACTGGTTTAGTTCCTTAAGTACATTAAATAAGAGAGTTTTGACTTGGAATCAATAGGAAAGCTCAGAAAGTTAAATACAGAACACAACAGATTATGCAGAAAATGATCCTTGAAAATTTTTGCACTTGTGCAATAAAGGAAGATTTTTATCTTCTCTGTGACTGGACCTCTTAGCTCATTAAATGTCAATATTTTGGTCTATTACTGCATTTTATGGGGCAGTGCTGAGCCCATAAATGTGACAGGGGGTCTGTGAGTAGCAGCACTGAGGGGGTGGCAATAAAATATATACAGCAGGGCACTGTGTCTTCAGTAAGGAGGAAAGTTGTTGTTCTTTACACAAATCTCAGGAGATTAAGCAATGGAAAAGTGTGTCAGACAGCAGGATTTCACGGTCCAGAAACTCAAAAATAAGATAAAACTCCAAAATCGAATTACCACTCCTGCCAATAAGCTATTACTGTGCAGTTATTAAATACACACAGACATTCCCATGACCACATTGCACTGTAAATCACACTTGCAGACAGTTCATTTAATGAACAGTGTTTGAGTAGACAATCTGTTTGGGATTATATTAAATATATAACTCCACTTGCTAAGAAATGCATTCATACCTAAACTTTCTTGCAATCCTCCCTTTAAAAGAGGAGGAGAGGAGAAGAACAAATCATTGCCAAGTGGCAATTTTCAGTTTCAAAAAGCAGCAAGTGGGAACCAAAGCTTAATTTAATGTAATAATAATAATTTACCTTTAAAGAATTTATCCTGTGAAGCTGGATGATAGCCTAGAAGAAAAATAAGTGAAATTTCGCCTGAAGTTTTTAGTAATTAAAATATGACATGTTGATTTAATTTACTTGTGTTGCAGGAAATGCTCTTGCCTTGACATGCACTTTGAGGATGTAAACATGACAGAGGTGTCCTTCTAAGCTGCTCCTGTGTCACAGACATTCCCAGGGCCTCATCCCCAAGCATCCTTCTGCTTTTTCCTAGGGAGCCAGAACCTTCCTGGGGGATTTCCCTCCCCTCCTGCAGTCCAGGGCTTTGGGGCTGCATCTCACCGTGTTCCCAGGAACAATTGGTGATGATGCCTGACCCAAACTGGCTGCAATCCCAATTCCTGCTTTATGGGAGAGCTTGGCCACCCTGTTGCTGGATTGGTGCAAAACCAGGAGCAGAAGGTGGGAAAAGCTCAGGGACTGAGCTGTGCCAGAGGTGGTGCCCAGTGCAAACAGGGATAACCAGTGCATCCTGGAGCTGTAATGTGTGCTTTGCAAGCACAGGAGATTTAAAGGCAGTGCACAATCTCACACTGCAGGGATTCAGCCAGACTCCATCAGGGTTCAGGTGCAGATTCTGCTGGAGAAAAGGAAGGTGTCTGAGCAGGGATCTGCTGCCTGGGGGCTGCTTTGAATTCTCCTTGGAAGCACCTGGTGGCCCCTCGGCCCTCATCTACACCATCAGTTTTTAAACTTGGTGTGGAATCAGGCTTTCCTGGCAGAGAGGTGTGATGGCACCAGCCCTGCTCCTGCCAGGAACTGAAGGTCACCAGCCCTGTCCCTACAGAGTGGGCACATGGACAGTCCCACACTGGCCCAGAGGCTTCAAGGACACCACCTCTGGGCCAGATAAATCAAGTTAAGATTGCTCAGCCAGATGGATCACTTGAATGACTAAACACCCTAATACATCTTTTTGAGAAAAGATATTGGCTTGTGCAATGAAACAGATAATTGACTATTCCATGGAAACTGTTAGGGCTTTACCTCTGGGATCTGCAGGAACCCTTCTCTCCTGCTACAGAGGAAAGCCAGCAAGTCTTTGGAGTTGATTTTATTCTACCTTTTTTTTTTTTTTTTTTTTTTTTCCAGAGGAAGATTTGGAACAGAAACCAAGCCCAGGCTGCTCTTCCCACATCAATCCCCACCAATGTACCACGATAATCTGGGACTGTGAATGCAGGAACCCCATCAGGGAAATGCAAATAATATAAACTTCCCAAAAGAGCATGGGAACAGGGTTACCTGTCCTCCATCCAGGCAGGTCATCTCTTCAAACTCCTCCCTCAATCTCAGCCCATCAACAACCTCATTCCAGTGTTTTCCCTCTCTGATCAGCTGCTACACTGATGGATATGCAAAATACCTGGTTTTGCCTGGGCTGTGGTAGAAGGAAGTGAGAGGAAATCATGCCACACCCTCCCTTCTCTGACTTTTACCTTTTCCAAATGCAACATACAACAGCTCCACAATTTATAAAATAGAATAGTGGCTTTTTTTTTTTTTTTTTTTTTTTTTTTTGGGTTAATAATACAGAAATGAACGAAATCCAGGTTATGGAGCTGTAATTCCAGGCAGAGCTCCACCAAACCCATGGGCCTCTTAATGGTTTATTCCTGTGCTTTCTCAGGACACGAGCTCCTTGATGGAATTACAGTGCTGTCATTCAAGTTGCTTGTTATTTATTCTGTATGTAAATAAAGGGAATGCATTTAAAGGGCTGCACTAATGTATTCAAATATTTGTAGATAATCCACTGTAAATCTCCAGACTGGAGGATTTTGCATAAATGCTTGAATCTGTAACAGCTAGGAGGGAATTCCAACTCCCTGATAGAGTAAATTACACAAAAAAAAAATAGCAGGATGATTAGACCAAGCACATTAATATTCACAATAAGTTTTGTCTGTCAGCATTCAGGACTGAATTCAAGGGTTGCATCCCCCTCAGTATTTGTGTGGCAGGAGGAGAAGCCATCCATAATCAGGGTAACAATACCACCAATACACATTTCATTGTTACAGAGCACCCCAAAACATAAGGAACTGGGCTGCTTATTGTATTTACAAATATTTTTCATACAAGTTTTAATAGTAGATCATCTGAGAATTTTTTACTGTCCAAATATCCATTCTCTTCACATTTTGGGAAGTTAGAGAGAGGTTCTGACAGCCCTGAGCCACTCAGATCTCCCACAAATTGCTCCTACATTTATCTAACAGGAAAAGGTCCCTCTCCATCAGTAAAGGTGTTAATAATATATACACGTATTATTAACTGCACTTATTTTCATTTCTTGCCCTGGAGTCATCATTAGCAAAGATTAAACATGCATAAATCAGTCTCTCCTAAATTAGTGAACATCAGCAAATGTCACCTTGTTGAAACGAAAAGTTATTTATTTATTTATTTATTTGCCTATTTATTTATTTATTTTCCCAAAAACTGGATGGTGTTGGAAGATATACAATTGTGCTCCACCACTGTTTTCAGCCAGGCCACTGGGCTGCATCCCATTTGTGTCTCATTCTAAAACACGGGAAATCAAGGTCAGGTCTGGAATTTTTTGGCCACATGTCTTACACACTTTAATTTTCCTAAAAAATCCTGTGTGGTTTGGAAATCTTACGTGAGGAGGATTAAATTATATCTTCAGCTACTTCTACACTGTACTATGCCAATCACTGGAAGTTGTACAGGTATAATAGAGAAAAGAGATTAGCTGTCAATATTGCAAATAAAAACTAATTAAGAGCAAATGGTTTAATGATAGAGGCTCATATTTCAACATTGCCAGTTCTGCTATTTTATCATGAGTCTCTTGGAGTTTATATGAAAGTCTTTCTCCTGAAATAAGGTGATTACATGAGTATCTCACCATCATTAACCAGGAGTAATTTCCCAGCCTCTCAGTTGCAGAGCTAAGTATACCTGCAAGGCTCAGAAATGAAAACATTCAACGTTTATTAATCTCACTAATTTTTGAGGGCTTGCTCACGTTATTAAATGTTCAGGGTTGGCTACACGAGATAGCAAAAGTACCAGAGACATCCCAGATACCAGGAGGCTCTTTGTCCTTTCCAGGAGGGGAATGTTGGTGCTGTTTATTCATCACTGCTAAGTTTAGCACAGCTCCAGGCATGAAGTATTAAAAAATGTTCTTGTGTTGATTTGCATTTCTGATAATTATTTCCACGGAGCTGTCACCTCCAACATTGCCAGACAGCATCAGCTCCCCCAAAGGGCACTGGACAGACAGGCATGGAGGGGTCAGATCTGAGATCAGGTTCTAAACACCCTGCCTTGGGAAAAAATATGGGAATTCAACATCATTCCAGGTTACAGCTGCCCAAGTGAGTTATGCACACGTTGGGATAACCTAGGGAGAGAAGTGCACATCTGTTCCCTGTATTGCATCTGCAGCATCTTGCCTTGTCTTGTCTGCATCTTCTTGCTGGTCCAGCTTTTTGCTCCACACAGATAATTCATCAGGGTTAGGCTCTGAAAGCCCTTTAGCTGCTGGACAGCTTGGACTCTGGAAAGTCCATTTTTGAGGGAATATTTCTCTACTGCAGCCACCTGGGGATCCTGTAATTCCAAATTTCTCTGCTGAGACCCTTTGGCCATCAGCAACACACCTTTCCCTTTAGGGACTTTGGCTTGTTTTTTATGGGAATGCCACAAAAAAACCACCAGAGGCACTGTCAGAGTCACCCTGTTCCCTTCCAGCAATGAGAGGGTGGCAGAGCAAGGAAGGTCTGGAATGGTTTTGGCTGAAGTGGCCCTGTGTCACCAAGGGCCTGGCTTGCTCTTATCCCAGCACTATAATTTGGGACTGTCCATGTAATGGAGAGGAGCTCTAAAATCTCTGGATCCCCTCCCTTCACACTGATGATAAAATTCAGCACATTCAGTGCTGTGCTGACACAGGGCATTACTCTTGACACCTCACTGCCTTTCTAGTGTTGATGCAGAACAATAGGAATATTGCAAAATTCACCAACAGCAAAATCAAAATATTATCATTTAAATAATGGTTTAAAAGTTAATTTGAAATATTTCTATCAAGTTTGAGAGAAGCACCTTGGGATACACCACTGAATCACCCCAGAGCTGGAGCTAAAAATGGTTTTGTTTTTGAACAGATCAATCCTCTTTCCCAGTCAGCACTGCCACAGACATTTGCTGTGGACCTGGGAAATACTGTTCCCATTAACAGCCTGACAGTATCCTGTGAACATGTGCACATGAGCAGATTTTTTTGTGAGCTATTACCCTCGAGCATCAGTTGGGAGACCACACCTACATACAGAGGCTCAGGTAAACAAACATGGGGTGGAATACAGAATCTAAATAATGGGTGGAGTTTAGTTCATGTTGTTCCCCCATTCCATGCTGGGATTTGGGGCTGGGATAAGGCAGTCTGCTCATAGTCCCATCCACCAGAGCCCTTCTATCCATAGAAACGATTAAAAATTAACTAGGCGAGGAAGACAGATCGACTTTATCGGGTACTGCTGAGATCAGATTAACATTCCACTGACACAGGGGAGTTCAAAGTTCAGGTTCCTGCATTACTGTAAGTTTAATTTTTAATCTTTCTTTAATAGTTAAGGTCTAGAGGAGTGCCCTAGATTGGTCCTGGCTTGACATGAAGGAATCTCAGGACATAAACTTCAAAAGCATGGGTGATGGGCGTCTGATGTTCCCCAAAAGAAGAGAGAGCTCTTGCCTGCTGAACTAGAGGTGCTCCTGGAATTAATCAATGCTCTTATCTCCATTGCTCTTGTTTTGACTGAACACATCATCCTGCTCCAAAGGATAAATGCAAGGGGTGAGAGACAAGGAGAGAGGCCTCAAGAGACTGCTGGGACTCTTTTGTTCATACCTGGTGACAATTGCCACCAGGAAGGACCAGCTCTCAAAGCACCTGTACCTTCCCCCAGCTCAATGACCATAGGAACACATCCCCTATGGAGCCAGGCTGGGAGAGCTGGGGGTGTTCAGCCTGGGAAGCAGAAGGCTCTGGAGACTCCTTCCTGTGCCCAAAGGGGCTGCAAGAGAGCTGGGGAGGGACTGTGGACAAGGGCATGGAATGACAGGACAAGGGGGAATGGTTTCACAGTGACAGAGGGCAGGGTTAGGTGGGATATTGGGGAAAAATTGTTTCCTATGAGTGTGGGGAGGTTCTGGCTCAGGGTACCCAGAGAAGCTGTGGCTGCCCCTGGATCCCTGGAAGTGTCCAAGGCCAGGTTGGACAGGGCTTGGAGCACCTGGGACAGTGAAAGGTGTCCCTGCCCATGGCAGGGGGTTTGGAACTGGATGAGCTTTGAGATTCCTTCCAATCCAAACCACTCCATGATTCCATGATAAAATCAGCAAATATCTGTGACCTACACTCACTTTTACCAACATTGCTGTGTCTGGTCCCTCACTTCACACAGACAATCCCAGCTACCAAAGAGACGCTCTCTTAAAAACTTGGGATGTTCCACATTTCTGCCACTTTTTTATTGTCTGCCTTTACTGTACTCCTAACAGCTGCTAAGAATTACTTAACATCAGCAAATACTAAGTAACAAATATTTTACACATGACAAATCCTTTGCCTCTGGCGTTTTTAGAAGTTCACATCTTTTTTCTCGTGCAGCAGAGCCCGGGCTAGACTCTCACATCAGCTGCTGCAAAGGTTACAGGAGAAATAAGGGACCCTGTCTCCCACCCAGCCTCACTCTCAAAACCAAATTGATTGCTCTTGCATGGGGATGGGGGACATTCTGTGCCTTCCCATATGGAGAGCAGATTCTATGTGTTGAACATGCCTGTGAGGTAATATTTCAGCTGAATCTACTGTCTGTCACATCTGGTATTTTGAATAATCGGTTAAGTGAACCGTAAATTAAATTAAGCCAAGCCAGTGTCATAAACCTAAAGTGCATTTCCAAAGGTTCTCCCATATGAAGAGGGAGTTGGCTTTAGAAGGCTTTAACATCCTGACTCTGAGAGCCTTAACTGCAAATAAATCAACAGCCTGTGTGCTTGTACCCGTGCAACAGCCCCCCAGAGTGGATTAAAATTGAATACTTGTGAGAAAGTGACAACGTGGATGGATTTTCCTTCATAGACACTTGCCACGAATGAAGGGCTCCTGATGGTGACAACCAGAGCAAGAGGCTGAACAGGGAATATGAGGGGGGACAGGACCCTGGTGGTGCTGCCCTGGGTGGCTCTGAAGGAGCAGGAGACTCTGGCTGCCCTCTCCAGCTCTGGTGGCAAAGGATCTGCAGGAAAGGTGAGGTTTTACCTGTCTGACACTGGGATGAGTGACTGGTGTCCAGAGCAGCTGCTCCCCAGAGGGCTTTTGGATGTGCCCCAATCTTTCCTCCCATCTCCTGGAGCTCAACCAACCAAAACAAAACCCCAGAACAACCTCAGAATCAGGGAACAAAAACCAGCAGCTCGTTTGTGAGCTTGTCCTTGGGAATGCTCTCCACAGCCTCATGAATGCAATTCCAGCCAAAGGATTGTCTTTCCCTGCACCTCTCACAGCCCTGAGCACCACGTTTTACCAATAAAGGGCTAATGAACCACAACAGTTGTTCATATGTTTTCTTACTCCTTCTCTGAAATGTCACAATAAATCTATATTGCTGGGTAACAGCAAGCAGATGGATATTGTAGCTCGTAATTTGGCATAGGTGTTCTCAATCAAGGCAGAGATTAATTCTCCCCCATGATAACCAGCTCTCTTGTTTGTTAGGAGCCCATTATCATTTTCTGAAAGGTTTTTCTCAGGACAAGGGTAAAAACCAGCTCTCTTTGTCCTATTGCTTTATCCATTACAAAGAGAATGAGGGATGGATTTCTGGAGACAAGGTGAGTTAACCACAGAAAATGACATCTCAAATAAGCATAGAAACAATAGCAAAAAATTCCCAGAAACACTCTTTGATGGAGCACATGGATTCATGGAATGTATCTCCTGTTGTCTTGTGAGCAGCTCAGGAATACTTTTGTTAGGATTATTATTTCCTCAATGGGACTGAAAAATATATTTAAAAAAAACAGATCAAAACAAATGAAAAAACTATCTTCTGAGGTATGTCTTGCATAGCAAAAGGAATGTGTCCTTTTTCTAAAACCTTCAAACTAAGTAACAGAATAGAAAAACCATATGAATTTTACTAGCTGGGAAAAATCAAATGGCATTTCTCATGATATGGAAAAGAACTAAAATTTGTACGTGAATGTAAACTCTGACAAATAAAGTGAGCTTTAGTCCTGACTTCCACACCCTGCCTTGTCCATGGTCCTGCAAGAGATGTGTAGCATCTCTGAGAATTTAAATTTCCTCTGATCTCATTATTTCATTAAATACTCCTAAAAACATCCCCTTAAGGTATTTATTACCCTTGAATTTTGTTTGCTAATGAGCTCGTAATTGTGGCATAGCAAGTTCATCAGCTATTGCACTTCTATAAAACAAAGAGGTACTGCAGCTAATTATTTGTTAAACTCATTATCAGAGCTCTACTACTGCAAAATTTTGTAGGTGTTGAATTTTCCAGCTGACATCCTGCTGCAGGACTGGGGGTGAGGACTTGAGCAGAGGTTTTGAAGTTATAAAACAGCAGTGAGAGGAGTTTTAGATTCCCTGCTTTTCCTGCATCTCTCACCACCTCCAATGGGGCATTTCAGACGCCCCCAGAAGTCCAGGGAAACCTCTGCCCTGACCCTCGTGGGCACTGGGCAGGATCAGCACAGGTAATGGACGAGTTTTCACTCCCTGCACACTAAAGAAGAATATATTAGTAGAAAATTAATAGCTCTGTTGGTTATTGATTAACAGAAATGCTACAGTGCTCTTACGATTTCAAATTGCTCCTGATTAATGGGAGAGGGAAGGGAATTTAAAGGGTGATCTCACTGTGCTGGGAGCATCACAGAGCAGGGGGCTGCAGCACTGACTGCAGCATCCCACACCTTGCCCTGGAAGTGGGGATCACCCACTCAACAGGGAACCTGAACTGAAAAATACATTTCTGTATCAATCCTGAGGCTAAGGCACTGCAAGGTTCTGCCCCAACAGGTAATTGTAATTCTTTAATCTGCTGGGTGAATTCTTTGTTCCCTTTCCTGCCTCGCTGTTATTGCAGGAGCTCAGGTGTCTGGTTCTGCTGTGAGCCTCTCTTAACTGGGGAGGATCCATCCCAAAAACATAATTTTATGCACTGTGGTGGATAAAAGTCACTCCTGTCCATTCCCACCTTTTTCTTTCTACTCCCTGCTCCAGTGTATCAAGGTTAAGGAATAATGAATAATCAATAAGGCCATGTCTCCACCAGAGAAAAATGTTTCAGCCTGAACACGAGAGCTGGAGAAGATTTAAATACAATTTTGTGCCATGCACTCCAGCTCTGCTAATATGAGCTGTGAGTCAGCATCCTCTTCTAAATCACTGCAATTGCCATGTCCTCCAAGAACCAGCCTTGCAATGCTTCCCACAGCCCCTGGGAACTCAGGACTGAAGGAAAAGAATTACTCTGCTCAAGCACTCACCCAGCAATGGCACCCCTTAAAATTGTGCAGATTGAATCAGCAAGTCCCTTCCAAGGAATCTCTGCCTGCAGAGAAGCCAAGCAGAGCACCTTCCAACACTGGCATTAGTGTTTTATATGTGTATTTATTCTATGCAGAACTGATAAACCACTAGAACTGTCCCTTTGAAAAAAGGGAGAATTTCTTTCCAAAACTGCATATTGTGCTTTAGACAAAAATATTTTGGAAAGAGGGACTGTGTTTCCAGTTCTGCCCCTGACCAGTGAACAGTCTTTGCTCACTGAGCAACATATAACAAATCTGCCCTGCCGTGAGGCAAAGAGACTGAAAAAACTTGTGAATCTCCAAGGTAAAACTATTCTATTATAAAATCACATTGCTATGCAGCACTCATTCCTCTGCTTATTTAAGCTGAATGTGAATGCAGGCTGCTATAATCTTGTATTATAAAGAAAACACTAACCCCCCCCAAAAGACATACCAACCTCTACTACAGATACAATCAAAACAGGTTTTAATTATTTGCAGGCAGTACTTTGCCATGTATCACAGTTATTCATTTATACTTAAAAAAAATAATAACCCTACTCTATTTGATAGTTGGTGATACTGAATTAATAATTTGAGCAAGTCAGGAGGAAGTTAATGTAATCCTCAATTTGCTTTACATCTTCAGAGTCACCTACGGCACTTTACAAGGCAGGTAATATTATCACAGCTGGACACCTTGGTAATCTTCTGAGCTCTTTTTCCTTTTCAAAATAAATGTTACAGATTTACCGTGATACTGCTAAAATAGCTGTTAATTTGCTCCAAAAGATGAAAGAAAACAGGTGAATTAACAGAACTCCATCACACTGAACAGAAATTCCAGCAGGGCACAACACAAAGGAGATGTCCAAGGCTGCAGCTGGACCAGCCACACCTCCTTTTTTAAGAGGAGGTTTGGTTTAAATCCAACTCCTCCATCCTGACTTTTTGTTTGCCCTGGGACCCAAAGCTGTGGGATTTGTAGAAGATGGCAGATGCTCCATAAGAGCAGATTTGCTATTTGGAAACCTCAGCTTGGCTATTTGAGGATGAACCTGAAAAGAGAGGTGACAAGGACCCCAAAATTTAACTATTTCTCTCTTCAGTCTGGTGTCCACTCTGGAAACCACTTGGGAAACTTAACGGATCCAAAATACCAAGGGTGGACTGCAGGAAACCACTGCCAGATTTCTGTGTCCATGGAGCCAAATGCTTCATTAAAACCAGCACAAATGATGGCTTTTCTACAGAGGACAGATGTGAGATTTGCTGTCAGCTGGTAGAAATCCTGCAGCCATGCAGTGCCTGAGCAGCACCCACTGCACCTGCCCAGGTGGGGCTGCTCATCACCTGCAGCATCTTCAGTTCCCCATGACCTCAGCAGTGCTTTCTTATGGGCACCAGGTAAAAAAATTCCTCATGCACTCCACAGAAAAACACTACTGAAATAAATCTCAAGGTATTTGGTGATCCTGTTTATCCCTATGCTGCCTCCCAGCACCATTCAGGATATCTCAAAGTCCTGAATATGAAGATTCCTCTCAGGCTGGCTCTTTAATTTCTATGGGATACTGTTGCCTGCTTTTTAAATAGAACTTTAAAAAATTAAAATATATATAAAACTCATTAACACACATTTACATATCAGAAAAGCCTAATCAAAACCTCCCTGATTTCCACATCAACTGTCATAGATGTTTTAGAAATAAGCAAGCTTATATAAAAAACTTATTTGTCTTCTGACATAAACTGTTATAGCAATACAATGGAAAAAGTTACATATCTAAATGACACTGCAAAAGCTGGAATGATTGATTTCACAATGTTTCCAGGAATTATAAATAACCTTTAAGTGTCTCCATGCTTTGATTTGCATGAGCAATTGAGAGTTCATTAAGTAGGAATTAAAACAAAGCTGAGGCAGTGCTGGGGACTTGGTCTGAGCAAGGACCTGGGTCAGTCAGTGCTGCTCCAACCTCAGCTCTCCCAAAAAGCTGCTGCAGATCATGTTGGGTTTGGGAGGTTTTGGCAGTGGAGAGCCTGGATCAACCCAGCACAGATTCCCCAGGATCAGCTCTGGGGTTACACTGAGCTGTGCAAAAGCTGTGAAAATTATGTATAAAGCAGGGTGTGTCAGCTTGAAACCGTGTGGGACCTCCAAAGGAACCTCCAATGGAACTTGGAATCATGAACTATAATCACAGCATCACTAAATCTGGAAAAGACCTCCAGGATCATCGAGTGTGACCTCCAAAATCATTGAGTCTGACTGCTAAAACTTGGTAAGACCTCCACAGGAGATTCACAGGACTCCCACGGAGAATTCCCCCAAACATTCCAAGCATTTTCCACCACTGCCAAGGCTGGAATTTCCCCTCAGTGAGCACCCACACAGCATCACAAACAGACACACACACGAGATTTTTCCTGCCTGTGTAAGAAATGAGAGGCTTTTGCTCCTTTGGCTCTGAGCTGCAGCACCATGGATGTGGTTATGGGGCATGAAAAGGGAGGATGGGAGCACAGGGGAAGGAATGAAGACAAGGGAAGATAATTGAAAGTACCAGAGCACTAGTTATGTTGCATATATCTAATGTAATTAGTATTAATAAGCTGTCAGTCAGAAGATGTAGTTGTTAAAAGGCAGTTTCAATGGGGGAAAATTATAATTGAACTCCTCCATGTATTTGTCTGTATTATTTATTCTCGTTTTTTCAGTTCACTGACACAGGTTCGTGTTTAGAAGAAGTGAAATTGAAGAAGTAAACAGAGTTTTTTTGTTTATTAACTAGGAAAAAAAATTAGCCTCTATTGGTCTGAGCAGGGCCAGCCATAGGAGGGAGGCTCAGGGAAGGTCAGTGGGTCAGTTCTGCACCTGGTTCTCATTCAAACCACAGTATTTTCAAGCTACAACTTTGCATTAATTCTATTTTGATTTATACACTTGTTCCTGTGGTACCTGGCACGGTGCTGCTGCTCCTTTATTCCCTACTAATTCTCTACTCACTCCAGATGCTCTGTCTTATAATTTAACACTGCAGTTCCTAAAGCTGGTCAAATCATGTGTACTGAATAATATATTCAATAATTCCCTTCCTTTCTTTTTTTTTTTTTTTAATTTTTCAATTGTCTGCAAGCAGTTTACAGCATCTCTAATGAGAAATTAGTCACTAAATATTTTATACAAATAGTTATTTGGGCTGTATCTTGATCACAAGCACTTTGCTGCGGATTCAGCTGGGACAGAAGGATTTGGATTGGATTTGTACTTCTGACTAAATTTGCCACGTGGATACAGTTCTTTCTCATGAATACATTGGGGTATTCCAGGCTCCAGCATTCCAAGTTAAAGTTACATTAGCTGTGATTGCTCTGGAATATCCCCAGTACATCACCTGCACTGGAAGTATCCTTAAAGCTCAGAGATCCATAAAAATATCCCATCCCTATTTTAGAGAGTCTGATGTGACTTTGGCTGCATGGAGGAGATCTTGACCTATGGAGAAATCCTGATTTGTATTCCCAATGTCAAGAAACCAGGACAGAGAGCCTCACTCGGGTCAATTTATAGATGAGGAAGTTTTGTGACACTGGCACAGGTTGCCCAGAGAGGTGGAAGCCCCATCCCTAGAAACATTCAGGGTATGGATGAGGCTCTGAGTGACCTGATCCAGCTGAAGATGTCCCTGCTCATGGCAAGGGGCTGGACTAGAAGGCCTTTAGATGTTCCTCCTGGCCCATTCTGTGATTCCAAGTGCATGGCTGCTCTCAGGAGCTGTTCCAGCACTCCTCACATCCCAGTGGAGCACTGGGACTTTATGTTAACACCAGGAATTTCTCTTCTGTGTGTCACATAAATAACAAATGCTGCTTTTTTTTTGGTCACCTGCTGAATTTAAAGAATCTATAAGTCAGTCATAAACCCCTGGCAGCTTGGTGCAAAGGCTGCTCTGACTACTGCAACCCATTTTCAATTCTGACTTTGTACAATCCCAGAGGAAGTAACTGAGGAATCGTTGGGCTGGAATAGCTCCCATCATCTCCTGGTATCAAAGTGAAACATTCCTGAACTGGTACCACCAAACCAGGGACAGGAGACATTTTCTGGCTCAGGCTACTACAGGAAAAAATAGACCTTAGAAGACATTGGGAAGAAAAACCAGAACTGGGACACTACCAGAGCCCTGCTCCTGTGTCCAACAGCCTGCCCTGTGTGGTGGCCAAGGTGGGGCTGCAGAGAGGCCAAACTCTGGCCTGGGCATATCCAATCTCTCCCGTGGCTTGCTGTGACAATTTGGAGTGCTGTGGCTGGGGGTTTGTTTGGGAAATGCTGATTGTTTTCTAACTGGAATTGATGGTGATCGTTTGTTGCAGTCGTTGAGCTCGAGGCTCCAGTGGTGCTCAGCAGAACGTGAGGATCAGAGAGATTCCATCCATCTGCACCTTCCTGGGATGCCTCAGACCCCAGAGCCACACACTGAAAATGGGCTACTGGAGCTATTTGGGACCTTCCTCTGGTGACTCCTGCCTTTCCTCCTCCTCCTGCCAGGCTCCAAGGATAAAACACATGATTCTGGTGTTTTAAAGGACAGGGAGGGCAGAGGAAGAATCAATGTCTTTTTTTCTTTCCACTTTTTTCAGGATGGAATATTTGCAAGGAACTTCGGATAGGGAGAGTTTGTGGTCATTAAACAGCTTGTCCCAAAATTGCAAAAAGGATCCAGCTGAGGCACAACTGGGCTCATTTTCAGGATGCATGGCTGCTCCTCATCCTCCCCATCCCTGGGGGAACCTCTCACCACCCCCTGACAGAGAAAGAGATCCCAGAGACTCCCCAAAAACTGCTGGGGCTCCTCTCAAGCCATTGCTGATACAGGAGCTGACCCCATCCCCGGAGCCACAAATCCAACCCATTTTCCAAGTTGCTTATTTATACAGGGACAAAAATTATTTTTTCCCAACCAGGTTTTCTTGTGTCAGTCGTTCAACATGCTCCTGTGGTTTTTTCCCTCCCTTTCTTATTACCTTTTCGATAGCAAAGACATTGCAGATGGGCATCAAACTGTGCAAAATGTAAATTATGATTGGGTAGAGTCAGAACATAAAAAATAAGTTATTTGGATGCCTTTTTTTTTTTTTTTCCTAAGGACCACAGCACATATGGCATGCTAAAAAAATGTCTCGTGTTCATTAAGGCTAAATGAGACAGGTTAGAGAATCATGGGCACCAAATGGAAAACTTGGGGAAAAAAATGCTGGCTGGCAACTCATTCTGCTGATAATATTTTTTGGATGTTTCCCTCCTGCCCTCTCTCCCTCATTTTTTTTCAAACTGCAAGGACATTTTTGCAAATATTTCACAAATATCTGATGGCTGTTGCTTAGGAATCTGTCCTCCCCGCTGTGCCTTCCTCATTTGAAGGTCATAATCTTCAGTTTGTGAAATCATAATTATCTCGCTAGCCAGCAACTCTGATGTCACAAATGGAGGATTATGATGACTTCAATGAAAAAAGTAGCAGCAGGAGAAAATGAACTCAGCCACTGAAAGCTTGTTTTCCTCCCTACCCCTCCAAAAAAAAAAAAAAAAGGATACAGCTGAGAAAAATATCAGCAGAATGATCTCCAAATAGACTATTTTCTGCATGGCATCAGTGCTTCTTTCAGAATATGAGGTTAATTTCTGCCTTGTGCCAGTTTAATGCAGACTTCCACTTTATTTTAACATATAGCAGGTCTTATATTTAATGTAATAGCTGAATCTTGCTACTTCTTGTGGAGCTCATACAGACACCTCAGAGTTCTTCCATAAAAATGAAACAAGCCTCCCTGTAGCACTCAGGAAAATAAAATGGCCAAGATTCACCACAAGGTCATCCAAACCCAGGGCTTTACTACTGCCAGATAATTCGCCACTGTATCAAAAAATATGACAAATAAACACTGTCTATCAGATTAATAAAGTATTTAATGGCCAACTCTCCTTATTGCTTTTTGTTAAGCATCCCTGCCAACCTAATGCTAAAAATTCACAGACAACTTCTCTCCCCAAAAATCACAGAATCCAAAATAGGTTGGGTTGGAGGGGACCTTAAAGACCTTTTAGTTCTGACCCCCCCTGCCATGTGCAAGGAAACTTCCACCAGAAAGGGAGTGAATCTGCCACTAAAAATGGGGAAGAAGAGAGACCACAGCAGAGCTGGGACCATCCTGATGCATTTCCCAGACCAGAAGACAAATAAACCCCAGACATTATTTAGTTGTTGGAAACAACTGGGGTGGCAGCACTGATTTTGCTCCAGGACAGATGCTCTGGGAACATGATTCAGCAATTCTGAGTGTCATTATTTTGAATAAAGCTATCAACGTTTCTCCTGAGGAGTTTGGAATACAAGAAGATTTCTACTGTCACTATAAACGCCAGTGTGTGTCTCCTGGGCTTCAAATAATGTACATTTCAATGTTCCTGCCTGCTTGAATGAGACATTAAAAGAGCTATACTCTGAATTACTGATGTTTTATAAAAATATGAACTAATAATGCAATGACATGATTCTACTGCCTCTTCCCATTGCTGCTCTCCACGTGCAAAAGCAGCAGTGCACTGGGACCAACCACAAATCTGGGAAAGGCAGTGGGATGAGAACAAAAGTCCTGAATGCTGGAGGTTTGGGGAGAAAAAAAAAAAAAAAAGCAATTCTCCAATCATAACCATGTTCCCTGGCACTTGGCACTGGGCTGTGTAACTCAGAGGGGAGTAAGTGGCAGCAATTGCATCCTCGCAGAGGAGGTGCCTTCCAAAGGCATCTCACAGCAACAGCATCCTCAACCTCCCGGCTGTGGAATGTGGTGGTGGAGGAGAGAGCACTGGGGGAAATAAAAGCACAACAGCTGCAGTGCCACAGGCCCCTGGCCCACGGAATGTGTTAGGAGAGAGCTGCACACACCCAGCGCTCTCAATCATCAGGAACAACATATGGAGGGCTGGGGCTTGTGCTGCCTTTCTCTGCCTGCCCCGTGTCTGCTCAAGGTGTACGTAAATCAGGAGAGAGGAATGCTGCACTCCTCAGCAGAGAACTGCAGGGGGAGCGGCCATATGGGGTCAGGAGGATGTGTAAATTCTTTGCTGCCACATCTTCATCAATTCTAAAAGCTCCAAAGGCGCCGAGAAATTATTCAGTTTTGCGTTTGTGTGGTCAAAACCTTCCTGTGCTTTTTCTCTATTCTTACAGCAGCTGAGAAGCCCCAGCATTGTCATCACCAGTCACAAACTCCCAATACCACAACATTTACAAACAAGGTGACAACAACTGGGATGGCTCATCCAACCCTGAGAGCACCCCACAGCCTCCCTCTGTGTATACACAATGCAGAGGTTTGTGAAATCAGCCAAAATCCAAATTGCTGGATTTGAGACAGCCAAAACAGAGCCAGACAAACAGTCTGGACTGTGCAGGGTGGCCCATGGGTGCCAGAAGTGGGAGATGGGTCCTGGAAACACATGAGCAGCTCAGCAGCAGGCATGGCCAATGCCACTGAGGATGGCATCAGGAAAAAAAACACAGGGATGGCGTGGGACAGGAGTGCAGACAGAGGCACAGGCTCAGAGCACTGCACAGACATCAGCTGAGGCAGCTGTGGTGCCAGGATCTGGGGAACAGCAGGACCAGGGCCCAGGGGGGCACTGGGAACGCCGCGGCTCACACGAGACGCACGCAGGAAAAAAGAGCAAAGTCATCCATTCACCTCTGCCAAAAGCAGGACGGTGAATTTCTCCTGACATTTAGACTGTTTTGATGCTGTGAAAGGTGGCACAAGAAGTGCCAGTGCTGCCAGAGGAGCTGGGGATGGTGACAGGCGCTGCTGCAAGAGCGACTCACCCCGAGAGCTCAGGAGAAGTGACTCAGGAGTTGTGCCACAAGTGTGGAGTTAACCTTTGTCACCTCCGTGTTCAGCTGACTTCCCCCTTTAATGAAGCAGCTTGATTTATGTATGAGTCGTTTGCCTTCATAAGAAATTTATTAAATGATCATCTGTTTTTCCCCCTCCCCTCCCGATCTGTCACTGGGAACGTGGTAATTGGCGTTTGAAGCTGTGGTGGCGTGTCACCAAACGAGCTCAAACAACCCCACGTGTTCCCTGCTCCAGGAAACATTTCCCTGTTTCCAGGGCTAGGAAAAATCCTGGTGCTGCCTCTGGATGCTGGGGGGCCTGGGAATTGCAGATTATTTTCCCTGCCTGGATGACACAAGGCTGAACGAGAACTGGGGAGCAGCACAACCTCGGTGACTGAAACAGGATCCAGCTCCAAAGCTCCATCTCAGTTCAGCAAACAAGAAATCCAAGGAATTCAGTGAAGACCAGCTCCATGGCTAATGTCAGACATGTTCCAGTACACTGCTGAATCAGATCCTAATCTCCCACTCCCTTGGCATTCCAAAAAATGAAAACAATACAATCATGCCCAGAATATGCTATAAAAATAATTGCTTTTAGTTTAAAAAACTAAGTTGTAAAACACCCATAGAGTTGCAATTGGTCTTAATCTCTCTGCAAGTGTCATTTTACATTAGACCCATGCTCTTCATTCACAATTTGAATCAAAAAAGTACTTCTGTTTTAATTAGTTTTATAAATTTGCTGAGCTAAATGAATACAGCAGTAAAATCAAAACTGCAGAAAATGTGTGTAATCTCAGCAAACTGCGTTACTTCTGGAACAAATTGTAAACCTAAAAATTAATTAATTAAATTTATTAATTAAAATAATTTGAATTAAATTATTTGATTAAAATTATTTGAAATGCCAAGACATGAAAACTGTGAATTAAGCTGCCACAGAAAAGCTACAGCTCATTTTAATAAACTGCAATAGCCCCAGCTACAAAATTCTCTGCTGCAGAGAAATCAGCTGGTGTGTGGAGACAAGCAGTTCCCACGTGGCCAAAGAAAGTGGAAGAGTTTTAAATTCATTCTGTGACATCAACTGGAGACTTTTGTTCTAGATGATAATCTTAGTTTTCTCAAAACCCATTACAGTCAAAGTAATACTTAAACTACACTTCTCTCCTTGTGATGGCTCGGTGTCAAAGCACTGGGAGTGATGGATTAGCAATATTTGATTTCAGCTTCCAGGGCATTAATAATCATGGGAAATAGCTTTTATAAGCAGGGTTTCCTTGCCCACTGGCTGCTCTGCAGATTGCTAGGACAAAACCAACCTATAAATGCAGAAATTGTAGTTCAGTACAGCTCTGCCAGCTGGCCACACCATTATGCATGTAATTCCTTCTACTTGGGCTTCTCAGGAGGGAAAAAACCAAAATCCTAAATTGAATACATCTTAGGAATATCAATTTAATTAAGAAGATAACAAGAGGAGATAAAGGCAGGGGGGTGCTTATTACCAGAATAAATTTCTACCTGCACTGCACTGATACACCTGTGCCCAAGTATTGGTGTGTTCTAGTGGGGAAAAAACTGTGCTGTGTCGTGGAGGACACCAGCACCAAAGGAACCTGTGAGAGCTGAGCAAAGGAGACAAAAATCTCACTCTGAGCTGCAGGAAAGGGAACAGATGGTGCAAACATTCACACACACATATTCACACTTTTTCATGACACAAGGTTACTTCCATGCTTAAAAGGGTTATGGCTGGAGTTAGTAATTCTGGATTCTCCACTAAAATTGCCTGGGAAAGGACTGCAGCAGGTGAGGAGCTGTGGTGGAACAGGGGATGGGCCATGCACAAACTCTCTCTCCACAGTCTCAGACACACCACTGCCTCTCTCCAGTTCACTGAGCATTTCCATGCACATCTCCAGAGCCCATACAGACCCCATGGAGCTGGTGGCACCAGCATGGCCACACACACACAAACAGCCCAGCACCCACGGATGCTTTATTTAAGAACATGTATGCAGACACTTCTCTAGAAAGCACACTCTATAAATAAAACATGCTTAATAACCCAAGAAAACCAAACAAAATAAATAAACCATGCTACTGACTGGCAACCTCCTCTGCAGAAGAATCTGCAAAACACTTTCCAGGGTTTGCAAAGTGCCTCCCTGCAAAATATTTTGCCTGATTCAGTGCTATTCCTTAAACAGCTGTGATGGTCCACATGGTGCAGCAGCTGACAAAGTCCCTGCTGGACAACTCTCCTGCTCTCCAACCAAGCCAGCTCAAACATCAGCTGGAGTCAGTGCACCATTTTATAACTGCAAGACATGATTTATTAGAAAGGAAGAACAATGACAGTGTTTTCCCACTGCTGGGAGTCAATGTGGTCCTTGTGAGGTCAGGAATGCCAGCCAACCTGTGCCAGCTCACTGCCCAGCCTGGCAGACTCCCTACAGACCATTAAGGGGAGCAGGGAAGCATGAAGGGCTGAGTGATGCTCTCACAGTTTTATATTTCACTACTGGATGCTCCTCTCACCTGCAGAATGGAGTGACATGAGTCACACTGAGGTCTGAGCTTATTCTGGGTTTATTTCGGATGAAGGGCTGAAGCCTGACCTGTGCTGATACTGGAAGTGATCATGCAACACTCCTGCTCTTTCCTGCTGTGAGGAAAACGGTGGGAGATGGGGAAGGGGGTAAATGTCTGGTCCCAGGCAGGAGGGAGATGTCTCCCTGGGATGCAGCACGAGTGCAGGCTGCTGAAAACCCCTCTGAAACTGCTCTAATAAGGCTCTGCAGCTGCCTCTGGAAAGGGGCTTCTCCACTTCAACTGCTCTGTGTGGGTGGGAGGCCATTCCTGTAGGAAGGGCTGGCAGGATTGAAGCCAAGTTAGTAGGAGGTGGTTTCCAGAGTCAGTTTGTATTTTTCTGCCCTTTTTATTCTCTGTATAAAGCTGGGCACACAGGAGAACCACCAGCTCCAATTCAGCATCACCTCATTTTTTTCAGGACAGAAACTCCCTTTCATTAAAAAAAAAAGAAATCCCTTGTAATTCCATCCATGCTGCAATCTGGTGCATTACCAGAATGGATTCTGGATAGAAAGCTCCTGCTCTGGAGTGAGCCCTCATTGCTGGCTTCCTTGCTATGCACTGCACACAGCTTGCCTTGTTTCTCAGCCAGAAGTGCTGCTGCATCCCTTTGTCCTGCTCTCCCCAGAACTCAGCCACTCTTCAGTTGGATCTGTAAGTGCCAACAGGTGGGAAGGGGCGTGGGGAGGCAGAGGCTGCCAGGGTGCTCCAAAGGACCATCTGTGTGGGCAGGGAATGCACAGTCCCAGCCAAGGACACGGGAACATCTGTCTGCCTCCAGCTCTTCACCTACTGCAAAGGTCACGCGCCACCGCCGTGCCAGCTGTGCCAGGCACTAGTTTAACACTAAACGCCCCAGAAGCAGCCTGTGGGGACAGATTTCTGTTGCCTTTAGCCATTTTAGAAACGGAAAATCCTGCCTAATTGAAAGTTGGAGTGGCCTCCCACTTCCCCCCACACAAGGGGTGTTACCGGGGTCAATCAGGTGTTTATTTAATGAGAATTTCCCTTGTCGGTGCAGGACCCCACTCCACACAGCAGTGGTTCGTACTATCTGCTCTGCCTGTATAAATTTTGGGATTATAAATTATTGGGATTATACAAGCAGACAGATTTCCCAACAATAATATTGAAGCAGGGAGCTTAATACTACTAACACACTATCAATGACACTCAAAAATCCACAGAGTAGCCCAGAGACAACAATTTCCCCCACACTCCTCATGGATTTTGCTATGAATAAACAAAAGTGTCCCACTCTGCACTTTCCCTTTCCAAGACTGCTGTCACCTCTGACATTTTTTATATTCCTCTGAGTAATTAGTGCCAAAATTTTTCTTATCTTTACCAGTGACCAAAGCAGCAGCTACGGAGGAGTCCTGCAATCCTCAACCGTGTGAGCACAGTCAGAGGTGTTTCCCAGGTGACATTCAAGAGGAGAAAGATGGAAAGCTGTTCAGTTACCTCTCTGGTCTAACATAACCTAGAAGGTTTGGGTCCTTTTTTATGTTTGAACGTCATGCCATTTAAATGTGTTTTGTTAATGCTTTATGGCCTTTTTAGGGAATACTTGCAGGAGGTACCAGCTAAGGAACAGCACCCTCATTTCAGTCAGCCTTGAAATGAGCCTCCTCTCCACGTGACATATTTTATTTCCCAAAAGCAGCACTTTTTCACTCATTTTTATGAGGCTTTTTGATGCCTATTTGTAACTCTCTGCCTTTCCAGGTTCCCTCCCCATCCCTCATCCCCAACGAGCTGCCACCGCGGTTGGCGCGGCCCGCCAGGCTCTGCTTTCCAGGGCTGGTTTTTTACACCAGCCACTGGTAAATGAGGCTGGTGTGACAGGCCAGTGGCTGGATAATGAGTTCATTCTCCAGCCCCACCGAGAGCACTTCCCTGGCCCATCTGTTCTCACGGCACGGCTCCGGGAGCGCCGCTTGGAAAGGGAGCAGCGAACGCCCGGCGGAGCTGCTGATGTGCACTAGAGCCTGGCTTGATGGTCCCTGCAAAGCCTCCTCAGCCAAAAAAAACGGGAAGAGACAGAGCTCTGGGATTACTTCAGAGCCATTGCTGGAAATGCTTAAACTGGGAAAAAAAAATTAAAAAAAAAAAAATCAGGAGGAAGGAAGCCTCCAGAGAGCTGAAGCAAATCTTGTAGCACACATATCGCACAGGCACAGAGCTGTCCCTTGGCCACCTCTGTTTCCTCCAGGTTCTCTAAGAGAAATAAAAGCTCCAGGAAAGTCACAGGTCTGTAAACAGAAGTGGTCAAAAGTCAAAGCAAAGATCTAGAGAGACTAGAACAAGAAATGATGCTTTAAAAAAACAAGGCAGGAAGTTTATCCAACCTTGACTGAAACTGGTACACCTGACCTCAAAAAGGAAAAACAAAACAGCTAAAAAGCCTAGCCTACCATCTGTAAATATTTTTAGAGGTAAAACTGGTACCATCTTCAATTTGGATAAGGGATAAATAAAAAGTGGTGGGGCATTGGTCTATTTGAGTAATGAGTAATTTAATGAAGGTAACATGGGCTCTGTAATTTCCCTCCTCCTCGGTACAAAAGTGTGGCAGTGGATGACTGGCAACACCATATTTCAAGTTGCCTTTAAAAAAAAAAATTCCCTTTGTTTTTAAACACATTGTCCCACAGAAGGTGCTGCTGGTTGCCATGAACAAGGGGCAGATGTGAGTGATTCATTAATGCCTTGAGGCTGCTGAAGGTCAGGAGAACATCCTCACATCCAGCAGGACATTGTAACAATGAACTCTCACAGTTAGGTTGGGATAAGAGCCAGCTATTAGCAGACAGAGCTTGCTCCAGGTAAATCCTTCCACAGCTGCCTATTATCCCCATCACATTATTTCTCCTGACAGAGGTAGCACTGTCCATATAGATCACAGGTGCAATCCAGTATGGAAATCCTATTTAGTTGTGCAATACATTACTGTCTTCTCCCTGGCTGTACTAATGTCTAAATTAAACTGTAATATCTCATGGCTGGAACCTTTCTTTAATTCATACTGAAGACCCCTCACACAATCTATGTGCTGAACAAAGTAGTAAATTCACCTTAACATCTTTATGCTTTCCCATAGTCTTTAAATCATTCATATCCAGACTTTCTGTGTGTTCTGGATCTGGTGGAAACGTTTCTAGCAGATAACTTTTCCACTAATGGTTTTGGGGAATGAACTCTTTGAAGAGAAAGTTCTGTCCTTTAATCGTTGGGAGAAAGAGCAACACACTTCACTGCTGCAGGATGAGCCTGGAGAAGGCCCTGGGCTCTGAGCCATCCTGGAGTGAGATCCCTCTGAAGAGTGGCCCTGAATGCATCCCTAGGGAACAGCACACACTGCAAATGGGTGACTGGTGGGGTGGCATCTCCCTCCCTTCACCAGTGTGCTTCCCCTGTATGGGCAAAAACTGGAAAACTCCCCTTTCTGTGAGTGAAACCCTCCAGGATGGGCTTCCCTCTAACACCAAATGCAATTATTCACCAAGACCTGATAAAAGCTTGAAAGCAAGCTTGAGAACAGACTCCACTGCATCATCTGCAGGAGTTAAGGGGGGGGGTGAAAAATAGAGCTGTAGGAAACCAAAGACTCACTGCACTCTACCTAATTTGTGAGACATCTTCCAAAATCAGCTTCATTGAGACACAGCAGGTAAAAACCACTACTAAGTACAGCAAAACACATTAAAACCACATTAAAGGACTTGGCAGAGTTCTCTAAAATTCAGAGAAAGATCTTCCTTTGCAAGGACCCTGCACACCAAGACACTGCAGCCTTTAGGGTATTGATGACACTGACTGTCCCTTTTTCTGTCAACTGCCCTCCATGAGTTCTTTTTTTTTCCATGAGTCCAACCCAGAGCAAGGTCCCATAATCACTGCTGCAGAGGCTGGAGGAGAGAGGGAATTGTTATACTGTGAAGTCCCTCAAGCTGAACTCCATCAATGTATTTATCCAGGACATAAACCCCCCCTGTGGGAAAAAGCCTCTCTGCTTTTTGGGAGTCTGCACGGGCAGCTCTAGAGCCACCTGCCACCACGGCCCAGGAACTGCCACACCAAGAGCTGACAGAGGCAAACTTCTCCTTTAGAGACTCCAGCTCCCTGCATGCCTGGGAGAAGGGACTGTACCAGCAGCTGCCTGAAGACTTATCCAAAATTCTCATGGTTTCTTTCAGTCAAATATTATTTCCAGTCTTGTAGTGCCAAAGAACATTTTGTTGAAAGCACAGAAACTTGCTTTTGAAATAGGAAAATATTGCAAGCAAATGTCAGCATGGTGCAACAGCACAGTGCTACTCTGTGAATTGCTTCCTTACATACTCCAAATTTCTGGCCTGAGTCCAGCCTCTCAAAGACAATGGGCTCTCCCCAGTGCCATGTGTTATTACCCGAGGTCTCTCCCTAATTCTGAACCTGCTCTGAGAGGGTTTGTCTTCCTGCAGTGCTCTCCAGCTGCTCCCAGCTTCTGCCTCCAGCCTCTGACCTTTCGAAAGCTACCTGGGAAATCCCACATTTGGTAAGAGACTTTTTAAAGCAAACAGTTTACATATGATTAATTCTTCCTGTAGACCTCAAAAAAACCCTCCTTCCTGATTAACAAAGGTCACTGAATCTCAAAAGTTAATGGCAGACACTTCAAATGTATTACAGTCCTCCTCTAAAAAACAAAAAGTAGAACAAAACTGGGTTTGTCTGGAGAAAACAGATGTGGCAGAAGAAAAGGCAAGAAGCTGGGTAGGTACAAACTGGAAAACTGATAGAGGAGAAGCTGTGGGTTAATTTCAAGAGCTGGAGAGGAATAGGGCATGACCTCTTGACAGAGCAACCCCAGACACAGAGAAATAAATATATATCCTAACACGAGCACTGCTGGAGGCCCTGCTGGAGTCACTGGGCAGTGGGATATTCTCTGAGTGCTTTGAGGTTGCTCTTTCCCTATGAAAGACCCAATGAAAATGTGAAGAGGGAATCCTCACTCATCTTCCTGCACATTCCCATCGTACCATTCTCTATAAGGTTGCCATGACTTTGTTACCCTGACTCATCCATAATGCACAACTATTATCCATGCTCAATAATTACAGTGTTAATATTTGGGCAATTTAGAAGTACCTTTCTTCAGCAGAGTTCAGCCTGTGCCACTGAATAATGCACAATTTAAGTGTTTATGAATAAAACTCTTCTCTCCTCTTTCTTTTCCTTCCCCATTCATACCTCCAAAATGTTTTCAAAATGTTAGTGAAAAGAGGAATTTGAAGAGGGAATCTCATTACTTCAAGGCAGAATTAAAAATTTATGAAATGCATAATGCCCAATTTATCAATCAAAGCTAACTCTGCAGTACAGACACACTGAAAGCCCTTCACTCTCTAATCACTAATAGGTAACACTATCAAATTCAGCCCTACACTCTATTAGAATTGCAGTAGAAAAGCACTTAGTGTAATGCCCAAAGACAGCTCACCAAATACTGCTCACTTGGCTCAAAGACAAGGCTGAAGTGTTAATAATTTGAAAGCTTCCTTAACCAGTGTGCTTTATCAATATGCCCAGAAAATGAAATAGAATACCTACATACAATTTCTGTAGATTAAAAATAAAAAGATCTAACTTGTATTCAGCCCAAGAACTGTGACTTTTTTCCCCAGATTTGTGAATTACCCGTGGATGTCTCGCTGTCCCAGCTGCAGAGCCCATCATCTCCCAGTTGCAAACCGCAGGAATCATTTCCATTCCTTCTTTCTGACCACATTAATTTCAGGCTTGCTTGTAGCAGGATTTTTTTTTTATGTCCTCATTTCCTAATTCCTCCTTTTCCCATCGGTCTCCCAAGCACCACAAACGTACAGTGTTGGCAGGGCAGTGATGAACTTCATCCAGTCTTCTCTCTCAGTTGTGCCTTCTTGCCTTGACCCCCTCCAAGGGAGGGACAGGCAAAGACACCAAACCTTTGTGACCGGGTCCAGTGCTCATGTCCTCTCTTTTCATGCTATTTTCAACCTCAAACTTCAGATTTCTTAAGGTTTTCTTACTCTCCAGAGTAAATAGCACCAAGAGAGCACTGCTGTAAAGCGCCCAGAGCTGGAGCAGAACCACCCAGCTGCAGGCAGCAGCACAGTTGTGACAGGGGGATGTAGCAAACACCGAGTTTGCACACAGACAGAGACACTGTGAGCTGGTGACAAGTAGTACAAAGACTTACTTGATGCAAAGACAGAATGACTGCATTGCTTATGTCAAAAAAAGATCAGTGGAAGCATAACAACAGAGCATTCTGCATGCTACACACACCGCATAAAGCACAAAAAATACTCTTTATGTTTCCTGCGCTTTTCTAGCCTGGTTTCTCAGGAAAAAAAACAAGAGCCATGCAATTGTTCTGTCACTCATTGCTTCCCCAAATAACTTTTGAACCTGTTGGCTGATCTCAGGTTTGACAGATAGGCTGAGGTCTCAGTGGGATCACATTCCTATCAGATGCGTGAAAATAATAGAGACTCAAACCGGTGCCTTTGCCGAGCTGCCCCCTGCGCCCTGCCTGTCTCTGCCCTGAACCTCAGGGGTACCAATTAGCCCAGGAGCTGGAGCAGCTCTGTGGAGCAGGGAACAGCTGGGGGAATGCTCGCTTACATCTTCACACAACGCTCCCAGCAAAAACATCAGTGTGAACGCTGCGGCCACGGGACACGGCGAGAGGAGAGCTCAGAGCTCCAACCACAGCACACAGCCAGGTGAGAGCTCAGATCCATCCTCCTCCAAGCACAGAAATGCACAGCAGAACCCCAGAATGCCCGTGCTCCCGGCCTGAGCTGGTCCTGGTGTGTTTGGTGCTTTACTTTGTCCTCAAACCCCAGGTCACTGGTGGTGTCTGTGAGCTCCATGTGCTGTTGGTGCCCTGTCCTCCCAAGGCTCACCAAGAAATGGCATTTCCTTCCTCGCCCTTCCCTGCCTGCCCCTCAGAGCTGCAAACAGCAATTCAACCTCTAAGCTCTTAAAGCACGTGTGCATTTTCTTGCTGGCATCACCAAAAAAATAAGAGAAGTGTTGCCTGGCAAAGAGTAAGATTTCTGTTCAGTTTTAAGGGGATGTGTACGACAGGGAAGCTACAGGACTCTCATTCTAATAGCCAATGCTGCTAATTAAAACTGTTTTGGAAGATCTGCAGCCAGCATATAAATCACCCCTCTATATGCTATAAATAAGAGGCAGATACAGAATTGAATAGCTCCCATTTGTCAACGGAATGAAGAGATTTGATTGTGTCTTTTTGAATAATAAATCCAGACATACCTAGCAGGGCACGGAGAGTTGCTCCAAGTGTCTCTTTTATCAAACAACAATGATTATATTATAGGGTTTGCATTATGGACCATCATCCATTTCTCTTGTTTTCTCATTTATTGCTGACATCCTCCCTCCCAGATGAAACATTTTGCTATGCACAGAATGTGTTCATGCAAAGATCTCAGGAGCCAGGCAGCAGCAAACACTACTGAGTCTTCTGATGCAGTGTGCACCTACCAGGATGTATCACAGAGCAGAAGGGAGTTTTGTAGGGAAACTGAGCTGTGGAAGCCTAAATGCACAGGGTTTTCACCCTAAATACACAGGTTCTTCACCCTATCCGTTTTTACACGGCGCTTCTAAAGGACACTCAAAACGCATTGGGTATCAGACAGAGGAGAGTCAAATCATTCTTATTGGCAATTTATGCAAAACAATGCAGAGAAACAGAGATAAAGTCCTAAAGATCATCTTATAACATCGCTGAACAAGGGAAACTCCAAAGGCATCCACACACAAGAAGCAAATTCATAATAATAATAACAATAATAATGATAGTACCTCGCTCCTGTGTGGAAATCTCTTCTCAACCATGAACACTACATTCCACTCACAGCCACCATGTCTTTCTCACTGGAAAAGAAAACAAACAAATGGGCACCAATTAGAAAAGGGCATTTTTTAATGCTAAGTTGAGAGCAGCTTCAAATTTTGCACACGCACTCATAAAATAGAAGATTTAGGATTCCCTGTCACATGAGAGGCTGCAGAAGGTTAATTGAGTTCACTGTAGAAGTATCATTACCTCTATAACACACCTAAGGAAAAAAGCACAGCAGCCAGGTTACCAAGATAGATTTATTTTAAGCCTTTAAAACTATTTGTCAAATTTTTGCCCTCTAACAGGGTGAGGGTTCCTCTCTCTTTGTCCCTAAATTCCAGTGCAGCTGAACAGCAACTTCCACAGCATTTCCTCCACTGTGGATTTCACACCTTCCCACAAAGAGATGCCCTTGTCCCACCCACCGATAGATTGAGACAGAGAAGTCGTGACCTCTGGCATCTATTCCCATTTTCCCAAAGGAAAAGCATTCTCTGGGATGGACCACAGGATTTCCTGTCCCCTGCTGAAGGAGCAGCTGCTGGCTGGCAGACAGTGAAACCAGCTCAAGGGGCTGCAGAGAAATTCCTATAGGCTGTGCCTTTATCTTTGCTTCTGCTGGGGCTTAAAGTGGGGAGAAACAAGGGGGAAATCTTCCCATCTGGGATCCCTCATCCCCCCTTCCAAAAAGGGCCACAGTCCCCTCAATATCACTGGGATAAACAGCATCCCTGTGACCTGCTCCTCACCTGCTCAGGCTGGCAAAGCTCTGACCTAGGTGTGCTTGTTTTTAACCTTAAACCGGGATGGTTTTATTATTTTGGGGTTATGTTTGCCAATAAAAAGGAACAGACAGCTCGGGCTGAAAGAATTTGATGGCTACACAATTATTTTGAAATCCCAGCCTGCCTCCCGAGGTGCTGACCTGGCTGTCTGCCCTCCCCTTGCTCCCTGGAGTTTCTGAGCCCAAATCGTGTCCAGGCACCACAAGCCAGGCCATGGCTCCCATGTCACCAACTCTGCAAAGGCTTTGCAGTCACTGTTCAGTGCCTGATGATGACACAAAAGCTGCTGCAGAGCAATTCCCAACGCAGGCACACGCACACACAGCACAAAGCAGGCAGATGGGACTCAGAGCACAAAGAGGATAAAGCATCATTTTAACAAAATCCATTTGTTCGGGTGACCCGAACTTGAAATTAAGGTGTTAAAATCCAAGACAAAGAGGATTTCTGATTGGCAGGCAGTGATGTCAGCCCTGTGCCAATTATAGAGGGAATTCATGTGGCTGCCTTTAAAAAGAAATAATTCCCTCTCTGATACAGCAGTAAGACATTGTAGACAGCCCATTTGCAGGGGATTACACGGCACTTCTCAGGTAGTTAAAGTCACTGAGCCTTTTGACCTTGTGCCTCCTAACACTACTGGAGGCACAATCACCCAGGGACACGCTGCTTGTCATGTGTGTCTTATTGCTTAAACAAAACCCAACCACCCAGCAACCTGAGCCCACCACCCCGGGCTCTTTGGCTATGAATTATTACACCGAAACAACACGAACATAATAAACAGCGCTATTTATTAGCTTATTCTATGATTTCAGAGATGACTACACAGACTGAAAAAGCAGAGGAAGCCTGTGCCAGGCTGGAGTGAAAGCATTTCTCAGGTCACTGCCTTAAACGCAGATATTTTGTGCTACCACGATGCTTGAGCAAGGCGAGTAAATCTTTGCACGCTGCAATCTTGAAGAGGCTGGAATTAATCGTCCCTCCAGATGGGATCCGAGCTCACTCACTGCCATAACGTTCAGCATGTAATGAACACCAGGCAAGGTGAAAATTGATATCAAGAGCACTTCTAAGAGCTAAAAAGTTAACACCTAAATTGGAAATCAATATATGCTGTAAGTATTGATCAGCAGAACAGAGATCCTCAGGTTTTTGCCTCTGCTGAGTGGCTGCTGTTGGAGATTGAGCTGGAGTTCCACTGAAACACCTTGCTTTAACAACTATGTTTTTAAAAAAGCACAGAGCAGCTCAACCTTATACTTTATGGAGTGATTGTCTAACCCTTCCACAAGTGCAGAACAACCAGGAATGTGCCAAGCCAGGAGCAAGCAGTGACTTTTTTACCATCCCTTAGTTTTTGAAGTCATGCTTTTGTCCTCAAGACAAGCAGAAGAAGCCAGAGGTGGAGCAGCACCTTTGAGGAGGATGGATGGATGGATGGATGGATGGATGGATGGATGGATGGATGGATGGATGGATGATGAATGGATGGATGATGGATGAATGGATGAGGGATGGATGGATGGATGGATGGATGGATGGATGGATGGATGGATGGATGGATGGATGGATGAGGGATGGATGATGGACGGATGATGGATGGATAATGGATGGATGGGTGGGTGGACGGATGGGTGGGTGGATGGATGGACGGATGGGTGGGTGGATGGATGGATAGATGATGGATGGATGGATGGATGGATGGATGATGGATGGATGGATGGGTGGATGGATGATGGATGGATGGATGGATGATGGATGGATGGATGGATGATGGATGGATGGATGGATGGATGATGGATGGATGGATGGATGGGTGGATGGATGATGGATGGATGGATGGATGATGGATGGATGGATGGATGATGGATGGATGGATGGATGGATGATGGATGGATGATGGATGGATGATGGATGATGGATGGATGATGGATGATGGATGGATGGATGATGGATGGATGATGGATGGATGGATGATGGATGGATGATGGATGGATGATGGATGGATGGATGGATGGATGGATGGATGGATGGATGGGTGGGTCGATGGATGGATGGATGAGGGATGAATGAGGGATGGATGATGGATGGATGGATGGATGATGGATGATGGATGGATGGATGATGGATGGATGGATGATGGATGGATGGATGATGGATGATGGATGGATAGACGATGGATGGATGGATGGATGGATGGATGGATGGATGGATGGGTGGGTGGATGGATGGATGATGGATGGGTGGGTGGATGGATGGATGATGGATGGATGGATGATGGATGGATGGACGGATGGGTGGATGGCCTTTGGTGCAGGCATGGGAAGGGCTCATCTGTGCCTGGTGATGGAGCACGGGGCAGAGATCTGGAGCTTGCTGAGGCCAGGTGTCACCTCTGCAATGCAGCTCCCAGCTCTTCTTACTGTGCCTGCACAAAGGCAACTCCTCTGCTCTGGGATGGGAGATCTCTGCACAGTGCCCTGCTCTGGAGGGGACACAGCTCCTCGGGTCAGCAGCAGGTGAAGGGCAGCTGCAGAATGTGTCATCCCATGCTGTGGATCTGCTCAAAGCAAGCTTTTCACACACGCTGATGAATGAAAGAGCTGTGAAAAACAAATGTCTCATTGTTTGAGTCCTCCAGCCTGCAAGGAAGCAGGAATTTCTGTGCTCTACATCAAAGAAACATTTGACCCTATGTGATCAATTCCTCCTCCTAATTATTACCCGCTGAAAGACCTGAACTTCTGCGAAGTCACCCAGGTGAAAAGGGGCAAGAATATCTCAGGAAAGGTTAGAAAATCCGTACATTTCTATAAATATTTGTTGGTCTGCATTCCTTTAACTTTGCATGATTAAATACAGCCTGCTTCTGTTCTTCCACTTTATCCTCCGGGGAAATTTATCATCAAAATTATTGTACAGCATTCATTACTCTAGCCTCATTTAAAACCTTGCCCTACTTATTATTTAGGCTGAAAAAAAATGTTGCTTTGTATAGTATTTCCTATAATAGTCTCAATCATTACATTTAAAAGATTGCTGTAAGGCAGCTTAGCCTGCATTAGAGGAAAATAAAGTGGGATGCCATAGTTAAGTGTTACAGTTCTAATTCAGCTTTTGTTTCCCAAATCATAACAATGCAATGTTTCAGTTCCTTAAAAGGCTCTCGCTGCTCATTAGCATCCAGGACTTCACCCCTGGGTTTCAAAGCGACATCCAGTGGGTCCTCTCCAGCTTAACAGTGGTGGGGAAAGGCAGAGGGATAGTGAGGAATGGAAGGGAGGCAGGAGGCTCCATCAGTTCAGAGGTGGGGCTGTCTTTTAAATCAGTGATGCAGGGAGCACACTCAGCTGTGACAGAGCAACAGGGAATGCAAACAAATTATGTTTGTTTAACCCTTACTCAAAATTTCTGTTTAGGACAGAGAGACAGACATGGCTCTTGAAAAGAAACAAATGCAGTGTTTAAACGGAAGGAAAAAAAATTAACTTAAATCCCAGTAGTGCTACATGAATTAAGCCTCTTAATTTGTGCTCCTTCAATAATGAGACTGCTCTGATGCTGAGTACCATTGCTGGCCTTTCAGATAACACTGTATTCATGTTTGTCTAACCCTTCTAGGCATCTGAAAAAGCACAGCTGGTCCTGCACTGCAGAGCCTGCTGGGGAGGTGATCAGGGAAAAAGCATCTCCTCCCCATCAGCAGCCCCACCAAGATCTCCTACATGGGCTGCAGAACCAGACTTTTGCTTCTGGTTTGGCCACATCAAACTCAAACTGAAACCACGGGGTGGGCAAAAGCCACTCATTAACACAGAACATTTTTTGGCAGTTATGTCATGTATTTACTGTTTAGGTTGTTTTCTATCCTCCCTCACTGCTTTCCCTGCACCTGACTGACCTCAGTGGCTTTTTGCTACCCCAGACCTGGCTACCCTCCCCTCTCTTCTCCATCCCAAATCAAAACCTGATACAGGACTTAGGAAGAGACAAGGAATCCCCTGGTTTAACCCTCTGCAATGGTGAAAATTCCCCAGTTATTCCTAATGTTCACTTCAAGTTTTGATTCCTGACTCTACTTTTCCCTTTCACCCACCCACCTTGTCTTTCTGACTGTTTTCTACAAGGGGCCTTGCAAAAGACTTTTCAGCATCGTAAATAAATGAGATAAGCCAGTCCCTCTCTCTTCCTTTCCTATTGACAAGTTCAAAGACTTCTAAGAGATTAAGAGAGAAAGACTGCAAGTGACCTGCTGGGTCATCAAGCCTAGGCTTTCCCTATCACTTCCAGCCATATCCTACACTACCTTTCTACTGGATAAGCATGATTCTTATCAGCATCTCCCAAATGTTTTCTTTTTTTTTTTTTCCTTATCATTTGAACCAGTTTACGAGGTACAAATGAAAGGCTTAGTGGTCTGTAACTCCCTGGATCATTTTATTCCTGGTGTCACCAGAAGGCATCTTGTCCTTTCTCTCCATCGAGCACACACATTCCTCATCACCCATGGGAAGGGAAAAGGAGGTGAGTTTTGGTGGAAGGAAGGAAAGGGAAGGGAACAGGATGGTTCATACAAGGTGTACTGCCAACAAACTGGTGGAAAAAATGAAAATTCCTATTTTATCATAGAATCACAGAATGGTTTAGGTTGGAAGGGACCTCAAAAATAACTCGGTTTCAATCCCCCCTGTCACAGGCAGGGACACCTTCCACTGGAGAGAGTGGTAAAGGGAGGGATCAATACTTTCCTTGGCTATTATTTCATCATTAGACTTCACAGATAAATAAATATTATTTTCTTTTATACCACTAATTGTATGGATTCAGAGCTAATAATGAAAAATATGCAACATCCTGCTGTTTGTCATGCAGCAAACACAGCTTTCCCATAATTCTGGTCAGCAGAGGCTGTTCCTGATCAGTTCTGATGAGCATCCATGTGCTGCTGATGCTGGAGGGACTGTGCTGTGCAAATGGGGCAAATCACCCCCCACCAACCCCACAGCCACCCCAACACTCATTCTGGGTGCCAGCAGCTGCTCAGCACACCCAGATGCATGTTGGCAATCCCATTGGCTTTCAACAAAATCCATTTGGAAAATCCTAAAATGCCCCTATTGCTGCAAAAGGGGCTTTCCCAGGAGGGAAGTATTTTGTGCAGCCTATCCCCAGTCATCTCGATGCATAAGAAGCTTTAGGTTTGTAGCTGGCTGCAAAGAGCAGCAGAGACCTCACCCAAAGGGGACAGCCTTTGTTCAGGACCAGGAGAGGTCAAACATCACTGCAGGTCTGTCACAGAGAGCAGAGCCACAGCCCTTCCACCCACAAACACACCAGGTTACAGCACTCACACCCCAGGGAGCAGCCTGTCACCCCCTCTGGGTCCCCAACAGCCCCAAACCTCTTCTTACACATAGCAAACGTTTCAATTGGACATGATTTCACCTCCTGAAACTGATGCTTGAAACACTTCGGTGCAACCAAAACATCTCCCCCAAACCAGGTCCCTGGAGCAACCTCAAGAGCACACAGGGATTGAACTGGGGAGCACCCACTAATGCAGCAAAAATGAGGATGGGGGTGAAGCTGAACAGACCCTTAACACTTAGAGAGGAAAGGGAGGAAGAAATTTTGATTTTTTTTTTTTTTTTTTAGTGATGCATTAATTCTGTATTAATTAATTAATACAAGCTTCTATTCTTCAGAAAAAAAATAAGCATACTGTTTGTTTTCTGTAATGAATTGGCACTGTTCTCTCTTTTATGAAACAAATCTATCTGTACTTGGATATTCTGAAAAACAGCAAAACCCTTACACATAAGCATTTAGACCAAAAAAAAAAAGATTAATCAAAACACTTGCAGCCTAACATGACTCCCATGGAGAGCCCATCTGTTATGGCCTGACCACAATCCCCATTCCCAAACATCCTGCATTGCTGGGCAGGGAGGAGGTAGAGGAGTTGGGCATAAAAAACTGGACTTGAGACCAAGAAGAAGTGGAAGGAGGTGTATTAGTTTTTGTCTTTGTTTCTCACCATCCTACTCTGATTTTAGGTGGAAATAAATCAAAATAATTTTCCCCAAGTCCAGTCTGATTGTATGCCACCATTTCCATGTGAGAGCCTTAACAGCACCATTCACTTCCTGACCTCCAGGTGATCTTCCATCAGCAAAAAGGAAAACCACCAGGACTGAGGGGATGGTTGGGGGATTATCAGCTGCTTGTCAGAAGATGACTCACAGAAATCACACACCTCCTCCTCCATCTCAAACCAGAAGCAATGAGCTGTCAGGTTGGCAAGAATCTCTTCTGTCCCAGACCTTCCAAAAGGTTTTAAACATTTTAAGCAGAAAGGTCCAAGTCTCTAACTTGAAGGGATACATCTTTTCCTGTGGTCCTTTTTGCAGATTTTACAAGAGGTCAACCAGTAAAACAAGGTGGTCAGACCATCAAGTGCTTGCTGTGCTTGAGGTGGCTGATTTTGACTTCTGAGTAGCTGGATCTAATTCTCTGTCAGTTCACTGTCACTCTCCCCTCCCCAGCCCCTGAGTCTCTTATCTGTTAAAAATGAAAGGTTTTGAACAGGAGCGAAGGTCATCTCTGCCTGTGCTTCTGTTCCACAGCCAGTGTTGTAGAACAAATACTGATGAGGATCATGATGATAATGAGGAAAATAATAATGAGCATTGATCTCGATGGAGATGCTCCTCTGTTCTACCCAGGCCACTGAGATGAGACTCGGGAATCCCCAGACATGAAGGATGTGTCACACTAAACTTTAATTAACAGCAAATCACAACCCAAATGACACATTCCCCCCCTCACACTCTCAATTTTCATAACTGACTTTTCACAACGAAACTCCAGGGGACATTTGAAACTAGAGAAGAAAGCAAAAAAAACTTCAGCTGGTTATGCCAAGGGAGTCAGCCAGCCATGATTCCTCTCTGATTTACAGCACAAACCACGAGCAGCTTCAGCCCAGCCCGTGGAGAGACATCAGCAGAGATGAGAGGAGAATTGGGTCTGGCGTGCTCCAGGGACACTCACTTGGCACTGAGGTATTCCACAGCTTCCCCTGCCACCAAACAGTGCCACCAAACAAACCCCACGCTCCCACAGCTCCTCTGGGGGACACTTCCCACTTCTCCAGCGTTTTCCCCACACAAACAAATCAACCTGGGTCACTTGCTCGGGTCACTTGCTGGCCCTTGTGCTCAGCAAGGAGCACTGGGGTCAGCTGTGGCACCAAGCAGCTCTACAGATCTCCAAGGTCGCTCCTAACTCCTATCAGGATCAGAAGAAATCAATGCTCAAATCAAGGGAAAGTCATGCAGCTGTAAGTAATCAAAAAATAGCATTCAGGACTGAAATATTTACTTTTCAGATGATTTTTGCCAGTGGTGTTTCTGTAATAAAAATATTTTAATCTTGCTTTTAAGTGCCAGACTTTTCATTTTTTTCCCGATAAATATGAAATATTTTTTGATTGACACACTCCTCTATAACTGCTCACAGAAGGTACCAGGCAGGCAAACATGGGTTCCCTTTCTGTCAAAGCCTAAGGGAAATCTTATTTATGAAAAAGTTCAACATGTAGAATCCTTTAAAAGACTTTTTAAAAAAATAACTACCATGAAGTCGTCGACTCATTTTATGGACTAAGTAGGAGAAAGTAAGGGATATCTCAGGCAATTCCATGCATTTATATCCATTACATATTAACTCATTTCGTATTGATCATGGAAAGAATAAATTGTTCAGATTAAATCAATCTCCAGTGGGATAAGGTCACAGACTTGAGCTATTAACTGCAATTGGCCACTTAAGGAGAAGATACCAGCAGAATTGTTAAAAAACCCAGGTACATCTTCCAGTGATAACATATCCCATAAATATTCCCCATGGAAAAGTTCATGTAAAGCCACAATTAAATTCAGAGTACAACAGGAAATAGATAACAGGAATTTCAGGGTTCCATGCTATTGTTCAGCCATCTCTCCTCCCTGCAAGCAGCTTCTACCCAATAAAGAACATCCCTTCCTGATGAGGAGATTCAGCTGATGAAGCAAAGACTCCAAAGAAGACACAAAGCTGCACAGCCCCATCCCTCCTCCATGGCTCTGCATGGGCAGAATCAACATTTACAGCACTGGGCAGACAGGCAGCAAGGGATTCCAGATCCTACCTTTGGGAGAAATAAATAATCATGCCTTAAAAACAAAAAAAACAAAACAAGAAAAAAAAAGTGAGAAATAAAAGGCCAAGTTTGGATAAAATTCAAGCAAAGCCAGTCTTGCAAATTGTAACTTAGGCAGCTCAGAGTGATGTAGGACAGGGATCTGTAACCCAATTGAAGTGAATGGCTTGAAGTGCTCTGCTATTAGGGAATCAAAGCTCTGGCATATCTGCTGCAGTGTGTGTGAAACAGCAATAACAGTGTTAGCCCACCTTACAGAGATAATAGAAGTGGTTGCGTTTGTGCAGAAATGTGATCCTGTAAAAAGCACTGTGGTATGAAAGTGCTAAATATTATTATTAGGTGTATGTTTTGGTACTCCAAAAATACAATTTATTCAAGCTCTTCTATTTCTTTGACACTTGTAACAGGCTTCCAATGTGGCTTAAAACCCCTGCTCAAAAATAAACATCAGAATAATGAGCTTTCCTTATTTAATTCACTGAATAGGCACAATAAGCTCATGTTTAAACAAAAAATGAAAAGGAAACTTGCTGCTGTGCCAGAACAGCAGCACAATCAATTTTAATTAGCATTGCTCATTGTGGGAAATGATAAGGTATCAGTCATAGTAATTGGTGGTGTTGACAATTAGTCAAAGTTATTAACATCTCAAGACCCAGGACAAAAAAACCTTGCTGAATTTTAAATATCTGGAGAAGTCTTGCCTCCAAATCCTTAATTTTCACCCAGTCTGAAAACATTGCTCAGATTTATTATTTGTTAGTTTCCCACCAGAGCACAAGCACTGGGATAACACCATCAACCCAACATTGCTGGCTCTTGATCAATCCCAGTTTTCCACTGCTGGGAGTGGGGCTCCCTCCTCTCCTGCTGCTCCTTCCCACTTCTCTCCCTTTGTCTGCTCCCAGTGTTCATCCCAGAGCCTCTCCCAGACTGAATGGATCAGGAAATGCTCCCAGGCAAGGGAAAGGCTTTGGAGCTGGAGCATCTCCAGCAAGGTCCCATCCAGGAGCACAAAGCTTTGGGTACCCTGAGCTAAGGTGGGTGATGGCACACGAGCAGAAACTGCTGCCTGCAGGTGTTTAATGGCCAACAGGAGCAACGCCTCAGGCTGCTGAGAAGCTCAGGTGTAAGGCAAAGGCTATGCCAAGACACAATATGGGGCACTTGAGGGTTTTGTCCTGGTCTCTCTTACCCCTTGGCAGCCCCACAAATGCCCTGAATCTGGCAAAGGGGGTGAGTGATTGCATGAACCAGGTGAGCCAGCCAGAGAGCCCACTTGTGTGGTTCACACCAGAAGTGGCACAAGGATTTCTGATCTTTTCTGTGTGAAGTTTATAGCTTCTGGCCACCAAGACCATGCATTCTCCAAGGTCTAGCACGTGGCTACTTGTACCTTCCTGTTTTAGTGGGGAATTCCTGAGACGCCCAGTAAGTAGGTGCTGAGAGCAGCAAATGACCCACCTCAACAAGCTGCATAAGGATCACTTATGGACACAGCTGATGTACACAAAAAAAGCAGAAAAACATTGTCCAAAAAGCGTTTAGTTAATCTGACAGACCCCTGACCACCTGCCCTAGAATACAAAGATCGTGGAAACACTCTGTCAATTGTTTTCTGCTAGAGTTTTAGTGAAAACTCAATATATTCCCCCTCCCACATGCTGCTGTCCCTTCCCTGTAAATAAGACATGTGTAATACTGCAATAGCCATCCTTCTGGTGTAAGTAGGTGTTACAGTTTAAAATAGCAGAGGTGACATGTATTACTCATTTGTCCTTTTGGTCGCTTTAATGACTTTATTTGTATGGAAATTAAAAGCCAGGTAAAAATACCATCTCTGTCCCTAACATATGTATCTGTTACACAACCACGGTGATTCTCCTGACCCTTCTCCTACAACTACCACTCCCAAACTGCTGCAGCCTTCCAAGCAACAGAGCAAAATACGAGGCTGCCACAAAGGAACAAATCCTGCCTGGCAGATGCTGCTGAGCTGCACCACTGGCACAACTGTCAGAAAGCACAGTCCTGAAAGAAACTCCCCCAAAACCCAACTGAGATTCAAAGCAAAGAAACTCTGATTTAAATTCCCTCTCAGGCACTGGCCCACAGCAGCAGCAGCAGCAGGGCTCTGCCACCGCGGCCGCCAGATAAACACCATTTTCAAGGTCAATTTCCTATGACCAGTTGCTTCATTTCTCATCATTTTCTGTCCAACTTCATAGATTACCACTTAAAATTGATTTATTCTTTCCCTTCCCAGCATTACTTTGCACTTCATTTAAAAGGGAGGTGGGGGGGATTTTTCTCTATGTTCCAACACGCCGTCATAAGACGACGGGCTCAGCTGGGTTTCAATTGACTGAAACGACTGCTCAGTAAAGCAGTGTGCTGTAAAAGCCACACCAAACCAAGAGGCTCCTTCCAAACATTTCCCCCTCTCTTCCCCACTGCTAGAAATATTGGTTTTGAGAGACAGTGACTCAGGTTTTTGCATATGGAGCTTTGTTGTAAAGCAATGTTTTCATAGCCCCTAACAGAAAACCCAAGTTGAGTTGAGGTCTGGTTTGAGGTTCCTCCTGCAGGCCGGTAGCAGTGGCACTCGAGATCAGATTAAAGCTGACAGAGATGAAACTGTGCTGGCCCACATCCTTGGGCTTGCTCCAGGGCCTCTCATCTGCATTTCATCATGATGTGAGCACATGTTCCCATCATTGGTACACTCATCTGCATCACTCTGAATGTTAATCATAGGCTAACCCAATTCCTTCAGCAAATTTATTACTTACTGTTCATTAAAGTTCATAAAACCTCGTGTGAGGCTGAAAGAAGCAGAACCCCCTCACCGAGGATTCCTCAGCAATTCAGAGGTGGCGACATCAGCCCGAGGAGCTCCTCCTTCCAAGGTGGGTGCCAGAATCTTTCATCCATTCTCCAGGGGATGAGAGGGGAGGGGAAGGAGGCAGGGAGGTACAAAGAGCTGGCACAGCCCTTTGGAAAGCCCTGAAACCTCCCTCCCTGAAGGAACTCACTCAACAAAACAAACCTGGATTTCTTTCCAGAGTCATTTAATTTTATTTTTTTTTTTTTACAATGAACAAGGAGAAAGAATCAAGGCTTCCCAGCAGTGTGGGGGTGTGAGGGGAAGGGAATGGAGCTAAGAGGAGGGGATGACAGGGCAGCACTCACACTGCAAACGTTACAGGTTTTCCTGGCATCAGGAATTGTGGGCTGTCCTCATGATGTCCCCAGCAGCTGGATCTGACAAGTGACACTTCACTGCCCTTTGGATTTTCTGATAATGCATGGCAGGAACACACTTGGATGGACAACACTCGTGCTTAAACCTAAGCATGTGCTTAAATGCTTTGCTGATCAGAACTCAGAGAAGTTGTGTTCGTCTTTTTAAGGAAAAGGATAATTCACTGTATGCCAGTCAACAGCCAAACATTACCTTCCACCTCCCCAATGAACTCTGTGCATCTGAAATACTCTCAAATTCCTACACCAGCTCCTCCAAACCTCGGGAACACACACACATCCAAGCCTCTGACATCCCGAGTGGAAACTGCTGCAATCCTCCAAAGGACATTATGATTGAAATATTCAATCAGATGATGCTACCATCAGAATAATGAAGCCTTTGGAGGATTTGCTTCACTGAGTATAAAATAATTCTGAGAGACACTTAAAAGGAAGAAACCATGTCTGTGGGAAGAAAGAGGACCGATTTTTTGCCAGAAGGAGGATTATTCTGCAAGCCAGAAAATGACACCTCTTGGTAACCCAACATCAGATCTGCTCCTAGGCTAAAATTAGATGTCACAAAATATATAAATATAATTTCTGCACAGCTGTGTAAATGAAAATACATCTGTCGAGAAAAGAAAAATTACAGATGCTTACTCTCTCCATTCCCCAAAATTTCTATAATCATAGAACGATCCAGCCTGAAATTAGAAATTTGCTCTCTCCTTTAATTAAATTAATTTGCATTTTTCTTTTCCTCAGCTGATTAAATAACAGAAAGGCACAGAGGTGAAGGCGGGTTTTGTGATGAAAGCACTGGATGAAGACCCCAGAGGAGGGGATTCAATTCCTGGTCCTGTCAGGATTTCCTCGTGCTCCATCTCTTTGCACCTCTTTTCCCCATGTGCAAAGATGGATATTATTACACTGTCCCTCACAGTCTCCATTTTCCTATTGGATCATGAGCTCAGCAGGGACAGGACAGTCTTTTAAAGCTTTTAGGGAGGGAATTGCAGGGAATGTTCTGCTGTCCTCTCCTCCCTTCAGACCCACAGGGGCAGCAGCAAGGCCATGACCTCTCACTGCCATCGCCATGGGGGACAAGCCTGGCTACAAGGAACACAAAAAAGGTTCAAGGGAACTTTCAGGGCTTTCTCAGTGACTGTTGTGCCCATTTTTCCACGAGGTAACTCCAAAGCCTGTGAGCTGCAGGGAGCAGTGCAGGGTGGAACAGCAGCTCAGCAGGGCGAGGTTTGCACAGAAGCACAAACCAAGACAGGGCCAAATGTTATATGGCATTCTGTTTTCCAGGTCCTAATCCCATTTCACATGCATCATACTGCATTTTTTGCAAGCAAGGCTGAGGTCTCCCTTAAGGAGGGTGTAAAACCTGACTTTAATTAGGCCAAAGCATCCACAGCCCTCCATGGGGACGGGGCTCTGGATGAGCCTGGCAGCTGAGTGATCACAAACACTGCCAAGAGAAAACAGGAATTCACCTCGGGAAACAGGCTGGATCCCAACAGAATTATTTTAGAGCACAATAACACACCAAGCTGTCTTCATCAGCTCTGTTACTCCTGCCTGGCTTGACTCTGAGCACATTGCATCAAATCGGTGGCAGGAAAATTAATATTTTCAAAAGAGAACAGTTCACCACATCACACACAGTCCAGCTCCCATGATGATACGTTCCCTGATAGAGATCATCTTCAAAACCCCAGGGGTTATAAGAGACTCTATGGAATTCATCATTTTTGATGGTTAGTTTGTTGGTTGTTTTTTTTTTTTTGTAATTGAACCAAAATACAGTTTTGAAAGAATATTCCTAGCCACGCTGTTTTAAGGGATTAACAAGCCATTATGTACTAGAGCATACATACATAATGGAATCAGCAAACAGGAATCAGCAAGTAATCTTCTGCCTCCACAAAGACTAATGTGTAATTGCCAGAAGCACCAGGGGAATTTCTGCCTTTTGTTAAAGCTTCAGGAGGTGACTGTCGTCAAATTTTACAGAAATACAGAATGCAACAATCGGTTATAGACATGAAAGTTAGTGCTTCACACAATAACAAACTTTCATTACAGTTCGGAGCAGGAGCCTGTGTATTGATTTGCAGATGCAAGTGCTAACTGTTATTATTTAGTAGATTATGGGAACAGAGCAGAGAGCTTCTGAACACCAGGCACAAAGAGAGGCATGATATGCAAGATGAATTTTATGAAGCAAATCTTCTTCGTGGAGCCTTTACAGTGATCCAGCCTCAGTTAAATTCTATAAATGGGGAGCTGTGATCAGACAGCTGATGGGCACCACATTTCCCTGTGCAATTGCTTCCCCATTAAGAACTTGCATCAAACCAAAAGACCATGGGGGAGAGCAGGGCACAGAGAATAAATATCAGAGCAAAACCCAGAAATGTGGCCATGTTACAGAGCTAAAGCAAAGCCTGTGGCTTTACAGGACAAACACATTCACCTCATGGCAATGAGAGAGCAGCCAGTGAGGAACCACTAAAATCCTCCTCCTGTGACCAACTACACGTTCAAGCCATGGGGATCTTCAGAGTTCTTTCCTGGAGTGATGGTTCTGCAGAAATGCTCTCATTTGTCTTAGAAATACAGAAGGCAAACGATGTGTACTAGGATTCTCACTATAGATTAAGAGATTTATTTATATTTCTTTATTATAAGGGTTGAAATGTCCTAACATGGCCCATGGGAGTTGAGAGACCCCTCTGAGAACACTTCTGGGAAATTCAAAGAGTGACAGTAAGAAATGTTTCTGCCCAAACCATTGTGACAGAACTAACTCATATGCATTTATTGGAAAAAGTAAATATTCTCTGCTGTTACATTCTCTGTACTTTTATTCTTTGAAGTTTTTCACTCCAAAGTAGCCATTAAACTTTTTGGTACTGGTACCAAACCCTACTAAACAGCACAAGTGACAGCAGACCCTTTCTTGAAAGCTCATGCAAGACAGGGATGCCAAGAAAACATCATCCAAATAACTCCTATGATTTCTACAACCCCATTCCATAACACACAATTTCTGCACGCAAATAGCAGTTCCAGGTTCTTTTCTGGTATCTGTTTGTCCACAGAAAGATACACAATGAGAAATAAATTGTTAAAAGCTGAGATCTGATCGTTGTGTCCAAGGCAGCAGCAAAGCCCAAACTCGTCAAACACCTCAGGTGAGAAGCTGATCCCAGCAGCAGAGCTCTGAATGGAGCTGCAGGATCATGAAGCAAGAAACGAGGTCTGTTAGTTTCTTATTTTTACCCATTGACTGTATAAGCTGCTGTAATCAATCATAACCTCTCTAGGAATAGCTTCACAGTGCTGCAGTGGGGACAGTCTGTGCAGGGACTGCTTATTCCTTGCTGCTCCAGATGAAAAGATTCTCCTTGCAAGAGCTGTGGCAGAGTTTTGTGTCCCACTGCTGAGCTCCACCAGCCCAATGCCACTGCATCAGGTTTTAACCCTGTTATTCCTTTGCATTAATCCCTCACAGGACAACTGAATAACTTTCCCCCTCTATTTTCTGAGCAAATCACACATAAAGCTGCTGGCCAAGCCAGAAAAACTGCATGCAAGTGTTTAAAAAGCAATGATAAAAATAAAAAGTAATTAACAGAACCTGTTAAAATACACAGAATTCCTTTCACATTTCCATCAGGGCTGAGGAGTCAGGTGCAGGAGAAAGCAATGCCATGGATAATATACACACTCCCTAAAAACCTCATCATGCTGGAGCACATCAGTATTCCAGCAACATCTTGGGTGGGAAGTTGTAGCAATATCGATAAATTATATTCTATCCACATCACTTGGGTGCCAGTAACATTTCAAAAAGCCCGGAGGATCAGTGGGTGACTCTTACAATGTATGTATAAAGGGAAATCTTGTTTTGTCTCCCTAGAGACAGTTTCTCTTCTAATGGAGTGTGGTCAGAGGGGTTCTGCTTAATTCATGCATTTAACTCTAGATCTCCATCACTTCACAGTGGTTTTGTGCTAACTACAACATATAGAGGCCATTAGGAAGCACGACTAAGATTGACTTTTCTTCCTTCATGGATTATACAGAAGGAATGGGAGCAAGTCGGGCTCATTAGCATATGTTTAAAGAGTTCACGGGGTTGGCAGTAGTAGAAAGTACCCAGCAACCAGCAGAGACGTTTAATTCTAAACCTTACACATCAACAATAAAAGGAATATCTCTCCTTCTCACTGTTACATCATTAAATGAACCAGAAGGAGCTAAACCAGGACCTCTGGAGGTGCTGACAACAGAGAGTTGTCTGAGCTTGGCGGAGGATAACATGAATTTTAATTATCACAGCGAACTGCTAGAGTGCTTATTCCCTTTCAGAGGAAGGAATTAGTGCTGAGATGTGTGCCTGGAGCCCTGTGGTGCAGCCAGGCACTCGAGGAACAGGGCTGTGTGTCTCTGGAGCCTGGCGAGCAGTGGTCCAGCCCAGCAGCACCATGGCCACCACAGCCTCTTGCCAGACACACCACGCTGATTTCTGGCCACCTAAGCTGGGTTTAGGTGGCTTTTCTGCCTGCAAACCCCACACTCCACGTGGGGCTGCACCTGGAACCCCAACAGGAGGTGCAGCATCCCTCCAGCACCCTCAGCTGCCTCACCCAGACACATCAAGCAGGGCTGCCTGGCAAAGCAGGAGATTCAGGCTGGATGAATCAAAGCTGTTTATCCACAGGGGAGCATCCCTGCAGTGAAGTGGCCAAACAGCACATCACCCACTCCTCCTCCCAGTTTGTAGCTGGGCCCATTAGGGCTGATGTGAAAACACCACCGTGCTCAGCATCAGCCTTGCAGGTACTCCAGGGATGCCTCACCTGAGAGCAGACAGGCAGGACGCTCAGGTGACAGCAGCAGGAGGTTCAGCGATTTCTGCCTGTCCTGCTTACAGAGCAGTGACCTGAGCCCCTGAATGGCCTTCAGGTGTCACTGCACAAGGAGGGACTGAGAAGTCTCACCAGGAGCAGTAAGGACAAGTGGAGGTCAGGAAAATGTGGGGTTTGGTGTGGAAAGGGACAGCAAAAGGTTCTCCTGTGCCCTTCCTGCTCCCCAGCCCCTTTCCCAGGGCTGGTGGCCCCAGCCTGAGGTGGGAGCAGCATCCAGGCTCTCCCCTTTGGATCACCAGCCCACGGAGAACCAGGCTTTGCAGAGACAATTTACAGCACAGAAATAAGTAATGCAATTTTCACACAAACCTCCTGAATAAGAGACTTTGCTGTAACTGAGGTTTTGGGAATAGGGTAGGGCTGTGCTGCTTAACTCACAGACACTCTGCTTGTCCCCCATCCCAAAAGAAACCCTTTCCCTCAGGGATGTGAAGCTGCTCTCAGGCAGGAGCAGCAGCACAACAGGACACACAAACCCACACTGCAAACAGCCTCCCTTGCTTGGAATTCTGAGAAATGTCAGATATCAAGGAGCATATGTTCCAAGTGCCCCTGAGCAGTCACAGAACACTACATTTACAAACAGAGAAAACCAATTTGAATCACTCAGTACATTTGCATGCAGCGTCTGCAGGATGGTTTGGAATCAAGATTAATGTGCAGATTGGAGCAGGGGGCTGTGCTGACAGGCAGGGAGAGGTGGCAAAGGATGCTCAGGGATGCAGGGACCCCTCACAGAACCTCCCCAGGGCCAGCAGCAGCTTTTGGGTGCAAATGCCAATGCAAAGGCTGTTTATTGGTTTTGCAAGTTACTGCTGCTCACACTGGGGTAGGTAAAGGCCACTTGAAATTAGATCTTAATCTCGTGTGCCAGTGGCTGGAAATTCACACCTGGGCTCAGCAGCTCACAGGGATGGGCTGTGCATCCTCTCCAATACTCCCCAAACCTCAGACCCTCACCTTTCAGCTTCTCCATCACCTTCACTCACAAAAAAATCAGGTTCAAAGGGCAGAACTGGGGAAGCAAAACTCCCCCTGCACACCAAGCAGCTCCTGCTTTTAATGAAACTCAGAATTTGTGGGGGAGTTTTGAAGTGCAGATTGCAGCAAAAGGCCACAGTGAGGTCCTGCTTGCCAGCACCATCAGAGTGGGCTCATCCTCACTAAGAGGTGGCTACCACACTGGGATTGAGCAGCTGGGGCTTTTGAAGCATAAAGCTCCGGTTTATCAGGTAAATAAGCCAGGGAGGTGATAAGCTACTCTCTGAAAACCCTTCAATAATCTCACTGATATATGCCTTGAACTCACACTCCTTTCAGACTTCCCTGGCTTTTTAATGACAGAAAAGAAGATCTTGGTTTCAGAAATATTCAGTGTTCTCCATTGTCAGTCTCTAGCTTAAAAAATAATTAAGTTTACTCTCCAGCTAGCCTGTTATCAGGTCAGTGCAAGATGCTAAGAGATCAGTATGCCACGGAAAGAAATATTTCTGTCTATTTAACCCACTAATTCAATCTCAGTAAAGAATGAAACCCGTGAAGTATCTATTCATAAAGTAAATACAGCAAGTAGAAATCAAATATTGGTCCTGTTTCAGGCCATTAGCTGAGAGGATGCTGGGAAGGTAATAGCCACGATTATTATAGTGCTAAAAAGAAGTGGTTTGTTCCAACCAGCCTTTGTTTTGGTTTTTTTTTTTCATGCCAATAAGTGTCAACCTGAAATGTTGTGAGGAGAACTGGACAAGAGGCACCTCAGCTGTAATCTGAGAAAACACTCCCAGGATGTTTTGTCCTCTTTACCACATCCAAAGGTGGATGCACACAGCCTTCAGGAAATTATTGCCACTATCAAGAGCTCATTTCAATATTTCCTTCTGTAAATGCAGCTTTGTGGAGTGGCAGCTTCCATAAAGTTATTCATTCTTCTTGGATTCTTCCAAGAATTTGCAACAAAAGCCAGTGCCTCTTAAATGAAAGTGTTTCCACTCAGCCATCCTCCCTTGGTGCCTGTGAGGGGTTTAATTGGATTACTTCATGGAGATGATTTTCCAGTTTAGTCTAGACATAAATATTTTGGGATGTAGCATCTCTCATCCCACTGATGGGGGACTCCAGAACCCACGGGAGAGTAGTTTTGGCTCATGGAGTGAAGGTAACATGGACTCTGTGATGCTCACAAAGCACCACCAAGGCATCAACCAACATTTTCAGGGAGGATAATCTAAAAATGTCCAGCTTTTATCATTTAGCCTTTATTTTTAGTTATTATTTCCTTATCTTTTGAGGTAAAGCAGCCCATTATGTCCCCTGGTCATCCCCTGACACACAGTGTTGAACTGACTTCAGTTTCACTTCTCCATTCTGCAAATCCAGCAGAATCCTGTATTCTCCACATCCATTCATCACACAAATTAATGCAGAAGTTTCAAGTGCCAAATTAGTACTACTGTAGAGTGAAATTAAAAATGCATTTAATTCCACTAATATTTCACAAAAAAAAAAATTCACAAATAGCAACTCCTTTCAAAAGAAAAAATAAAATTACACAGTAAACGTCACTAGAGCCTTAAATAAAGGGAATTGCTATTGATCTCTGGGTATCCTAAATTCAGTAAAATACTGTGGCAAAATTGTGTTCTAATGAAATAGTAATTTAAATGTCATTAATTTCATATTTGCCATTCCCTTTCTACTACACTGATCCTTAAATTAAGGGCATTAATGTTTCCTGTGTCATTTAGGGATTTAATGATTTTGATCCAGATTTACAGGTTTAGAAGTGTTTTGTTTGAAATTTCCTATATATTCTCCTAGGAACCATTCAACCTTTTCTAGAACCAGGAGAGGAGCAGTTACCAAATAAATCTGTATTTTTAAATCTGGGAAAAAACCTCAAGGTTTTCCACTTCAAACCAAGCAGCTCCCATTCCTCCCTTTTCATGGCAGAGCTGTGCAGCTGAGGAAGCTTCTCACAAGATGATTTCTGACCCCAAACACCTTTCAATACAGGATTCTTGCTACTTTATAAAACCAGGCATGAAAAATAGAGTATGTTAAACATCACAAAATCCTGGCTGTACAGTTTGTGTCACAACCAGAGACCTTCTCACTCTTCACAAGCCCCTGACAGGAGGTGGTAGCCCAGTGGGGGTTTGTCTCTTCTCCCAGTAATAAGTGACAGGATGAGAGGAAACAGCCTCAACTCTCACCAGGGGAGGTTTATATTGGATATTAGAGGAAATTATTCACTGAAAAGGTGGCCAAGCATTGGAACAGGCTGCCCAGTGAAGCAAAGTCACCATCTCTGGACGTGTTCAAAAATGTGCAAGTGGCATTTGGGGACATGGTTTAGTGGAGAATGTGACAGTGCTGGGTTATGGTTGGACTTTTATAAACTAAATGATTCTATGATAACTTCAATGTACTGAAGTTACAGTTGCTTCCCCACACACTAGGATCTTCCCTTCACTGTCCACACAGAGAATTAAATAGTTCAACCTGGAGCTCAATTCTTCATTGAAGTGGTTTGTGTCTTTACTGGATAATCTCGTACATGTGCTTCATTATATCAATAACAGTAGGAAATTATTGATTTTTCTGTAGCCATTAAGTTCAATTAACTTTTCAATTCAAATGGAAAAATGGTAAATTACCTTCATTTGATGGTAAAAACAGTAAAAGGGGGGAAAAAAGAAAGGATAATACCCTAATTTGTGAAGTATGTGAGCAAAGTGGTTAAGGTAAAGCAAACAAATGAATATTCGTGTAATAGCTCTAATCAGCACTGCTCAGCATTTAAAACTGGCATCATTATGCTCACTGGACTGTGCAGCTAGAAGTAGTTGTGATGTTGTTTACCCAATTAATCTTGTGACTAAATTATAGCAGAATAAATAATAAACAATAGGAAAAAGGGTGGAAAATCATTTGGAACAAATTAAGCTTTTTCTTGTCCTCAGCATAGGGCACACCCAGCACACCCCAAAAGCTGTTGAATATTGAAGTGTAGACAAGTTGGAAACAGGGGCCCAAAACTCTCCAAGGTCTTGGGAGACAAACGTGGACAACAGATGGGGAAGATCCCTGGATGTGTGAGCCCTGCCAATAAAACTCAGGGATACACAGATACACAAATGATGAACCAAAAACCTGATTTAAAAATCCATTAAATCATATGCTAGTGATCAATGAATATACGATAAGTCACCTGATTTAGACTGGGTTTTACTTATTAATATTAGATGAATATTACATTTCTGCTGCTGTTGACAAACACCAGATAAAAATACAAGTAGAGAGAAGACCAACGAAATAATAAAATAAAACCAAGTACATTGTTACTGAAATAACCTTTTAAAATATTTAGATCCAAATTTGTATTTTAAAAGTTTACTGGTAAGCCACAGCAAAAAATTTGATTATTTCATTTCAGTTACTTCTTTGAGAAGAACAGAGTCAAAGTTTTTAGTTGCCTTTTCCCCTCAGCAGAATATCTGGCTCTTTCTCTGTTTACTACAGCACCAGAAGGAACTTTGCAGCAAACTTTGGGCTGAAGATTCTCCAAGGAGAGCTTCCCTCCACCCAGCTGGATTTGCACACCCTTCAAACCAAGTCCAGGGCGGAATTCCAGTGCTGAAGCTCTTGGGATTCTGACATGAGACTATACAAAGAAATAAATTTCCTGCCTGAGCAGGCAACACTGAGAGCTTTACAGCTTCTGTACTCAGTGCCTGCAGAAGATCCTGTGCACCTGGGAAGGCTGGGGCTGGGATTTGGGAAGCCTCCAAGAAATCTCCTGTGCTCCTGCCTCTCTGCCTGCCCCTATTTCAGTGCCCAGCCATGGCCAGACTATTGATTTCTGCAGTGACTGCAATCAGTCATAACGAGGAAACAAGAAAGAAACCATCCATCCTGACACAAACCCACCATCAGATATTATCTGGGGCTCGCTGCTGATTTAATTTCTACTGACCCAGTCGTTTGGGTTGGCTGGAGCTTTTGTGCCTGGCTAAGAGTTCACTTTGTGCCCGACAGTAATCTGAGTGTTATTACTGTGTTCATCATCATCAAGGCAGTCTAGAAACAGCAAGAAAACATTTTTTAAAACTTATTTCTCTTATTTTCACATATTGAAGTTTGTTCTTTTTATTTTACCTTTATGGAGTGATTTTATTAATAATAGGAAAATGTCTAGTCATTTCCTGATCAAGTATCATGCTAACTAACTAGGGTTTTTGCTGAATAATTCACATTTAATACTCTTTTCCTTTTCCCCCATGTGAATTCCTCCTCTCCACTTCATATCCAGCTGCAATGAACTTTACTGCTTAATCCTATAAAACCCAGATACATTCGTTTTTCTGGATGAGCAGTATAAACCTTGAAATTACATATTCCCAAGGCTTTCCACCACTGGCAGCTTTCTTATGAACCAAAGAGGATGTACTTAGATCCTCCTCCACCTTTCCTTTCCTTCTGTCCTCTGCCCTCTCCTGTTTTTGTGCCTGGATACCTCTCCAGTTGTTTCCTTTTAGCTCCACAACACTTTCAATTTTTTGTGATGCTGTTTCCTTTGACCATGGCTCCACAGCACAGAAAGATCTACACAGTGAAAGATCTATCAACAGTGGTATGTGTGTATATAAAAACCCATTTTTAGATAGATAAACAGAGGTATGGAGAGTGTGTGGATGGATCCAGACCAAGCTCTGGAGAATGGATCACCACAGAGAAATAAATCAGCTATTCCCACACCCAGTGGTCTGTGGCTGTTCCTGACACAAAATCTCAGGAGCTTGGTCTCTTGTGGCCATGGGCTCTCACATCTCTGTGGGAAAAAGCTTCCCCCCATCTGCTCTTTTAGGACACTAATGTGAGATGATGACCAGACCAAAGATACTAATGGTTTTGTCATCTTTTGACAGCTTTGTCCCTCTCATAGCAGGCCATGAGCTTGGCCCAGGGTATTTAAAAGACTGCCCTGAAGTCTGGGGTGAAGGCAAAATGCTGGGCTGGTGGCTGCCTACCAAAATCCATCTGTGAGTCAGTATCTCCCTGGAAGAAGCCTTTCTGTGAGCTCTCCAGGATGACTGTGCAGACTGCATGTGCCACGGGGCATCCCCGGGGAGCTCTCTGCACCACGAGCTCAAGCTCACCCAAGCAGAAGGCAGATGCTCTCCAAGGCGAGCATAGGGCTGTGGAATCAACTGCAAAGCTTAGGAGAAACTTCACACCCACCCACTCCAGATCCAGCAGGATCCAAGCCTTGATTCTCCCCACCTTAACCTCAGGAGGCAGCAGCCAATGCACTAAAAACCAAACGGCAACTCGCCCTGCCTCAGAAAAGACTGCCACAACAACAAAACCAACCAAACAAAAACGCTATTAAAATAAAACACCCCATTGCTCACACTTCTCTTCCTGGGGACAGATGACAGGATGAACTCCACATGATGGATGCCAGTCCTGCTGTTTAATGCACTCCAGGGTGGTGCTCTCAGGTGAGAGGGATGGAAACAAACCAGGGCAGCAAGCAGGAAACATCCCAGCCTGAAGTTTTCTGGCCCAGGGCTGCTGCTCATTAAAACTATGCAAAAATTGTCACTTCAACATAAAGCTAAATGCAATTCAGCACTGTTGAGTCAAGCTGGGAGCTTTTTTTGCTAAGCCTGACACTGGAGGGGAACCTTCAAGTGCTCCCATGGACAAGCTGAGCTAGGGCTGCACAAAGCCCCCAGCTGGGGAATTCTGCAGTGTCATCATGCAAACTCTGTTTGCTTCTTGTGCAAAGGATCTTTGCAGGCTCTTGTACTGTGAAGTTTTTTTGCCAATCAGTCATTTTATTCCACTTCCCCAGTATGGCTACCAGATCGATTTCTTTCTTTCCTAATGCAGTCATTAGTAACAGGAGAATAACAAAGCATTTATCCCAGATCTCAAACCTGCAAACAGATCTGTTCTCCAGACTTCACCAGTGATTTAATTCCTAGTGAACATTTCTAATCCCTGCTGCTGAAAGTGTGTCTCTCATAGACGTCAGGAAAATATTTTCCATTTAATATTTTGAAAGAGGTCTTGTATAAGAATTGATTTTCAGGTGTTAAATTGTAACATTTAAACCAAATGTTTCTCTCTACCAAGCCTAAGTGAAATTCTAATATCCAGTGGGAAAAATAGCCCAACACTACAAATATTTGCCTATCACTGTATTTATTTCTTACTGAACTGATATCAGCATTTATGATTGATTCCTGTGCCCTCTTCATCTTTGACACCTTCAACCACATTTTCAAACAAAATCTTTTTTCCTAAGTAACCAACATTCATATGAAATCTGTTATTTGCCATACTATAATTACTATAGTTCTACACACAACTAGGAACTAAGGGAGAAATTGTGGTTAAAAACACTGACTCAGGATTTAAAAGGTCTTTGGAGAGATTTTTCCCATACAAAGGACTAATCCTCTTAGAGCATCACCTGCAACTGGGATTCTACAGATGCTTTTTGTTTGGAGTTTCTATGATTTTTGACCAGAGAACAAGAAAAGTTAAGGGAAAAAAAAGTCACCCTTCTGCTGAAGAACTGAAATAGCCTGGAGAAGAAATACCTACTCTTTAGCCACTATTAATTAACTACCTAAAAACATGGTGTAAGTGCTCATCTACTTTGTAAGTATGCACAGGGGGGCTGAACTTTTAAGAACATGGTTCTGTGAAAGCAAAGGGTGATTGGAGCAGAAACATCAAGAACAGAGAAGTATCACACAAATAGGAGTTCTCTGCTTAGCAGGTCCAGAGGGAGCCCAGAGAGAAAAAGAATTAACAAGCAGAGGTATCAAAATGTGAGCAGATTCTTAAGCAGCTGTGATGAGATATCCTGTGAAATGCCTCAGCAGCTAAAAGCAAGACTGGTCTCTGCACAGGGAGCCAAGTTCACATGCTCTCAATCTCACTGATATGGATCCCCTTCAATATGACATTTTCTGATCAGATCATAGAATCACAGAATGGTTTGGACTGGAAGGACCTTATAGAAATCTAGTTCCAACCCACCTACCATGGGCAGGGACACCACCCACTAGACCAGATATCACAGTTAGAGCTCCCATCTGGACAAAAAGCAGGCTTTATCCCTGATTATTATTTTTGATAGGCAGGACCAGCTGGATTTCCCCATCATTTCAGAGAAGCCTGGGTGCATTTCTGCCAGGAGTGCTCTGGTTCAAGCCCAAAGCATCCAGCCTGATGAAAAGGCTCTGAGTGACATCCTCTGGCCCAGGCTGTGCAGGAACCAGGACTTGATGCTCATCATGGTATAACCTCAGCTGGCTTTTGCCATCTGGGGAGCTGTGAAGCAGAGGCTGAAAGAACCAGAGGTCCTGAACATTCCTGAGGTCTAATTGGATCTGTATCCAAGCTCGCCTGGCAGCTGCATGTTCTGGAAAGGAATAGCCAGATCTAAAATAAAATGTGCTTCTCATGGCACTCTCCCAAAGGCCAGTATTTGAAGGGCAGTGCCCCTGTGAATCCACACGAGCTCATGGCTTGGTTTCAGCCTCAGCCTACACCAGCCTGTTTTCTATAAAGAGAGAGGCCACAGGATCCTAAGGTGGCACTTCCATTGAATCCACCCCAATCCCAGCCAGCCAAATGCCATTTAACATCACACATGATGCAATTCCACTGGGATGCACTTAAAACGAGTCCCAACTCACTTTCCCTAGAGGAATGCAATTTATCTGGGCTTACAGCTGTTGCATTCACAGGGTAAGATTATGAAATAATCCTTTCAGGAGCATTAGGAGATATGGGTGGGCAGAGCAATAGAGCCATGCTGATGTCCCAGGAAACGCTGTGGCTGTGAAGGGGATTTGGGGAAACGAACGTGTGTCCTGCAGGACCTCTGTGCTTGAAAGGCTTGGCTCCTCCAAACTCTGGGAATTGGGAAGGGAGCCCAATGCATGACCCAGCATTTCATGGGAATCAAGAGGAAAACAAGCAAAGGAAGAATTTAACGAGATGGTAACAGAGGCTCAGTAGGGCAGAATTAGATCCCCACGATGCTCCTCTGTAAATACAACAGTTCCACGGAGTTGGTGCAGACCCTTACACCTATAGAGCCCGTGAGCACACTGAGGATTCCCAGCAGGTATGGAATTACTGCCTATTATTCATTCCTCCTTAGTAATAATATCAATTTAGCTGTTAGTTTTTGTTTTGACTCAGTGCTTAGGAATCAGCAGGGCGATAAAGCTATTTAAATGGAAATACTATTCAAATACACAATCACCTGATTGGAACACGAATAGCTCCTGCTCCTGAACATTTCTCATATAATAGCTGCTTTTTCCTTCATTAAATGCAGAAATCTGATTAACATTTAGATCACATGTGCTTTACTTACAGCAATTAGGACTAGATACCAGAGTTTTGTTAAACTACGTAGGATTTTTGTGCTTTATCACGAAGGGGAGAACAAAGAAGCTCCATAGCACTACATCTGGTCCTTTCTACTGCTTCTGTTCTATGCAATCTCTCAAGGACAAGTGTTAAATTTAAAGAGAAGTCTGTGGGGACAAACTTAGCGAAGAAAAAATTGGACACTCTGATGAACTCAGCTTTATAACATAGTACAGTGATTGGTAACACTATAATTCCATGCACTCCCTGGCAACACCCAATTAAACAGTCCAAGGGGTTACAACACTAGAGATTAGGAAATAGCTGCTAAAAAAAAACTGAAAATGAAAACCTTTTCTGTTCTGATCAAAAAATAATAGTAATCTGCAATTCATAAGGTTCAACTCAAGTTAGAAAGGATCAAATCTCAGTTGTTCAAAAAGCTTCAGAAATATAACTGAAGAGGTAATTTAGGATGTCCACCGCATTATTTTGCTCAAGCTATGTTGTCACATACTTCACAAGCTGTCACGTTGTTCAGCACATGTAAAATGTGGAGCTCAGCCCTTTCAAGTAAGGAGCACAACCAGAATTAAACAGTAAAACAAAACAAATGAAACTCTGTCTGAAGAAGCCCCAAGTAAATTAACATTTCCTGCAACACTCTGCTCTGGCTGATCCCAGAAGAGACTCAAATAGTTTTAATGAAGCATTTTCCAAGATTAAACTCCACACAAATGAATAGGATGGAAATGTGTTTCCCAAGCAGACAGGCCCAGCCCTGCTGGTTTCCCAGGACAGCCCATGGTTTTCCCATTTTTCTGGAGGTGCTCCACCCTCAACATCATGGCAAACCTGACCTAATGGTTTGGCCCTTTTGGATCACCAAAAAACACAGTTTGTGTCAAGCTCTTGCACTGCCCAAGTGCTGTACAGCCCAGGCTGAGATTTTTCTCTCATCCCACTTCCATTTGATGCTCTGCCTGAACCCCCCCCACACCATCAGAAAATGCCATTTTCCACATTCCTAAGGGAGGGAGCTGGCATGTGTGTGCAGTGGGGAAAAAAAAAAATAATTCTCCTCTCCACAACACACAAACCCAAGTTTAAAACAATGCAAATCCAGTTTCTCTCTTTATGGGTCACCTTTAATCTTTTATACAAGCACTAACTCAGGTCAAGGTTGAACCGACTTAAGGAAAGGACTCTGAGTCCTTTGAAAGAGCCTGCAAGTACAATCTTGTGTTTGCATTTAATTAATCAGCTGAAGCTTTCAAATCTGTACTATTATCTCTTTAATAGAGCAGCCCCCTGAAGGCTTTAGCAGCGAGCCCACGGCTCCTGGGGCACTCTGATGGAAACCATCACAACTCCTGATTGCAGGCAGCTCCGCCGCGCACGCCAACAAAGGAGCTCCAAATTTGGGACACTAAATATTAATTGATGGTAAACAGAGTGAGAGTTAGTGGCAGTGATCAGCTCCCCCAGTTGCTTTCTGGGTAATGTTGTTGGTGGTTAATGAAGTGTGTCTTTGCCTTTCTCTTTTATTATTTTTTTCAATGCTGCAGATGTCCGGCGTGCAGGAGCTGTTCCTCAGCCGGCTCCCAGATGAACAGCCTGGTGAATGTCTAACTTCCCACGCAGTCTGTATTCCTCAGACACTAATTAGTGATATTTCAGGAGCTGTAAATGATGGAAGAGTCTCCTTCCCCCCCCCACCTCTTTTGTTCAAGACATGTTAATAATCTAAACCAGGCTGCTCCTGCCATGGTTTCCCACCCCACTAACCTGATGCCCCCCAAAATGCCTCGAGGGTCAGGAGGGCAGACAGGAGGTGCCTCGCAGTGGCCTCCTGCCCAGGGGGTGAAAACCAGGAAATGTTTAGAAACACATCAGCAAGATGCAGCCTTGTTGATTTGTGCTCTTTGTCATCCACATCCCAAAGGAAGCAGCAGCTCCTGGCCCTGGTGACAGGTGCCAGTGAGTCACTGTGCTTTCCACTCTTACAGGTTCAGATTGAAGAGGGAGCCATGGCATTGCCATCAGCATCTCTTTCATTGTGACCCAGCTGAGACTGCCTAACGAGCAGAGGTACATTTTTTTTTGTTTGTTTTTTTTAATAATTCCACTAAATCTGGGAGAAATTCTGCGTTGGGAAGACAGTGAATATTTCCTCTGCCACACCTGAAATTGTATAGGTGATAAAAGCTGAACCAGAACACCTCTCCTGATCTGCACCCAGTAGGACACAGGACTTGACAACAGTCACTGACAGAGAATGCCACCCCCTAAGGTAGGTGGAGGTGCTAATTCCCATTATCATTCCTATTTAAAATGTGTGTCTTGTTCCGAGTTTGCAAGAGGCTTGTGTTTTCTTGGGACCAGTGGCAAGATCAAGGTTCATTTCCCATGGATGAGTGGATACCCTTAGGAACAGGCCAGTCCTGACAAGGACAAAGGGCTTCTGCTCCTCCTGCTGTTTCCAGTTCTGACTCCCCATCTGTCCTGCCCACAGACAGTGAGTGCTTCCCACAGCCTAAAGAAGAATTAAATGTCACCAATTTGTAGCAGAGGGGAAGGAGCAAGACAACATTAATTGAGTTAAATTAGTTCACAGGCACTTTCCTAGCAAAGCACTAGAACCTTTGGACATCTTCATCTCAGAAAATGCTGCTCATATTTTGGTGCTGCCACACAAAGCATCCTCTGGCTTTGGCAGATTGTCATCAGCAGTCACTCAGAGCCATTCCTGCATCCAAGGGTTTGGGCAGCCCTGTGGGAGGGTTTTTTCCCCTCATTTGCACAATCTCAAGTCTCTTTGTCCCACTCAACAACCGAGCCACTTAACAGGAGGAAAAGCCAAAGAAGTTTCTCTGCAGTTCTGCTATTCTCCATACTGGAAGGTACCATGTAAATACCTACAAAATGTGTTTTTCTGAGTCTGTTTTACTTTATGTTGCCAAACAAAGGTCCCCTCCTTCCCCCTAAAGGACCAAGGGATGACACGATTAGCAAATTGCTAAACACGAGGGAGAAAACTACCCCAAAACAGCCTCTGAGAGCTGATCCCAACTTTTATTTAAGAACCAGGGTGTGAAAGAGTGTCACACAGCTGGCTAAATCTGGGATCCAGCTTCCCAAAGCACTGCAGCACAAATGTGGGGTACCATGCACCCTCTGCCAACCCCAGAAGCTGAGGGGAACCCAAGCTCCTCCAGAATAGGTCCTGGCACACAACTGCATGAAATCAATATGCCCCTTGGTTAATTTTCTGTAACAACAGCACATCACGTGATAAACAAATCAGTTCAGAAGAAGAGAGAACTTTTTATTGCTAACATCTAATTTATCATTTAGACTTTCCACGGAATGGATTAAAAATAAGAACATGTGCAAGAGAGACAGCAGCAGTTAAAAGATGGAGAAATTCATGGTGAAGCTTTCTCACCCTGATATCCCCTCTTCCATTTTACCTTTCAGGAACCAAATGGTTTGACTATGGCTGCCTTATCCTCAAAGAGAAGGACAAAAAGGCACCTTCTTTGCCTGAAAGAGTTCCAGACTTGAGGTCAATTATCAGCAAAGACAAATCTTTGTCATTTTCATGAGTTAGAAAATCAAAGCAACTTTGATACCTGGCTTGTCTCCACAGCCTTCTAACTCCTGGGAATGCCATCAACTAATCTGCCTGAGCTTTGTAGTTTTCCCTTCATTAGCACTACAGGTTAAGGACACAACCAGCACACCTTCAGGAGAAAAGCCTGGAGCCTTCACCATGTGCCCACCAAGTGAAAAAAATGTGGTTTCATTTCCTTGCTCTTCCCAAGAGAGACCTCAAGCCTTCATTCCTCAATCACAGCAGCTCCTGCAGTGGCTCCAGCTCTGCCTCTTCCAGCCAGGCTTTGGTCGGGGATAAAAAGTGAAACTGCCTCCACCTCTCAAGGAATAAATGTAAATAAGGAGTTCAGAGTAGGGATGAGGGTTGGGAATGCTGCAGGATGGGACAACAGAGAACCTCAGGAGGTGTTTCTGGATATAACACTCATCTCCACGTTTGTAAGGCATCAGTTCTCCCCAGACTAACACCTCAACACCTCATTTTGGGCCCTATATTCCTCTAAAACTTCTAAGAGCAAACATTAAAGAGGGGTAATTTTTTTCTTTTTTTTTTTTTAGCTTTTACTCCACAAGGCATCTTTGTTTGCTCTTTTTCTCCTTTAAAAGCAAAAGCTTTCAGCAAAACACAGCTTCCAGGGCTCACTGCATTACAGAGCAAGGTCAGAGGTCTCCCCTTCAAAGCAAGCCTTTTACATTGGAAACACTGGGAATGTGCTCTGTGCCAGCAAGGAGGGAAAATAAGGTTGGCTGGAGGACCACTCATCCTAGATTTGTTTTCCCCAACAAAGGCTCCTGCAATGCTGAGGCAATTTACTCACAGCCCTGTAAATGTCGACACAGATATTTGGGATCCCTGGACGTGGCTCTTGCACCTGAGATCAGATCCCTGCTGCTCTGGAATAAAGCAGCCCCTTCAGCCAGCAGCAGGACACAAACCCGTGTGTGCATCCAGCTGTGCTCTCCACATCGTGTGGACACAAACCCGTGTGTGCATCCAGCTGTGCTGTCCACATCGTGTGGACACAAACCCGTGTGTGCATCCAGCTGTGCTCTCCACATCACAGGAATTCTGTGCTGAAGGAGGAGAGGGAGCAAGAGTGGTCACCACACAGAAGTCGGGATCATGGGCGTGTGCTCACCCTTTTTGGAAGAGCTGACCACGCTAATGAGGGAGTGACACGTGTGACCTGCCTTAGGGACACACAGACACTGAATCATTATGGGATGTCCTGCTGGAGCTTCCCATCTCTGCAGAAAAGCTGTGTATTGCTTAGCAGAAAGCCTTGGGCAGAAGAGTGACCAGAAACACACAGCATGGACACACTGCTATTAATCTCTCCAATGTCCAGGAGTTTCATCCATAAACATCCACATGTTACTCACAGTTTCTTCAAAAGGGATCTATAAAACTTTGCTGACACCAAAAACCCACCCTCCCTCTTCCACTGATGACAAAGTCACTTTTCAATGGGAGAAAAGTAAAATAATAATTAAAAAAAATAGATAAGTCAACCCCAAAGTAATTCTGTCAACACATTAACCCTTCACTTAAATAAAAAGACACTGCTGCACTTTCCTCCAGGTGACAGCAAGCTAAGCAAGCACTGCCAGCAGTGAATATATTGTCCAGACATGCAGCCAAGTGGAAGATGGGAGGAGGAAGGGCTTGTCTTTGGGTGGCAGAGCAGTAACAAAGCCTTGCCAGCAAAGTGCTTTAATGGGAATTTCTGTTTCCCTTGGGAAATGCCTAATCAGTTGATTGCCAAAAAAATATTTAAGGATTACTACCCAAAATAATTTCTTCTGCTACTGTAGCATATGTTTGTGGCTCCAACCAGGCTAAAAAAAAAATAATTACATACTCATTACTGTAAGTATGGCCAGTTGCAAGTGAAATATTAAGCTGTCAGACACAATTCCCATTACAGCCAGTGCCTTGCAATCCCCTGTTGGAGATGCTGCATCTCATCACAGCTCATGCATTGTGTGAGGCAGCTCCAGGACCAAGCTTTGCCCAGGTGAATTATGGAACATATCAGACCCAAGTGTCAGGCTCATACTCACACAGGAAATTTGATGTAGGTTTAGGGGTACATATATTCCTTTTGGTTTAGTTCTCCACCCAAAACCAAGAAGAGCTGATAAAATGTGCAGAAAACCTCGGGCTGCTCCTAAGAGCCAGTCCTGTGGTGCAGTGAAATTCCCCCTGGTCCCCATGGCAGCTGCTCCTCACCCTCTGGGGCCAGGGAGTGCAAACAGGCTCTGCACACCCCAAACCCACTGCCAAAAACACAGGCACCACAAACAGCTGCAGGATTGATCCAAGTGCTGTAAGGAAAACAAAACCCTCACCACTGCCTTTATTCTGTGCTAAAACCCTGAAGTCATGACTGCACCAAAAGGACAGAACACAATAATTTATATGTTTTGTCACCATTTATTGTTTTGCTTTTGAAACTCAGCACACCTTAAAAACTTAAGAAAATTGCAGGCACTGGCTCCAGGTCCAATGGCAGCTGACTTACAGAATGGCTGAAGAGTTCACCTCAGTGGACCTGGGTACCTTGGCTTTTTCCCCACCTATTTCTCTGTTTTTCATGGGCTAATTCAAGAGCAAAAGCTGTATTTTCCTGCCCATTTGTGCCTGGTGCTGCACTCACACAGAACAAAGTCCTTCCTCCTGACACTGCTGCTCAGGAGGGACATAAGAGCTGGTGGAGTAAGATTCCACAGCAGGCAATAGAACAAAGGAACACCACACATCATTTCCAATCCTGCAGAAAGGCTTGGGCTTTTTGATGATTGTTTTATTTTTCTTTAAGAAAGCACTCAGAAATGGTGATGTTATCTTTGTATAGAGAAACACAAAGATCTTGCATTTCTGTTTCCAGCTGGATAATCTTCCAGGCCATCAATACCCACTAAAACATTTAAAACAATTTATATACTCTTTATACTCTCTAAAACGGAAACAGCCTTTAAAAGCTGAGTTACACTCTATAATTACTCTAATTCTCTGCATCTGGCATTCAGAAGAACAAATTAAACACCACAGAGCACCTCAAATGCATCCATGGAGCAATGAAGGTGGAATTAACTTCAAATTAAATGGGACATCTTTAGATACCCCTATTCAAAGTGCATAGATTACAACTATTTATATTTTTGCATGCATTATTCCTTTTAGGGCAAGGTAAGTATTGTGAGAGTTTGCTTCAACACTTAACTTTACTTAGACTACAGAAATGCTTAAATTAGAAAATCCTGCAGCTGAACACCATAAATATTGGAGAAGATCTAGGCTGGATGAGCTCCAAACCCTGCAAATTGGAATTTAATCATTGATCTTCTGGTGAGTAAAGACTTTTCTTCCCTGCTGATAGAGCAAATGCCAACCAGGAGAACACCCACAGCCACCACTGCTCTGACCCACTGAACATCTCCAGCACGGTGAGATTAGGAGCTGTTGTTAAATTCAAAGCGTGTGACTAAGGGGAAACTACAGAGAAATTCTCCTGGGATTACTTTAGATGTGCTCCATCACACTTTGAAGGATTTAGAAAAGAGCTGCTGTGCTCTTTATCCTCAGTGCAATACACCCAGAGACCCAAACATGCCACAAGGAGCAGATTTGAGATCTGAAGGCAGCACATCCAAGGTGGGTCACACCAGACCCACACCCTGCCTCTGGTCAATTGATCTGTGTGGATGCAGCAGCCTTTTCCCAATAATCCAGTGTCAGACACCCAGAAATGAGGAGGATTTCTGCCTATAGAAGTCAGATTTACAGGCCTAATAATTTAGCCCATGAGCTTAAAATTGAACTGGGCTGCTTTCAGTTCAAAGATGCGAACACCACTCACTGTGCAGCTGTACCATAACACCTGGAAAAGCACAACTGCACCCAAGGAAGCAGGACAGTCTGTTTGAAGGATGCACCTGATGTCTTTGAGCTGGCAAGAAAGGCAGGCAGGATGCAGGGGAGATTGCACCTGCTGCCCATCACTAATCTACAAAAGAATTTGGGTGTTCAGGATCTGAGGAAACCACAAACCACACAAATGTTTACAAAGGGCAATCCCCTACCACCTTCATGGCATGCCCAGGGCTCTGCCTCCTTGTCATCTGTCAGAAGAGGACAGAGGTGAGAAACTGAGGATGGGAATTCACCCTGCTCCAGCTTGGAGTTGTGCCACACTTGGCAGCTGCTGCACCAAAAAGGAAAGGAATAATACATCACTGAGGAGACAAAGCCTCACCTGTGCACCTGGGAGAAGGCTGTGAGTCAGGTGAGCTGTGCTGAAGCCTCAGAGCAGCCTGGCCACAGCAACCTGCAGCACACCCGAGTTCATCAGATTTGCAAATGTTATTGATTTATCTGCACAGTGCTTTATAAACAGTCATCCCACTCCCCACACAGAAACAGCAGCAGCTAATATATTCTCAGAGGATAAATAGCTGAGAGAAACGATCTGGGGGATGAATTTACATTCAGCCAGTACAGAAATCTCATTCTAAGAGTCTGGAGTGCAATTATAGCATCCCTCCTTGATTCCCTCTCCCTTTGCCAGACCGTTTGTGTGTGGGTAACCAAAGCCATTACAACAAATTGGTTAATTTTAATGAATATCTAACAACAGCACACAAGTGTGAGGGCAGGGCATAGAAAGGGTTCCTAGAGCTCAGGTGAACAACGTGGCTGCCCTGTGCCACTGCCTGGGCCTATAGCCAACAACAGCACAAGCCAAAATGTGGCTGCAGAGGTCTCCTGGTCCTTAGCTGGGTGTCAGATTATTTTTGATAGCTGATTTAAATGTCACTCTGCTACATGTGCTTTAATATATTGTTTGCTGTAATGCTCTGATGGTAACATTTGTAGTGGAGGCAACATCATCCAACTCCATCCATCTCCTCAGTGTACAGCCATGGAGGTTATTTCCCTGCATCTTTTTACACTTCATTCTTTGTCTGTCCATAAGCTTATCTTGCTTTACCATAAATTGTGCAGCCTGCTTATCTGTCTGTGCTTTTAATCTATGGCATGGATCCCAAAGTATCAGAAGTTTCTGACCTCCTCAGCTCCAACTCTTTGTTTCCCAGCTCTGTATCACTATATACATACATTTTTTATCCTGCTGTAAACTCCCCTTTCCAGGTTATTAACATAGGAAGCTTTTACAATTCCTTCTATTGTCTCTATGCTGATAATTCTAAATTACTTCAAGTCTTCCAAGGGAAATCCTAATCTCTGAAGTCCAGGCTAAAGACACCTGCCTATGGAGGATCAGCCTCTAAATGAGTCTAAAGATGCTTCACCAAACTCCCAACACATTTTGACTCCCTTTTAGGTACTGACACTGATTCCTAAAAATAATTCATTCAATACTGCATGTGATTATGTCATTCTGAATGAATATTCAATTATCCCAACTTAAATGATCCCAATTTCTCATATCGTATCTTATTGAGGTTCTTAGGGTTTTTTTTTTAAGTCTCCCATTCCAAAGTCAGATTTAAAAGCAGATTTTTTTCTAGAGCCTGTTTATAAGTGTTATTCCCTAAGGGTCTCTGGAAATTGATCAATGCCTTCCCACACCTAAAACAATGCAATTCTACAGTTTCCTCGATCCAAGTCATTTACATTAATTTTAACTCTTAAGTCTTCCAGTACAGATTTCAATACTTAAGGACTGTAATTTCTAGTGTGATTTCTCCCACTCCACCCTACTTGCTTTCTTTTAAAAGCTCATAAATTTACATCTGTTTCTTATGGCATACATCTCCCATTTCCCTGGCAACAAAGAGCCAAAGAATTATTGTTTTTTTATTTAGGCACTAAGCAATCAAACCAGTCCTACTCTGCAAAGAGTACATGCACATGTCTGTGCTGCATGTAGTTACACAGTATTTCACTCTGGCCTTAGTTAGTAAATAACCTTTACAAGTTCTTGAAGCCCTGACATTTTACATTCAAGGATTTGACAAATGTCTTAATATTTCCATCCATCTTTTATTCACTTTCCCTTCAGTCACCACATCTGCTTTCCACCTCATATTTATTCCTCCTCTTTGCTTCATAATCTTCCTTATCAGTGTCTTTTATTCTTGATACATGCTTTATCTGTACTGTGATTATTCTTATTTTTCCCTTCTTCATTTGCATAGAAGATATTTTAAATGGCTTTAAGCTACCTGATGGAATAAATTCAAAGCAGTTCAACATAAGACACTTTATGTCCAGCAGCTCTGAGCTTCTCTGTTATATTTATCACATCTCAGTCTTGTTCATCCATACTTCCAGACTCTCTTCTAGGGAATTTACAACCAAAAGGAAAACAAATAAGGATGTGCATCCTGCATTCATCCACCCAAAGCATTTACAGCCTCTCAACACAGCACATCTAAATGTCAATTGATTAAATTACAGCCATACCCTCTCACCTCATCCAATTGTGTCCAGGCACTAGAGAAAATGAAAGGTCAGATGTGACCCTGATTTGTTTGCACGGTTCCCTGGGGTGACCCATTCTCACACGAGGACTCCCAGCCTGTCCCCAGGGGGATTTACAGCAGACAAAGTGAGCCGAACCAGGAGCAGAATTGGGCCCCACACTCTCCGGGGGTCCCTGGACCTGTGTAGGACGTGCTGACCCCAAACACGAGGTGCAGGATGTGCCACGGGTACCTCCTCCATCCCACAGGGACCAGCTGGCACTGGGAGAGCACAAACAAAAACCCTCTTGCAGAGGGAGCCTTCAAACTACAGGTGGTGAAAACCAGGCAAACCCGAGATGGCAATGGAAGAAGGATAAAGGGGTCAAATGTGCATCTCACACATAAAACTCCAGTTACAGCCCATCATCTAGAGAGAGATACCACACAGCACATCTGAGGACACATTCCCTCCACAAGGGATTTACTTAATTATTTTTTGACTTTCCACTGAGCTCCATCCTCTAAAACACCAGGTGACCTCTGGTGTGAGCACACAGCTCACCAAGTGCCAGCATTTGTGTTCTCCCTGCAAGCTCCAGGTCAGCTCTCACCACAAACCATGTCCCCACCTGCAGCTTCCTTCTCAAGAGACTTTTGACCAAAGCTGTGGCCACTAGCCTGTGAATGCCACTAAGCTGATCACCCACCTGTAGCACTTTGGCAGCTGAAGAGGAAAACATGTCAAAAAAATGCAGCTGTTTTGGGAGGTTGGGGGTCCTCAGCATCATTTTCCAGTTCACAGTTGCAGTGATGTACTTGCTGCCCCAGCCCGTCCACGTGCACATAAATTAATTCATCAGCTTTAGAGAAGGTTTTCATCACCATCTACCCACACCAAACACACTGACTGGAAGACAGTCCTGCAAGGATGGAGCATCTTGCTGCTGGATCCAGCCCAGCTAATATGGATTATACTCCCCAGCCATCCAAACTAAATTCACAGATGCTTTTACATCTAAGGACCTGGAAATAAGGTAATAAGTGGACTACAACATTTCATTGAAGCTATGACTAATTTCCAACCTGTAAAATCCAGTGGGTCTTAGTAGCCCATGCAGGCAGGTCTGTCAAAATGTTTCCATACTGCTTGAAAAAAAAAAAAAAGTAATTGCCAAACAGCTTTTTTCTGGGCTTGAAATTCAGTATTAAAACCACGTATTACCCAAACACGGTTTCCAAAGGAACTGGGGGATTCTAATAGTCTAATGACTGTCTCCTAGAGTTCATTTTTCACTTTTCAATAATTGGTTTTTCTGTTGCATTTGCATAGAGTAAAATTCCATAGCCCATTAAGTTAATCACAAGATGAAGCTAATAAGCATGGACATGCAAAGACATACCTAAGCCCAGATCAATTTTGGAAGCAGTGATTTGAAGTTGCAGCAGAATAACTGTTCCTCCAGCCTGCCAATTTGATAGGTAAAGGATGTGCTTTAAGGAATTGAAATTTTACACTGCTGAGAATAGCCCATAGTTATTCAATGTAACTTCTCAAGGAAAAAAAAAAAAAAACACAACACTCCAGAAGGAAAAAATACAAGAAGAACACAACACGGTTTGAGATGAGGATTTTAGTGGTAGTTCAAGTGGTTGAACCTGCATTTTTCCCCTCTCCAGCCAACAGCCTCCCAGGTTCACCAGGCCAAGTGCTTTAGGGAATGATGCTCCACATCCTCCAGCTCCACACAAGTACCACTCTTCCAGTGCTCTCACCCACCACATTTCTGATTACCCACCCCATGGAACTCTCCAGATCAGCAACACCTCTCTCCCAGCAGGCTCCTTCAGCCCTGGCTTGGATTCCCATTTCCCAGCCCTCCAAGTGGTCACCCACACACAATGGCACTTTGCTCCAACCCAGCTGGCCCCAAAAGCTCCCTACAGAGCCCAGGCAGGTTTGTCCTGCCCTGCCCAGGGGGCTGGAGCCCCATCCCCACCAGGCACACCAGGCACAAAGCCTCCCCTGCCCTCGGAATCCATGGAAAGTTTCCACTTTGCAGAGCAGTTCTGTGCCTCCGGCTCCCCATCTGCCTGCCTGGAAGGCTCCTCTCCATCCTGTTCCTAGAAAACAGGGTTTTTGTTCTGCAAAGCCATGCCTAGGCAAAAAGAAAAAAAAAAAAAAAAAAAAAAAGCGCCACCCTTTTCCTTCCCTCCCTCTTATTTTATTTTTTTTAATACCGATGAGAATAGGAATTTCATCAAAAAAACCAAAAATACAACACATCCTTTCTCCCACATGGAAAAGGGATTTCCATTTTCTGGCAAGGTCTATATGGAGGGGCTCAAACAGAATAGATGATGTCAGAGCTTAAGAGCTTTTGGGATGATAGTTTTGTGGCAGCAGAGCTGCTCTCTTTTGAAGCTTAAGGATTTGAACAAAATTATGGGAACGTAGCCAGAGGCCATTTGTTCAGGGCTGGCTTTAGAGGGGTGGGGTCTTGGCAAACAAAAGAGAAATAATGGGTTTTTTTTTCAACAATAATACATATATAGGAAGGCATTTTCTCTTTATTTGGTGTTCTTGTTGTCTTTCTGTTGATCTGCAGTGTGATGTGCTATTTAAAATATATAAAAGAGCTGAAGAATTGAGGTGCTGTGTGGTAGAAGGGACATTCCCTCTGCTGGGAGAATCACCAACCATTGATTGAAGCTCCCTGGCTCTGCCTGGACCTTCAATGGGATTTGGCACAGGTTCCCCTTAAATGCCATGGCTACTCTTTATTTCTCCACAATTATTCTGATATGAAGCCTTAATTTTGTTGTTGTTTTTGTTAATCATGACATCACGGGTGGAAACAGGGCAAAGCAAGCAGCCCTGGAGGGAAATGAAAATCAATCCAAGCTGCTCATTAAAAGGTAAACCGTCAATAATCTTTGTCAGGCCTTTTTATCTGGGGTTTTAGCACAGTGTGATCCCTAAGGCAGCATGTGGTATTGAGATTTAAGATGGCTCTGACTTTTCACATCTCCATCAGGAAGATTAACTCCTTCAACACAGGCTGAAATTACCCTGATTCTAATCAGCACATAAAAATGGCACAGGATTAAAAGGGATCATTTTGTAGCAGCTTTTTTTTTTCTCTCTCCTGTATCTGTGCTGACAGAAAGGGGAAAATCAGCTTCTTGAACTTGATTGAAACAGTGCCAGTCAGAAATAGCTCCACAGACAGAGCCTCCACAATGAAAACACTGACCAAAATCTGATAACTTGATTCATCAAGCATTTATATTTATAAATAAAAACAAAAAATATTGGAGTCAACATGTGTGGGGTTTCCCTAACACTTCAATTTTTTTTTTACATTAACAACTTTCTCTCTAAATTAGGCAAACACCAATGGAGTTTATTTATCAAAATCCTTGGTAACAAGTATTAAATTTTTTCCATCAATTTTCTGGGAACTGAGCCTCCAAAACATGACTTCTTTCAAAATTAGGATGAACTCTTGCCTAATGATTAACATTGGGCTAATTACAGAACCAATGACAGCTCATTTCAGAAGGAAGTGTTATTCCTTCCTTTTTCCACATAAAATAAGCTTTTAAAACATAAAATAAGCAATTATTTTGTCCTGGATGGATCACAATGCTTTAAGCAGACTGCCATCAACCTTTGCCTACATCATCTTCTCCATGGAGGTACTGCACTGTATAAACACCACTAAAACCCATGAGGTTTTGAGGGTTTTTACTTCTGCAAAAGCTTTATTTTAACAGGCAGTTATGGGAAGGCATGACATCACACAGTGCCAGTCTAACCATTACCTGCTGCTTCAACCAGGTATTTCCACACACAAATAGAGTAACAACTACACCTGGATTCCACCTGCTCAGGATTTCTTGGAATAAGCATCTCAGTGCACATGATAAAAACACCTTTATCACCTGAACAGCTCATCTGAAGAGTAAAAATACTGGTTCGATAGGTGTAATCATATCCCTGCAAAGTGGTTTGCTAATGGGATGACCCAGGATGTTGGCTGTTTATGGTGAAGCCATCCTGGATCACAGGAAAGAGTTTCTATTCCCAAAATCCCACTAACCTGGCACAGTGACACACCACAAAGGCAGCACAGCCACCTTCAAACATCTGACAGGTGCTGGGTGCCACGAGAACACATTTATGGCTTTTGTGCAAATACAGAACAAGTGACCAAAGAATCCCCACAAAGCAAGAGGGGATGGCTTCAAACAGAAAGGACAGGGTTGGATGGGATTTTGGGAAGAAATTCTTCTCTGTGAGGATGGGGAAGCCCCGGCTCAGGCTACCCAGGGAAGTTGTGAATTTCCCCATCCATGGAAGTGTCCAAGGCCAGGTTGGACAGGGCTTGGAGCACCTGGGGCAGTGGAAGTTGTCCCTGCACATGGCAGGGGGTGAAACTGGATGAGTTTTAAGGTCTCTTCCAACCCAAACCATTTCAGGATTCTGCCAAAGCCATGCCCCCTTTCACAAGCCCTCCACAGGCACAGTGAGCCTGTTAAATACAGATGTGTCACTCAAGTGTGATAACACTGCATTTTCTGGAAACCTCTGTCTTTGACAGGGGAAGTAGCAGAGGGAAAGTAAAAACATTTCATTCTCAATTACAAAATACTTTTAGAAAAATAGAAGGAGCTGACGCTTGTGCTTTATCATCGTCCTGCAGCCAGGTTTGCTTTATGTGATGCCTGAACTCCAGCAGCAAGGTGGGATTTAAAATAAAACCCATCATGAGCACACGAGCTCGTGATAGAAAACCCTAGCTTTGCAACATGGGTTTAAAGTGATCATACTGAAATGACAGAAAAAAAAAAAAACAAACAACAACCACAACACAAAAGAAATGCAGCTTACAAGAACAGTGGTGTATTTATATATATCAGAGTCCTCCCCTATTTGGAAAAAGCCAAACCAAAGAAAACAGCAAAAATCAATCAACACTGAGGTATGCACTTGCCTTAATCAACACTTTTTATTTTAGCTCATCAGTCTGAATAGAGACCTAAAATTGTGCTGAATTATTTAGCTTGTAACTGCTGGATAACATATTAGGGAAATAATCTGCAGTATTTACAACACTGAATAGGTTCTGATTTTCCTCATTACTTTTCTTGGGACGCAAACATTGAAAAAGAAACACAAAGCTTGATAATGTTTTATTTGGAACTGGCAGTGCCTAATTTAGAAAGGTGGGGAACCAGGTTGGGCCACAGAGCACCTGCCTGGAGCTGGGCACCATAATTTCACTGGGTGAACAAGGGCAAAGTGAGTGGTATAGAAACAAGACTCTCCACAAGAGCATGTGCCATGCTAGGCAAGTGAAAATGCTCAAAATTCCACCTCTTGAGCCCTGAAAACCTATGTTTAAAAAAAGGGACAGAAAAGTGGGTTTCCCTGTGGTAACTAATTTTTCCCTGATCTCCAATCTAAACCTCCTCTGGCACAAATTGGGGTTGTTTCCTCTTGCTCTCTCCTTTGTTAAATGTGAGAACAGACCGACCCCCACCTGGCTCCCCCCTCCTATCAGGGAGTTGTAGAAAGCATGACTGGTTTTTTTTTTGGGAAACATTTCACAGGAATCAGCTATGGGCTGATCAAAGAAGCAGTCAGCCAGAAAAGGCTGCCAGAGGTTTGATCCTGGACCAGCTCCAGGTGTATTACAAGAAACACAGGCAAAGAGACCATTAAAAAAAAATAAAAAAATCCCATGAATAAGGCAGCCACCAGAAAATACACATGTTGCTCAGTTTGGCACCTGGGCAAGTGCAGCTGCCAAGAGAACAGGAGTGCCTGGGACCTCTGGAATAGCAGCCATGGGGCCAAAAGGACTTTTCCAAACTATAGCCACATTTTCCCTTTTGATTTGTAAGCAGCAAAGGCTGAGCCCCAGCACTCAGCCACCCCTCTGCACCCAAAGAGCCAGACAGTCAGATCTAGAAACTGGTTTGATTAAAACTTGAAAAGCAGGACAGCAATTTACTGTGATTAACTCCAAAATTAATTGTGGGCCTGTTCCTCACTCAGGTCCACCACTCAATCCTCCTACAGAAGCAGGAAACTATCTCCAAAGAAGAACAGAAAGGAGGAGGAAGAGAAACCTGAAGTTGTGTTTCCACTGGAAAAATGTCATATTCAGGCACAGCTTGAATCCAGATCCTTATCTATGATAAATGGATATAAATACATAGTGCCAGGCTACTGAATCAAACTCTGCTACTACAGTGACATCAACTGAATCCTGGCCCCATGTACCAGGGTGAGTATGAAAAAGATCTCAGAGGAAACAAAAAAAAAAAAAAAAAAAAAAAAAAAGGAAAATCAGTGTGCTACCCATTCCTACAGGTTATGAAAACTTCAAATTGTAGGAAAACAGATGCCCAGAGCACTTGACACAGTTCAGAAGTACCAGGAAGAATTAGTTCCCTTCATGGTGGCAAGCACTGAATACATTTGATAGAGAGCAATGCTGTACAATGTGGAGGCAGGAACAGGAATCTCAGGCTGATGGACAATCCCACTGTTGCTCACTACTGATGCTGTGGAACTCACCTGTTAATCAGATATAGTAATTTTTCATGTAATGCAGGCCCTGAAAGCAAACATGAAGACAGATTTCTATCTGTGAATTTAACCCACAATTTATCTCAGTCTGAGCTCTCGTTATGAAATGCAACAATACCAGTGAGCAAACGAATATCTTAACTTTGGCATTTCAGATGAATGCTATGCTGAAAATTGGGCATCTTTGCCTGAGAGATTTCTGGAACAGTCAAAGTACTCCCAGCAAGTTATTCCATAAACTATCTACCAGACCATATGTTTGCTGCCTACAAGTCTGGGCAGGAAATGTCCACTAAGAGCCACATCTGAAAGGAGGAAGAAGCAGCAGCCAACAGCGCTCCTGTCACTAATCTGCATTTGCAAATGCCACATTGGAGTTGGCAAATGAAGCATTTCAAGTGCAAATAGCTGTGAAGACATTTGTATGTAGCACTGAATGATGGGGAGATGCTGGGTTTGTTCCTGTTTTGTTTTCCTGAAGTTACCTGGGTGTTGGTGGAACAAAACCACTTTTCCCAGGATTTTTTAATGTGCATAAAGATGATGCTTACATGGAAAAAGCCCATTTCTCTCCTAAATGCTCATTTTGAAGCACAGCTACTTACAATAATTATAATTGCTGTGATTTTTGAGCACAAACACTTATCCTGTGAACAATTACAGGCAAATGTCTCCCAGCAATATGGTCCTACAAGTTTAAAGCACACCCATTAAACATGGTTCTAAAGTTTATAAAAACATATGTATATGTTGCACATATAAGAATATATACAATATGTTTCCTTTATGAAGTAATTTTATATCACAACTGATTTTAGAATCCAGTTATGTTTCAAAAAGTCTTTTTATATATTTATTCATTATACAGTGTATAATGTCTGCATTATATGTGTGCAATTAGATCACATACAAGATGATCTTAATGGTTAGACTTGATGATTTTTAATGGCCTTTTCCAACCTAAACCATTCCATATGTTTTCCAGTAGCAAATTGAATAGTCTAAGACTGGGATAAATCAATACAGATGAAATATTATGGTCCAGGCTTGCAGTTATAGGATGCAATTCCCAACTGATGAAACAGAGTTTCAGAAACGCCTCTGTCACTTATCATTAACACTGACCACACATAACCCCATGATTATGCTAATAGAAGACAACATTCAATTAGCACACAGAGTGCTCTCTAATCAAAGCCCACGCATTATTAGAGAAGTTTGAGATTATGTTTTTTTTCCCCTCCTGTTCTGTGCTTCTCTTCTGCAAAGAGATTTGAGGAGCCTGGGATAGTGGAAGGTGTCCCAACCCATGGCAGGGGTTGGAATGAGACGAGTTTTAAGGCTCCTTCCAACCCAAACCATTCTGGGATTCTAGGATTCCATTAAAGAAAATGTTCTACTTTCACAAACTCTCCTTTTAAAAACCAACACATACCCTTCAGCTGATCAGCAGTCAATAACATTCACAGAGGAAATTGCCAGACCATATTGATGCAGTAAATTTCTCTCTTCACCTACATGTTCACCTTCATCCTACCCAATAGGCTCATCAATCTAATTAATCTGCTATGGTACTTTAAACATGAAATGCACTCAGGCCACGGGATGTTTTCTTTGTTGTACCAAAATATTTTCTTGATGCCACTCAAGGGCCTGTTTGCAATAGAAAAGGGGGTTGAGGTTTTAAACTGAAGGAGGGCTGATTTGATATAAAGAAGGTTTTTTCACAGGTGGTGAAACACTGGCACAAGTTACCCAGAGAGGTGGTGGATGCCCCATGCCTGGAAGTCTTTAAGGTCAGGATCTAGTGGAAGGTGTCCTTGCTCACTGCAAAGGAGTTGGACCAGAGAACCTTTAAAAGGTCCCTTCCAACCCAAACCACCCCATGATTCTGTGATTCCAAAGGCCTCACTGAGAGGTTTTGTTTTCCCTAATCCCTCAAATGGTTTCCAACGTGGGACCCCCACAATAGAGGAGACAGAGGAGGTCCCAGACTCCCAGAGAGAAGCAGGAGCTGGCAGTGCAGGTACAGAGCTCAGCAAAAACAAACACCACAGTAAACCCTGATCCCAAATAAAGTTTTATCTCCAGAGGGATATTTTTACAAACACTTCAGTTCCTAAAATAACCCACCTACTCTCCCAGGACCCCACTTCTGTGGAACAGCTGTACCTCACTCCAGGAAAGAGCCCAAGTTTTGAAGCTCTTTGCTTCAAAGAAAAAGAAAACTGTTGAGCCCAGCGCTTGCCAGAGCATCTCGAACTGTTCCTAAAACAACCCAAAGCCTCCAAAGCTATCTTGCAAGTGCAGCCAGGCACTTTTGTTAACCCTCCTCAGCAACATTTTCCCCATTTTATCCAGACACAGCCCATAGCAGAGCTGAAAATAATCTCTAATGACTCTATGGATTAGGTGGCTGTGGTTTGGCTCAAAAGCAACACCTGTTTGTCCTGTTGTTTTCACAGAACAGATTTGAAGAAAGCAATCAGGAGGACTAATACACACTGGATTTCAGTGCTCGGGATTTTAAAGTCCACTAAACACAGAAGTAATTAGAAACTACTGTTTCCAGTACCTGATCCAACACCTAACTGAGTCACAGCACAAAACTCGCCTTTTTATCTGTGTTTCAAAGTAAACGCTTGTGACTGATCCCTGTTTTATCCTCGCCTCCCACATTGCCATATGGCCACGGATGTTTCAAACAGACATCACTCCAATAGCTCATTACTCACCATATTGCGCCGGGGAAGAGGAGCTACAGACAGTTTTGACAAAAACAGCAATTGCCTAAAAATGTGAAGTATCACAGTCTTGCGTGGTCCTAGACATTTTTAGTCTGGTGAGGAGGATGGGCGCTAAGGAAGGGTGAGTCAGCACGTCTGCTCCAACTGGGCTGTGTCCCCCAGAGCCTGCACACTGGGGGCTCGAATCCTGCCCAGTTCCCCACGTGGATTCAGCACCAATTAAAGGCAGAGCTGTCTCACCTCGGTGTGTTTCAGTAGTTCTTTAAGTGCCACACCAAGGTAAGGTATTGATTGGGGTGAGTCTCCCGCTGTGCTGGGAGGGAAGCCAGCCTCCAGCGTTCACCCATCCCAGGAATCTGCTGACTTCAACACAGCTCATCTGAGGGAGGTTTTGTGATCATTAAATGCTGCATCTCGTGCACCGGTGAAAGATCAGGAGTTTTGGAGCAATTATTGACCGGTCACAGCCAACTTGCTGTTCTTTAGCAGAAGGAAATTCAACAGGGAGCATATTTTGGAGTGACGTGCAGCAGCTCTGAATTGAATGGCTTTCCCTGCTGATCAGACCTTTCTGCAGTGAGGAGAAGACAGGTTTTGTTCCTCCAAGGAGGCACAGGCTGCTGCAAGCCATCACATTGCTGTGATTCAACTCCTTGTTGGCCAACACACATAAAGCATCCGTGTGCACAGCACCCTCACTCCTGTGCCTGCCTGGGGTAGAAAAACACCTTTATCAACCTCTGGAGTAAATACACTTGACCCCCTGCAACTGAGCTGGTCTGAGACCCAAGGGCAACTGCAACAGGCATCTGGTTTTTAAATTATAATAATCCCATAATAAATCCATTTAGACATCCTCACTGCAAGCTCAGGACAGCCCAAGAAGAGTCCAGGTCTCCAGCCTGAGAGCTGAGCAGAGGTTTCCTTCATGCTGATTTTTAAGGCTGGGTAGATGTGAGGAAGGGAAGAACAGGCTGAGGTGGAAGGAAAAGAGAACATGAAGAGCACGATTCTGTCACCTTTCCATGAGATTTTACTATTTTACCACCTGCTTTATAAGAACCAACATCAGTTATGGGCAGGAGGAGGCCCATCAGCTCACAGTTAAGTGGTTCTGGTAATATGTATTTGCACCTCTAAAAAACACCTTCCACCCATCATTTTTAAAAATCTCAAATAAGGCACTCAATTAGCAGTGACACTTGCTAATCAACATCAGGGCAGCTCTTTGCTCCTCTACATCATTCCAGACCACCCTCCCCTTCTGACCTATCCTGCTCTGACAGGACCCTGAACACAGGGATCATTTTGCTGTGGGGAGGCAACATCTCCTAGAGGCCCAGCTTCCAACACACACCAAAACTTGCCCAGAGTCATCAATGTGATTTCCAGTCCTCTGGCAGACTGTGTTGAAGAGCTCCTCTAACCACATCTGGCTCATTAGACATGCACTGCCAGGTCATTGATGAAGAATGCCTGAGTGTGTAACAATGCCTGATACTCAAAATGTACCATTACAAGATTATATCTATATTTTTATGCAGCTGTAATATTCCATTATCTACATATATAAATTTTATATAGATATATATGTGTATATGTACTTAAATATGCCCTAAATAAAAATAAAATCATTTCTTATCTCCTTGAAGGGCAGGAGCAAGGCAGACAAGAAATCCCAAGTGCATTAACACAGAGCCAGTCCAAGCTTGGCAACTCAAGAAATGGAAACAGAGTTTTACTTTTTCTACCAGATCAGAATTATGGTTATTGACCAAAAGATTTAACAAGAATCTTTATTTTTAAAAGCACTAAGGGAGATAGCCCAAAAAATGCCTTCAAAATTGTGCAGGAAGGACTGAAACCAAGATATATCTGCTTTTGCACCACAGTTATTTCCCTTGCAAATACTTAGGGCTCAAAACACGTTCTGATCACTTTAGGACCAGCCAGGCATTTGACTTCAAAGTACAGTGAGCTGGAGCCTGCCCTCAGGTTAGATGCTCAGTGAAATTAACTTTTGATTAAGTCCTGTATTTAATGTCTGTGACTCCTCAAAAGGTCAGCCTCTGTGAGTGTGCAGGTTTTCCAAGTCAGTGGTTTCAGAAGGAAGGACTGCATCCTTCCCACCACCATCTCTGGTATTTCCACCTGAGTTAGGAGATGTTTGTGACATCAGCCTGAGTCAGTGCTGCTTAAGAACAAAAACAGAAGAAATTCTACTCCCATGCCTTCACCCCTCTCATTGGAGACTTCACCTTCTTTGAAGGAGGTCTGGTGTTGCTGTAACAATTAATCCAGGATAAAGAACAGGCTTCATTTATTTTAGTCATTTAGGATGTTTAAAGTGTTGGTCTCTAGATCACAGGGAATAATGCCATGTTTAAAAAAACAGATGAGAGAGATTCCTGGGGGCAGGACACTGCCCAAACGGTGGGAGCCCTGAGTTCAGGTGGGGCTTCAGTGAGGAGGTGCAAAGGAAGAGTCTCCAGCAGAAGAGATGGGCAGAGTTGAAAGCACTCCAAGAGAGGGAAAAACCCAAGGCACTCCCCCTTCACAGCTACCAGGACTAGAAAAACCTTCCCAACTATAGTTTGTTGAAGTTATCTATAGGAAAAGAAAGCAAATTGATCAGTACCACCTCAGAGGAAACTCCTGTTTAGGTAAAACTGCTCTGGGGCTCAGTGGAGTTTTCCCATTGAGCTGCTCCATCCTCACCTGCCCTGGCTGAGGACAAAGCAAAGCTATTTCAAGCTCTCAAGTTCAGCCTAAGACACATCTGCTTCATTTTCTGTAATATCAAGTGACATCACCTCCCTTCCCCTACTGCTGCATTAAAAAAAAAAAAAAAAAAAAAGAAAAAAAAGCTGGCTAGAACACTGGAAAATTCCCATGGGAGCAAGAGGCACAGCTTTGTAAACTGATGATAATAAGTACATAGGTTTCTAGTCCCAAGCCACCCAGGTTTCCAGTATACCAGATACATTATCACTGCTTATCTTCTTAACTTCACAAAGGCTGTAAGCATCACATATTTGTGCAATTTTGTCACACAACCTGCTTAACAAAGCCGGTGGACACAGGGGTGTGAGAAGCAGAGCTAGAGGATGTAGGAATGGGATTTAACAGAAATACAGGATAAATTTGACAATTTATGCCCCTTTCAGAAAGCTTTTCTGAATCTGAGGAAGTTCAAGAGTTCACGTGAACTCTGTTTCCAGGAGCTATATTGTGGTTAAAATTCTGACAGTTTTTCTATTAGGAAATGGGTTGGTTTTTTCTTTTTTAATCAGAAATACATTAATACATATTGTAGTCTCTTCAGTACATTACAAGCTTTAAAAGAAATGGGCAAAAATATTGATGGCACCTTTTTTTTAACTAACTAAAAAATAAAAACCCAGCCAGCAGCCAGCTAATAATCTTATAATAAATTCAGCTCTGCATTTTCCAGCTCTTCTCTTTCTCACACACCAAGCACTTTTTATATGGCACTTTTTGTACTATGAATTTTAATAAAACCAGCAAAAGAATTGGGAAAGAAGCTAATTTTTCTATATGCCTCTGGCAAACAGGAAGAATTCAAGAATAAGTTAAAAGATATCTTTCTACTACCGAAAATTCATTTTCCATAACAAGACACTGTCATCTTCCCGAGGAGCCTGTAATTCCAAGATAAAGATGAAAAGATGTTGTTTTATCATAATGACTAGTATCTGCATCCATATTTATTTTGTGCTCCAACATCACCGTACAGTTTGTATTGTCATGGTACATTGGAAAGTGGGAAAACATTTAGCTCTTTCAATAAGAAGAGAATAAAGGATAAAGTACCCAGCAGAAATAGCATAGCACAAGCATTTCTGAGTGTCCCTAGGAAAATATCTGACCCACATAGAGGGAATACAGAATGTGCTTTGCCTCCTTGCAACTGCTTTTTCCATTTTCCAGTGGCCAGACCATGCATTTTAACCACTGACTTTCTCCATCAGGCAGCCACTGAGCTCTGTGTGGATAAAACCAGGACAGAAGCCTGGGGGAAAAACCCCAAAGCAGGCAGCCAGGTTAGGATGTCCCAGGAGCCCAGAGCTCATCCCACTTGGAGGGTTTAGGGCTACCTGGCCACAGGATCCCTAAATGAGCACAGGGCAGTAGTTTGGGGTATGGCAACCCTGGAGAGGAAAATGAAATTTTGTCAAATCTCAGACAACAGTTGGAAACTCCTCTCAATAAATGGCTTAATCACTTTTCTGACAAAATTCCGAGTGGCTGCCTTGGAATGGCTCCCCTGCCTGTTACTTCCTTCTATCCATGTCAGGTGGCATTATGGCACTGGCTTAACTTCCCCCTTGTTTATAAGCTGTGCTGGGGTTATCTTTTCACCTTCTTGTTTAAATAAATTCCAAATGTGTCAGTATCAGTGCCTCTACCACGGATTAATAGAATCAGCCAAAAGGATAGCTGACATTTTTGTTGCCATAGAAACTGGTCATGATGTTACACAGCTTGTCTAGTTCCCATTTGCCATATATCTAGCCAGCTTCTGAACATGGTCCCCTTTTGTTTCACGAGGAATTACATTAAAATATAATTCCATCTTAGTTCAGTCCCCATTCTGTAGCAAAGAGGATTATAGAATATTAAGATACTTCCTAAGGAAAGTGCAAAGTGATGATAATACTGCTGTGTGGCTTATGTGCATTCCAGATTATAAGAAAAAGAAAATACAAGTGGAGTAATTTATCCCAGAGCCCTAGATCCCAGTTATCCTCCATTCAAGTATCTCCATCAGCTTCAAATAAACAGGCATTTCCTCACTGAACCTCAAAGTGGATGTACTTCAAACGATTGTACAAGACAACAAAAAATAAAAAGACATTAGTGGAGATATTTTTTTTAATACACCATCAACATTTCCCTGCATAATGTGTAACCTTCTCAGTGCTGCTATCAGGCTCCTGCTCCACAGAGGCATTGCAGCCTCGAGAGAAAACCACTCACATAGAATTAAGATGTGAAGTTTCAGCACTTAGCAATGCAGTGGGGATGGATATTGTGCCACAGGGCACTGTACACTTGGAGAAAACACAAAGCAGCTCAAGCAAGAACAATATCTCTGGACTCTGAACTGTCATGGTTCAGTTGTACCTCTCCCAGACACTCTAATTCCCGGATTTTTAGAGGATCCCATTTGCTGTTACAGAGCTTAAGGTGAGAAATGGGTTTCAGGCAGTTCATTTCCCCTTTATTTTATTATTATATATAAAAATTAAAGGGACAGGCAAAGGCACTGAACTCTACCAGGGTTCTACACAAACAGATGGCAGCTCCTGCTCCCCAGGGATTTATTCCTGCCAGAACAGCAGCACCTGGACATGTCTGGTCACCCAAACCCCCATCCTGGCTATTCTCAATTATTTTGTCATAGTCACCACTACCAAGACCTAACCACACCACTGCAATAATCCCAACACCAAGGCTGATCCTTATTTTTCAGGCCAAGCACAATCTTGGTTTGATTGTCACTGTTCAGATAAGCAAATGCCACTTGTCACCATGGCCAGATGCTTCCCTGAGCTGCTGAGACCATGAGCACAAGCAGAAGGGTGAAGTTGCACAGAAAATCCTCCCTATTTTCCATCCTTTTAAGTGTGGACATCATGAGCAGTCTCTCAGGGCTTCCCATTGTTGCAGCCATGCGAGAAATGCCTGAAGAATCTGTTTTACTTCACCCAGGAACACACGAGGAGCCACTGACAGATGTCAGATATTAAGCAAAAATTTTGCCCCAAGCAAAGCACTGGATGCTTAGGCTTACACGTGGCTTGTCACATCCTGGGACTGGAGATATTCATGCCCAGCATCAGCCTTTTCTTCTCCCTGAAGTTCATGATTATGCTTCACTCAGGCACAGAAAGCAAACATTTGATGTTGGCAGCTGCCAGGGTGGCTGCAGAGGGTCCCACAAAGCAGCCCCACATCTGCCAAGCAATATTCCCCTTTTCCTCCCTGGATGGGAACAGATGAGACGACCTGAGTGCCTCACGGGATGTCAGAGGAAGAGAAAAGCTGCAGCAATGTCCCTTCTGTGTCACCACACTAAAGAATTTAGCCACAAAGGCCAGGTGGCAGCTGCTGCTCACACAGTGTGCAGTGGGGCAGCTGAAAAAGGGGAATTCATACGAGGTTTATAGAACCCACAGCCTCTCTGTAGGACTGGAGGAGTCCTAAGAGCTGGTAAATGAAGTGCAAGGAGCTGTGGAGAGCCTGAGTTTCCACTGCAACCTCTTCTCACAGGGCTTGGCACAGCCCTGGAAACACCACAGTTAGTCACTCTCCTTCCCAAGGGAGCCCAAAAGCCACAGAGACCCCACTCTTTTGAGCAGCCCAAAACAGAGAAATTGCATCAGTTCAACCCCAATCCATCCTGGAGTTATTCACATTCCATTACCCAAACATCTCTTTCAAAATACTCCATTCTAATCATTTGTACAGAACCAGAATAAGAGGGACGACGGGGAATAATGAGGTTTGTTGAACAAGACAAGCTGCAGAGGAGGATCTTGTTGTCTTAAATTCCCTGGGTTTGAGGATCAGGTTAATTTTGCATGCCTGGTTGCATCAGCATGTTGAGTTATGCAATGTAGCAAGCTGTCGCACTGTACAAAGCATGACGTATCATCTCATTGATGCATGAAATTAAAAAGATGTGGTTTGCTGGGTCACCCACAGATTGACTGGAAAATCAAGTTTCGTTTATCTCCTTTTAATTATGTTTAAAATTGCAAAAAGGCAGAAAAGGAAAAAAAAAAAAAAAAAAGGAAAGATTGTTCAAATACCTGCTCACCCATTAATGGTAAATAATTCTAGCCAGTCAAGGCTAGAAATAGGTGCAGCAGTGTGAGGGTTTTCTTGCTGGATTTGGCAAAACACTGGGGAAGAAATCATGATGCTTGTTCACCCAGCCCAGCAAGCCTTTATGGGGTTAGAAGATAGTGCAAAAAGTCCCTGCCCATAACACGGGGCTGGAATGAGATTATCTTTAAGGTCCTTTCCAACCCAAATCATTCTGTGATAAAAAAGGCATAACCTTTAACACCCAAATTTGCATTCTTGAAGGACCAGAGATGGCAGCAGGTCATTGGAATAAAGCTTTTAGATGTGGACTATAGGCTCCCTGCAGCAGGACTCTAAATATTCAAAAAAAGAACCCAGTCACAGCAGTCTAGGTGATGTAAGAGAGCTGGGTCTGGAAATTCAGCAGTAAAAGCAGAAGTGACTGCAAGATGTTAAAAATGTTGCTGCAGCCATAAGAATAAGCCTGGTCACCTCATCTCTAGTGAGGAGATGAAGGAGATTTCCATGAAACAAGGATCCAGCAGGATGGAAAACATCTACAGAAGAGATGTTACCTGTGCCTTGCCCTGGCACCCTGCAAACACGAGAACTCTGCAAACTTCAGCATTGGCTTCAAGAGGAGTAGAAACAGGTGGCAGATTTCAAAAATGGTTTAGCAAGGGTGAAACTGCAGGAAGGGATGAGGCTGGTTGGGTTTTGGTGGGGGTTTATTCCCCCCTTCCTAAAGAAAGCAGGAGGGAAGGAGTAGACAAAGCATCAAAGAGAACAAAAAATGAAGCTTTTCCAGCTCCTTTTGTAGGGAGAGCTGGACTTTGCTCCATACAGGCACAGTGGCTGGCAGAAGATGCAGCAGATTCATGCATTACCTTCCTGGAACATAAATTATTCCTCCCACAGGAATGGAGACAAGAAGTAAAAATTAACTTTAAAAATTTATTACAGTAATAATTTCAAAGGACTTTCAGAATGTACTGGGCTTCACTTTGGGATGAGAGTGGGATGCCAGTAGTGCCCAATGCTGATATTGCCATGGCAACAACTTGTTGCTGGACATAGAAATAAAAGTGCTCTGTCACTGACTATAGAATCATTCATTGCCAGGATAAAACAAGAGTTTGTTTTCCCATCTCATATCATGCAATTTATTAATCAAACCCGAGGTTTTTCCCTTGGAGCTGGGACAGCACATGACCTGTGCATTACTTAAATCCCATTTTAGGCTGGCATGGGGAATTCAGTGATCTAGGGCTCACATATTTGCTTCTGCACAGTGGAAATACATTTCTGCCATCCATGGGTAAGGATGGTGTTTTTATTTACACATCTCTGTCCTGTTTTGACAGCAGCTAAAGCCATTGAGGAAGAAAAGAAAAGAGAAGAAACATAATGAGGCAGCATTGTCAAAAATACAGTTTACAATGTTATGGTAGTTTTTCACTCATGCAAAGCACTGTTCAGAACAAGGCAGACACTGATCCTCACTGAAACCACATTCCTAAAAAAAAGAGCAAAACTGCCTCTTATGTGCCTGCGAATCACACAGATCCCTGTGAAGCTCCAAGCTTTTCCAAAAGCCTAATTTAAAAACCAGGTAATTTAAATATCTAGCCTAAATGGCTCCATATAACAGAGCAAATCCCCATCAATTCTTCCCCTCCTTCAGCAAACAAACTAATTCAATCTAAGGAAGAGATAAGAAAATACCAAGCTTGAAGCACTACCTGGAGTCAAAACTGCAGCACACGAGGTGGCCCCAGCTCAGAAAGGCTCTCCTGACTTAGAGCAGGGTCTGCTCCCCCAAACCTGCCCAGGACAGAGAGGACACCAGGACAGCTTGAAGCCATTGCCACTTGCTCCCTCAGTTTGTTATTTTGGCTTTTACCCCCCTAGAGAAGTGACAAATCACCTTTTTCCCTCCGTGCCCTCTGCTAATCATCCAAGATTTCCATCTCTCAAGTGGAGAAGTGGGAGGTTAATGAGATGCAGGAGTCACATCTGCAGCCTAAACACACCAGAATCATTCCAACGAGTCATGTATTTATAGCAAGGAGCTGCTATTATTAGAAACGTAATTAAGAGCCTGAGACTCATATGCACAACTCTAAATCTACTTGAATGGAAGAACATGCAAGTACCCCAAAGCAGAATTCATCCTCATGCACTCAGATAAAAATACACCAGGTCTTTGGCTGAATAGAGTTTTTACAGGAAAAAGGAAGGAGAAAAGAACGAGCTTGAATCCAACAGGTAGCTAAAGAAATTAGTTTTCAAAGCCCTGAACTTGGCAGCCATAAAACTCAGAGAAAAATTATAATGTTTTAGTCGTAACCAATAATCAAGAAAAATAGATTAGTGGCTTTTAGAAAAGTACAAAGCAATAAAATATGCAGAAACTCATTAATTTATCTATTATGCAAGAGGCTGTGAATCATAACCTTTTGTATTGTTGGAAAAGAAACATTAAGCAAGAGGTTTGGATTTCAGTAAAGCACATAAATAGCATCTAATATGATGCAAGAGCTATAATATGATAAAACATATCCCTGTCTTCCAAGAAATTCCATTATAATGGAACATTTCTCATTTTGATAACTTTATCTTGAGATAAAAAAAAATAACTTTTCACATTGAGCATCTGCTTTAAGGAAGCCCCAAAAATGTTTCAAACAATGTCTATTTAGCTGCCTGCAAATACAAAAGATATCACTCACTGCCTGTTACAGTGCTCATTTTCCTTCCTTTTTAACTAGGAATGACAGGAAATTTTGCTGATTTTGAACATGGACCTCAAGTGTGGTCACTTCACTTCTGCCATTTCCACACTAATAAATGCATTATGAGAGTTTAGAATGAATTACTAGGCAGAGTTTGACTTCTGACTGGGAATCTTATTAAAGCACAGCTTCAGGGAAAGGTTTTTAATGCTGCTTAAATTATTATGGCAGTTTTTACAGATAGCGTGGCAGTTTCCCCCCCTCCTTACTTTTTGCTGTCCAGTCTCAGATTAAACATGGGGTATTGAGCAGTTTACGCAAAGTGAAGGAACTCACAATCCTTCCCCTGCTATTCTCCACCTCTAACATGCACCAAAGGGTTTTCATCTTGGCTTTTAAAGACTTTTCCAGTGTTGAACTCTGTCATTCAATCTCATTATATACATAAATACATATCATTATCCATAAAGTCAGAAGTAGTGTGATTTTAGAGACATAATTTTAAACTTCTACAATATATAAAAAAACAAATGGATGTGTTTAAACTAGAACAATGTTTTAACTCATTCCCAACTGCTCCCAGAGTAGCAAAGTGCTTTGCCAAGCCACAAGAGTCGATCAAGAAATTCACTTGTGCTGTCTCACCAGTCTCCACACGTGGATAGAAAAGCGTTTGGGAGAAGGACTCAGGCTCATCTTAAAACCTCCTACTTTCCACAGCCAAATCTCGTCTAAACTGATAACTTCAGCAGCTTTCCTGCTAATTGGTGACATTTCCTCGGGGACATCACTGTTGGCTCTACATTAGTGTCAGCCTTGTTTGTCTGCCAGCAATAACCAAGGTGGGAATTGCCAGGGATGTCACTGGAGCTGCTTTTGTTTTCTCTACAAGTGGTTATTAAACCCACCTTTGCCATGACACTCCCAGCACCTCTGCTTGTAAATTTATTAAGTATCCCTAAAAAAAACCACAGCAAAATTAAACATAACCACTGAGGAGCAGAGCAACAGTTTAGTGACATCCATATCTATGGTCTGGGGCTGCCAAGCCACCACAGGGAGGTGAGGAAAAGCAAAAGCAGCAGCAAAAAAAACCAAAACAAACAAACCCAGCAGTCCAGGGACAAACTCCCCACACTGATCCCCCAAAGTCAATGACACAATAAATACACACTCTGCTTCAAAAAAATACACAGTGTAAGACCTCATGCACATAAAATGTACAGAATAACCTAGCACAGGGAAAAAGAGCTGTACAGACTATAAGAACACAGAGCAACTTTAATCCTACTTTGAGAACTCTGAGCTTCAACTCTCAGCTCTCCCATCACTAAGCACATCCCTACATTTTTGTACATCATGGCACAAAAAATTACTCTCAGTTCAGAGCCTCAGCCCTGCCCTATCCACAGAGGTGAGGAGGCCACTTAAACATCAGAGATTCAAATCTTAAAAGACAAAGAGTAGCTGAACTGCTGCTTACAAATACTTTTGTCACAGAACTGACTTGTATAAGTCTATATGAAAATACTTCCACAATGCCTCCAAACCAACAGAATTGCACACCTGCTCTTGTTTTATACAACACAGCATTTCTATATCACTGTGCTCCAATAAAGCAGATAACTTAAACAAAAAGAATTACCTTCTTACACTGCAGAACTCCTCCCACCTACAGCATCCAAATTGTCCAGCAACTCATCAGAGATAGAAAAATAACATCCATTGTGGCCCCAAATATCCCAACAGCAGCCAAAACCTCACTCTAACCCACACGTGCCCCAAGCCAAGGCAGTATTTAAGGGGGAGCTGGGAAAGCCCCTCCTTCTCAAATGTGCTCCAGCTGGGCACCTCCAGAGGGATTGGGAGATGCCCAGGTTTGGCTGAGGGCCTGCAGCAGCCACAGACCCCCCAACAAGGCTGCTGCCATCCCAGCAGGGCCATGGTGATCACACACACCTGGCTTAGAGGCTGTGCTGGCAGAGGATGTACACCTGTGTCCTTATCACCTGTGTCCTTATCACCTGTGCCCTTATCACCTGTACAATTGGCATCACCTCTGTGTTTATTACCTGTGTACAATTGTCAGTGCCCCACCACCCTCATGGTGAAGCCCCTGCCCCTCTCCTCCACACCCCAATGAGGTCTCCCCTCTCCTCCAGGCTGAACACACACACCAAGTGACCCCAGCCACTCCTCAAGGCTGCCCCTCTAGACCCTGCAGCCCTTCACAGACCCCTTGGATGCTGGATCAGCCCTGTCCTGCCCCATTCCCTGCCAGGATGGGACACTGTGACAATCTCAGAAATGCCTCTCCCTGCTGCCTTCACGGAGATCCTACAAGGGTTTGGGCTGTGGGGAGTTTCAGTGCCAGCTGAGATAAAGGAAGTGACATCCACACTTGATCCTGTGAGATAAAGTCTGATAAATGCTGTATCCCTGCAAGGAATCACTGCCCAGACCCAAACCAGTCCCCAGCACAGCCCAGCCTCTGCCCACAGGAGCCTTTTCCTCCTCCAGCTGGTCTGGGGAGCCATGGCCACTAAACCCTGCACTCGTTCCTTCCCAGTGTGTCACTCTGAGACAAACCCTTCTCACATGCTGCAGCAAGAGGATGTTTTTGTGGACAGAGTGAAAATGTTTACAAAGATGCAACCAGCAGTTTAGCTCAATGTAAGAGATCTCAGAGGGGCTCAGAAGATCACTGCACATAAACTATGCACGATGGCTAGAGACAACAACCTGCTAACATCTTCCATAATTTAAACAGGCCTGAATAATTTCAATTATAATAATTTATTCAACGACTTCAGCCCCTACACTGTCCATAAATTGTCTTTTAATGAGTTACAATGTTCATAGATTTACTGTTTCTTTTTCTTCACTTGCTTTGTTTTGGTTGGAAATTCTCTAGCAATGGAGTGCAGTGGAGCTACACTAATGAGCTTTGTAGCCAAACAAATCCATGTCCCTGTTTTGGTTCTCTGAAGGCTAAATTGCACCACTAATAAATTAGAAAAAAACAAAACAAAACAACAAACTTGCGTTTCTCCTGTGGTCATTGAAAAATTCATTTTCTGTAACTCTGTGTTGCTGGCTGCCAGCCTCCAGCTCCATCTGGCTCCTGTCCTGCTTCCCATGGGGACTGGGATGAGCCAGAGGCCTCAGCTCTGCACAATCCTGCTCAGGTGCACAAGGGCACACTGGAAACAGACTCCCACCAGCACCTCACAAAATCTCCTGCCTTAAATTGTGCTGAAAGCTCATGTGCTACCTCTGCACCTGTCGTGACTTCTGACTATGCCTTCTAAAGGTTGTCCAACCTCCACTGAAAACAGATGAGGTTTCAATACTTTTTAGCTATGAAGGCATAAGTAACCCAGACTGGTGATTCCTAAGAAAAAAAATGTATCAAAATACAATCCATAGGAAGCATTAATAAAAATTATCCCTTCCAAGCATGTCTTGCCTGGAATTTTTTTTTTGTTCTGAAGGATTTCCAATGTAGATATTTAAGGCGAGGACACAGAATTTATAAGCAAGTTTCTAAGTATCTAATCCATTTTGCAAAGGAGCTCATCACTGTCAGCTTCCTCTAACACCAAGAGCTTTTCCCTACAGGTGGATCTGTCTTCCTTGAACAGGGAGAAGCAGCACTTGGGGCTGCACAGGAGGAGCCACTCAGTGACCTATCATGACATTTGGAGTGTTAATATCCATCCCCATCATCTCCTGGAGGGCATCAGCCATGTGAGGTGCTGGCTTGTCCTTAGGCTATCACCTGGCATCTCTACATAAAACTTGGCTTTGCCAGGTCCTTGAGGGACACAAGTCATTAATGGAAACCTGAGGGCTCTTAAGAGCAAATTAATAGACATATATATTTTATACATTCATCAAGGAAGGGAAATATGCCTGTGCAGCCATGTATACAGCTTCTGCTGCAAGCCAAATATTCCTGGTGGAGACTCAGATGCAGAAATGCCTCCACATTTTTCACCTTGTCAGACCCAGGGCCCTGCAATGCCTTCAGCTCTGCAAGTCCCACAGAGAATCCAGCAGGGATTTCAGGTGCTGCTGAGCCAGCACTGCCCTCAACAAGGAACAGCCTTGGGAAAGTTTGATCTGTCTCCTTTTAACATCACCTGAAATCATAGTGAGACCCCTGTCCCAAAGCCACAGCCACTGCTGGGACTTACATGGAAATATCCTCACGGAGATTTAGGGAGAGGCAGGATTTTTTCAAACTCAGGGCCAGCAAACTTATTTAATGCAGAGCACTGAACTGCAATCAACAGTGTCAGCTGCTCTCTGTTATCAGGCTGGGGCTGGCAGGTGGCACAGAGACAGAGATGATGACTTCTGGCTTAGAGGTGGCCTGAGAAAGGCTCCTGCCCTTGAACATGTGGGTGGTGATCACAGCTTATCCTCAGCATCTTCATGAGCTCTTGGTTCACAGACCCTGAAGTCACTTCCTGACCTGCAAAACTTAAATTACACTTCAGTACTGAGGGGTAGGTTCAGACTAAGATTTTATCAGTAGGCTGTGTGAAATGTTTATTGTCTGAGCAGCAGTGCAGGCTCTGTGTGAGCTGGCTCCAGGAATGTTCTGTACCCTTCAGCAGGGACTCTGCTGAGACTGCCTTTCTCAGAGCTTCTGTACCTGTATTTCTGTGCACCAGCATGCAGCCACACTGGAGTCAGTAACAAAACACACACCCAAACCCAGAAATTGTCTGTCTGCAAAGGGATTTCCTACACTACCTCCTGATGTGTGATCTTGCCCTGCACTGAGGCAGGAAGGAGGCAGTGGGTCTGTGGGGTCTAGACCTTGGTAAGCTCCAACCAGACACATTTTGGTAAGAAAAGCACAAAATAACTCAGCATTAAGGCTTTCAGGAACCTCCTCCTCTTGTCATCTATTCAGATCCTGTCTACCAGACCTGTCCTATTAACAAGGATATTCCAGAAGAGAGGAAACCCTGATTGTGCTGCTGTGCTTTGAAGGATGGCAACCACAGAAGTGCAGCTCCTAGAGAAGGGAAGAGGATAAGGCTACTGGGATGGAGAAGAACCAGCCTTTAAAAGTGGGAAAAGGAAACCTCAGTGCTCCAGTACTTATTGGGGATTGCAGATTATTTAATTCTGACTGAGATGTCAGAAATGACAAAATGTCCCCACATGGGACTCACACCTGGGCACTGAGAACAGAAAATTCTCCCCTCATGCAAGAGCTCTGTCCTGGACAAAGCAACCCTGAGTAATCACCACAACTTGTTCCTACAATGTTTTGGGTTCCCTTATGAGGTGTTTTGAGGGTTTCATGTTTTTTTAAAGGTGCTTGCTGTTCTGTTCCATGCCTTATTGTCTCTGCCTTTATGCCATGCTTTTAATCTACACTCCCCAATGCATATATGATTAGCAATTGCATTTATAATTAGTAGTTTTGTCATTTAAAGTTCACCAGTTTTGCAGCCAATTATTGAAAAAAAAAAAGACTGTTTATTATTTTCAATATATTATTACTTTATTATGGCTCATTGCTTTAAAATACTTAGCTTAATCCTTTGCAGGTCCTTAAACACAAATATGGCAGCTATTAGCAACCTCTTCAGTCAGGCATAAAATTGTACCCACAGGCCTCATAAACAACAGAGTGTTTTGGAGAGATTAAATCAGTGTATACAGCTGCGAGGGAGGCCATTAGCAAATACATTCTCATTCTGCCTCAGTGTTATTTTGTTTTGCCACTGTGCTCTTGTCAAATCTATCAACTACCTGTGCTCTCCTCTCCATAAATAAGAGATGTCACCTCACCAGGTCCATCCATCAGAAACATTTCAGTCAACATACAATTACATCCTGTGCTCTCCTGCTAATATCCTAATTCCTGTAATTTGTATTTCAAAGGGGACAAGCTGGATGGCAAAGAGAGGAGCCAGGCACAGGCCAGAGTGATGGATCTCTGCAGCCAGGACAAGAGCTCAGCTCAACCAGTGTGGTATAGACATGGGGCGCCTTCTCAGGGCTCAACTTGGGAAAAATCTCGTTCAGGCCAAGTTGGGAGTGCTCCCCTTTATCCTGGCAATTCCCTCTAAAGCCCAGAGCAAGATGGACTTGGGATGTGAAAAGTGCTGGCAGCCTGCTGAGAGCACAGGTGACACCTCCGTTTGTCTGTGCACCTTCAGACCAGGTGCATCCCAAACATCCCTCCAGCCTCCTTCCCTCTCAGACAATCCCAAACATCCCTCCAGCCTCCTTCCCTCTCAGACAATCCCAAACATCCCTCCAGCCTCCTTCCCTCCCAGACAATCCCAAACATCCCTCCAGCCTCCTTCTCTCCCAGACAATCCCAAACATCCCTCCAGCCTCCTTCCCTCTCAGACAATCCCAAACATCCCTCCAGCCTCCTTCCCTCCCAGACAATCCCAAATATTCCTCCAGCCTCCTTCCCTCTCAGACAATCCCAAACATCCCTCCAGCCTCCTTCCCTCTCAGACAATCCCAAATATTCCTCCAGCCTCCTTCTCTCTCAAGCAATCCCAAACATCCCTCCAGCCTCCTTCTCTCCCAGGCAATCCCAAATATTCCTCCAGCCTCCTTCCCTCTGACTCTCTGCAGCACTGTGAAAAAAGGATGTGCTGGAAGACAGGCAAGCCAACGATGCCAGAGTTCAATTCTTGCTCTGCTCCAGCCGTGCTTGGCAGAATTCTCCTCCCCTTCCCATCCACCAGATTATTTTCCCTAAATCTGTAATCCCCTTGAAATCATCAGGTGAGCCATTTTTCCATTATATTTCTGACTCAAGATTGCCAAGAGCTCCCTGCAGAGCCAACAGTAAGTGCACTATTTGCTAAAGGACAGAACAATCTCAAATGAGGAGGAACTTGCATGGGAAGTAAAAAAATATGACACAATTATCATGTAAATTATAGTGGCTGTTTTAAATCCCCTGCCAGTGAGACATGAGGTTATACCACATGTTTCTGAGGCAGAGAGAGAATTGCTTTCTTGCCTGGAGACAAGATAGCAATATTAGAAGAACAACCACACACACACACACACAAAAAAAAATCCAACAAAGCAAATCCGTATCTTTGGTGCAATAAATATTGGCACTGCTTTACTATTTCCCATGTAGCACTTTCTGTATTGATATGCACAATGTTCATTGTGAAAAATTAAGGTAGAAAAAGCAAAGGAAAGCTGTGAAAGACAAAAAGAAAATAAATTCTGTTTCAAGCCCAATTAGGCCACCTTACTTAGTTTCTTTTCTCCTGTCTGTTCTGAAACAATGCTCTAAGTAAGACAGGAAGAGTGTATATATATATATATATATTTAAAAATAATGTGATGCATTCTCTGTCTCCTCTCCTTCAGAAGAGCTTGAAGAGAATCAGACCTGTAGCTATCAAATGCCAACTCCCAAGGCTCAACATCTTTCCTTAGGTAGTTTGGGAGCTAGAGGGAAGATCCCAATTCTGATTTCTTACATTCAAAGCCACTTTTAAATTCTGGAGTCTGCACAGGACAAGGAGCCCATAAAATACTGTTTCCAGATCCTTTGGCCTGGAACTTGATCTTGTAAATCCAAAAATCGCTACTGAGCAACCTGGATCCAGGTTTCTGTCCCAGTGTTTCCATACAATGGTTCCTACACGTGCACACATAAATCAGCTATAGGATAAACTATAGGAGAATGCACTATTGCTTCAGATCAGCCTCTCCCAAAATAGCTCCTTCCACTTCTTAAAATGCCATCACTCTGCTTAGAAACCTGCAGGAACTGAAAATCTTCATCAGTATCATCAAAAGAGGACATTGCATTTGTGATAAGAGAAGGGTGAAATGCCACTCCACAACAAAGAGCCAATTAACTTCATGCAATTTAAATGACCTTGGCATCAATAGAGTTTGGGCAGAGCCAGCCATGCTCCCCACCACAAACAGCCAGGATTGTTTGCTGAGAAAAGCTGCACTCCAGCAAGGCACTCCCAAAAAAACAGAATGATCTGGGAAAGACCTGGGACAATGTTTGAAACAGCAACAGCTCAGCTCCTCTGAAATAAGTGCAAAATTTCAAATAAAAGGGGATTTAGGTATATTCTACTAATGGTTCTGCTTATATGAACTCAGATGCTGCAGTGAGCAGAAACAAGTACCTGCTCTAATACTGCATTTCCTGATAATGCATTGGCAGGTCACTTTCTCCTTTTTTTTTTTTTACTTTTTTTCCACAAGCTATTAATATTAAACATATTTATTTTAGAAAGCTTGGGGAATAGGTTGTACCTGAGACTCAAAATCAGTCTTTAAATCTACATGCTGGTCAGGTCTCCTCTGGCCATGATATACAGGTTGGGCTGCAGGACAGAGGGGAGATTGAAGGAAAAACACTTACCCAGAAGAGACACACACAAAAAAAACTCTACTGATTTATGAATGCAACACTTGGAAAGTGTTGAGCATGCAAATCAAAGCTGCCTTGGAGCAGGTTCATTTTGTAGCACCCACTTTTGTATGGCAGGTTAATCACACTGATGCTGACAAAGCAATGCCAGGGTAACTTTAATAAAGGTTTGGGGCTTCCTTTCTTTCTTTTTAAAGGTATAGTTCCAGTTCATTCGAGTCACAAATTTAGATTTCTGAGTGTGAAGTTTAAAAGGTAAAGGAATGGTCATAAATAAATGGTCAAAACAAGAAAAAAAAAAAGCTTTAGATTCAGTATTTCTTTGCATTCATTGCAGCAGGGCATTACTAGATGAGAAATCAGAGAATTAAGTCATCAAACAGGAAACAGCACAAGGGTAAAAAACCATCTTGTAATGTCCTCTGGCATTAGTAATACAAGATGGTACAGAAAGAGTTAAGGATGTTTTCTACACTGGTGCTTCACATCTTCTTATGTAACTTACAGTGGTTTTGGAACAAGACAGGTTTTGGTCAGGGTCTTCTCGGGTCTCCTTGGTAGAATGTAATAACAAGTCTAGACCAGAACACACATTTTCTCTGCTTTCTCTCCACCTTGCACACAACTGTCTCGAGCTATACTGTGGCAAAATTGTGGCATCTTTGGTTAAGACTTCAAGAAAGGAAATGAGATAGAGGGGCACATCACAGCACAAATGATTCATCAGTTCAGTCCAATATACAGCTGCAGATGTGGAGGGAAACTTCAGGTGACAACAGATTAGTTACTACACCCACAGCCACCAACTCAAACAACTTCCTCACTGTAGTCTCACTGCTACATCTACATTACCAAGTAAATTCACACAGCAGAAGTAAATAATTAGATCCAGATCCAGTCTGGTACTGAGACTTCTATGCTTACACTATATGTATATATATATATATATATATATGTGTATATATATATATATGTATTTCAGGCATTCACTGGGGATTAGATTTAATCTGTTCCCCTCAAACAAACATGCCCACCATGCGTGTGGTTCAGGACTTATCACTGTCCCAGGCCTTTTATCTCCATTAGATGTTGGGATGTGTTGCCTGGGGCTGTTGGTGCACAGGAAAACAGAGCTGTGAATTGAATCAGCACACATTCAGGGGGGGACAATGAGGGCACTGCCTTCCCAGCCACACCACTGCTGGAATCACAGCACAAATAGACATCCTTGTATTACCCACACTTCAACTGGCAAATGCATGGTGAATAAATTTGCTGGCTTTCCCTGAGTCGCTGGGATGAATGTTCTATTTCATTAATGCAGCCACCCAAGCCATCCCTTCATGCTGGAGATACACAAAGTGTATAAATAAAAAGTGAAGCCCCTGCAAACTGCTAGAAACATGCCCTACGGATGGCATTACGTAACTTTGTATTGTACACAGAACTTATGCTTTAAATGAGGGGAAAATTAAACTATTCAAGACATTCCTTGCTATTTGCTGTAAAGCCACAGGTTAACCAAACACAGCAAGATCTCTGTTGTAGCAGCTATTTTTGCTCCAGTTGCTTTGTATCACACATAAGAGGTTTTCCTTTCGCATCACATTCTATAGAACATTCTTACTGTATAGGCTACAGGCCTCGCTAGATTTCTTTTTAATAAAACCTATCTCTTTCAATTAACTTGATTGGATGTGTTAATGTTTTGGGACTTGATTAATAATCCTGGGAGATAATTCTGCAAAGGTCCAGAGGCACTAAAATGTCCATGCAAATGGGGAATGATGGAGGAATCGTGAATGCAATCTATAACACTCAGCACAGCAGCAAGCCCAGAGCTGCCACGCTGCTCAGCTGCAAAAAACAAACAGCCCATATGCCACAAGTATAAACTATCTGCTAGCTCAATCTATCATCTCTCTCATGCAACTGAGCAAGGAACAGAATTAACAGTGTAATACCTTCCTGGAGGAGTGCTTTCATCCTTGGGCTTTAATTAGAGATTTATCTGAACTAGTGCTTCGACTGTAAGCACACTGAAATCCAGATACATAATCCTTAGCTTTTATCCAGCTCCCTAAATAACACTGGAGTTACCCAGCAGAGAATTTGCACCCCAAGTATAGCACAGGTTTTGGATTCCTCTGCTGTGCCATAGGACAGACCAAGCACCTGACTGAAACCACCTGAAGCTCTGGTACCTTGTGTGAGCCCAGGGCTGGACAATTTCTGCATCTGCTCCTTGTCTCATTTTCAGAAGAATGACTTTCAGAGGGTAATTTCCTCATCATTGTTCACTCAGATGTGCTCCTGACAGCACACACAGGGGATACTCTGCTGACAGAGGAGCTGAGGGTGGAGGCTTGGCTGCCCTCTGCTCATACAACTCCCCAAAGCCATTGTAACCTCCCCCTGCTCTGCAAACCAAGGCATCACTTCCAACTCCCCTAGGAAAGGGAGAGAAAGGAAGAATCCACACCAGAAACAGTGCTGGGTCTTTCCAGAGAGAATCTCCTTCCCTTATCCAGTGGTCTGCCACAAGTTGCCCTTCATTTCCCAGGTTTGGTGAATATAAATGAGCCCAGTGGCCAGATGTGCTCACCACTGCACCTCAGAGCACAGATCCTCAGCACAGAGCCACGCTCTCATCTTCAGCCTCATCTCCAACCCCCTTTGCCAATCATGGTCATCATCTCACATATAAACTGATAAAATATTTACAGCTAGAAGCCTGCTAAATTTATTCCCCTGTGCCCACATGCACAATTTGCACAGCAATTCCTTTCTGGCTTAAATTCTGCACACTAAACCTTAATTACCACAGTCTGACAAAGTGAGAAAATTGGACAGGAAATACGATTTTGAAAAGCATCGATGTGACACAGGTGACTAACAACCATTTTCAAAAGCGACTTCAGACAGTATCTTAAATAAAACAGCTCATGAATTGTTTTTTCTTGAGCTGGAACTCGTGCTGCTAGTGAAACTAGAAGAGGAGAAACCTCAAAGTGACCAGGAGGATGGCCCTCAGGTTTGGTGTGTGACAACAAGCAGTGCCATCAGGAAGCCACCATCAGCCCTCTTGACAAATGCATCTCAGAATAATTGCTTATCTGATGCACAAACTCATCACCAAGCCAGTAAATGGAATATTTGGAAATTCAGAATGCAGTTTTCTGAAACCAGAAAATCAAGAGAGTCATTGAAACAGCACTTTAAAAGGAAAAGTAATTTTCAATTAATTTATCAACCTGTTTTGGAAATAGTCATCATCATCATTTACACTGACTTTGTAAACTCCTTATCTCTGATTTCAGTTTACTTATTATTTAGACATACATACAAATTCTTATCAAACTTGCTTGAAAGAAAGCCTTCCCCTCAGATGACTTCTTTCTTTCTAAAAATTGACTTTCCTTTTCAGTTAATGAAAATATTCCAGGCTTCAGCTTTTTGATCACCTGGTAACATTTTCAAAACTCATACTTTTTCTTCTGTGTTTGGAAAAAAATGATTCCTTTCCCACAAAGATCTTTCAGTTTTCCAATTTGAAAACTTGAAAATGCAGACTTGCAGATAGTTCACAACTACAGCAAGGCAGGGATTATGGTCACGGTTTTACAACCATATTGATGCCAACTGTGGTGCCAAGGCCACCACTAAACCATGTCCTTCAGTGCCACATGCAAACTTTTTTTTTTTTAATTCCAGACCCTGTGATGAAGAACACAGAATTAAAAACTTCTTCATGGATTTGACCATCAGAAAATGACACCACACACTCACTGGAAGTACTAATGCAAACGTATGCTTGTTTTTCAAATTAAGAGTTAGGTTATTACAGAAATATTAAAATTCCAGCCCAGGCACAGCTAAATGGCTTAAGATAATACATCATATTTTAATCTAACAAAGGCTTCATCCGTTATCCTGAAATTCAGAATTAGCTAGATGTGTTTCATCCAACTCACTTGTCCTGGATTGTAAAATAATGATGTAATTTGTAATAAATTACTAACACTGAGTTTCAGCAGTGACAAATTGTTTACTTAATTCAATAAAATAGTGTCACTTTTGTAAAGTGCATAATCTCAGAGAACTCAGCTGGTTGTGAATTGCAGGTTATGAAGAAAAACATTCATGTCAATCCAACACACAGAAGAAATAAGATCTGAAGCAAACTAACTGCATTCCCTCAGATCACTCTTTTGCACTTTAGTGTCGCTCTCAATTTAAGTTTTTCCAGGAAATCAGCCAGCCTGGAACAGGCAGGATCATTCTTGCTCACTGAGTCTAATCTGACATGACTAACAAAAGCAGACACAGTATGTCATAGCAATGAATGACTCATCAGGCTGGGAAATTTAAAAAAATACCATTTTCCAAGATACAATTTTTGACCTTTAAACTCAACCCCAACCTACTACACACGGGTCTTGTAGAAGCAGCCCTGAGAGCAAGGTGCAATAAAACTTGACAAAAGAAGGGAAACTTTTGGAGAAAGGGATGGATTTATCCACTTCTGGCAGTATTTTGTACAAGAGATAGCACAAAATCTCAGCCTTTCTGTGTTTTTAGCCAAAAATTCCTCCTTTACAAATCCTTCCCTTCTGTCAGCTGTTTGGGGGCTCAGGAAAAGTGATTTATCCTCGTTACCCTCTTTTTCCATCTCTGTAACGAGGACCAAGACACTGGTCTGTGCTGCACCATTGCTGTGACAATTCATTAATGTCTGTGAAGTGCTCTGGAGATGTCAGGGATTATTGCTGCTACGTTTTGCACTAATTTTTATGTACCCAGTCAACCACTATCCCCAAATCCCTGGGCTCTGCAGGGCCTAATTGGGCTAAAAGGAAAGAGTTATTGCAGCTTGCCCTGGTGTAGCCAGAAAAAAAAAAAAGGGAGACAATTAATTGATTTTTTACTTTTTCGCACTGATTTGGATTCTAGTGGTGATTAAAGCACCAGTCTTGCTATATATGTGTTTCCACATTAAATTGCTCTGACACCAATGAGCTTCTTGATCTGTTTACCCAAATATTATAGGATGAAAAATTGGGACCTAAGTCATCTTCCAGATTCTCTGTTGTCATAATTTGCATTTTAATTTTCCTTCCACAGCTCATATCTAGAAAATCAGCTTTTAAAATAACATTGAGAAAAATCTGGTAGGAATAAGAGGCAGAAAACTGAATTAGAATATTAGAATAACAGGCATCAAGTAGCCTACACATGACATATTTTGTTTAAATTCACAGAATAGTACTTTTCAGATGATTACAGTATTTCTTTGATTAAGTGTGTTTTCAAGCAATGAAATCCATTTTTCATTTAAACCACTATTTGAAACCCAAAATACTCAGGCAATCTCTTGTACATAAATCTGCTCCTCTTTCCCCCACTGGACCATGCAGCACACGTTGTTTTCCCTTGTGCTATGAGGTAGTTGGGAGAAGAAGCTGCCAGACAGCTTGGAAGTCATATCTGAAGAGATGAGAGAAGACTGTTAAAAGATAGAAAGGAAATGAGGAAGGATCTGAATGCCAGAACGAATCCAGGATCTGTGTGTGTCAGGGAAAACAAAGATGAACAGATCAGGGCAAGCAGCGTTGAGCTCATCAAGAAAAGCAAGGCAGGAAACCAGAGCCTGGAAACAGGGAGATGAAAAAGGAGCAGTGACAGATCTGTGCTAAGTAAAAAAATAGGAAGGAAAGAGGTAACAGTGCAAAGATTATTAGGAAACCTGAGGAAATCGATGATGAATTTTCTTCCATCATTTGCTTCCTGAACGTGTCTGAAACATTCAAGAAATTACATTTGCCCATCACAGGAAAAGGAAGCACTGAAAAGAAGGAACATGAGTAGCAGGAGTATGGAATGCACTCCAAGGTTCCCTTGTTGTAACTGCACCATGGACTTATTCCTGAGAAAATGCAAACTCAGTTCATGTTGCCATACCCCAACACTACTCTTTGTATTTAAAAAGCAGAGAGTGCTCAGCTCAACTTTTACTCAAATACTTTACTCATTAGGGCCATTCCTACATATGAGTCTGTAACCAGGTAATTTTCAGCCTTATCAGTTCTAAGCTAGCAAAAACCACTAGAATAAATTCTAATTCAATGCCTACATATTAAATCAGATTCCAATCTTTCCTTCAACAGTTTGATTTTTAGGAAATGATAAGGAAAGCATTTACAGTAAGAGTGCTTTTCAATAAATCATCATTAATTATACATGCACACTAAGTGCATCAAACAAGTTTGGGCACACAATTAAGGAACTAATTACAGTGACTCTGCAATTCCAGACTTAAATGGACTCACCTGCCCTCAGATTCACCTGATCATTTTGAGGGGGGGCTATTTAGCTGCACAATGGTTTCTTTGCTATTAAGCGCCAACTGTTGAAAATTTTTAAGCAACTGCACTTCCATGCCTAATTAATCATGTAATTGCCATCATTACTGGGACACCTTTTAGATAAGTTAGCCTTTGCAATGCTTCAGTTGTGAGCAAGGCAGATGGGAGAGTGGAGAAGCAAGTGTTGTAGCCACGCACAATCAGGTGGGTGCTCAGCTTGCACGGTGAACAGCCCCAGCTCTGACTGCAGCCAGAAGGCAGGGAATGCTCCAGCAGCAATCCAGGGATGCCAAAGATCCCTCAGCATCTTTCCCCTCACAACCCGCCCAACATTAAAAAAAAAAAAAAAATCATAAAAAGGACATCAAAGTACAGTCTGTTGCCGAGTCTTTGTGCACACACTTTGCCATTTTTATCAGCACAAGCATCATTCCCTGCTGGAGATTTGGAAAAAAAAAAAAACTGGTAGGGTCCTAACACCAGTTTTTCCCTAGTCAGATTCTGCCTGTGCCTTCCCAAAAGCCTTAATCTGAGCAGAACAAAGGCCATTGTTCCAGCAGGAGCAGGTCTGGACGGGGAGCAGTGTCTCTGATAAGGGCCATCCAGATCCATATGTGATCTCAGCATGGTTATTCCCTGGACAGATAATCAATGCCTGTGGAAAAGCAGCATTTTCCCTGTATCTTACCGAGTGCTACACATTTCTAAGCATGGACATGCACATGTATGTGTAAAAAGGAATATACACAAGGGAAACTAAACTTACCCAGGCTTCCTCCACACTCAAACCTGTTTCAAAGATGAACAGAAGCCATTAACTTTTATTTCTTCCCCATCATTTCTCAGAGAGTTTTTCAAATCTCCAACAAAGCTAAAAGTGCAGAATTCAGGGGGAAGCAACATCTGTCTTGGTGGCACAACCAATTGAACTTTGAAGCCTTTAGAATTTAAAATTAGGTTTGAAAACCATCACTGCTGCTTGAGGGTTTGTCATTACCCAAATAAAATGTGAAAACTGACAAAATTTTTCCACCTCTGGATTGAAATCTGAGAGAATCTGAAAAGGCTGAAAATGTGGCTACTCCAGAAAAATATTAAAATAAAATTACAAACTTCTGCATTGTGCTTGGGTGGGTCAAAGGCTACAAACGCCAGACAATTTCTGATTCTGCACAATTTCAGGAGTTGTCAAAATTAATGCCTTGTAGTGGCAAAGTCAACAATGGGATTTCTTGAGAAATGAGGCATTTACCAGCAGAGGAAAGGCCACCCTACCCTTTTTATTGCCTATTTAGAGCAACCTATTCATGTTTTCACCAGGCTTCATGTGCAAATTCCACCGAATACGCTGTGATTTGCATATGTGTATGGGAGGGGAAATATTTGTGTAAGATTCAAAGAGCAGCATCTCTCTAATATCTAAAGGTTTTTTTATTTCCCGACTGGCTGGCATTTGGGGCTCAGCTCTGCCTTTACTCTGCAACAACTAAAACTATTTCCTACTGATACAGCAGTTTAACAGTTTGTTCTCCCTGATGCATGTGATAAACAGAGCAGCCTTCAAACCTTTTAAAAATATTAAAGGTTTTACGGCAGGATGTGTGACAGCCTTGATTAATCCTGTGCTGACAGCACAAGTCAACGTGTGCAGATATCTGCATTCAGGACCTTCAAAGTTGGAAGAGTTTTCTTTGATAAAGGTAAAGAAGCTTTGTAAAATATGGCTTGTGACATGCAGCACTGGGAGAGAATTTTAATGCTGCAGTAGACACTATAGTTCACTAGAAAATTAAAAAAATACCAAAAAGTTCTTCTGTGAGTGAAAATACTGTTTTTCTGTCTTTTTTTTTTTTTTTTTTGTCTGGAAAAGGACACTGACTTGCTGGAATGCCATGAAAATGATCAGTGCTGGAGCCCCTCTGCTCTGGAGCCAGGCTGGGGGATTGGGGATTTTCAGACTGGAGAAGAGAAGGTTCTGGGGAGACCTCAGAGCCCCTCCCAGTGTCTGAGGAAGCTCCAAGAGAACTGGACAGGGACTTTGGACAAGGACTCGAAACAACAGGAAAAGGGGAGATGGCTTCAGGCTGCCAGAGGGCAGGGTTAGCTGGGATATTGGGATGAAATTCTGCCCTGTGAGGATGGACAGGCCCTGGCACAGGGTGCCCAGAGAAGCTGTGGCTGCCCCTGGATCCCTGGAAGTGTCCAAGGCCAGGCTGGACAGGGCTTGGAGCAACCTGGGCTAGAGGGAGGTGTCCCTGGATGGCCTTTATGGTCCCTGTGATTTTATGATTCTGTGCAAAAGAAACTAGGAGAAAGAATGATCCAAAACAGAGCTACCCACGCATAGTTTAATGGGTATCTACATAATTTTTCACCGAAAATTTAATGATTTTTACAACAAAAAAAAAAAATCTAAAATTAAATCAGTCTCTAGGCGTCTCAGAAGTCTCAAACTGAGTTAAACCCATACCTGTCCCATCCTGCTGTTGGCAGATGAAAGCTGGGACATTCCCTTTTGGAGCACAGCAGTGACTTTTAACTTCCTTGGACTAATACAAACCCTGAAGGCAGAAGGATTCTCAGGATTTATTTCACACCTTATTTACCCCAAAAGTATTTCACCCTTATTTTTGTATCTGTGCTGTGTCTTTGTGCTGGATTGCTAAAACACCAAGAAACTGGTCTAAGGGTTTAAATTTAGAATTAAAAAAATAACAATATCAAGTCAGAGATAGCTGCCCTGGAGAGATCATGGGGCAGGCTGCTCTACTCCAGGTCCAGCTTGATTATGATGACAAATGGCAGAGGAAACCTTCTTGTTCACCCAAACAAAGATCAACCACTCTGGTTTTCAAGTTTCCATAGCAATGTGATAGTCCAGTATAAGCAGAGCTCCGGGGAACATGGAGAAACAATACAATTCAATTATCTCCATCATTTCAAATGGCTGATTGGGGTGGGGGGAGCCTTAGGAAGCCAGCCCACTTCCAAGAGAAGGAAAATAATCTCTTTATCTTTGGCTTTTTAATTCTGTCAGGGATGGCCTAAATTAGGGAGTGACAACTTGCAAAGCAGGGACATATTCTCTTCTTAAATCAGGTCTGGAAATGCCGTGAGATGAACTCTGATAATGCAGCCTGCAAGCCCTAGGAGCCAAAGCTGTGCAAAATTGTTTAATATGGTCAAATCCTTTAATCCTCATATCTGCTGATGCAGAAAACAGAATATTTCTACCATTTATTACCAGAAACATTATTTTCAAACTCCGTAAATGTTGCCTGAAGATCTTATGCAGTGGAGAGAGCAGAGGCCTGCATTTTCCTCCCTGGACAATTTTGATTCTAATTTATTTAGGCACAAAGTGATACACATAAAGGAACAACCGTTGATTTTTCTTCATCCTCTTCAACGATTTATTTCAAGAACTTTATGCCTTTTCACCTTATTCTTTACTATCTGTAAAGTTCAGGAACTTGAATGCCCTGAAAAACTTAGGAATTGATCAGACTTGTAATGAAAAAGGATCTCTTTCTCTCTCCTGTAATACAGGAAAATAAAATATCGTTAACTCTGCAGGGCAATGTACTGAAGATGGATCAATCCCTCTCTTTTCCTACCATCCCATAACGCAGGAGCAAAGGGGTCAGTCAATAATTGCCAGTAAATTTGGAACGAATAAAAGGAAATACTTGCTCACAAAGCCAGCCTGAGGAATTTCCTATCACGAAAGGCCATCAAGTCAAACACTCCAGCCAGATTTTAAAGCAGCAAGAGGAATTTTGTAAGCAGTGATTCCCCAGCCAAGAGGCTGGGGTGGAAGGCACAGCACCCAGGGGAGATAAGAGAGCAATAAGGTAATGATGATTACATTTCATGCTCCAAAGCACGAGACAACAGCAGGCAGGCTGGATGGCCACAGCCCACGCCACCCTCCTTGCCACATGAGTTAGGGGTGGCTGCAGGTTCCTCTGCTCACACAGAGAGCTCAGCTTGAGGCCAGAAATCACTGCTGGCAAGGACATGCCCTAATCAGGGGAGATCCTGACAAGAATGGGATAAAACATCCCATTTTCCCAGCACACAATGTGGTGGGATGCTCTTATGGTGCTGTGATGCCTTTGGGGAGAGGGGGATGGAGAAATCCTGCCTCAAACTCCCCCCAAGGGCAGCCAGGCTGTCTCCCCTCCATGGGCTGCTCCTGAACTCTCCCAGCACTGGGTACAGGTCATAAAGAGCATCAGGGGACACAGGTAACAAACCAGGCTCTGTGGAGCTTGTCGTGGTGATGCCTTCAGTTTTAGCTTTCATATTTTCCAGATTCTGGAAAATATGCATTAGTGTATAACTCTGAACTTCATATAAAGTGTTAGCAAGTTCTCTTCACAGCTCAGTCACACAAAACAATCCTTTTCCAGCCCCAGAACCAAGGACACCATTGCAGCTTCAGGCCCAAAAAGTGCAAACAGCAGCGAATTGAGGAGAGAATCTGGGAGGATGTGACTGCAGAACCTGGAGCTGGAACTGGACAATTAACCCCAATGTGTAAATTGACCAAAACTTATAAAAGAGTGAAAACTTGTGACTCAGGGTCCATCTTGAGTCCATCTTGGGTGTAGCCATGGCCAGGCTCTTGTGCTGCTCAAGGTGAATCCTTTGAAGGCCTTTTGATAAATAACTACTTTATTCCTTTAACACTGTTCTAGGTAGCCTCTTCAGACATCAATGGGCCACTGTTCCAATTGTTTGAGCAAGAGGTATCCCAGAGTCTTGCAGGGATGTGGCTCCAGGGCTGGCTCCCACGTGGACTGGCCATCTCCACTCTGGTAACACTGCCTTTTAATCCATCCTGGAACATTTTTTGCCTGGGAGAACTCCTCTCTCTAGTGGACGGCAACAAGTCCCTCTGTCAGAGGTGTCTGGGGTGATCCATGCAGGTGATCAAACAAAATCCCCACAGTCAGTGTTTATTTGCTGTCAGTGTCAGAGGCAGCCCAGCCCATTCACAAGGCAGTCAGCATCATTTGCTTCAGAGAGCAGAGCTGAGATATCAGCGTGCAGGAAGAGGGACATAATTTGTCCAGATGCAGCGAGGAACCCAATGACTAATTCATGAAAGTGCGATTGATTTTGATGAATCAATGCATTACAGGGTCCAGGGGAGGAGGGGGAGGCACGGGGCATTTTACAGCCTCAACGACAGGATCACACTTTGATCTGAGAAACAAAGACAACCTTCTTCTGTGTCAGAAGGAAAGCCCTGAGTTTTTTTCCCAGCCAAAAAACGTGGCTTCACTCTTTTAAGAGACAAACATCCCCTGTCCATACATTTTTCAAGGTGCAGATGCTGTGAATTAAACTCTCTTGGATAACCTCATTAAAATCAGCTACAACACCCAAATTTTACTACCCCCAACTGGGATCAAAATCAGTTTGGATGGGAAAAAAAAATACATACAAATCAGAAAAAATAATGTTAGCTGTAAGCATATTCCCATCCCTGAATTGTTAGGTTTTAAAACAACCTTTCAGAAGGAAGCACCTGTAAAGAAGAAATATAGATTTATGTTTTAATGGGGAAAAGAAAAACCCAAACAAATTTTTACAGCAAGAAGAGATAAATGAGAAATGCCTCCATTTATGTTAAAAGGAACAAGAAAATCTTTGCTTTCCCCATACTTTTATTACAGGTAAGTGGAAAAGCAAATCCATTACTATCCTCACATTTCAATCGCTCATTGTCTATCAAATTTCGTAATATCCACTTCCTTGAGAGCTGTTCTCTCCCTCTTTTTGCAGATCATGAGCAAAACTGAGACATTGCCTGGTTAAGGCTAATTCAAAACCCATTCTCTGCTGGGATACAAATGCATCTCTGTGTATATTAGGATAGGGAAGGTTTATGGTGGGTGACTGACTCCAAGGCTGATTTAACATTTGCCATCAAGCAGAAATGCACATTCACAAATACACCAAGACTAGCAAATTGCTTCCTGATTTCTATTCCCCAGGTGCCAGCCTGCAAGGAAACCTATTTAGGTTTATTCCCCATATTGATATACAAAGTAGTAGTAACCAAACTCTGATTGTGTGCACTTTACTTCCCATTGAGCCAACCATAGGGGAAATCATTAGCTTTGACCTTTTAGAGGAAAAGAGAGGAGAGGTGGATTTATCAAAAAAAGGAGATTTTACTCCTAGCCTTGGCTCTTTATGCCTCTGAATGCACTTTCCTGACCCAACAAGTATCTGTGGCACTTAAAAGGAGCTCACCTCCATTGAAGGGGAGAGCAAGAGTTCACTCGGGCTCGTGAGCATCTTCTCCTCTGCCCAAAGACAACGCGGTCAAGGAAGAAAATCAATCTCTGATCTAAAGCATAATCATGGTTTCAGCTAAGACTGATGGCTGAGCAATTGAGTGCACGGATTTCCAAGCCTGCCCTCTGATATCTCCTGGTTATTTAACCTGGAGATTTGAAGAGAAGAAGTCAGAGAGAACCCGCATGCAATAAAAAGAAATAATTCTATTCTCATTCCTAACCACGCTGAAACCTTGCAAAAGAGTAAGGGACACACATGGGTCAGAAACCAAATTGGGAAACTCCTGTTTCTGAGGAACAGTGCTCCAGGAGAGGCTCAGAAATGAATACCCTGTGTCTTACTCCCGCCCTTTCAGGGTCATCTCTTATTTCTTTTTTAATAAAATAAACATTACCAAGATTAAAGATGTTCCTCAGGCTCTCAGATAAGTTGGTCCCCCTGAGGAGGTGGTCTGAATGGCTCTGAAAATGAAACTTCAAATTAAATGCTGAGATCATTCCTCTCCTAGCAATGCTCCTCACACTGGTGGGTTCAGTGGTGTCTCTTTTCCTCCCCACCTCTCCAGTGAGGACCACAAGGACTCCCCACAGAACCTTTGGAGGTACAGCCTGTCCTTGTGACCAGCACTTGCCCTTCCCTTGCGTGCCAGCAGCACCCAGGATTTGAGGACTCCCTGGAGGCTGGAAGCTCTCTGATGCTTCAGGTTCTTACTTGACCTTTTACAATTCTCACACATCCTGGGAACTGACAGACGATGATGGCTGCAGTCACTGATTTGCAAAGCGAGGTGTCCAAGGGATTTTGCTCGAATTAAAAATTTAAGCCTAAAACCCATGAATAAACCACCCGAAAATGGAGTAGATGGAGCAAGGTTCTACCCTGCCTGGCAGCCAAGGCACCTGAATCCAGAGGGGTAGTGGGAAACAGAGTGTTGGAGGGGACAGCTAATTCTGCCCCAGGATTAAAGGTCTGTGTGAGCACCCAGAGCTGCAGCAGGAATACCAGTGGGAGAAAACAGAAGGATGCTGAAAGGAGAAGAGGAAGAGCCTGTGGGAGGAAGCAAGAGAACTGAACTAGAAAATGAAGAACAAAATCACCAGAATGAGCATTATCAATGGCTTCAGTGGGAATGGTGCAATGGAAATGGTGTGACCCAGCAGAGCTCCCAGGGGAGCCACTCACTGCCACTGCTGTCACCCTGCTTCCTGGAGATGCCTTTCTGGTACCTTCCATTCCCACTCTCATTTATTAATTATTATAAATCCTGCTCCCACCTCTGCCCAGGACCGACCTGCTCTGCCTTCCCTCCCATATCTCTCTCCTGCACTCCCTGCCCTGCCTTCCCTGCACCATTGTTCCAGGAACTGAAAGGAAGGAGTTGTCACCCCCCCACATGGGAAGAGCAGGAACAGGCACCAAGTGACAGACAAGATGCACAAACATAACTCACTGCTGTGAAAGCAATTAATGGCACTCCTGAAACATTTTTCTCAGTAAGAGACATTCAAATTCAGCCAATCTGTCACAACCCTCCATTTGTCATTGTCATTTTTACCATTGTCATGTTATTTGCCACTGCAGACAAGAGCGACTCGTAGGAACAACTGAAATAAGCATAAGTTGATAAAATAAATTAGCTCAGAAATTTGTATACACAGATATTAAGTAAAAAGCAAAATGATGTCAAGGTTGAAAGAATTAGGAAACGAATTTTAACCAGCCCACATGTTTATGGCTGATTTCCTGATGAATATTTTATTTTTAATAACCTTCCTATCACATTCACTAAAAGGTCTTACCAAGGATGGATCAGTAAACAAATCTGAGGGGGAAAAAAGGCTGCTCTGAAACATAAAACACTTTCAAAGCTCCAAGTCCCTTGAGAGTAAGAGTCAAAAGGAATAAAGACAACTCTTAGCATGAAAGGGGAAGACATGGTGTGACTAAATAAAAGGGCCACATTTGATAGGTACAAATTGGATATGTTTCCTGCTTCATTCCTGCTGCTTAAAAATGTCAAGCCCATATGCAGATTTGCCAGAATAAACACCTCTTACTCATGGGCAGGGGCTCAGACTTGGGCCGAACTCTGAAATCAAAACCTTTTCAGTTTTTCCTTTCAGTTCTTTCAAGCTGAGCTAACACACAGCAGAGTTTGGGAAACACCACGGAGCACATTGCATCCCATGCCAAACACCATTCCCACTGCCACAGGATGCAGTGCTCTGCTCCTTAGGAAGTCTCCCCACATACATTTATTTCATCAAAAGATAATCTCCATTTTCACCTTCAAAAAGGGTAGGTAATTATAAATGCATTCTTTTTACTCAAATATTTTAAGCAAGTAATTGTTGCCCATGGGAGAGAGTTTAATTATTTCTGATGAACAGCCAAGACACGGAATCAGGAGAACATGACAGGAAGAGTGTGGAAAATGTGTTCCAGTGCTTAATTGTGCAGCTATCTTGCCTTTTCATCCTGAAAAACCAGGCATTGATTTTTTTTTTTCTCCCCCCTGCCAATTGATTTCACACAATCTTCTGTTTAGTAGCACAAAGCTTATCCAACTGCAAAGGATCCCAGCTCCCTGGGCCAAGGCATCTCTGATTCCCACCAGGAGCAGGCTGATCACACACAGCTCAGCTTGGGATGGCCTGTGTGACACGGGCTGGAGCAGAGGAGCCACTTCTTGTCCCCTGCCTCAGTGTGCTCAGCTGAATGGCAAATGTGACAAAAACAGTCATAGAATAATGGAATAGAAACACAGAATTACCTGGGAGGGAAGGAACCTTAAAGATCACCTTGTTCCACCCCCCTGCCATGGGCAGGGACACCTTCCACTGTCCCAGGTTGCTCCAAGCCCTGTCCAACCTGGCCTTGGACACTGCCAGGGATCCAGGGGCAGCCACAACTTCTCTGGGCACCCTGTGCCAGGACATCACCACCCCCACAAGGAAAAACTTCTCCCTAAACCCCAGCCCAAACCTACTCTCTTTTATTCTGAAGCCATTCCCCCATGTCCTGTCACTCCAAGCCCTTGTAAATCATCTCTCCACCTTTCTTGCCAGCTCCCTTCAGATACTGGAAAACTGCAAAACCCCAAAGCCTTCTCTTCTCCAGGCCATAAATTCTAACACTTTATGGCCTTCACTAAATAGGAATAATGATACAACTGCACATTCGGGAGACAGGAGCTGCTTTGCCACAGCAAGCCCATCCATAAGCAGACAGGTTCAGACACTCTGGAGGATGCACAAACTCCCCATGTCATGTGGAATATCTTGTCTATAATATCATTGATCCTTCTGATTTTATGTCAGCTGAGGTTTGCCATGTGACCTGGGGCATGTGAGTTTATAGTGCTTTTAAAAGAACTATTGCTACCACTCATAAATATTTCCTTTTGTTTCCTTCTCAGTAGTACACATGTACAAAATCATCTTATTTATGGAGAAAGGCACTGGAAAAACTTCCATTCATGTTCTTTAATTTAAAAACTATTTTGCATCAGTTGCTCAGGTAAGTGATTCATATGCAACAAAGAATTCCCTAATGCATCTGCTGGATAAAGGTTTATCACACACTGAACACTTGAACCTAATCATGATGCATCCTATAAGGGCTAAAATGCTTCTGCATTCACACACTAATGGTGCCTATAGAGAGGGCTGCAGGTCTGTAAATGGCAGACAAAACCAGCCCCTGTGAATGGGTACACAAGACTGGATTATGACAAGTGAATGCAGTAGCAGGTTGGACTTGAAAAGAAAAAAGATCAAACAAGGAGCTACAGAAAATGCATCTCAGCACTCTGAATTCCAGGGCTGGGAATTTGTGCCTGCCTCGTGCAAATTCCCCCCAGCAGCCATGGAAATAATGCTGAGGAAGCAAATATCACATATCCTCCCATGAGCTCCCACTGTCCTCCTCCCAAAATGTTATCTCTCACTAGTGCCATCGCAGCTCCCTTCTGTCATGTTTTGAAAAGGCTTTTCCTGCTCTGTAAGAAAAGAGTGGAATGACAGAGAGCTGATGAAGAAAGCCCTCCTGGAATGTATCCTGTGATGGATGCTGCTCCTCAGGGATAGCCCAGGGGTGCAGGTCCCAGAGGAGCAGGATGGATGTGTGAGCTGGAAGAGGCAGCAGTGCTTTCCTGGTGTCCCCCAGGAAAGAGTGGCAGCAGCAGAATGAGGCAGAAGCTCCTGCGAGGAGAAATGTGGGACCAGCCTCAGCCCTGCCTGCCACCAGCAGAAACTCTTCCTGTAAATACAACACGAGTTCAGGGCTTTCCTTGGAATGGGAAAATGCCCTAGACATGCTGGAGATCAACATATAAAAACAGCAAATAAAACCTGCCAAGTACAGTTGTGACAGGCCTGGGTCACTGAGAAATGCCTCAAATTGCTTGGAAATTACTGCATGCTACTTGTTCTGCCTTAAAAAGCCACTCAAATTCAAAAAACTCCAAGGAAGGGACAGGAGCAACGCTAGGAGACCCAAGGAGCAGCTTGCACATCATAAATTATGAAGAGTGAACAATTCACCAGCACTTACAGACTAAAGCAGACCTGTGTTGTTTGCCAAATTGAGGGAAATACTAAATGCAATTTCAAAAAGTCTAAATTCTCATAAAGTTTAAGGTGCAGGCATTAGACTGAAAGCAGTAAGGAGAGTTTATATATGAATTTGATTGGAATCAATCATAGAATCACAGAATCACAGAATGGCCTGGGTTGGAAGGGACCTCAAAGCTCAGCTTGTTCTACCCCCTGCTATGGACAGGGACACCTTCCACTACCCCAGGGTGCTCCAAGCCCTGTCCAACCTGGCCTTGGACACTTCCAGGGATCCAAGGGCAGCCACAGCTGCTCTGGGCACCCTGTGCCAGGGCCTGCCCACCCACACAGGGAAGATTTTTTTCTGGAATATTTAATCCAAACCTACTCTCTTTCAGTCTGAAGCCAATTCCTCCTTGTTCTGTCACTCCAGACTCTGGTAAAAAAGTCCCTCTCCATCTTTCTTGTAGGCCCCCTTCAGGTACTAGAAGGGTAACTTATCCTAAAGGAAAATATTGGTAACCTAACATTGCAGCAACTCTCCAAGGACAATTATCTACCTTCCCAGAGAAAGCACAGGTTGAATATTTTAATCTTCACACCTGTGGTTAAAAAGCCTACAGTGGGATCAATTCTGCTGGTTTGTTGGTGTTCTTGTCAGAGATGACAGCTGAATTGCAAGCTCTCTCCCAGCTCACACATCATTCCACTTAATGAAGTACCTGGATAAACACAATTTGCTGATGAGCAGAGCTGGGGGAGTGCAGAGCAGGGTGAGGGTGAGCTGGTGTCTCTCCATCCCTTGTGCTCCTCAGCAGCAGTGAGAGCAGCTCACTCAGATCTCTCTCACCAGCCATCTGCAACTAAAAATAACATTCTGGGGGCTTTGATGGTCGCTCTGAACTAACAATTGCCCAGGACTGTTATATCCATTCATCTCTACTCCCTCCAAAAAAAAATCACTCTCGAGCCTTCCCGAACATAAGCCTAATTTAATGAGGCACCTGTTTCACAGGAATCTCTGCACCCTCTGCAATCACACAAAGAGGGTTTGCAAGCTGACTGAAATAACCCCAGAATATTGTTACTCTGCATTTGATCTCCTTTTTCTTTTTTTTTTTTTTTTCAAATTTAAGTGCTTATTTACCATTGTTGTTTGTAGGGTTTTTTTCCCTTATTCCAAAATCCTTCAGATGTCACATCACAGTGCTCATCAGCTGGGAAGCCCCTCAGAAAGTGCAGATCACGTATGAATAAACTCAGTGAAGAGAAAAATTCACTCACAAGAGCTGGAAACTGCATGTACCAAGCATCAGGCTTTGCACTTGTTCCTCTAGCTTTTCATCCCTTTTGTCATCTGTGTGATTTACCTCCCAGTCTGCATTTTGTGTGGCTTTATGGCATAACAAATCCAGGCTAAAACTACTTGTTTCTTGGCTTTAGAGAAGTGCAGGATACAGGTAAAACACCAGCATATCACTTCAACCATCCACCTGCCAATATAAGAATATTTTTCACAAGTATATATTTTAATACTTCCTCCCATCTCACTATCTAATGTCCTGAGAGATGTGAGTCACGCTGCCACGTCCTCATCACTATGATGAAATGCTGTCAAATACACCTCAAATTTATATTTATTTTTCATATTTTCATACTTCATCGCCAACTTACATCTAAATTGTCCCTTCTATTGCTCTCTCAGTCTGTTCTTCCAGCGCCAGCTGTGCTCCCACACAGCTCTGCTGAGCTCCAGGAACACCTGCATTTGTATTTTCAAGGTGAAGGCAGTTTGTTATCTTTTCGCCCACGTTCCTTATTTCCCTCTCCTTTATTATCTGCAGATCTTCTCGAACCAAGATCATTAATTTGCACACTTACACTCTCTCTCCCAGCTCATTAATGAAGAGGTTAACTAAAACTGGACCTAACACCTTTCCCAGAAAACCCCATTAGGTGCCTCTCCTGCCTGCAGTCCTTGGCTATCCATCATTCAGCTTCTGCTGCACGGGCTCCTGGCTGTGCCTCACACTGCAACCCTCACTAAACTAATTTGTCAAATGGATTTCTGGAAATGCGATACCAAATGCTTTGGAAAAATCCAAATTTATGACATTAATTACGTTACCTGCTGCCAAAAGAGGCAGTGATTCTGTTTGAAGGCTCAGAACACTTTCTTAGCAGGATTTACTCTTTGTAAACTTGCATTCCTTGCTGCACTCGGTTTCATTAGCCTTCTAACACCACTGGTTTTAGCTCCATTTATTTCACTGATGATAGAAGATACTTTTCAAATGGAACTGCCAGAATCACTTTACATACTGTTTTCAAACTGATAGTCTATTAGCTTTCCACCAGGTAACCCATGATTCCTCCAATTTTATCAGCTCCCCTTTACTGTAATTCGCCCATTTTGTTTACCCAGAGACTGCTAATTAAATCCCTGCAGGTGAAGTTCATTCCTCTGCAGAAGACCAACATCAGTGTGTCTGTCTTTAAAGTTTCCTTTCAAATGGCAGAAAAGGATTTCTTTCTACATTAAAGAAGAAACAAAAGGGGGAAAAAAAAGTCAGTGGAGGATGTGTGGCTGCCACAGGCAGGTCCTTCTGGCTAGGACCAGCCCAAGGGTGCTGTCTGCTGGAAATACCACTTAATGCCAACTTGGACATATTGTCACACTTTTGGCACCCTCCTAGACACTCTCCATCACTTCAGCCAGGCAGACATCCCATGGCTTGCCCCGGCTCCTGCTTCCGAAGGTGCTAATTAGATCAAGGCTTGTAACATTTGCACCTCTAAATGTTAGACAAGCCCATCAGCTCCTGCACTGCCGAGTCACCAGTTTAACTCCTTGGGCCCTGGAACTGCATCTGGCCTTCCTCAGCTGCAAAGATCCGAGTGCTCCTCCCCACCCTTCATCACTTACATCCTCATTTATTACCTCCAGGCTTCCTAGGATATTTTTGGATGCCGGAGGTAACATACATAACACCCCTTCACAACTACTGGGCAAAATATGGCCCCATCAAAACCAAATGACGATCAATACTAATTCCCTGGAGCCAGAAACTAATCTTTCTTTTCGCTATAGAAATGTTCAGAAAGTTTTTTAGCACCGTAGCCATTTGAATTCCTATTAAATAGACCCTTCTCGTAATTTGTTATAGGCCTGCTCTCCACCTTGAACTTCCTTCTCCTTTATAGATTATTTCTAAGGAAGTTTCTTTTTCTTCTTTTTTGCTGACTCGAACTTCAGCTTATCTTTGTTCTTTTGCATTTAACTCAGCTCTGTATTCCTCTTTCTCTACTCTGGACTTTCAACATAAACTTTTAGCCTCAGTTTCTGAGAAGTCACTCTTTGAGGCACAGCATTGCTGATTGCTCATAAATCCCTTCCAGCCATCCCACTTTACCTCCTAAAACTTTCACAATTCTCCAAAATACGGTTTCCTGGAACCTTTGTGTTGCAGCTGTCTGTGAACTAATACATTGCTTCTTTTATCCTGGGTTTTCATCTTCAGCTCCATTGTGCTGGGTGTGTTTGTGGCTGAGCAAACCCAACTTGTACAATTTCCCAGATGGAGCTAAAAAGGCTCTGAACAGGACAGAGACACAGCCCAGCCTGGTGTCATTATTAACCCATTAATTTACAACCCATCCACCTTCTCCTTCCTCTGAGTTTTGGCTCAGCCCACTTTTAGATGAAGCACGTGGCACACCTACCCCTGTTTCATGCAGTGTGGAAAACCCCAAGAAACTCCTTAAAAGCCTGTAATGGAACTAAATGTAAACACATTTAATACAGATTAAAAAGAATTGAATAGGATTGTGAAATTATGGGCAAAGTAGGAGCATAAAGGACAGAATTACACCAGTACCTGGTGGAGGCATCAAGGGTTTGTATCAGCAGCTTTCCTAAGCAGCAAACAAAATGATAGATTTTCTTTTATTCTTAGTAGCAATTTTTGTTTGGCCTAAACCAGCATGTAATTTGAGATCTTTTGTGTTGTGCAATGAAGAAAATGAATGAAGAAAAGGCCTCAAAATGAAAGGATGGTTATGTACATCATAACAGCTAATGACTTGCACATACTTCAGGGATATGGAAGCTGTGAGGAGATTACATTATTTTCTGAGTGTAAGAGATGATGGTCATTTAAAGCCATGTATATTCTCCAGCTGTTTATTGTCTTGTTAGCTGCCACTCCAACAGCAGAGGAATCATTACTGTATGCTTTTAGTGGGCAGCTTAGATTTGCATTTGTGGAGCCTCAACGCAAATTTTGGCATTATTTGGAATAAACTCACAGCCCATCCTCACCATTCCCTGCTTTGCATCCCTGGCAAAGGCTTGTTCCTCATGTCCTGCCCTCCTTGCACAAGGATGCAATCCCAGATTCTCAGTGTTTGAGTATCCACAACATCTGCTTGAGCAGGGTCACCCCTCTCTGTGATGATGTGCTAACACGGACCTAACTTCACACAAATTCACAGGCACCGTTTTTGATTCCACAAACGCTTAACAAAGGCAGTTTAACCAATATGGATTTATTGCTCTGGAAGGGCAAGCTACACCCCTTGGAGTCCTGGGCACCCTCCTGCCCTCCAGCAATCCCTGCTGCTAATTAGCACCGGGGCTCCCTGGGATGCTGAGGATGCGATCAATGTTCCTGCAGCCAGCATCACTGAGCAAAGCTGTGCTTCAGCACAGGGGCTCCCCTCCTCTGCAGCCAGGAACAGCCCAGCAGGTGACACCTGAGGTCCCACATAGACCTCCCCCCAGGCTGTCACCTGCTCCAGGACCTCCAGGTACTCTGACAGAAGCAAATGCTCCGATGGGGGCTGCTGGGCTGACCGCATTTATCATCAGAGCTGGAAAACACTTCCAAGCTCCTTGAGTCCAACTCTTCCCCCAGCACTGCAAGGTCACCACCAAGCCACCTCCCCAAGTGCCACATCTACCTGTCTTTTAAATCCCTCCAGGGATGGGGACTGTTGCAATGCTTGACAATCCCTTTGGTGAAGAAATTTCCCCAAATATCCAATCTAAAACACCCCAGTGCAACTTGAGGCGTTTTCCTCTTGTCCTGTCACTTGTTAACGGGGAGAAGAACCTGACCCCCACCATTTACCTACCTCACAGCTAAATGTAATGATTAAACTGTGAGAAAAAGTCACAGCCACACCAAATTTCGGGTACAGACATCGTCTGCAGAATAATTCCCGTGAAGGACCAGGAGCTGGAGCTATTTCCCAGCCCAGGGGAAGCAGGGGCTACCTGGCAGAGTGATTTAAGCAATCACTTTCGTGGCAAACAGGGAGGCTGGCATGGTTTCAACACTCCTCACAGTTATGCTTTGGACAGCAGAGAATTAACTCCAGCAGTTCAGAAAAATCAGTATTTTCACGAGTGAGTTGTTCTCCTGAGCTGTAAACCCTGACACGGGCACGGGGGGAGGAGGTGGGACCCCACTCACCTCCTGTGCTGGATCCCTGGGGCTTTCTCAGGCTGGGCTGCTTCCTAGCTAAAAACTGAATCCCTAATAATATTCAAAATAAAGAGGATTTAGCCGGAAAATAAATAACCTTTTACCCTTAATTTGTTCTTCAATTTCACACTCCTCCTGCGCTCATCTGGACGTCCCTCAATAAATAATAAACTCGCAGTGCCACAATGATCTGCATATTCCCTCCCCTACCAGAGGCTGAGTGCTCTGAAGAATCTCATTTTTTTTTCCCAGCAATCACTCTGAAAAGTGATTTTATCCTTCTCTTCCCTCTTAACCCCTCCCAACACAACCAGAATGGCAGCAGTTTTCTTCCTTTTGTTTTGACTTATTTTAACAACGTTTTTCTCTTGTGAAAATCTGTTGAGATTATAGAGAGCTACGGGGTTTTGCTGTTCATCAATAATTTCAGTTTGGCTTTAGAGCTTTCTAGCCTCATCCTAAGAATCCACGACAGAAAGATATAAAGCACTACCAAGTTTTTTCAGTAAATTCTTTTTATGTACCTTTAAAAAAAAAAAAGAACATCCAAGAACTATGAATTCTTTTGGCTCACCATCTACACCAAGGACATTTTTTCACATCTATTCTCTTATTTCTCTTTCAAGAGGCTGACAACGTCTCTGAAAGGAGCATATAATACCTCTAAATATGTAAAACATATTGTCTTAAGAGTCTGGCTCCTTCTGAAGGACAAAAGAGAAATATATCTGTGACGACTCACTGATTTACATTGTTTTGTGAGGTGTTCAGATGATACAGAGATGAATTCATTCAGATGTGCATTTTAAAACAAATTAATAGAAGACTGATATTTAATTACCTTAGGAATAGGGACTTTAATACCTTCTGTACTTTGTTTTTATTCTGTGATTGCTCAAACACGATTGTGAAAAGAAAACGCTGCCTAACAAGGCACCAAAACAAAAAGGTTAAAAACAGATTTTAAAGAAGCAGTGGGAGAAATTGCTCTTTCTTGTAGTAGTTGTCTACTGGGTAATAAATGCTGCAGAATTTATGCCATTTTTGCAAAAAAAATATTGCAGAAAACAAAATATTGCAGGTTTAAGTATCTTAATTACAAAAATTTCATATTCAATGAACTCTTGCCAAAATAAACTGTGCACATTATCTGAAAAGCAAATGTTAATTAAAACTGTATCTTGATAGCCTTCCTGGCTCACAAGGCATCCTGCACATGGGAGATTAAAGAAGGTGCCTCAGCTGCAATCAGTCCTCCAGCAAAGGGTTTCACTTCATTTTTTTGATGTATGTGGGGCCAAAAGAAGTCAATGTGCACTGATGGCCCTTAGCAGCACCTCATCTTTTTGTCTCTAACATTTGGGATCCACAGTACATATTTCACAAACTCTATTACAGCTCGGAAGAGTTTCCTGCAAACCCCTACAATAAACAGAAGACTAAGTTCCAAACGTTAATTAGCTGCTTAACACAAAGATATCCACTTATCACCGTGCCCAGTGCACACAATAATTAAAGCCATAAAAAAGGGGATGCATTAATACTTCTGTAGGGTGCAGGCTCTGAGGAGGGAAGGCTCTGGGGTATAGACCAGGCCAGCAAGTCCTTACCCAGCTCCTGATGGCAATCAGAGAAGTCACTTATCTTCCCTGCATCCATTTGCACCAATCCAGGAGGAACATGAATACAAGAACACCTGGGAGTCAGGAGAAGGGTGGTTCATTCCTTGCTTCTCCAGGTTTTTGGGGGACAGGGTCAGTGTTGTGCTCTGGCCACCCCTCTGTAGGTTTGTGTCTTCAGAGGCACAACCAGGTGTAAAAGGTGCTGCATAGAAGCACAAGTAAAACCCTGCTCCAGCAGCAGAATCCTGCAGCAATAAAAAACACAGGTACAGGGCTGATTAAGGTATATAAAAATGCATCCAGGGATGCTGGGAATCCTTTACAGCCTGCTGTAAAGCCTGCTGTACCATGCCCTCACTGCTTCAGCACTCAGAGAAGGCAATTAGGGAAGCACAGGCAAATTTTGTTGAAGTCAAAAAATGGCCATTCCCTCTCAATCCATGGCTTCAGTTCCTGCCTCCTGACCTGAAGAACTTGAAGGAGGTCTGGAAGGTGGGAGCTCAGTTGAGTTCCCATCCTCTGAATCCCTGGGGAGTCTATTCCTCTCCATTATCTGTAGGTGAAATTTGGCCAATTATACTCCTACCTTACATGCCTTTTGCAGGTGAGGTGTTCATTTATGAGTTCAATCCTCTCCACAAGAAGAGAATTGTCTTCCTCCAGATATTTTTGGAGAAGGAATTCAAGCAAGACTTGGAGGTATAAATGATGAACTCATAGAGCAGGACCTTCAAGATCATCTCATTCCAGCCCCGTGCCATGGGCAGGGTCACCTTCCACTATCCCAGGGTGCTCCAAGCCCCATCCAATCTGGCCTTGGACACTTCCAGGGGCAGCCACAGCTTCTCTGGGCAACATATAGAGATAAAGACCTTTGATTATTGCCTACAGTCACTAAGCAGCAAGGTATTAAGAGTTTAACAAAACACAAGTACCAAAAAAAGCCTCCTCTACACTCTGCTAAAGAAGCTGAAGGCAAACCCACCACGCCATGAATGTTAACAGGTTCATGCTGGCAAAAGATGAGCACATTTCCTCAGCATAAAGTAGTACATATATCAGTAGGAGTAGTATCATGATAAAGTTGTGGCCAAATCTTCCACATCCATAAAGCTTCAGAGCATCCTTGATACCATCTCAGTTGTGCCTAATTCAGAAAAATCTTCCTGTAAATACACACAAACAGACACAATTTCAAATGCTTCACGGCCAACCTCTCAACCAGTTGGTTTGGGAAAGAAGATGCAATCCCAATTTTGGGAGTTCAGCTGGGGAGGTGATGACACACATCAGCTGCAGCCCTTCACACCTGGCCAGCTTCTCTGCTCTGGGGCACACAGGTTTGCTTCTAACATGAATTAAAGCAGACTGTGTACAACAAACTAAATATTTCAGGATTGAGGTGATTCAAAGGTCAGGCCAGAGATTTTGTATAACAAATTTCCTGCAATCTGTGGTGAACTTGTCAGTATTTAGAATCCTAAGCAGGGCTCCTCAGAGCAACATTTCCACGTGGATTTGCATGAAGAATACTCATAACCTGCAGTAGGGGTCTAACCATGCTTTACAGCTATTTCCCAAAACTTACCTTCCCCATGGCAGATGAAGAACCTTAAAATCCACCTCTAAAAATCGTGCCATGAAGTGAAAATCTCTCCAGGTCTATTTATCTGGGTCTATCAGCCAATACTGGCTCACACAGCCCTGAGCTAAGCCAACAAGTTGGGCACCTGAGTGATTTTAAATTGTTAACTGAATCATCAGGCATCTAAACACCTTTTAAACTCCAGTCTGGAGTGTCTCTAATGCTCAGAATACCATACTGAGACCCAGGAATGCTTTTATTTCTGCTTTACAGAAGCACCTTAGCAAAATCTCAGCGGTGGCAGCAGTTTGAGGGATTGGAACTGAGGTGTTCCATGTCCAAGGGACAATTTCTAACCACTGGCCTCCCCATGCAGCTGGTCCAGAGCCTTTCTCGAGGGCTGTGTTTAAAATGCCAGCCCTGCAGCCCTGGCTGGGAATGTCAGCTTGTAAGGGAAATACTCAGCTCCCATATGCCAATGAATTCCACAGCCACAAAGCTTACCCTGTTTTATTTGATCTTAGGATGTTCCTAAATCTTGCCTCTTTCTATGGTCAAGGGATGGAATTTGGTTGCTAGTAAGCAGTTCTGATTTCATACTTTAGGACATCAAAGTATGAATGATGTTTTTCAATTTTCTCCACTTAAGCTTATTATAAGAAATATTTTAAGAAGCATTATTTCCTGAAGATACTGGACACAAAAATCTGCAAAACCTTTCTCTCAATTGGCTTTGGGTCAATGCTGAACACAGACACACTGGTTTTTTTTAAGGGCACCATCACAGAATTAAACATCCATCACTTATACAGAAAACACTGCCTGAGACAAAGGGAACCACACAGCCCATTTGGTTAAGGGATGCTTTAGGGAAAATACATCCTAATGCAAGAAGATTTTACATCCCACCGAATTTTTTTCTGTCTTTTCACAAGCTATCCTTTCCCACAGTGCAAATTGCAAGAGCATGATGATACCCTCCCCCTACAACCAGTTTTAGGCTCCTTTCACTGCCACTCCTGCAGGCTCCCATTGAAGGATCCGCTCCAAGTCCCCAGGTCAGCATCACCCTTGTGAGTCAGTTTTCCAATCCCACAGCAGCACAGCTCTGCTCCCAAAGGCAGCTGGGAACAAACCATATCATTCCCATTAGGATAAAAAGCACCAATATCTTGTGAAGTTGCAGCAATATTGTCGGTGGATTTAAACAAGCAACATAAAAGCTGGCGGCGCGCGGGGGCCGGCGCGGCGCTGTGTATCACTCTTTATTATGCTGTTGATAACAATTTATATCAGGATGTGGAGCACCAGCCTCACAGGCTCACAGCAGCAGCACAATGCAGAAAAGCACCACAATGTGTGTAGCTTAGGGAAGAGACAGGCAGGAAGCTTTGGGTTTGTTTGCTCCAGGGATATTGGGATGGGACTGGAAAGACCGGGGCTGTCAGAGCATTTGGATTTCTGTAAGATCATTCTTTCCTCTCTTCTTTTTTCCTTCTCAGCTCATTTTTGCATATATTTGGACAAGTCATTGTGAGTGACCAGAGAGCCAAGAGAGCCAAAAGGGGGGTTGCACCAACAAGAGCATCCCCAGCAGTGTTAAAAGATCATTATCCCACTTCTTGTGGCCCTTGTTAGGACAAACTTGGAATACTGCTCAGTTTTGGTTCTCACTATGCAAAAAAAAAAGTGGATGGGCTGGAGAGGTCCAGAGAAATCCTCCAAGGACTGGGAAGCTGTCATATGAGGGAAGGCTGAGAGACCTGGGTTTGTTCAGCCGTGGGGAAAGAAGGGTGAGGGGAGACCTTATCACCATGTTCCAGCATTTAAAGGATGGCTGCAGAGAAGGTGACTCCTTTTTCACCAGACAAGGGGTAATGGGTACAAACTACTCCTGAGGAGATTCCACTTGGATGGACACAAGAGGAAAATTCTTCACAATGAGAATAATCATTATGTATCATTGGAATAACCACTGGAATAATCTCCTCAGTGAAGTGGTGGATTCCCCAAAATTGGACACTAAGATTCAGTTGGACAGTGTGCTGAGCTTGTCCAGACTGTGCTTTTGCCAAGAAGAGTTGGACCAGGTGATCCTTGAGGTGCTTCCCAACCTGGCATTCTGTGACTCTGATATTTTTGCTTCTGGAAGATGTGGACTGGCCATAAAGTACCTAACAGCAACGTGTGGAAAGCTAAGACACCAGTCCATGCCCCAAAAGGCATCCCAGAAGTTTAGGCTTATCCAGAAGTGCCCCTGGATGGCTCCTCCACGCTGCTGCTCCATCGTGTTCTAATGAATCCTGCTTGAAGATGGCAAAGATTAATGCTCACTGAAAAAGCAAGTCTTCTTCCCAAACCCAGAAAACCCCCACAAAACCACTCTGCAGAGGTTCCTTCCTCCCACACAGGTGCAAGTTTGCACACCTGAGCCTGATGGCTGAAGGAACAGCCTGGATGGCTTCAGGAGGCAGCCAAGGTTTGGAATTGGAATTTTACGTTCCAGTTTGAATGGATTTCTACATTCCCACAGCAGCATTCATCCAAGGCAGCACTTGCAAGGCTGAGGTTATCCACACTGCTGAGCAAACAGCACACAGCTCATTTATCTGGAGGGGCTTTGCTCAGCCTGGTTTCACTCTCCCAGCTAGGACATGATGTTTAGCTCCTCCAGCATACACTACTATACATTTAGATAGCAATCACACAAGCCATCACTTTAAAAAAAGTACAATTAAATACCACGGGGATTGTATCAGATACCAGGCTCAGCTAGTGTTTCAGCTCTGGGTCATTATTTCACATGTATTTATCAAAGGAATGTGAATATGGAATAGGCTGAGAAGCAGACTGCAGATGCAAATGCCAAAATACTAGAAGACTAATAGATTATTTTCAAGGGGAGGGAATAGACTGAAAATATGGGAGAAAGTTGCTGAAATAAATCAAAGGTGAGCAGATGCACTTGGCCAAATGGCTTTTTCCTTCGTAGTACAGCGATTTGTTTTATCCTTATGCTTCCCGAATCCAGTCAATAAGACTGCATTAAAAATGCATGGGTCAATTTGATGGCTACAACACGGGGGTTTTCAGGAAAGCTGGGGCATTTGGAAGGGCACAAGCACTATATTTATGTACAGAGAAGGAGAACAGAGCTTGGGAGAAGGAAATACTTGTCAGATGTCAGGTTCCCCACGTAGCAAAAATAGTAAATTCCTCTTCTTTTGAGAGAAACAACATTCTTTATCTAGAGAAGCTGCCACACTCACACCAGGCAGCCACAGGGGGGGCAGGGAGAGTTATAGTCCCTACAAGAAGAGAGCAGCCCCTATTTTACCACTTCTCTTCTCCATGCACTGTATTTTAGGACTCCCACAGATGCAGGCTGGGGCCAAGCATTACCAATGGCTTTCAGGAAAGCTGGCAGACAATGAATTTTCATCAGAAACTAGAGCTGACATTTTCCAATTTTCTGTCTGGACAAAGAGCAGAGAACACTTCATTTGGAGGGAGCCCCTGCCGAGTTGGGGCTGAAGCCGTTCAGTGTTGGCTTCATTTGGTGACAGCACTTTGTACCAAGAGTTTTTTGGGAGCATCCCCTCTCCACACCCCTCTCGCCTGCAGGAATTCACTGCTTCTGCCTCCTGCAGCCTCTCCAAATCCCTGGAAGCACACAACCCATCCCACAGACAGTGGCAGCTCTCCTGGGACAAGCCAAGGCCAGCAACCCCTCTGCAGTGAAGGCACAGGGTTACAGGGGCTCAGCAAGCTGCCAGCAGATAAAGAGGGACCTCTTGCTCTGCAGGGCCCTGGAGCACACCTGAGTCATCCTGGCACAGTTTCCAAGAGGCTGGATCTGTCCAGGAAAGGCTGAGGGGTGCATTAAATGAAGGTTGTTCAGAATGGGCAGGAATTCACAGGGGTTTGCCACATCCTTTGGTTGGGTATTTTGGATTTTTTAAGAACTTGACCATGTGGGCCTTTAGGCTTGGAGATAAATCAAGGGAAAGCATCTCTGTTTGGGAAATGCCTTGTCCAAGGTGAGGGGAAGAAGAGAGGGGGAGATGGAGGGAACGAGGTTTGTGCTCTCTTCATAAAATCTGTCAGAGGATACACGGCTGAGATGCAGCTCTGCCTTCCCCTGGGATGCCCACAGCCAGCCAGCACTGCACAGGAAGGTCTTTCCCAGCAGGAAGGCAGAGAACACAGTCTGTGACACAGGAAAACATTGAAATTAAATTTAACAACAGAGGAAAACAACTTCTGAGAGCTTCTCCGGCAGCACCAAGAGGTTTGTGCCACTATAGGAACATCTAAATTTGCATGAAGCGTAAACACACTCACACACACACACACACCCTGCTCCTGTTTGCACCCAGAGTGTTCAGAAAATAGCAAATGTTCCTTCCCTCACTTCCACCTCGCTGCAGTGGTGGCAGCCAAAGCCCTGGAAATGGCTGGGAGGAAGCAGGGCTGTCATCCAGCCATCCGCTGGGATGAGCCCGCTCCAAACTGTTGTTGGGGACCACTCGAGCGGCAAAACATTAAATGTTTCTATTATTTAGTGCATGCAGCTGGTTAAACTGAACAGCCCTAGGAGGCTGATGGGAGCACAGGAATAACCAGGTCAGCCAAAGGAGGTGTAATGTGAGTGTGTGTGTGTGTGTGTGTGGATGAGGATGTATATTGCTGGCTGCTGCTTATACCGAGTGGAGATTTGGGAACAAATAGCCTGTGTTGTAGCACTTTCTACCACTGAGAGCTGTACAAGGTACTGATTAACTTTTTAAAACCTACTGGGGAATGAAAGGATCTCTGGGAAGGTCGTACAGGGGAAAAGCTGCCCTTTAAGGGAAGAAAAAAAAAAATACAAGAGGCTTTGTGCTGCTTTAGGTAAAGCGGGACTCCCAAGCAAAGGCCTCCTGGATTTGGGGCTCAAAGGCTTCACAGAAGGAATGTACAAAGCACAGCTGAGGATGGAATGATATTACTCATGCACTATCTGGATCAGAAATCATTCCCTGTAAAAATCCAATGTTTCCATACAATTTTCCAACCCTTTGGAAGCTATTTCCACCATCTGGAGCTACACCATCCATCATAGCTCCCCTCCTAAGCATCTTCTCTCTAAGCAAAACCACGAGGTTCATCACACCAATTAAGAAATTTGCATCTTTGTTTCTCTGTTTTGAAACCAGCCTGTAAGCCATCCTAATATTTAGGGTGACATGAAGGAAAATGAAAGCAAGCAAGCAGAGGCATTTCCATAACACCAAGACTAATTGCTCCATTGTGGAACCATTTAGTTTAGAAACAGTTTTAAAAAAATTAAGTAGAAGTCCTCAAGGTTTAGGCATTTAAAGAGTGGGTGGACAGAGCAGGAACATGAGAGCAGACACTATGAGCACACTCAGACTGAAATTTTCAGTGCAGGAAAATTCTGCATGGAAGAGTATGTTGTACAATTGGCAAAATGCTCCTTATCTGAGTCATTCACTTGCGTAAAATTAGAAAACTATTCTAATGAAAGTAACTGAATTCTAAATGAAGGTACAACTGCACATGAAAGTCAAGAGCTTCTGTTCTAAAACCTTAGATGAGCTATTTAGACATCACAGCATCTTTTCCTAGATTTTTCTTAAACCAAATAATGGCAAGTTCAACCAATTTCACAAAATATTTCTGCTCTAATGCAAATACAAGTCTCAACAGGATATGGTTTGCCAATTTTTATTCAGCAAAAATAAAATGAAAATGAGTTAAGATCGCCTAGAAGATTTGGGCCAGCACACCAACACCAAGTTTGTCAACTTTCCATTTCCAAACACTAAACTTACACAGTGGAATCACAAAATCACAGAATGGTTTGCATTGGAAGGGACCTTGAAGATCTACTTCCAACCCCCCTGCCATGGGCAGGGAACATTGCACCTGACATATTCTGGTACCCCAGTACACCCCAGTATCCAGGCTCAGAAAAGGAGGACTGTCATTCCCATCCTACCTATCCCCTCCCCTCAGTGCAGTATTGTTTTTCAGCTCATTATTTTTGCATGTATTTTTGGCTCATACCTGTCTGCCAAGGTAAGCAAACAAAACTTGAAAGACCTATTTCTGCTGGATCAAACTTGTTCTTTTCATCTCTTCTTTTGTTTCCCACTTATTCAGGATTCAGCTTCCCACTACAACAGATTGCATGGCCTTGAAAGCTGCTTTGGGAGGAAATGTAACATGGACCCCTGTTGGTAATTAGCCCCAAGTTTGACAGCATTGGAGAAGGTTGGTGTTCCCCATCAGCAAACTACAAAGCCAGGTGGGCACTCTCCATCCCAGGTGGAAAACCTGCAGCTCTCACATACAAGAAACACAATTAGAAATTGTTGCCTGCATTTCTTAAATGGAGTAAGAGTCCAAAGTAACCTTGATAGGACTCCAATTTTTTTATGATATCCTAATGAGACATCCAGATCTCTCTCCTGAGTCCTCAGGGAAGTATTAATGTGCACTAAAGTCCCTTTCTCTTTTTCTCCAAGGGGAGCTCCCTAGACTGGGGGTGGCAGTGCCAAATGGAGAAAGTACATTTCATAGAATCATAGAATCATGGGATCCTTTGGGTTGCAAGTGACCTTAAAGATCATCTCATTCCAACTCCACTGCCATGGGCAGGGACACTTTCCACTAAATCAGGTCACTCCAAGCCCTGTCCAACCTGGCCTTGGACACTTCCAGGGATGGGGCAGCCACAGCTGCTCTGGGCCAGGGCCTCACCACCCTCACAGAAGGCAAATCCAAAGGTGGGATCTGCCTCCTGATCTCCCTGATTTATAGGGAGGGGAAAACAGCAGGAGAGAAACATTTCTGGAAGGCTTAATCCATAGAGGTAATCCATAGGTAACGCAATGGGAACAGAATGGAGTAACTAATTACATTTGGAGTGTGTGTGCAGAGCACTTTATTGACCAGACCTCTTAAATTGGTATTTATGTTATTGCTGTCTGGACCCCCCAGGCCTTCTTTGAGTGATATTAGTAGATGAGATAAATAGGAATTATTTTACAGTTCCTGATCAGGTTACTGGCACTTATGTTTCTTGTTTGTAAATGTCAATTCATTAGCATATGAAGGATAAACTATACTCACTTCAATAACTGCATTTCCAGATAAAACCATTAAAAGAACAAAGTGAAAAACCAACCCAAGAGCACCTTTCCACAACCTCTGAGTCTGTTGTGAGGCTGCTTTGGAAGATACATAAACCAAAGCTGACACTGCACTTGATCTCAGCCAAAAAGCCTAATAGCAATATTATAGCTCCTAATGTTTTACATCTGACAAGCACAAAAGATCCTATTTCTGCATCTTTCCATAATTTATCACCTTGGTAAAAACTCCTACCTCACCCCCAGCCCTGCAACATGCACATGGTGGGGAGGGTGAAATTGCCACCTGGGATGGCAAAACCAGAAACCACTCAGCCTTTGGGATATTTTCAAAGTCAGGGGATGTTTTCATCACCTTGGCTGATTTGCAGTCAAGCTACCATGTCAGACTTGCAGAAATCTCTAATAAGAGAGGGCTGAAGAGTCAACCAAAGAAACCATCTCTTGTTCCTTCTCTCAGGAGCTGTAGCACAGCTCAAGGTTACCTGATCTTCCCTATATTTCCAATTTTATAAACCATACCCTTCTCTGAGTGGGTGGATAACCACTGTACACAGGAGCTATTGGCAAGAAGAAGAGTTACTCAGATCTCTAGAGCACAGACATCTCCTGCAGCTCTCACACACCTCAGCATTCACAGGTGGCTTTTGCCATGCAGGATGGACAGACCAGTGTTGTCCCCTGTGAACAGGTTTTTCTGGAAAACGTTCCTATCCATTCCAGCCTTCCCTGAGCTATCTGAAAGGAGCAGGTTTTTGTACCATGCTCTGTGTCCTGGCCTGGATCAATGGGTCCAAAGTGCAAAATCAATGACAAAAACACACATGCTTTCCCCAAAGGTTACATGGATGAAAAATAAGAATCATCCCATTTTCAACAACTTTTCCTCTGGATATTGCAGAAATTATGATACTTTTTCACAACCTCTGGATGTTGCTGAGAGAACAGCAGCACACAGGAAGATTGTCTCCATCCTGGACCCTTTTCTCTCCACAGTGCCTGGGATCCACAAGTAAAAAATAAAACAGCAGCCATGGAATAAAGCTGTAACCCATGCAGAAAGGCATTTTAAAATAAATATATTTTTTACCAGAATAGATCAAAAAGTACCTTCTGAAGGTGAAAGATTATTGAATTATCAGTAGCAGTGTGGGCGGAACCACTTGCATTGCATCTGCCTTCCATCTGCCCAAACCCAGCAACTCCTGAAGTCCTGCAAATGCTCCATAGCTGCAGTGAGACCTGTCCATCTCCTACTGATTTAAAGATTAAAACCTTGCTTGGAAGAACCCACCTACCAAGACGTGTTCCAAGTTCTTAGAGTCCTGATTCAACCACTGCTGAAAGCAGTGGGAGTCCTGCCACTGATCCCAACAGTGCTCAGATCACATTTCCCACTGAGAGTTATTCAGGAATACTAACACAGACATTTTGTCAGAAAAAAGAACACAACTGCAGAAAGACAGATAAAACACCCTAATAGTTTTTTTTTTTTTTCCTTCTCTGGTTTCTATTATTCATGGGACTCTAATGATCCCTTCCTGCATGCAAGACAAAAGTAAACCAGAGCCTGGCACTCTGTCATTAATGTGATGTGGATATATTAATGCAGCAGTAATTGCTTACCCTACTGCACTCAAATCACCTTGCTCTGCAAGTATAGCACTGTTAGAGTTTCATTGTCTTTAAGATAATTGCCTGGTTTTGTGTTGTACTCATGAAAGCGAGTATTAACAGAATTGGGAAGGAAATAAGAAGTAAACCTAAAAAGTAGCTAAAATGATGCCCTACCACGGTAAATAGATCAATGTGGTGACCTGGCATGTCTCTTTCTGGACTGGCCACAAAGAAGTTGATGGCAGATAACTCAAGAGGCACTCTGCACATGAGTGTTGGCTCAAACTAAAACTCTCAAATCACGCAAGCTGCAGTGAAATCTAATCAAGTGAATTTCACATCAATGCAGCCTCTAAACAAACAAAAATCAGGAAGAATCACAATTTCAAGGCAAAGTCGACAGCCAGAGAAAGCATAATTCATATTTACATTGGGTCCTCGTGCATCTTGTCATGTATCTGCACTGAAATCTTCTCCCCATTTGGCACCAAACTTTCCTACTTTGCAAACAGCTCCTGAAGGAAGCCTGTAACTGATTTATCAAAATTGCTCTGAGCCAAAACGCCGAACCCCGTGGGCCACGGCAACAAATTCCCGACTCTGGAAAGAAAAGTTTGAGACAGCTACAATTAACTTTCCACGCTGGAAGCGTGGCTGCCCTGAAAGGGCAGGGAGTGTTGGGAACTGCAGATGGCATCCCGGAGCTCAGCGATGAATCCGGAGCATCTTACGCTCCCTGGGGCGATGTTCGCACCGTGTCTGCGGCGAGACCCGGGAGACGCCGTGGGAATGGCAGGACCCATCATCGGCTTGCGAGCCGTACGTGCTGCAACTCAGAAACTGCACGGGATGGGCTGCAAGGAGGGGAGCACAAATGGTAAATAACAAGTGGAAAGCAGCAATTAAAGAGCCAGCGTGGAGGGGTTGTATCTCCAAAGGACCCGCTCGGTTTGCTGCCGAGGTTTATCTGTAAGGACGTTCCTTGCCCGTGAGGATCCAGCCGGCCGGAGTGGAAACACGATTTTATTTAACTTTTAGGCTACAAGGGAATAGTGCAGGCGAGGAGGGATGTTGCTGCAATCCAGCTCCGTAATGGAAACCTGGATGAAAGGGTGGCTGCGTCCTTATCACCTCCCTGCAATTCAACTCAAACGCCAGCAGCCCAACCACGTGCCCGAGACAGTCGACGGAGTTTATGTTGGTTCAGCCATGTGTTGCTATTCTGATAAAGGACAAATTGACTCGCCATTAAAAGCTAACAACAGCCTTAGAAAATGTACTGTTAAGCATGGGGTTTTTTTGGCTTAAAAAAAAAAAAAATACATTTGATGGATTTTGAAATGAAAAAAAGCCTGAACGTTCAGCTGCGCTTTGAATTGCAGAGCGCACACTCCACCTGAAAATAATCTATGCTCTGCTGAAGTCATTCATGGCTAGGCTTAAATTATTTTTATTCTTTGTCAGTGGCAAAATGATACTTAATATTTTATCTCTTTTGTTCACAGCGAGGTTTTCTTCCTTGTTTTGGAAAACAAACGTCTTTCCCTGGGGAGTACAGCATCAAACAGCTTCTACAGCAAGTAATATTTTCTGCAGCTGTTGAGAGCAGGGTTCATCTGTAGTTTGACTCAGAAGCGACTCGTGCATCACTGAGGTCAGAGATCATATGAGTGGAGAGAATGTCACATACGAAAGCACCAACAAGGACAAAGGAAAAAAAATATGGGAACAGTTTCCTGTGTGCTGGGAATGAACTGATGGTAACTAAAGGGCAGTTACACTCCTGGAGTAAAGCTTCTTCTAAATCAAAGTGGCACAGCACAGTTTATTGTTACAGGCTCACGGCACGAGCAAAAAGAGCAACACAATAAATAAAACCAAAATTCCATACCCTGTCTGCTTGCTCTCCAAAGTGAAGCATCTCAAATATTACAGCAATATTTCCTGTATTTCATTACAGAGTCTGCATTTGCCACTTACATACTTTAGTGGGGAGGATTTGAGTGAGTGCAGTGAGTCATTGGGAGAGAACAGGGTGCATTCAAAACCTCGGCACAGACACATCAAAGCATCACTAATCAAAAGGTGGAAGCAAACACTGGAAGAGAAACCTGAGCCTATTAAAAACTGAGTATTCTTGCACACCTATGCCACTGGTGAAAGCAGGATGCTGGGGGAAACAAAAAAGATGGAAATATTATCACCTTTTAGAGAGTCTTAAGGAAGCAAACAGACAGATCAAAGCATGGCTGATTTATGAGCAAATCCCACCTATTCTTTTAAGTGCTTTCCAAAATTACCACTGTATATCGGGGCTTTAAAAACAATGGATGAAAAAGTAGAGGTGCAAGGGATTTCATACTGCACATAAAATAATCTCTGTGTGGAGCATATTAATGTTCCTTTGAGGGGCTCTATAAAAGCCTCTACATTAGAGAGATAAGGAAATACATTGAAATGGGCCAAACTAATCCACAGAGTTAAAAGCCACAACAAAATGTTCAAATATCTGCTCTGCAAGTTCTTCTGGGCTCCATTTTAAAACCTGGGTCCTTTATAATCAGACATAAAGAATAATGAGGAGAGGGCATTTTGTCCTTTTGCAATGTCTCTGTAATTCCCTGGTTTGTAAGGAGTAGGTCCTGCTCTGCTCAGACAAACAAGAAGCAAGATCACGTCTCAAGAGATGGATGAGGAGAAAATCCACAGGAAGAACAAGCACGTCCACTCTTATGTCCAGCACTGTCATAATTAATGACAGGAAAAAACCCTGAAGGGACAAAACCCCCTGTGCTTCAGGGGTGAGGTCAGCCTCTAAGTATTATAGATCCGAGGAGACCATGCAGGAATCACATTATTCCATATGTCCCTCCTGCATGGCTCTTACACTTTCTCCCAAAAAGAGACAGTAATGAATATTGTCAGAGACAAGATACTGGAATAGATGGACCTTAGGTCTCACTCGATTCCCGTGCCTATATTGTTATTAGAAGACAAGCTGTCACAGGCATCTAAATGATGATGGAGCCCCTAAAAATGAAAGGGCAGGAAATAAAGGAATGATGCAGCAGGCATTTCAGCCAGCATCTGCTCCTCTTCCCCTCCTTTTCCAAGCACAGGTCTAAAACTTTGCATAGCTTCATAGTCCTTTAGGCTAGGACTCCAGAAAAAGAGAAAAAAAGGGTTTGAGTACAGCGTGTTTCACTTTTTATAACTATTTTCCCTAGAAGTTCAAGAGAAAGCTCTGCAAACATAACTTAATTCTGCCTCCCAAATGCCTTGTTCATCTCAGCTACCTTCCAGGAGAGACCACCTGGCCCACCATGTGGAAATGGGAAAAGAAACTAGAGTCAACCCCTGTGGCTGGTAACAGAAGGTATTTATTACATGTGTCCACAGTCTTCAAGGAATAGGTGAGTTTGTGCATAATTCAGTAAGCAGTTGCAGGAGTTCGTTGTTAGAGGCTGATCATCTGCTTTAATGGTTTATAGATACACTCTGGGTTTTCAATCTGCTCCTCTATTTCCAAAGGGGAAAACAATGCAAATAGCTACAGGGAAACCAGGATATAAATAATAGGGCACAGGGTGGGATTTGGAATTTGTTTCCACTGTGAGTTCCCACCTTCTACCTCCAGTCCTTTTGCCTTGTGTCCTGTCCCACTCCTGCCTCAGGCAGGTGAGGTGGATGTGCTGCCTGCCCTGGCCACTGCTGCAGCTCCAGCACAATCCAGGCTTCCCAGAGACCCCACTGCAGCCAGAGCCCCACACAAATCCCAAAATAACCCTTTTCTGTCTCCTCTCAATTCACAGCATTGGATGGGGCCAAGCTGGATGGGGGCCTGAGCAACCTGGTCTAGAGTGTTGGAATGAGGTGATCTTTAAGATCCCTTTCGACCCAAACCATTCTGTGATTTCCATGGCAAAAGAAACCCAGTTGAAAAGCACGAGGTGAAAACGACAGTCAATATCTGACACTGAGAGCATCAGCATCTCCTCTCCTCCTGTGTCTCCCATGCTCCCCTCCCAAAATCCCAAGTCTGAAAAGTCACCATGGAATCTTATGATAATGAAGGCCGTTGTTAGGAAGTGTCAGAAGTTGAAGGGTAGGAGTGAGAGGAATTCAGCCACTGAGGGATGCTGGAGCAGGAATGCTTCCCTTCATTGGGGTGATGTTTCCACTTCCAGTTCCCTAAAAGCCCAAGTTTAACAACACCTCAGCCCCTTGCAGGAAGTGCTCATTAACTCACTGGCACTGTTTGGTGAATTCTCCAATTGCTACCTTTAAAAACCTGCAGAAAACTTCAAAGACAGTGAGGCTGAAGAGCAAATATTCACTGGTGTCTTAAAATGAAATCTAAGGTAGGGCAATGAGCAGAGGAACAGTTGGTGAACAGTTGGTGAATGGATATTTTTATGCAAGGAATGCCTGAAGGAAAGAGAAGGAAAAAAACTGTGTAGGAAGAAGGAGCAATTAATATGCTCCCTTTCCCCCCCCTTACACTTATTTTGATTTAAAAGTCTATTCTTTCAGTATCACAGATTAAGGTCGCTCTACAATTTACCATGGAAAAGAAAGTGGTCATAGGGGTAGAATGGAGAAACGAAAGAGTGCCTATGACAGAGTTTTTAATTATTCAAAAATTATCACAAAGATATTCTGAATTAATTTTCACATTTTTGCATTTGTACATTTCAAATGGGAACGAGCATGGATGTCACTCAGTTCACTGGGAAATGGCACTCGTCCTTAAGACCAGTTCCCTCGTTAATGTCATTCTTGATTGGGAAGGCCACCAACTGTAACAACATCTTGCTAAAAACATTAAACACTTCAACGTGAGCTGCTCTCACCAAAAAGCCCCAGCTTCCCCTGGAGTTTATACAACGGCAAGCCTTTGATGCCAAAAAGCTATTTAAATAAATACAAAATTAATATACTATAGAAAAGTACTCTGGATCCAGATTCCCTCCTGCTAATTCCAGGGAATGGGCTGTTAGGTGTGCATCTCTTTGGGCTTAATGGGAGCTGTGAGGCAAAAACTACATCCCAGTTGTTCCCCCCTCTCTGTTGTTCTACAGCTAAAAAAAATTAACTACAATTAGGCAATTGTTCATTTCCTGTTTTTTGCCTCTCAAGGTAACACTGCATAGAAAATTCCAATTATTTTAGAGAGAAGCAGTAAAGCCTTAGTGCACAGAAGCCAAGGTGAGCACAGCAGTTCCTTGCTGACAGGAGCCACCTTTGTGCACACAGTGAAAGTGGGGATGAGCTGGACTGGACCCTCCCAGCAGAATTTATTGTAGGGGTGATGTGTTGGCTTCCAGAAGTGATGAGGAGAGAAATCTTGACAGCCCAAATATTTTTATCAACACAGAATCAATAAAACTTTAAGGAACTTGTAGATGTGTGTGGGACATGGACAGCTTTGGGGGTAATTATCCAGAATTTGGCTATACTGAGAAGTATCAGTATCATGTGCACAAGGTGGTAGAGGGCAGATGCAGAGCTAAACAGCTTCTATTAAAAACACATTCCTACAACCTGCCTACAGATTCTTAATTACTATTTTTTTAACTATCACTATCTTTAAAGGAAGCTGCACTTTTGAGAGGTACATTTTCACATCTGGAACAGAAACGAGCAGATGGGGAGAAGAAAGGAGAACAGAAGAGTCAGGAGAAGATCACAGAGGAAAAACTGTTTGAGAGTCTCTGCAAGAGCAGGACAAATATTGGCATCAAATATTTATGGACAGTCATTCAATCAAGGTTCACAAGCTTCTTTTAAAGTATTCATTCCCTTTTTTATTCACTCCTTGAAAAAATTCACTTCATGAACATGGTTTATCATGATTAGATCTTTGTGTAAAATATATTCACTTGAGCAGGAAAGTTTTCATATTTGGGAAGAATCAGACATTTGTGAAGGCAATGGGAATGCTGCTGTGGGTTTCAGAAATACTGAGATTTTCCCCTAGATGTCTTCTAGCTGATTTGAAAGCAAGAACAATCAATTCTACTGGCATCAGGAATAGCAAACCATTCATAATCTTTCACAGAATGAGACAGCTTTTGAAACAAAATCCATTTTCAAGTTACACTGAATAACATGGGCACTTAAAAGCTACTCCAGGCTGAGGAGAAATTCTATGCAGCAGCTATTTCTTTGGGCAAAGTTAATGGAATACTGCAAAAAACCAGGGAAGGATCTTCCTGGACCTATTCTACACAGACACACACGCATTAATACACTGATTTTTTTTTTTTTTTTACTTTTTCCCTGTTCAGACTTATGATTTAGGACATTACTCCCAATATCTGAACTTAAAATTCCAGCAGATTGCAGAGCAGTAATTCAGGGAACTGTCTGTGGCTTCTGTCTGAAGACATGAGCCAGGGATTCTCAGTCCTCCCCTCTTTTACAGACCCAAGCCCTCAGCCACATTCTCAACTCCATGAAACGTTGCAGATGCATATCCAGGACTGGAAATGTAAATTTTTGTGGTATAGTTTTTAAACACAGGCATGGATTTCAGCCCCACATGTATCACTGCACACAGGCAGTGATCATTGGGTGCACTTCCCTCCCACTCTGTCATTAAGAGCTCTATTGACAACAAACAAGTTACAGATCTTTTTTCTTTTCTTTTTTTTTTTTTTTAACAACATGTAATTTTGCTGTTGTTTGCACGTTTTCTCCAAGACATATTGGATACCATTTGCTTTTCATTACAAAAAATGTGCTGACAACAAAATCACATATTCCTGACACACAAAAGAGAGAAGACATAGCCACCATTTTTTGGGCCAGGGGAGCTGTTCCATGGGAAACTCGATGCATCATTCCCCAGGGATGCAAAGCTCACCCAACATGGAGCACGTGCATCTATCACTGCACAACAGATGGGTTTGAGGCTTCCAAAACTCCTGTCCTTTTTTATTCATATTGCAGCATATTGATATATTATTTTCAATTATCTGAAGATAATTAGATCTGGATATCCAAGGGTAGCCAGATGCAAACACGTCTGAAGATTTATGCAGTTGGCTGCCACATTTATAAGCGTGTTTATACCCATAAAGGCTGTGAGACAGCATTGCAGTGGAGCTGCATTAGCCAGGTTAATTCATCACACAAACACCCAGCAGCAGCAGCAGCACCACATCCAACTTAGTGCCAGAGCTAATTTCTGATTCTTCACATTCGAGATACACCTAAAGCAAAGATCTGAATATAGACCTAAATCCAAGATGGGTGTAAGTGCCTTTGGAAAAACCAGTGCTGCTACTAAAGGGTGTAGATCTTCAGCTGAGGTGAGATTTACAGCTCAGGGGGTAATTTTACATCAGCTGGGCTCCCTCTCACTGGAATTTCAGTTTGTACACTCACAGTCAATGCCCATGTACTGCTCTGCTTGAACAAATCAATGGCTCCCAGCTGGATGGGGAGCTGCTGCTGCTGGTTTATCAGGGAAAAGAGAGAAGCTGAGGAAAGGAGTCCATGTCTAGGTAGATGGCAAATGGTATTTGAGAGGATACCCCAGCAGGTCCTAATAAACTCCCAGCACATACTGAAAGGCAGACCCAGGACATGGCTCAGGAGTCTATGACTTTACATCCATTTTTTGGTGAATATTTGAACTCCACCTCCCACTCTCCCACATATCTGCTTCATATTCAGGCCTTAGCCTTACACTGCTCCATCAAAAAGGGCAAATCCCAATAATTCAGGACATGCCTCTCAGTCCAAACCCTCACTGGGATGCCCAGCACTGAAGATAACAGACTGTTTTGTCCAGCCTTGTCCTTCCATACTTTCCAGGAAGGATGATTTTAAAAAATCATAAAGAACTACAGAAGGAAAATAGGGTGAATTTGGCCAAAAAGTTTGAACAGCAGAAGAAATTCCCTAATAAGCAGCAGGTCCCCCAGGCTGTGGCTTTCCCAGTTCTCCCACAGCTCAGGATACCCCACAGCTTTATGGAGCCTATTGCACACGTCAACATGCAGCAGCTTTTCATATTGCAAAGTAGATTGAGAGAGAGCAAAATAGTAGAATAAAAATACCAAGAGGAAAAATTTCTTCCTCTGGCCATTTTTAATTGCCATTTCTATTAAAAGCCCTCAAAAAGAGTAAGAGTGTTAAAGCCAAATGGAGTCACTAGAATTTACTGATGAATGAAAGCAAAAAAAAAAAATCCAGCTTCTCTTTCCTCCACAAGCTGTATTTCTTTATTATTACTAAAAAGCTGCACTGCTCTCTGGAGCTGGACTGCCAAAAAGGATGCACTTGGGTCTAAAAGACCTTTTTTTTTTCCCTTGTGTGGTCTCTCCCCCTCTCTCAGCTCCCTTTCCCTGTCCTTTGCCAGCTGGTTGGTAGTTAGTGCAGCTGGCAGTGATGCCAAGAGCCTCGCTGCAGTGGAGCCCTGGGCATTAAGCAGGGATAATAATCAGTGATCAGGGAAGCATGGACTGAGCACTGGGCCCACTGCTCCACCCTGCAGGATGCAAATGGAGCTGGGCAGCAGGAAAAACCCTGCTTAAGCACCAGAGAGATGTTAATGGCAGTGGTGACCTATGGGCTGTGCAGGGTAAATCAGCCACCACCAAGGACAGCACTGGAGAGAGGAAGAGGCTGAGTGTGACCGTGCCCAGACCCGGGGCTTGTAGTAGAATAGTTTGTTGTGGTAGAATAGTTTGTTGAAGTAGAATACTTTGTTGTAGTAGAATATTTTGTTGTAGTAGAACAGTTTGTTATGGTAGAATAGTTTGTTGTGGTAGAATAGTTTGTTAGGTTAGTGCAGAAGGCCATCTTTCCCAATGAATTACAGCTGCACTGATTACTAAGGACTGGAGACAGCCTTGCCTGCCCAGGGAGGATGGGTGTTATCACTGGCTACAAGCTGTAGCTGTGGCTTGAGACCCAGAGTCTGCTGGAGCTCAGGATGGGGTGTCCTGGCTGTGCTGGAGGAGGTAAGGGATGTGTGCTTGTGCAAGGGGACAGATAAGGTAAGGAGATGCTGTGTGAGGGACAGACAGGGTTAGGTGGCTGGGGAAGGGACAGGCTGGGGTTTAGCCAGTCATGCAGAAGGAAGAAGGGAATTTGCAGAGTGGAGAGAAGGAGTCAGTGCTGTGCGAAGCTGCCTGTGAGGGAAGGAGTCAGAGTTGCCTGAAAAAAGTTTGTTGAGAGAAGGCATGTAAGGTTTTTAGTAAAGGACTGATGATAGTGTCAGTCCATCGTCATAACCACCTCGACATAATTATTACATGGGGTCACAGTGCAGTGCTGCTGGTAACATCACTGAGCCTCCAACCCCACTGCCCAGTGTGGGTGCCTGATGATGGAACCATTCTTGTACATCTCAGCCTTCTCTTTATCCCAGAGCCATGTGCCATCCTGGGTTTTGCCCCACAGGATGTGCTGGAGCAGAAGTTTTGGGCATCACATCCTTCTCCCTCACACCTCTGCTCAGCAGGACTGCAGCCATCAGTGCTGGGATTTCAGTGCAGTTGAGTTTGCTGCAATTTTGGTGATTTCAACACCTACTTTCCCAAACAAAGGTATAGTTTTTACTATCAGTGGATTCCAGGTGAATGTTTACTGCAGTACAAACCACTCATCCTGACCAAATGGATGAGCAGCATCCCTAATGCAGGAGCCAGGAACAGGCTGGCTCGTGTATTTAAAAGGCTGGCTGAGAATTCAGCCATCAGTTGAGAATACTGCTATTATTATTTCTTCTCTTTCTGTGAAATTCAAAGTCATTAAACTGATTTCCTTTTAATATCTCTTGACTCTTGGGCTTTGCTGAAATGAGTATTTCCCTTCTGTGCATTCTGCATCCTCTCAAAACCAGCTGCACTCCCACTGCCTCAGAGAAGGTCTGAGAGTTCAGGGACTTAGAAAATCCCTGGTAATGTGGTTTTAACAAAGTAGGAATCACACCAACTACCAACAGCAGGTTTGTAGAGCACAAGGCAACACATGAGTACGGCTGCAATTTAATGGGATGATTTCCGAAAAGGAGAGGCCGACTAACAAAGCAGCAGAAATAAAGTAACCTCTCACCACAGAGCTCACATAGAAATTGGTAGCCAAGAAGCAGAAGCCTGAGACCTCCTCCAAGGGTAGCCACACAAAGCTGCTTAACTACAAAGGCATAGTTACCAAAAAACTAGGAGAGAGCAGAAAAAGGCTCATTGTGCAAGATACAGTAATCTCTTACTGGCCTGGGATAAAATGTAATTTTTGTTCAGGTAAAGCCTTCATTAAAACCTGGGAGAGTATTGAGTAAGTAAAAATAAGACCCTCAGGGTCCAGCCAACCTCTCCCGTTTTGCTAATGAACTCTCAAATAGAGAGAACAACAATTTGCCCATGGAGCATCTTCCCTGCTCTACTCCAGGATCTCCTGCAAGCTCCCAGGAAAGTTCTCGATGGTTCATGATGTTTAAATCAAGGCTGGGTTGATTTATTGTAGCAGAACAACACCACCTGTGTATGTCTGCTCCAGGATTCTTTCTTGCTGCAGTTATCTTTTTACATCTCTTCAGAGCACAGGAAACATATGACACAATCTGAATATTTATGGCACGCTGTGTAAAAGCAGGAGCCCCTCTTCTGTACCCATCTCATTACAGGAGTTTACAATTTTGGAAAGGCTTCCTGTCTGGGACCAGCCTGAATGTGGTCTTTCTACTCCATTGTTAAACCAGACGAATACAGCAGTGTAAATCACAGAGCATTTAAAATCTTCCAGCAGCCTTTTCCAAACCAGAGCCCATGTAGAAAAGTTCAGCTAGCCACTCTCCTTCATCTGAGGGGAAAGCTTGCCTTAGGCACAAACAAAGCTTCAAATTGATTTAATTTAAAATTTCAAACTTCTGTATGCTGCTCAGCTTCCGACTGCCATCTGCTTTTTCAGCTTGCCGTGACAGAGAGCACATTTTTTAGTATGTTTGTTCAAGCAGGTCCATCAGTACAATATTAATTTTCAGAGTTTGGGAGTTCTATATGCTTTCAAAAGCTGCTAGTTATAAATCAATATAAAATACCATGGCTCATTCAGCCAGATTTCAAAATTGCATCTTCTCAGCCTGAAGCCCCCAGACTGTTATGTTCTCAAACTGTCCCTTCTATTTTTTTGTGCTGCACCAAATACAAAGGTCCCTCATGATTTATATTGGAACTTTTTACATTAGCCATGAATCTCCAACAAGCAGAACCCAAATGTATTTCAACCACATCAGGTGAAGACACCTCTGCTCAGGTATTCCAAGAGCAGAGCAGTGGAACAACCTTTCCAGCAGGAATTTGGTTTATCTCAAATCAGACCTGTCTTGACATCCTGTTCCAGCCATTCCAGGGCCTTTCCCTCCACCCATTTTCTTTTATTTTAAAGCTTCCTTTATAAAATTGATTTTGCAAAGAACAAAGGGTGTCACTTGGGACCTCTCCACTAACTTAATCTACTTTTCCAAACTGCTTAACTGATGTGTTGCATTGTGCCAAGGCAAGAATGAGCAGAGCCCTTCTTCCACTTGCAAATGCACTAAAATTAAGTTCTTCACTAGGCTTTGCACTTAAAATATGGATCTTTTGCATCCTTCCAGAACACCCTCCTTCCAACAAACACGTTCCTAGAGACAGGCATATGTTACAAACATTCTGATGAAATGAACTTTGGAGGAAACTGCAGCTTGTGCCTGTCCCTGCTGAGAAGCCAGAATTGTGCCAAGTCATGGCTAAAACTGGAAAACTCCATTAATAGACGGGATGTGAGGCAGCCCAGCCGTGGGTGGCTGTGATTTACTTGTGGGTGCAGCCCTGAATTCACCCCAGGCCATGTCCAGCCTTCCCCTCTGCCAAAACCACAGCAGTGCCTTGGACACTGGGCACAAAGTCCCAGTTTGCTGTGCACAAGGAACTGTGCAGCAATTAATAACTCTTCTAGATGAAAAATAAAACCCTGCCCACAGTGGTCATGCATCAGCCCAGTGCTCTTTACAACTTCTTCAGGCTTACTGAAATTCCAATTTAAATTGTTATCTTCCAGCTAAACTCTCCTCACACCCTCAGCAGTGGGACACCAGTGGGGGATTGACTCCCTGCTCCCCCTCTGACCCATCCTATTTCTATTCAGCAGTGAACCAACAACCCCAGCTCTGTTCTGACACTCACACAGAGCTTCAAGGTCTCCCTGAGAGGCAACACATAAATGTAAATTCTATAATTATTTGAAAGCAGAGTCTCTTCCAACCTGAGTGAGATCTGATAGCATCTCTGCCTTATAAATAATGTAATGTGCTGGCAGGGTTTGCTTCTCTGTACAAGGCACAGAAGGCCCAGCTGGAGCACAAACAAGAATACAAGGAAAACACAGTTGACAAAAAATGTACTGGGAGACCCAAAAAGATGTTATCTACAGATCTCAGCATAGATGGACATCAGGGCTTTCTTCTGATTTAGGGCAACATCTGTGATTGGTGAAAACAGCGACAATTTGGGGAAGATGAGAAAGCAGAGCTGAGCTGCACTGGAGATGTGAGCGTTGCAAATACCCCAAATATTTCAGTCAAATCTCTTTTGTAGCTCTACCTTCAAAGTCACCGATCGTAAAATAATAAAACACTGTTGTCAAGAGCCTGAAAACAAACAATCAAAGGGGAAACAAAGAATTAAAAATTCAGAGGTGTCTTCCCAACACCCCTCCACCAGAACTGGCTTTTTCACTTGTAGGTTTGTAAAATAACTTGGACACCTCACAGAGCTCCCAGAAATCCCTCACCTCTTGCTAACTGCCTGCATTTTCTGAGATAAAAGGCTGAGGGGAAGGATCTGGTTTACTGTAAATAAACCACAAACTACTGGACCATCTGGAGCTTTTCTGTGCTTTCTGCTGGCTCTGCAATTTCAAGGAGGCTTGTTTCCAAATGATGACACAGTTTGGGGGATTTAAACCATAATCTTTAAAACACATATTTAAAAGGTATTAGCTAATTATTTAGGCTGTAACTGCTGCAAAACCAGCAAAATAAACCAAAGTTCTTTGAACTGGTGGTTGTGTAGTTAGTGGGTGTTGGAAATGAGTTATAGGTAAGACTGTTTGATTGACTTGTGTGGAGATGGACTGTAAATGAGAGGGGAAAAGGTGCCTGGTCTTTGTGAAGGGAAAAAATCGATATGGAACCAGTCAAGGAGAGTTCACCCTGGAGGGAACAGCCCCGAGGGCACAAGAGCAGCCAAATTTCACCCACCGTGGCAGGAATTGCTGTGCAGCTTATAAACCACTTACAGCACATTTAAACTTTTCCATAGGCTGCCTGAATAGGAATACATTTTTCCCAGAGAAATTATGACTTATCACAAGTTTAATGCTTATGTACTACAAAAAATTTCTCCCTTCCTTCTGTGCCTGCAGCTTTATTCACTTTGGTTATCTGCTGTGGGATTGTCAGCCATGCCTGCTCCTTTTTCACTAGCAGAGCCATTTTTTCCCCTGATAGGTTTCCCAAACAACCATCTTAAAGACAATTTTTGAAAAGAAAAAAGCATCTCAAGCTGAGTATTATTAATTTGGGGTCAGCACAGGAGGCCCAAATCAGCAGATCAGTTATATCCAAGCACATTCCCACTCACAGTGAATCCTGTGTGAAGCTCCATGTCAGTGGGTTTATCTCTATTTTGCCTCAGTCCTGTAAATAATGTGGATGATTTCTTTTCCAAGGCTCCAGCACCCAAATCTGAACCTGAGCATGTCTGTAAGGCTGATGTTTCTGGGAGTGTTTGGGGTTCAGAGGGCCCCAAGTGGGGCAGGGTGAGAAATCCCCCTTCCAGAAGATGTTCAGCTACGACACAGATTGACAGGGGATAAAAACCTGATAGGCAGCCATTTGTTACAATTAATGTTTAATTAAGAGCAGATGTTATTAGTTTTGAGTCAGAAAACCAACATGTCTTCTATGCATGGATGGAAATGCCGAGTTTGGTGATAAATAAACAATTCATAAATGAATAAATGAAATGCAGCAGAGGAGTTCTAACAGGGAATTGTGCCTGGGAACCATACTGTTCCTAAGGCCTGAGGAAAACAACATGGGTCTGATTTCCCTTCCTTCTTCATCATCCTCTAATGCTCATGCTGGGAGAGATAGAAATATGGATGCATCAGGTTTTGGCTTTTATAAAACCTCTAACCATATATATTATATATATATTGGAAAATACTACTCTCCCTTTTTCTTTCCTACAAAGCCATCAGATTCTGCAGCATTTCCTGGATCTCCAGATTCCCCACAAATGTAAAAAATTCTACCCCAAATCTTCACCTCCATTTTTTATATTCCACTATTAAAAAAAACCCCCAGAACATTAACCTACTCCATCTAAGACCTTCTTTTCAGCATTCCATTTCTTTGGGTCAAATAGACACTGGAATGAACTTTGCATTTAAGCCATGTACTTCAGAAAGAGGATATCACACAGCCAGCAAACCCATCATGTGTCCATTGTACTTTGGAAAAGGGTTAGAACTGGATAAAGCTCTTGTGAGAGGGATGAAAATATTCCTGAATGCATATAAAGGACTTTCAGAAAGCCAATAAATACAGTGATATTGTGGCCCCCTACAACAAAATGACACGGCTGGAAAATGATCTCAAGAAACAATTTTCATGCCAGTGTAAGTCTTATTAATGATGAAGAGTTCACTGTTAAAGGCAGAGAAGGGAAGGGAATGCACTGGCATTACATTTCAGTAACCAGGGACCCTCTGGAACTGGAACTTCAAAATAGGATTTCTTAAAAGCTTTTTCTTTCCTAAATTCCCTTTGCAGAAGCTTGCTTATTCTTTCATAATCACTTCAAAGCAATCCCCAGCCTTGCAATAAAGTAAATTCAAAGCAATTAGAGAGTAGATCTACACAGCAAGACCAAACAGTGCTTATAGAGGGTTTCTGTAAAGTGGTTCTGCATACATTTTCCTTGGAATGACATTATTTGTATAAAGAAGTAGGGGGATATTTTATGAAGGGAAAGAAAATACGAAATAAATTTATGACAGCAAATAGAAACACTGCATCTCTGGAGTGTGATATTATATTGCAGTTTGCAAGCACAACCAACACAGCATCGCCCTGCCACATTCATGCATTTTAGTGAACAATAACAGAGAAGGGAAAAAAAAAAAAAAAAAAGAAAGGAAGGCGTCTCTGCAGCATGCTACAATAAAAGCCACCACGTCCTACAATAACAAGCTACATATGTTCGGGAATAAACAGACCAAGTTTGCATTTTGCTGCCCTGGCTCCCAGTGGCCCTGCCTTGCTGCTTTGCCAATTGAGGTTTTCACAAGGCAACCCTGTGAAATGCAGAACTGCCTCCTGCCTTTCACCACTGGTGCTGGTGCTGGGAGGGGAGCTGAGCTGTGCTCAACAGAGGTGTGGGTATTTCATTGTGATGCAAATAAATGTGACAATTAAGAATATAATTTTGGGAGATGTCAGTGGCGTAATTACTCACATGGCTTCCAGCCAATTAAACAGTAGGTGAATTAGCCCATTTAATTGGGTTTGGAATTTCAGTGCAAGGTGTTTTATGCTTTGTATTCTGTCAACATTTTGCTGAACTATATGTTAATAATTCTGATTGCTCTCGAAATAACATCTGGGTAAATTCGGTCTGGAGAACAAGAACCACTGCTTGAAAGGTTGCACACACCTGTGATCCCAGTTGTGCAAGCAGATTGACTCCAACAAAAGCTCCATTCAAGGAAGATGGAAGCCTTGATTGCTTGTAAGCCCATTAAACACTCTGAATGGCCATGAAGATGAAACAAGGAAGCGCTTTAGGACTCTGAAGTTGGAAGTCTTGGAGGAGGAATGGCAATAAAAGAACAACACAAAGTGATTATTGCCAGTATAAAAAGACAAGCATATAACAGAACCGAAAAGGAAAAAGGGGGGGGAAAAAGTGTTGTATCTCCTCTTGGAGACTGCTGTGATTCAGTTAATCTCCTCTATTAGCAGATGATCACAATACACAATAGTCCTCAGTAAGATGTGGAAACAGGCACTCACGGGTTAGTGGAGAAGCACTTCACAGCTACCCTAAGGAAGAACAGAACAGGCACAGAACACTGGAGATTACAGTTAATGACAATAACAGCATACAAATGAACCCTCCTTCACAGAGATTAGCCGGAGAACTTAAATACCCCTTTTAAAAAGGGGCTGATGAGAGCCGAACTAATACAGCAGTGAAAGTCTATTAACCACAGAAAGGAGAGAGTGCAGGGTCCAGAGGAGATGCTCTTTTTATGCCAGGAGCTGGTTCATTTTACTCTCCCATTGTCAATGCCTAGAACGAAGAGGGTCCTTGGGTGTGCTTAGCATCTCTCATTGAAATTCAGTCACTGTTGCTCAGCCTTGATTGAGTCACTTCATCTACAGACTTAATTTTTGAGAATTCTAGGAAAAAGTACCAGGCTCTGAGCTGGGAAATCAAGAGACCAGCCCAGTGTCACTCCAGGCTGAAACAATGCAGTGGCAAGGAGGAGAAACACTGAATGGTTTTATTTTAGGTGTACAGCTGGACTGGAATCCCAGGGATGCTTTCAGAGGAATTGCTGCATCAAAGCTGTATTACTTTGTCCATCTTATACAGCTTCAGGATCCTTCCAGGATTCCTAACATTAGAGAAGATAAATCAGATGTGCAGCTACAGATCTTCTCAGTTCATGGGTAATATTCTGCACAATCAGAACCCCTGTGCAGCTGAAGAGAAGGCAGAGGTTGGACTGTGCTGTCCAGTCCTGCACAGCCCAGAACAGCCCTCAGGAGTTACACCTGTAAAATGCAAGTCTGGGATCTGAACCGCAGCCTTGGGCTCCTCTACTTGTGTATTAAAGACTTTAATCAAACAAGTTGTTCTATGCCTCCCATGCCTCATTCCTCCCATTTCAAATATCAGAATAAATCAGTGATTCGTATTTCAAAAGCATTATGAGATCTTTGCATGTAGCGTGCTCCCTAGCATTATTGTTATTTATAATTAACAGCAGGGTTGCTCCACTATTAATAACACTTAGCAGCAGTGCTTTTCATCTTCAAACCACTTTCTGAGCACTAATTAACTTCAGACTTCTGTTGTTCAGAACATCTTACTTGTTGTTCTGCTTCCCTCAGTTCCTTGTGTTACAGGGGCAACAGGGAAAACTTCAGGCAACTTGACAGTGAATATTTAACTTTAGAGGGTCAATTAATAACTCCCACAGCAAGAATTGGTTCCACCTTGACAAATTTTCCCCAAAGTGTCTTTGTAAGACACTGGAGTGGACCCACACTGCCCTTTTTAATGGGAACTGTGCAGAGTAAGCAGAGCACAAACAGAGATTTCCATGAGTTTCCTTGATTTTCCACCCCTGCCTGAGCACTGCCCCTCTCTCCTTGCTGCAATGTGGAATTACCAGAGACTGCTGAGGGGTGCTTGGGAACCCCCAAAACAGCTCAGCACTCAGTGCAATGGGAACAGAGATGAAAAATGCATTTTCTTCACTCTGCACTTTATCTCACCCAGAATTTCATCCCAGCAGCAACATCTCAGGGCATCTGCTCCCATTTTTTTTCTTCATTAGCCATTTCTCAGGTATACAGAATGTGGCACATATTCCATTTTTGGTGAAGGATTTCCTACTCAGTACTGTAGTTTCTACCTTGGCATCTGCAGGACAAGGCAGCACAGGACACCCCTTGATCCTTCAGGATGAGCTGGTCAGCAGGGAGCAGCAGGACCCTGCTTCAGCTTCTCTCCTGCCAGGTGGGTCAGAGCAGCCCATCCAATTTAGCTGCTTCAGATGTAATCAACATTTAGCAGGGACGTGTCAGCCCCCAGTGTCCTCAGAGCAAAGGATGCTCTCAACTTTGGAAGAGAAACTGAGAGAAAAGGGGTTGGAGAAGGGAAATTAATCTACAGGAATGTAATGAGGAAAAAATAAGAATGAATCAACCATAGCAAAGAAATGTGGATTCTTACCAAATCGTTCCTTTGGCTCATACTGATTTGGACCAGTTATTTATTGAAGGGGTGCTGATTCATTTTAATTTACTTAGCTAATCATGCAGCATCAAACACAGATCAATACAAGGCCTATTTATTAGGCTCAACTTTAAAAACTGCCACCTCCCTACACGTTCCTTTTGCATCCCTCCCATCCTCCTTTTGCATGTTTCTACCAAGAGTGCAGGAAAAGCAATGGACAAACACCAGCAGCAATGAGAACTTCCCCTGCAGGTGTTCCTGTGTCCTCTGCAGTGGGCACTGTGCACGCTGCCTTTCCTGCACATTTTCACCACGAAAATGTGGCATTGGCATCACCAGGTTTGCACATATTTGTGAATGGATTGCATTAGTTCATTAGTTCACTATGAGGTATGGCTTTAGTTCATGGAATTTTATCTCACCCATCATACTAAAAGCACAGTTATTTATTCCAGAGCTTCCTTTCCTTTTCTTTTTTTTTTTTTTTTTAATGAAAAATCTATAATAGCAAAAACTCCCAGTCACTGAAACCATCCATACTTTTACATGATCATAAGAGGGCACTTCAAGGGGTACACTAATTATGCCTTCTCGGCATATATTTAGCCCTGGAGGTAACAATAACATAAATTCTTCATTGTGCTCTAATTTAGCATCCAAAGATTAGCATATTCCACCCCTTTTATAAATTACAGAGTTTCCAGCACACTCTGCATTTAAAATGCAGAAGTGAAATAAATATATTGTTTATTTGAAACAAGAAAAAGCTGTATGCAAACTGACAGGGGTCTCAGACCAGAGCACTGGATTAATGTCCAGTGGAATGAATGTCCATTGTGGGCCCTTCCTACCCTTCCCCTTCTGTGATTCTGTGAAACAAATCACGTAACCAGCTGCTGGAGTAACAGCCAAACACCCAGACTAGTGCACCATATAATTCAATTGATTGCCCTGAGAAACAATAATATAGTTATAATACTTCTACTGGCTTGATCCCCAGGGGAGCAAATTTACTCTGGTCTCCCTAACTGGTTGATAACATATTTAAATGCCAGTCAGTCACTAATCCGTTGCTGCTCCATCCTCTGAGAGCTGCTTTATTGAACACTGTAATTGCCTGGATGTTGTTTTTCATTTCTGTAGCTGTTGCTGTTAATTAAATATTTCATAGAAAGCTCTCTCTGACATTTCTTACTGCATTCTTGAATATCTGATAAGATATACAGGCTGAATATTTGTACCTGCTGCTCTCTGCTGATACTCTTGTCCTAGATTCGAACCCCCAAATCACTAAAGAAATGACACACTTTTAGTGAAATTAGGACTCACACTGTTAAAGGGCTGAGGGGAGCAGAATGAAATAGAGGCATATGCCTTGTGTGTTAGATCACAGATGTCAGCACAAGCAGGATGTGCATCTGGACTGCAGGATTTACCTTCCTTCTCCCTGTAAATGTGGTGGATGTGGGCACTGCATCAGTGGCAGGATTGATTTTCTGGAGTCAAACCTTAGCAGCAAATGTCAGACTGGGAATTCTTAAAATAAACAAAAAAAAAATCTTGGGGGAAGGTAAGGCTCAGAATTAGTTGACTTTGTGTGCCATGGCACAAGAGAAAGGCAGCACGAAGAGGAATTCTGGCAGCTCCTGGGGATGGCAGTGGGGTTCCCTATTACCTGAGGGGGCAGATCCAGCTGTGGACATACAATGCCCGGTAGAACAAGAGACCAAGAGGTTAAGGCTGAGTTGGGGATGTCAAAACACCCAGAAATTCCCTAACATTTGAGATACAATGCTCTTGTTTCCACACTGTACTCTAATGGTTACTGCCTCCCAAATTAACAAGACTGTTAATGAAAACAAAGCACTGCTAACGCTGTGAATTAACTTGTCCAAGGGCGTCTGACAAGCAAGTCTGGGGCAGTAACAAAGTGTAGGGGCTTGCCTGGCAAGGGTTTGGTGGGGGGGGCCACACAAGTGGTTTCTGTGAGAAGCTGCCAGAAGCTTCCCCCATGTCCAAGAGAGCCAATTCCAGCAGGCTCCAGGCTGGACCCACCACTGGCCACAGATGAGCCCATCAGCAATGGTGGGAGTGCATCTGGAATAACACCATAAAGAAGGGGAAATGTTGCTGTGCAAGGGCAATTGCAGCTAAGGAGTGAGAATGTGAGAGAAACAGCCCTGCAGGTCCCAGGTCAGTGGGGAAGGAGGGGCAGGAGATTCCTCTGCAGCCCATGGGAAAGATCATGGAGAAGCAGGATGTGCCCCTGCAGCCCATGGAGCTCCGTGGTGGAGCTGAGATCCACCTGCATCCCGAGGGGAACCCCACACTGGAGCAGGGGGATGCCCAGAGGAGGCTGTGACCCCATGGGGCAGGCTCCTGGTGGGAGAGATGTGTTCCCATGGAGAGAGGAGCCCGTGCTGGAGTAGGTTTGCTGGCAGGACTTGTGACCCTGAGGGGACCCTCAATGGAGCAGCCTGATCCTGAAGGACTGCAGCCTCTGGAAGCAGCCACAGTGGAGCAGTTTGGGAAGAACTGCAGCCCCAGGGAAGGACTCACTCTGGAGAAGTTCGTGTATCCCATGGGAGGCACTCCACACTGGAGCAGGGAAGAGTGTGAGGAGTCTTCCACCTGAGGAGGAAGGAGATACTTCTATGCCAGACATTGACTCACTGTATATCCATGGGAAAGGTGTGTATGCACACACATACACCTGCTAATCTTAAATATCTAGATTAGTGAAGCATTTAACTAACACAATTTTAAATTGCAGTTCAGATGTTCTAAATGTTCAAATAATCAGGATGAAATCCCAGCACCACTAAAGTGTTTGACAAAGCCTCTAGGTTCAAGGGAATGCAACATTTTATTGGCTTTTCCATTCTTAATTTGTTTAATGCCATCAGTATGATTAGTTAGCCATCACATTTAGAAACTAAGATGCTGCATGGACAATCTAAGGAACAGTCCCTTGGGAGCTGTTTATTACCAGCTCCTGGATGTCCTCTTAGCAAATGGAAAACATTGGTGTGTGCCAGAAGGGCCAGAACATTGGATGCTGGGATGCCAACAGCTCCACACAGCCAATACAGGAGACAGCATGCTGTGGAAAATTCATGTAAGGAATAAAGTTGTCTCTGGGGCATTATTTTGGAAAGCCTTGTAAATCCTTCACCAGCCCATCTGCTGAAGCCTTATTCTGTACATTGACTTTATTTGGAGCCTGGTATGTGGATCTGCTGCTCCAGGGCCTCCCCATGGTCCAGTTGCACTGATAGTCCTGCAGATGATTTATTCTCCAAGAAGCCTCCTGGATGCCACTTCCACAGCATCCCTCTTTCTTTAACGTGGTCTGGTTCAAATTATTCCCCTTTCAAAACAAAACTGTATAACCCTTTCCATCCCATTGTCCTGGACCATGACAGTGTAGAAGCTGGTGGCTCACTCCTCACTGAAAATGGGCAAGAACTGCAGCAGCATGTGAGCACACAGAAGCCAGGGAGTGTCCAGGCACTGGACACTGAACTTTTTCTCTGAAAACTGAAACCAAGCTGAATTGGAACTTTGGTCCTACTGTAGGTTATAAGCTTGCACAAAGCCACTTCTGCTCAGCTGACAAGAGGTCACTTGATCATTAGAACGAGCTCAAGCCATCTTTGAGCATTCTGGAAAATTCCCAGCTGCCTCTTGCTCTATATTTGTCAGCAAGGGGACCAGGGAAACAGGTAATGCTTCCCACCACACCCTTAGCACAGTGTTTCATCCTAGATTCTATCAGAAGGGCATTTTATCTCTTTGCCTTAGTGATACCATCTTTTATGAAACCTAGTATGAAAAATAGGTTTTTCTTTTGGCCCAACTTTGCAAGCTCTTCAACTTCCAGTTATTTATTATTTTAATTTATGCACCGCTCCGTGCCTGTACTCTGCTCTAATTTACACCACATGCTCTCTGCTGTGTAAATCTGTTAGCTGGAGATAATCCATATGAAATAAAGCTACTTTGCATGGCCTGAAGAGCTCTTGCTCCACCTGTCCTAGGTAGGCAGTACCCACTCCCCAGGAGAGACCACAGGACCAAAATTCAGTTTGGTAATGAGTCTTCTTTCATTTGCAAGGAAAAATCCACTCCTGAAAACACGCAGGGAAACTCCTCATGGGAAAGTTTGTTTCTTTAAGAGGATCCATGGGGACAAACATCAGAGCAACAATTCGAGACCTGGCTTCCTTCCTTGTGTGAAAATGAGGAGAGGAAGGGAAAGCACAATTTCTGTGCTTTATTTGAGCTTTGTCTCAGATCAGGAGTGCCTTTAGGAGGGGGTGTGACTTTAGATCAAGAGAGGGAGACAGAAAATGCTGCTGCTTCCACCTTGGCATGCAGCATCCCTGCAGCTCCCCGGGGACACGAGCAGTGCACGATGGCTTGGGTTTGGTGCATTTATCACCCTGCAGGTTTGCATCAGCTCCTGCTGGCAGCCCCTTATTTCTGCCTAGTTAAGGAGGGATTCAGTGGAGCATTCTCTCAAAAAAGAAGAAATGTTCTCCTTTCCTGCACCGCAGGTGACAATGTCCTGGTGTCTCCCAAAGCTGCACGAGATGACTTGGAGGCTTTTCAACAGTCAGGAATACTGGAGAGACCCTTTTGAGTTTCCCTGCCCGACTTTAACCTGCCGTGCTCCTAACATGATTAAGACTCTCAGTTCTCTGCCAGAGTGACAGCATGAGACGAGTGGGACTTGGCAATGATGTAGGAGGATGCGGGGTGGCAAAATCAGGGAGCACACAACCAAAGTATCAGGGTCCTTTGCATTCAGAGTAGCAGCATTTCCATCTCCCAGTGACCACTGCAGAGCATCCTGACAGCTCCAAACTGCCAGATAACAACAGATTTGTTACAGACCTCTGGGCCAAGAATTAAGGGCAGATATATTCTGTTCTTTCTATTTAAAAAGTAAGTGATCACACAGACAAGCAAGCAGAAAATTCAGTGGAAAGAACACATGCAGTCATGTATCAAAGAAGAAAGTATTTACAGGCTCACAAGAGCAATATGTAAAGATTCTCAAACTACGGATTTCTTTCTGTAAAATTAAAAAAATAATAATAAAGACGAAGAATTTAACCATATTTTGAGGCTGGCAAGTATTCTTAAGCCTTATGAAAGCTTTCTGGGGTGGATCTGCAAGCTTAAATGATATAGTGATTTTAAAGCCAGATTATTTCAAGCAGTCTTCCTCCCCACCCCCAAAATCTGAAATACAAATAGAGATGGACCAGAATATTTACAAATTTGTATTAAACACATGAATCTGTTTCAACTCTCCAAACAGCTTGTGATCTAAACCAGTAAAGATTCTTAGATTAACATTTCAAACTTTTAAACATGAGATGAATTTCCAAGGTTCCTTTCAGTAAATATTAAAAATCTTTCCTCTGGCATTTTCATTTTGGTAAGAAATGAGAGTATGTTTTCTTTAGGATTAAATAAAAATTATTTCAAAATAAAGAACAGAATAATTGAACAATTATTGATTGAGGTATTGAACCTGGATGAACAAATTCATCACCAACCAGGTTAAAAGTGTTTTTTTTTTCTCAATTCTTCCAACAACTGGAATACTTCAGAAAGGGAACAGAGGGTCTCCCTTCCCTGTCCAGCCTGGCACCTGAACCCAGGTGTCCACAGAAGCCAGGAGTGGCACATGTTTGTGCATTAACCTCAGTGGCTGAGTGGCCAGTTTTCTACAAATACTCAAATCTGGTAATTATCATCAAAACGGCTCAGTATTGTCCTTGATTTGTGTTTTAATCTCCGTAATTAAAGTGTCTAGCTGCCACAGCAACAGACGCTATAGAAGCATGTCTGCTGTGTAATCATAAAATTAATTAAAACCACAAAGTGGCTGCACAATAAAGAAAGCACTAGATGGGATAGGAGACCAGAGGCTTTTAAAAAAAAAAATCCTTTGGAGAACCTTTCACTCCAGTGTGTCTTAGCCGAGGAGTAGATGCTGTCCTGAGAGGCCATCCCAGAGTTTGGAGGGGCTCATTCCAGCTCCCCGTGCATGTGTTTGCATCCCAAATAATCAGCAGACTGGCCCCTTGTGGACACTTTCAGCAAAGGAAGGAAAACCCAAACAATACCTAAAATGAGTAAATCCTCTCACCCTGAGAGAGGGAGCCCTTTTAGAGATTAAGGCTGTTCTGTTGCCCGTGATAAATGTTGTCTGTCAGCAGGCACCTCCTCTAGGACACAGCACCGTCCTCAAAGATCCCACAAAACTGGAATTAGCCTGATTATTCCCAAAGCAAGAAAGGAGCACATTCCCCTAACTCCAAGATGCCTTTCTCACCCCAGCTCTCTGCCACGCAGTAACATCCCCTACTCCTTTCAGGATCTCCAGCATCCTGAGGGACAGGCTCTCTCTGTCCTACCAGAACTGCCAAAATAAGGGGAATTTCCTTGCCCAACCCAACTGATGGGGTGCATGGATGTGCACTTAGGGTGTGTGCACACAAATTGGGCTGTAATCCCAAGGGTGTCTCTTCCCCATTCTTTTTTGCTTATGAAATGACTTAAACGTATAAAAAGAGAAATCAGGGCTGAGACCTCTCCAAAAGAAATGCTGAGAATGCGGTGATAGCAGGGAAGCAGGTGAGTACAGGGGGGAAGGTTCAATAAAACCCCTTTTATTTTCTAATCAGCAGTAACTACAGGGGAGAAACAAGCTGTGAACTTGTCAGATGTGCTGATGATACACAACGATGGGGGACAGTCAATACGGGGCCAAGCAGCAAGGGAACTTCAAAGGGAAAACCACACTCCCCTTGTAATTGGAGTGAAACACGGCAAAGAAAAGGGAAAAGGGAGGGATGCCTGCTGGGGAGACCTGGGGCTGTGGGGAGGGGGGTGTTTGGTTTTGCTTCAAGTAGTAAAAGGGAAGGTATCAAGTGTTGGCATATTAATTCCTGGCTCGATCAGATCTGGTGTGCAGGGCTGTCTCTGACCCAGTGGTTCATCTCTCTACGGCACAATTTACTGCAAAGATTCAGCCTGAACATATGTAACCTACAGAATGGTCATCTCTTTGTCAGGAGCTGCAGTTTGTAACACAGCTGGATGCTCGAGTTGATTTTCCTTTTCCACAATCCTCAGAAGCAGAGGTAAATGATGATGGGAAAAAGAGCTGGGCAAATATAGAGGAAGTGTGGGAGTGACAACAGCTTTTATCAAACTTATTGAGCTTGTTCATCATGAGAATAAAGCTGATACAGCTCAAAGGTGGACACCTGCATTTCAGTTAAATCCCTACACCCCTGGGAGAGAGGGAGCTGGCAGGGTCACTGGGAGCCTGCTCTCCAAGGCTGCAAAAGCACGGGCAGAAGATTTGAACCGGGGCCCAGGAGCTCGAGATGGATCCGTGGCACTGTGGTAAAGCAGCTCATGGAAATTTGTCAGAGCTTGCAGAATGAGAAATGAGGGGCTGCTGGCACGAGAGGAGCTTGCACTTGTCGTTTGCTAGTGCCAAAAGCAGTGTTATCCTTCTGGAATCAAATCATCTCAGGAGGAATTCCAGCAAGGAAGTTGATCTCATGAGGAACTCAAAGTGCCCTTCATTAATTTTTAAACCCAATTTCTATGGCATAGAAGTAGTGGGACTCAAGGCACCACCTGATTGCTCTTCTGCTAGCCACTAGGTAACTCAGAGTTTTCTCTTGCCTCTTTTCTTACCACAACCCCCCAGGTTTTTTTTTCTTCTGGTTGACCCCAAACCACAGTCTCAGATCATCAATGCTGCAACACTTTAATTTGGTGCATCAATCCCTTGGAAATCCCCACTTTGCACAACATGTTTTTGCTAGTGCTGGGCACCTCTAAGTTTTGGGAAGGGACCTACTGTTATTTCAGCTTTTAATTAACAAAATAGCAATGGTGGTGGCTGGCACCACATCTTACAAGTGTAGGAAGGTTCAGTGTCACCCCTGACCCTTCTCATAAATAAGCAATACTCCTTAGCAGAGGAGCAGGAGGTTGGCAAGCATCCTGAGCAAGACAAACTCCAGAAATAGTATTTGCTCACAAGAAGGAACCAAAATAGATCCTCGACTGGATCCAGACTTGCCTACGACAGCACAATCAAAACCAAAATGAAAATGAAAAGAAAATGAAATGAAAATGAAAAGAAAATGAAATGAAAATGAAATGAAATCTCCAGCTCAGTTTTCCCCTCCGCACACAATCACATTTATCACTCTACCATACACATGCACAAAAAGCAACACCACTCACTCTCTCTTTCCTCTCCTTTGACCTTTCCTCTTGTTTCTCTCCTCAGCAGCCATTCTCCAGGCAAGGAGCACATAAGCAGCACACAGCACTTGCTAAAAGTGGTTTTACTTTGTCAGCAGATAAAAAATATCTCTTTTTCTGATGGTTGTTTGGAGTAGTCTGTTACCCTTTGAGTGACCTGGGCTTCTCACAGAAAGCAGAAGACCTAAGAGATCAACAGGGAGAGGAGACATGGAAGTCTCTTGTTTGTAGCCAAAGAGAAAATATGGAGGGTCCTAAAGGGAAGCTGGATTTGGCACTGGAAACTGTGAACAAGCCAGGTGTGGTCCAGAAAAAACAGCATGACATCTGCAACCTGGAAGTGCAGCAGCTTTTTGGTCCTGAGAGGAAAGACTCTGGGGAAGGAGAACCATAATTATGGTCACTTGTCACCTCCTAGAAGCCAGAAAAAACACCAAGACTGCATTCAGCACTGCACATCATGGGTGCATCTGTCAAGCTGGATTGTCTCCAGTCCCATTTTCCACCTGGATTCAGGCTGGTGACTGTTCAGGGAAGCTACCTGGGACACACAGGCCATGGGCAGACATCTCAGCACTGCCCAGCAGTGTGTCCTGCTCACGGCTCACGAGGGGCTCTGTCCCTGTCCCAGGACAGCTTTTGAGCAATGCTCTGCTCAAAGCCGGGGTACAGGCTCAACAAGGACAAGCTACTCCCTGAAAGTAACTGCACTGCAGCAGGAGAGCATGAATATGAAATAATGAAAATTCTTGGCATGAAGCAGATCTGGATTTAGTCTGGAGTAGAAATTAAAGATGTCACTGTGACTGAGCGTAGGCTGCTGTTGCTGCTCTCTGTCATTCAAGTTTCACATGCAGCTTTTTCAACAAACTATCTACTCATCTCTGTGTAGTTTACTTCCCTTTCCACACATTTGTTTCTGGAAGCACAGGCCTGAGTCTCCAGGCCAGGTTTCAGTGATGCTGCCGGGCTGCAATCCCGTCCATTTGCACTGACAATTTAATCACCTTGCACTGATTTGTCATAAGTGATCACTGACTGCTGCTAACGATGCTCTCATTGATTGCTTTGAATGGAACAATTGACAGTGACTGAAGGTCAGGCTGACACGGCCAAGATGAAACATCACTAGAACTATACAGGCTTTTTTTTCCATACATGTACTATAAATTATTTTGAAGGTGATTCATATGAGCTTACAATGGAGTCTAAGAGCATAATTGTCTTTCATTACTATGCAAATTATGCAAAAAAATCATCTAAGATCAAGTCCTATTGATGATATACTGCTTTATCTTCTTTCTCCTCTGACAATTCACATCTGCAGCCTACAGAAGTCAGATTATTATCTATACCATTATTAACTTCATTTACTTTTCAAGGTGGTAGTTGTAGCTTTTTCTTAGAGCAGCTATTTTGACACACAATACTTAGAAACTGTGGAATTCAAAGCCAAAAGACAACAATTACTTCAACTGTCTTCACACACTTCCAAGGCAGTGTTTAAACTTTCCAAGTCTGATGGATAACTAATATAATTATACTAAACTTGGAAAGAAAGCAGATGGCATAAACCAGGCAAATGAGATATGTACCAGAAATAGTTATCAGCTGAAAGAATAATGTAGCAGGGTGGTTTTATAAAGATGCTTTCTGAAATAGATTCACTATCATATATTATTTTCTACTTTAGAGCTCTCTACTGAGTGTGTGCAGCACCTACAGAATTACCCAAGAAGAAATCTTGCATTTTACAGCTCCCCTCACAACTACAGTAATGATTATTTTCTTAAGGAAACATACAGACATTTTAAGAATCAATATTTCAGATTACTTACCCAGCAGCAAATCACAGCGTGCCCTTTGCATAAGTCACTTGTGAAAATAAAGTTGTCACAACTGTCCATTAGAACAGACAATGCTCCACGTTAATCTTTCCTGGGGTAACATCCTCTGACCACGTGCAGCTGCAGAACTCACACAATGTGATTTACTAAAGACCACATTCAATAAAGGCTCTGGGGAGAAGACCAAAAATCCAAAGGAGGTGCAAAACCAAAACCCTCTTCATCTATAAAGGCTCCCTCCTCTTCAAGCAAAGACAGGAGCTAGAAACTAAATAAAATGAAATTTAAATCTCATATATGTTCAGAAAAAATGCATTTTGAGAGTGCAGATGAAATGTCAAAAGGGAATTCATCCTGTAAGGACTTATTGTGGCATGTTAAAACAAGCAATTCCAAAGACTCACTTCCAACCCAGAGCTCCCTGCTCCCATCCCTTCAGTCTTGCTGCACAAAGAGTATCTTGGGACTGAGGAACTGCTGACCCTCGATGAGCACCGAGTGAGCAGCGAAATGCCTGAAGGGAAAATCCCATCTGTGAGAGCAAGCAGTGAGTCAGAGCCACAGCCAGAACAGAGCTCTGTGAGCTGAGCCCCCAGCCCAGCACAGCCAGGGCACAGCAGGTGACACAGCTGGAGCAGCTCCCTCACCCACGGTGACACTCAGGACATAGAAACACTAAGCATTAGTAATAATAATGAGTAATAGTAATATATTATAAGTAATAATAGTAGTAATAGGTAATCCTATTTTGGGGAATACCTGATGATCAGACTCTGTCAGGTATTCCCCAAATAGAAAAGTCCTCAATTCTCCAGATGTTCTGTTCACTGCAAGCAGCTGTGGGAGATCCCCAGCACTGCTGGTTGGATTCCACTGCCCCACCCAGTAAAAAACATTAAATATTACTGCAGCAGGAACCTGCTTTTGGCAAAACCCAACACAACATTTGTGCCTTCTGCTCATCTCCAGAACACACTGGACATTTGAAGGAACAGACACATCCAAATGCTACATGAGTTACTGTGATTTTGCCCTTCTTGGAAAGATATCTGTTTGTTTATTAATAGTTATTAATGGTATCTTAACTGTTGGGTGTTTTTAAAAAGTTTTTTCCCTATCAAGTGTTCTAAGCTTTATTTCCCTCAAGTCTGACCTGCTGAAGCAAAAAAAAAAAACTTCCTTCAATTAAGAGCTTTGCCATGGGAAGGACCACTGGTTTGAGTGCTGAATTATTTAAAGCTGCGAAACTGCAGCTCAGGCACGTTTTACAGAGCTTTGGAAATTAAAAAATAGGTAGAAAACACACTTTGCCCAAAACACCGCTCTTAAAAAATTTTACTAACACCAAAAGCCACCAGTTCAAGTGAGCCGTTGTGCTATCAGCCTAAGACAACCTTTTCCACTAAAATATCACCCAGCACCCACAAATTTTCCTGTTAACAGCTTTTTTCTGCAATATTTTAATGTGCTCATGCATGGCTGTCGATTGTCTCAGCCTTGCTGGGGATTGCTGGAGGGGGAGCTACTGACATCTGATACCAAGGACAATTTCTGGAGCAAGGAAGATTGTTTTCTTCCCCCCTGAGGACCTACATTACTTCCAGGAACAAGTTGGGCTTGCAAGCTGAAAAAGCAGCCAATTCTGCTGATTTGGGGCAGCACATGAGGGTAACTCATGTACTCTCAGCTCCCCAGGGTTTCTTCCCTGCTCAGGAACAAGCACACACGTGATTTGCCCTTGTTCAGTGACTCCTCTGACTCCTGAAGACTCTTGTAATATTATTTATGCTTCTTAGTCATCAAAGCTTTTTTTAATCCAGCTTAGGTGTGACATCTTGGGGCCAGGTGAGTAGTGGGGTGGAAAAAAACCAGCCATGGATGCACTCTGCAGCAGGGTTTATCTTCTGCAAGTCAGGCTGATTTGAGTGTGCAGTGGCATGGAATGAGCTCCCCGAGTATCTCAGAGATCAAGGGCTGGGTAAATCCCAAATGTGGATGTGACCACTGTGAGCAGGGCTGGCTGCCTCCCTGCACACTGAGCACAGCCACATCTTCATCTGAACCCTGCTCACGTCATCTCCACCCAGATTTTGCTTTAATTTGCTTTTTTGCCACAGGTACAAAGTGGGTTCTCACATGCATTTGCTGAGGAAGTCACAGACATTTAAAAAAGGGTCCTGATTTCAACTCTGTCCATTATGCAAATGCAATTAAGGTACGTTATCTTAATTTGGTTTAAAACCTTTAAAACACCTTGAGCAAGCAGCCTAATTATACTTTCTTCGTCATGTCTTGAGTTCCAAACACTCCTTGCTTTAGTGGAAAAAAACCCAGCCACTAACAAACAAGCAGAAAACTCTCTCATAAATATTTCTCAGATAAACAGTAATAGTCTTTTATGCTTATTTTGCCTATTTATTCCAAGGAAATGCTCTACAATTTGTGAAGCCAAGATCATTTTACCTACCTCTGGGATGGAAAGTCACAACAGTTAAATCACACAGCAACACCACATAACGTTTGAGGATCAGGCACCAAGAACAATACTAATTGAAATTACTGGGGGAATTAAGGCATGCAGAACATAATTACTGAGACTGGATTTTGGCCAGTGCAAACTGGAGCACGAGCCAGGACACAAAGTCCAGCCACCTCCTTCCTACCAGAAGTGCCATGAACACAAGTGGCAAGATCCCAGAGTGCAGCATCCTATAAAATATGGCCTTTCTAGAGAGAAAATATCCACTGAACCAGCTCCAATTTTAATGTGAGTGTAATGCTGAACACAAAAAAAAAAAAAAAAAAAAAAAAAAAAAAAAAAAAAAAAAAAAAAAAAAAAGAAAAACCTTGCATCATCTACTAACACAAAAAACATTCTCCAAAAACACAAGCTAAGTAGTGATTTGGCAAACTTCAGTGTGTTTAAGCACTACACACCAAGCATTACACCAAACTCTAGACAGAGTCTAATGAATCTCTTCAATCAAACTTCCCTGGGCCTCAAGAACATCAACATTTGTCTTTATTGTGGGAATAAATTTCCTAGTGAGCTCCAATGCCTCTCCAGTCTTGCAGAGAGAGGTGCAATAGGGAAAGCAGAGAAAAACCCCAGTTTTAAAATGATTCCATTTTTATGGATTCAGAGGCTCTCAGAAATACGTGGCCCTTGTTCAGAAGCAGAACCAGTTTCTCTTCTCTCTCTTTGTAGCACCACCTCTGTCACAACCCTCCGTGTGTGTACATGGATTTTCTCCAAATATCTCCTTTCCCAATGTGTTTTTGATGGATCACAGCACTCCCTGGTTAGAACAGCCCTTTATTTCAGGGCAGATCCCCCTTGGGTGTGTGTGAGAAGCTCCTGGAGCTGTACAGTTGGGACTCAGAGGAAAATCCCACCTTTGGCTTTTCCAGAATAATTTACTGTAATCCCTGCACCAGCACCAGCCTGCTGTGGTTTTATGTGGCCAGCTCTAAAGTAGGAATGTGATTTTATCACAGAGATAATGTTTGTCTACTTTTGTAGATGTCCTTGGGATCTAAATCTAAAAGGAGTGCTAAGCATTATTGTTATTAAAGCAACAAAACACGTCCTAGGAGCGGATACAAAGGAGGGATTCTCAAAGCACAGAAAAGCATTAAAATAAGGTCACATTCCTTAAAGTCCCACAGGACCTGAAATACAGATGCTGTGAGTAGCTAGCAACTAATTAGTTCCAAGCAACATGGTGCAGTGCTAACACACAGATACACAAACATGGCACCGTGTACACAGGCAGGGTCTGATTGTGTTTTTAAATATTTCATCTTGCAGGCCAATTATCATAAGGGAACTGATACGTAAAATTGCCAAATTCTCAATTATGCTCTCCTTTCTTCAACTCATTTCCATTTTGACCATGAAACTCTGTGACACCCTAAAACAGTTCATCAGCTACAGTAAAATGAAATTCTACCATGGCGAGGGGATTTAATGCAAGATTAAAATCCCTGGCTGAATTGTTTGCTCAGAAGGATTTAAAAAGTATATATATATAAAATACTTTTAATAAAATAACAGAAGAGAAGGCAATGTCTGCCAATTTATCTGTATCTTCACAGGACCACAGTGGGGTTATGTGGTCCCACCTCCCTCCTCAAGCAGCATCATCCTGGAAAACACAGCACAGGATTGTGTGCAGACAGATCTGGAATATCTCCAGTGAGAGGGACTCCCCACCCTCTGTGGACAACCTCTTCCAGTGCTCAGTCACTGCACAACAAAGAAGTTTTCCCTCATGCTCATGTGGAGCTTCCTGTGCATCCATTTCTGCCCAAAACCTCTTGTCCTATTGCTCAGCAGAGCCTGGTGCATCCTCCTGGCACTCTCCCTTCAGATTCTGATAGACACTGATAAGGTCCTGATTCCACCTTCCTCCATGTGAAAATATAACCTGAATGTAGGTGGGAGAAATCCCAGCAAAGCCTGGGAAGTGCTGCACAACCTTGGCTGAAGATCCTCAAGGTCCTTTGGCTCAGGGATGCCCCTGCCATGAGCTGACCTGTGCACCACAGAGCTCTTCCCAGGAGGATTCACTGCGTTGGCTTCCATTTGCAAGGAAAACTCTGCCATTCAACAAAACACCTTTGGAAACTGCAGACAGCAGCCACAATAAAATCTTGCTGTTCCAAAAGAGGTGAAACAGAGCAGAACCATCCAGGTCACTGCTGCCCTGCTGCTGGCCAAGGGCAGCTGGGCTTCTCCTCCCCAGCCAGCACTGACAGCTCTTCCTTTGCCCCTGAGCCCCCTCGTTCCCTGTCCCCCTCCTCTGTGCCCACCCTTCTCACACCTCCTCTTTCATGCCTCTTTGCCCACCACTCTGCAATGCCTGAGACCATTTCCACTGCCTTGTGTCCTTCCCCTGTGGCCTTGTTATCTTCCTCCCATCCTCCTCCTCTAGCCTTGCTGTGTTCAGCTGGCCTTCCACCGGGAATCTGCTCTTTGCACCCAGAAAAGGTGGATAACATTTACAAAAGGATATAAATAACTCCTGTGCTAAAGCTTTATTGATTTTCAATGGGATTTTGGAACCTTGTGGTTTTGTCTCCTTTTCATTTCATTTTTTTTTGTCTCTCCTTCTTTTAATCCCTACATCACCAGTTTTTGATGCTACTGGTTTAGTTAAAGAGCAGCAACATCCCTAGCATGGGGTCAGCTATACATGCACTTACACTGACACAGTGGATTTCCAGAGACCTTTCTTCCAGAATTTTTTTATAGAGGGTAAGATAGAGGCAGAGGGTATAAATCCCATATAGGGCAAGTTATAGCTCTGATCTGTAGTGGAAGCTGCCATAACACAGAGGGTGAAAGGAACCTGAGCAATATAGGATCATCATTACAAAATCTCCATTTTTAGGAAATCCCATTACTACAGCACTGCATGCTATCACTGGATAGAGGAGAAAATTGAGGGTTTTCATTCCAAAACTATGGAAAAAAAACTTCTTCATCAGGGTTGGAAATGTATATATTATCTACTGTTAACTGTAAATGTTTATGGAAAAAAATTGCTATTTTTTTCGTTAAAAAACGGTATGTGCCAATCATAATTTTCTATTTTTGTATTATTCTACACAAAAAAAAATTAAAACCCTCAATAAAGCTACTGACAAGAGACTCAAGTGTGTTTCTTTAAAAACACACCAAAAAAATCTTTACTTGTAACATAGGCAGAGCTCCTGCTCTCTCCTCCCTTAAACATTTCCTCAGAGCTCTCAGCAATCTTCAGCCCTTGAAAAAGAGGGGGTCACTCTCTCAACATTAAGAAATCTTTCCTGGATTTTCTTTGTCTTCACTCTGCTCTTCATCTTCCCTTCCCCAAGTAACTTTGACCACCACAGGTGTCCAAGACAAATCCCACACTGGACCTGAAGAAGAAAAGATGTGAATTCTGTGCAACTTCACCTGAAATTGAAATCTGCCCCTGCATTTCCAGCTCCTGCAGCACTGATAACACAACAGCTAACCCGAGTGGAAAAAACACAAGGAAGAGAAAAAAAAAATCTTCTTGCAATTTAGAAAATTACAGGATCTTTTTCTTTTTTTTCCATGTGGGCTTTTTTTAAGAGAACTGGAATTGTTCAAGTGTAATGGAAAGTGACCTCTTTCAGGTGTATAATTTTCTGGAAACTCCTTAAAACAATAAGCTTTTCTCTTCTTCACAAAAAGTACTTATCCCATAATTGGCATGCAGGCATGGAATCAGTATTTGCCAGCAGTAGAAGTTTTCTCAAATAAATTCAGTGTGTCAGGTGCAACCACGAATCTGTGGGATGATTATTATTTATCTGTTTAGTGCTGACAGAGCCTGGGCCCAGTATTTGCACAGAAACAGCCTTAAAAAGGAAAAATTCTCATTTAGAGGAGGGCCAAAACTGGCAATCGAAATTTGCAACATTCCTTTCTCCTAGGACTGCCTTAGACATTCATCCTCTTCTTTAAATATGCAACTCCCTTATTTATTTATAATAAGAAACTGGTAATATTTAACACACATATAAGAGCATAGAGGTTTGAGCTGTAATGCATCATTGTGACCTTCAGCTGCAAGGAGCTATAGAAAAACAACAAATTAACATTCTTTGCTGTACTCTCCTGCTTTCTGCCCCTGTTTAGTTTGTGCTCCTGTGCTTTACAGAGAATTAAAGTTTATTCATACAAAAGAGCCCATAATGGAGAAAATCAAAGCTTCACTTAATAAAACTTCCTTTGATGTCACTACGTTTTCCTTCCATTAACCTTTCAGCTGCCATGGATGTTCTGCCTATATGCATTCATTTGTCCAGTAAAGTGGAAAATTGCTGGCAGGAGAACATCAAAAAAGAAACCATCAGGTGAGATAAAAAGAGAAGATTTATGAAAGCCTGCTTCATAGCTCCATGCACTAGAGCACTATAAACTGAAAACTTTGCAAATTACAGTGTTATGGCCTTCAACTTCCACGTCAGCAAAAGCCATCATACCTGTAGAGTTAAAATTCTTGGAAACAGAAGCTGGCAGATCATGCCCAGGATCAGAGGAGACCACATGAAGCACAGGAGAATTCAAACAGAGCTGACATAGAGTTGGCTTTTGGTTCTGATGCCTGTTATGGAGCCAGAGGTGGGAAAAATAAAAATCACGGAGACACAAAATGATGATGAGACTACAATGCTCTTCTTGGGATTTAGAGCAGGATCCAGCTGTGTCCAATGGCATTTGCTTTACTCTTCAGTCCTGCCCAACCTCTGCAGCTCTCATTGCTGGCTGTGCTGAGCCCTGTGGGACCTCTCAGCTCCACCTTGGTGGAGAATGGATGGGAATTTCAGTGTCAGCTCTGTGCCCATCCCCACAGCCAGGCAGCCACAACCCGATGCACTCCTTTACCAACACAACCCAACAAATCAAAGTTCTACCTGCACCCTCAGCTCTGCCTCAGTGAATCAGAGTGATGCAATTGCAAACACTGGCTGCAGCTCTGTTTTTTCCTAGGGGAGATGGAGCACTCGTTGGCGTGCTTGGCTTTTCAGGCTTGTTGCCTGCCCTGCTCAGCAGGCTGCCCTTTAACATGCTCCATCTGGCAGATTGGTGCTGACACCCTTCCCCCTCCGTGCTGGTAGGCTTGTGAGGCAGGCTTTGGGATGCCCTTCCTCCCCTCACTTGCCTCGAGCCAGCAGAAGAGCAGCCTGCTACTCCCTATTAATTTTCCAGTAGGGAAAAACATCTTGGGGCTCCCTTCCGAGTGCATTCGGCTGCTCAGAAGCTGCTCCTGTCTCACACGGAAATTAATTGTGCCTCTGTAAGGCTTTTCAAGCAAGCTTCAGCACAGGTTTTTCTCTGGGTGCCTCAGATCTGCTCTCATCCCAATCTACCTTCCCAATTCTTTCCAGGCACTGCAGAGGGGACAGTCTATGATGGGTGGGGAAGGGGACACGAAATTAACCCAATTAATCTGCTATGTCTGCATCCCTACCACTCCATCCTCTGCTTGGGAAAGACTTTTTCTCCTTTCTATCTATTCTCTGGATTAAAAATAGGTTTCCTTGCTGAATAAGCCACATCCATCTCTTGTTTTTCCTTCCTAGTGTCTCTCCAGGGTTTTCACGTTAGAGCTCACTGGCTCCATTTGCTTGTTCCCCATTAGCCAGGCAGTGCTGCATCATTCACCATTTGAACATTCCATGATCCTTCTATTACAGGGAATTATTTTCCTTCCCATTTTAGTGAAGAGACAACAAATCAAACCAGGTTTCACTGGACAAAAGCACAATGAAGGACTGAATGAGGAGTTCACACATTGCAAGCCAAACCCACCTGAGCAAGTCTTGCATTCATCAGAATCACTTGAACAAAGTGAAGGTGGGTATGAAAAGACATCAAAACAGGCAATAAAAATTCAACACAAATCTCTGGGACACAAAATGGAGTGAAGGGCAACAACCACAGTGTGAGTTTCAGACTTCTTATGTGGCAATTTCTCAAAATTACAAGGGGGGAATAATTGGAGGTTTGCTTCAATTCTTTCTTCAGCAGTAATAAAAAGCTTTGGGAAACAGTCAAGAGCTGTGATAGAGTAGAAATAAAAGATGGTGTAAGGCCAGCGTTCACCTTGGAGTGAATGAAAGTGCAGCAGCCCCACAAAATCTCTGTGCTCACTATAACCAAGTCATCATTGGTAATTTATGAGGGTGACATGTTTGCCACTGAAAGCAGGGAAGATTTGAAGAAGTGAATGTTCGATATTTGGGTTCAGCTGTTTCTGATATGAACTGCCCTAGTGGTAACTAATGAAATAAAAATAAAGCCTTTGCCTTCAGCCTGACAGAGGCAGCCCTGACCTTAATTTGCCACAGAGATCTTTGATGAGTATGAAAGTGTTTCCCTCCAATATCTTAGAAGGACAGCACACTGCCTAATGAGCTGGAGGTCTCAAACCCACAGGCACCACGGTAATTACAAAGGGGTATTTAATTATCTAACCCTGGCATCTAAAGGATTAACAAACCTTGATAATGAAAGGAAAGCAGAGAGGAAAGAAGAAATCATTGTCTAATCCACAAAATGCTGGGAAAATCACTATAGAGACAGATTTCAATAGATTCATATCTGGTATTTCTAAAAGCTTACTGTGTACTAAAATGCCAGATGTTCACACATTATGGTTGTTATTACTGTTAACAGCATTAATTGGGGGAGAGGGGAAGTTAATCCAATTTAATTCTGAAAACTAAGTAGAGAAATATGAGAAAACAAATGGAAGTCTGTAACAAAGACAAATACCCAACACTTTGGCAACCTGCACATTTCCTACACTGTTGGCACAGTCACTCCAGAAGTGGTCAAACAAGAGAAATGTCCCTCTCTAAGAACTATTCCATTTACACTTGTTTGCCAGACAGAACAGCGAAATAGATAAAATAAAACAATTCTTGATGTTCAGGGCCCTGCCTGGCCCTTCTCCTGCAAGGACAGAGCTCTGTGCATACTTCAGCCCTGCTTCACTGGTGTAATTTATTTCCTTTGCAGAGAAACTTTTGCCTTCTCCATGGCAGAAAACCACTGGTTATTTGAATCTCAGCGCTCTGTCAAAAATAAAAGGCACCATTACATGTAGACCGTGTCTCCTTGCAAATGTATGCAAATGCATGTGTATAACAAAGCAATTTACATCTGCCCAAAGCCTCAAAGTGAGTGTATTTGCTTTGATCAAAGCTTAAAATGGGATTTATCTGTAGGGCATAAAAACAATGTTTGCCTTAAAGAAAACAGCAGTGGCTTTAGATCGCTGCAATGAGGCTGTTCTGTTCATTGTGGCACTGCTGTTTGTAATGCTGCTAAGGTTGTGTGAGCATTTCCCTATAATCCTCTGCATCCAGAAGCTTACAGCTTGCCAGTGAAATGTCTCTCCAACTTACACTTAGCGTGTAAGACATTAATCTATCTGCTAGCCTTTTATTTCTTCACCAAATTATTTTTTATAAAGCCCCAAACCCATGTATTTCTTCATAAATTGTATTTTATTATTAACATTCACTGTGATATTCGCAAGAAGCAAGCTGAATTATCTCAAGATGTTTTAAACCAAGGTCAAAAAAAGCTGGTTTATCTTGAAAACATTTGTCTAAAAATAAAGCCAGTAAATATACGATGTACAAAGAAGGTGCCTGTGATGTGTTATTTGGTTCACTAAACATCTGCCCTCAAAAAAAAAAAAAAAAAAAAAAAAAAAAAAGGAAAAGAAAAGCAACAGTACAATTATTAGGTAGCCCATGGAATTCTTCCTTCAAATTCTGTAAGTAGAGAGAGACAGTTAATGGTAAGTGCATACTTCAAAGGAATACAGAGCTTGGTGACAATTTGATGACTGGCCTGGAGATTCTCAAAGAAATTTACTCATCTCACAATAAGGAATCCTTCTGTAATGTCCAAATAATTGAAAAAAATATGCAATATCCATGAATTCATCAGACTGACAAAAGTCCAGGCACACCCCTCAGAGTAGGTGTTTCAGCTGACTGATACTTTGAAAAATATGGACTATTCTGCTCCAGGGAGTTCTGCAAGTCAGCTGGGAGGAGAGTTCAGTTTTAAGACAAAGTTGTGCAAGTAAGTGCATTAAAGAACTTTTCAGGTTGTTACTGAAAGCAAAGGGAAGGATGTTTCCAGGTGAAAGCTGTTATCTGAACTTGCTGAGAGCATCTCTAAAGCCAAGTGGGAGAAAAAAACCTCACATTTAATAATTTTGTTGTATCTATTATCCAGCTGCAGAGAGGAACAGAAGACTCTTAGGATAAAAGGAATTCAGTGTTAGCTGTTCCTTTTTGTCTTCAGCACTGGAAGTTGATTTCAATTCCCTGTAAGCATCACAACACAAGGGGTGATGCTCCTCACAGGGATGGCACCCAGGTAAACCTCCTTCCCATCAGCATTTAGAACCCAAGGGCAGAATTTGATCCCATAAATATGAATCTGTTCATTAGCATTTCCAGCGTCATCTGCATTCTGCATGTTAAGGATGTCACTCTGAACAAGGAGTTTCAACCATTGCTTGCTTAACTCCATGCAAGTGTTTCCTAGGCAGACAGAAGACTGCTCCCAGGCAGGAAACAGGCATTGCATATTCATAAGTATCTCAACACACAATTAATTGCTGAGTGATGAAAAAGCAGCAATGAATAGAATGGATTTCTGCTCTAACTTTGAACGAAATGCATACAAAGTGCACTCAGTGTGTGTTTTACATCACCAACAAGTGTCCTTGGCTTCACACCTGCCACCTGCTCATCACTGCATCACAAAGCCAAAAGCTTCAGTTGCTTAATAAAAAACAGAGACAGCACGTCCTTCCTCATTTACAACTACCACAATCACTCCAGATCTTAAAATAACTCATAATAAGCAGAGATAAGTGTTGGAGTTTCTCCTTTTGATGCTGCCTCCAAGCAGAGGCAAAGTGCACAGTAATGGGCTGCAACATTATCCCATTGCTTCCCACTCTGGCCCTCAAGTCACAGCTATAATCCAGCAAAGATGAGCCTGCTGATGGCTTTGACACTTCCATTTTCACTTTCTCAGTTTTGAAGCTTCTCATCATTAAATTAAGTGTACTCAGTAATTGTTGCAAAATGACTGCCAGCCACAGGGCCAGGGAAAAGCACTCCAGGTTTGTATGGAACTTATAAAGCCATTTAATTGGCACCTGATTAGGCCAAATGATTTTCTATTTGGTCAAAAACTACACCCCCAGTATGGGAAATCAAAGCACCTTTCCTTCCAATAATATCTGGTCCTCGTACCAGGTTGCTCAAGCTTCCATAGTTAGATTCCTGTAAAATTTAAGTTTAACACGAATACACTGTCCAGTGACAGTTTCTTGATGTTCAGTTTCCAAATGTCCAAATCCTTTGTTCTACTTAGGATCCAGATTTAATCATATAGCTAGAAAATGTATTTGTATTGAATTTGTATTGCTCTAAATTGATGCATACAAGGAAAGATGTTAGCATCAAGATTTAGTACTTTTTAACCTTGAAGGTATGCCATATAATAGGTATTGATTTTATCTTTTTTTATTACACAGAAAAAATAATAAAATATGTCTTCTGGTGAACTGTTATACGACAGAATAAATGGTTAGCAGTGTATGTTATAAAATAGCATAGTGACACCACGTATGTTTGCTTTAAAAGCTTATTATAAAAATCAATGATGATATACATCTTGGTTATGCTCATTTTTTCTAATTAAAGAGACCCTGTAAAAAAGAGGTTTTCAGTGGTTCAATCTGTAATTCTTATTTCTCTTCATCATCTGTAATATTTTCTCTTACTGAGGAGGCCTTGAAAATACTCTATAAAATTTTGCTCATTTTCACTCAAAAATAATTCTGCATGTGGCACTGAGGTTAATGTTGTTCTTTTATGTATGATCCTCATAACGTGTGATGCTTCAGATTAAATCATCTGGTTTTCCTAAGAGGCCTCTAAGGAGGAAATTCTGATCGCCTTTAAGTCAAAGAAAAATTTCCATCCACCCCAGCAGAGCCAGATTTTACACCCTGAAGGTATGAAAGCTGCTTCTCTCTCCTCCAAGAATGCAAGGAGAAACCAAGGGGAATAACTCAGTGGAAAGGAACATAAAAGAAAACTGGCAGGATCTCCTCTCCAAAGGGAACCCTCCCAGCAAAAGAGAAGAGAGAAATGCATTTGGGAGAAATGCATTTCCACCTCCTCTGGAAGTGCATGGAGTCACAGTACAGATTTATTTTTTACCTTCAGTGATTAAGGTCCTATTCAGGGCTTTAGAAGCAGCTCTGGTACTCCAACATGGTTCAGCTCGAGCTCATAAATACCCCTGTGGTGCAGCTGTATCTGTGGCTACTTTACTTGGTGTTCACAGCATTTCTAGGATCCAGCTTTTCCAGACAGAGTTCATTTATATCCCTGTCAGTACTTTACACACACATAACTTTTCTAAAAAGCCCTTCCTGTACCTTAAATATCCTTGAAACATTTTTGTTGGTAGTTGCCCCTTTTAAGCTGATTGGTCTTCCATCAAAATGAAATATATCAAAACTATTTTGTTATTCACCCAGAAAATTCCCTTTCAGACACAACCATCTTTCTTTCCTGAATCCCACCTAATTTGTTAACCTGTTTCTATTATTGAACTACCTGTAGATAAATGCTATATTCCAGGGCAGAAAAAGGCTCTTTGTAGAGGGGATGTTACATCTCTGACTCCCAGACAAAGCATCACTGACATTCCTCGAATCTATTTTAAATTGTACGTTTGGACATTCATAACGCCCCACTCATTAAAGATCTGCATAAAACTGATTATGGGTCATGCACCCTCAGCTGACAGGGGGGTGGTGCTCAAATTTTTCTGTTCCTTTTAAATTTGTTGCCATTTAAGCCACAAAATGCAAAGAGCAGAATCCTCTCCTACAAGTGAATCCATTTCTGCATCAAGGCAGGGCTGGTTTGTGGTCAGACTCCTCACTGGCTCTGTAGTGCCTTTAGAATCCTCTCAGCTTCTGAGCAGGAAAGAGGTTCCTGATCAAGGGAACCAGGGAGAAAAGCCCAGTGCAGCTCTCAGTCACCCCAGACTGCCTTTGCCCTCCTGGGACCTCAGCATCAGGCAAGAAAGGCAGAGCTTAAGAAGCCTTCCTTTTTCATCTAGTTTCCATTCTCCCCATATTCTTCAGGCAGCAGCCTGACAACACAGACAGCCAGAGTGACCTGTGCAGCCCTCTCAGATGTATCTGCATCTTTGGAGAGATGCAAATGGAGAAAAAGGAAGTGTGTCCTCACTTGTCTTCAGATACCTTTTATAAGAACTTGAACCCCAGGCCAGGTGGGATTTTTTTGTTCCTACCATTTAACTACTCTCAGGTTACCATATGGGTTCCACTCAGGAAGATTTTCTGCTAAATCATATCACACCCCCATATTAATACCCTTTTGAGAGTAAAATAATGACTTTATAAAGGCAGTAAGTTATCAGACAGTTTTAAAATATGATGTCTGACTACAGCAGTATTTTAGCTTTTTTTGAAGGAAAGTCTGTGGTGGGATACACAAGAATATCTTGCAAAAAACATAAAGGAATTTGCTTTCAGATACAAGAAATTTGTCTTTTTATCCTTAGCTGAGCTTCAAGTACTTGATTTAACCTTTGCTAGCACCAGTGTGTCAGCCCATATCCCATTTCCCCTTACTCCCTCTCCTCAATCTGGATGTTCTTCGAGGCAAAATTCACAAATGCCAAGGGTGTGGAGATTCTTGGGCATGGGAAGTGCAGCCATTAGGGCTCCAAGCCGTGTTTCAGTGCATGTTTTGTGTGTTTGGAGAGCTTACTTCCTCCTCTCTCTCTTAAATCTCAGTTGAGAAAAGATTGTGACTGGGAATGATAAAGTGTGTGAACTGAGGGGGTTGTAGTGTCCTTAAAAGAAGAAAGAGAAAAAAATGGCACAGCATTCTTTGCAGTGGTTATCATCAACAGCCAACCTTTGTGCTGCAGCACTTGCAAAAGCTTGAAGTAACTGCAATACATCCCCTCTCTATTGATTCAGAAAAGAAAGGTAATTGATTCACCCTCAGGATTTCCTTTAAAAGACACTGGGTAAGAATTATCTCTCCTATATCATATCACAAAACACACTAAGGAAAGCTACTTGAGATTTGTATACTGTCATCCATCACTGGAATCCCTGAGCTCTTTTCAAGAATAATTGAGAGCAGACAACTGTATTTCTGGGGTCGTTGCAGGGTCTTTCTCCATCTTTCAGGGTAAAACCCTCCACTTGTAGCATTTGGGAAATGGTTGGCTTGAAGTGAGGGAGGGTTTGTTATTTTGTTGATTGAACTGAATTTGAGGCTTGAAAAGATGCAGCAAACTGATCAAAGTAGACACTGAAGACTAAAAAACATCAGTCCCTTTACCCCACTGCCCCCACCATGGTTTCTGTTTGGATGCTTAATTTCAGGACATTAAAACTTGCCCAGGGGCTGAGGTATGTGCTGTACAGGTATGGAGCCCTGGGTCACAAAAAGACTGCCACTCAGCAAACACAGATCTGATGCTACCCTGACAATTTATACAAAGGGCTCAATTTTTCAACCTCCTGAATTCTCCTTTTCTATGGATTTGCATATTTTTAACACATCTCGGCATATAAGCCATACATGTTTGCCTAATTTCTGAAATGCTGTCATTTCTCCCCTGCTATATATTACAAAACATCAACCCCACAACAGGGGTGCCTCACTTCCAGCCACTGGAACTTGGAGCTACTTCTAAAACCTACCAGATATTTGGACACAAAACTCTCTGAGAACATTTGAAAATTTGACCTGACGGAATGAAACTTTATCTGATGGTCAAAGAATTGGATGAATGGACAGAGAATATGGAGAAAACTGTGGTTCCAGTCTATATGACAAAGAATATGGAGAAAACTGGGGTTCCAGTCTATAGCCTCCAAAAAATCTCTCACAGATTTCACCGAATGGCAGTAGCAATAATAAACAGCAAGAAGCAGAGCCAGTAGCTCCAGATTTTAATGTCTTCCCACAGTAAAAATGTACATCTCCCAGCTATTCTGTGCAGGACAGCAACTGATAGCCAAGAAACTGCCTCCTGTAATTAACATGCTGCTTTTCTAGATGAGCCTCTTCGCTGCAGTATTTTTACTCTGAATTCCTGACAAGTTAAAAAAAGGAGAATGGGCTGAGTGCTCAGACTGGCAGATTGCCTGAACGTACTTACAATCATTAACTGATCTCATGTTGTCTCCTGCTGCCACCTTCCCACAGGGGAGCAGATGTCCCAAAACAAACAGTGCTGCTGGAGGGGGAACGTGACAGTCAGGTGAGATGCAAAGGGCACTCAGAGTCATTTCTCAGGGGATTTAAACCTGCCCAAGCACCTTTTTTGGAAGTTATGATGGTGCCCGACCCAGCTTGAGAGAGGAACTGTAAAGGTGTGTGTGCCACAGTCCATTAGGTGTGGATGCATAAACAAAGGGAAATACACTGAAAAATCCACATTTTCCATGGTGCCAAGAAACAGGACAAGAAGCAATAGGCAGAAACTGGTGCACAGGAAGCTCCACATGATGGTGAAGAGGAACTTTGTTGTGCAGGACCAAGCAATGGAACAGGCTGTCCACAGAGGGTGGGGAGTCTCCCTCATTGGAGATATTCCAGAACTGTCTGCATGCAATTCTGTGCTCTGGGATGGCCCTGCTTGAGGAGGGAGGTGGGACCAGATGACCCCACTGGGGTCCCTCCCAAGCTGGCCCATTCTGTGAGAGTGTCCCAGACTTGGCTCCAGGTGTAGCTCCACCCAAGTGATGGGTGAGGAATATCCAAAGCACATCAGTACTTTTCTTTCTGCAAAATGTCTGAGAACAATTCATGAGTGTCCTGACTTTATGGCAGCAGACAATGAATATTATCTGAAATCAGTCATTAAATACCTTCTGTGGATACTCCCCTAGTCTGTGACAAGTTTCCAAGTGTTTGATTGTGTAAGATCCCAAAGTGGATCTGCTAAGACATAAGTCACAGAGTGTATCTGTTCCTTGACTGGAAAAGACAAGCTCAGAGTCAGGTTTCCAGGGTGAACAATCACAATTACCCATCCCAAATGTTCCTTCAGGGAACATTTTTCAATCCTCCTATCTCAGTGCTAACTGCAGCCAGAAAACCTACTGGCTAGTACATTTATAGATAATAAATGTAAAAGGAAAATAAACAACTAAAGCTGATTTACTGTCATATCTAAAAGAACATTTGTGCAAGCTTACACAGTCCTGGGAACCAAACCAAGCCCAGGCAGAGTGGCTGCCTTTGGAAAACACACCTGTGGCTAATTCCAGCTGCTAAGCAGGGACACAGGGACTTTAACCTCTTCCAGGCACAGGAATGGTGCATAGCTAAAGAGCTTACCCAGCTCCAGGTTTGGGTGTGTGTGAGAAACCAGCAAAAAAAAACCTGATTATCCTAAATTTGTTCTCCTCAAAACACATATGCAGCAAATTCCTCCTGTCCCTTTGGGCCCTGCAAGAAAGTAGGAGAAAAATCCAATATTTTCTGTAGAGCACCAGAACTGCAAACCCTCATTAAAGGCCACAGAGAAACCATACATTTTAATGCCTGCAATGTGCTGATGCATTCCTCTTTATTACCTGGGAATAAGAAAGCTATTGTGTACATTACCTGAATGCAGGCCATCCCTAGCACACTCCAGGCATGCCTCTTGGTAGGTGGGGATGAAATATCCAGGGGAAAATAAGACTTTTAAATCCACACAGAAATTCTGGCTGGAGATTGCCAGCAATTTATATAATTCATCCTCCTGCCTTATAGATGATGCATATCATTAATGAGCAACACCCAAAACTCCTCCTGATGTCTACAAAAGGCATGGGAACAAGCTCTAAATTTGCTAGAACAAATATAAATCTGTCTTTGGTTGAGCTCAACCATACATCAGCCAGTGCACAGCCCAAAGCTTGGCTCTCAGACAACATTTTCAGGTTAACCAAGAAGACAGGAGAGCCCAGGCTCTGATAGTTCCTCACTACAGAGAGCACCATAAGGGTTAATAACTCACCTAAATCCGTGCTGGTGAGAGTGGTGAGGGAGATACTGAGCCTGTCCATCCCTACTGGAAACAGCATTCTGCTTGGATGAGCCACAATCTCATCAAAATTAAAAAAAAAATCCACCTGATTCTGTCTTTTTGGTGTGTACAAATGATAAAGTGGATAAACAGTCACAGAGAAGGGTGTTAGGAGTGGTGGAATTCCCTACATGCACCAATTCCATGTGCTCCAATTACCCTGTGGGGACAAGACAGTTTTAAGGGAAAATTTGCACCTCTGAACAAAGCCTAGTGACCAGGATAAACACACCCTGCCTGGCAAGCCATCACATCTGAAAAGAACACTTTGTACATCTCATTATGAAAAAGATGAACAAAGCATTGTATGGGGGTTTTTTTGTTTGAAAATAAAATATATTTCAGAATTGCTATGCCATACTCGTGTTTTTGCACAGCCGTTTTTTAATCTTCTCTCACTGGAACTTAAACCCCAACAGACAAATTATTAATTGCTTGTCTCAAGCCCCTCAAAGGGCTTCGTGGTGCTGCCCTGTGCAAGGCACAAGGCTTTGTGAGTGCCCATCCCAAGCCCTTCCAAACATCAGAGATGCCCATGTTTCCAGCTGCAATGCAAAAAAAAAGTGCACAGTCCACAGTAATTTTATAAGAGAATGCATTTTGAATTCCATAAATAATGCATAGCAAACACACACTTGGCTTGCTACCTTCTGGGAGAGCTGTGTTTGATACACACACACATTAGGGCTGCAGGGTCTAAGGCTGTCCCCAAGGCAGCAGCCTGGGATGGATAATCAGCTCCATGGACAGAGATGAAATTCCCAACTACTTTTCTCCTACCATTAATGAGAGTTACACAGCAAAGGTCTCACTCTAAATCAGCCTCCTTAAGATGGTTGGACCTCATCAAAATGGAGCAGACATGTGCCAGTGCACTGCAAACACAGCCAGGAGGAACAAAAGATAAGAAAAACTTTAAAGAAGGAATCTTGTAGAAAAATGGCTAATCATTCCCAGGCCTGAGTGAAAGACAGGAATCCCTTACTCGGAATTATTTCACCTCCCAATGGAGCTGATGAAGGAAAGCAGAATTTGAATGTTTTGGAAGGTTTTCTACTGCCAAATGGAATGTAAAATCAGTGACTTTGGGGTAATTTTGTCAGGTTTGAGATGCCATGGCCAAGAGCTCTCCAACTGTTCGACAAAACAGAGATTAGTTCTCAGAGCTTTTTACCTCATTTTTTTCCCTTCTTTGCAATATTACACTGCATGTTGGGACATCTGGTCCCACTGTGGGAAGGTGATGGAGTCTCCTCGCATGAGGTGAGGTGGATCAGGAAAGCTGCCAGCAGCAAGGTCTGCTCTCCATCGTGCCTGTGTCAGGGAGGTGCAGGATGTGCAGTTCCACGAGTCCCCCCTTCCAGAATGCACCAGGTATGAAAAATGTCTGTGTGCCACCTACTGCTCTGTGCAATTAATCACTGGCTGAAAAAAACCCAGGGCCCTGGTTACTCTCCAAAGGACACAAACGTGTGGCTGTGTAACTCCTTTGGACAAACAGGTCCCTTGGTTGAGAGTGGCCTTCCTGCCTGGAGCCAGGTACAAATAAACACACCAAGTGCACAGGTGATCTGTCACCCAGAAAGCCACATGGAGTTTAAATGACAACCACTCATCTTAAGGATACAACATCTCTGCTGAGGGACTTCACTTCTGATGCCCTGGCTGATTCTCATTTAAACAAACAAAGGAGATCAGAGTCAGATCCAAAATTTCAGACTAATCGCCCCTGATTCTCGAGTATGACATCTTGAACTGTCTAACACCAACTGTTGAAATGGCACTTCAGAACTAATCATGATAGTTCTGAGTCCAGAATACAGAAACCTTCACCATGGACAGAAAATTTCCCACTCCAAGTCACATCCTCACCTAACCACACTCAAAGTTCATTATCTGGTCCCAGAGCTCTGGATTGCATCCAACCCTTAAATTACCACCAGCCTGATCACAAAAACAAATGCTGTCTATTTGGCTACTAACTAGTCAACAACGATGAAAGAAAAAGAAAATAAAGGAAAACTTCTCTTCCCTGACAAGCTGTCATAAGGATATGAAGAGCACAAATAACAAGTAGCTCCTCCAGAGCACAAGACAACACGACAGCTCGCTCCGAGCGCGATTCATCCCGTCTCGCAAAGGAGCAACCTGTGAGGAGACAAGTATTACTCTGCCAAAGGAAAAAGAGGCATGGGAGAGTCCAAAAATATTCGTAGTCACAGCAGATCAGTTCATGAAGAGATGGTGAGAGAAGATGGAAAAAAAAAAACCCCAAGTTTGCAGCAACAGTTGCTGTCCAACACTGCAGCCGTCACCAGCAGGACAAGGGGATTAACAGATGGTGTTTAAAGCTGGAAGAGAATGCTGGGATTTAAGCAGTCATTTTGTGAACTGGAACGGGAAAAGTAAAAGGAATTATGTTCCCCACTAAGTCCAATGTGGGTGAGTGGAGTTCATAAATTCCCTAAACCTCTTCAGTGCACACTCCTGAGACATCTCCACTCCACGCACAATGGGCACGCTGCACACGATGCTCATTAAAACCAGTTCCCTGAAGCAGAGGCTGGAAGGAGCCATCCTTCTGCCTGCACAGCTCTGCAGGTGAGCAGGAAGAGAAGGAACCCTGCTGGCATCTCTTCTCTCCATTCTGAGGTACCATGTCCCATCACAGCTCACAGGACACGTCACTTCATGTGGCACAGAGGAGGATGGAGCTGAGAAAAAGCACAAAAATCAACGTGCATATGGCAGCAACCATGAGAGCAAGTAAAGGAAGCCCAAACAGTCCAGAGCGTCCCAAGAAGCAAGATTACGGTTTTGCTTGTGTCAAACATTCCTGAGCTCCTCAGGCAGGACCCAAAATGCAACAGGAACCCAGGCTGCATCCCTCCCAGCTCTCATCTGTGAAACAACCAGTCCCCTGCACCAGAGTCTGACAGAACACAAAAGAATACACCAAAAAACCACAATTCCAGAGCACTGAATTCCAGGCACATTGCAAGGAGGCGTTTGGGGACTTGGCAGCAGCACAAGCCTGATTCAAGGTCCTGTGATAAAAGTGAAACGAGCTCACATCTCATCACTGTACATGCAGTTTATGAGCTGACATATTATTTTACATGGTACACTCACTCCATCCCAGATGAACACAGAGCAAATAAACCCTCGAAGGATTCCTGTGAACTGTACAAATACCGGAATCAGACATTAGCAAGATATCAGCCTTCAGAAATGCAGATTGGGACTCACACAGATCTCCATCCACTAAAATCCACAGCATTTAAACAAAGCCACCACATACACACCTGCCATGTGCTGGTGTGCTACAGTATTTCCACCAAATTATTTCACTGGTTTGGGATCCAGCAGTTTGGGGATCAAATTCAGATTTTCCAGCTCCCTTGGCAAACTCCCAGGCTGCTTAACAGAAGGTGACCGAGGGCTGGAGGGAAGCACCTGAAGCTTTTAGCAAAAATTGACTGTATTTTATATGATAGGAAGCAGTTTAATCTATTACCATATTGTAAAATACATTTAGTTTAAAAAGCTCAAATCCTTTTTTATCTTCTGTAAATGGAAGATAAAGGCCTTTGTTAATCCAGGTGTTAGAACACTCTATAGATGCCAATTAGGCAGCAGCAGGAAGAATACAGATGAAACAATCTATATCCCAGGTAATGATCTTCCACTGCGGTCAGGGGGGAAAACAAACACCTTCTGGGAAGTCATCTGTTGACAGACATCCAGAAGTTATTGCTGACATTCAATTTGAGAAATAGTCAAGGAATTTCCAATAGGAATCATCGAGCCCTGTTCCTTATCTGGCCACCTTACATCAATATTATTTTAATTTATATGACACACTTTGTAGTAAAGTCTATTCTGAAAGCAAACCTGATGTAACCCAGAACTGCTGCCTTTGGGAGAACAGTGGGAATGATCTCTTACCAAAACATCATTTTTATATGACATTTCATAAGCAGCCAAATGCACAGCTAGAAAACTCTGAATTTCCATCATTTTGGAGAACTTCAGTAGAGACTAGTTTGAAGTTAATGTAATATTGACTTTCCAGCACTGATGATTGAACTGTTGGGATATAGTAAATGATCCACTGGTAATATTTCACCTCTCTTCTGTACATTTAATTTTTAAAGATACCCACAGTGAAAGGATATGTGGTTGCAGAAGCAGGGACTGGGACTCAAGGCTTTTGTTACATTTCTGATTGCAGTCTTTAATCTTTGGGTCAAGCATTGCAATAGGAACTTTTTCCTGTTCATACCAAAACTAAGGCATGTGTGTCATTATACCTTACAGCAGTTTGATTTCTTAACACAGTTATTCCCCATTTGAAGTACAAAGAAGGGATACCTTGAGTTAGACTTATTTTATTTTTTAAAATCCAAACCTGGTTCCCACCTGTCACTGATCTCAGGTGTGTGGGCCCAGCTGCATTACTAATCTGTGTAGATCCTTATGTGCTTGGTGAATGATGAGTATTTTACATTCCTGTGCTATCCTGAGGAGGCTTTTTATTCTGAGATGCTGTTTTTGGTAAATTAATAATTCAAGAATGTTTTTGTGATAGTTCTTTCACCTCTATTTATTGCCCTGACTGGAAGAGACAAAATTTCCCTTTGGAGAATGAAGACTAAGAACATTTCCTTTAGAACAGCTGCCTCAAAAAAAAAGGGATTTTCAAGTTCCACTGTAAATTTTCCATCTTCAATTACTTTTAGCTCTGCTGGTAATCTGTCTGCACTATTCAGAGATTATATTTTAAAAAGCAATAATATTACAAAATGTCAGAATCACAGGTAAATAGTGTTTTACAAATTATCACACAAGTACAATAAAGATCTACTACTTCTTATTTAATATTTACTATTATTTATGTGCTTTCACAGCTTCAAAGGGGCAAGGAGTAGCTTCACAGCAGCTCTGGGAAAGTTCAGGATACTGGCAGCAAAAGTACCTCCTTCTGCCTCCCAAGCTCTGCTCAAGATCAGCACAATCAGTAAATTAAATTGGTTTAATAAAGTGAATTTTTACCCCAAAAGAAGTGGAAGGGTTCTGTGAAGTCTTTCAGGGAGATCACTGGAGTTTAAGGTTATATCCTGAAGTTACCTCGAATAACTTGTGGCAAGAGCCAGTATAAAACTTTAAGGAGCATAAAAAAAGAAACACCATCATAGTATTAAAGAAACTCCACATGACATGAAGGTGGAAACATTGGGATGGGTGATTTGTATCATTTTTATATCAGTGTTTGTCACTATCCCCGACTTAAAATATCCCATTTTATCAATACTGCTGCCACCACAGATCTGTTGAATTCTTAGCGTCAACAATGATTCCAGATTTTATTATTTTTTTAATAGATAATAAAGTATGTGAGTGTGATATGTGAAGGTGCAAGGGCTGGATAGCAAACAACACCCTGAGCAACAGAAGAGCTTTGTCAGGTTTAGTGCAGGGCCCTGCTGAGCTGCCATGACCTGAAATGGCCCATGACAATGGCATAGAAAGTGTGTCACTCCACTGGGCCACTTCTGTTTTTAGGCCTCTTCTGAGACTGCTGATGAGCACAGCATCATTGATGACCTCTTTTTTGGGAAGATTTGAGGAGAGGAGCAGCCTTGCACGGGGAGCAGGAGGGAGCCCAGCACACCCCATCTCCAGCTCCAAGGCAGGCTGGAGGCTGAGTTTGACCTGGATACACAGAACACAAATGTTCCTCTCACACATGAGCACCTTCACCTAATGCTTGCTCCCATCTTTTCTTCTTTCCAGAGATCTTTTCCAGTGGGTCACATGTTGATACACAATCCAGGGAAGAAGTGTGGTCGTTCCCACTGCACCCCTCCCTATCAGACTCAGCAGGCAGCTTGAAGAGGCAAATAGAAACCTCCCAGTACCCTCATAAATAAAGTGCCCACCTAAGCTTTCACTGGGATTGATAGCTAACTCATTTCACATTTAAAAAAAAAAAAGAGTATGTTCCATAAATATATGTTACTCTCTAAAGTCAAGTCCCAAGTAACTATATTACCTAAAATATGCAAGACTTCACTGCCCAGCACAAGAGTTTCCACCCTGCAACATTTTGGCTTTTGGAATCAACAAAACACCCCTGGAAAATCACAGCACTGTGGTTTTTAGTGAGCTATCCCTGCCTGCACCAAGGTCACCAAACAACTTAGCATATCCCAGTATGAAATATTCAAAACCAGGCAGCACTACCTTATCCTACTGACTCCTGTGTTCCCTGGGGTCATTCTCTTCAATAAGCTTTATTGCACATAAAGGTGCAGTTCAGAGAGGAGTCTCTTCATAAGTACAATAAATAAATTATTCTCGCCTTGCAGAGAGATGCAGGACTGTAAACACCAGGCTGTCACAACTGATTTCCATCGTCAAAGTTTTCGGGCCAGGTAGCTTATAATGGATGTGCTTTTGTGACACCTGATTAAGGCTGGTGTCATCGTGGTTTTATGGGCTACTTAAATGTGGCAATTTCCATTAAGTGTTTTTAAAAAAGCAATTAACAGTTTTAACAAGAGTTCACTAGTTCAAATCATTTCAGCAGTGACTGGTAGATTGTCCTCATGGGTCCCACGCTTGACATTTGCAATCTCTCATCCTCTCATCCTCTCACAAGTGGTGTTTTGGCAAAGTAGGGGGGCAATTATGAACATCACTCAGCACAGCAAATACACTTCTTTTTAGGGGAAACAACAGAATAACAGCAAACCAAGGCATCATCAATGAGCAGCTCATAAAACTTTCAAGTAATGCTACCAGAGGCAGTTTCTGCTGAGGGGTTTGATCTCCCACCTAGCAGGAAAGCAAATCTGTCTGCAACAGCCCAGTGAGAGAACACAGGGAGGCAGCTCTGTGTGAGGCAGAGCTAGAGAAAGACAGATCATACCTCAGTTGTTTAGTGTGATTTGCAAGAAAAGCCAAAAATCTGTGAAAATTAGAGCCTGCAGTATTGATGGAATTGAAAGCAGAAGATCAGGGCTGTAAACTGAGTGGAAAGGAAAGGGTCAACCGTGAAGGTGTCAGCCTGATCATTCAGAAGCCACAGAAATAGCTATGAAAACAAAGACTCCTTGGACATTAGGGTTGTGTTAACAATCCTTTGCTAACACTTCTGTTGTGGTGTCTCAGTGCAGGGCTCAGGGGTTTTCAGTACAGACCAAGTCACAATTTAACTCCTGGTTCTGAGTCTCCCACAATTTCATGTGATGAACCACTGTGCTCCACTGGCACACTGACAGCAGGTGATTACTAAGTACAGAAAATCTGATAATGTGAAAACAATCCAAGTGATACCTCAGAACACATTTGTTCAAACTACAAATTGTCCACTGTTGGGAAATCAAAAGGCTGCAGCTACAAGACATAGAAGGGAAAGAGGAGCAGGCCAATACCTTTGTGGCAGGATTACATTTACAAAGGGAGCTTTGGGTTGTTCCTCACTAGCTGGATCCATAATTCTGAATTCTTCCCCAGCTGACTGCTCAGCACAGCTGTCCCTGACCCCCCAAAAGCCAGTCCATGCCCAAGGCCAGGCCAGAGCACAGGGCATTTCCCAAAGAACAAGAAACTTCTTCACCCAAGCTAGCGACCCTCCTTCAACACTTCACTCTTCTTTTTATAAAAGATCCCTTTTTAAGGTTCTAATATGTTTCAGTGCAATTTATTCTCTGATTTCTCAGTATATCAGCAGAGACACCCACAAAGGAAACAGCACAGAAACATTCTGCTTTCCTGTCCCCTCCTCCTCAGGTATCACAGCCAGGAAATCCCTGCACAGGGAACTTTTATCTTTATGCTTCTCCCAAGGGCACAGCAATTTCAGACAAATGCAAAGAAACAGTTGCCTTTTTACAATACTCACTTTGGCAGTTTTCTCTCAAACCAACATTTCTTCCTTTAATTAGCATCTTACAAGGAAACTACAAAGAGAGAGAGATGTCTCACTGTGGCAAAGGAGGAGCAGGAAGAACAGGCATTGCCAGTGGTGTGGAGAAGGGTTGTTCTTTCACACCTGGATGTTTCCTGCACTGGGGCAGCAGGGACAGCTCACTGAGAGGTGACAAACCTGCTCTGGCCATGCCAGCTGCTGCACCAAGACCCCTCCTGCAGCTGATTTCATTATTGCTGCATTTTGGCCGAATGGCACTGCTGCTCATCGCACATTAATTAATTTATTTAGCTAGGGCTGCCTGTTCCTAAAAATATCTGGGTCTAAACAGTTCACAAGGCTCAGCCACCTGTAATTGCTCCCCCAGAAAATTCACCCACAAACCATGCCTAAGACAGTTGCTCCAGCCTGCTCCATCACATTAAGACAGAACTAAAAGCATACAAGGACGTGGCTGTCACTCTGGTCTCTCAGGGAAAGCTGTTAAACTGTTAAGACAAATCTATCTGACTGGAAGACAGCAGAAGTTCAGAAATAAGAACAGTTTTCACTATATAATATTAAAGCAACATATTATCTATTTAGCTTCTTAATTGAGACTTCTTCATATAAATTAAAACAGAGCCTTTCCTCAGCTATCATGTATGCTCACAGAAGTACTGGGAGCACTTTTAATTAAGCCATGAAAAGGAATTTGTTTTCGAGGATGAGGTGGTTTCATCATACTCATTATGGCCTATTCTTAACAGGGGATCTTACAAGAAGCTCTCATTAAACAGCTGTTTAAAATGAGAGTAGCTTGATTCATGCCAGCTCCTCCCACAATTTCAACTTTGTACTTACAGCTAAAAACTATTACAGCTCTACAGTGACCATGGAATTTCTTTATGTTCTTCTTCAAGATAAAACTTACCCACAAGATCTGAGACTGCTACTGAAAGGGACAAGGCAGTTAACTGAGAGTCCAAAGACAGCTTACTTGGGTGTTTTTTCCATCCCAAATCTTTAGAATCCCAATTCTTCACTGTGATGGTGGTGAGTTCTATCCATAGAATAAAAGCACTTCCTGTCCTACAGCTGAGAGAAGCAGCACACAGCCCTCCTTGAGATTATCATGCTGTAACTTTCCCAATTCTTTGATAGGATTCCTTTCCTTAGAATATTTGTCACTGTGTGACACATTTCCAGAACAAGCCCAGAGGCTGCAGAGATTGTGCAAGATGGAAAGGGAGCAGCTGAGTGGTTACAGGGAGAGTACCCAGCTCTAGGGTAGCTCACATACAGCAATGGACACTTTAAAGGCAGTTAAAATCAATAATACTGTTGGAAATTTGGTGAAAGTAAGACACAGAAAAAAAAAATTGTTCAAAGTCACTCAGGAACTCGAGGAATGTGCTGAAAAATGAAGCCTAAACCTGAAAAGAAAACAAAACAAAAAAAAAACCTAAATTGTCTTCCAAATTCCCTCAAAAACTCTTTGACCTCATTAAAAATTTCAGTCAGTGAAACCTCTTAAAATCCTGGATTCCATCCTAAAAGGCAGTTAAAAGGAAAAGCCACCATGGGCACAAGAAGTTTAATTGCAGAGATGAATGAGGGAAGTTCTCGTCTCCCAGCAGTAAACCTTTTAGTATTTATGACATTGAAATTACACTGCATAAACAAAGGAAAAGTCAGAAAGGGGCTGGCTTCATAAATAACAGCCCATTTTTGTGCCAGCCTGATTAGCTCATGTCTGCTTCCACACTGATCTCTGGCAGAGCAGCCTGCAGTGCCCTCCAGCTCCCAGGCCAGGAAAAGGGGAGAAAAGGGGAGAACATTTTTTTTTTTTTTTTTGCCAAAAAGAAAATGACCAGATGAAAATACCACCTTCCCAGTAGGAAACAATTTTAAAATGTATGTAAAATTCTGACGAGAAGTTGGGACAGGTTGAAGAGCATCCACGTGGTTGTGTGAGGCCAAAGTGTCTGTGGATTACACACATTGCAAAGGTGAAGTGAAGGGATTCTGACACAGGAACTGATTCCTAGGGTCAGATCTGGCACTTTTGCTTCCTGACCCTCTGATGCTCAGTCCTAACCTCCAGCTGCTGTGCAGCAACACCTGTGCCTGTGAGATCCCTTCTCTTGCACCCCATCTATTAAAATCCCAAAGGTCACAGCCAGCTGTCCGTGGACAGGACCAGAGCAGTAGCACTTCCACAGGAATATCCAGTACCAAGTCTGCTTCTGCACAAATCACTCTCCAGATAAAGAGTTTTAGTTACAAGCGTGCAGATGTTATAGAATTAATTGCACCATTTTTAAGGGTGATAATTAAGCAGAAAGGAAGCAAGGTTGGGAAGGGGCAGGGAAGGGAGAACAGGCAGCAGGATATGGAGCAGAAGAAACTTAAAGTACATAAAAATCTCAGGCTCTCAGGAACCCCTGTGCTCCAGTGCCTGCCCTAAACTGGAGCCCCTTAGGAGCACACAGCTTCCAAATGGATCAGGACATCTTCTGTCTGCACAAAGCCTGCAGCAATTGTTCCCAAAGGGCCTTTGGGCATTGCTGAGGTAAAATCCTTACAGAGGTAATGGTTATTCCAGCATGGGCCTGGGAGAGGGAGCACAGCATCCTGCAAGTGTGCAAGGGCTAAACGAGGGAATAGATGGGCTCCCAGAACCCACTTCCAGCCATTCAACAGAAAGGGAGGAAGCCTTACTCCAAATAAATTAGTGGAACTAATTAGGCAGCAAGCAGGAATCCCACTAAACTACCACGTTACACAGTAAATAAACTCTGCCTTAAGTGCCCCCAGAGAATCTCAGTGGAGGTGTTGTGTTTCCTCTTGCAATGGCACCAGCAGCCTCCAGTCACCCAGCTGGCTTTTAGGCTCTCTCCTCAGGATTTTAAAATTTAAAGGGGGAAGTTAAAGGCTGATCCATGGTGTGACCTGGGGCTCAGTTTTACAGCTCTGCTCATCTTTGGGGAAAGAAATTACAGCTCCAAGAGCCTGACCAAACATCCTCCTCTCAGACAACAACATCTGGGACTGTTTTCTCCTGCATTAAGAAAGGTGCAGTAGATTTCCCTGCATGGGATTAACCAAACCTCAGCACTCCAGGGCTGTGACACACAGCTCATCCAGAGGCAGCAGGGGAGTGGGACCTTGCAGGGCAGCCTGACTGCAGAGCTGCTGCAAAAGAGCCAACCTGATACAGTCCAAAAAATGAGCACAGTACTACACACAGCAGAGGCATTTTAACTCACCAGCTTAAAATGCTCCCAGATTTTTACCTGACCTCTCACTGCACCACAAGGATGTGCAAAATCTCTCCACATGCAGCCCTCCTCGAACACACCACAGCCCAGGCACCACCATACCTTATTGTCACCTTGTTAATCTGAATTTTAAAGCCAGCTATAGGTTACCCAATTCATAGTTTTATCTGACTTTGAATCTTCCACCTATGCAGAGTTAAACTGCACAGCTACTGGTGCTAAAACACGTCAGACACTGTTGCTGTGCCCTTGCTGGAAGGTGAGGAAATTCAGAACAAAATTTAATTGCATGGCTCTTCAGATTTTGACTTGCCAACAGCCAAGCCAAATGTCCTATAATGAGCAGCACGGCAGAAGAGGTGAATTTCTTTAAGCACAGTGCAGAAATCATGTGAGAAATTACTTTGCTGGTTGTTTGATGACCCATAGCTGTAGAGCTAATAGCCATATTGATGCCCATGGGGGGAAAAAAAAAACCTCAAAAAACCTATCCTCAACTAAATTCTAACTTTCAACTTGCACCATTTTCCTTAGGATTATGAAGTGTTTATTATCAAAATGCTGATCTACAAGTGGAAAACATTCAGTCTAATGAGTACGTGTGTATTTGCTGGAGTCCCCAGGAGGTTTCTCCAAATGAGGTGCTCACTTTAATGAGCCCAACATGGTAATTAATAAACTCACTAAACAGACTCAGCTGCTAAAGATGAACAGGATTGAAGGAAGCCTTGCCATGATGGAAGAATTTTTTTTCAAAATACTGTGAAGAGTACACAGAAGGAAAGACATTTTGAAAAGGCAGCTGAAGGCAGCTCAAGTGAAAGGTGAAAAGTGAAACAATGGTCAGCAAACCAGAGCTGTTTTGGGTGGACACAGAGATCCCAGGCTCTGGACCAAGGCATCCAAGCCTCCCTATCTCATGCTGTAATCTGGACAGGCTGGGAGGTTTTGTCTTAATCCCTATTTTACAAGGTTACATTAGTGCTTATTGTATTTTGCCTGCTGTGAAGTTACAATGCCTCCCCATGAATTGCATTAAACTGATTTTTGTGTCTATTTAATGTGGTGATTTCTTCCTGGTTTTGTCAATAAATTGGATTCCTAAATTAGACATAGCATTATTAAGCATCCCAGTCAATTATTAAAAAAATACATCAGTGATAACTCTCAAAATTTTATTTGGCACTAAAAAGGCATTAACCCATCATTGCTGGAGGAGTAATTTTTATTTGCTGTTTTTCCATTACGAGGCACTGACCACAATACTGCTCACAGTATGACTTAATTCATTTTCACTTAAGAAGGGGAAACAATTTTGCAAAATTACTGCAGATCTTAACATCAGAGGTTTTGCTTTTTTAGGCAGGCCTGCAAAAATGGGAATAAGAGTCTGTTTGATGGCTTTTCCCTGCTTAGTCTCAGGTCTACCTGATCCAAGCCCTGCCTCCCCATGACAGACATTAATGCATCAATTACTGCTGCTGGGTGACAGCTCTTGTCCCCCACCCTGAAAGGCTGCTCTGGTTTCCCCACTCCCAAATGCTGTCATCGATCCTGATTCCAAACCCAGGAACTTGTACAAATCACGAGTGAAGAAATATTTCTCACCCAGCTACGAAGATCAGTCGATGATGGTGCATTTTCACCCTTTTGCTCTTTGAGAGAGTCATGTGTGAAAGCGAACAGAATGTGCAAGGGGACAGCAGCTCCTGGGTGACACAGCGCGAGAAATCCTGACACCGTGCCACGCTCTGACTTCTCCAAACAGCCACGGAGGGTCTGCACAAGCCTTTAGCCCATCAAGCCATGCAGGACGGCTCCAGACTGTGTGTCTAAATGCTGTGTAATGCTGCAGCGTGGGGGGCATGCGGCACACAGAGCCTGCCTGTCTGACAGCACAGGGGAGAGCACACACGATGGCAGGTGTGGCTCTGGTTTAGCTGTCCATGAGCCTGGTGGTGAAGACACAATGCTGCCCCAACAGGAGTGATGGGAAAGGGATGCCAAAGCTGTCAGTTCCAAAACTTTGCTCTCACACAAAAATGAAGAGGGGAAAAAAACCAACAATCAAACGCTGCTGTTATCAACTTCTTATTTTCAACATATGATAGCCCCAAAATGAAAAATTAAAATCTAAACGTGGAAAATTAAAGCAAAGCCTGGTTTGGAATATTACAGGCTGACCTTCTTAAGAAACAGAGGAAACTTCTCTCCCCCAGGATTTGCACAGGACAGCCCTGTGCCCATTCTGTGTTTGAGCTGCCTGGTCACCAGCCATCCTGAATTCCTGAATTCCATCCTGAATTCCTGAATTCCATCCTGAATCCTCCCATCAGCTCGGGCTGGGAATGACTGACAGAGCAGACAGCACACAGTTTGATTTCTTGGAGACCAGCTTGCTGCAGCAGAGCTGGAAGTTGAGACAAATCTCGTTGTGAATCTTTAAAGGGAGCACATTTAATGTGGAGGTCACTGATGGAGCAGGAAGGAACATGAGGCACCAAGATGGAATGGAGAAGAGTTTCACCTTTCACAAGTGCCCTTTGCAGAGCCCTGCCATGGATGTGCTCAGGAATATTCTCACATGTGCTCAGGAATATTCTCACTGTGCAGGGGTCAGTGAACCCACAATGTGTAACCAGTGCAGTCCCAAACCTGAGGAAGGAGCTCTCCTTACTTGGGGTCTCTGTATGAATTCCAGACTAAATACTCCCTGCCAAGCACATTCAACCACTTTGCAGGGCATCTCTGCTACCCTTCTCCCTAAAGCCTATTTTCAAACAAGCCACAGGTCATTTCTGTTCCATATAACCTGGGACAGAGGATAAGGAAAGGCCAGAAATGAAACATTTTTAATCCTTAATCAGGCAAAAGGCAGCAGCACTTCAGAAGTTGCCAAAGAGAGGGCAGGAGGCTGAGGAGACGTGGCCAAGAGGAGCTTCAGAAGCACAATCTCGTCAGAAGCTGGTTTTAATCCTCAAACCAGTGCAGGGTTTATGGGTCAGTCTATGGCAGGAGCTGTGCCATTCCTGACTCATCCTCCATCAAGGACGTGCTGTACAGCACACAGCCACTCTGGCACTCATTAGTGAACACAGAGATGAGAAGAACAAAGAAAAAGGCAGAATGGACTTAAAAAAAAAAAAAAAAAAAAAAAAAACCAGAACACAAAAAAGGGTAAAAGTGAATCACCAAGTCAGCAGAGAACACAGTGTACCTGGCTGCAGCTGCCCACAGCACGACTGAAGCATGGCCAGTGTCCATTCCCAGCTCCACAGCCCTGGAATGCACGAGCTGCAAAAGGAGCTGCCGAGCTCAGCCTTGGGAAATGGCTCTCTCGAAGCTTTGGAATTAACATTACTCTTTTCACTGGTGGAGTCTACGGCTTAGCAGGATGCTGGGGAACATCTTTTCTTACCTGACACTCTTCTCAATTGGAAAAACACTTCTCTTTGCTGCAATATGCTGAAAATCTCACCGTGCTTGAGCCCCAGATCTCATCCCTAAAATTCCCAGCCAGCTCCCCAAGGAGGGAAGGAGAAGCTGCATGGACAGAAACCTCTGGTTTTCTTCAGGAGGTTTTTCTGCATCCATGCAAGGAAGACAGGTTTGGACCCATCCCTATTATACATTGAAGCAACAACAACCTGGGACCAAGGTATCAACTTTGTGCAATTACTGAGGCAGCTGGCAAACATGAATTTGGAGAAATGCTGTGGCATCCCAAAGAGGCTGACAATCTGATCCCTTATGTGTTACTGGTGCTTAAGCCCTGACTACATGCCAGTCCTCTTCATCCCAAATTCCTCTGACTATCCTGACCCCTAACCTCTCTCCTCTATACACCTTTTCAGCTGTTCCCTTAACCACACACACACAATCCCCGTGACATATATAATAAAAATTCACCTCATAAAAACAGGGAAATAAAATTGAATGCTGAACTCTTGACATTTGCTATCCATTACTGTATTTGTAGGCACTGTCTTTTCCTGCTGCTTATTACCATTTGTCTCCATATCAGCCCTCGTGGTTTTTTAATCCAATTCTCACAGTATTTGATACTTTATATAATCACATACTTTGAAAAGCTGGACAATCTCAGCTTTTAATGTGAGAATCTCAGCTTTAGTCAAAGTGATTTTCTACCTGCTGGGTTTTAAAAGAGGAATGCATAGAAGGAAGAGAAAATCCTGAATATGTTGGGGCTGAAATGACACAATGCTAAAAGTAGACTGAAAACTAAAGAGAAAACATTTCATTTTAATGAAGTCAGCTTTCTAAGCCAACCTCACAAGAAAACAGGCACTAAGAGTGTGACCCACATGGCCCCTGTAGCTATAAAGAGACTGGTCTAGATGAACACTAATGTCAGGATTAGCCAATATCCTGCTTCAGGAGAGGGTGCAGCACGGCATTAAAACCTTCAGAAGATCCTGGCTCCCTCCCCAGACAGATGTGGACAGAACTGTCTTTTAGCAAAATAGTTTTCAAAGCTTTCCACGAGGCACTGAGGTGAATCTTTGTTTAACTGTAATTGGATTTCCAGTGGCAAGAGGTTCTGCAGATAAAGGATGAGCAGGGGACACAGAGGAGAAAGTCCCCAGTCAGTTCCTGGTTCCTGGGCAGCCGATTTCTTGTGAGCAGATCAGGGCACTGGTATCTGCTGAAACCTCATCTCCAGGGCTCAAAAAGCTGAATTTTTCTCAGGTTGACATTTTTCTTGGGATTGGGAAGTTTTAAAATTCTCCATCAAATCTCTGTTAGCACCACAAGATGTGGTTTGTGCTAAAATTATCTCATTGCAAGGTTTCCAAGGGTTCAGAGTGTGCCCCAGAGTTTACAGATGTCTCCAGTTACCCCCGAACATCCCTTTGAAGTCTGCATGTTAATAAGGTGTGATGTATGAAATTTTCTTTATAACTTCTGTTTTGAGATCATTTCATATTTCCTTTCTGCTCAGGAAGCCATTGAGGGACTCATTTTAGCTACAAAGCTCTGTCTTATAATCTTGATGTGCTCAGGGAAATATTGGAATGGTTGTGATATGATAAATATTTATTTTTTACTTTTGCACAAAAAAAAAGCTATTCCATCCATTTGAAGCAGGAGTTATGAATCTGATTAAAAATTTGGAAGCAAGCAGGCAGCTTCTAATTACCCACTTTTTGCATGTTATTTAGTTTTTCACTTCAGCCCTAAATAGCAGCCTATGAGTATAGTTGCAATATATTCTGAGACACACAACTCAGATACAGCTAATTTTAAATAAAATATTTTTACATATCTGACAACCTAACTGAAAAAAGAGATTAATAAAAGGTTTACTTATCCATTAATTAACAACTTGAGAACCTGCCACATATGTTAAACTCAGTGAAATATACTTCAGAACCTACCATGCCATGCCTGATTTATAATAATTTATTTTTCCTTCCATATTAAGCACTAAAAAGTCATTATGGACAGTTTCCCTGACCCTTTCAGCTGTGTTTGCCTAATCACAGCTTTAAAAAAATCATCAATGTGATTTCTGCATCCAAAATTAATGCAATGTATGTGTTACAGTGCCAAAATACATTCACAGAGAAGTACATCTGCATCTACAGCCCTTCTCATCAAAATCAAATATTGGATATATGTATTGCATAAAATCAACTCAAGGATGCTGTTAGGCTAGGAATGTAAAATATGTTCAATGCATCATGTTTTGATGCTTTCCCCTGACTATATCATAGCTGATAGGTCATTTCAGATTGGACTTGAATTTTGAATACATGCATTAAAATGTAACCAGTCCTAGGGAAGGAGAAATATCCTCGTGCTTCAAACGTGACAGCGAATGAAACAAACTCAATTTTTCATTAATAGAGAATCATTACTCAGTGCAATGTGGGAAGTCTAGAGGAAACTTGGGGCATCCCTTCTGCAGGGCTAATCTGTTCCAAGGACTTACAATTTGACAGGTGGTGTATAAAAACCACCCTTAAAGAACATAGGAGAGCAATAAATCTACTGACTCAGCAACGCCAAGAGGGTCACAGGTATTTTGTTATCCTGTGATGGCAATTGCTTCACTGACATGATTCTGGGAGCTGTGGCTGCCCCATCCCTGGAAGTGTCCAAAGCAAAGTGGGATGGAGCTTGGAGCAGCCTGGGACACTGGGAGGTGTCCTTGCCCATGGCAGGGGGTGGAATAAAACAGGCTTTAAGGTCCCTGCCAGCCCAAGCCATTCCATGATTCCATGAATATTCCTCTTAATGATACCCAGAGCAACTTCTCACATTGTGGTGCTGGTAGCAGACTCACAGGAAAGATTAAGAGTAAACCAAACAAATTAAGGGATGGATTTCCCTCCAGTTTGATGTTCCAGGCATCAGTGTCAGACAGGTAGGACTGAAACTGATGCTCTTGATCAGCAAATGTTTTCTCACAGTTGCATCACCTTCCCCCTCACCAGCCCCAGCAGGGAGGCTGACACCAGGTAGGATTTCCCAGTACAATAAGTCCAATCTGCATAAGCCTTCAGCAGACAAAGGGAAATCAAATAGCAAGAGAAAAAGTGGAGATAGTGATTTTCTTTAGGCATTCATTAATATCTATTCAAATATAAATACTGAACAAAAATCTCCATTTCATATTGCAGGAGAGCACACTTGTGCCAAATCCTTTGGAGATTTGGTTCAAGAACAGTTCATCCCTATCTGAAGATTTGCCTGAAATACTGCCAAGAACCACTAAGGCTTTGTGTTAGCTGAAATAAAAGCTACTGTTGCAGGAGAGAGAAAAGCAAAAGAGCTTCATAGGACCGTGTTCCCCCTCCTGTCTGTATATTCTTGTACCTGATCAAATCCTCTTTGGTCTTTGCCTTCCTGCTACAACTTCAACTGTGCCCATTTTGAAAAGCAGTGCAATACACCAATGACAGATTTCTTCCAAGTCACCTGTATCAAAGTCATCAGAGGAGACACCTCTGAGTCTTCCATTTCTTTTCCAGGTTGTATTGGTGCTTTTCATGTTATCCACAGGAATTAAATTGCAAACAGTTCAGGAAAATGTTTCTGTGATCCCTGTTCTCTGCTGCTTCTCTCCCACTCACCAACTCAGGGACTCAGACATCCACATGCATGATGAGCATCAAAAGCTGAAATGTTAGCAGTCATTTTGCCATTTGTTCTGCTTTCTTGTAAACAAAACTCACTGGAGCAAACAGGACACACATGGATTCGTTTCCCAGCACACCAAATTTATCAAAGCAATAAAAAATCAACCAAGGGAGATGCAAAGACCTGCAGGACTGAAATCCTGTCTCCTTCACTGGTCAAATTAGGGATCTACACTCTCCAACATCCTCTTGGAAAGCAGGGGGAGGAGGTTTGCTCATATCAATTTATCCAGGGTAATGAGGACAAAGGCTGACTGTGAGGAACTGCAGAAGGACCTTATGAAATGATATGACATATGAGATGGCAGATGAAATTCAATAGAGATAAATGTCAAATATGCATGTGGGAAAAACAATCCTAACCTCACATATGAAATTATGGACTCTGAGCCAACCACAACTGCAGGGGAGTGAAATCCTGGATTTACAATGGACAGTACCATGGAAATGTCAGCCCAGTGCTACCAACAGGCAAAGGAAAAAAGACAGCAGATCAAATGCTAAGAATCATTGGGGGAAAGGAAGCAGAGAGCATGGGCAACATGGATAGGGACAGCTTCTTGCTGGAATTTTCCACTACTGACACAGAGACCCCTTAAACCAAACTGGAGCCATGTCTAACACAAACAAACAAAGGTGATTTTTGTACCTAACAAGAGAAGCTGTGGATGTCACAAGCCTGCACTGGCTTAAGGCTAGAGAAGATTAAGTTCGCAGAAGGAAAATCTATTCATGCTTACTATCTACACAGAGATCACTCCTGGCACAAAGTCCCTGAGCAGAAAACAGCTGGAGCCAGGGAAGCATCAGAGGAGAAGCATCACATGTGCCTGCCCTGCTCACACTCCCCAAGCCCATGGCCATGGCTGGACAGGAGATGCTGGGCTGGACCTCGTGTCAATTCCTGTTTACAATTATCTGAAGCTCAGCTTTGTAACCCTTAGCAGGAATTTGATTTTTGTTCTGTTTTTAACCCAGCATATGTTGACTTGGTAATTTTGCATTTCTGGTTGCAGTGATGTAAAAAATTGAGAAATGAATAAAAAGAAAGGTTGAGGGGCGAGCAGCAGAGTTAAAATATTGCTCATTTTAGGAAACATACTGGCCTGAGACAAAGCTTACCAAGACTTTTGCAAAATCACCAGCCTAGGGTATTTTCAGAAATGAAGCAATGCTGCTTACACATCCAGTCCAAGGCATCACAGCCCAGAACACAGCCCAGCATGAGGGGATCTGTGTGTGGCCCAGAGTGCCCATCCCAAGGGGATCTTCTGGAGAAGGAGCCATGTGAAAAGGAGAAGGGTTTGGGATAGCAGAGATCCAAAGCTGTGGAATAGCTCAGGGCAGGGATGGTGATGTGGAAGTGGAATCTCATGGTGAGTTTGTGCTTCTGCTATCAGCTCTCTTTGCTGTTCCACAGCACACTCCCTCTGATATTAATTTTGAATGCAAGACAGCTTTGTAGTACCTAATCCTATTAGCATGCTCCTGAAATCTGTAAGAGCAGAAATGTAGGACTGGCCCAGAGATGCAGCTCTGCAGCTCTGCTCCCCATGAAGCAAATTCAGGTTCAGTTCCACAGCCCCTGGGCCCTTAGGGATGATTAGGTAGAATTTACCAGTGCTGAACGGGAGTTATGCACCATAGTAAAGCCAATAAAAATGTTTAAATGAAAATATTTTGGACAGAACATACTTCCTTAATTTGGAAAAGTCCATGGATGTTTCCTTGCATACATTTTCACCCAAACAGGAAAGAGAAATCCCAACTAATTACTTTTTCTTTTTTCATTTTCAATTTTCACTGAGGTCTTTCCCTCAGTCTCTCTACCATCTCCCCTTTTTGTATGAGGCTTTTTCGAAGGGAGGAGGTGAAAAATATAAAGAAAAATAAAAACAAAATAGGCAGAATAAAGAGAAAAATTAGATGGCAATGGTTTTGGTAAAGAAGATGAGGTAGAACACATTTGCTTTGGAAAGAACCCTGTGCAGCCAGGATGGGTGTCTGCATCCCACATTAGATGATCCCTAATGGCTTTGGCAACCACTGCTCCCAGAGAATTCCATAAATCGCCCAGGGCAGCTGATGGGAACACGTTCAATTAAAGGGATTTCTGTCCAAATTCCTGCTGCACTGCAGCCAAAACGTTCCAGCAGTTTTGTAGATGCGTTTCTGTGCAGGAGAATGAAGCAGATGTTTTCTAACACAGGCTGCAGGCTGGTGGCTGGGGCTCAGGCCTGGGAGATGGCTGAGCATCAGTCAGTGTGAGGCAGGATGAAAAATTCCACTGGAAATCCAGCCTCGCCCTTTCCACATGATTCAGAGGCAGACGTGGTAACAATTCAATTTTAGCTAAAATGATTTGGGGTTTTATTGAATTCAGGAATGAAAACATGTTTTATATCTTTGAGAAATGCCATGAAATAGAATAAGCAGCTTGTACTCCACATCCCCTCAGACATCCAGTATCTTCATGCAGAGACAAGAGGTTGGCAGCTGGGAATCTGAAAGGACTCCAGAAACATGCAATACCTCTTCATGCACATTTGTGCTTTAAGGACAGATAATTTAAAAGAAAAGAAACCCAACCCACCATTGATTAACAGTAATTATGGAATAGTTTAATAAATTTCAGTGCTTTTTTCTCTAGCCTTTTGAAGCACTGGCATTTCATTTCCCTAATATGAAACATATCCCAAATGATAAGTCTATCAGCTGTGTATCAGAAGGACTGGGTGAAGCACAACTTCTCGAGAATTTAATTACACAGCAAATCTTAATGAAATACAATACTGGAATCTTAATGAAATACAACCCTGGTTGTGATAGAGTAACTATTGCAAAGGGAAAAATACAGCCCAGTCCCCTGACATGCTGGTATTGAGTCAGTGCTTCTGGAAACCACCAAGTGAAGCTGCCCCAGCTTCCCTCAGTTCCCTAATTCCAATATTTTCTGGGATTTCACTGCTCTGGCAGCACTCCTGCACTGTGGGGTTCCACCAAGGTCTTTCCTCCACACCCAGTTTTCCACAGCACTTTCATCATTGCTGAGGATTCTACTTTCCCTTTTTTGTGTTTTCTTGCTTCCTCAGCGCATCTATGAGGATTTCAGTTCAATTTTGCCTCTTTCTCCTCCCCCTCACAAAACTCCATGAAATATTGCTCATCTAAAAACATAAATCCAAGATGGGAATTATTTGAATCACCTGTTCCTCACCTCTGCTATAACTGGGAGCTGTTATCTTTCATTTATTCATTTCTTATTCCAGGGCATAAGCAATGAGAATCACCACAACCCATAACACAAGCAGTATTTGAGTCTAACTTGCCTGACACTTGTATTTCATGAGTCACATAGAATTCAAAAGTGATTTATCTGAGCTTTGAAAAGCTAAAAGGGGTTAAAACTGACTATTCCTGCCAGGAAATTTCATGCTGACATAACATATTTTGAAAGGATGATTTAAAGATACAGGGATCCCTCATAGATCAGTCAATATTTTCTTTGTATGGTGATTTTAATGCTGCTTTTACCTCTACAAAGTTGTCTCTGAGGTCAAGACTCCATCTCACTCAGGTTTGGAAAGCCCTGGAGTGCATTCAGAAACATTAAAAAAAATAATATTAAAAAAAAAAAGATAGACAGACATCCTCAGTTAAAACTCAGTCACAGGACATGACATTTTCTTAGTGAGTCAGACTAAGAAATCAGCCAAAAATACTCTAGAATAAGTTGTTTCAGGCAGTTCACCTGCTCCTCAGATTTTAGGTTTCTCAGTTGTGTGTCATTTTATAATCATATTTGCCTAATTTCCAAATTTGTTTTTCCAACTACCTAAAAGACAGCAAAACAGAATGTACAGCTGTGAAATAAACACAATAAATCAAAAAGCAAAGGTTTATTTACTTTCTCTTCCTTTCCAGTTTTTTTAACCTACAGCAGTCCTAGGCATTGCCTGCAAAAAACAGATAAAACAATACAGACAACAATAAAAAAACACCCAAGAAACTCCAATCCCAGCCCAAAACTTGAGGCAGTTTGGAATGGATGGCACTTCTTTCCCAGCACAAATCCTGTTATTTGGCACAGGGGTTCTAGAGCAGCCAATCTCCAGAAGCCATTCACCACATCCAACAGACACATCACAATTCACCTCTTATTCCAAGTGTGTTTGTGGCTTTTTGTTTTTTAAGGAATTTTGTGGAGTTTTGTTCAATTAGCTGTGTTTTTGAAGCATTCAAATTCTTGCAGTGCTACAAGGTAATGGCTTATATCCAGAAGAAAAAAAGCAATACCTCCCCTGGCTAACATTTCTTTTCCATTTTGTGATATAATTCACTTTACCTAGCTAGCTTCCTTTTGAAGCCAGAAAGGAAACACTATGAGGAATAAGAAAATAATGAAAATTAAATGAAAACAGAGGGAAAAATCACTTGTATGAAAATATGAAGACAATATGTTTGAAAAGAACTGAAGCATCACACACCAAATTAAAGGTATTTGTAAGAAAAGGAAGAAAATGCTGTCAGAGATAAGCAGTTTGACACTCCCTGTCACCACATGAAACTGAGTTAAAGATATAAACCCAGGTAGCTTCTGATAAAATGTTGTCAACCTTATTTTGCTTTCCCTGCAGTAAAGGGAGGTGTCTGCCTCCCCCTGGGCTGCCAGCACCTCTGAAATTCCTGGTGCCACTTGGTTTTAGGAACAAATGGAATTCACTCACAAGCCCAGTGGCAAAGGCACTGCTCATCATCTCCAGATCAACCTGCTGCTCAGGGAATTTTGACTAACAGCCACATTTTCTGATAGCAAAAGCTTCTGTCCTCTCTCTTCCCAAAATGGATCATGTTGCTGTTATAAACTGAATTTCTGGTTGGTGGCATTGATTATAAATTTCAGAGGCTGTTTTCTTTCACACTTTGAGTCCATGCCTGCTCAAGCCAATACATTTCCATGTCACAGAGCTGATTGGAGCAGTTTTCCCCTGACGTGCAGCAGCTTAGCTCGGTGAGTTTAGGGAGATGTGAAGAAATAAGGAAAAGTTTGATGTGTGTTGGAAAAGCTGGCAGGGTTGGTCTAAATCACCATTTACCACAAATCTGTGCTTCTTTGGCAGGATTTTGTTGATAAATATCAGTTTAATCCCAAAACTGGATGCTTCAATTAGGGGATTACTGTCAATCAACATACAGAATAGCAGAAAGCAGATCTGCTCTCCTTACAGAGGGGCTAAATCAGTGTCTTGTGGCTGGTTCCACACAGCCAGGCTGGCTTCCCTGCAGGACACCCCGGGTTTCCTGGGCTGCAAGTCAACAGTGCCTATTTAAGCAATAAAAGCATGGGATTCAGAGCAAAATCTTGGGTGGTTTGGTGTGAAATTCAAGAGGCTGAAGAATCCACTCCTCCTTCAAAGAGCCACACGTGAAAAAAGATAACCTGAGGCAGGGATTGCCAGCACTAGAGCTCAGTATCCTGCAGCAGCCAGGTTTTCAAATATTCTCTTTCTATTCTTAAAACAAAGATCCTCCTCACAGCTGAGTACTCTAAAAGACACCACTTAGGGAAATGCTAAATTAGTCAAGAAATGCAGAGAAACTGCAGCAAAGCCACGGAGAAAGTCTCTCCAGAAAGTGATTCCCTTCTCTCCGGGGCTGTGGACTCCATCCACTAACAAAAAACTGAAAAGAAACTAGAAAAGCAAAAAAACCACCCCCAATAAAGGGGTCCTTTTAATTAAGGAAGCCATATCAACCATTTTTTACATTTTTCCTTCTCTGTTTTAATCCATCTGCTGTAAAGGGAACCTATTTCCAACCAATGCATTGGATATATTTGTTGGCTGAATCCTGTGATCCTCACCTAAAACAACACATCAATGCTGCAGATTGCCCAAGTAGGACGATAGTAGGAATATAGTAAATACCACAGACATAGAACAGACCAGAGTAATAAGGGGAAAAGTACAATTTAGATTCTATCTTGAGGAAATTTAAAAACCCAGGATTAGAAAAGTGTAACTCATTTGACAGCATTTTTTAAAAAAGAGATATTATGAGCTCAGGAAGTGGGCACATGTTGCAAGGTTTTTAAAGATCTTACAAAGATGAACCCACACACGGAGAATTTCCATGTCAGCTGTGAAGGGTGAGTACACAAAGGCCACCAAAATTCTGGGAAATGGCAGGTGGGATCTCCTGGCTACCTTCTCAAGCCCAACACAACCCAGGCAGCTGTGGTTCAGTTTCATACTTCAAAAAGCAGTTTTTCAGAAAGAAAACCATCACCAAGATGCCCAGGGCTCTCTGTCAAGTGCCAGGCTATAGAGGAGAGTGTGAGGTTTGTCCCCAAATCCATGGATGAGCTCCCACTGTTGGAGTGGGAATGGACAATCCCAGACAGGAGCCTCCCTGCCCTGAATATGTATGGATGTCTCCTGAAGAGCACAACAATAATGAGTTTGCACAATCTATGGTAAATTAATTCAATAGTGAAATAAATTTACTATCCTACAGAGATCCTGGAGCTGTGAAAATGGTTAAGCAATGTTGCTTATGATATTTTTACCCAAAATAAAAAAATCAGTCAGAGGGGAAAGGAACATGTTGGAGAAGACAGATTTTCACAAATATTTGTATTTGAATTGCTGATGAACTCTTCCTGCTGTTATTTTTATTAATGTTTTAATTATATATGCAATACACTTCATGAATAGCTGAAAATATATAGGAGCAACAACATTTTACAAGCAGGAGAGAGAGTTCTGTAGCCAACTTCAATTGTTTTTCCTTCCTGCCACCAAACAAGATGCACTGGGGCCATAACCTTTCATGCCATATTTAAAACAAGTGTGTGATGGAGCAGTGAGCTCTCCTGAGCTCGTGCTCAAACTGATGTTGCTATCCCTAGAGTGGTATTTCACTCCAGGATTTTTTAAGATATCCTGGTCAACACAATGGATAGGGAATGAGGCAGCAAGTTTTTATTGGGGCATTTTCAATTTTGGCATATGCTTAACATCTTGTGTCCTAGGACACGTTCATTATTCCCCAAAACACCTGTAAAATGAGCAAAATTTTATATTTCAGCTTCTCACCAGGGATGGAGTGAGGCAAGTCTTCCTGCAGTGAGCAAAACCAGAAGCCCCAATCATGATGCTCCAAATTCACACCAAAGCAGTATTTTGGGAACCAGCTCAACATAGAGGTGACTTATGGACATCCCACACCCACCAAAACATTCAAGTACCTTCTCTTGTGTCCTCAGTGAGCCCAAAACATTCCAAAACTTTGGAATGAGCAGGGTGTGACTCCATCCCATCATCTGGATGGTGCAATAACCCCAGAGCACTGAACACCCAAGAATGAGAGCCCATGAGTCCTCCCCACCTCATTTTAACACCCAGGATATTTCTGTGTCCAGGTACTTGACCCCATCTCAGTCCCAGGCTCGAGGTCTGCTGCAGACTGACTGCATTGACCCTTCTGAACAGCACGTAATGAAATCTTTATTATAATTTGTTTTCAACCCACACTGCTAAAAAAAAAAAAAAAAAAAAGTGTCAGCTGCTTTAAAATGGTCTCTGTTTTGCTGGCCCTGCTTCTGGCAATCTAAGTAGCTGTCATCACTGTAGGAGCAGCCTGCTTGATAAGATTATAATTTTGTTTACATTGTGCTATAGGATGCCACGCTGAGTACAGCACAAGGAAAATGGCAATCGACAGCATGCAATGTGCATTTTCAGTAAAATGGGGGTTATCTGCCTTTATTCCTGCCTCAGAACTGCAGGATTTTGGCTGATGTTTTTAAAGGTAAAGAAAAATAAATGGGTTTAATGTATTTCTTTGCTGGAATGTATTGCAGTAAAACCTGTAATGGCCTTTTTTGGCACCACACCAATATACAGCATTCAGAAAACAGCTATTTATTGAAGCAAGAAATGCAATACCAAGACTACAAATCACTTCTTACATACAGAAAACTGCAAGTAAATCTGGCTAATGCCTACCTCTACCAAAGGTAGAGTTCCCAGCCTCAAAATAGGAGCAGCCAATTCTGAAATGCTGTATGGTTGCAAGTTAAAGACCTTACTGCACCTCATTTTCATCCTCTGTAAAACAGAGATATGGCCATGTATTTTAAGAGAGGGTCTCAAGCTCTCTCAGTACAGGAGACTGTAAATCTACCAGGGAAGTGTACCAATATTTTTACAGCAGTCAGTTGGGTTAGTTTTAATTTGTGTTTGATTAGCAAAGAGCTCTGGGCCAGACTCACAATATTCACAGAATTCCCGGTGCAGCGAGGCAAAATGTAACAATTATAATGGTAGCAATATGTATTCAGCCCTAGCCATTAGCTGTTGGGAAAATGGGTCAACAATAACATAAGTTTAAAGTGAGAGGATTTCTCCACCACACATTTATATGCTGCAGTACAGGACAGTGAGGAATGTGAACAAGATTCCTATTACCTTAAGCATGATCACTGCTATATTTCCCTTCTCAGCAAGCAAAATATTTTTTATACATTTTCCCAGTTCTCTCCAGAAATTAATGTTTTTGCTGTGTTCTCTCTCCATCCTGTGAAAGGTTGGCCAGGGCTGGAATATAGAGTCCCAGGAGCAAAGTTGAATCTAGGACTTGGCATTGGGAGGAAAGGCACAGGGCAGCTCTGTCAGGTCAACCTAAAGGCAACAAAATGAATCCTTGAGCAGTGCGAGAGCATGGAGTGGGCACCGCACGTTAATAATGGATGACTTTCCAAGCAGAGGTTTTCCATCCCAAGGCAGCCCTGCTGGTGGGCAGCAAGAGGGACACAAGGAGCTCATGAGGTGCATTTTTAGGCTGCAGTGTGGGAGGGGAGCACCCAAAGCCCACCAGGACACGAGGGGTCTCCGTGCTCGGCCGCCCGCGCGCGCGTCGAGCTCCCCTGCGGAACGGCAAACTCCATCTCACAGCCTGACAAGACAAATTGTGAAATTTATCTTTCTCAGGCTGGATTGTCCTCCACGTAATGGGAGCAAAAGGCAATACCAACAAAAGAAAGAGCAGCTTTAAGGCCCTTCCTGAGGATGGAAAAGGAAGTGGTCGTACATCAATATCTAAGTCGGTGCCCAGCACATCACTTTGGGCTGCAGGCTCAGCCCAAGCCTCATTGACCCACACCACAGTGACTGCACAAGACCTTGAAGCACAGCTGAGGGCTCAGACAGCAGGACCTGCAGCCACCAAGGAAAGGCAAATAAAAGCACAAACAAGAAATGCTTGTCCTTTCCAAATGCAAAGCACCCGACTTTGTTCAGGCAAAATTGTTAAAGAGCACTGTCATTGCAGATGACAATGGTCCTTTGGTACTCGAGGACAATTGAAAGTGCCAGAATTGATGAAGGCATGAAAGTCAAAACATTATTTCCTCATTAATGGTATCAAAGCCAGGGCTTGATTTAATGGTCACAGTTTTAAGGATTCAATGTCATTCACTTGGTGTCTGCCAAAGTACACAGGTAATTTAGTCTGCTTGTTTAGGAATATATTTCATCTAACTCCTGTTGTTTAAGAATAGAGTCAGGCAAATTTTGGCTCAGTCTGCTTTTCCTAACAACTGGAAACAATAGGAACATTAATTATACCTTGCTTCACCCATTCAAATGCAGAATGACTCAAACATGTTGATGAGCAAGAAATTGCTGAGACACAAGCACCAAATTTCACATTTGAGAAGTCTGAACCTCCCATTTGGAAGTATCACTACATTTATATGCAGCAGCAAAATACAAAGTAATGAAATATTTCCAGCTTCACTTCATCAAGTGAGGTAAGGAGAAGCTAAAAATCAGCCTTTACCATATGTCAGCAGATAACATGGCAAACATCATGACTAGGAATCTGGTCAGTCAGAATACCACCTTGTTCCCAGGAGAAAAAGTGCAGTAACCTATGGACTTGTGCTCAGCAGCACTTTTGGGTGAGGCCGTGTTTAATTGATTGAGCATTTTTAAGCTGATGCTTGCACAGTGCAAAATCAGGGCTCTGTTCTGGCCTTGTTCACAATGGAGCAGCCCAGCCTGAGCCAAGAGGCAAGAGAGAAATGTGTAGGAATGTGTTTTCAAACACAGCATCAGTCTGTCTTCACCCATCAGCAACAGCAACACAGGCAGAGAGGCACTGACAACAGTGCCAGCACTTCTGGATGCTCCAGGTGTACAGGAACACACACACAGAAGGATCCAAGGCTCTGCACATGCAAAGCACATCAGTGAAACCCAGATCTCGTGACTGGAAACCATAGGCAGTGCTCCCAGCCTCAAAGGATATTGGAAAAACAGAGATGAGTAGGGGTAACGAAAAGGCAACTGGGCAGTGGGACAGAACATGTCACTGACACCCTGAGCCAGGCAGAGCCTGAATGGCCACACACAGCACTCAGGAGTTACTGACCATGGCCCAGCAGGAAGGGTCAGGAGCAGTGTCCATCCCACTCCACGCTGGCTGCACACAAAGCAGATGGCTCATCCAGATGAGCAGATTGCTCTTCTCACCAAAACCACCAGGCCAAATTACCCTCCAAACCAATGGCAACTGGAGGGCACAGGAAATGACAGCTCCAAAGCCAGCTGGCACACACCATGCCAGCCCAGGGTGGGATCAGTGGCACGGTGGGCACAAGGCTCTGCTCCCATCTGGTGTGGCTGGCAGCAGCAGAGGGGGACACACACAGGCTGAGGGATGAGGCAGTTGAGTGATGACAAGGGAGAATTGAATGCAGAGAAGGGAAAAATGACCTGCAACAAATCAAGTGTGGCTGGGTAGATGTGTGTCCCTTCAGCAGACTCAATCACCAGCGGGAGGGTGACAGAGATGCTGAAATGGTTAAACAAATAGCTTCACATCAGCCTGCCTGGGCTCACCATGAGATGGATAGATGGAACTGAGAGCCACTGACCTTAACAACACAGAAAGGAGGGAGTGCTCTGGAAAATACACAGATAAGCCAAACACACAACACAAAGATAAATATCAGCATGGGCTATGATTTGCAAGCTAATCCATAAAGCCCAAGGTAAATGAACAGACAAATGAGGAGTCCAAATGAGAGAAGTGTCACTACTGCAAATTGTGTCATGCATTGGTGAGTGGTGAACAGACAAACCCCCAAAACCTCACAGAAGTCCTCAATCTCTGACTTGTCAATGTGACTTATCTTCAGTCTAAACAACCCTTCACTAGATCTTTTTTCTACCTTACCACTCATCTCTCAGTCACTACACTGAGAACTGATCCTCTCTTTGGTCAATAAATACTCCTTACAGGTCTCAGTTTCAAACAGCCACCTTCAGATTTTATCTGCACCTGATCTGGGCCTTTCACAGGAGCTTCCACCAACTTCTACAAAATCTCCTTATCTTTTTTTTTTTAGTTCTGCACTGCAATGCCTTACAACAGCCTTTGTGGAAGGGGCAAGCTGAGATTACCCCTTCTCAGAGTGGTTCATTCTGACCCTTTTTTTTTTTTTTAACATGTGCCTATAGAAATGCATCAAATATCTGTCACATTCCCATGCTCTCAGTGGGGGGAGATCTTTTCTTTTCTTTCAATATTTAATTACAAGTAGAACAGAGTCTTGTTCCACACTGAAGGTTCCTAGACACGACAGCCAGACAAACAAGCTGTAGGATTGCAAGGTACAAACCCCAGTGTGCTGACAATTCCTCCAACCCCACAGTGATTCCCTTTTCTCACACGGGGAGCTTAGCACAAAGCCTGGAATGGCAAGATGCCAAAATTGAGCTACTCAGCAGGAAGGCGTGTTTGCTGCACACCGTGAGCAGCAGCGATAGCTGTGAAAAATCAGAAGTCAAAAGGCCCAGTCCAGCTGGAAAATGTTTAATGAAGAAAAAGGAGGAGGGCAGGACTCACCAGTTGAGGTTATCACCCAACATTAACAAAAATAGGAGCACATCTCTCTCCTGCACTGCTGTACCCTCACAACTCTCTTCAGCTGGTTTCTCAGCTGATCTGACTGAAAACCCTGCCTTGGTACAATAATGTTTTTAAAAGCTGCTAATCACTGCTGACAGATCAGTACTGTCCATGGTCCTAATGCCATTTTGGTGTCTAAACTTCTGACCCCAAGTCCCACAGAAGCAGGCAGCTCATCTGAGAGGTGTTCAGGTGACAAAGGGAACACTAAAAAGCCACATGTTCTCCCAGGGCAGCTCTTCTGCCCACTGACATTTTAAAACAAGCAAAAGTTTTCTTTTGTTGTCAGGCATAAGCTGCTTACTGAAGGCAAATGTGCTTGTTTACTGCCAACCATTCCAGTCTCCCTTTCTGTTTGGGGGAAAGGAAGGAAGGATAGAGGATTATCCAGCCAAGGATGGATAATCACAAATCTTAGGTGAGTTTTTGTGAGAGGGGAGGAAAATGTAAATCAGTCTGATAGAAACATATTTATCTTTTTTAATTATTTCCCCACAGAGCTTCAGATAGGACAGGATTAAAGTGTCAACACATGAGTCAAGAGTTTTTTTCAAGGTCTCAGATATAAACAAGACTTGCTATCTCAATTCAGTGTCTTCTAAATGTGTTTAGGTCTTAAAACCAGCCATGAAGACACAACAGATTCTGAGAAGAAACATGTAGAGAACTTAGAAGTGAGATTCCTAAGGTTCTTGCAGATGTACCAGTGTAAAAAAGCCATTAACAGATGTAGCTAAAACCCTGCACACAATTTCACTGTGATTTATCTTCCTTTTTTTTTAAAGATGCATTTTGGCATAATGCATTAGGAGTAATGTTTAGATTTCAAGTAAGTAGTAGGTGTATTTTCATTTCTATACCAAATTCTAATTTATTTTTTTATTAGATTTTCATCAAAATATTCCCACGAACATGGAGAAAAGAGCAAACAAAATGTGCCATGCACAAATAAATTCTTTCACTCCTTTTTAAAACCAGTTTTCCTCCTGATCTTTCCACTTATCAAGGGTTTACTGCTCTGAGAGACTCCCTGCTCAATTGAAGAAGAAAGCAAAAGGAGCTGGCTGTAAAATATTAACTTATTCCCATTTTTCACCTTTGGGAATCAAACACACATTAATTATCAAACTCTCTGCCTCTCCCTCCATCGTGTCATTAGTGCAATCCACAGGGAAGAACACCCTGCACAGCCCAATTCCAGCTACAATCACCTATGTATTTATCAACAGCCAATTCTAATTTCATCTGCTACTCCGTGTCAAGTGAGTAAAAAGTCAATAATATCCTCCCAGGGTGGCTCCCTGTGGTATCTCCATTTACACCTCGGACACAGCCTCCCCTCCAGGGAAAAGGAACCCTTCAGACTGTGGCTCCTGGATGTCACTGGACAGAAAATACCGACCTGAACAACAGCACAGTAAGGCAGGACTTAATTCCCAAAATGTCATCTCTCTCCTCCTGAACTGGGTTTGTTTGCTGTATTTATTGTAGCAATGTCTTTTCCTTGTACAGTAACCGTCCTTGCCAGCACACTGCTTTCCCTGAGGCTACTTTAAATCTCTCTAAAAACCAAACAAGGATCCTTATCTTCATATAAAGTATCAGTGAACAGTTGAGAGCAATACAGAAGAGCTTTAAATTGAGAGAGAGAGGGGTCAATGATGCAATAAGAGCACTTTGTCCCTTTCTATCAAGCAGACCAGAATTCAGTTTCGTTCAGAGGCACAAGCTCTTGGTGCCTGTAGCTCTCCCATGTGCCATGGGGCTGCCAAAAAGTCCAGGGTGGAGCCCTGCAGATCTGGCACTTGTCTGTCACATCCCTGCCAGCCTTTGGCACAGCAGCCCATGGATATTGTCCTTTCCCTGCCTCCACCTGCACCCCTAACTGCTGAACGGTCAGCAAGAGGCAAAAACAGAGCCCTGAACCCTCTGCTGCCGAGCTCTTCATCTTCCCTAACCTTCTTCCCAGTGCTCAGAGCAAAATCCCTGCACCCTGACCCCGGTCCTGCCTGTCATCGCTGGATTGATTTGTAGCACAGAGTCTGTTTCACTGTCTTGCTCGTCCTATTTTCTTGGTCACAGTTGGTCACACACCACTCCTGGCTGCTGGCCACTGCCAGAAAGTCCTTTTTTTTTTTTTTTTTTTTAATAACCTCCAATAAGCTCAGATAAAAACCTGATCGTGATCTTTTCTCTCCTTGTTGAAAAATACTGTATTAAATAAATAAAAACGAGGCAGTAGCTGCTTGGGGAAGATGTGAAGTGCACCCACAACCACTCCCTCATTATCTCTGTTATCCAGGCCAGTGTCATGTCCTGAGAGGAGAGAAACTGCAACCTCTAAGCAAGTGTCTGAGCACACTGAAAGCAGCAAATCGACCCAAGCTGGGAGAACAAAGGAGAATACACTCAGTGGCATTAGTTCACTGACCACACCATTTTTATTCCCAGTCTTTTCCACTATGCTACTGTTGAGCAGGATGGATTCTAGTAAGAAATGGAAGCAAACCTTGTGGGGATTTTGTGCCTACTTGGTGGCACTACTGCAGGTTAAGCCTTTCCTAGCAGAACTGAATTTTTTGTTGTTGTTGTTCAAATTCCATTTCATGGCACTTCTTTAAGACTGGAAGAAATAAAAAAAAATTATACTGACATTTAACTCGCAGCCTGGAGCCAGCTAATCAGACAGAGCAGACAAGGACAGCAGTGTTAGGAAAAACAGGGGGGATAAAAGTGGGAAGCACTGCAGCTGGAAACTGGGATGGGATGGGATGGCACAGGGTGCAGGAGACAGGACAGGGGCGTTCTGCACAGGAAGGAGTGAGCAATGAAGGGATATCGTGAGAGAAAAGCCCAGCTCAAGGAAAATAAGAAACTGAAGCACAAAAGGGAATAAATTTGGCTTCCTGGGGTAGGAAATATCCTCTCAAATACAGCATTAACCAAGAGCTGTTGCATTATATGGCACCCAGTAAATATTTTCAAAGTGATATGTGAATAATTATTGTTGTTTTTGCGTTTCAGCTTTTTGATTGTTGACAAATTCTTTTTGCAGTTTTTTATACTTTAGTTTTGTAAATAATGAATGTTTTGCATTTCTCTTTAGAGAAAGAGAAAATTGATGGGACCTATGAGGTCAGGAGGTATTATCCTCACTGTCCAATCCATGGTCATTGTTGGAATTCTATAAATAAATATAAAATGCAAATAAAGTGTTTCTTTTCCCGCTCGATTCCTCCAAATCAGTGAGTGTGAGTGTCTCTCTCTAAATTATCACAGAATGCATTGAGGAAAACTCCATTGTAAGCACTCATGTGAGGGTGCATCATAAATGCACTTCCTCAAAATTTTCCTAATCAGTTCCCTCCCAAATAACATGAGACCTTTTAGATACTCGTATTTCAGAATGTGGGAGGGGTTTTATTTGTTTCACGAGTAATTTTAAATAATAACAGTGCCTCCAAACATTTCTTAAAGTCCTCTCCTTATTTTCTTATTTCAGTTCAGGTGTAAAATTAATTCAGAAAAAACAACAGCTTAAACAAATGCATTGGCATCACTTTGTGATTGAAATCATTGAGTAAAATTACATCAGACTCAAGAGTCTCACAGTGCTTTATAACTACACTGTAACTACATATTGCAAATATATTCATCTTTATGGGCTTTGATCTTTTCTATTAAGTTCTTCCTGAAAATCACCTGAGCTACCTGACAACTCTGGTAGCTTTTTTCAAGGAGAAGGAATGGATCTTTTAACAATTGTTTTTCTTTCTCTTTAGTGGAGGATCATGGAGTATTACTAGATCCAAACACTGATCATATGAAGCCAGCATCAATACATAATTCTAATACAGTACTTTTTATTTTTTTTTTACACATTTTTATAGTACTGTATCTATCATAAAATCTTTTTCCTTTTTCAAATTTTGGAGTGTTGACCAGCCCTAAATCTAGAAATTGTTTCTAATCTTTAGTACACAAGGGCTGGAATCCAGTGGCTCATGCAGAGCTCTGCCAAGAGCAAGACCAGAGTCCCTGGCTCAAGGCCTGAAGTCACCAACTCTTTCCTGATAAATGATCTCAGAAATAGCCACCTTCAGCAGCAATAGCAGATGCCATTGCTCTTACAGAACTAATAACAACAACAACAGAACAGCTGTTGGTGACAGAGCTAAGGAATGTGAGCAGAATCAGCAGAGAAGGAATAAATCAACAAGTTGGAGACTTGGATACAATATGTGAGAGCTGAAGCCTGATGGAGTGCAGTACTTCCTACTTCATTTTCTATTTTATTCTTCCTTTTAAAATTCACGTGGTGAAAGTGTGAGGTGATAAAAGGCCAAGTATCTGCACTTCAGCCACTTGCAATGAATACAAGTGAAAAATACAGTATTATTGGAAAACCAGAAATATCAAAGAAGTGTGACAGAAGCATGAGATGCTAAGACCAAAGAGCTTATTCTTCTTTTCCCATTGCATTATAAAGACATTTGCTGTCTCAATAGATATCCCATTTTTTAGTGCCACTCCTTACAATATGGGAAAGGTCAATTGGAGGGGAAAAAAACAACAGACCACCAAAAAAACCCCACCACAAACAACTCTGTGATTTCAGAAGCACTGTCAGCAAAAAAAGAACCAACGTTTCTTTTTCTTCTTCTTTTTCCTGTAAAGCAAAGTTGAGATTAATTTAAGGAGGTGCTAAGCATCATCCACAAGTGTCCAACAAGGCAGTAACAGAAGAGGGCATCCATCAGGTCTTCTCATGCAACTGACAGGAGGACAAGGGGGAGAAGAATTAGGTATTAGAAAAATGAAAGTCTTGTTAACAGTAAGAGTGGTGAAGACCCTGAGCAGGCTGTCTAGGGAAGATGAGAAATCAATATCCAAGGTTTAAAAAGAGGTTAGACAGACTGTCAGCTTCTGGAGGTGAGACAGGTACACTTGATCTCACCTAAGAGCCTGGCAACACACGAAGTTATCTCCCAAGGTCTTTCCCACATCAGCATTTTTTGGATTTTTTTAATGATTCAAGCAATTTGTCTCACTTATGGGATGATTTCATTTTTGAAAGAACATATTCAATACTAGTGCTGGCATACGTTAACTGATTTTTTCCCTCCTCCATCTCTTTTCTAAATGGAAAACACTAAATACAGTGAGAAATTAAATGAAATTTATTCGTTTTTACCCCTCTTACTTTGTTTGGCTTTCCTGTCCAAGGCCTCCATGCTCTGGGTGTTCAGATCCTTCAGCTTCTTTTCCCTCAAAGACTTTCAGGAATAACAAAATATTCTGTGATTCTGCTCTAAGGTCACCACACAATCACCATTTTTGTAAATCATAAGGTGATGTTTTGATCTTCTCCTTCCTTTATTTAAATGCACAAGGTGCCCTCAGGTCTGTGCTAATTGATACCAGGCATCTGTTTGCTGCAGAGGAGAAGAATCCACCTGCACCACGAGTCCATGGTGCCCTGAACTAACAGGAATCTCTTCTGACTTTCAGAAATTGGACTGGATGATCTTAAAAGGTCTTTTCCAACCTTAACGATTCTAAAAGAATCTATTAAAACTGTCCCCAACCTGCTCTCTGAAACATCTCCTACTGCAGGACAATCCTGATTACTAAATAACAGGACACTTGACAATACTGTTCTTCCACAAGATGAAGTTCTGTCCTTTACTTGTAGTCTGGGGAGTGATTTTTGGATTACTGAAGGACTTTGCATTGAGAAACAAATTAGAATATCAGCATTTGTCAAAAAAATACCAACTCTGGGACCTGCAAGCAGAAGAAACACGAAATATCTTTTGTGTTGCAAGTATCAGCAGATCGTGGCTCAAACACCTGAGCAGAAGATTTCTGCTAAAAAGAGGGTTTGGACAAATGACCCCAATTTGGTGACCCTACACCCCCTCCCAGGGAGCCCAGGCTTGCAGGTGCTGGGCCCTGGGAAGCTCTGCAGTGCAGGCTGGCTCAGGGCAAATATCCCATATTTGCAAAGTGGGCCAGATTCCCTTAAACCAGAAATTTCAACTTCAAATCCAATGCTGGTTGAAAAGATTGGAGTTTACTGGTGCTTCAGAAATAGAATGCAAATTTCTGTTTTTCCCCAAACCAGCCAAACACACACTCTTCAGGCAAGGAACATTACCAGGACCGTTTTTGCTGTGATGGGGGTGCACTGAGGAAAAAACTGATCTACTTTTCCCAGAACTGCCCATTTCTCACAGATTGAAATCACTAGGTGACATTTTTAATCAGTATTTCTAGATGGTATTGCTAAAATGAGAACATTAGCAAGCTCATTTAAATTTGCAAACTAAACCCATTTGAACATTACTTGAGCACGAGAAAGTGGCAAAGGCACACGAAGTTAAAAGACTGTGAAGAACAAAAAGCTCCTGGGCACTTCACTACCCTCCCTAAGCTCCACTTTCTCCCATCTCATTAGAGAACACCAAGGAATAACTCTTTCTATCCAAATCAAAGAAAAATTCAGATTTAAATCTCTCCTGTGCAGAGCAAGTACTCTCGGTGCAAAATTAAAGAGAAGTTTGCTTTTGGAATTGGAAAGTCCCACATTTTGGAGGGTCTACAGGGGTACAATGGGGCATTGTTCACACACACAAAAAAAAAAAAAATAAAAAATCCCACCTTATTTCCAGATAAACTGGTTAATTTACAAAGAAAAACCACACAGCATTCCCTGTCGTTTCTAAAGCTTTGTGAAATTAAAAGTGCATTTTATTCCAGTCCAAGTACACAAGGATACAAGAGAGGAATGAGGCTGAGGGTGTGACAGTTCAAACTCATCTCACTGCAGAGGATCTTGAACTCTGAACACAACACCTGTACCCTCTAGAAGTGCTGCATTCTCAGCCTTTTCAGAAAGGAAAAAAGAAACACAGTAGGACAGATGTGGGAAATCTGCTACATGAGTTTTAATTGCAACCATTTGTAGCCTGCATTTCCCCCAGATACACATCTTATTTTTAAGCAGATATTCCTAATTAAGCAGAGCACTTGGTTATCACCAGGTGAGAGACTTGCAGAGTCAGGTTATCAACACCATCAAATAACAAAAGCAGCCCAGGGTATTGATCCAGAATTAGAAGGCCATCACAAACTGCAAGATCCCAGGAGCAATTAGGGGACAGGGAGGAAGGATGGAAGACACCAGGAGCACAGCTCCTGCATCTGAATGAGGGCTCAGCCTGACCCTCAGCAGCGTTAGCCTGGGCATGTGGCAGGGTCTCAGATGGGCTTTTTACACCTCCCAAGCACACAGTGAGAGCCACTGCCTTCTGCAGGTGTATTCTCATGGTCCTTCCACAAACAATTCACCCGGAGTGGTGTGGAAGGAGAACTGAACACAAGTCCTGAGCATTGCAGGTCAGCTTTCTGTGCTACCCCATCATTGTTCCATTCTGGAAATGTCATTCCAGGCTAATAAGGTACTGCACGACGTGCCCAAGTTTTAAGGAAGCCTAAATATATTAAAAAAAAAAAAATCGTATTTTTGTATTCATTGTGTCTGACAATCATAAAAACAAGTTCAGGGGGTCCTGAACTATTTGTGGGTTTGCATTAACACCCGTTAGCACCGTGCAGCAAGTGGTTAAAAATCTGAGTACCTCTGGTCATTTGGGGGAAAAAGCAGACTGAAGCAGCAGTGCCACATCCCCAGGGCACTGTTAGGGAAAAGGCCCTCAGGGACAGCACCATGGTGCTGTAACACTGCTCTGTGTTCTGAAAGAGGATCGGGGATCCTGCACCAGGCCCTGTTTCACAGCACAGACATACCCATAACTCAGCCTGCACTCAGTCCACCCATCAAATAAAATAATATTTTCCAGATCTTCAATAATTTTCTTTCCACAGTCTCAGGGTGACACACAGACCTTGGTGAGAGCCTGGCAATAAATCGAAGGGGCAGGTAAATATGAACATATTATTTGCAAACATTGAAGCACTGAGGAGTCTCTGGTCAGAAAATCCAGCTCTTCTGTCCTTCAGCCCTTTCCTTTTATACATCAAAGAGTTACAATGCAAACAGACAGTGCCAGAAAGCAGGCTCTGAAGCTCAGCTAAATGCTCCTTGAAACTTAAAATGAAAAGCTCACCAGTCTTACGTTGTTTCTGTTAAGCAATGCATGCTGTGGTGCTGGCTCACGGGTGAAACAAATTGCTGTTCTAAGTCTATTAAAAAGGGGAAAAAAAAGGCCACCATATGGTGCTGACTGCAGTAGCTCTTAGCAGGTGAAACACATCCAGAGCTGTAGCTACCACACTTAATTATTGTGACAAATTCAGTCATTCGAGGTGGGGATTTCTTTGTTTGGGTTTATTTTTTTGTTGCTGTTATTTTTAAATAGGTTAATGTGCTATTCCCACTCTGAAAATAATACTGGGGAGAAGAAGCTAGAGGAGGGGAGGAGAAGCCCCACATCCCACACAGATATTTGTGTCACCCAGAAACAGGAAGGGGTTCAAGCAGAGTTTGGGATACTGAAGGCATCACACTGGAGGAGAAGGATGCAGAGCAGAAGGGAGATTCTCACAGAGCATCCTTGAGCTCCCTCATCAGAACCTAAGGAAGAATCAGCAGCACTGACACCCCACCCAACACATGTGCACTGATGGAGATGGTGAAGCCACACAGACCTGTGCAGACCCCTGACACTCTGCTTACACCCCATGAGAACAATATAAAATAAATATTTACAGAAGTACTTACAAGAAGATTGTCTTGAGTTTAATACATCCCAGATTATGCAAGAAGCAAAGGCACAGTATCTGTCCTTTGATGTGAAAGTGTGCCAAAAACTTCCTGGAATGGCTTCAGCATGGCTGCTGTCTGAGCTGAAGGTCCCTGATGTCTGCTATGCACAAAGGAATAGTCCAGACAGAGGGATTCCAAAGAGTACCTTAAATACAAACAAGCCTCCAGACCAAGTGGCTCAGAAATCAATTAGCCCCATGCACAGACGAGGCACATTTCCAAGTTATTTGGTATTTAGTGTAAAGTTTCACAGGATACTGCTGGGATGCTCCACAGCAGCACCTGCTCTTCCATTCCCCTCGCTGCAGTTCAGCATTGCACACTCCATGTGAGGCTCACATTCACAAGAATTAGATTAAGTTATTCCAACCATCTGACTTCTTCCTTTAATAACCTGTGTCATTAAGAGTCAAAGACATCATTTTGTTCAGCAGAAGTCCATGTGCAGCTTCCCCAGTTCTCCACGCCCTGGATCATATACATGTATACCCACAAAACATTTATCTAATTCAAGCACCAAGAAATGCCCCTCTCCAGTCCAAATAATTAAAAAGTCCCTATGAAAGACCCAGAGGTTTGATTCACTTCTTTATTTTCCCCCCAGGAGAAAAACTTCAGGTGAATTCAGCTGTTTGTATTCAACATGAGCTGAGCCCCTGAGGTTCCCACAGCCCTACAGAGTAGTTGCCTTGATCATTTCACTCCTACAAATTGTACATTAATTTATTAATATCATCCTAAATCCAAACTCTTTAACATCTTGCAAAGGGGATACACACACGCCCCCATATATACACACACATTTGGAGCAGTGATTAAGTAATTTCCCTTCCCTTCTAAAAGCACTAATTTAAAATAAAACTTTCACTAGCAGGAACAGCTAAGAACTTATCCACATCCAAACCTAGAGTTTGCATAATTTTATTACATTATTTTAAAAATTCTTTCATTACCAGAGGTTGGGTTTTTTCCTTTCCTTCATAAGATCCTACTTAAAATCTTAAGGGAAAAAACCTTTTTGTGATCCTTCCACGCTCTCACTAATTTTCTCAAAAAGCCTACAGTAATTTCCCTGAATAGCTTCCAAAATGAATCCAATAAAAGAGCTTCTCTCACGGTAACTCTCTTATCTGTGGGTGAGTCAAAGGATCAACTCATTACAGGGCTTATTTGGGAAAAAAATATCCGAAAATAAAACACCCAAGCAAAGAAAAAAAAAAAAAAAAAAAAAAGTTTGTCATTTTAAATTCATAAATATACATTTAAATTTATAAATATACATTTCAAATTTATAAATACACATTTTAAAGTGTGCATATCCTGAGTTGCAGGCGCCTTTCCATGAGTTAGAAATTCCCCAAAACCAATACTCGATGCAGCCACAGCAGCTCCTCCTCATTGAGAAAAGCAAGCCTGAGCAGGGAAAAATTCAGAAAGCACTGAGATACAAGCTTGCCAGGAATACCAGCCGATGTTGGGTGGCAGGGAGGCATCTCCAGGGCAGCCCAGGGCTCCTGCAAAGGTCAGCACAGCCCGGGCACAGCTCGGTGTGTGAGAGCAGCACTGAGAGCTCAGAGCACACACAGCACAGCTGGGCAGGCTCAGGAGCCAAACTGCAGTGGCCACTGGCCAACAACAGCCTTTCCTCGCCAGAGCCACGTCCCAGCATTGTCCCAGGTGACAAAACCCTGGTGACAAATAGAACAAGGCATTTCTGACCAATACCTGAAAACAGGGACACCGTTCAGTTTTGGTAAAGGTTGTTCTGCTACATTAATTCTGCTGCAGAATAATCCAGAGTATGAGCTCCTTTTCTTGTACATCTCTGTTGGAACTCAGAAGCCTGGGAGTTTTGAACTTTCTGTGTTTTCTGACACTGACCCCCAAGGGAACACTGCTTTTGACTTGAGGCCTTGGAGAAGCTTCCAAATTTGAGTGATGGAATTAGAATCACGGGTGTGTAGTGAATAGAAGTGTGGAATTTCATATGTTTAAGAGTTTAGAATTTCGGGTTTTTAGAATACAGTAATGGTATGGAACAAGATGGAAGTTCTTGGACATTGTCTCTTCTTCCTTCTTTGTTCCTTCTTCCTAGTTTCAGGTAGTAGTTTTTAGTTGGATGGTTAGTGCTGCAGTGTGGGTCACAGGTATTTGGTTATTAGGTCAAAAGTATAAATAATACAGATGTTAGCCCTTTATTGGACTACTTAGCTTTAAAAGACCTTGTAACTTGCTAAATTCATCTCTATTTTGCTCACTTTTAGCTGGTAGCTAGAAGTGCTGCAGAACTCTCAGTACTTTTGATAGATTTAATAAACAACCAAGTCAGAACAAGAAATTCGTCTCCTTTGTGTTTTAATCCTGACTCTGAGTGAAGGCAGAAGAAAATGAAGACAAGCCACTAATCAGGTGGTGCAACCATTACACATCTCAACAAATGAAATTCCAATATTGGTTGAACTACTTAGCATAGCTGTGTTTGGTATGGTAACCAAATGGTTTGAATCAAATTTGAATTCCCAAACCAGTTTAGCTATTTAACACATATGTAGGCACACCTTTTAAATCATTAATTCCACAGAACACAAAACAAGTTTCCAGAAGAACTGCTCATTCTTAGGTGCACAGGCTGATAAATTATGGTGAACTCGTGAAAGGCAAGTGAAGTTCTGTGATAAATCAGTGTCATCACCTGGTCACAGACACCCAGAGGGGACTGAATAACAGAATCAAGGTGTCATCTCCACACCTCTGCAGTGTGATGATGTGTGACATGCTTTGCTCCTCAGAGCTCTCTCACCACAACCTTTCCCACAACCTTTCCTCAGCACAGAGCACTGGGGATAAAAGCAGCATTGGTGTTTACCCTGTGCTGCACCAGCTCTTCATGGAGAACAGAGGCCAAGCCTCAGAACAACAGAAAGAAAACAAATGTGTTGCCCAAGAGAGTAAAACCAACCCCTAAAGCGACTGTAGGATCAGACTGAATCCTACACACCTCTCTTACAGCCAGCTGGTGTCCCCCACACCTCATAGCTGGGAAATACAACACTGAGAATGTCATCCTAAATTAAAATGTTTAGACAGCTCAGAAACTTATTAACCACCACTCCTTCTTTACTATAAAGGACAGAATCTTGGACTCTTTGACCACAGACTGTACAATTCAGCCTCTTAAGAATTTACTACAGGAAATGTATTCTTGAATCAGATCCGAGCATGGCTCAGAATCTCAGCTCTCTTTGTTCCTGGATGCTGCAAGGATGAATCTGGGCAGGGAGTGGAGGGAGGGTGTTATGAGCAAGCTGGCTCCACTGATTTCTTGTAAATACCATAAAAATGAACACTTGACCATAATCTATGAATTGGATATAAAGAGAGAAAATAACTCTTACAGAAATGAGTGCTTTTAAGTGCTTCTTGAGCATCAAATGGGAGGAAACATTTATGAATTTTTCCATCATGGTGTGAAGCATCGTGTCAGGCAGGATCAACCCCATAAAATTATTTTGTGACAATACATGTAAATGGTTTTAACATTCTCAGTCCCTCCAAAGCGAGAGCAAAGACTACCCAAGCCATCTGAGAGTTCAGAATTGGAATAGGGTCTTTGAAGAGCTTATTTGCAGACTAATCATATATTTTCTCATGGAAGCATTCAACAATTTGAAGTGCCATATTCACATAGCACATTTTGCCTTCCACAATTACCTCTGAAAGAGCCACTGAAAAATTATACACTGCATACACAAGAATATATCTAAATGATATGCATGTCTAACAGAAATAGATTATTTTCAAGGGGTCCTAAACCCAGCTTTTCCATTTGTTCGTGCAACTGCATGCAATAATAATTTATGTATAAGAATCTATGCATTTCAATCAGATACACACAAGTGGAAAGCCTTTCTGTTTGCTCATTTTTGCATCTTTAATATAAAGAATTAAAATAAATAGATTTTTTAAAGTATTACTTTAAGCTTTTTTAAAAATCACACACACGTGCTTGTGTGCACACACCACCACCTTGCTCAGGACTCAAAGAATCAGTCCTGCAAATCCTGCTGAAAGTGATAAAAAGAAACCAAGAAACTAATAACATTGGTTTGATAGTTAGATCCACCCAAAAGGAAAACCTAGTGGTCATCACAGGAAATTTTCCTGATTGCATGTTTAAAAAAAAACATCCTGCTTCAACCAAAAGGGTTTCAATTCACTGCAGCCCCACTTGGTACAAGGAGCCTGAGAGAGACCTGCACAAAACCAAACCCCAGGAACCACAGTGACCCCAGCACAGGGAGAGGTGAGACAGACCTTGATTTCATCTAACTTCATGGATTTATTAACTTCCAGTCTTAGTCAAGACAAAACATTTAAAAAGGAAATGTACAAGGCGAAGAAGCAGTTTTGGCAAGTCAGGTGTATTTATACACAGACTGTAACTCCTGAAACTACACCAGTACTGTGGGGTGGGTCAGAGAAAGCCACCTACAATTCCTCACCCAAATTTTCTTTCCACACTTCTGTTTTCATCCTGGCCTCTTCCTATTCATAGTGGCCAGTTGTACAGAACTAAGCAGAAAGATTGTGACTTTCTTTACATTTCAGTGCCACAATGTCCCAGGAGGGAGCAGTGTCACCTCCTGTCCCCCACAGCATCCTGTTTGTTCCCCAGCTCCTACAAACACCACTGCTGAATACAGACCACCTGAACAGAACACAGCTACCTTTAATACTTTTCCTAACACAAAGAAATTAGCTTAATCTCATAATCAAAGTCCATGTTCAAAAAGCCAAGGCTTTCCTCCAATAATAAGTTGGTATCTGTAAAACCACGTGGCACAATAATGCCAGGTTTAATTTTCTTCTGTGCTTTATCAGGGAGAGGGGAGAAAAATCTCCCTTCAATGCCTCATTCATGGAGCATCCTTGATCCTTGGGTTCTTACTGAACCAACTGACTTTTGGATGCACCAACAGGCAGAGTCTCCAAACTGGCTTTCAGCAACTCATTAAAAAAAAAAGTTTAAAAAGATTACAAACCCACATACAAACAGAAATCCCCCAAACTCACAACATCTTTTAAATTTTCTTTGTCTGTGTGAGGAGTGCATTAGATCAGATAAGGGATATTAAATGGCCTTTAAGCCTGACAGCAAAGAGCAGCTCTAATGGGAGTCCCAAATTGTGCTGCCAGCAATCCAGTGTACTTACAAAACAGCAACATCAAGATGCCAGAACACTGCCATGACCTATATTTCCTGCAAACCAATTTTCTTCTTTGTAGGGTGGATGGAAAGAATCCAAGTGCTATGTTAAGTTCCTTTTCTTTCTGCTGGAACTATGCCTTATCATACACATTTTTCCTACACCCAACTTTTCTGTGCCCTACAGCTTTTAAAGAAGCAATTATCTACAGTCTATTTATTTATTGTAAGCAGTAAATACTGCAAAATCGGGTTTAGGCCACAATTATCAGGTGAGACCAGAATTCTTTGTATCTCATTTCCACACTTTTAAAAGAAACTAAACCCCTTAAAGGGGAATCTTAACAGAAGAAGAGTGTTACAGAGGGATACAGGTCACACATTCTAAGAAATTTCTGTGGATTTGTTACTGATGATGCCAAAATTTCCAACATTCATATTTATCAAAGTGAGGGGTTTGTTCTTTTGCTTATTCCTGTGGGGGAAATTCTCTTTGAGAACATTAAAATCAAGACAACATTTCTAGAAGAAAGGAGGTATCTGTCCAATGTCTTTGACCCCCACTGCCTTGTGATACCTCAATAAATTCCATTTTTGCCTCTGATGGAGGAACTTTGCTCATTTGTTATACACACTTTGCTCAGAGTGAATGAGTGAACAAAACACCTGAAATGATCCATGATAAGCCTGTTTTCACCACCCCCCTTACAGCTACCCTTGCCAAATGCAAACTCTCCCCCTCAGGCAGGGAAATTTGGAAACAGAACACCTGATGCAGCTTTTATTCCAAAATTGTCTCACGTGTGTTGAGTGTCAGAAAGAGCCATGTTGTGCCACAGCACCCACTTGTCTCGGGAAAATTGAAATCACTCGGTGTCTAACACTTTGAATGATTTCCCAACTTCTCACTTGCCCCATCTGCTCCTCTCAGCTCAGTCTGATTTGTTTTAGCCTTTGTGTCTGCAGTGGCACCAACAAAACTGCAGAATCACTGCAAGCTCCTCTGCTATGGAGCGGTGCCAAGGCTCTCAGATTCAGCCTCCTCCAAGAGAAAAGCACCAAAAAAAATAAGATTTCTGCCTCGTTCTGTTCTCTCTCCCATCCTCCAAGAGAATCACAAGCAGCTCTCCTGCTCCAATGCTGAGCTCTGAAATAATATCCCACCTACAACATAACCAACATTAGAATTACAAATCAGATGTCCACAGAATACAGCAAAGCACATGAATGCCAAGTCTCAGCCCCAATTTTACTTTATTAGTTGTCCCAATTAGCTAAGGAATTAAGGAAAAACTCCTTGAGTTTATGCTGGATTTTTCTGTGCTGTTAGTATGGTACTTAGAGACCTTCAAAGAAAAAATACCACCTACTTTCCAGCATTTAAGAAACTGGGATTCTGAAATCAGATGTAGAGCTTTGATTGACTAAAAAAATAGGAGATAACAAAAAAACCCCTTTCATATTGTATAAGACAGTGCACAAGGTGGGTAATCACAATGCTGTCCCTGAACTGCAATGGAATCTGGATACATCCACCAAAGGTTTTAAGAAATGTAATGAAATGAAAATGTGATGGAAGAAAGATCTTAGAAACAACCACATGGAAAAAAAGCCACAATCAATCCATACAAAGTGTGTATTAAAAAAGACTCAACTCAGACTGAGCAGAATCTTAACAAAAGAAACTAAAAAACCCCAGACTCACACTTTTTCATCTTCCCACAGACTTAGAGTCAGCAACCAGACCAGTGAGGGCCCACAAAGATGCAGATGTAGCTGTGAGAAGGGGATCACACCCTTGAGAGGCACCAACGACTGAATACATCATTTTGTACAGAGAAAAAACAACTGATGGGGAGAGCACTCACAGCTCACACCCCGACCTGTGTTTGTCACTGTGAGCACCAAGCTGACCAGAGCTCAGAACTCCAAGACAGTGATCACAAGTTGCCTCAGGTCTACTCAAAAGAAGGTCTCTTCTCAGTGAAAAAATATTTAAATCTCTCCAAAACCTTGGCATTCACTTCTTCGAGTGCAAAGTACCAACAACACAAGTGGCTTAGCCTGGTATTTGTTAGAGATGTTCAGGATGGATCAGGTAATCAGGAACTTTTAGGAGAGCACACATTGAGGTACCAACACACACAGCCCCTGGCACAGCTCCACCCTGCTAGATCACAGCTGGAATTCCTCACAGTGCCCTCAGTGGGATGGTTTTTTTCCCCAGTGTTCATTCTCTCCTTCTGGTGAAGGTGACAAAACCCAGCTCCACAATTCCAAAGATGTGTGGCTGCAACATTTCCAAGGAGAAGTCACTGAACACGATGGCACTGCAGCAAACTGAGCAGCCAGTCACAAAGGTGGGCTGGTCCTGAATTTGGGAACGGTGTTCAGCAGTCATTGGGAAGTAAATGAAGCAGAAAGTGAGTTAGCCAGGCAACTGCAGGGCTGGGAGCACAATCAGGTGTGGGAGCTGCAGGGGAAGCAAAAGTGAGCAGGACCAGAGAGCCAGCATTGACATCTGCAAGGTAAAATATTATGTTTGCAATTAGAAGAGAAATCTTCCTGGCAGAAGAGGCTGCTGTTGCATAAAGTGCTCTGTGAAGGTCTTTGGCACAGCAGAGATTGTGTGTCCATACTGCTTCTTCAGGAACAGGGAAAATAAATCAGGATACATACCAAATTATCCAGCTTCAATGGACATTTTCCTTCAACAGATCACAATTTCTCTCATCTCTGTTCCTATTTGCTGACAGCTAAAAAATTCTATTCCATTCCCTAGTTCGTATTTTTGAAATCAGGGCTCTGTGATCTCCTTGCCACTCTTAGCAGCCATGAGACACAGCCTGACCCCAGTGAGGAAAGCTTGGTGGGTTACTGCTTTGTTCCACAGCACCCTGAAAGAAAAGCTGCCAGCCAAATGTCTCCAGCCAAATGCAAAATACATTATTAATGAAATTAGAGCGAGGAACCTTTTTGTATGCTTCTTTTATTAAATAATCACAAGCAACTCTGTTGCGCAATTACAGCATCTGAACTTTGCTTTTTAAATGTTGCCATGTGTAATCTCCACTGTGTATTTGCACTTGAAATGGTAATCTGAAGGCAACAGCGTCTGTAGTAAGTGGAATTATTAATAAACTCTATTCTAGGTCTTACCACTAAGAAACATACCCTAGGGCCCTGCATAAGGTGACATTCTTACTTTAATATTAAGATTAATATCATATTTCTTCAAGACTTGCTTACAAAAAGTTACCAAAATAGACAAGCATTTCCACAGAAAAACAACCCATTTCAAAGACAACCATTTAGAATTAAAACTACTTCCTCAGCTTCCAGAATTAGAAAGAATTGGGCAAACCATAACCTACAGGAACAGTGATGTTCAGCCCAGATCACTTCCCCAAAGAGGAGGAATTCCTGGTGGCCTGGGCATGAGATAACCTGAGAAAGAAAGAGGCAGAAATGCAAAGGAAATAAAGAAAATGCCTGGTGAGCCCATATCCCCATCACCAAGGAAGGGTTCTGAGCTGCTCATGGAATTGGTAATGGGGCACGTGGCCTCCCATGTCTCAGCAACCTGTGCAAATCTGGCTCAAGCTGATAATGATCAAACCTAATTACAATCTGACAGCCCTCAGTGGCTTATACAGTGCTTAAGATTTTATCACAAGTCTCATGATATTTAGTGTTCTTCTTAAGCCCTAATTCCTCATGTCAAGCAATTACCCAAGGTTCTCCACTCCCAATAAAAATGGAGTTTCCATGCCTTGAGCTTGGAACAAAGCTTCAAACATGACTCAAATGGAATCTAATGGTTTCTAAACTTTTTTTAAAAAATATATACATTTAAAATCCTGCTGGGTCCCTTTACAAGCTTTAGAGCCAGATGTAGACATATCCAACACAAGTATTGGATAAGAACAAGCAGCTCCAGCAGAGAGATCATTACCCTGTCAAACACCAAGGGTAGAGCACCTATCACTGGGTAAGGAAAATAACAACCTTAAACCAAAGTCACTGCTTAAAACTACAGCAAAATAAATCACCTGCACAACTAATTCAGTTTTCTACACCTTTGCAACACTGAGTGCCTCGCTGGAAGACAACAGTTCTCCTCCAACACTGCTGCCTGTCTCTTAGAAGCAACTTGTGTGTCCCATACTCAAACAGCTTTGACTCAAGAGAAACGTGGGTGACAGCAGGGGAGAGATGAACTGCTCCACACTGGCTTTTGGCTGAGTTCTTCACCTCCATGTAAGAAATCCCTTCTGGCTGGGAGCAGAGGGCCAGCTGGCCCCATGTGCAGCAACCTTGGCTCCCTGGCTGGCACTGAGAGAACATATATCTTGAGATAATTCACCAGAGCACATTTGTGAGCCTGGCACCTCTATGCCAGAAGCAGTGTCACCCCCAGTCTGGGTCCTCAGTTCCCCCACAAACTCTTCCAGGAGGTTGTTGGGTCTGTGTTAAGTTTTAGCACCCTGGACATCCCAAGGCACTGAGCTTTCCTGCAGAACATCACCTGGGTGAGGTGTCCTGCTTGTGTCAGCTGCCTGCTCACACCATGTGACACCTTCATTCACCATCAGAATTCCTCTCTTTCCTGGTCTAACCTTCTCCTGTTCCTCTCTCATGCTGGGCTGACTCGAAAGCTTTGCCCAGCTCAATTGCACCCAGAAAACAGACATTCAGCTCAAAAACTCTCATTTTTGTTTCTATAAAACAGTTCTTGCCTTCATAACTTACCTGTACAACCCAAGCCCAGCACAGCAGTCCAGAAACTTTAACAGGTCAGAAAATTTACCTACCTACTCCATTTTTCTTCCAGATTATACTTGGACACAACTGTAGAGAATTCAAATGGCATAGCTCAGAAAGGAAATTAGATACACATGACTTGTAAACGGAGATGTCCCTGGCCTTGGACCAGGGAAACCTCTAAGTCCATCACCCCAAACCAGCAGGCAAGAATTTTGATAATGCAATGAGAAAGCTGGTAAAGCTTCAATCCCTGATCTGCTGCCACAGCCAAAAGGGTGAATATTCACTGCAACTCTTGTGTCTTCATTCTGCCCATTTGAGGCTTGATTCCTAAAGGAACCTCAAATCTGCATAATAAAAACTGAAACACTTCAGACACTGTTGACAGCTGACCTTTACAAAAAATGATTCTATTTCAATAATGTATAAGAAATTATGCACTGGTATCCCCCATATATTAGGTTTTCTAAGGACAGCAGGGATACTCCAAGGCTTCCCATATTCCCATGGATTTCCATGGCTCTGAGAAAAGTCGTGTATTTGCTCTACTGAAGTGGGATTATGATTTGAGAAGGTGATGTCCTGATCCCGTTTTTCAAAAACTCTCAGTGAAAATTCACAATTACATGTCCACAAACTGCAGGGCAACTGTTGGGAGGTATTTTGTATGGAAAATCACTATGGAGCCCCTGTGATTTAACTGACCCCAGCACTGGCCATGGAGAGCCTGCTCTCAGCCTAACTAAGGCTTTACTCCACCTCTACACAGACCTCCAGTGGGCCAAAGCCTTTGCCACATGAAAAATACTGAACTAATATAATTTTAAGCATGAATTTAAGCTCATTTGAAAGGCTGCAAAGCCAAGTGAAGGCATGGTTATTTCAATAGTAAAGCTGCAAATCTCAGTTTAGCCTCAGCTTACTGAAGGCTTTTTAAAGTTAAATCTATATAAACCAGTCCTAATCTCAAAGATGTTTCTGATAAGGGCCTGTACCAGCTTAAGAGAGTAGGGAAAAATAAATCAATTTAAAGTGAGACTTGTTCAGTGATAATGCACATCTCAAAACTGTGACTGGAGGGACTTTGGTCTATTGACAGTAATCACACACTTTAACACAAGCCCAACATCATCTCTTCATTTACCAGACAAATAAAATTTCATGTTGGAAAACAGTAATGACAACAGTTAATATTTTCAGTAATAAGTTATCCTCACAGAGAGCACTTGACCTTCATTGTAATTTCCACACAGCTTGCAGTAAACCACCTGAGTGTGTATAAAACGTAATGAATAAAGAAATATTAAAAACGATAGAATGTTATTAAAGTAGGTCACAATTCAAACAGCACAATTACTGAAAAAAGGATGTTTGAAGCTACATCACTCCCAATCGTTCTCACACTGGATGAGCTACTCTATAATTTATTTTGCCTAACAACAGCTTCTGTCCATATTGTCTCTCTTTATCCCCAAAGACTCTATTAATGCAGCCCACTGTGCCACATGACAGCACAATGCCCACATGAGGCATGAAATGTCACAGATCACAGCTCTACACCTGGCCAACATAATATATTCATCAAATTCTTTCATGCAGTGGAAACATTTGTTGTGATTTTGTGGGTCAAGCTACAAGAGGCAGATGGAATGGGCACTTTATTTACATGGGGGGGTCCCCTAAGCACATTCACTTTGTTTATGAGGGACAAAACCCAGCCTTACACAGCTATCTAAGAAGCCTTGGACCAAAGACAATGTTATTTTAAAAGATGAGGAAAAGTGGTTTCCTCTGAGGCTTTTGGACAATGATCACGATTCCTTCTGACCCTTAACATTATATTCCACATATTCTGAACGTTCCTGAAGAGCTCAGAGTTGAGCTTTTGACCCACATCCAGAGAGAAGATGAGCATAATTAAGATCCACCTGTAATTTAAAGCAAGTCTGACAGTAACAGAATGGTGAGACTCACCCCAACACTCATCCCTGTGAAATCCCACAAATTTTGTAGGAAATGCACCACAGCAGGTCAGAGTGGTCAGCTCTTCAATTTTAACCAGAAATTCAGGACGGGTGGATGTAGATACTGGTTTTACCCATCATTCCATAGACCATAAAACAACCTAAACTGTCCACAAAGACACAAAAACCCAGAAAGAAAAATCCTGGGATACAAAATGTATCACTTGATACATTATGAATATTTTGAGCGGTTCTGAAACACCATTTTAGATTATTGACACTGATGTTACCATGAGAGTTTTAGGGAAAATTCCTACATAAACAGCAAAAATCTTTGCTACGAGGAGAGTATTAACCCTGTTATCTTTTAATTATTTGTGTTGCACATGAGTATCAGTGGCATGTGTGGGTTAGAAGTACAGCCTACCTATATTGGATCATGCACGAAAATAAAATCTCAGGACAGGTTTTCCAGTAGAAAAAGAAAGGGGGGGAAGTATCTACTACAACATTGCCCTTTTTGTTAACAAAATTATACAGTAAAGTCTGGATGCATATCTAATTTTATCTCCCAGCATCTGCCACTGCTTCGTGACCTCTAAGATAGTCCACAAGCATGTTGATAAACAGATTAAAAGGTGACTCAATGGATACAGAGCAATCCTCCAAGTTCCCAGAATTATATTTGACTGAATCACACCAAACACATCATCCCTGAACCTCCAAAAAAAGAGGAAGCTCCTTCTCCCCCCGAGAAGCAAACTGCCATCCTACTGTTTTCCTTGCCTGAATACCAAAAAGCACTAATATAAAAACACATTTGTAACCAGACACTGATTTTTCACAGAGAAGAAATGCCCATTTGCCTGTTTGCTTCAGAAAGGATTCAAGTTTAGATAGCTAAATGGAAAATCGTGATTATAGAGAAGAAAATATTTTATGCATCAACTCCTTTCTCCTGGAACACCAGTTTCAATAAGATTTATCACATTTACTATTGGCAGATGATTCTTCCATCCTATAGTCCTCATAAAGCAGGTAAGAAATCCAGCAGCCTGGTGCTTAGGGAAGGAGGGAAACATGTCCATGGCAGGGAGTTGGAATGAGATGATCTTTAAGGTCCCTCCCAACCCAAACCATTCTGTGATTCTATGCCATGGCCAGTTGAACTGTAGGGAATCTTCTCCACGTGAAGACCTTTTAAATTGGAATTGGGCTTTGATGTGCAATGCTGAATATTGGGATTTCCTTCTGACTTAGCAGCTCAGGGTGAAGAAAACCAATGGCCAGGTGGAATTGCCAGGCAGGTGTGCCCAGAGAGCCCTGACCCTGTGAGAAGAAAGCAGATTGACTAAAGCTACTCATCTTGAAGGAAGGCAAAGCATTCACTTCATCCTCATGAAGAAGTGAAAGCTCAGGCTTTCAAATGAGATGTAAAATAGAGCCCTGACCATTCATCGTCATTAAAGATCCCATGAAAATTCTCACAAGAGCAAAAATGTTAACTAACATGTCCTGGCCAATATCCAACTTGGATAATTGCATTCTGCTTCCTAAATTCCCCTTGCAGTTTCAATTGGATTAGTTTTTCTTCATTTCTCTTCCCTAAACCCCTCCTGCATAATGTTTCCAGCCCAGAATGGCTGCTGTATTCCACTCCAGAGGTGTGTGAATTATCAGTGCTGGGCAATCCCAACATATATTTTGGATATATTAGTCAGGGAAAACACTCTCTCAGCTGGAGTAATCCTCTCACCTCTCACTGAGGAGCATTTAACTTTACAAATGAGAAATCCCTCTGATGTTAGTAAGATTTTTTTTTTCTTTTTTTTCCTAAAATATTGCCCTGCAAGGAATGGTACTAAACCAGCCTCCTGCCAGTTAGGAAAGTCCTTTGCTGGGCCATATCCTCAGCTCGAGGAACCAGCTGCACTTGCTTTGACTTCAGCAGGGCTCTGCTACATTAAAACAGGAGTAAATATTCATAGAGTGTTTTTTTTCACTAAGTCACTCATGTTTAAATGTTGGAAGAATCAAAGGAGTTGGCTGTTGAATGCATCAATCTGTGGTTATAAGAGAGGAATATCAGAATGTATTCTCATCCCTTTTAACTGGCTTGCAAATCTTCATGCTATTTTAAAGGGAAGCTGGAGGTTCTTTAACTTGGCATACTGATGAAAAATGAAACTGCTGTGAAATATGAATCTCCTGTTGTGTGCTATGTGTATTCTACTGTAAATACTCACAATAGTGTAGAGGCAAACTGAAAAGTCCTGACCCAGTGCATTTTATGAAACAGGAGGAGCAAAGGTGATTTATGTGCATAAAAGCAAAAACTGACAAGCCTTTGATTTTCTTGCAGAACAATCCCAAAATGATTGTCAAGACTGCTTAGGTTTTTTGCCCTCTGCACTTCCTATAATAGGACCATTTTATCCAACGTGCTGTTTTATAGACACTGTGTATAGGGTCATTTCCATCCAGGTTACTCAAAAGAATACTTCTCATTGCCCCTTCCAAGAGCTCTTAGCAGCAGTTGAGATTGGTTGGTTTTCCTTCCAGCCTGCTCCTGCATCTCTGGTTAATAAACCCACAAATACACCACTTACTCCTTCTTTAGAGCTCTGAAAGCAGAACGACATCCTTAAAAATCCAAGGGAGCAATTGTAGATAGGCTGCAGTCAGAAAAATGGGGAAGACAGGGAGTACACCCATTCTGGGATTTTCTCCTGAGCATCTGTGTGATCCTAACCCTCCTCCTTTTCCCCTTGTAGGAGGTGTCACTGTAAAGGATCTCCATTTGTCAGCTCCAGGCTGGGCTGGCCACAACATCATGCTTAATTTCCTTGACAAACTGTGGATAGAACAGAGGGATGGGAAACCTCCAACAGCATCCTGCTCCTCCAGCAAACATGCCTAGTGGAGGGTATGGAATTGAGCGAGGAAATTAAAGGTACCAGAGGGTGAATACCAGGCACCAGCATGACTGAGGCTCACCTGTTGAGCACAGATGGATCTGCAAAGGGATTTTAGGTCAGCATCAGATGGCTGAAGAAGCACAGACCTGTTCCTGGTCTGCAGCACACACATGAGTTCCATTAGGGGAAGGCTGATCACCAGAAATCACTGACAAATTCTTTCATCTGCTGCCATTCTGGGTACTAGCCTTGACTCCAGCTCGGCTCCTTTTGCACACAGCTGACATCCACATGGGAAATGACACCCATCCTCCACCACAACTCCTCTCTTCCCATGGTTTTGCTCCAGTGGAGAAATGAGCTTGAGCTGGAGACCTTTGAGGTTTGCATCTTCATGATAAGTGGTATCAAGATTATATGGCATTTACAGCAAACACAGGATGGAAAGTTTAGTCCTCCCACTGAAATTGAACTTCTAAAGTGTACAACTGTTCATCCATTGCCTTGATTTCACAAACAACCTGAAGAAAAGACTGGAGTAAAATGTCTCTTTCAGCCACTCCTTCCTTCCCACTTTGATTTCTTTTTAAAAGAAAAAGACACTCCACTGTGTGGAGTGGAAACGTTTGCACTCATGTGCTCTGAAGCAACCACTGCCACGACAATCAATAAAAATTAGCGTGACTACAGGAACTACAGAAGCTTGGGATTAGCAAGATCTAAAAATGGATGGACTTCCCTGCCCTCCTCTCTGCATCCTGAGGAGACCTTCCAAAAACCTGACTGTAAACATTTTCATTCTCTGTCAGTTCTCTGGATAAAATCATTACAGAGGCAAAATCACAGAGCAGCGGGTGCCACTCTGCAATAAGTGTCTGTCAGTCATCAGGCATCACCCCACAGTCACCCCCAGCACTCCCATCCTCCCATCCAGAAAAAAGGGTGCAGGGCATGGAGAGCTTGCTTGGAGCACTGTTTGAGTGATCAGGCCAAAGCTCTAATCAGCCAGTCACTGGCACGATAGCTTAATTCTTTATTTATTAGTCTGTCTCCCCTCTCTGGTTCAAGCAGTTTATACACTTAATTCAATTTTAAGAGCTATGTGTTTGTTTACTAGAGCAAACAAAAACCAGTCATGAAGAGCTGTAGTTAAAGGGAAGTAACCAACCCGCTTGTCTTCTGCTCAAAATTAAATTTTTAGCACCAAACATTGACATTAGAAGCTTAGTTCCATGTCTTCTTTTCACACCTGCCAAGCACACACCAGAGAATTTGGTGTGAAATCACTGAAGGATAGATACTGACCTGTGCTTTCAGCATGACATCCCAAAGAAACCATCTAAAACCTAGTGGGGCTCCTCAGAGCAAACCTTAATCAATCAATTTGCCAAACACCATTAACCTCAGGAATCTTCTTTCCCTTTTATCTCTAGTCTTCCTTGCCTTCATTCCTTGCAGCAACAGAGAGAGTAAACCATGCACAGAGGAGAATGATGGTATCTACCACTGCACTCTGCCTGGTCCAGGAGAGGTATTTAAGCTGGAGACCCCTCTGCCAATTGAAGGGAGAAGGAAGAAAGGAAGGGGGGAAAGAAAAAAAACAAACCAGAAAAACCTGTTGCAAAAAAAAAAAAAAAAAATCATGACAAATAAAGCCTTGGGTTTGGGGCTTTGCTTCTTCAGATTTTGGGTTTGGATTTATCACCCACATGAATGTCTACAAGCAGTTTAACATCACAATTTAAAAAGCACAATCATTTCAGCCCAGATTCCTTAAATTCAACATAATCACTTCCCACAGAACTACCCAAGTCTACTGAAAACGTAGCTGCAGCGTTAGAGGGTTATTTGCTCCAAGGACCTTTTTAATATGGCTGTATTGTAATACTGCAGTGCAAGAGCCTCTCCAGCCATAAAAAGAAATTTAGCTCAGAACCACAACTTGTGGGCAATGAAAAACACATTTGCTTCAATTTGCCATCATTTAATAATAGCATTATTTAACAAGATGAGTTAAAACAACCACCCTCAGAAGACACAGCAGTGCACTTCTTCTCACGAGACTCCGAGGGCACTGAAATGAAATTCATTCTGCAAACCAAACATTCAAAGCAACCAGCACCACTAGAAAGACCATATTTAAAAGGGAGGAAAACATTTAGTGACTGACCAGAAAAAGAGAACCTCTCTATATCCCCAGACATGCACATTTTACTTTGAAGCTGCTGTATATTTCATTGGCAAGGAAAATAATAGTCTTCCCCTGGAAGTAACAGATTTGTCATTACACTTTCATTTCCATTCAAAATCAAGAACACACTGAATTTGCACACATGGGGAAGCAGCTACCAAGATCTGGGTGTATTCTGTATCACATCACTAGTCAAACCCCATATATCCACACATAATTATTTTCCTACAAGGTTATGCCTAATTGGCCACTAACCTCCCTGATTAATCATCTACACTACAAGAAGGCGTCGAGAAAAAGGCAGAAGGGCAGCAAAATATTTATTCGGGCTGTAAATATTAAACCAAGCGGGGACAGCTGATTCAAGTTACCCCTTCCCGGCTGGCACAGAGAGGTAGATGGCGAGAAAACCCTGCTCGAGAGTCTCACACACAGACATACACACAAACAAGAAAGGAAGCGGTGTCTCACGTTCATTCCCAGCACGGCTCGGAGATGCTCACTACGGCTCTAAGTTGCCGGTGCCCGGCTCTGGAAGTGTTAAATCCCCGAAGCGCGGCTCCTCCGCCGCTCGCATCCCCGCTCGCTCGTCCCAGCCGCGCAGCGCTGGCCGGCAGGCGAGGCGGCACCGCGCTGCCCGAGCATCCCTCCCCGCCTCCTCGCCGGCTCCGCCGCGCCAGCGCCTCCCTCCCGGCGGAAAAACTTTGCGCTCAACTCGGCCGAGCTCCGCGGGGCGCCGGGACCCGCTCGGCGCACGGCGGAGGCTGCGGGAGCGGGGCGGCTCCCCCCGCACAGCCCCGCGCTCCCCGCCGCCTCCTCCTCCTCCTCCTCCTCCTCCTACCTGCAGTCGGAGCCGCTCCCCGCAGCGCCCCGCTCATCCTCATCTTCATCATCCTCCTCCTCCTCTGGCAGGATGCGCGCCCCGGTGCCTCGCTGGCTGCAGCGCGGGCGGAGGCGGCTCCGGTCCCCCCGCGCTACTGCATCCCCCCAATAGCGGCGAGCGGGAGCCCCCGCCCAGCCCGGGCCGCGGGCAGGGGGCGGCGCCCGGCGGGGACCCCCCTCCGGCAGCTCCAGCCCCGGTCTCCTTCTCCTTCGTCCCGCACTCGCCCCCACCGAGGGGATGCAGCTTCCAGCCCGTTGCCCTCCCGCTAAACCCCCCCCCGCGACCCCCGGCAGCGCCTCTCACCATGGCCCGGCTGCCGGCTCTCCTTGTCCCCGTCCCTCCCGCGGCTGAGGAAGCCTTTCCAGCGCTGGGGTGGCTGCGCCGGCCATCGCTCCCCGGCTTCACGGCTGCCCGTGGGAAATGGGACACCTGAGCCCTCGGCCGGGCTGGGCAGCAGCAGCCGTGTCCAGCCGTGATGGGGCAACAGGCGGCAGCTGGGGACATTCACGTGCGGGGGGCGGCGGAGCTCGGTCACTCACATCAGCGAAGGCACCAAGAGGCGTTCTGGGCCCAGTGGGATGTGGCATCGCCCTTCCTTGCCATGCTGCCTTCTCTTCCTTGGGATTCTGCCTGGCTATCCCACAGGAGGTTCGTTCCCGGCTGCCGTCTCCCCTGTGCAGGAAGGTGTCTGCTCCTGATGCTTGAAGACGGACTTTGAAGGCAGAAATACTTTTGAGTGACAGCTTATAGCCACGGTAGATCCAACTTGCCTTGCTGCTCACAGATGGATGTTAAGTGTTTCTCTGGCAAGCTCTGACCTAAGCCGGCTCTGTCAATAGGTGCCTGGCCTGCTGGGCAGTGCTCAGGAAGGAGAATTACAGTCTGTGCACGGATATATTTCTTGCTCTTCCTTGTCCACTCTTTCAATGGGATGTCACCAAACAGCAAAATTAATCCCTGGCAAGGAAGAAATTCACGCGTGAGCTCGCAAACCACAGCAGTGAGACAGCGATTTAAGTTTCTGTCTAATTCTAGGAGATCAAGCTTGTAATAGCTAGAGAATGAGGCTTAAGCTGCTTTACATATTCCTTCATATGTAAGATCATTAAGGCATCTGTGGTTATTGTACCTCATGGCAGAGGGAGCTTTGTTGGAGGTGTTAATAGTTGCAAAACTGGTGGCTGTGGGCATGTGCCATGTGACAGGCTGTTAACCTTTTGTCACTGTGACCTGACACATTTGACTAAACCACTTTTTCTGGCCCCAATCTCTTACCTGCTCTCCTGTGTCACATATTTATTGCAGGGGTAACAGCTCTTCCTGCTTAATGGGCTTCTTCATGCAAACCCTGTTTGGTAATGGCTGCCTCAGACATTTTGTTACCCTTAACTTGTGGGTGATAAAAGATGAATAAAGCTGTCAAATATCCTATTGATTATGTGATTGAGATGTACCCTGACTGCCCTTCTAACACTGAGTTTCTTCCATTCACTTTCTTTCCTGGGGTTTGGGTGAGGATGGCAAGAGGAGCCAGACCTATAAAACTACTGAACCTACAGTGTGTCAGCCCAGTCTGTTCCCACCCACCACATCTGTGTGAGGAATACAACTCTTGACAAAAGTATATGTCAAATCTCAGGCCCTGCATCTTTCTGGTGTTAAGTTATGGTGTCTCTGATTTCTAGACCTCCATATTTTCCTTCCTGATGTCATCTTGTCTGATTTTGAAGAGCAGAGTTTGGTAGAAGATCTGCCAGGTTCATGTAACGATGAATAAAGCCACAGTTGTGGGCTTGTAATCCCGGATGCCAAATGGGACATGAGAGATTGGGGTTTAGGTCCAACTCCAGTACAGACTCCTCGCTGCTTTTAGCAAAAATACTTGCCAAAGATTAGACAGGACGATCAGTTGGGTTGAGGAGCTTGCTGTTGGTATGATTGGCTCCCTGGGCTTTGGGAACGCTCTCAGCTCTCTTAGAAAGGGCATTAATGGTGCACCAAGAGCATGGATGTACAAATCTTTCTCTGCAATCCCATCCAAACAAAGAGATACAGTACTGAGGATGCTTACAAAAGATCACTGAAAGAAATCTGTATGCAAGTGACATTAATTTCCATTCCTTAAGCGCAGATGTGTGAGCAGAAAAGCCCCGTAAGCACCCGTGAATGCGAGCGCTGGAGAGCTCCCACAGAGCCACAGAGCTCCAGCACCTCGGAGTCAGCTGGGATGCAGAATTTCCAGCCACAAACAGCTGGGCCAGCAAAGGAGCGAGCCCCGGGAGAGGGAGCAGGAGGCGAAGATGCTGCAGTGCACAACTGCAGTGAGGGACTGATTATCCTCATCTCAGAGCAGGCAGAGTTTGAAATGGAAATGAGGAGGAGATTTCCCTGCCACAGTACCCAGCAGCTACAGCAGACGCTGCTCTAAGACAACAGGGGAGCAGGCAGCACGCTTTGTTTCACCATTATTCAGCTCATCTCAGAGCCCTCCTTTAATTGTTACTCAAAAAGTTTCATACAGGAACGGAACACGAACAAAAAACTCCTTCTACCTGCACATCTTGACGTTGATATTGAGGTCTCTGTGCATGTGGAGGCTTCAGCTTGTGTACTCAAAGCAGAGCAAATTAGCAGCTCTTTACACAAGTCTCATCCTTCTGGGCTTGGAAACAAAACACCACCTGCGATTCCCTGCGAAGGGAGCCAGGAATTCCAAAGGCAAGAGAGCTGCAGGAAATACACAGCTTCACAGAATCACAGAGCCCCAGAATGGTTTGGGTTGGAAGGGACCTTAGAGATGTCCTCATTCCACCCCCCTGCCATGGGCAGGGATGCTCAAAGCCCCATCAGAAGTGTCTGAGAACAGCTCAGGTCATAGCATCTACTCAACCCAAAATTCCTATGGGGGGAAACCAAACCCACCTTCACTGGTGTACTTCAGTTCTCCCCAAACCTTCAAAACTTCCAAACACAGAACTTCCAGGTGAGGATCTATGCAAACATCTCACAACCTTTTGTCTCTGCCCAAAAGAGAGGTTTGATTTGTCTTGTCATCATCCTTCATCGCCACTTGGGGATTTTTTTCCTTATTTTTTAATGACTTTAGGAAACTCCTGGCTTTCTCAAGTAGGGTATGCATCTTCTGGTGGCACCTAAAAAAAGCCCGAAGAAAAACAAAACAGAAACTTCAGGTCTCTGTTTCAGTCATGACAGAGGTACTTAATCAAATACATGCCCAGGAATACCACGAGTCTTTGTGCAGAGGTAAATGTTGTGAATTTTATACTGCAATGTTTTTACTTCAGCACTTCCCATCCGTGGATCTCATGGAGCTTCATTCAGGTGTCATTACCCCCATTCTGTCACACAGAAGCAGCTGCTGTTTGACCAGTGGCACTATCTGGAGGTAGATCAGGTATTTTGACCTGACTTTACATCTTTCAGATTCACACACATACATACAGAGATACCTACAGTAAGTGAAAAGGGATTTCTGAGATACTTCCCACTAAAATGTATTGCATCACTGAACATCCACTGCATGCACTAAATTCCAATATTTGGATTAATATTCAGGGATAAACATTAATCTGGATCTACAACCACAATATACTGCCCACACCGTTCATCCACTGAAAGAATAATTTCATATTTTTATGCAGCAGTCACCTCCAAAAAAAAAATGCTCTCCAAGGTAGAAGTCAAGCAAATAATACTAATAGTAATTGCACTATTTCTTCCTTAAAATATATTCCTCCATATGATTTCTCTAGAGGAAAACACAGAAGATATGTTTTGATTGTTTTGTGTTCCCTTTCTAAAGCATTTGAGAAATCAAACTTGAGTAGTTTAAATATGAATTTTAAAAATGAACTTAAAAATTGAGAATCACATTGCCAAATAGTATATTGGGACATATTTGTACCAGTAGCAATACCGTAGCCATCCATGCAGAAAACAAAAGCAATACACATTTCTCCAGTCACAAATAAGCTAATTTCTAAACCCAGCTATTTCCAGAGTAAATATGCTATTCATAAAAAATAGAAGGATTGATGGTGGTTTGAGGGGAATTCATACTTAAAACTGATTTAACATTAAATTAGTACAAAACATACAGAATGTGTGTAGGGCTATTTTTACAAAAATAAAGATGCTAAATTCATCCCAAAAGTTGTTTGCTGTGAATTATTCACTTAGCCCTGTCAATTCCTGAACCTTTATGAAGGTTCTGTAGAAAGCAAGAAAAAAAAAAAATCAAGCATATGCAAAGCAAAACAGCATCAAAAGTCAGAGAAGTCTCCAAGGGAGATGAACTTCAATGCCATAGTAGGGTAAACAAATGGAATTATTTACAATATAGCATTATCATTTGTAATGCTATTTTATACATTATTTAATCACACACTGAGTCTCCCTTGCAGCCCATGGTAGACGACAGAGCCATTTTGTTCTGTCTTTCACCTCCCATGTCGGTGTGGAAATGAGAGTTTATCTAACATTTGGATACATCACACGAGTTATTGCCTCCTGCCTGTTCAAAACACACTCCTTGCCCTCCAGCTGCTCAGGGGGCACAGGGATCTCAAGGTTACAGGATTTCAGGAGCTGAAAACGGGCTCAAGATCATGAATTTCCTGTAAGTGGGCCTTGCTTTCACTGTGTGCTGCTGGTTTTGTTATGCTCTCACGTTGAGGATGTCTCCAATATTCCAGCTAGATTGCAGGAATCTCACGGTTTTCTTCACAATTTGCATAACCACGTGTCAATCAAGGGCTAATCTTAAGCACCTCTTCTCTTAATCTCCTAGTTCGTGGGGGCACAGAGGGGGGACAGAGGGGGAGGCTGCTTTCAGCAGTGGAAATCAGCCAAAGGAGGATACTGCCAGGATTAACCTAATCCAACTGCTACAACTATTCAATTTGGAGACTAAGGATGATAAAACCTATTTTCCTAGTCAATCAATCATTGTGATCGACTTGCAACAAAAAAAAAAAATTAAAAATCAGTGAAAGTTAATGAAATCAGCAGAATTATGTCAAATGACAGTGCTGAGAAGGCCTCGTGGTAGAAACATCCTACTATTGCTGGGAAGGGAAGTCAACAAATTATAAGAATCCTTATAATTAAGAGCTTATCAAAGCACTTTATCCCATCAAGCACTACCTTACAGATACCAGGTATTACTTTCCTTAACACTTAAGGAAATTAAGAGCAATGAGGATGCTTGAAACATCACAAGGAGCGAGCCAGGAGCGGAAGGTGACATACCACAGTGCATCCTAACTGATTGAGGAGGTTACCCAGGGAAACAGCAGAAATAGAGTCATTGCTGGCTGATCCCAGGCTCTGCTGTCACTGGCAGTTCCATCTGTGAGCAAATCCCAACCACAAGACTTCTGAGCTTCCTTCTTACTTGTGCAGGAAACAGCATCCCACCACCAGCCCTAAGAGAACAATTACATGCTCCGTCTCCTTTCCTTCCTTTTGGATTGTCTCAAATAATAAAGGTGTTTGCAAATATTGTCTCACTAAAAAACGAGGACCTTCAGCTGGTGATTGCTGGAAATGAGGGTTTTGCACTGGAAGAGTGAGCAAACCTCTCTAACAAATGCAAAGCTACAGGCTGTGAAGAGCCCTCTGTGGTGTTGGGGGCATGTCATACTCAGTTTGACTTCCCTTGCCAAACTCATTTGATCCTGGTTTCTGTGCAGCCTAATGAAAACAGGATTGGCTTCATTTACTGTAGGTGATTTCTTAATAGCTGCTTCACATTCCTCTAATAACCCATTGCCACCTTCCTCATCCAGGGTGTGCACGGAGCCAACTGAGACTTTACACAGGCTCTGACACTGACAAATGCTCGGTTTTGATCACCTGAGGTTGTGTGAATCTATCACACACACATCAAAATCAAATGCAACATAAGGGAAGCATTAATTAAACCATATCAAACACAGACTTGACAAGACTATGATTTAAGTATAAAACTGCCTGAAGAATTGTGATTCAATATTTTAGTTCATAACCCACTTTTTATATCATTGTAGAGAACTGAAAAAAAAAAAAAAGCTGGAACACTTTCCCCCCTCCACCCCTTCATCTGTTTTATTTTATCTTTCAACTCGAGCTGGCAAGGCTGTCTCAGCATCTCCCATGAAAAAAGGTGACATAAATTGCTCAGAGAGTTGAAAGAGAAGAAAACCTTGTAAACAAGTTACCTATTCTCATTCCCTGTCCCCTAACTCCAAAGAGAGAAACATGAGCATGCCTGGCAGAGCTTCTTCTCATTCAGATCCACATCTGAGGATTGCTCTGTGCAACAGTTCCTGAGGTTCCTCTGAAATACTTTATATTATCCTAAATTACCAGAATATTCCATGAAACTAGCAGGCATAGTTGGTTGAATCCTAAGGGAGCAAACAGAGCTGACTTACCAAAGGTTTATGTGGATGTTAATCTGGTCCAAACACAAATACTTTGGACTGCTTGTCTTGAGACCCTTGAGAGATTTCTGATACTCCCTGCTCCAAGTTCAGCTGGAAGCTGGGAGTCTGTGGGGTCACAAAATCGACAAAGAATAAAAATTGAACAAACCTTCAAATCTGACTACATTTATCTGTTAAAAAAATCACACAATGCCTCCTGCAGGCCATCAAGGAGGAGGGGACAGGATCTGAGAGATGTGTGGTCCAACAGGGGGAATGCTGGAATAGTGCCCCAAATGATGCACAGGGCCAACACTCTGTGAGCAAACGGCACCTCCTGTGTTAATTTAAGTCCTTTCCAGCCTATCTGCCATCCTTTAATGTCAGAAAGGCTTATGAGAATATTGAAAAGGCCACTCTGGCCTGACATTTGATGATGGTGGAGGTCAGGGACTCAACCCCCAAGTCAGAGCCTGTTGGGAGGGCAGCTCCAACTTTCCTCTAATAGCTTGCAATTTCCTTTTTTTTCTTGGCTCTAGGTATACCCTTCTTTCTCCCTCTTAACTTCAGGCTAGGCTTTTTAGGGGATTTTTTTTTTACACTTCTGTGTACATAACTCTCCTCTGTTTGTTTCTGTGGCTTTGTAACCTTCTGCAGTAGCCACAGCCTGAGGCCTTTGCAATTCCTCAGTTTATGATGAATTTACTACCAAGTGATCTTCAACATGCTTGGATGAAAGGGGAGGGAATTTCATTCACAGCAAGGCTATTGTAATAATAATAATAATAATAATAATAATAATAATAATAATAATAATAATAATAATATTACTGTTGTTATTAAGCTGGATAAATCTGAAGGAGCACAAATGTCACACATTGCATCCATACATCCCTTCCCCTTTTTTGCCATCTGTTTCTGGAGTTGTCACTCACAGCAGTTTCTGCATTCTCCATTATTGCCTGCAAGTTGCTTCTGCAGATCCAGTTTAATTTCTTATTTGCAGCCTCATGTTACCCAGCATGCAAGTTAATGAAGTTGGTGTGTGTCATTTATCTTACTCCTCCCTGCCTCCAAAATGTGTACTTTTGGAAATCTGATATATTCATTACTCTTTTTGACAGATCCTGGTGCAGCTTGAAAATGCTCCACCAGACTTATCTGCACTGGCCACATTGATTTATCAGATTAATTTAACTTCTTTGAGGAGGCTTTCAGTAATAATCAGCCCTATTGTATTCACAGAAGTAACTTGAAATGTAGAAATGTTAATTAAGATCTCGAGTTCTGATTTGGCTTATTGTTAAGATAAGGACAGCTCTGAAATTCAGTTCTGTTTGGCTTCCAGGAGCCTGAAGAAGTTCAGAGGTCCCAGAAGCAGCAGAACATCTCAAGCTCTCCTCTTTTCAAAATGTGCAGCTTGTTCAGAGCTCTGCCCTCAGTCTTTCCTGCATTATTGTAAGGACAGAGCAACATGGCAGTGACAGCATTAATAAGATAAAGCTCCTTATTTCTTGGCACAGGTACCAGAATGGAGATGAAGGCTTCCAATCAGCATAAAAATGCACATATAGAAGAGACAAGAACATACAGATAAAGGAGATTAAAACTGAACTAGAAGATACTAGAAATTATGCAGATTGTTCCATGAAAACTACACAAATTGCATTAAAACCCAAATAACATTTAATTTTTAGAAGTTTCCCTGCTATTCTCAGTTAGTGCTGCCATCTCTAGATGCTTGATGTCTCCCTGATTTCCAGGCTAAAACTGGGATTGCTCTCCCAGGGATTGTCCCAGTGCAAGTTGTGTTTGCAAAACCCACTCAAAATGTCTGTAGATCATGTCCTTTCCAGGAATTTCCAGACCCCAATGGGGAGCAAGGGCTTGGATACTCTACTTGTTGCTATGGCAGCTACTAAAACTGCTGCTCACAAGAATTTTTGAATTGCTCTCTGTATTCAAACATGCTTTGAAATCAGGTGAAAAATGAACAGTTTCAGCTCTATTAAAGAGCCAATTACTGATTTATTTTGGTTTTCCAAAATAATAAAAAAATATCTATAGAAAAATGTATTTAACGTCCCTTTTGTATTAAAACTAGATTACATGCAGTCTGTAAAGATTTTTTAGTTAGAGATTTGAAGCAGCTCTTATAAAAAAATTAAATTATTTATATAATTAAATTCGAATGCACTCTTTTTCTTTTTAGTTTTAGAAATGAGCAGCTGTTATAAATGTGAACCTTAGCTGGAGACAAGCTGCCTATCAAACAATGCACTCAAAAAATGATACCAAAATAGGTTTTTAGGCGTTCTATTTGTGGGTTGGAAGAGCAGCCACACTGCTCCCATGGGATGGTGTGCTGGACCACGAGGTGCATTTGTCACAGCCAGGGGTGACAATGGCTCTGAACAAGGCTTTGGGTACACAGAGGCATCTCTCCTTTTGCTGAAGCATCTCTGAAGCAATTTCATGCCCACATTATTGTATTCATTTCATTATTATGGCTGATAATTAAAAAAAGAAACACTGAAATTGGTGTATTACCCCAGATGGAGGGGCTGTCTGTCCAGGGTCCTGCCCACTTCAGCCAAGACCAGCCCTGCAGTTTGGAGATGCAGATGGAAGGGGAATGGTTGATGCTGAAATAAAACCTGGATAGCCTGAGATGAACATGCACTAAAGAGATTTCCCCTACAGCTGCAGAGGAGCTGAAGGCGAGGGCATGGAACAAAGGCTGTGGTGTTCAAGGAGCAGCTTTGCTCTGCGTTATTCTCAGAGGTTTTTGTCTGAATTAATAAACAGTGCCCAAAGGGAAGAGGTTGGAAGAGACTTTGGCAGGATGTTAGCCCTTCCTGAGCTGGGGAGACAAGCCAGCAGCCAGGCAGCAGTTATGGAATAATCTGCCCACAGGGAAGCTTCTTCTTAGCTCTCATTAGTTAGAGGTGGGGCTTTACCCTCAAGCATGAAGCACAAATCTAGGAACTTTAAAAGCATTAGTAATAAGAAATCCACAATTAGCATTGTTTCAGCTCCTTTTAATTGACCATAATGCAAATATATTTAAAATGTTTAAAGGATACTTGAGTGGAATTCCAGAAAACAGTCCTCTGTGCTGCTATCATGTTTTGATCTATTACAATTCCCGAAGAAAATTAGCTCACATCTTAAATAATTCATGCATTTATTGGGTCAGAAGCTCTTTCAGACCTGATGCTCTGCCAATAGAAATGGCAGAGATACAAATGGCAGATCAGACAAGAGCATTATCCATAAAGTTTGAAAGCTGGATCTAATCCCAGCCTACTTGAAGGAAGACGTGTTCTGAGGAGAAGCTGATTTTTCTGGCTTTCTCCTTGTGAAACAATGAAGGTTTTCCCAGCAGGTGCACTGCCTTCAGGTCATATCAGCTATAGGCAGAGACAGAGCTTAGGATAGCAATAACAAAGAGATCATTTAAGTTAGCTGAATGTAAGCAAGAGTTTAGCCCAGGCACAGCCATGCCAAGCCTTTCTGCAGCACCAGGACCCAGCCAGCCCTGGCTTCTGGAGTCGTGGACGGGTGATAGCAGCACTTTGAAGGTGGGAATGCTGCTCCACCTTTATAAAACCAGCCCAGCAACCCAGCTGCATCCAGAGCTGGATGCAACACTCCAAGTGGGCTCTCACCAGAGCAGAGTGGAGGGCAGAGCCCCCTTCCTCCACCTCTCCACATTCTTTGGGTGCAGCCCAGGATACAACAGTCACCGTGATATACCCCACCATGACATGCCAGTTAAAATCCTGAGTTAAAATCCTGGAAGGGAAACTTTTACTTAGTTGTTTCCAGTGAATTGTCTCTGCTGGAAGCACTCCAGGGACAGTTGAATTAATTCAGCCAGGGTGTTGCTAAAGGCATGGGTCAGCAATCCATTTGGGAGAGGGGGAAATGCGGCTCTGCACTGTTCAGAGATAATCAAATGTCAGCCTGGCTACTCTGCTGATAGCATCATTAAAAGATGGGCTCCATTCCACCAACATTCCCAGGATTTTCATCCTTTGAGGTGGAAACAGCTCTACTCACTTAAAAGAAAAGTGAATATTTGCATGTATTTGCTCTTTTATCCCCAGGGACTTCTCGCAATATGGAGAGGATTTATAAACAGACCATCAGCAGGTGTCTCTGGACTTGTGATCAATTATTGATTCTCTGGCCCTAAACATACAGTGAAAGCTGTTTATAGATGATCTCAGTATGATCATGAACACACAAAGGACAAAGGGATTGGGGTCCTGTTGCTTGTCATGTACAGGTGCTGGGTAAGCAAGAGAGGATGTTCCTAAAGTTACACACACTGATGTAAGGCAGATCTTCATGGGATCAATTCTGCAATCACTTGCTTCGCTGCCACTGAAAAAAAGAAGACAAGTTCAAGTTCAAGTAATATTTGAGATCCAAATATAAGGTGACACAAATCTGATGCTCCTAATAAGGTTTCTGAAATTATCTTGGTTAGAGTTGTGCAAGAGTGCAGCTTTTTCAAACAAGAAACAAGAGCTCAATTAGATGATTAATTGGTCCAAAGAGAAGCATGAAGCCAAACAGAGAACTCCAGATCTGGGATCTGGCTTTGCCATCAGATGTGGAACACTCACTTCCATTCAGTTAATATTTCCCTTTAGGAATCAGTACACCTGGCTGCTGTTTATCATCCCGTGGACCTGCTGAAGCTGTGTCACTTGTGGCTCTCTAAGAGGGCATCAGCACAACATCAGAACGTTGCTAAAGCACTTAGAGAATGCCTTAAATACCTAAGTTATATTTTTAAAAGCCCAAAAGACTAAACCCTGGGATTAAAGCCATTAAAAAAAAGCAGAAGCTAATTATGTACCTAGTAGGGTTATTTCTTATTACAAAAGGTTTCTTTAACCCAACCACTCAAACTAATCCACCTGCATACTGAATGGATTATTGCTCTAAAGGGGTAAGGACAGCTTGTTTCTCACTCCTGAGAGCAAATGTGAGTTATTTTGCATTGCAGCAGGAAAGGCACAGATCTGTTTGGCATGCACTGCACCAGCTAACTGAGAGCACGCTGGACAGCAGCTACATCCCCATTAACCAGCATTTACAAATGAAGCTTCATCAGAGGAGTAATAAATGCCACTTGCATTTCTTTTAATATATTCTCCCATTATACAGCTATCCCAGTAACCTCCCAGGAAAATGAGGAGGTCAAGGGAACAGTCAAAGTTGACAATGCTGAATCTCAAAACCACTATTATTAAACATGGCAATTTGGAAACTGAGAATTGCTGATACAATGACCATGTGCCAGCCAGACCAAAGGTGACCATAAGGCCACAGAACACTTGAGGGCAGGTGCACATCAGCAGGGCAAAAGAGCAGAGAGAGTTAAAACTGGTCTGAGGAAATCTACACGAGTGGTGTGTTTACAGAGGGGGAGGGATGAGTAATGTGCCCAGCGAAAATAAGTCCATAAACCAAAAAGTAAAATGGAATGTGGCATCACACACATCCTCTAGCTCCTAAATACAGATGCTGGGATCACAGAGGGCTGCTGCACTGAGTCATTTCACAGTCTCTTGGGAGAGAAAATTGCTGTATAAAACATAGGGGCTTCACACAGAAATTTATAAATAAGGACTCCTAAGAACAGTGCAAGCCAGTTACAAAAGCCACACATGCAACGTGTGAGTGGAAAGAGGTGACTTTTTCAAGGAAGGCCTCTGCTGCAAGAATTTTCCAGAAGCTCCTGACCACATCACACAAGTGGTTCTGGAAACTTCCCTGCACTGCAGTGTCTGGGGATGGTAGTTCTGGAAGGTTGCATTCTCAGTAGGCACCACTTCATAATTTCAAGGATGGTTCCATTTTGATCCACCCAAGAGCACACACACATTCCTGGAAGTCAGCAACACTGCTCTGCTGTGGAAAAGCAGGAAGGGGATTAGCAGCTCCCTTTCACATTGTGTCACCTTGTTAATTAAGAAAAGGCACCAATTCCTTCCTTGGCTGTCATCTCTGGCAGCTTACCACCACAATTTTACGTAAGAACAAACAAGTAAAATATGTCTAATGCTCCTTCAGCAGCCGAGTCCACTGCATAAACCATCCACTTCCCCTTCCCTTTGCAAAAACCCCCAGAGCAACAGGAAAAGAAAATAGGATTTATTGAAGCAGGTCCAGAAGCCCCCAGATGGCAGGAGATTGCAACAGTCATGGGAACAAAATAACACAGCAAAGTAAAAATAAAGCTTACACAGCTACTGCTAAACTTACCAACAGCCTCCCTCCCAGGCCTGAACCAAAAAAAGGAAGGACTATTTAGCAGCAATCCAACTGGAATGCAAACCCTAAAGACAAACTCAGAGCAAGGACCTTCCTCACACAGAACACAGCCTTTGTGTCTATTCACAGGGGAGCAGGGTAATGTGAACTCAATGTCTTCTGAATTTCAACATCTTTTCAGAAGTCCAAGTGATCTGTTAAAACAGAGTAGAGGTTCAGATGTTCTGCACATCTCACCTAGAATAAAGATAAATGAGGAAATCCTGAATATCGCAAGCAAGGCTGGATTTTCAGGTTATAGCACAGAAATTTTGCTCCTACAGAATCAGTAGTTTCTGATGTCCACACCTGCAGAAGAAAATTCATCAGGGAGGGGAAGGGGCTCCCAGGCAGGGTCACCAAGTGATTCTTTTTTTTTTTTTTTTTTTTTTTTAATTGGGATTTAGAATAGTTCATGTTGGAAAGAGCCTTCAAAGGTCCTGTATTCCAAGATTCTGAAGAACCAATTCCTGACCAGGAGCATTTGATGTTTCAGAGTGCCATACAGTGACAGTTTGTCTATTTTAGATTCCTCAGATATGCCCCAGAAAATTCACTCCTCAACTGTATTTAAAAAAGAAGGGCAAGATTCACCACTGGTCATGTCCATCCTCCTGTAACAGCAGGGGGACCACTGGAATAGCACATCCTAAAATACAACCCTGTCAGTTCCAGTCCTTTCCATTGAAAGGCACTGGGGTTTTACAGCTTGGCATGATAGATTGCCTTTAAAAATGCTGATTTCTCTAATCTCCAGAGGAAAAGCAGTTCCCCTTTTCTCAGTGTTTCCTAGACCCTTTTGTTCAAGTAAAAAACCCAAAAACTTCCCAAATAAAATTTCATGCATCTCTCCCCACAGCCTGTATCTTCAGGCCCATATTTAAAGCACTGAAACATTTAAAGGAAGATGTGGAAAAGCAGTTCCTGTTCTGTGGCATGGATCTGTATTTTGAGTGGTACAATCTTTTCACATTAGTAATTGTGTCTAGATAAATTTTGTTATCCCAACAGTCAGCTCTGGGACAGGAAAGGGAGGAGGCTCCAAGTCTTTGGGAGTTTGGGTTATTTTTTTCCCTACCTTTCACACACAACAAAGAAATTCTAAATCCTTCAGTGCCAATGGTGCAACAGCACTGGAAGACTGAAATTCTGAAGTCTTCAAGGACAGAAAAGCTGTTCTGCTCCCAGTCCTGTTCTGGAGATCTGATATCAGGATATGATAGCAGCTAACCTGCATGGGTATTACTCAAATCTTCCAGAGCTTTCCTGTATTCAGGCACCTGGCACCACTGAATAAGCACTGAAAGTACTTACACAGCATATCTGAGCTTACATCTGTTCCTTATTCAGCCTATTATTGGCTTTAACTAAGTGAAAGGCAGAAATGAGATGTCACTTAGCATGGATTCTCCTACATTTATTCCCTTGTAGCATTATCAGGGATTCACACGTATTCAAACCCAGAAGATATGTGCTTGCTCTAGTAGATCTGACATCCTGATAAGAGATGAAACATTTAACACATCAGCCAGAATGTTATACTGTCCCAAGTCTGAGACAATATCCAGGAGATCATTCCTTCTGCAGATTTAGAAATCTCAGTTCAAAACAATAGATCCTAACACCTCTCATCGTTGTCAATCCTAAACCTCTCATCATTGTCGTTTGATGATGGCAAAACAAAAACCAAAACACAAACCCCACAGCCAAATCTAAAAGTGCTGGACACAAACCCAACACACACAGGTGTTCTTTCCCTTGAACCCTTCCTGACCCCCAACTCAAGCAGCTTTGTTTAAGACCACTGTACATCACTGCCCTTCTCCTGCAGAGCATCTCTGGTTATTCCGTGTTTCTACTGAGGAGGAGGTCACCATTTCAAACATTAATTTCCTTACCCTAACACACTATCAGAGCCAATCAGCATTCAAACTCTGGGTGAACAAACCCTGATAAATGCAAGTGGTTTTTCATTTTGTTTCGTGTGTTTATAGCTTAGTTAACACACCAGATTGCTCTTTCCCAGCCTGATGCTCACCAGCAAACCACCAGCAGTAACTGAACTGTAAGCTGTGGGCCCTGAATTTTGGGCCAGCTATTTCAGACTAGCCCAGGCTGGGTTTAAGTGGGCTAAATGTCCATTAGCAGACAGATTAGGTGAACTCCTGGAGTGTCTCTTCTGACTTCGTTTCATGCTATAGAAATCCACTTTGTGCACTCCAAGAACCCCAGTGCAGTGAATGAGAGATTACCTTAAAAGCTTACCACTGACCTGAATTAAAGCATCAGGGTAAATACCCACCTGACAAGCAGAATTTCTTTTATGTATCCAAGTACTGTTTTGACCTGATTTACAGCACTACGTAATCCAACCCCAGCAGTTCCAGTTCCCCAGCATTAGCCACTATTCACTAATGAAAGAAATATTACATTAAAGAGTTGATGAAATGAGGTTGACAGGTAAGCAAGAAGAAAAGGGTGAAATCAACTTATGGAATCAAAATCCTAGGGGCCATAAGTTACTTTTATTAAAATGCATATTACTAAGAAAGAAAGAAAATAAGTCAAAGAAAGTCAACATTTAAAACAAGATTTCAAAGTAATAAACTACCATTCTTTTTTAAACTTTATGGTGGCTTTTAAGTCAGCTTTTAAGAAATTAGTGCTTCAGTGACAGCTGTGATCAAAGCTTCTCCCTCTGCAGTCAGGAAACAAGGCTGCTACAGCTTCCCTGATGACAGATGTGTTTCCAGCATTCCACACTCTGTTCCAAACTATTGCCTGCAACTGATTTATAGCCTTTCAAGAATGGCTTTAATATCTGTCTTTGGGTTTTGTTTAGTTATTTGGCATCCAAAATTTCATTTTATTTCTATGCATTAATAATCCCTGTAGGGGTGCTTCTTTAGCACCTTTCAGATGTGGTTTGCAAGGTAATTCACAGATACAATCTCATTTCTGCCAGAGCATCCTACCTTCTCCATTTGGTTGGATTGCATGGAGCAGTTATTCATTCCAGCTGCTGCTGGCTGAACCTGGGATCACCAGTGGGCCCTCAAACTCAAAAAGGCTTGTGCACACCCAGAAGCACATGCTGCAAACAAGTTATTGGAAATAAGGAAGATAAAAGCCCCAGCCATTTCTTTGGGTGAATTCTGGCATAGGTAAGAACATTTCTATGAAGGTCTTCAGAATATACTCTAATCATAAAATCATCCCTGAGCTGGAAGGGACCCACAGGATCATCAAGTCCAACTCCTGGCCCTGGACAGGACAACTCCAAGAATACCACCATGTGCCTGAGGGCATTGTCTAAACACTCCCTGAGCTTGGTGTGCAAGCAAAAAGCAGAGGGAGCTGTGCAAGGACAACCCAAGGTCTGTCCAAGGCTCTGTGATGTTGTGTGGATGAGGAGATGCAGCCTGGGAAGGGCACAACCCCAGCATGGAAAGACACACAGCATGCATTGAACACACAGCATGCAATAGAAATGAAGCCCACATGCAAGCTTTGCAAACAAAATATTCAACCACTGAGTGAGATAAGAAATAGGTGGATGCATAAGAGGATTATGCTGTATAAAGAAGAACTCTAGCTGGAAGTGTTTTGGGGTTAAACTCCTTTCCATCTGCTTGATCCCAGTTCCCTGGGGTTATGTTTGCTCTCTGTCACAGACGAATAAAGGTTTGTCAAGTCAGTGTCGAGCTGAGCTGAATTTCTGCAGAGTCTGAGCAAGTTTGCTCCCCACTGTTAGTCCTGGAACAAACAGCAGCACCCAGAAGAGCCAGGGGTGAGCAGCAGGACCCAGCAGCCCCTGAAGGAGGCACCCCTGCAAGAGCTGTCACACCAGCCACAGTCCCCACTTTCACTTAGGAGTGACAGCACAAGTGCCAGCAGAGTCACAGGGGTTTAGCCATTCAATAAATTCAGGTTTTAGAAGCAAAATTAAACCTGGAGTTAGATTCTACTTGCTATAAGTATATTAAAAAAAAAAAAAGTTCCCATTAATCTATATGTATAAGGTTCCATTCAAACTACATGTTTTTTTAATAAATCAAATCTATGGCACTGACATAACTGAGTAGATGCAATTTTAGCTGGGGATGTGAAAAATAATAACCACCAAAATAAACAGCTCCTGTTTCCACTAACCAGAAAGAAATCATGAAAACATCTATAGAAGTCTTGACTATCAAAGGCACTGCTAGTGAAATGCCAGGTTTTGCTCGGGAATGGAAATAGGCAGTTATAAATCTCTTTTAAATGTGCATGTAATTTCAATAAGCAAAAAGAAAGTGATCCTGACAACAGTGTTGTTATTGGATTGCATTTACAACACAAATATATGCATTTCATAAACGGCAAGCAATTTGGTTTTGTGTTGAGATCTAAATTTGTCTATTGAGATTTATACTGGGGAGGTCACAGATTAAAAACCCCTGAAATACAGAGGACTGTTTATATACTTGGTACAGCATATAAGAAATCAGGAATTTAAACAGGTTTTGGTGGGTTGGGTTTGTGGTTTGCTTTGTTGTTTTAATTTTTTTTTCAAAAGTTTCAACAATATAAAGAAGACTCTACCAAAACCACAATAAAATGTCTGAAAATTACAAATACTGCATAGACTAATGAACAAGGGCTACTGAGATGCATGATTTTAATATGACTGCTTGGATAAAGCAAATGTCACTTCAAAATGGCAAAGTAGAGAGGAAAATACCCAGCCTGCATGCATGGCTGTTCAGACAGCTATAATTCTTCCCAAGGAACAGCCTGAGCTCAATTTATCACTCTCTCCAGTTTCGAGGTGTGCTGAAGCAGGGATGTATGAGGAAGGAAAGGTTTTATTTTATGGAGCACAGACAGCTGGGCTAGGGATTGGCAGGGCAGCCTTACAGCCAGGGCTGCATCCCATGGGAAGGGAGGGACAAGCAACCCCAGACTCCTGCCCACACCTGCCTGGCCCAGACATTCACACCCATCCTGTGCCTGAGCCTGTCCTGGAGATGCCCCATTGCTGCCACATCCCACAGGGCTCGTTAGAGAATGAGGAACAAACTCCCAGGAGCTGCAGGTTTCTGTCTCACTTCTCATCACCACTTGTCCCTGCTCCCTGTGCATCCATCCTCCTTCCCCACTCAGATTTTCCTGGGGAGCCATGTTTGTTGGCACCTGTTAATTAATTTCCACCTCATCCAAAATCAGCTAAATCAGTCTCAGAACACTCTGTGAAAGACAGGACAAGGTGTGTGACAAATCACAGAGCTGTCTTTCTCTTCTGGAATTACTGCCCAAATGTGAATTCAGAACACAGACAATTTTATCATATAACTCCTGTTGTTTATCCACTCATCTAGCACTTCATGAAATGAAAGCCAAAAACATTAAAATCAAGGCACACTTTAACACTTGGTGCTGATTCCCTCCCATGAATACATTTTTAACTGGATTTTCCCCTCAATTTAAAATGATACCTTGCAATCAATTTAAGATAAGCAGAGGGATACTCAATGCTCACATACCTCCTATAGCCAATTTAGACTCTCTTATTGATGCATCTTATTTTATAAGTGTTTTATCACTGTTGTCAAGCATGTAACTCACAGGTGGCTGGTGGCTGGTTTTCAGACTAAGAAAACCACTCCAAGCTCTCACACACACAGAAAATGTTGGACTGTCTCATCTGATAGCAACGTGCTCCAGGGCCATGGCAGGGCTAATGAGGCTGGTGCTGGGCTATGGCTCCATGAACAAACTGCTGCAGGCTGAGCAGTGCAGCAGGACAGGGAATGAGCTGCTCCACAGCCAGCTCTTCCCTTGGGGTGCAGCTCTGCTCCATCACTCCATGTAGCAGCTCAGTCTTGTGGCCATAATCCCAGGAATGTGCTGGCATGTAAGCAACAAGGCAGGTTTATGGAAAGGGGGGGATGTTAAGAATACTTTGAAAGGTTAAGGATGCCAGCATGCCCTGAAAGGGAAGGGAAATACATGGGTCAGGCTGAGAGACAGAGATAGGAATGCTTGGGCCCCTCTGAAGGTCCAGCATCGTCCTTGTGTGAATCAAGGCTGCACCTGGGAGGCTCTGGGGCAGAGGAGTGAGGTAGTGATAGGAGAAAACAAATTATTGGGCTCTTGAGGCAACTGTCCACAGAGTGACCAAAGTAGGATCAGACCCTCTGAGATGTGGATCTCAGCAGGAGCTGTTGAAGGCAGATGGAGGGTGCAAGGGAAGTCTACTCTTCCAGCTGTACTGACACCTTTCTTGGAGAAAACGTAACAAATCACACAGAAATATTGCCCAGGCTGGACCTGGCCCACAAGCCACAAGGCCAGATTTGCTACACAAAGTATACTTGCACATATATATATTATATATATATATATGTATGTATATATACTATAAAGCTATACCTGATAGTATAGCTGCTATCAGGAGCAAGACACTCCAAGTGTAGCAAAGCACCAAGCACAAGAACTTGTCCTTGAGGAAAACAGAGCCAAGGTCTCTGAACAGGAACCAAGTGAGAGACAGCACCTTAATTCCTGCCATGTCACCCTGTGGCACTGCTCAGCAAGGACAGGGATGGGCTGGAATGGAGCCCTGGGCCCCAGGTGCCTGCAGGGAGGCCCCTGGTCAGGGCAGGCAGGACCTGCTGGTGCCTGACACGCTGGCCATGGCCAAGCAGACATTTCCCCACTGCCTTTCTGTAGGGATGAGTTCAGCACCATCTCACTGCAGCACTGGGAGAAGCTCAAGTTTTTAAGAATTCTAAAACTTTTTCAAGAACGATGGTGACATACAAGTGTAATTAGCATAAACTCCACTCATCTAAATACATGCTTTAATTAAAATCATTTAAAAACCCCTTCAAAATAATCTTTTCCTGAGGTCAATCAACATTAACAGCTCTTGATCCTGACCCTACTGAGACTGGCATATTCTCTACGCTCTGTTTGCAGTCCCATTGACTTTAACACTACTGCTAGGGGGAAATCTTATTAAGGCAATGAATCCCTGTCACTTTGCAGTGCTGGAAAAGAGACCAGGTGCAGCTTCCTCACCACACACTGAATAATAAAACGAGCTCTGTGCAGTTAAGCAGTCACCAGCAATATGGCAAAACTGATGTCCATCCCTCTGTTCTCATTCCAGCCTCTAGCCCAACTCCCCTGTTGTTCCAGACACCCCTCTCACTTTGTTTTTCACCTGGGCTGTGCCACTGTGTGTGCAAACACCCACAGGGGTGAGATCAAATGGGAAGGTTAAGCTGCCTAACCCTCAGCTGGTGCTGAGGGAAAGCTCCCCAGAGCTCTGGCCTGGGTTGCTGTATTTGATATGTTGGCCTCACTCCTTCATGCTACTGAAGTCCAAAATGGTCTGGGTTTAGACCATTTCATAGAATGAACAAAACAAAAGCCCACCTTTAGCCATAGATGTCCACTCCCAACTCGATTTTATAATGTTAACCTGATAGTTGAACTGGGTAGTTAAATTTTCTTGGCTAATGTATTCTGTAGGTTTTACTCTGTTACTGCATATATTTACATGATGTCACCATGGGGCTCCTTGGGAGGTGTTACTGTGGAACCAAGTGCTAGCAGGGCAATTGCTCTTTATTTTCCAAAGAAAGAAAAAGAGCCTAACACAAAAATAATACTCTTTCTTTGCAGAGTAGCTTCAGTAATGAAATTAGGACTCCTAACACAGAGCTATAAAGAGTGACAAATCTCTCTTGCAATTCTTAATTTGTGTTAACCCCTTGACTGGAGCAGGTCTGGAGCTCCTGACATTAAGTGCTAATGCATTTAGCATTAAACACACACGCTAAATGCATTAGAATGATGCCATGCTAATGGAAGCGTTCAGGGCCTGTCACACAGGTCGAGGATTTGCTTTAGTCGGGTGTTTGCTACGAGCAAGGCAGCGCTTCAGCATCAAAGCCTTGTCAGAAACTTTAATGATCTTTATTTGAGGAAATGGCAAGGCACTATCGTGCATTTCAGTGGTGTTTTTTCTCCCATTTTTACCAGCTCAAGACTGGAGTTTGAAAGGGTGCTCTAATTAACTTTTTACCATTGGCTTGTTGATACGGAGTTCATGAGGAACAAAAACTTGTTTTCTTACATCTCTGAAGAGGTATCTTTTGGATGTAGAATACAAGGAGCTTGCTGAATATTGAATACAACCTTAAGCACATTAAGGGAAGACAGTCCTATGGGGAATGCACTCCTTTTGCTACTTGAGCTCTTGATAAAATATTACTCCTATAATACATTATGAAGTGCGCCGTCAAACAAAATATCCAGTTTAATACCCAGTGATACAAGTGTGGTTTGCAGCATGCAGCACACTTATATAAACCTCTAAATACTGCTCTTCCAATTAATAGATCTCTATATTCTCACATATATCACTGTATCAAACACACATCCAAAACATTCAGGCTGAGTAACTTCAGATTATGTACAAACCTACAAACACAAATAGAGTAACATGAGTTCGGACCCCTGCTCACAGCCTGTACTGGAAATGGGTGTGTGACTGGAAAAGGGACAGGTTATCCCTTGTATATGGGGTGGGGAGGTCACTCCCAAGCTCTGGCTGGATGCTGCAGGTCTCACATTCTCTCCACTGTTGGATTATCTATCAGCATCACTATGCACAAACATAATGCCCTGGAGAGTTTGTGTTTGCTTTGTGACTTCATGCAATTAGTCACCTAAGTTGTTAAGAATTAAGCACAAATCATCCCCAGAACATGCTCAGTATTGTCCTCTGGACTCTGGGTTGCAGGGGCAATAGAGATTCCAGTTCAGACAGAAGTTGACACCTGATTTAGAGCTGCCACACAGACAGATTAGGCAAATGTCTGTGGGAGCAAAATCCAGGGCACAGCAAATATTCTGCCTGTGACATATTCTGAGGTTTGCCCAGAGCAGCAGCAGCTGAGAGCTGACAGTGGATGGCATCTGGATTTCCAGAACAAACCCCGGAATGTTTCTTGTTATTCACAGCTGATGAAGCATCACTAAGACATGCTGCTTTTGATTTCTACCTGTCAGCCTACATTCCAGCCCCTGTGATGCATCCACCTGGAAAACTCAGAGAGACAATTTTATGATGGGAGAAACAAGACAGCAACTGAATCTTTGCAAATGAGAAAGCACATGGGCTCGTCTGTGTTGTTTCTTCCCAACAGCTTTCCCCATAAGCCATCCAAAGGCAATGCCTTGAGTAACCTGACTCCTTGCTTTCTTCTTTAAAATGCTCTTTATGGTGAAATGCATTTCCATGCTCAATAATTCAGCATTAAAGGTCCGTGACAAAACTGAAGAGAAAAACACAGAGCTGGACTTGCAGAGCACTTGCACTCACTGCCTTTGCTGCCCCATCATCCCTCACCCCACAAGCCTGTCACATCCCAGGGAAGTCCGTGGGGAGCAAACAAAGCTGCAGCCGGCAGGAGCAGATACAGACAGGCATTAAAATATTTGGTGGGAGGACTCTTCCCCACTCAACACAAACCCAGACCAGGGCAGGGCAGAGATGCTGTCCTTTCCTCAGACAAACCAGAGTATCAGGAGGAGGAAGATGTCAGTCTTTCTTACACTCTTTGGCAGAAAAGTCTCTGCTGTGTGTAATCTCCATCTGGATGCTTTATCCTCGACCCCACCCAAAATATATGGTTTTAGACAGACACTGACTGGGGCAGGGAGCATCTCACATACAGAGCTTGGCACAATGAGCTCCCCTCTTGTGGGGCTCTGAAGAACAGCCCTAAACACCAACCAGTAGTAATAATCCCCACTTAAGTTACTGGAGGTATTTTTAGGCTAATGCCCAGCTTAAAAGCATAATTCATTCACAACAATGAATAGAGCCAGCAGAGCATCAGTAATAATCCTCTCACATTACAGGAAGCACACTGGGATGTGAGAATAGCACGGTGCTGATCACTCCTCCTCATTCCCAACTGCGAGCTGCAATCTGTGAGATATCTTTTTCAGCATTCAAAAGCTCTCTGTTCAGAGCAGGCAGGGGGAAAAGATGGAGATGGATGCCTTACACTACTGAATTTAAAACTAGGGTGTTTACTGCAAGCAGAGAAAGCTGAACTTTGGAAATGGTTGGTTAAAAAAGAAAAGGAAGAACCCCCCACACCTGCTCATTTCATACCATGGAAAAGAGTAACTCTGCAAATTCCATGAGTCAGCGTAGCATCAAATAGTCTGAATAGAGAAGCAGGAGCTCTGTAAAAGGTGTGAAAGCTTCAGTAATAATCCCCCTTCACACTCCCTCATCACTGTTTTCCCTTTCATTAGCAGGCACAGTGCTTCCAAGCAGGCTGCTCCTTCTATACCAGCTCTGGTTTCCCCCTGGAATTTCCAGTGGCTGCCTATGGAGCAGCTCCACTCTTTCCCAGTTTTGTGGCTTTTGCTGCATTTCCACACCAGTAACTACTGGGTGTGCACGAAAAGGAGGCTCCGTGGCCAAAGAACCACTAAGATTCACTGCAAGTAGGTATAACCATAACATGCAACACTCCTGCTCCCCTCCCAGGGCACCTGCACACAGCCCTCAGCTCAGGTGCTCACCTCAAAATGAGTCGTGCCACGGTGCCACCAATGATTCACATGTGCTGGAGAAATCTAAAACACTAAGGAATGGCTGCAGCTGGAGAAGGCTGCTCTTTTCTCCCCACCCCAGGTGCTTTCTACCTGCTCAGTTTTGAAATACTATTTCTAAATAATTCATGTTTTCTTATGACAAACTCTTCACTCAGCCCGAAAAATCCAGAAATTTATAGATTAATGGCTAAATTCAGCCTCAAGTAAGTGGGTTACAGGAATGGGGTGGCACAGTGAGATAAATTACAGCTGATGATGAGGTCTGAGGAGGAGGATGTGCTAACAGAGCACCAGGTTACCACAGGGAACACCCTGCAACCAGTGTAGCCCATGGCTCTGCAAAAACAGTACAATGAGATAAAACAAATTTCCCTCCCTGTTTGTAACGTCTGAAAATTCACACTGCATTATTCCACCACATACATTAGCAGTTTTTAATTTAATTTTTTTAAATGATTTTCATCTGCATTAATTTCTCTTTGCGCTCACTTTACCATGGGACCAATAAAGGAGGACAGAAGTAGGAGTCACCAGAAAGTGCAGAGCTCTGAGGATGCTGTGAGGGAAGGGACCAGGAAGAATAATGGGATGCAGGTCTGGTCACCAGTCTGGCAAATGAGGTGGCAACTCCAGCAGCATTTAGACATGAAGCTGAAAATGCCCTGCAGCACTGAGAAATTCTGCAGACACCACAGAGAGGCAGGAGGGATATGCAGCTACAGCAGCCTGTTCTGCTTTGCCAGGGGTGGGAGGGAGCTTTTGCCCTACCTTGACAAACTTTCACCCCAAAGTGAGGCAAATCCCAGCAATCCAGAGTATCCAGTTTATAAGTCCAGGCAAGAAACACTTCTGCCAGGAAGGAAATTGAGAAAAAAAAGCAAATGGCAATGGTGCTCTGTGTAAGAGGGCTCTGTGGTTAGCTGTGGCAGGTCACCTGTGCCAGAGAATGATTGGAAAACTCTTTTTAATTGATTTGTATCATCAGTCATTTTCATATTGGCAACAAAACTACCAAATCTGAGACTTCTGTTAATGGCACCTTCTTGGACATGACACATCAGTGGTCCTGCCTGCAAAGCAGCAAGCATGGACACCACAGCCAGCACTGTCACAGAATCACACATCTCTTAAGAGTAATGAAGGGCTTTCGAAACATGTCATGTAAGCGAGTGACTGATTAAACTTCATGAGGAAAAGGAACACAGGCTGCTTTGGCTAATCACTGCTGCCTCTCTCTGTCCAAACCCCAGTCCTTCCTCGGGCCAATGAAGATATAACTGAATGTATACCTGAAATTAAAGTGATCTAATACACACCAGTAATTGCTTCCCCTCACTTTCAGCAAGAAGCTATAGATTAACTTGTTAATTCAAAAAGTAGCACATTGAACAGTCTTCCCTCTGCAAGCATGGTTTCAGAAAGCTCAGAAATAAACCAGTACAACATCTGTTATTAAACCTATAAGATTTTCTGAAGTAAACAAGAATCTGTGCAGGTGCTCCACGACTTTCTGTTTCAAGTTCCTAAAGGCTGTGGGCTGAATTTGATGAGGTCAATTCAACAATACAGACATCCTCAGCTGTTTTTTTTCTCCAGGAACAAAGACATGTGCATCAGGAAGGGAAAATTTACGAAACCATGTGGATTCACGGATACACAATAAAAAAGCAAATGCAAGAAGGTAACTGACTTTGATGCTATCAGAACTTAATCCTGGTTTCTCTGTGTCTGCATTCCTCCCCCAATCCATTACAGACCACTCCCATGATTTTATTTCTTCAAGATCTAAGAAATAGAATGGGAAGGTCATTTTGATCCCTGCACCTGGGGGTTTCTACAGAGGTGTCTCAGAGAATAAGGAGCATCCCAATGCTAGAAAGTTATGCTAGCTGGAAAAGAAAAATAATTATAGACCATAATTTCCACAGGCAACAGCTGGAGTTCACACCACTGTCTGCAGCTGAGCTGTGCCACTGGACAGAGCCAGGCACTGCTGGCTCCTGAAGGTGCTCATCAAGGTAGAGCTGGAGGGAAGAGACTTCCCTCACACACTGCTGCAGTTTATCATTCCTGTTCACCAACTCTTTAGGGACACATCAACCCATCTCCATAGCTAGGCTCAAAATTTGAGGGAATGTACAGTTTCCAGAGCAGAACAAGAGAGATAATTTCTTTCTGCTAATAAACCCAACTGAGCTGGTGACTTAAGGCACGTCAGTAATGTGAGAATTAACAAACCCCTACATTTCAAACTGGGGAATGACTGCTCCCCTCTCCACTGCTCAGGGGATTTATTCCTCTGCCTGCACACCTGTGCTGAGAATTCTCTAGGCAGAAATTTAGCTCGTTGCTGTCCTTTGTGTTGGAAAAGGCAAGCAGGAAGAAAAAGCCTGGACTTTTTCCATGCATAATCAAGAAAAAAAAAAAAAAAAGAGCACTGGCATTTTCTGGGTTTGTGTCTAAACTTGCAACTGTTATATAAAGCAGATAGGACTGAAATCAGCATTTACAGAAGAAAATTTAAAAGGCAGGGCTCTCAGTGGGTTTTGAGCTGTCTGCTGTTTGCAAAGGAAAGAGGGTTATTTGTCTGCTGGTACAACTGTAAATTTAAACCAGACACAATATAGCCAGGCTTTGGTTGCTCAATTAGGAGCCTATTTTGCATTTAAAGAATATCCACTGTTTGCTCTACAAATTTGTCCTTTCTCAGAGCCTATATAACATTTTTGAGACATAAACGAAGGTGCATGAGGGTGTTGTGCAAAGGCTTGGTCTTTTCTCATGACTGATTCAAATCAACATCATGTTATTTTTCTCCTCCCACCTTCATATTTCAAGTAAAAACACATCAAAGAACACCAGTGCAATCCTCTCCTTCTCTGACCACCTCTTCTTCTGCCCCTAAATACAGAAATCCCTGCTAAATGTTGGTTTCATGATTATTTTCTTGGTTTATATGGAATATATATCCAGACAATGGATATTTAAGCCCAGCACCAGTCACTGCATCCATCCCACCAAGGACATGGGAACACATGATTTTCTTTCTCTGTGCAGCAATGACTTATCATGGCCCTCCTTAAAATTAGTGTTTTTCCATGAGTCTCCAGAGCTTTAGGGAACAAGGCTGCTTCCAGTGATCTCCACAGCAAGGCACATCTGTTTAGAAGAGGATTTAAGTATAAATGTCTATTACACCTTCTACTCTCCGAGCTGGATGGTTTAGAATTACACCAATCTTGGGCTGGGGTTTTTTTTTGTGTGTGTGTGTTTTGAGGCTTTTTTGTTTCTATGGGTTTGGTTTTGGTTTTGTGTGGGGTTTTTTTTCCCCATAAATATTTAAATGCTTGTTTGGAGAGAAACTAAATTAAGGTTAATAGAAAGATGATGTTTAGCTAAAGACAGTGGTAGTTAAACAGTGTTCAATTAACCTGCTGAATTTGAGGCTGTGGGCTACTGAGAGCAGGGCAGTCAGGAAAGAGCAGCAAGAAGTTCAGTGTTGACTCCATGCACAAATACATGAGCTAAACCAGCAGAACAATAGAGTCTGATTAGTGTTTGTATTTTAGGAGCAGAAGACAAAGACTGGCTGGAAACAATCTCATCTCTAGTTTTGAGCTGTTAAATGCATCATCAAGGATTTCTGCATTTCTCCCCAGCATTAGCCAGTGATGGAGACTAAATGGATCATTGATCTGTTTCAATATTGAGAATTGGCCCAGGATATGAGGGAAACATCTCAGCACCTTATCTGCACAAAAATATAAGTGAATTTCAAGCCCTGCTTGGTAACCACATACACTGAGACAAAACCTAATTTTCCACCCTCCTTTTTCATATATCTTGATTTTCTCCCCCATTTGTCTCTGGAAATTTCTGAATTCATCTCTTCAGCTTTATGAATCAGACCTTAGAGGGCAAGGAGATGAAACCTTGATGATCTAAATTAACCCCTTTGATAATGCAGCTGCTGCTAGAAATTAGAACAGACCTTATCTCTAGAGTTGCTCTGATCTTGTAATATTTGCCTAAATTTTTTTAAAGATACTCCTAATAACAGTAGAATCCAATTAATAATTAATTTATAAATTTACTGCAAACAGGGAGATGCCAGGGAAATGCCTAAGCAGATTGATGTTGGCCACACAAGCTGAAACATTCTTGCAATTTCTCCACAAATATTTAAAAATGAACATTTTCTCTGCACCTTTTCCCTGGAATATGTCCTAAGGGTTCCTAATTGGTTGATAAGCCTGTGCCACCTTTCTTCCCAAATAGGCAAGATCACTCACCTCGAAATGTGAGAAGTATAAAATCATGAGCAGCATGATTATAAACATACTTGCCTTTTCTTGCTTTAACATTCCTAATATTAATAATTCCTCCTGTCTTCATCTCTTGCTTTTTTGCAGGGTAATATCAATCAGATTTCCAAAAAACCTGTTCCAAACCCTCTCCTTTGTCTTGTGCATCTCCCTCCTCCTCTCCACAGTTTAACACTCTGCATTTGGAGCAGAATTCTCCCCCAGCTACAAATTCTAATATGCCCTGATCTTTCCATTTCTGCATCTGGTCCCAGCTGAAAACAAAAGCAATTTTACAAATAATAGGAAATCCCGAGGTTTGGTGTGGAAAAGCTGAAATAGGCAAGGGGAAGATGTGATCTCTGTGATGCAAATAATGTTCTGCATTAAGTGTGCAACCAAAAATAAAGCTCCCTGAGGTAAATTTGCTACTTCAGACAAGAAGAAACATTTTTAGTATATAAACACAGAGTGCAGATTGAAATATTTTTCTCTCTCAAAATAACCAGGGATATAATAATTGTGGTTCTTGGGCTCAATTGTGTTTTTCTAAACAATCCAACTTTCTGCTGTTTGCATTGAAAATATGGGCATGTTTGGGTGTTTGCACAAAGGCAGCACTGAGTACAATCAATCATAAAATGCAACTGGGAAAAATATTAAACCCTTTAAAGGCCTGAAATATATAAATATAAAAAGTCATGGTAAAAACTGCAAATTTTCTCATGCAGTTTGCATCTAATAACACGGATTTTCAGAAGTAACATGACTGTTTGTAAAAGTTGGGCTGAGAGTCACAAAATTTCATTAAATTTTAATAGAGATAATTCATTGAGTGATTTAGGGGAAGGGCAAGTTTAATAAATAAATATCTTGGAGTGTTTATCTTACCATAAGGCAAATTACTAGATTTGGTGGGTGAATCATGTGAAGGTACAAGATTTTGTGGATTGAAGAGCAGAAGAGAATGAGTCAGCTGTACTGTCACAACTACTTTGATTCTTTAAGCAACTCAATCTCACAGGCAAGTCTCAAAGAAAGCTAATATCCAGACACAGGACTTCCAGCACCTCTGAGATGAGTCAGTCAGGACCTTTGGAATCTCAGTCTATAACTATTTCTCAGGGCTGAGAATCAATTTAGCCTGTTACCTGTATGAGATCTGAGGGAACTTAATGGCCTGTCAGATTTGGCTGGAATTAGCTGAGGCCTTCAAAAGAATGACCAAGAGGTTAAATATACAGAGAGATCTAAAATTCCTCACTTTCCTGGAACATCAGACTGAAAATTTAAGTCTCCAGCCTTTCCAATTCCAGCTCTGGGCAGGAAGCAGACCCCATTAAAAATAACCTCCAAAAAGAGCCCAAACAACAGCTTGAGAGGATGACATGTCACAGTCAGCTCATCCAGAGTCAAACCCAGACAGCTGAACGTGACCATTTAAATTCCAACCCATCTGAGTTTTAATTCTTCAGTTGATGAAGGAGGGTGTGAATCACGGTTCTGTGCAATTCAATCTGAGTCGGTCTGGTGCAAGAATAACCTGTCTGTCCAAAAGGGCAAACATCCAAAACAGCCTCTGACAGCCCCACACTCACCCCCATCAAGGCAAAGTCAGGAGGAGGAGACCAGTGAATTCCAGCACAACAATCAGTCATAGTTTGACTCCTGTGAGCAGCTGAGCAGAAGTTCTCACCTGGACAAAAGTTTTCTTTGCTGATTGTCTCAAAGATCCCACTGGGAGCTACGTGCACATGCTTGACTTCAATTGTGCAAAACCTTCTAGAGTTTATATGTTGGGGTTTTTTTCAGACAGGGTTACAAACTGTAGCCATAAGTGATGCTGTGTTGCTATCTCATGTATTTACATTAGATGGGTGCAGTGTTCTCCCTGTCAAGGCAGATTTTGTATTCTGCACTGTGGTAATAAGGAGGCTTTTATCTTAACCATGTTACTTAAACAAAATCAGTGTCATCAAAGATCAAAAAGGACATAAATATCATTAAAACGGTTTTTAAAGCAAACTAGAGTGTGGGTAATAGTATCTAAATTAAAGTGCTTGTTGCTGGGTAAATATAGGTAAATGTAGAGGAGACTTCCATCAGTTTTTCCTTAGACAGACATTACAAAATTCCTGACACCATCTCTGTCTGCCTAGTGCTGGCTGCTGCCAGAGAGAGGATTCTGGTGAAAATGAACACTGAGCTGAGCAAGTACTGACAGTTCATGTACTCCAGCACTCAGACTTCAGAGTTGTTTTTTTTTAAATCTCCTTAAACCACTCTGTTTTCTTTGATGTATATTCCCCACTCAGAATACGTGTCTCATCCCCAAAGGACATCCTGCCATTCCCTCATTAAAATAGAGTAGAAATGGGAATGAGTAAACTCAGTTTATATATTTTCAGCCTGTTTTTTCAATAAGACCCCTAAATTCTGATATTGCCTCAGCTATGGGTCCATGCATGGGACTTGGCTGCGGGTCTGTATTTTAATTCAGATGTAGCAAGCACCCTTGGCTGAAAGAAACTCCTTTTGCAACATGTCAGCAGGAGACAATGTATTCAGCTCCATAATTATGTACTTCGGTACAATCACATAGCATTATATACAAAATCACCACACTGCTGAAAAAAACCCCAAGCCTGAAATGCTAATTAGTTCACAAATTAACATTGATTTGATTTAATGTTGAATAAGGGTTTGCAGCTTATACTTATGAGAGAACTTCACTTTCAGGCATGCTCAGACTCTCCTGTTTTAAATAACACTGCTCAGCCTGTGCCAGGTGCACAGTGGGCTCATTAACTATGTATAAAGAGGTATGACTTACTCAAAATAAAATCAGGCACAGACACTGCAGCACAATGTCACCCAGCCATACAATATCCTTTGAGACTGAGCTACCAAGTAAAAGCAGAGTGTAACAATCACCTGTCTTTGTGCTGCATCATGTTGGGGAAAGGTGAACAGATTGTATTTCCAGTGTAGTGCCCTTTCCTGTCACTGATGTCAGTACTGACAGGCAAAATTCAAAATAATAATGCATATTCTAATAACATTTTGCACTCCTAAGGCACCCTCATGGAAATAACTCAGCTTTCAAAGAGCACTGATGATTTCAGTCCCAAACTACTCCTATGCAGGCAGAGAAATCGTGCTTCCCCATCCTGTCCTAATTCTGTTCATTCAAGGGGTGTTTTGACATTGACTGAAACCCAGAGAAAATGAGGCAGAGGGGAGTTCAAAGGAGGATTTTTAACAGGAGCAGTCTGAGCTGGGACAGAGAACCCAACCATGAGAGGCGATGCTGAGCACGGCAGCTGCTCTGCAGTTCAGATCCCAGCCAGGCACACGGCCCAGCCCAGCTCAGAACGGGGCTGTGAGAGGAGTTAATGGGGCTGGAAGCTGCCAGCCCTTCAGTCCTGCCTGTCCCCAGAGGCAGAGATCCCTTTGGATCCAGCGCTGGCAGGGAGGCCACGCCAGCCCTGCGCGGTTCATTGGGGAGGTGACAAGAGCAGCACACTGTGACCCGGCAAGGGGCAAACATCACAAGTGCCACTCTGTCACTGCACAGGCAGGGGCTGTGTGCTCCTTACGGCAACTGCTCTGGCTGCTGGAAAGGAAAATGCGGGCTGCAGTAGAATATAAACTTTCTCATCCTGCAGACACGCTGCCAAAGGGAGCAGGAAGCTGCTTCCTTACAGCTGGTGGCCTGGGGAGGCCAAGACAAGGAGATGTGGAGGTAAAAGCAGAGCTGGCCATTGAATCCTTCATTGTGGGAAGAGTATGACAGGAGGAAAAAATGCCATGGCTCAAAGGGAAACAGGAGATGGACTGACAGAGCTGGGCAAAACAGCATCAACTGAAAAGCTCCACTTTCCAATGCAAATTGGAGACAATACTCCCTTAAGAAACCCTGGTAAGGTTTTGGGAATTTAATGCCTTTATCTTCAAGATCAAGGAATATGAGAATGTGCTGACAAATGAAAGAAAAGGAGTATCAGATATATAAGGATATGTAATGAAATTATTTCATTTACATTATTTCATTCATTTTAGTAAGCTAAACATGAGTACTGTGGTTTTATAATTCTAATTGAAGACATTGTTTCCTTATTTTTTTATGCTACCTCAACACTTAGTATGAAAACACAGTAAGGACTATATTCAATACAACAAAGCAAATGTTAAAATCGGGACAAAAGAATCCAGGGATAAATTTATATTTGCTGGGATGGAAATCTAGATGCAAAATAAATCTGACATTTTTCCTATTCACAGCTGAAGATTAATTTTATTAAATAATTTCACAGTTTTCTGGTTCACTGAGTGCATATTTTCTGATAACTCCCCAAGAAGGAAAGTATTTTGTATCCAGCAACTTTCACTGAGCATTGCTTCATTCAAGCAGCACTTGACCTGCAATTCATTTATTCTGTTGGAGTTCATTTTTTCACCCTGTTTGGTTTGATCTCTTCTGCTTTTTCTTGACCCAGTAAACTGTTCAGCTCACATTTACCACACTGCACAGAATGTAATTGTTGGGTGTCACAAATTAATACCTGTAAGTGACCAGCCCCACAAAATACATAAAAGAGGGGAAGTCATTACTAGAAAGGTTAATCTTCTCAACTGCTGCTATCAGTTTGATTAGATAAACTCGGGACCTCTTTTTGTTTCTTTATGCAAAATGTCAGCTCCTGTAAACTGCTGCCCTCTCTGCCCCACACTAAACATGCTACAATCACATTATCATAAAGCATTATGTAAAATGAAGTGAGATTAACTTTCAATTATTTGGGTCAAAATTTATTCCAAATTGAAACCCATTCCCCTGCAGTGAGTCAGGTCAAAGAATAAAAGCTCTCAATAGCAGGATTGGAAACCTTGCTGTAACCCATGGTGGCTTCACAATTAGTGGCCAGCACCCATGGCTGTCACCTTAATGCATGCATAACCTCCTACCCTGGGATAATTTTATATATATCCCTCCCATTTTCAACAAAAAGCAGCTCCATGCCGATGGCAGGAACTGGGAGGGTGTCTGTTTTTTTCAGTCACTACACACTAAATAGAATTGCTAATGCAGTAGTAGCTGTTGCATTAATAAACCCAATCAACCGACTGCAGAACCCTCTTCCCTCTCTTCCCTGCTAACCTGACTGCAATGAGTCATTGCTTTTGGAGAGATCTACAGTTGCTTTTTCTGCTAATAGATTCAGGATTTCAAGAGCTGTTATTTACTGGATGGTCACTGGAGATTTAGAAGTGAAGTAACCTTGGCTCTGATTCAGTACGTGCAGCACATGGGTAGATTTACATCCAACAAAAAATATTTGTACCAACCACAGAGAAGGATTTCCAATCCAGAACAGCAAATTTGACATTAAAATATACACAGATGTGGCACAGAGCAAACATGCCTGATCCCAGTCATTGAACTGGTGTGGGAATCCAGAGGTGTGTCACCATCAAGCTCTCCTCCCAGAGAGAAAGGAGTGACAATGAGCAGGCAATCCTGCAGGAGGGAAAAGCCCTGGCACACATGGTCCTCTGGTCTGAATTTAGTGTGATCCTGGAATAAGGGCACACATCAGCAATTCCATGTGGATTACTGGTGGACAGCAGCCTGTATTTGGGTGCTCTGATTCTGAGGAAGGGCAGCAGCACATCTCTGTGCTGGCAGACACACAGAACTCTAAATTCCTGCACAAGGGGCTCTTCTTGAGGCAGAAAGAGGTCAGGCATGGGACAGCACAAACAGCTGCAGCTCTCACCAGCTGCCTTAACCTTCACAGGTGTGTTCCCAAATTAGTCACAAGTTCCATGATAAACACAATTTTAAAGGAGTGCAGTATTTGTGTAAGGAGTTTGGTTCTGCCACTGGGCTGCATCACCCTCCTGCCCTTCAACTGCAGCACAGAAACCCCTGAGAAACATTTCTGGAACTGAAGAATTAATAAGATTGCTGGCATTTTTAAATGTCAGTCAGATTTTACACAAGCTCGCTGCCTGTGGATAAATGTGTGAGAGTCACAAGCCATAAGTGTCCAGCAGGAGTGTCTCTAATGAAAATGTTGAGGATTCATTTAGAGGATGCTCTGGAATGGACAGGTTGTGCACTGCTGTCTGCGGATAGCTCCCAGAGCTCCTCTCCAGCCTAGCAGGGATGGCAGCTGGGACAGATGATGAGATTAAATGCTCTCCTTCCCCCAGGGCAGGCAGCAGCATCCCCCCCTCCCCGGGGAGCCTCAGCAATGAGAGGGCAGGGATCTCCAGCGCTGAGGAAACAGGGAGGTCAGGACTGCTCCTGACAAATCTCTGCCTCGGAGTCAGCACTTCGGGCATGCACTGCTGCCCCTTGTTCAGGGCTGGGCAGGGCAGGTGCTGAGGGGCTGCAAGGGCTCCTGAAGCAAATGGGTTTTGTCGTGGGAATGTAAAGACTAAAAAACAAGAGAGAAAAATTTGTCTGGTCTATAAGTTTCAACGTGAAATTCGTGTACAAAATTCCAGATATGATGGTAGGGGGTCAGATGCTCAGCTCCTCTAAACTGCAAGCAAATTCATGCCTCAAAACCACCAATTATTTTAGAAAATTTCAGTTATATTTTTAAAAATCAGATAGTTGCAGATGCTTACTGTTAGTTTTCTTAGAGAATTCTTCCTAAAGTGATGCCATCAGCAAAGCTCTCAAAGCAGCCTGTCAGCTTATGCCTCACTCCTGCAGGGAGACACATTACCAAAACAACCTAACCTTTTAATTTCTCCTGTTTTCATTTCTCAAAAAAACCCAGCACGGACAAAACCCAGACAAACAGCAAGAAACAGCAAGCACTGTCCATGTTCATGGAAATATGGACACAGATTAATGAATGAAAAACACCTCTAACACAGTCAGGACATTGAAAATACACACAAATGTGTATTCCAAGCCAGCCCAGACTCGGCAGCTCATCCTGCAGCCACGGGGGTCCCTACCTGAGGAGGGATATGCTGATCTTGATTGCTCGTGTGACCTTTCCTGCCTGTGCTCCAGAGCCACATGGTGAGCAGAACAAGCTGCTCCTGCACGGCGTGAAAGCTGCAGGGTTAACCCTGGAGCAATCAACACATTTCATCCTTGGCATGGCTGCCATGGAGCACATCACATGCTACTGCTGGTGATCAGCAAAGCCTCTCCACATCCTAATTTACATACCCACAAATTAATGGTCCTTATAATTTTTATTCCGATAAATGGGCAAGCTCTTGTAATACACGAGAATTTAAATTTTTCACACTCGTTTTAGGTTTAAATCCTACCCAAATGGGCAGTGATGCAGCATGACTGCAGGCCTGGGAAGCACCACAGCCTCCATCCCCCAACTCTCAGAGATGCCAGGGCAAGGGATGGAAACCAAATGGCTTCCCTTTGAGAGGCAGAGAAATTATAGCCAAATATATGTTTATCAGTTAAGTAAATGCTTTCAACACAAATACTCAATAGAAAATAGAAATTTGAGCAGTGATTTCTGCAGTCACCTGGCAATGTAACATCATACACCTTTATTCCACAGAATTCCCTCCTGGGGTTTGGCAAATCCCTTAGGTTGCACTTTCACACTATAAATGAGTTGCTTGTTTAACACAAACTGGTCCTTTAGGTGTAACCTTTAGGACAACCAAATTTCTGTAGAGCTAGAACTAGATAAAGTCTGCACTAAGAACAGCTTTGCTTAGCTTAGGAATGATAAATCTGCAGCACTTTGTATCTAGCACGATTTTACACCATAAAGTCTGTGTCTGTCTTTGTATGGTGAAAACAATTACTGTCTTCTCCATTGGCAGGCAGCATAAAAACTGTGTCTTGTTTAATAAAACTAATATTTGTTTGCTGTGCACATCTATAGGAAGAGGCTGTGCAGGGTTTCTGTAAGAGCAGTGACATTAGAGTTTGTGTTTTCCTATTCATTCTCATTTGAGCTTTTTCAATATTCTCAGCAGCATCTCCCCATCTGACAGCCAGCTACAGCATCTAGGGAAAAAGAGAAAACACAAAAAGCCCCAAAAGAGGCTGGCCAGAGACAAGTCTAGGCAAGGATATTTTATGTAAAAATACAAAACATCGCTGGGTTTGAATTTAGGAGTATTCTTGTCCCCATTTGTAGCCCGAGACCACAGCAATGATTGCTAATAGACCTCTGTGAAGAGTAAAAAATTATGTTGATTAGTTTCCAGCAGGGCCATTTGGTTTTGCAAAAGAGCCTGAAGTAAAATGAGTGTGAGAGCTCGTCCATGCTGTGTGAAGGGGAGAATTCAAATTCCACAGCACGCTGGGGAACCAGACACAAACCCAGTACCTGTGACCAGGGCACCCAGCTGAGTACAGATGCAATGGGCAGCCCAGCCTGATTCCCCTGTGCAAACTCTTACCTATATTTATTGTCCATTTTAAACCTGGGAGGGTTTTTTTTAATGATGTTCACTTCTCTTTCAATGATGGCAGCAAAATCTGCTGGTCAAATGGTCAAATGCCTAATGTGAAACCACTTCTTGCCAGCAGTGAAATGCTAAATGTAAATAAACCTACTGTTCAGGCAACCCTGCCTGAAGGAGACAAATTGATACAATTTTATTTTAAGATATAGGGGAAATTGATAAAAATTGATAAAATTTATATTTTTATATATATATATATATATATATATATATGTATATATATAAAAATTGGCAGAAATGCTTTATCCACTGCATAGAAGTGATGTAAAAGGCTTTTTATTTTGCTTTACTGTCCATCTTTAAAATAAAAGCTTCTTAGAAAAATGCATTCACCATTCACCACAGGAAACAAAAAGTACCAAAAGTCCAAGAACTGCCAAGAGCTGCTGTGGAAACAGTGCCAGCAACTGGAACTACCAGGCTCAGTTGTGTGACAAACAGGGGGAGGAACCTTTGCAATAATGAACAGCTGAGGAATGATGTTCATTCCTATCCTAGAGCTCTCATCCACTGGGGGGTGGTAATTCAATCTGTTATATATAATTTTGTGATAAAATGTTTTATTTCTCAGCCTGTCCATGGGACTCAGGTAGACTCACAATCCTGGATCAGCTGAGGGGCCACACACACACACATCAGCAAAGCCACCACAGCATCACTTCCCATCCAAGAGCTTGTGCTTCCTGGGCAATCTTCCCATGATGTGGGTGCTGCTGTCCTTGTCACCCTGCTCAAGGGGAGCACTAGTTTGACATGAAAGAGAAGTGACATTCGTGAGCATTAGGGAAAAGCAAGTGGTCTTTGTCCAGCAGCTGTTACAGCTGGAGGATTCCCCTTTCCTGCTCTCTTTTGTCCTTCAGCAATGTGAAAGTGGATGGGAAATCCACACACAGCATCTGCTCTAGTTCCCTTCTCTCTTGCCTGTTACTTTATAATTTTCTTTTACTTTCAGCTGCCCTGCACCAAGAGCACAGAGTGCAGCAAGGAATAAAGCATGGAGGACATTCCCCTCCATGAGTAACTAAGGCCCCTTGGAAAGACTCCAACACAGCTGAGAATGGAAGGAACAAATCTCTCAGCTCTGTGTTAAGAAGGGATAACTCTCTCTTTCCCCTTTGTACTGCCCTGTGTAGGGTTATCTTAGCCTTGTACATTTAACTTTGGACACAAGCAAGTACATTTTAGTGAAAAAAAAATCGCTGCCTTCAGACATACACACAAAAAGAAGATAAATAATGGTCTATTTCCCATCCTGCTGGTCCTGCCTAACAAGGGAATATGACAGGCAGACAATAAAAGTAATGCAGGGCTTTTCCTTCATGCCTGCCTACACTTCCATGCCCTGGAAAAAGACATTTTCTACCTGCTGTGCTGGTCTGTCTCCTTCCACAGAGTACTGCCTTGGAGACAAGGGATGCTTCTACTTCTGCTCTCATCTTGCCCTTCACCTCGATGGTGTATGATTTTAGGTGTATTTCTGAGTTATTCCAGCACAGGACACACATGCACATAAAAGCATTAACACAGATGTTTGTGTACTGGTGTTGAGGTGAATTTTCCTTATTATTTTAGGATAAATGTGTGCTTTGAGTCTGGTTTTTGAAAGTAACCTGTCTTTAAGCACACATTTACACTCACAAGCACAACAGAAGGGTGTTCATGTTCACAGCCAGTTCACCACCTCAGACACTAATGCTTTGGCAGGGAATTGGGTCCAGCCAATAACTCACTCTATGGAAAATCCATCAAAGCAGCATTACATGGAAAGTCAGCTAATAGGAAATAGAGACTGAACATGCAGCACTTGCTCAATCTAAATTGTGCAGCTGAAGACAAGTTTTAGCAATCTTTAAGGAAAGAAAACAACCAAGTTATTTTCAGAGGCATTTAGAGCTTAATGCTTGTCCTTTCTAGAGAACAAATTTTTTAAAATTATCTTGTCTGGTCAGGACTATGTAGGGACACAGATATCAAAATTATAGGGAAGAACGTGGAAGGAGAAAGCTGAGAAACCTGTGAGAGGAGAAAGGAGAACAAGGAGCTCCTTGTGTTGCCTGGAACTGGTGATCCTGTTGTGATTGTGGATATGTTTGTGCAGCAAAGTAGCAGCTGAAGCTCCTTTAGAGAAACCAGTCTGGTTTTGCACCTGACTGCCTGAACCTGAGCAGCCAAGCTATAATTTTGTACTTAAATGTGACTGGCCTCTCTTTAGGACACCAACAGCACTGGGCAAGAAAAACAGCCAGAGTGTCAGGAGGAGAAACCCATCCAGATCACAGGGTTAAACTGGTATGTGACTTCCACAGCCTGTGCTGGAGTCCTGCCACTGAACCATTTGTGGTAAGGTTAGGAGTTATTTATTTGCAGATGGATGTTTAGGGGGAAGGCCTCTGCCACTGTGGGGACTGTCACCGATTGTTGGGCAGTCCCAGCCTGCAGCAGAGCTGGCTCTAATGAGCTGTAGCAAATAACCTGTTCAGCAACACCCACAGTGGCACAGAGAACTGACACCAGGACACTGCACTCTAACACTTGTGCTACTCTTGACTCTTTTCATGGCCTCATTCTAGTTTCAATTTTGGCTATTTTTAATAATCTCTGAGATTATTAAAATCAAGGCTTGACCTCAGAGGTGGCTTTTGCAAATGTCGGTGCTTGCTCTTCTGGTTCACTTTTCCTATCTGTGAAGTGGGAACAGCTCTTATTTCACACAGGGAGGATGCATCCAGTGCATGAGGATGAGCAGTGTGGTTACCTCATGTACGAGGCCACTCTGAGGGTGAAAAATGTCTGAGTGTAAACAGCACTTTCTGAAAACATTCATTAGCAATATTTAGGCTAAGGGAATCTCCATGGCCATATGGGCTGCAGTAGTCTTATTTAATCTGCTTCATTAGTGCCAGGCAGAAAGTTGCATTTATTTGACTAATGCTCTTCTTCCAAAGCAGCAGGGGCTCCCCCTTTCCAGTGTGTGCTTCTGTTTGCAGGGTTCTCTTTGTCACACCCCACGTCCCTGCACCTTCCTCACCACACTGCTTGTGGACAGACACCTCATTTCTTTCACCTCTCCTTTTCCAGTGAAGGTTGCCACTTCTTTTTTCCCCTTCAGCAAGGCTTAGTGTTAAAATCCTCTGGAACTTTTTGCAGTGCTGTTGTCCCTGTCTCCCAATCAGCAAAGTTTTCATCTCCCAGCCCTGGAGAATGATCAAGGTGCAGCTTACAGAATCCCTTTGCTGCCAGGGTTAGGAATGCTCAGACCTCCCTCAGTCCCCCTCTGAGCTTCATTTATCCTGTCAGGATTCAAATCTGGCCTTTTGCCTCATTCACCCCCTCTCTCCCAGTCCTGACCAGTATCACAGTCTGGCTTCCCCCAGGTCAATGCCATGGATTTTCTGTGGCCAGGTGTTCCTTTCTATTCCCCTGTGATAACATTGGTTGCTACAATGATAATATTGGATTTCTCAACTCATAGGTGAAGCATTGGGAAGAAATGACAATTTTAACAACTCCTGTTCATTGATGTTAAAGTAATGATTTCATTTTACCATCATTCAGGCTTCTCTTAAATCTTGGCATTTGCTAAGCTAAAAAAAAACCCACTTTAATAATTTCTAATGAGATGATAAATACCTATATACACTGGTGATTGCTGAAATGCTGTCCAATTTAATATTTTTCTGATGTGAATAATTCCACGTCCTTAACAGAAACTTTGCCTGATTCTGGATCAGGAGCAAATGTTTGATTTTCTGTACTTTTGCTGGCTACATTCAACCAGCATTTAGCATTAAAATGATGACATTTGAAACAAAATTGATGCAGTCGTTCCTGGCCTTGAGTTTCATAACTATTGAATTCTGATTACAAGATCTGAGCAGAGATCTGAATTTTCACAAGTCCTCTGCCTTCACAACGATGACCTAAGGCTCATCTCCAGCACAACCTCATGTAAAGAGGACCAGTCCCTGATTTCTACAGCACAGAAAAACTGGCAGGGTGCAAGTTTCTGGTGCTTTGGGCTCCCTTGCAGAATATCCCCAGGGTGCTGAGCACTGCCCTGGGGGCTTTTCTGAGTGTAGCAGCTAAAGCCACTGTGGGTTACTCATTCCAAACCTTCTGCATTCCCAGGATCCCCAGAATAACATCATGCATGAAGATACTTGCACATCTATGTTCCATTAATAGGTCAGGGATTTAATAAGGGAAGACAGTCCAGCAATCAAGATGCGGATTTGAGATTCTTCAGTTCCTGTTTTCCCTCCAGGCAAGATTTCTGTCAGGTAATGTGGGATTCCCATGGCTTAACTCTGGGTGTGTAAAAGTTAAAGTTGCCACAGACTCTGAAAAAAAATCCCCCTGGCACTGATTTACCCTCTGGAGAAACCAGTTATTTCTCATAACTCTAAAGAGCACCTACAGATAACTTCTAGAAGCTTAAATTCCATGGGATGAATCTCACCTTTGGGATCCAGTCTCCTATAAAACAGAAATTTTGTCCTACTACCAGCACCCTGCACAGGATCTGGAGCTCAATGAAAAAGGTGGGTTTAGATATTTCTTTGTTGCAGACATTCACTTCACCCAGGCTCTCATCTACAAATGAAATTAATTTTCAGAAATAGACCTGGAGAAAGGACCATGCACTGTAAGCATTAATGCAAATATTCCTTTTCTGCTGAAGGAAAAAGCCTTTGCTGACAAGAAAGGCCCTTTCTCCCCTGGGTGAGTGTAGTCTTGTCTCTGTCTGTGGAGACTGACATAGAGATTATTGCTTGAGATCCTGCTCTTTGTGCTGTGCACATCTGGGACAGGGATTAAAGCCACTGAGCTCATCTGACATATAAGAGACCACTAACACCTTGGAAAAGGGTAACAGACACCATCTGATGCTTTCAAGCCTTAAGGGTGAAAGTGAAGGTAACCAGCTTATGGTTATTTAATAAGCATGATCATTTAACAGGCAGATTTGTGATTTCACTAGGACTCAATAGATACATACAAATTTCCTGTGTACAAAATTAAGCCTTTAAAAAGCTACAATTTTACACCAGAAATGTCAAAATTGAAACAGATCCACCTTAATACATGATTTCCCTTGTGGATGTTGAAAATAGGTTTTGCTTTTAATATATTATTGCAAGATCTTGAAGGTGACTTCCAGAGTAGCTGTCCTAGATCATTTCTTCTACTTCTCTGATTTCTGAGAACTGAACCAGATGCCATTTTAAGGATTGTTAAACAATAGTTGTAAACAGCAACTGACCACACAAAAGAGCACAAACTCTGGGAATACTAAAACCAGACAAGGCACAGGCCCCTAAAAGATGTTAATGACCCAAAACCAGACCAGGAAACCCACTGACACCTGAATTCAAGAGCACTGATCCCCTTCCTTTCCTGGGATAAGGATTCCCATCTCCAGCCTTCTCAACAGACAAATTCACATGAAAAGATTTAAAATTCAAATTCATGCTTGAGGTTTAAAAGCTGGAAACATTAGGGAAGCACGATATTTTTAAGTAATCCCAGGTATTTCTTTGTGTAGATTCAATCCCAGCAACTGACAACCTTAACTGGTGTGTAAAAGCTAATGGACCTCAGTAGGCACCCAGCTGAAATAATAACCATCCCTTGAATATCAAAAAGCAGGAGCACAGAGCACCTCTAACAAGTGATTTACCTAGAAAATTGGGATCCATGTAATTAGCATGTTTTTCTCCCCCACAGACCCCCATCTCTAAACACATTGGGCCCAATTCTGCTTTCATTTACTGACCCTGTCAAGCTCAGGGGATTTATTCAGGTGGAGGCATGAGGAGAATCACACTTGCTGTGCTTAGCTTTAATTTTAAAATAAATGAATTTTCCAGAACAGTGACAGTATTGACCTTACATATTATCCAAATAGAAATTTTAATGAAACAAGTATAACACTGAGTATAGCCATAATAGATATGCAAATATTGGTCTTTTCTTAAAGGTCTCCCTATCTGGTCACATGGATTTTTCTTGCCTATGTGGGGGTGAAGGCAGAGAGCATTTATTAGAAGCAGAGAAAGGAAGGGTAGCTGCACAGCCATGGAGAATCAGGCCATCAATTAGATTTTCATTCTCATTTCATGAGAATTCTCCTTTGAACAATGATCACAGGAGAGCTGTAAAATTTGCTCCCTTCTTAATTTCTTCTCTTTATGTGACAGCATCCACCTTTGCTTTGCAGGCAAAAGTCCTGTGCACGTTGTATTTTAATTGTGCTCAGCTAAACAAGGTAGAAGTGTAGGGAACCATCCACATGGATGGTGGCTCATCCAATGTAGAAAAGCCAATTTAAAAAATTAACAAAAGAAACTCATCTTGGTGTCTTCCAAGGTTCCCAGCCCCAGCAGCCCCAAACTGCATTTTGCTTACTTTAAAGCTCAAAGACACTGGAAAGCGAACAGAAGGAGGGAACTTGGCCTGGATTCATGCATAAGAGTACAAAGGTTGGAAAATAGAAGGTTTGAAAAGCAATCAGAGTCACCAGCTGAGAGAAGTTTAAAATAACAGCCTAAAATCAGGAGCTTCAAAATAAAAGTCGAATAAAAAAAAGATCTGCTGAAAATAGCTAAAAAATACATGATCTGAAAACAGATTTTCTGTGATTTCTGACACTAACTGAAATCAAATTACCTACCTACTACATCTGCCTAATAGTTCATTGGACCATATTAACACCAGCCAGATGGTTAAAGGTATTTAGGTACCTAAAGGTATGAAGAGCTGCCCCAGGGATTTGTCTCTCTTCCCAGACATCCAGTCCCCATTTACATTACACCATTTCCATGCACTGTTCTGACACCATGGAGAGCTGCTGCAGCACTCAGCACCCCTTAAAATCAGGATTTGTCAATGAGATTTCCCCCCCCCCCAAAAAAAAGATATATCTTCCCTGGTGGAACCTGTGAAGGATAAGATGCTCATAAAAGCTTGCCTTTTAATTCCCTGAGTTCTCTTGAAAATCGTCTTCTCCCATGCAAGTGGGGCACTTAAAATCTTTCTCTTCAAAAGATAGGTGTAGTAAAAAATCTGTTTCCACACATTTGTATATAGCAGGTGCAGGGAGTGACTCAGAGCAGTGACATTGTCTGGTATTCACAAATTACAATTGTCATTGGCAAATGATCCTCAGGGTGCAGATCTGAACATTTTATAACTGAGCTGTGGAATGATGCTTGAGTTTACACAGGATTCCATGACTTCTTCCTAGTCTGAGCTCTTAAACCTTCTTAGAGCTTGTCTGAAACTCAGCAAAAGACAAATAAATCAGGGTAAGCCCTGTGCCTGGCAGCAGGCTGTGGTTAGGTCCCAGGAGCCCTGTTCTCCTCCATTCCTTTCCCAGTTTCCAGGACTGGTGCCAGTGCTGCTCCCATAGGAGCAGGAGGATCAGAAGGGGGATGGCCCTGGCACTGCCCCCCAGGCAGCAGAGCTCAAAGCCTCCCCAGGAGTGGAGATGCCTTAGTCTGTCTTCTCCTGGGTTTTATTCACTCCCTCTCTGCCTTCCCGAGGCACAGGTTTCCTCAGGGATGCTCCAGCCTAGACACCACTCCATGAATGAACCCCTACCCAAATCCATGCCATATAAAACCAATTAGTAAAAACCACAACACTGCATTTCCCCCAAATTCCCTTTCAAATGCTCGTGCTCCCTCCATGCACCAAACTCCTCTTGCTGTTTGTTTCCTGGTGAAGCCCCTGCCCTCTGGTGACTCTTGGTGATGTTGCTCCTTGCTCCTTTTTGGACAGCTCCCAGGGCCCGACCTGAGCTCCTTTCTCTTTCCTTTGTCTCACGGCTCCCACTGTACTGACTCACAAATCTTCCTTCCCAAGCCTACCCCACACACGTAAATCTCTCTGCACATCATCCAGTGTAACCCCCTGCCAGCTCAAGGGCAACTTGGACAAAACCGAGCACTTTATTTCTTATATCCTCCATCCTCCCCCTTCCTCCTTTTCTCCATTATTTTCTTAATTTCTCCTCCCTCCCTGCTCCCTCCCTTTCTCCCAGGCCAGCTCTGTCAGCACTACCTTTTATTCTTCTGCCACTTCCTTCTCACATACAAGCTAAAAAGATTTAGTGAACTCCCTTCTCCATAATATTTGACCCTTTATTTCAGTCTAACCAACCCAGCTGGGGCAGTCCTGGCACCCCTAACTCATGTTAAACAGAGCACATCCCCTGTCCTTTACAGATTCCAAATGTGCTTTTGTCTGTCCAAAATAGGAAACTCACAACAAAAGAAGTTCTGTTCTGTTTTTGAAGTGGTGGGTTGGATGGAGCTATTTGCTATCTCCAGAAACATTTTCCTGAAGTATGAGAGCCCATGTTGTTTGGAAGAAAATGCAATGCTGGGAGGTGAGTTTTATTGGAAGAACTGCTCTTCATTCATGCAAAATGAAGATGATGATGCACTGAGACTCTTCCAGCTGTAGAGCTGGTCCGTGTAATTCCATGTATATTTGAATTTGTGTTTAAAAAGAATTGTTTGGTCATGGCATTCTTGAATGGGAGAGGGGAAAGGAAATATTTAGGCTGCACCTGAGTCAAAAGGACTCCAGAACCACTCTTAGAAATGCCATCAAAAAGGACCAGGCTAGGCAGTCCCTCCAAGAGCAGATTGAAGCATGAGGCAATGTATACAGAATGAGATTTGTTCCTGGGAGCAGGAAGAGACTGGATCTCAAAAATGCAGGATAAAAGGCAGATGACACAGCTCCTCCTGTTTTGTCAATCAAACCTTTCATTTCCCTGGCTACTTTTACAAGACCTTTATCAGAAAACTGTTCAACCCAAGGTCAGAGAGAATGTTTTGTATTGGATTAAGTGAATTCCTGCTTTTAATTTCAGGGTGAAAAACCTAAGATCTACTTTGGTTTGATCTACACCAAATTAGTTTCCTCCAGATTTCGGTTAGGAAATTAATCAGCAAATCCTCAACCATTAGGTGAAAGCTGATGTGTTTTGTCTCCCATTCCTCACTAACAGCAGTTTCAGTTGGCCTTTTTCATCTCAGTGGTATAAAAAAGACTTTTTTTTTCTCAGTTCTGTCTGGATCCTTCCCAAGTGTGTCTCATTTTTCAGTCTTTCTCTGAAAAATGGAAAAAGGAAGCTCTGCAGAAAGCTATTCTATAACCTCTCCTTTGAGTCCCTTCCCAACACAGTCACTTCACTGTATCCTCTGTGCTCTTTGTATTTCCCAGTAGGAGATGGCTTGGGGTTTCATGTTCTCCTCAAGTGCTCTATGAATTCCTTCTCCTTATTCGGGGCAATGAGCTGAGTCCTGTGCAAACTACCCTGATCTGCATCCTAGAAAAGAGCCTGGTTTGGCCCTAACAGTTCCTGAAGAATTTTCCAAAATTAAGCAAGAGGGAAAAAACATCTCTTGCATTTGCTCAGAAATGAAAACCCATCACAATCACAGTTCTGCATATCCCTATGAGGCTGCAGGGATTCCAGACCTAGGAGGTTTCCTGGTGTTTTTAATGGCTTTCAAAAGATAAAGACATTTTGTCCATATCCAGGGGAGCATTCCTATCGATGGCCCTGGGGCTGATGGGACTCCATTGCTGTGGAAGGCACAGTGTGTAAAAATCAGCTGTTAATACAACCAGCTTTTAGCCCTGCTTGGCTCTTGAGAAAAGCTTCCAGCCTCTCCAGAAGCATCAGCAAGGGAAGAAGCTGCTGTTGCCACAAAAGAGAAAGAATTCCTTGTGGCCAGGGCAGGAGCAGAGGTGACAGCAGGGAAGCAAACCAAGCTGGGTGTTCCCCAGCCACAGCTACACTCATCCCCAGATCCTGCACGGGTCACAAAGCAGAAATGAAGATGTTGTGCACAGACAGGTGCAGGCACTGCTGTGATTAATCAAACCATAATTAGGGACCTGTCGGCAGGCACTAAATATATGTTCTAGGGCTTCAACCCTCTCAGAAATCTGGGGATGGAAAACTTGCCAGGCAGGAAATTTATAAAAACAGCGATTCTTTGGATGATGAATGCATACAAGAAAGGAAACTTTCACCAGACTATGATAATGACAAGTCTCTCTATTTCTTCCCATCTATAATTTTTTTCTTTCCGTTTCTCTGAGTTTATTCAAGTATTTTAGTATCAATTGATGGCATGGTTTAACAGATAAATCCTACTCTCTCTTCAGTAAATCAGGCTCAGTTTCAGCTCCTGGTTTTACTGTTTTACCCTGAACCACCTGTGAGTCTGTGGAACACCAGATACACTCCAAGAAAAAAAGTCTCCTCCTCACCTGCCATAGGCAAAGGTAGAATACCTCAATTTGATAGTGGGCAGAGGGTAAAATGTGGAATTTTATAATATACACATTAATTAGTTCAAAGTCTAGGCTTGAGATATTGTACTTATTTCTATGGAAATGTAATATGGGATCTCCCTTCACAGAGCACTACTCACTCTGGGGCTGAACTGCTCAGAATTCCACTGAGGAAATTCATGGGGTTTGGGGGAAGAAAGGCAAGTAAATCTTGCTCGTACTTGAGAATTACCATGAGACAGGACCAGGGGAAGGCCACCAATTGAAACAAGCTGATCTGAGGAGTCTTAGCCACATAATGCTGCCCTATTCAAGATGCAGCAGCTGAAGGGCTGATGTCACTGGTTTACAGCCAACCCTCTCACAGATTTTAAGTTTTCCCATGGATATTCTCCTTGCTCTGATCAATAAAAGACATTTCTGTCTCTATATGAACCAGCTCCTTTACATGATGAGACAATTCCTGTGGGCTGCTCTGAGGTACAGACACATCTCAGTCACAGCAGCTCATGGATAACAGTCAATAGCACAAAGGTGCAAGATGGGGAAACCCAGTGCTTAGCAAAGTGTCCAACCATTTCGCCTCTCAGGGGTTTGCAGGAGGTGCTAAATTTACAGCATTTTATTTTCTGGCTATTGGTTAAAATATTTTGAGGAAGACAGAGTGTTGTGTGTCTGATTGAGCTCAGCGTTATTAAATGCGAGGGGAAGTCATCTAATGTCTGTTTAATTGTAGCTGTCTTTGGTGAGTAGTATTGATGATTAATCAATTGACCAGAGGGGACAAGCTGAGAGGGGGAACTGGGCTGAATCGATGTGCAGGAGAGGATGGGAAGTAAGATGGACTCTGAATCAATGGTGTTGCTACTTGCTCAGTTAGGCTGGAGATTGGGATGTGCCCTCTGCAAGAGCTCCCCAGCAATGCAGAGGGGCTGCTTCACAACAAAGACATTTCACTGCTTTTTATTTCTATTGATTTCCCAGTGAAGTGTGTCTTGGCATTAGGGATTCCCACTGAGCAAGGAAGAAAGATCAGCTTCTTTCCTCGCAGGGTCAAGAAATCCTGACTGATGAATCTTGTCTTCTCAGAAAAAGAAACAGGAGCAGAGGTTTGGCTGTACATTGCCTACTAGAAAGAAAGAACTGAAAGTGTGTCATTAAAAGGGAGGAAAATATAAAAGTACCTGAAACTGAAAAGCTCTGATTAGGAGGGGCAATGTTTAAAAAAAAATTGAGCAAAAGACAGATTGATGAGGTCAGTGCTGTCAAAGGGATTAGTATCTGAGAGAGTGAAATCTGATTTTGCATTTATTCAGGGCTGCTGTACTTCAGGCAGGTGCTCCAGACACCAAAACATCACAGGCATAAGAGTTTTCTTCTCAGCCTGCTCCCAGCTAAGCTGCAAACACTGAGCAGAGCTGGAAGAAGTGCTGGCCTCTGCTGGAAGGAATTCCCGTGGCTCAGCTGGGTCAGAGTCCCCAAGTCAATGCTGGAAATCCTGTACCTGCTGCCAAAGCAGGAGGGAAGGGAGCTCCTCTGGGCTGCATTGCAATTCTGGAATATTGGGCAGTAACTCTAAAGCACTACAGGGCTGTGGATTTGTTTCAAGACCTTCCCCTTCCTTACTGATGGAGAAATTGCATTAAATACAGAATTAATGGCAAAACTAAGACTAGCTCAGGCATCCAAGCTCCTATAAAGTACCCAAACAGCCAATCTCCGCAGCACCAGATTAGAAAGAGCCTGAGTAATTCTGATAAATCATACAGATAATGTTACAAATGAAGACACTGTTAGCATTGAACTCTCCCTTGCTGCTTTCCTGTACTTGCTGTAAGCCTTGGCTGGTTTAAAGCAGGAAATGTTACACTGCAGGTAAAACAGGCCTGTGAGTAACTGTGCTTCCCTGAGGAGCTCATGAGAATAAACAGAATGGGCTTGGGACCTTTCCCAGACTTTCTTGCCAGGTGATTTTCAACCTCTGGATAATCCTGAGGTCTCTCATGTAACTTAAATTTTGCAGAGTTTGTGTGTTCATGCCCTGTGGAATATTTCCCATGTGGTAATAGATCCTAAACTTCTCCCTTTCAGCTTCTCCTGAATGTCATTCCACAGCCACCTATCCTACACACCAGAACAAATGAATATGGATATTTCTCTCCCTTTTTTGTTTCCCATCTGCATGAAACATATGCCATGTGCAGTGATTCCAAAAGATCAGAACAGGGTCTATAGTCCACATGCTAAAATTCGTAATAAAATATGCATGACAAAACCTTGCAGAGGAAATCACATTTCAGCCCAGGAAAAGAGCCCTCTGTTTTAATGAGGGTTTAATTAATGTCAGATGGGCTCAGTTGGTAACATTCTTGCCTCTGGTGTAGAAGGTCATGGTTTTGAGCCCTACATTAGGCCCTGGGCTCATAACCAATGCTGACACTGCAATGTTTTGCTGCTACACTGTTAGAGGTTCTGACCTTCAAATGAGGTGTTTAAACTGAGATTCCTCCTGCTACTCTCTGGTGGTTCTTCCAGCTGGAAGCTAAAGATGTCCTGGCACTTTTTAAGCAGCCCAGGGAATAGCCCTTGCATCCTAAGTCACCCTTGCTTAATAAAGTAGGTTATTATATACAAAGCTGCAACTCTCAGCCATTACTGACAGTTGACAGCCCCCACTAATGAGCCTGTTGTGTTTATTTATGTGCTCTGTTGTGTTTATTTATGTGCTGACTCCACTCAGCACCCAGGAAAAGCTCGCTGCTTTGTCACAAAGCAGTGAAGGACTTTTGCTCCATGCTTGAAGAGGAGAAATATAGGGAAGACATTAAAATAACATTAAAGGGGATGATTTCCAAAATGAGAATGCCCTGTGTCTTTTCCAAGAAAAATGGTACCACTTAGAAAAGGTGAATATTTTTGGCAAGGAGAGACAGAGGAGATAAGGAAAAAAAAGTGAGGCTTCAGAAGTAGGTAACAGCTGGTTCAAGATTTCTTGCAAAGTTACATTAAAACCAAGACTGACCTTCAGCAGAAATAGGGTTAAAAACCTCAGGAAAATTATTCATGAACCAGCAGTTAGATTTGTGTCGATCTGAGGGATCCTGCTAATCAGCTGTCACCACAAAAGACATCCTACAAACCCATCTGGAAATTAAGATCTTTATGATCTGTCCATTCTGACCATCACACGCAATTCAGAACTGAATACCAGAACTGCATTTCCAGCTTTGTCAATCCTCCTCACCCCTGCCTTCCACTCCTCCTCCCACCACAAAAAATGTTCTGATTTTAGCTCCAATGTGACTCTTACCTAAAGCAAGTCTATTACTGCAAAGTATTAAAACAGAAAGAGAGAAAAAGCAACAGCAAAGCCCAGAATTTCATTTTGATGCTCCCCCGAGAACATTTAGTAAATCTTTTTTAAAATATTAGCTATCAAAGCTAGTGACTATTGAAACCAAATAAAGGCTTCCTAACACGGACCTTACTGTTTGTGGTAGCCTGGTGTCCCTGAACAGCAGGCACAGAGTGCTGCAGGACAGATAATCTTACCACAACACCTTTCAGCAAGACCAAACCCTTCCCATTTACTCCAGCTTGGTTTGGGAGGAAAGCAAAATGGGTTACAAAATCAGCTTGTGTACACTGTGCCTCCCACAAAACAACTTGTTGGGAATAATCGAATATAGTGCAACAAGCCAAAGCTTTGATTATCTAGAATCTGGTTTATGTCTGGGTAAATAAAATACAATCAATCCACATACAGAAATTTAATTGGATTTATTTCTAAGACATCCTGCCTCCTGCCTTTTGTTCACTCTGCTGGGTTGCTGCCACTTGAGCAGAGAAAAATTGAAATGATGCCATCTACCTTTATGGAATTGCATCTAAGATATTTACAGAGGCTCATGTCATAGAGATGGACTTCTTTTTATTCTGCAGTAAATCATTCCTGGTCTTCAGGCAACAATTTTAATGTTACAAAGGCTTGAAAGTAATTTATGACTCTGAAAACCAGAGAAATTTGAAAAGAACATATATTTTTAAAGCAGGTAAGCTATAATGCTACACATCCCAGCTGAGCTCCCAGCCAGCCTCCCATGGGGATTCAGTCCCCAAGCCTTTGTATGGCTGTGTTATTCAGGACTCTGAGCAGTGAGCACATTCTAATGCTGATAGCATCTGTATAATTCTGGGTATAGTTGGTCTTGGTGCAGGAAGAACATTGCTCCCAACTCTATTTCCTGTGATTTTACATGCAATGTAGTGTTGTATCAGCTTCTAAAAAGGTTCAAGCATGGAACTTTACTGCATGAAAAAGGAACTTTAATGCAAAATTAGAGAAGAAGAATTAATCCTTGACCATTTAAGCTACATGGGTGGAGTGCAAATGGCATTACTGCTGTCAGAGAAACTGGAAAGCAGCTTCCTGGAGCCACAGTGCCCCTCTGAGCAAGGCACAAACCCAACAGCCTGGAGCAGGGTTTGGCCCCTGCTGATGAAGTGTGGGCTGGCCAGCTGGCCAGGGCACCTCAGGGGGATGTATCTCACCTCATATTTTAGGGCAGCAAGTCTAAATGAGCTGCCAAGAGAAAACAGGGGCCTTCCAAAAACTCTTCAGAGTCTTAAAATGAGCGGGGTGAATTGTTCTATGTAGCTGCCTGTTTCCATCCACAAACTACCCAGGGAATCCAAAGAGGTGGGAGAGGACCTTAATGACAAGTCTGAAGACAGCACATCCTTGGTCCCAGGCTAAAGAGAAGCTTGGCCAGGTTGGATGGGGTTTGGAGCAACCTGGTTTAGTGGAAGGTGTCCCTGCCCATGGCAGGGGGGTGGAACTGGGTTATCTTTAATTCCCTGCCAACCCAAACCATTCTGTGATTCCATTATAAGGCAGGAAATTTTCAGGAGCAAATGTTGCCTTTTCCTTGTGCTCTTTCCTGCAGAATGAATTCAGTGCAGCAATGAAAATGCAGTACAGGAAACTCCAGGATTCTCAGCTTTGGACACCTGCCCCTTTCAGCAGTGCCTCTCGGACTGATGGAATCACTGGGGGCTCACAGATCTACTTTCATCCTTACAATGAAGTCTCTTTCAAGCAATGGCACATCCTGCTAAACTCCAGCCAGGGTTTCCCATGGCTTTTTTTTTTTTTTTTTTCCTTTAGACATGGTAACTACAGCAACAAGAACCCAAACAAGTCTGTTCCCTGCATGAGGTGGCTTTGTTGGGTGTCTCTTACAGCTGGAACTCAGCTGTGATCAAATGTGCAGGTGCAGCTCTGCTGGGGAGGTCTAACACACACCCAGCAGGACCTCATCAAGCTGCAAGGAAACCTGAGGAGATCAGAGCCCTGGGAGCTGTGGGCAGCACAGACAGATTCCAGAGCACTGCCAGCCCCACACGGCACAGGGAGGGAATCGATCGTTGTGGCACTAAATAAAGATTAGGAATAGGAGTTCCTTCATCAAAGTGTGTGATATTAATCCTTTTTAGCGGGTTCTTTTATTGAAATGTGCTCTGGCTCTCAATGAGAGTGGCTGCTGTGCTTGTAAGCAGGGCCATGGGGAAGAGCAAAGGGCCATTTCTTTGGTGAAAATGTATAAATGGTTCAAGACTCTCTGCCTTGGTGGCTTTTCCTGAAGGCCACTGTCCTCACCCTGCTGTCATGGCTCACTGGCACTGCCTCCAGCACTGAGCAGGGCAGTGCCTTGTGTTCATCTCTTGGGAACAGATATTTATACAGGTATTGATTGAGCAGGCTGAAGGGCAGGCAGGCTGATAGCAGAAAGTTGCTTTTATAGTGTGGCTCACAAGCATGACAGTGAAATCTTCTTTATCCTTGATCATCACTTCTATCAGTGCATTTTAAAGTAAAATTACAAGATTTAGCTTTTGATCACCAAAGTGTGTGTTTAACATCCAAACACTAAAATTAAAACACATTCGAAAGCATTTAGAATAAACAAACAAATAATTAATTATTCAACAATTCACTGGTATCCACTAACAAACCTACAGGGCCTTTTGCTTGGATATTCTCCTTAAAAGGAAGCTCTGCAGATGTGCTGTTCTTCCCAGGCTGTGGGAACATGGCTGAAGAGATTCCTTTCTGGAAGATGCAGCCACCTCTAGATAGAACATGGGGCAAGCACATCTCTCTTTGGAATTGAGTGGCCACACACCCAGGCCTGGAGTCAGGTGTCAGAAGAGAGAGATACAAAATTTCAAAAGATTGAGTCAAATGAACATATTTTTAAGCTCTTTTTCAGAAATCTGAATCCTGAAGAGTAGGTAAAAAAGGGTTGCAGAACAGGGCAGCTGATTGAACATTCCTGAATACTTCCAGTCCTTCCCAAAGTACAAATAAAGATACATCTGTGTCTGACACTGCTACTGCATTAATAATTGCCCAAATCTCAGTGCACCAATCCCACACCTTCAGCCTGATGCCTCCCTGTAGATTCCACAACACAGGGACATGAACCCACTCATTAAGAACAGGCACTGCCCAGCCTCAATCTAATGCAGCAAATAATACCAAATTGGCCTTAATTGACACATAAAACTCCTGTTATGGTGTGATTAATTTATTCTGCATTCATACTTGTAGCTAATAAAAATAACTTCCACTGATAAATAACTCCTCCCAGGTTCAGTCCAGTGAGAAGAACAGGTGTAGCTCATGTCCCCATTACCTAAATTGTCCTGGAGATGAGTTTTAATTTGCCATATAAATACTTTATGCTGCATCCTTTACTACTGTATTATTAATTTTCTAGCAAAATGTGAGGCGGGTAATTGCACATGGGAAAAGACAGTAGACAGATATTAGCTGGGGTTTTTTTAACTTTTCTAGTCAGCCTTCAGGGTTTTCTGGAAAGCAGGAAAGACTGCTGCTTCTGAGAGAAAGTGGCAACGTCTCCAAAAAGTCTGCAGGAAAGTTGGGCAATACTTCAAGGTTTTTCAGTTCTGCTAATCCAGATAACAGCAGAAAGTCAAGATGTGAATTATATAAGAGAATAAGTTCCCTCAGCCCTGGGAAACATTTAGTTTAGATTTCAAATATTCTTGCTTCAATAAAAACTCCAAAAGGAGTCATCATTTCACACTAAAAAAACCCTAAAACTATTCATTTTCAAAAGTACATAACAGTTTTGTGTTTCTCCTCAAAATTTTACCCCAAACCCAACTGTGCTCTAATGAACTGCCAACTCAAAAACGTTTCATCATACTAAATTTTTGTCATATTGTGAAAATACTTAGTGTGATTTGTTGATGCAAGTCATTCCTTTAAGAACCCCTAAACTCAACAATTTGAACCTCTTACTCTATTCTTCCTCAAATCATTTAACCCTAATAATCTAAAGAATTTTAGGCAGAACACAACTTCCCAGTGAACATACCCCTGGGCAGGAAAGGTGATCTGCTTTTCCAGGAGAAAGTTCTTGAGTTAATATTAATTTTTCCTGACAAAAAGCACATTATACATAGTTCAGAGAACACAGAAGTTGTTTAGATTGGTTTTTATCTGATTATCAGGACCTAAATAGATTTCCTGAAAGTAAAGTAAAATAAAATAAACCCCTAACAAACAAGGAACCTTCAGTGATGGGGCTCAGAAGATGAATTAAAGTTGAGACCTTACAAAACACTTTCAAATCTCCTGCTCTTTCTTCTCTCCTCCTCAGATCCCTCTCCTTCCCCCCCCTCTGGAAAAACTGTGTAAAGAGACTCCTCTCAGCAATGTCACAGAGTCCACCCTTGTCACAGTCCACAAATCTGCACATCTCAGCTGGGCAGGCTTTGGCAGCAGACAGGAAATAAAAGGATAATAAAAACTACAAGAGAAAGAAGGGACTCCAGGATCCTGCTCCAGTCCTGCTGAAATTTGTTCTGTTTGAGCTAAAGGTGCAGGTCCTGTAAGATCTTTTCAGAATAACTGACAAGAAAAAAGCCCACAATTATTAACCTTTCCACTTGTTCCCATAGTTTATTGTGACAAGACAATGCAATAAGCTTGAAGGTAATCAAAAAGCAATTTTGTAGTAGTGAGCTTAAAATGACAAACCTTTCCTTTTCTAAATAAATCACCATTATTCCCACATGGTCCGTACTTGACAAGTTTGTTTCCTTAGTAACAGAGTATTTAAACAGGGTTTGTGTGCAAAGATTATACCTTTAGCCACAGAAGTGAAAGAGGAGACAATGGGACAAAAATCGGTCCACCTCCCTGAGTGAGTGATTTCAATGTTTAAGGACAGAATCCCAGGCTGTGCAGAAGCCCAGGGATGCCCCTTCCCTCTGTGCATTCTGTGGACTTTCTGGAGTGTGTGGGCTCAGAGGGATTTTCAGCCTCCAGTGCCTAAACTGAGTGTAACACTCCCTGATGTTTGTTCAATAGCTCACCTAATGTTGAGGTCAGCTGTCTTATAAATTATTGAGCACATTAGCAGTGTTAGGACTACAATATAAATAAAGGGTATGTGCCAGGCAGAGAAGACATCCAGGGTGTCTGGCTCAAAGACAAAAGAGGGAACAGACAGAAGAAAAGACAAATGTGCCCTGGATATGTTCAGAAGCTTTCATCAGTAATTAAATGACTGATTGCTTTGTAATAGTAGAGAATGTTTTTGACTGGGTACACAAAACCTGATGTCATGTACTGAGCTCAGTCCAATGCTGGAGAAAATCCTTCAGCCCACTCTGTTTGTCAGTGCCTAATTCCTAACTTTTTGCCATCAAAAGTGGTGAGATCAAGTAAACACTGTATGGCCAGGCCTTAGAATAATTGAGTTTGCTCTGTAATTAAAAGAGGCCACCTTTTCTAGCCACAAGTTAAATCAGTTCAAAACAGATTGATTTTAAGTCTTTCAGCAATTTTTAATACATTTTCCCCATTGTCAGCTGATGGGTTTCAAATTCCCCTTGATGAGATCTAAAAGTCTCTACACAGCCAGCATGTTGATAACCCTGAATCAGATAATATGGGGTCCTACATTCAGCTACCAGCCAATGAAAAACATCTACCAAAAATCCCCTGCACATCCAAAATACAATTCCCTCTTCCCTCCTCACCCAACCGTTTCAGGAGCTGTCCCAAAGAGCCAAGTTTGTCAAGTTTGTCACAGCAGTTTGTCAAGTGCCAAGTAATTTGAGAACAAAAGAACAAGACAGGGAATATTTCTATTTCCTGCATCAACACCAACTTGAAAGGCAGTGTTGCTAACTCTAAGTAGCAAAGGTTGTTTCTGCAGAGAAATTGTCTGCTTGAGTTTAAGCTGAGATTCAGAGCTTAATTTCAGATAAAGCTGGTGGGATTGTAATGATGATGAATTTTTTTCTATTGTTTACAAGTAAATTTTCTCAGCATATCTAGATGGGTGTTTATAAATGAATATTAAACTTTTATTTATATAAAAGTAAGGCAGTAGATATTCTTGCAGACACAGATAATTTTAGATTTCAATCAAAAGCAACAGACTCCAGCACTCATAATGGCTTGAATTGATGTTCATCAACCCTTTGAATGACCAGGATGAACAGAATTCCCCCACTTTCTTACCTTTCCCAGAGCTGAACAGCTTCCAGGCTTGGACAGGCTCCTCAGGATTATAGAATGTGCTGGCACTCCCAGCAATATTGTAAATTCTGCTGGCCAAGAGGCAGCCAGGTGGGTGGGGTTGAAGGTCACCTGATGGTTACTCTTCAGCAGAGGGGTCTTCCCTTCATTAAAGTCAGCTGCAGTGTAGATATGAGAAGGATTTAGGCAATTCACTTGTATTTAATCAAGAGTTTTCCCAAAATTCAATCCCAAGAGTCACTACTGGAGTCCAACAATCAAAAACTTCTTTTCATCTTTCTCCTGCCTCATGAGCACCCAATCTCCCTCTTGCATCTTTCAGTGTAAAAAAAGTTCAATACTGAGATACAGGATGAAAATCAATCCAGAGTTTTGCTAGTTAAACAATTTACCTCTGTTCATGGGGAATAATGAGCCCAATTCCTTACGTGGAAATTCTGGAAACTCTGGAAATTAGGCTGCCTTTTTAAAAAAATTTACTGAAACATGAAATTTGCTAAAACTAAATTACCAGCTTCATAATATATTTGCCCAAACATTCTTGGATGAAATATCAGTTTGGAAGAGGCACCAGATTAAATTCATCAGAAAACATGTTGCAGAGGAATTTACAAAATATTAAAATGTCAGCTTTTCTCCAATCCTCCCTCTGAAATGCAAGAGATGATTTGCTCAGTAGTTCTATAGCTTTGTTTCCTTTTTCGTGTTCCCATATTATGTTCTTTTCTAATTGTCTCCTGTTACAAGAGAGGAGGAAAATTATATTATTCAATGTTTTGCTGAGTGTTTTATCTTTACCCTGTCTGATCAGGAGTCAAACTTTCCCTCCAAGTACAACTTCCATCTTCTCAAACCACCTACTGAGATTAAATTCTATTGTTCTACACACTCAGAAAGAACCTAACAAAATCCACCCAGTTTTTAAGAAATAAAATTCTGATGTTCCATCTGTGACAACCCGAGATTTGGGAAGTCTTTCAGTAAGAAAGCAGCATTCTGCATTACAGGGTTGAAATTGATAGATATATTTGCAAAAAAAAAAAAAATTGCTGTTTGCACAAACTTCAAGCACTGCAGTGCAGATTTATGCATTTCCTACTGGTAATTTGCATTAGCAATAATCAGATGAAAAAGCAGAGGCTGCAAGGATGACATTTCCTTCTGAACTTAAGAAATCAAGTGTGCAAAGCTATTTCCTAGCATTTTTAAAAGATGGTTTTAATCCCATCTATGATAGTTAAAGGTATCTTCAAACTACATATTTAACCTGTGGTTTAGAATGCCTTTTCATTAACCTTGGTTTACTTATTTATATTATTTTATTGAACAGGTTAAACTGAATCTTGCTGCCAAGCAAAGACTCCAGGTTACCATTTGTCACTTGTTCCACAGTTGTCCTGTGTTGATCTTTGGTAGATTACTTCCCTTATCCATAAACATGAATATTTATACCAAATAACTGTACAGAGTATTCAGTCCAGTAAGGGAAATCTTTAATCACAGGAAGGATAACCCACATTCAGATGGTCCTCAGGAAGCCTACGAGTTCTACTGATTGGATTTAACCCCTGATATAGAAATCCTGACTCAATTGGGAAAATAATAAACTATTTAAATACTAGGCCTGAATCTCTGACCCTTTGACTACAAACTATTGATGCCAGTAACAGTTTCAGGGGGGGGATCTCTCATGCAAATATTTAAACTGACCGAGGGCAGGGTTAGGATGGATTTTAGGAAGCAATTCTTGGCTGTGCAGCTGGTGAGGCTCTGGCACAGGTTGCCCATGGAAGCTGTGTCTGCCCCATCCCTGCAAGTGTCCAAGGCAAGATTGGAGCAGCCTGGGATGGTGGAATGTGCTGAAAAGTATTTCATAGAAGGAAGATTCATCGTTTGCATTTGGGCCTTTGAACACTCAATGCCAATTAGGAATTTCAGCCTCCCATGGTGGGTTTTGTAGGCCCCTGTGGTGGGAACCTGTCCCTCTCCAGTCAGTGGGAAGTGAGCTGCTTATGGCAGGTGTCACTCAAACACTAAACTATTAAGGGACATTCCCTTGGCTTGCTGGCCAGAGAGAGGATAATCACTCGTAGCCTGAGTGCTCTGCTTCACCTCTTGTAAGACTAAAGTCAAAATCTTCTATTTACACACAGAGACATCTGAGATCTGCAAAGTTTTGCTTTAATCTCAGCCATCGTAACTGCATTTCACAGGAACTAAGGTGTGTGACAGGAACTGAAGTTTATAGACAGATCAGGGGCACCAGGTTATTAATTACCTCCTGTCTGTGAGTCTCTTTGAAATGCAATGTGTAAGCTCTAAGATTTATTAATAAATTCCCAGTTACCTCGCTGATGTGCAGTTCAAATGGTTAGAATAAACTGTTACTCTGCTTATTATTCAAATCACTAGGATAAACTGTAAAACCCTGGAGTAGCATTACTGAGTGGCTGGCTGGAATCTAATGTGTTTTACAACTTGAAGTCCTGATAATCTGTTCTTTATGCAACTGATATGGTGGTGTCCATCTGAACCTGCAGATACCTTGAGACACCAGTTCTGAGCTGTGAGCATCCCCAGCTTCAAGACTTGTTCCTTGGCAGGCTCATCAAGGGGACTGGCACACACACAGAGGGCACAGTGACATCAGCACTGCCAGCCCAATCCAAAGGGACAATTTTCAGCCAGTGGGGCAATTCCTGGGTCTCCCTGAGGCTCAGTGAGCCCAAACCAGAGGAGGATGCTGCAATCCTGCCTCTGTTAGGGAGCACTGTAGCAGGGAAGGATCAAACAGATGTACAAGGGCTGAATCACTGCAGAGATCTCCAGTTTGTAGAGTCCCTGAAACCCTGAATTGCTTTAGTAATCACTTTAGACCCAACTGCTTTTAGTGAGCTCTTCAGCCTCCTGTGCCAGCATTCCTTACGCAGATATACAATTTTAGATTAATTTCTTGATTAGAAGCTCATAGTTATCCAAGTCCTTTGCTCATCAGTAGTGTGACATTCACAATCTGCCAACACACCACTCTGGGAGATTAAGTAGAATAGATTTTAAATAGTGTGTTATTGACATTTCAATTATTTAAGTTTCAGTAGAAAGTGACCAGATGAGGTTTAGATTGCATGATTTGTCTCACAGAAAAGTTCTGCTGGAAAGAAGCAGATGAAAAACAAGGGCAAGAGGTAGCTCAGGAGCTCAGGTACCTATAGATCATGGCTGAGGAGAAGAGGGAGACAAGCTGGAGAGATTCACTAAGGGGATGGATCCAAAGGTGCTTTATTAAATAGTCAAAGGGACAGAAATGCTTTTCATAAATATCTCAGAAAGACAAAATACCTCAAAGAAGTATGAAGCATAAAAGCATTAGCAGTAAGAATGCAATGAAAGGGCATTATTTAGCCCCAAAATTATTGCCATAAATCAGCCACCACCAAAATGAGGATGTTTGGTTCTGTTCTTCATGAGAAGACCAAGATTCTGGAATAATTCTGGAATAATTCCAGTGGAGGCAAGACAACCTGACTACTTGTGAATGGATTACAGCTCATGCTTGCCAAAGGCACCAACAGGTAGGGCTCAGGAACTCAGGAAATCTTTCCTAGCCCCACTTTCCCAAGCACTCAATTAACACCAACCATCATATTACTGTTAGGAAAGTGTGAGATGTAAAAGTACAAGTGATGTAAAGGCCTGAGATTCCTGCTCAAAAAAATGAACAGAGGATATCTCAGGGTTACACAGTGTTCTGTGTGATACCACCTCCATTCTGGCTGGGAGACTCCAACCAAAAAATGTCAGAACCCCTGAAAATCTGTCATTACATGAACTTCTCATGTAACCATCTGCCTCAGTTTCCTTAAGTCCTTGGTGTCAATGTTCTGTGTTGTAAAAGGTCGATACACCTGGCCAGCAATATTTGTATTCTTCTTGCTAATTATATGCTTACAATAGAATCAGATGGACTCTCTAAACAGGAATAAAATGCATGAGGTTTTTGATTTTCATCTAGGAGAGAATCTTTCCATTTCCAAATAAGCATAGACAGGCTGAACCTCTTGATGACAACTGCAGGGTGGGAAGAAGCAGGGAAGTATTTGGGGTTTTTGTTGTAATAATTATAATAATTAAGACTGTCACTGGAAAACACATGATGGCCAAAATGTTCAGCCATTAATGTCTTCATGCAGACATCTAATTCCAAATGCAGCCATATGAGCAGGGGGTTCTTTTTCAGCTGAGCATCTCTAGTTTCTCTAGGCTTGATCAAATGAATCCCAATGATCATCCCATTTTTGAAAAACTGCAAAATCACTTGTCTTTTCAGGAAAACACTTCAGCACATGCTTAAGTGCTGATGTAAATTGGGACATTATTTGGGAAATTAACCAGAGTTTGGTGCCTAATTTAAACACACAAGTTAAAACACTTTGGCATAAATTGTGCATTTCTGCAAAGACACTCTTGCTCACATAAACAACAAATCAGGCATTTTTCTTATGCTGTAAAGCCTCTTGCCAAAGTGTGAAGATGACGATATTATTTTCAATTTTTAGAGAATATCTGAGGCACATTTACTGCCAGGCTAGGAAGAACGCTCTGGTAAGAAAAAGGGAAAGATTTTCCAAATTTTATTCCTGGGGAAAAGGTTTATCATGCTACCTGAAGCCATGAAAAGAAAACAGTAAATATAATGCAGCATTAACACCCATCAGGCAGCATGTTTATAGGCAATTGTCTGCTTCACACACCTTGAGTTGTATAATGAGACACAGTGAGTTTTACTACCTCTGAAGTAGAGCAATCATCCTCAAATGAGCTGCCTGGAAAGTATTATTGTGGTTATGAAATTGAATTTATATGTAAAAATAACAAAACAGGTTCAAGCATTAGGTAGGTCCTTGTTGACATGACTGAAAACAATGAAGCCAGCCAAAAATAGCCTGTGATTTATCACAAAGGAGAGTGAGAATAGGGAAACCACTTTTCCCTCTTCTACAGACCCTGAAACATTTATTTTTTATCTTGAACTTTCATGTATCCATCACCCTTAGGGCACCAGGAAGTTTCCATTAGTAGCTAATTGCAAACTTGTCCCTACCTCAAAATTAGTAAATTCTTCTTTGGTCTTAGCTCAGACTGAATTTTTAGAAGCCTTAGAACAGGTTCACAAAGCAGCCAGTGAAGTGATTGCCAGTGTGAGAGGCTCAGTCTCCAAGAGGTGCAGAAAGGTGCCCTCATATCCCCATCTGGAGAGCCTGGAGCAGGTCATGGACAGCAGCTCAGCACAAATTCAAAACTGGCAGCATCACAGGCATGGGTATAAGACAGATTTCAGGACCAGACATCACTTTTGGAGCTTTCTCCAGAAGGAGGACTGAGATTCAGGGGTGAATAAATGAAGGAGTCTGGGTGTGATGAACCAGTAGCTCAGATGATGAAACCACTCTTCCCCTTTCCCCTTGGAGTTTCTCTCCTGTTACTCTCCTGTAACAGAAAGCTCAGACACAGACAACCATCAAATGTTTAACCACTGGTTATCCTGAGTGTAAAGGTGGGAAAGTATTTTCCTGCAAAATCTTCCCTTTGTAAGTGCAAAGAAATAAAATCTGGGGTTTGACTGTGTAACAGATGTCTGATTCCATCTCCTCTGTGGTGAGTGCACTTCAGAGAGAATAACTAAGAAGGGCATCTCTACATGGAGAGCAGCAGGCGAGTAAATATGAAAAAATGTATAAGTGATGACATTTTGCCCCACATGTGGCACTCTGCACAATTACAGATTTTCTTTATAGGAACAGAAAAGGAACCTGAGTGCTCTGTGAGCTGGGCCAGCTGTCATATGATCTCATACATGCAGCCCAGAGGATTTGTTTTCCTAAAGAAACTTGCAATCATCTGTCTTTTTAAATATAACTTCTGTGACACATAGAGGAAAATCAGAGACTGATGCTGAAAGCTTTCTATGCTCTATTAATTTTATTATGTAAATCCACTCCCCAATTGATATTTTCATTCAAAACCAGCACAAGATCCGTCATTATTCCTGATGTAAAGGGAAGCAAAACAAGTAGTATTCAAGCAAGTGCTCTCATTTGGATTATTATTTTAATACAGCAGTATTGTCTGTAGGTAATTTTTAAAGCATGTTTGCACAGCAATTCAAGGCTGCTTCTTCCCAGAGACTATTTAGCTTTGTCAATATTTATTAATATTGCTTTTGTAAATAAGATAGAAAGCAGAAATGTTTGACTTAAACCTAATAAGCAGATTTTGAGAAATGGACAACATTGCTTTCTGAGTTATCTGTCTCCATTCTTAATAAAGCAGCAACAAAGGGAAAGCAAAAGTCACAAAGACTGAAGCCCCATGGAAACACGAGCAAGGCATCTTCAGTGTTAGAACACCAGGTCTGCTGCCAGAGGTGAGCATTAAATAGTTGGTTTAAAACTGATTTTAAGGTAGTTAATATAACACACTCACCTAGTCTGTGGATACAATGCATTTCCTTTAAACATCATATTCCTTAAATACTTGTAAGAAGTGTTCCACACTGTCCTGGTCTATGATTGCACTTGGTCTAAAGGCCAAACACAGAGTTTGACTCTGTTGTGGATGTTGGAGCTCAGTTTCTCAAACCAATGCAAACATAAAGAAGTTAATTGGAATTTCCAACAAATCAAAGCAAACAGAAACTCTTTTCCCCTGCAGAAACATATTAGCTATCTTTTCTCCAAAATACTATCCAATTGTGATTCATAGTACAGAAACACCAGTATTTTCAAGTACAGTTTTTGACTGAGCATTCCAAAAACAGAGCAGGAATTAATCCCCAAAGCAAAGAACTTCAAAGCAAAAAAAGACAGTAACAGTGAGGAAATCAAAGCAACACAAAGGCAACGTGATGTGCTCCAGCCAGGAACAGACCCACACTCCAGTTTTGTGTGCTGTTTGTGACAACTTGGGGAATCAAAGTACAGCTTGTGAATCACATTTGATAGTTTCAAACCCTTACAGATTTATTGAAGCACAATCTACCACGAGGGACAGGTTTAGCATTTCCTAAGAGAATTTAGCAGCACCTGGCAGTGGCCAAATCGTGGATCTGCCAGGTTGTCTTGTAGGCTCCTTCAGGTACTGGAAGGCTGCAGTTAAATCATTCTGAAACTTCTTTTCTTCACTGCCATGTCTCCATTTGGCCCTGGGAACAGAACACTATCATATTCTCCATAGTTTTGTTTTCAGATAGCTTGGTTGCTTATAGTTGCATTTTGCTTATTCTTAAATGCTATGAGCATGTTTTGGGTATCTGGATTTTATGGCTCAGTTATTTTCCTATGGAACAACTACAGTAGGTCCATGTTTTAACAAAGAAAAAAAAGGCATGTAAATTTTCTAATTTTCAAGGCAATGTAGCACTTGTGTATATCATCATGAAGCTGTTAACAAAAATGTTACATTTTCATTAGCTCAAAAGCTATTTATTCCTAATGGGTTGTTAAAGACTGAGGGCAAAATTCAGTTACACCAGCATAAATCTGTAATCCATCTATATGCCTTTGGATTTATATTGGTGTCAGTGAAAGAAGAATTAGCCCTGAATGTTCTAAATGTTTCTATTTAAGAAAGTTATTATTCACCAGTAACGACCAATGAATAACAATAATCAAAGGAACTTCTTCCCTCCACCATTAGATTTAATGGGTCAAAGTATTAAAGAGAAGCTGCAGCGGCCAAGATTATAAGAATCTGTAAAAAAAATCAACATTCTGATGGTGTGAACATTCTATCCACAATATTAGTTGGGAAGTCTGTTGGCTCTAGAGAAGATTTAAGCCAAGGATATTTGGCCACCCAAGCACTCTAGGTTGCATTTTTGACTTTTGCAGAGGGCTAAGCAGCCTTTGGTCTCTTAGTCTGACCTCGTGGCAGCCACCCTAACAGTTCTGTTCTGCACAGAAAGTTTTGGAGGCAAAGATAAGATCTGTTTGCTGTCCTGAATTTTTGTACAGTGACAGTAGTCACTAGTAGAGTAACTAGAAAGTGTCATATTCTTGCTTGCCCCAGTTTTAAAAAGCCAGCAGACTGTTGCTAATACATGTTTTTCCTTCTGTGATTGATTCATCTATTCATCTATTGATTTATCTATTCCTTTTATCTACTTTCATCCATGGAAGCATTTGCCAACAGTAAACAAATAATATAAATATAATTAAATACGAAAGGGAAGGGAGATGCCTTGCATTGTATGAATTATCACCCAGGAATACATTATAATAAGCATGAATAAAACAATGTTTACTGTGAAAGAAGTAGAAACATGCAGCTGTATAAACATTTCTCAGCAGTAGTAAAAGTATGATTTCTCACTCTCCTTTTTTTGAGTTAGTTGAGTTTAACTCTATAATCCCATAAGCCACTAAGCCCTGGAGAGCATAAATACAAGTAGAGTCACAGAAGGCCAGCATTAATTCACATTACATGGCATGGTAAAACATTAATTTACAATGAAACAGGGGATTTAGGAATCAGTGAGTCCAGCCTGAAGATCTTCATGGAGCAGATGGGGGGGAAAAGCCTTCTTAAGTATGAGTTGAGAGGAGGTTCCTGTGACAATGACAGCATTTCAAGAGGAAATATCCCAGCATATTCCTCCCAAAATATTTTTACCTTCTCTTGTTCTGATTGACAAGAACATAAAGTTGCAAGCAAATAGGGACTAATAATAGGATAGCACCAAGAACCTTGTGGTCCTTGTCCAGAGAAATCAGCTCTAAACCACGTTTTCCTATCCTTCATGGGTAAGGAAGCAATGGCATCATTTACTGTTGCTGGACTGGAGCACAGCTACAGGAACTCGATTGCCTGGGTGTGTCAGTAGGAAACCTGTGACAAAGCAATGAAATTAACCCAGAGCTCTAGGATATAATCCTGGGACTGCTTCCACTCTCTGGGGTGAAAGGGTGGGAAAGCAAATCTATTTCTTTGGTAGTCACTAAGGAAGCAAAAGGGAACCCAGTACATGAGCTCATGAGGTTTTGGTTTTGGTTATTTGTGTTACTGGAGGGTTTGCTCATTGCAACATGGTCATCTGTCACACATTTTCAGTCTTTGCTGAAATTCACCTTTCTTTGGTTTCCACTTGCTCATGTTTTACTTTTTTTACCCTTGCTCCCTCTTCCATCTGGGGTGCTGCCTTTTTTCTTCCCTTTATTCTCTGTTCTCTCTTTTAGCATGTTTATCACATCAAACCACAGGAGGAGCTGTGCACCTGCTACTGAGATGTGGTGTACGTGGAAGGTAAAATAATCCCACTCTTCTCTGTGTCCTGGATATCTGAATCAGGGGCAAATAAGGAATTGAGCAATTCCTGCCTCTCATAGCTAAGTAACTTGTACATTGTGTTTTAGAGTCCTGGGAGAATTTACTTTCTAATTCAAAAAGGAAAAAAGCAGATTCGGTATTTCCTCATTAAGGAGAATGATGTTTTTAAAGCCACAGGGCATGAAGCTCAAACCTTTACTGTTTCCAGGTTGTGATGAATAAGAATGTCACAGAGAATTAGCAGATACTCTTTGGAAAGCATGAGGGAAAAGCCAGCCTTGAAAGACAGTCCATGAAAATATTACTGAGGACCTTATAAATGAGCAAAAGTACTTTAAAATCAATATAAAATGACAGTCATAACAAACAGATTTCAGAACTGCATTTGGGCCTGATGTGAAGGTTGGAATCAAACCACCAAACTAATTGTTATTTAAGACTTAGAGTAAGATTTGACCCTGGGCCTCTCAAGTCAAAGACTGGTGCAGCAAATGATCAGTCCCTTATATTGTTTGTCTTCCTTCCCCATTTGCTTTAATTTCCAAGTCTCCTGTGACCTTTCAAAAGCATCGTTTCTTCACGTCTCATCTTAAAGCACTTGCATGGGCTTCTGAATGCCCTCGGTGCTTCATCAGCCAGCCAGGCTTGTTCCAAAGCATCATCCCAATCCCCTTTAGTTTGTGTCTCTCTACACTTACTTTCCCACTAGTCCATGGGCAAGAATAAAAAGCAGGCTCCCCTGAAAATACTCCTTGCACAAGTCCATGAAATGCAGCCTATTTCCCACTAGGATCTTTGCACATTTACTTTAAAAGCTGAATCCTATTATTGATATGCCACTGATTTATATCAGGAAGGCTCAACATCCAGATATAATTTATCTTAGCCCAGTGTTTGGAAAATGAAGCATTCAATATTGTGTCCTTTGACAAATGCACAGAGGCACTGGATCCCAGAGGTAGCTCTAACAAATGGTCTCATTCTTGCATCATTCTAGAAATGGCTAAACCCAGCAGCTTCTCAGAATTGCTTTTTGTAGGTTAACACCAAGTAGTCTCACTGCTTTTGGAAAGAAATAAAATCAAGCCACCAACCCTCAAGCTCAAAAGCTGCAGAACTCATTTATTTTTAAACAAAATAATTAGAAGAAAAACATTAACCACAAAGACTTCACCTTTAGAGTCAAAGAACTTGATTGACTTTTTCCCTGGAAATCTTATAGCAGTAGGGAAAGAAACAAACGTTAAAGCCAGGGTTTCTTTTCAGAATGAATGTTCCATCAAGAAGTGAAAATCTCTCTTTGCCTTGGATGCAGTCATGTATCTAATCTCACCATAAATACTGCATGACAGTGTTAGACTGATTTAATAGCAGCTCTATAAATAAAAAACCCCTTGACCTAAAGTACAGGCTCTGCTGCTGCCATGAAGAGGCTTGTTGGAGCTGAGGGTGTGGGATAGAGTCACAGAGTCGTGTCCTGGCCCTGGAGACAGGCTATGGACAGTGGAAACTTGGATCCCTCCTTCCCCAGTGGCTCAGGCTGGGCTGGGAGAGGGTGGTCTAGCACAAATTTCCACGTGGCAGGACAGCATTTGTGAGTTGTTTGTGAAATGCTGAGTGCAGACAGATGTACAGGGATTGCCATTGGGATGTTGACATTTACAGCTGGCAGTGTTTTGTGCTGCTGAGGCATTCAGGGCACACAGGGCACTGCAGGAACTCTGTGTGTGTTTCTCAGAGGGCTTGGGGCACCTGCTCACTCATGTCTGTTGTTCTTGGCTCCAGGACAGCCAGGTGGGAGGACAGACACACCCACATTCCACAACATCAAGGGCATGGATTCATGCTTCCCTGCAAAATACAGGGAGCTTTGACCATGACAAGACACAACAGCAAATTCTCCACTGGCTCCAGCCATGGAGCAAGAGTGACATGAGAACCTGCCCTGCCTGTGTCCTGTCCCAGCTACTGCTGGCCTGCACATGGCCAAAACAATTTCCTTTGCCAGAAGCCATATTTCCCATACACGTATGCTTTCTGCCAGTGGCAGAGGGAACTGGGCTCAAAGGATATAAAAATCCATTTTGTGATCAGTCCAGAGAAAAGGCTGGGCTGGGAAATGGAAGCTGAGCTTGCTGTGCAGCACAGCCATGTGTCAGCTGATGGCCCTGCCTGGGCTTTAGCTCTGAATTCTCCAGGCAGCCTCAAAACACCTCTGTGGAGGTGACATCATGATATCAAAATGAAATGAGACTATTTAAATGCAAGACTATCGTGGTGCTGGTACAATGTGAAAATGAAACTGAGTCAATGTAACCCCACAGGGAGCAAGTTACAGTTTGAGAGAGAAATAAAACAATGTAAATGGATGTTACACTGGACTTAAAGAGCCCACTGAGGCCAGGGTCTGTTGCTGAATTTGTTTGGGCATTCAGCTTAATTTGTGCCATATATCTTGAGCTGGATGCATTGTTTTACTGAATAGCTATTAACTAAAATTAACATGCAGCCAAGTATGTTAGTGTGCAGGCAGGGTTTGACCTAAACTGTGAAAAGCAAAGACACCATGGAAGTCTGGCATTTCCCTCCTAAGAGGGAAATGTCATTGAAACAACTCAATGATACAAAATCGACGCAATTATGAGTATCCTGGCACTGTCAAAGAAAGATGTTTACAAACTCACTGGAAACTAAATTGTGAAAGCATAAATGATATGGGTGTGTTGGGATTCAGTGTGAATCAAGGCTGGATTCATGGAAGACAGGGGAAGGGGAAAATGCAGTGTCATCATCAAGTATCCAAAGGGTGTGCGAGAGCAAAAAGCAAGTTTTAGTCCTTAGGGGAGCTGTTGAGGGGTAATGGCACAAAATTGAGGATAAAAACTATCAGTCTGATTAGCAGAACAGTCCTGCATTAGTGGGATCTGCTGGGCTGTGACAGGATCTCCCTTGGAAACAGCAGATTTCATGTGGATGTCTGCAAGGAATGCTGAGATTCCTAACACAGCCCTGCCTGCTCCTGTGCTGCTGAGAGTAACAGCACTGATGCACTCAGGTGAAGCACATCCTGCAGCTGCCCTGAGCAAGGGCTAAGAAATAAAAAAAAAAACTTGACTTTTCAGCAGCCATGTTTCAGGAGATGCTCTGGAGAGTCCCCCAGACATCTGGAGGTGTTAAGGTCTGCCCAGGCAAAATCTCCAGCTGGAAAAAGGACATAAGCCTCTGGTAAATCCAGAGGCATGGACATCCTCTCACTGCAGTGCACCCATTGCTCATCGTTTTTATATATGATAGCAACAAAAATGCAAGTAGACACCAATTCCCCAGATGATCACAAACCTTAAGTGAATTAATCAGCAACAGGTGTACAAGACACAAAAATGTTTTATTATCATTTTTTGAAGAAGAACCTGACATTTATCACCAACAAGAAGGGGTACTAAAATTTCCCCTCTGTTTAATATAGTGACAAAAGGGAGGAATGGAGAGATACATGAGTGAAATGTCCTAGGTCACCCGAATTTTTTATTGACACTCATTACTGCAGTGACAGAATACAAATGCTCCCAAAGAAATATTATATTCTACCAAGCCTATAATGTCAATAATCTTCAGGGAATCTGTAATCCCAATTACCAGGCTTATTTTGGCAGGTCCTAAAGAGCACTTAGTCTATAGCAACTGGCCTTACTACAAAATCCCTGGGAAATTTTGGCTTTAAACTGTATGCAGCCACTACACAATTCCTGCTCTGTTGAAGTTAAATGTATCAGCTACTCGTTTAGTAAAAGCCATAATCTTAAAAAGACATGAAAGAGAACTCAGTCTAGATTAGGGATCAAAGACATGATCCATGTTACAGCAGTTTTTAGGATACTGGAGACTAAAATAATATTAACAGTCTGCTTTGCTGTCCAGCATCATCATTATGAAACTCCTCAACTTCCCTGCAAAGAACTAAGAAGAAAAGCACGAGGAAACACAGCTGGAGCTGAAAGCACTGAACTGTAGTGGGGGGGAAAGAACAAAACCTCTCAGATCCAAACCAGTTATGGTTGCAAATTGTCATTCTGACTGTATTTATAGAACTTGCTAAGGTACAGAAAAAAATGCAGTTGAAGGTATAAAACAGTCTCAGGAGCAGATGTAGTCTTAGCTTTCCAGAAGGTAGAAATATGGAAGAAAATTATGAGCCACAAAAATTGCACCTCATAACTCACAGAGTGGCTTGGCATCTGAAAGAGGTTGACAAAAACTCTGGCATTGGGGCAGGGATTCACTCCCAGTAGTGCAGCTTTCTTAGCACTTGTGCCTGGGTTTGCCTAGACATCAGCCCAAGTTTGTAACATGATTTCTATGCAGCTCTCCTAAAAAACATATAGCACACTACTACTTTAGAGAGAGAATTTCAAAATCAGTTAGTTGAAGAGCCAGTATTCTTGGATATTGATGGAAAAATAAGGCAAAAACCAGAGCTGCAGGTTGGTGCCTACCATCCAGCTTGGAGAGAACCAGATTTTCCAAGTGCACATCTTGTACCAGGCCCAGCATCCCCGCCCAAAGCAGCAAGGCTGCTCCCAGGTACAGCGAGCCCGTTTCCAAGGCTTGGATGGATCAAGCTCTGGGAAGATTCTGATCTGGGGGGATGTGACAGTAACAAATGGCCTGTGCAGGCCCTGTGACAGGCTGCTCACTGGGTAACTGATGAGCTGGTGTCCCGCCGAGCAGAGCCCATGTATTTAGCGAATGACAGAAGTGCGATGTTGATCGAATCTATGTGAATAGCAAAGAAAAGCAAATACAGGCTCTACACTAAATGCCCATGATGGATAGATTCGTCTTGCTGTGTGCTACTCTGCTTCCAATGTATTCATTCAAACTACACATGTAATTCAAAATTTTCCTGGAATTTATTCTTGTTTACAGGAACTCTGAAGCACTGTGCTTCCAAGTGTTTGCAAATGACAAAGTACTCCACTCTGCTCCAGGGAAGGATTTGAGTCCATATCCTGAATTAAGTCTATAGCACACTCTTGCTGGCTGCAATATATAAAGGGTAGGCTTTGATTTGTCTACATGACAGTGTAAATCAAAGGAAGCAGAGGGAACAAAGCCCCAGCTACATGGCACCTATGAAATGAGGAGTGGTGGAGAACTTGGTTCTGCTTCTACCACAAAGCTTTGGCCAAAATCTAATTGGCTTGGAAAGGGCAAAAAGCTCAAACCTGCTTGGAGAGACCTCATACCCTTCACCTTTGTGTTCCACACACAGTGTACAAATCCACACATTTTACTGAAATAATCACAATACTGAGTTTTTTAAAAAATGTTTATACTAAAGGAAAGAATTCTGGAAGATTTTAAGTTTCCTAGGTGACTAGTTTTGGGTCTTTGAAACCCACCTGTGAGGATGACAGTTACAGATATAGACTCTTTTTTCTTTTTTAGATTTTACTCATTCCTTTCCATAAATCACACACAGCTTCATAATGTAACTTTGCACCAGAATGTCTGAATCACCAAGAAGCCTGTGGAAGCTGGTTTTTGCCAAAGATTTGGGAGGTTGATTTTTATTTTTGTATTCTCAGAGTAGGCAATTCTTGTAGAAGCAAAATACTGTAATTAAATTGTCTCAGTATTGACAGTTTCTTTGTTGCATTTCTTCTATTCTCTTTTCACTAGGTCACCCTGATGGACTGGAGCAGATTAAAAACATGATGCCATTGAATTCAAGGAAGTACTGCAATCCAAACCTACCAGCACTAACCTGAGAAAGTTTTATTCCATATTATTCAATACAATTTTAAAAGATGCAAGATTTCCTAGGTTAGGAAACTAACAAAGATACCTTTTTCCCACTGAAAGCATGAAATCATTCCTCTCTGCTTCCAAGACTGGTTTCAGAATTGGGATTTTCACAGGCCAAGCTGCCCATCAGTGCCCGTGACCTGGCAAAGGTTGTTCTCTTGGTGGAGGAGTTTTCTGACCTCCTAAAGATGGGGGAATCAGATTCTCTAAGCAGCTCCAACACAAGCCTTTCATCCATGACCTCCAGGCTGGATTCCTGCAACTCATTAGACAGTAACAGTGAAACATGCTAATAGATTGCACATTCAGAGTCACTGATGCCTCGGCACCTGGGGTGAAAGTCTCTGCAGGCAGAGTTCAAGATGCCATTACTTGCAGCCACTGCCACATGCCATGGGTTAAGTCACCTCATCTCACCTGGGCTCTCAGCTCTCAAAGCTTTTCTTGTTATTTGGAAACAGAGACAGAACAGAGTATCAGATAGACTAATAATCTGGATTTATCTTTACAGTTTTCACAAGCAGCCAAGTTTAAAGTACAAATGAAGGGTATAAGAAAAAAGGTTAGGAGGAAGAAGGCTCAGAGGAAGGCAGAGATCACAAAGCAGCTCTGCCTAGTGGTAGAGAGGAAGGGCTGTGCCTACAGCTCCTGCAGTAGAAGATTAAACACGTGTGTTTTATTCCAGGAGGCAGAATTGTGTACATGCTCTATAAAAATGACACCAAATCCAAATGATTGTAAGGAACATTTTGTTTTTACATATGAAAATTTATAAATCATTACAGCAGTGTTTCTATGCAGACAAAGTTATACATGGCAAAAATGTGTTATTAGTGGAATAAAATAAGCAAAACTGATATAAATATTGTGTTGGGGTTTTGTCCTCTAAAAATAATGATGCTTTTATTATGGCATCTTGGTGTGACCCTTATCACAGCACCCACATCCCTTCACAGCACCCACATCACTTCACAGCCATGCCTGACTGCTGCTGGCAATGAGTTACAGCCTGACTCCACCTCAGTGGCAATAAAAGGGAAAGTTTAAAGACACTCAAATCTGTTATTGTTCAGGAAATGATCAGTGTTATCAGGTATCAATGCATGATATTGCATGATACCTTCTGAATATTCTCTCCACTAATGCTGTGCTTATTTTATTGGCTTTTTTATCCCAATCAAATTCAAGGTCCTCTTTCCAAAGTTCTAGACAGATCAGGTCATGAAGGCCATTCAGAAACATCCTCCAAGATGTGATACCTCTTGACATATAAGTCCCACAGGCAGTATAAACATTAAAGTAACAAAACTGAAAGTACAAAGTTAAGGGATGGGGATTTCTTCAGGGACAGCCTGATAGACTGGGACCTGCTCACAAAGAAAATCAAGAGGTCTGCAGGTGTCAGTGTCTTCTACAGCCACATGGAAGAGTTATTTCAGTGGATCCTCACTCCCACAATGCTGACAACAAAGAAAGAGAGGTCAGCACGTCAGAAGTTACTAAAAAAACCAGTTTGTCAGTACAAGAGAGACCAAACAGCCACGAGGAACTGAAGCTGGAGCATATTTAAGTTCTACACCCCAAGACAGCCATGAGAAGTTCTCTAATTCCATACAGGACCTTGTGTGATGTGTGTGATGTTTGCTGTGCCCACAAACACCTCTGGTCACCGAAGTTGCAGCTGAGGCAGAACAGAGCTGTAACAGATGTGGGAGTGATGATGCAGAACCATTCCTGCCAGCAGTCACTGCTGAAGATGGGCAGCACTCACGGCATAGCCCCAGGACACACTCCAGCTGCAGCAGAATGTGTCTTTTCATGACAGAAATCACAACCCACTACAGCACCCAAAACTGTGTCCATCAGTTATTTACAATAATAAAGATTGCAGAGAAAGCACTAAAGCCTTGCACTTACTCAAACTCTGGCTTAAGGGCTGTGCGTGACCACATTGTGCCATCATGAATCACATCCTGAAGGAGCATGGGGTGAAAAGTCCACATGAGGAATACCTGATATCTGTGACTCTGACACACATCACCAACAGTGTGCAGTTACTTCATCTGGGTTCAAATATAATACCCATCATTTGAGGACATGCTAGTTTACTTGTCACCAAATCTACATAATTAATTTAACCACTATCATTACAGCTGAACTTTCCAGCCCAGTCAAATGAAATAAGTCAATTCCTTCTGTGTACTTTTTTTGGATGTTTTCCTTCCTCTGTGGCTAATTATTGAAGATTTTCTTCTAAGCCCTAATTCATGCCTCCTTCCTGCTGAGTGCAGATAAAATGTCATCTGTGCAGGAGCTCATAATCAGCTGATCCTGACAAGCACATGATAGAGCACAAAAGGAAGAATATTGTTTTAAGGAGGGAGAAATCCAGATCTAACTACTGGGACTTTTGCCAGGGATTTCAATGTGAACAGAATAGAGACCTCATTGAGACAGTTGAAATTAGACCCTGTTGCTTCTCAAGGGTTTTGTTTCCTTCTAGCTTTTTGGATGAAAAGATGATGAAACAGAGCAGTGTAGCCTCATCTGCACGATCAAAGTAAAAGGGAGGTAATAAAGCTGAGGATACAGCAAAAGAGAGGACAAAACCCCACCAGACAGGGTGCTAGCTGAGGTCTTGAGCACTTTGAGGGTCGTCTGCCATTTTGTAAACATAGAAACCTTGTCCAGGCTCAGAATTTGAAGATGCTCTTCATATATCTGGCAGTCTCTAAAATCTAAGAGATACATGTTCAGCTCGTTGAAACACAAGATCAGTTACTGCCCTTCAGCTTCTTAGTTCAAGAAATATCTCACATGGAATGGGGGAGAGGGAGGAGAGAGACAACACCGGGCATTGAGACCAGAGAACAAAATCGGGGTCCTCCCATTTCATCCCTCCTGAGCAAGTAGATCTGGCTGACCTGTTATTCTTTCCATATCCTTCATCCTCTAAAAAGAGAATTCTAGAGAAGAAAATAAAAAACATCCTAGCCTAATACGTTCATTTTCTCCTCCCGATGTTTCGAGCTCACTCTAGGGAGGAGTCACTGCTGTTAACACTGAGGGAAAATCGCCAGGATAATTTCCTGAATCCGGACTGAGCCCTGGTGCTGCAGCCATCGGCCTGAGCCCGGTTCGGGCAGCCCAGCCGCCACCTGGTGACTGAAAACTCACACTGCGTTATTCCCTCAGCATCCACTCCTTCATTACTTATTCCAGATGTGCACGGAATAAATCCGACAATGTATCCCAGGTAGGAGTAAGGAGCTCCGATTCTCTAGAGTTCAAATATACAATACAGATCAATGTTAGAGGGGAAAAAGAGATAAATTTAATTAACTCAAGTCTTAGATTGCAGAGAGTGGTAAGAGGGGAGTGGTTGGATTCTAAATTCTTTAGTATCTGAATCTAAATTCAGGTACTAAAGAGCTTCCTCACATCTGTGTCTCCTCTGACTTTCCACAGGACAAAAAGCAGCAAAATGACTACATTCCAAACATCCATTACCCTTCCCTTTTCTTGTCCCCTGCATTCCCAGCTGGCACCACAGTCCTGAACAGTCACACAGACTTGCTCTGAAACAGGTGACTTCAGTAAAAAGATTTGCAAGCTGAATGCTACAAAATAGATTTCTAGAGAATGGATTTTGGTGGTATGACCAAAAAGTGCTCTCAGTCAATATTTTAATAAGCTGTAAGAAAATGTTTAGGACCATCATTTTTAGAAGGCATTAGATACCAACAAACAGAACACTGCTTGAAAAATATTTATGTTTAAAATATAACGACTACTGCATATATTCTTTTCAACTTTCATGCTCTAGTCAATGTATTATAATTGAGCTCTACTGAATTACTTTTCTAGTGGATAAATACTGTACACGTTGTACTGTGAAGAGACACCATGTAATGTATACTAATTAAGCCATTATATCTGTGGAGAAGATCGTATCTGAAATATCAAATTAGCAGGAATTAAACATCTCAGAGGATTAATGAAATGTTATGGAGCCATTCACTTCCAGGTCAACAGGTTCAATTTCAGCTTAGTTTAATAGTTATAATGAATTTATGTGCTGGAGATAACAATTCTCTGCATATGTCCATAAATCAGGGTAAGAGCCCCTGGTTCACACCAAGAGCAGCAGGCTTGAACCAGCACAGCCAGAGCAAGGGAGCCAGGAATATTCTGCTAGGCCTGGGTTTGGCACACAGCCTGGGGCATCAGGAGATCAAAGAGCACATTGACTGCCCGGCTGCAATGTGTGCAGGCAGCAGAGCAACACCAGAGACACTCAGTCAGTTCTCTTTACACACCTGCCAACAATTGTCAGCCCCAGCAATAAAGTTATCACAGGCACAACATCCAGCCCCATCTCCTCTTCCACTCAGGGAGGAGCCCCTTCTGTTTATCCTGATTTCTCCCTCAGCAGCCCTTGCTGTTTCCAGCAGAGACACCTGCAGCACTAGGAAAAGGTGGGGCTGGGGAATGGAAAAGGAGGAATTGTAACCAACTTTTACATGGTTTTATCTGACAACTAATGTGAAAATAAATATACAAAACAATCCCTGGCTTTGTTGTGGAAACACAAATTTGAGACCAAACATTTTTTTTTTTAGTTTAAATAATCAGCATGTCAAGAGATGTAGACATCAGCTCCTTAGTGATGATGGGCAGTGAGCAAACAACCAGTTTATGGATTAGAGAAAGTAGCTGAGAAATAATCACATCAAGAACAAATAACTCTAAGATAGTGGAATATGCACTCTGCAGGTAGACATTGAAAGGAGACAAACTTAAATGCAGAGATCACCCAAAGCCCATCACTTCCATTTGCTGTGAGGACTCTGGTTTGGTCACACACAAACATTGTAAGCTAAGGAATGGCTCAGAATGCCAAAGTTCCTGCTCCAGATTTTTTACTGAGTTTCTGTGGAGCTTGGCTAAAATCTCCATCTCATGAGCTCCAGTATCTCCAACAGAACTGCCAGAAGGATCACCCATGCAGGTATTATGGAAAAACTGCATTTATGAGGTGCTTCAGGTGATTTAGAAATGCAAGTTGTTAATATCAGTCCTTCCTGTGAGTATTTAACCCATACTCTGCAACATGGACAGGAAACCTAAAGAGAACACCCTGTTCTGCTGCCAGGAAAGTCATCCTGTCACCTCTACCATCACCACACTTTGTGATCTTCCTGCTCCCCTTTCAAAGGCTCCCAAGAGCCAGAAAAACAGAGAGAATCTGGATGGCTGTAAAATAGCTTACACAGACTATTACAGAGAAAGTAGTTTTTCAACCAAGGGTACTGAGATACAAACATCACACCAGAAAAAAAAGCTCTGGCAGCCTACATAATATATGGAAAAAGCATCAAGCTTGCAGGATTGTTCTGTTTTAGAGACTACAAACAGAATTGGAGAACAAAGAGCATTCTAACAGATGTTTGCTTTGCTTTCCTGGCACTTCTATATTTCCAGTTTAAAGAAAAAAATTGAAAAAAACAAACCTAACAAAAGCAAAAGAGTAAACCTGATAAACCAGAAGGTAAAAGGAGACATTTTTATTGCAGAACTGCCTTGAATGCACCTCCCCTGCTCATGAAATCTCTCAACATTTCCACTACAGTAAATGCATTAAAAGTGAAATTTGTACTATGTATTTACTCTTCCAGCAGGAAGCTGTGGAGTGCAGCACAAAGTACTGGAAGTGGAAATCCAGATTAATTTTTACTGGTCTATCTTAGCTTTTTTCGTTTTAGCCACTATTCTCCCTCTTATATGCTATGTTTTCCAAGCAGTGAATTCCTTCAACAGCACTTCTAGATCTGCTTTTCCTGTGCTATAGTGAGTTACAACTGCAATAGAAATTTTCTACAGATAATCAGAAGCCTGCAACCACAGTATTTTCCTAAGGGATATAGTTTGAAATCATATTTTAATGATTAATAATATAATATTATAGTTTATATATTAACATATTATATATGTTATTTCATATGCCCACACAAAATTGTTATAAATTCTTTTACTTTAAAAGTGAAATGTTTACTATGGAAGGCAACACTTTTGTAGTTTTTCTGTTTATAAAGAAAAAAGAAAATGCTTTAGCAATATAGGCAGATCCACTATAGAGTATTCAGTAAGAATTGAAGAAAAAAAGTGCCCTCCAAGAGGCAGATGAACATAAGGCATTTTCTGTGTTGGACACAAGCAAAATAGAAAGGAGAAAGCCTTTCCAAAGCACTTGAGAAAAGTATGAGGGATGAATTAAAATATAAATTAAAACCTGGAATTTTCAGCATCTCACATTGTATGTAAAACTACACATTTGAGACAATCTAAGCAGTATTTAAATATAGTGTTCTAGTGTAGAGGCCTAACTCTTGAGTATGTTGTGTGTGCACTTTGTATTTGTGTGTGTATATGCTTGTTAAGAGGGGTGTGTTTTATTAGATGAGTATAGTTGGAAAGAATACATAAACCCCTTGTCAGTCTAATATAAGCAATTACCCCCCCTTGAAACCTTTTCTCTCATGTCACCATGATCATGGTTACAAGACTATTTACTTCCAAATTCTAAAAAATCTCCCTTGGTGAACTAGAAAATTGCAATCTCCTGCCTTCAACTGCAGTACTTCAGTCACTTAAAACAGACAGCAGAAATATGAAATTTGTGTCATTTCATACTTGATCTTGAATGCTATAAAAACTCGTTTGTTCTCCTTAGTCCTACCAGACACAAGCATCCAGTTGCATGTCAAGCAGCAGCCCTGGATTACAAAACAAGCTCTGACACTGAAGAGAGAGAGAGGGGCAGCAGCGTTGGGGTTTTGGTGCTGCAGGATAAACTCTGAGGTCCACAGGGAAATCTAAATGGTGTATTTTTCTGTTTACCTTCAGGTGACAATGTCCAAATGCTGCAACACATCACTGAGCGTCGGTTACAAAAACTCCTGTCACGAAGAATAAAAATGGATGGATGAATAATGGTCAGGCTGGACCTTCTGCCTCCTGGCAGCAGGATTGAGCAGAGATTTAAAAACAGCTTGTAAGCAATATGCAGCCAATCTAGACCTATATAATCAGACCTAGAATCATCAGCATTACACAGACATCAACTCACCTCTGAATAGAGATCAGGGACTTGCTGGTGTTTCTCAAAGGACCCAACTTCATCGACTGAAGTCAGTGAAAGCATTACTTGTTTCACAATCTGTTTTTCCAACTAAAGTCATTGACAGCACTGAATAAGTTATTTTTTCCTTCTTAAAACCTTGCACTCGGATTTAATTGAAGAAATATGATCAAGTCTACCCTTCTCCATATAGAAAAAGAATGTTTCAAATTAGAACACACTGTAAAATATTTTGAATGTTTTCTTCAAGTAAAACACTACCATTTATGAAAAAGATTTTTGTTTTGATCAAATGAGTAACAAAAAGCAGAACAGCAAATACATCTTAACAGATGAAGGAACAGGATTTCCCTTTTTTATTTTCATTCACTGCCACCTCTTTCTACATCTTCCTTAAGGATCAACATTTCAGTATTTCCAACAACTGCAAAGCAAGGACAATTCAAACATGTGCAAACAGAGATTAACATGCTGGGTACAGTGGGTCACTCATCCTGAAAGGCAGAGCTTTACCTACATTGTCCATATTTGTCTCCAGGGTATAAAAAGTATGGCTTCAAGGGGAGGGAATGAAGGGAGGGAGGGATGCTCAGCATTAGATGCCAGTTTCCTGAAGAGAAGTCACCTTTCATGATAAAATCATCTGCAAAAGCTGTGTAGTCAGGAAACCTTCTATTTGTCTCCTATGTAATATACTCCATATCAGCAATCATTTCTATCCAAATGGATATACCCAAATCAAATGTTGTGGCAGCACCACTGCTCTCTGATGAGACACCCTGATCATTTAAAAAAGACAAGAGGCATCTTTGTAAAGCATTTGGTGCTACCATGATTCTTTCAGTGCTTCTTCCAGAAGGAAGACTCCCCTGAAAATTATTTCACTCCTTTTTTTAAACTGAACTTGGCGCAATCCTTTCAGGTTACTTTGAAGAAAAACGTTGAATCAATCCACATTCTAAAATGCTTCAGAAAGAAGTAAAATCCCAGCAGTAAATCCACCTAATTAAGTGAGGGTGTATCTAGCCCATAGCTATTATCTCTTCTCAGCTTAATATTTTTAAACACCCTGTATGTGGAGCAGGCAGTAAGCTCTTCTCATTATTTCTCAAATGAAGCTGAGTAGATCTAACCCAAATTATGGCAAGATAAACCAGACAACTTAAGTGATGAAAATTATACTTTTCCCTCTGCTTTAGGGACACTTCTGGCTCATCTGTCCTCTGATCAAGGTGAGCCTGATAAAGCTGAAAATTACACTGTGTGACTGGATTGTATGAGATTATCTTTCCCCTGAGAAGTGATTTATTTTAGTAACTCTTAATGAATAAGAAACTTTCTGCTCCAACACGCTGCTCTTCTTGTGTGGGCACGGTTCCTTATTGCTTTGAGTGAGAGATCACATAAAAGAAATGGAGGATCTGAGTGGCTACATCATCTTCATGGTTCAAAGACAATTTTGTGTTATAAGATAGACCTTCAGGGACCACCAGTTCCATAAAAAGTGAAAATTAATGTCATCAGTTTGTGGGTTTAACTGCAAAAGTCACTGGCATATCTTCCACTTTTTGAGTGTGAGGAAAGTCCAATTTTGGTTTTGAGGGATCTTGCTTTGTAGAATTTGGAGGTTCTCGACCCTTAGATGATTCCAGGAGATGTTGCATGTTAAGTCTGAAAATAAGGCGAGGATCTGGTCCAGAAAGAGACGGGCAATTGCAGCTCTCTCTTATTTTAAGAGCCTGTGAACACATAGGAAAACAAATCAAGCTCATTCAAATAGGAAAAGCAAGAAAGGTTTCAGTCAATGACTTTGGCTTTCCAGTCAGGTTTGCATTTCCACATTGGTTAGTGTAATAATGAGCCTGAACTGTTACTGAACAACTTCTCAACAGAAACCAAGAATTCCTGTGACAAAATGTAGCAATATGGTAAAACAACAGGAAAAATGAAGAGTGAAATTATTTTCTCACACTGTGGTCTCCAAGGATGGATACTCTAAAAGGTACAACATAATTAGACAGGAAGTTCTCCAATGTTTTCTGTGACATTTGTCCACATCAGTACCTTTTAATTTACATTCACATGTAAACCAAACTTTCTGTAACCCTTTCAGGCTACTTTGAAGAAAAATGTTGAATCAATCCATATTCTAAAATGCCTCAGAAAGAAGAAAAATCCCAGCAGGAAATCCACTTAATTAAGTGGGGGTGTATCCAGCCCACAGGCTATTACTGCACTCAGCTTCATATTTTTATATTTATATTTACATTCAAATGTAAATGAAAATGACTGCATCAAGAAAAAAAAAGGGCCCTGAATAATTTACTTCCTCAGATATGTTCTACTATTGAAGTAACTATGTATAGATGTCTGACTCAAAAAAGGAGGGAAAATCTCCAATAACATAATGGACTTTTAACTGTTTGGCACAGAGATCCAGATGATTCATCAGTACAGTTAAAGTCCTGTTACACAAGTGATCTCATCTCCAAGAAGCATTTGGAGTATTCCAAGTTTCCAAGTATTACGAGAAAATAATTTCTCAAGAAAATATTGTCTCAAGAAAATATTGTCTCAAGAAAATAGTGTCTCAAGAAAATAGTGTCTCAAGAATGTAACAATTTCTATGGATAAAAAGATCAGCAGTAAGAGACCAAACTTTAAGTTAGTCCTGCTCGCTGAGTAAGTGCCATTGGTTGAATTTTACAAGTAAGAAAGTAGGGACACAAAGGAGCCAGAGAATCTCCCAGAGAACCAAAATTCATTAACACAAGCACATTCCCCCAGATCATCCTGTCTGGTCGGCAATCCAAGGATGGCACAGCAGTGGATGAATCTCATGTCTCAAAGGCACTGTGGAGAAATTGATACCAACCTGTTCAAAGTCAGCTGTGTTAGAGGATGCTTAAGTTGTGTTCATTGTCACAAAGCTGAACATACCTTAATTACACCACACAAACTGGCAGCTCCTGTGTTTGGCACACAACAACTGATGCAGTGCTTTGTAAGCAGCTGTACACAGATCTACTGGGATCCATGGATCCTCCTACAACTCATTTAAACTAACTAAGAAAAGTAGATCCTATGTATCATATAGCAAAATATTATATGTAGAACTCTAAGGGTTCTACATCTCCACTGAGAACTACTTTTTCAAGATCTGCAAAATGAAACACCAAGACCAAAACAAGTCTGATGGTTACCATTAATTGATGGTCACTGTAGTATTGTCAAATTTGTTCAGTATTGTCTGTCTTGGCCTCAATTAACAGCATAAACCATGGGCAGATTTACATCCAGCTCTGTTTTCAACTGTTTCATAGAAAAACCAGTTCAAATGTGCATTTTATTCCACTTTATAATTATGGATTCCTGAAAAGCAATGGCCAGAGCTATCCTGAGTTGTAGCCAGGTGCCTCCTGGTCAGTACTTGGGATTGTCAGTAGAAAACACATGCTGATTAATTTGTTCTAGATGGATTCATGAGGAGGAAGAAAATAACACAGTTTTTGTAGCAGTCTTAGAATTGTCTTGCAGACAGAGCAGGAATTTTAATCTGCTTTATATCCACTAGTTTTGTCTGAAGCATCAAATCAAATCTTGCAGTACAGCTCTGCATAAGTATTTGCCCATCATTTTGAAACACTTTGATATTCCTCCACAGGAAGCACTGAAAACATCTTACTACAGCAGATTTTAAAATAGAAGAGCAGAGCTTTTTTAACTCTTTTTCTTTTTTTTTTTTTTTTTTTTACTAGGAGGTTCCAAAACATGTTTCTCCTCTAACTTTACTACAGTGAGCTGATACAGTTTGCTGTAAATGGCTAGAAACAAACAGAATTTAAAATTAACAAACGGTTTTGGGAAAAGACACATTCCAAAAATGTAGCAAGAGTTTCTCCAGTTGTTTCCTGCTGAAATGTAAAATTCAAATTACTGGATACACAAGTCTGGACTAGGCATGCAAATACTGTTCCTGTCTAAATTTTAAAATATATGACTAAAGCTTTTACAGCATGATCGTCAATGTAGTCACCAAATGTAACTGTACTGCTGAACAGTCTTCTGCTTCAGTGACCAATTAATTTCTAAACTAACATTTATGATAAACCAAGAGTTTATCATAATCAAGAGTTTATCAAGAGTTTTCTCTTGTTCTCTTCTAGAACAGAAGCTGCTCCAAGACTGCATTAATGACAGGCAGTGTTATTCGAGGCAAATGGGAATATAAAGATTTAGGCTGTATCCTGGAAAAGGCAACATAATCCTCTTTTTAACTAATTTAGCAATTTTCTATCTCTGGGATTTCCTGGCTATACAGTGCATGGCCTATTGCCATGGTTTCACTCACCTAAAGTTCCAACAGCAAAGATAAAAACCAGTACTTCAGGTGAACATTTTTAGCCTGTGGATGTCTGAGTTCCTGCTAGACATAAAGCTGTGCAAGGGTGTAGAAGGCAGCTATTCAACATCATCACCTCACATGCCACTGAAAAACTCCAGATATGGAAAGAAGAGCCATGTTAACTTGTCACCTTCCTGCTCAGGACAGCTGCAACTACACATTCCAGTGAGAGCAGCCACCTGCCTGCTTATTAGTTCAGGAGATCCCAAATAAAACACCCAAACTCTTGCTTGTAAGTTACAAAGGTGAAGCTGTGCTTCTTATCTGTACTATCACAGTCACCTCCTGCAATGTTTGGGAGCAGGGAAGGCAGAAGAATTAAGAAGATCTTCATCCTCTCACCTTCACGTGAAGCTACCAGCAGAGACAAATAGAGAAATAAGTAATTTTTAGCTGCCAATATTAATCCTTCACACTGTCACAGATGCCAGTCTGCCTGCTGGCTCTCAAGCCCTTACAGTCTTAAAGAAGTAGCTGTAAAAAGATGATTAAAGGAATTGGTAGACTTTACTGGATAAAGAAAAGCAGCTTTATATATAATTTTAATACTTCCAATCTTCCACTGGTCTTGGAATAGGAAAGAAAAATTGCGACGAAATATTTAATAACTTTATAGGGAGGATAGAAATGCAGGTCAGTGGTTTTTTTTCTTGTATCCACGTTGATAGGGATTAATTAACATATTCTAGTACTAGAATTATCTGAAATAATGTTCACATCACAAGCAAAGGGCAAATATACCAATCCACTTTTAAATAGGAAGGAAAATAAATGTATCTCCCATATCAAAAGGCAGCAGAGGAAAAAGTATTAACTAGACAAAAATTAATAAAAACAATAAACAGCCAATGAGGATTTGAAAAAAAAAAACAGATATTGCCAAAGTAAATGAATTTTTGACAAGTGAAATGACATAGCAAACAAGACAAGCAGTGCAATTGATATATCCCAACTTATTAGTCTCTAAATGATCTCACCATGGCATTTCCATGGACTTACAGTGAATCAAAAATGGAATCTGAGCCAACAACATGATGCTAAAAAGGCAAATGTCACATCAAGATGAATTTTTGTATCACAGGCAAGGCTCAGTAGATAACCTTCTGCTTTATTCAGTTTAGCTGAGGCTTCCACTGATGTACAGTGCTGCATTTGAACAGTGCACTTGGAAACAGACACAGCAGCAATTCAGAGAACATGAAAATAAAACACTGGGATGAACTAGAAGATCCTGTAGCACTACACTCCCACAGACTCTGTTTCCATAACAATGATCATCTTCTCTCCCTTATACAAAATTATTTTAGAGATTTCTTTTTCTGAAAATAAAATGCATCTCTCCAACCTCCATGTAGGAATTCAAAGAGATTTCAGTTACCTATTTAGGAGTACACTGTTTTCCTGGTTTACAGTCCAAGCACCTCCCTGTCTGAGGGGAAATACTTTAAAAACACAGCAAATCTTTTCATTTGCTTTATTTCATTTCCAGGACAGCACCATTTTTTAACTGCTTATAACTCTCTTGTTCACTGATTCCTCAGCGTGGCTGTAGCTTCCAGCTTGCTCAGTAAACCAGATGTAAGATCTTTAACACTCATTTGATTAGGTCTCACTCTTTTAATGACTTGAAAGGAATCCCTGTGATAGTCCCCCTTTAATTTACACTTCCTGAGACAGTTCAGTCACCTCATTGAGATGTGACATTTCATTACCTGAAGAAAAATTTTCACTTTATATGATTGCACCTTACTGTGAACCTGCTTAAAAGTCTGTAGAGAAACATTAGAGAAGTCCAAAAGCTTGTCCCTATTTGTCCCAGCTATAGTAGCTGGTCTAATAAGAGATGTATTGTCCTGAAAAGAACTTCAGCTCCAAAACCAGCAGCACATGAAACCAAATAATGCTCATGATGGATCTGGCACTGAATCTTAAGAAGTATCAGTTTCTTCACAGAGAGATACTAGAGATAAAAAGCCTTTTTTGACAATCTGCTTTTCTCCTGGGCTCTGAATATCCAATGGCAATTAATATATGGTAAGCATCCTGTTGTAAAAAGCTCGAAGTACATGAACAATCTAACAAAAAGGGGCTGATATTGAGCAACAATAAAAGCCTGGGATTCCCTTTCCATGCCTGAAATCCAGCCTGAAGGCAGCAGCTCCCACAAGGAGAGTCAATGCTTCAGACAAGAAGCCTTCTCTACACATTTTCTTCCATCTTTATTCCAGTTTTGTAGTGACAACCTCACTTATCTTGTGAACTTGCTAAAAACAGGAAGCCTTCAGGCCCTGATCTTTCATCCTACTCCAAAGAATGTTTAAAGTAAAAGGCAAACAAAAACATCTCCCCTCAATTATCTTCTGGAAGATCTTCCCAGCATCCACTGCTCTTGGAAGTGAGAGCAGCTGTAAAAAGATGAGGGTTGCTCCACCTGCTAAACTATGAGAGATGAGACAGAAATAACAGTTCCACACAGTTGCTCAGTTATTTAACTTATTTGCTCAGGCCTGGGATAGAACCTAGGAAGTAATTTATTTCATTACCTCTTTATAAGCCAGTCAACAACTGTATGAAAATAAACGATCCTGAACCCTTTATGTTCAATCTAGCTAAAAATGACGCTCCACAACAAAAATAATTTTCTATTCAGCTGCTCAAATGTGTTAGAAAATCCATCAAAAACATTCTCCCAGCCTGCTTTTGCAAAGTACAGACTTTGTGTATATTAATTTGAAATATCCAGTCTAGCCACTCTCCAGCCTCCTACCCCTTATGCTGACTTTGATTTATGCCATTATTTAGAATATTTACTATATTCATTCTCATCAAAGGATTCATTAAACTCTTTTTCTCCTTTGAAGTCAGCAAACACCTCAACATTTTAGTGTTCCCTCTGCCAATAAATCTTTAAGTGTCTTTACAGTTGGGAACTGAGAAAGACTTAAAGTGACAGAGAGTTAAAAAAAAAAAGAAGAAATTACTAGTTCATTATAAAAAGAGTATTTTCAAACACAGTTTAGCTTGCTTGAAAACAGTGTCACAGTGGAGTGCTTTAACACTCCATTTTATTTTTTTATTTGCTACAAAAGCAAGATAAGTCAAGACAATTTAGGGATCCAACTTAAAAACTGCCTTTCCAAAATGGCAAAAAATAGAAAGAGTGGATGAGACCTGTGGCACTGTCACATCTATATCAAAAGACCATTCAAAAGCAAAAATATTACACTTTGATCAGAAAACAGAAAAAAAATCCAAACCACTTGGAATATAATCACATTTTATCTGTGCTATCTTACTTTTTCCTCATGTAATAAAACCTTTAAGGTTGAAAGCTTTGCAATGAAGAATTTCTGTAAGGATAAAGAGAAAGATAAGCATGGTTCTATCAGAATAAATTGTGTGTGAATCAATACCAAAGCAACTTATTAATTAATTAATATCAAACTACTTCTGGCAACTTTCCTGAGAGGAAGAGCCACTTCCCTGAGGCCTGCTCACCTCTGGGATGAGGCGATCCAAGTGCTCAGCTCTGTTTTCATGGGAAGGGTGAGTGGAGAGCCACTCTGGCAGCCTGGGCTGCCCCTGAATGCTTTCTGCCAATTCCATCTGCTGCCAAAAGACACTGCTGGCTCTGACATCCACACAAGCCTGAGAACAGAAGGGAAATGGAAACACCAATGTATGTTTAAAGTAATAAATGCACAGTCTAATTGATATTGAATTACAAAAGACATCTTAAATTTTAAGTCTCTAAAGCCTGATTAGATAGAACTTATACCTGACAGGAAAAAGCTGTTCCAAAATATCTAAAAACAATAAAAAACTCATGCAGACACTGAATCTATTCCTTTTAAAACGTGTACCTTAAAAAACTTACATCTGAATTAAGAAAATTCAGGAGGAAGAAAAGGTTTACTATTTCTGTTCTCAAAAAAAAAAAAGCTCAGCTGCAAATTCGAACTGATATTTACTAGAACAAATTAATAATCCCCACAGATTTAGGCAAATTTGCAGGAAAAAGCTGATAGTCAAAACCACAAGGTGATAATAGTTCATACTTAAATATACCTAAAAAGTAACTGGAAATGCTTTTCTGTAATTGATTACATGCCTTTCATGGGTGATCTGTGGAATCCCTGACACAATAAAACAGTAACTCTGTAGAATTCATGACTATCTTCAAAAAAGAATATATTTAACCATAGAAAATCACAGAACAGTAACTTTAAAAATTGCTTTTGTGTATCACCACAGACTTCTTTATTTTTACATTTAAGTAGAGAAGAAAAATAAATAAGATTTTTTACACTGACTATTATTTGCTAAGAAAAACAAAGGGAGAAGCAGTGAGAAGATAAGAAAATTACTTCTTCCTATTCCCCAGTCCAGGAATAGATGTGGTGCTTTATCCTTTGAATTTATTTATTGAAATTATCATTGTAAAAAGGTTATCTGCACAAGCAGAGAAATGCTTATATGCCACTTCACTTACTTCTTTTTAGTATGGCCCTACTGTTTCAGTATTAGAAAGCAGCAATTACATTTTTCTAATGGATTGTATCATTCCCTTAGACAATTTCAAATTACAAATGCAGTTTTAATCCCAGAATCAAAGTTAATTTTAAAAACCCTTCCTTAAAGAAACACTGATAATTATTAAAAGGAAATTTTGCTTATGAAATATTAACACTAGATGGTGCTGCTGTCACTGGTATCTCACACATAAGTCCATTGCACTTAGTCAGCAATCAAAGAGTTGGTTCAGTTCCTTTAATATAGAATTAAATTCCACAGGGGGAAAAAAAAGTAACTGAA